>NC_081405.1:60231175-61495362 GCF_030272615.1 Cryptomeria japonica
CCCCAGGTTCCAAGTAAGTCTATCAAAGATAATCCTCCTGCAATCTAACATAAAATTCCATAGGCAGGACCCTCTGGGAGGGTTGGTTTCTCTAAAGATTTGGATAGGATTCCCTCCATTAAGGTATTTGTGGTGCAGCAAGCGAGCCCATTTGAGGTGGGGGGTTCTGAACATCCTCCAGACTAACTTGGCCCAAGGATTTGCCCTGATCACGAAGGTTTTTAATGCCAACTCCTCCTTCTTCTTTAGGTTTGCATATCTTGTCCCAGGATATGAGTGATATTTTACGGTTGTCATTAGCACCTTGCCAAAAGAAAGTCCTGAGATGCTTGTTGAGCTCTGCAAGTTTAGAAGAAGATAAATGTTGATAGGAGAGCTGGTAAATGGGAATAACTGACAAGACCGATCTAACCAAGGTTGCTCTACCTACAGATGAGAGCCATTTTCCTTTCCAAGTGTTAATCCTAGACTTGATTTTATCCACCAGGTTGTCCCATAATTTTAAGGGTCTTCTACCCTTGTCAAGGGGAATGCCTAGGTATTTGCAGGGAAGAGTTCCTTCACTAATCTCCAAGACATTGTTGATCACTTTTCCTAAGGAGGGGTCTATGTTGAACATAAAAACTGCAGACTTGGCTAGATTCACCTCTTGACCCGAGGCTAACATATAGGAATTAAGGATGCCTTTGAAGGCGCTCACTTCCCTTATACTTCCCTGCCCAAAAAGCATCGTGTCGTCGACAAATTGCTAGTGGGTAAAGGGAGGGAGGTCGCTGGTAATGGGGATTCCTTGGATCCCACCTTCCTCTTTGGCCTTAGAGATGGATCTACCTAGGGCTTCAACCATGATGATGAAGAGGGAGGGGGACATTGGATCTCCTTGCCTGAGCCCTCTTGAGCTATTGAAGAAACCTTCCGGGGAGCCATTAACCAAGGCCGAGAATTTGGGGGTAGATATACATTCAAAGATTAGGTTGATCTAGGATTTGGAAAATCCAAAGGCCTCCAAGCATTTACATAGGAAGCGCCAATCAACTTTGTCGTAAGCTTTGCTTATGTCTAATTTGACTAGCATACTTGGGGCCCTATTGAGCTGGACCGAATGAATGGCCTCTTGGGCTATAATAACCCCATCATAGATTGATCTATCTGCTACGAAGCCGGTTTGTTCTTCACTAATGATAATGGGGAGAAGATTCTGGAGTCTGGCTACTAGGGTTTTGGTTAAGAGTTTGTACAGAGTGTTGCAAAGGGCTATTGATCTGAAGTCATTAAAGCTTTCAGGATTCTCTTTTTTGGGGATGAGAGTTAAGAAGGTATTGTTGATTTCTTTGAGAATCTTACCAGAGTTCCTAATACCTTCAAAGGCGTCCGTGATCTTTGTCCCCATAAAACCCCAACATTTTTGGAAAAAGCTAGTAAGGAAGCCATCTGAACTCGGGGCCTTGTCGAGATTCATCTTCATAAGGACATATTTAACCTCAGAGAATTTCTTTGACAGGATTTTGTTGTGGTCATCGTTAATGAGTTTTGGAAGATTCTTGATAATATTGAGTTGGCCTCTGAGGTTGGAGCCTTCAATATTGTTTAAGATTTTATCAAAAAACCTTGTTGCCTCGGAGGCAACATCATCCGGTTCAGACAGGATGGAACCCTGGCAATTCTTAATTTTAGAAATTCGATTGACCCATCACCTCTACTTAGTACTATCGTGGAAAAACTTAGTATTTTTGTCCCCATCACTCAACCAAGTCTCCCTCGATTTTTGTTTCCAAAAGATCTCTTCATTTGAGAGTGTCTTTTCATACTCAGAGAGTAGAGCCTTTTCTTTGAGGAAGAGATGTTCATCCATCCCCTTCTCAAGAACCTCAATGTTAACATTCTTAAGATCATTTTCTATTAGGAGTTTTTATCGAAAATATTTCCAAAATTAGTCCCGTTCCATTCTAAGAGCTTCCTTTTGATAAGCTTTAACTTGCTTGTGATAATAAACATCTTTGAACCAGAGAAAACAGAGCTTCTCCACTAGTTCTCAATTAAATTTAAAAAGTTATCATCTCTGAACCACATGCTCTCAAATTTGAAGGGACATTTTTTAGGGGAGTGGTCAGATAATAAGATTAGTTGGAGTGGGAAATGGTCAGATCCTGCTAAAGGGAGGGGTTCTGCATTCAGGGTAAAGTTAAGCTCCAAGAGCCCCCCATGGATAAAGAACCTATCTAGTTTCTCAGCAATGTTACAGAAACCAAGCCTTCTATTGTTCCAAGTGAAGGCATTTTCTCCCGTCTGAATTTTCAACAGGGAGTTCCTATTGATCCAATGAATGAAATCTACAGCCGCTGGAGGAAGTTTGTTGCTACCTCCTCTTTTGTCTGGTACCTTAGTGATAGTATTGAAATCTCCCCTAATGATGCATACATCATTTGGGAAACTTCTAAGGAAAGACTCCAGTTCCACCCACACCCTAGCTTTATCCCTATTTTGGATAGGACCGTAAACATTAATCAATTTGAATCTTAAGTTATTTTTATAACTTACTACTTCTCCTCCCATCCAATTTTTCTTAATCTCTAAAGGTGTAAACGAGATGAATCTAGAGTCCCAAATGATGGCTAAGCCCCCTGAGGCCCCTATAGCAGGGGAGTGCTTTAGCTATCTAACTCCTAGTTTTTTCTCAAAAAGGACTATCTCAGAAGAGTTCATTTTGGTTTCTTGGATTAACATTATATCTGGTTTAGAATCGAAGATGCACCGCTTTAAGATGTGTTGTTTGTTAGGGGCATTCAGACCCCTAACATTCCATGTTATGATTTTCATGGCTCTCTGGGGAGGAACTTCCCCTCCCCTGCATTAAAAAGAGTAGATATTTTAGCCTGACCCTTGGCATCTCCATCCTTTGATCTTAGTTCAGCAAGGGATCTCCTACCTCTTCTCTTACTGTGTTTAGCACAGTCAGGAGAGTCTTTGCTTCTGTCAGAGCTGAGAATGCCTAGAGTATTTGGGTTATCGTTTTCTAAGTTATCTAATGCTATGAATAGTTCATCTATTTCTAAGTTGACTCTGGAAACATCCACCAAATTTTTGACTAAGAAATCCCTTTGTCTTTCCAACTCCTCATCATCACAAATTTCATCAACCAATTGATCCATGAGGTCGTTTACTAATTCTTCCCCTACAAAATTGGCAATGATGTTAACTTCCCTAGCCACTCGATCACTCTCAGATTCTACAATTGTATCAGAAATAGCCTTGAGAGGTGGAGAGCGAGCCTTTTCCTCCTCAAAGCCCTCCAATCTTGAGGCTAGAGAGATTGGTTGATCCTGCAAGGATGCCAATCCTGGATCTGTGGAAAGCCTATCCATCACTGCTAATTGATCAGAGGTAATTAGATCCATTAAAGGGGGAGACCCCAAGGGACTCAACTTCTCTGCTGGAATGAGAGAGCTAGATGATGACATATTTGTTAGACCGAGCTGCTCTTTTTGAGGGATAACCTCATTGATTTCACCATCTTCCAGATCTCGATCCCTGAGAAGAGGGTAAGCTATAGGTGAATTTATAGTTAGCAGTGGAGGAAGAGGGGGACGAGAGGGCTTAATAGGGGAGCTATGAGGGTGTAGGTCTGAGGAGAGATTAGGGTTATTATCAATCTTATAGCCCTCTAGGGTCAAACCCCCTCCTTCCATGAATCTGAATGGTGCGCCATTAGACATGAGCAATGATTTAGGGAAAGGTTTCTCGAAGGGGATCTTCCTTGGCATATAATCTTCAAAAGAACCATTATAAAAGGGTAATTCTAGGGTTAAACAAGATTTATCGCATTTCAGAGTTATGGGTTCTAAAGATTTAATGTTAATATTCATTTTAACAATTAAGAGCTGGTTAAAGAAGCTTAGGGCTGATTTTTTGACATCTACAAATTTACCTATTTTGTTGCCTGTTATTCTTAAAAAGTCATTATTTTGCAATTCTACAGGAAATTTATCAAGTGAAATTGCTCTATTAACCATGCAGGAATTGAATTGAGATGGGAGAAAGAGAGGTTGTCATTCCCAACAATCAAACCCTAGACCCTTAAATGTTAATATATCCCCATTTAACAATGAGTTTCTCAAACTCTGATTACCACATTCAATAGCTAAGAAATTATCAGGAAGGATGTCAATTTTAACCTGGTTATTGAAGGAAGATGACACCGATTTGGCAATTTGTTCAGACGGGATCCCCCAACCTTTCCACCAAGCAAAGATCATTCTATCGCTGCAATGCATTTGATACCTGGCCTGGGTATGATTATCAATTTCAATGACCAACCCGTTAGGAAAAGCTGGGGAATTTGAAGGTAGATCTGACATTGGGTGCTTGACTTCCTTAGAATTGTGACAACCAGGGGTTTCCATATCCTCTGATAATTTACCCAAAGATTTTTGTGAAGGAAAAATATGGCAAGCAGAGGAACTCTTTAACTGGTTAGGTTTTACAAAACCCTCCTCCCGACAATGACTGGAATTTCATTTGGGTCCATTTGGTTGCCCTAAAGCCCTATTATTTATGCAGCTCACCAATCCCAATCCCAACCTTGTAAAGAGGGGGGGAGCCCTAATTGCATTAACCAAAGAGTATTTTGTTTTTGCAAAGAAGGCCTCTTGATCGCAGGTTCATGATATGACCCTACCAAGATCCTCAGTCCCAGAGTTATTAGCCAAAACAGCGAAACGATTTGCAAAGCCTCTGTAATTTCCCCGTGGCGGATAAGAACGCTCAAAAAAAGATGTCGATGCATTGCATCGCTTTTTTGCACGCAGAGGCATTTTCACACGCAGAGTCTTTTTCAATAATATTAATTAAATATTAATCATATATTTTATTTTTATTGAAAGTAGGTCATCAATACTAAAATGTAAAGGAAAAATACTAAAATTTATTTAAAAATTTTGAAAAAAAATATGATGCAGTAGAGAAAGGAACCTATGTCAAGGTGATATAATTATTTTCTAAGTTGGATAAATAATTAAGAAAAAAACTGGTGGGAATTGGAAAGAGTTGTATTTCAGCACACGCAACTTTTCAAATTTATTGAAAATATATATTTATAAAAAATAGTAAAAAATATATCCATGCACTAAAGTTTCAAGCTATCAATATACACAAAAAAATTGATTAAAAAAAAGTAAAATTTACTAATTAAAGTGTGGTGGCTTGTGTAACTTCAATTTTAGCATTTTATCAGCAACTAAATTATGGTGTTTGCTTTATAAAAAACTACATTCAAATAATTTTTGAAAAATTTGTTAAAATTACAAACTTAAAATAGACAAAAGAATATAAATTTGATTAGTTTACATCATTTGAAAATTCAAAACATATATTTGAATTTCTATTGATTTACTTTAAAAATTTGAATCAGCATTGACCATTTCCTTTATAAAAGTGTGACACAACTTTGTACTTTTACCCCCAAGGCAAAAAGGGGTGAATATGCTGGAAGTGGAAGGATCGAGGGAAGGCATATTGGCAATCACAAGATTGCAAAACAAAAAATCCATGTATCCTGACCCTCACACGGAGAAGGAAAGGCTCCAAGAAGTCAAGGTGGATATCAAGTGTGCGATGGCAGAAGAGTGGAGGGCCTCACACCCGACTACCAGTACACCACTCTGGTCAGGACCGAAGAAAACTATCATTAAGCAAATGTTATAGACCACAATACCCGTACGAGTATTCGACCTCGTACAGACCATGCCACAGTTGAGGATGGCCCTGACAAATGCAGTCAGTGACACCACCATCGGCCAGGAACACCAAATGATGACAGAACCACATAGTACAGCTCCGATGGAGGGACCTAGTACAGATGCCATGGACCCTATGCTACTCATGGTAAGCATTCGATGAAAACCTGTCGTGGTGGAGATGGACATAATGGGACAAAATCTCACAAACACCATTGTGGATGGCGGGTCTGGAGTCAACGTACTAGCAGAGGAAACATGGAGAAGCCTTGGAAAGCCTACTCTTTAGCCACCAACATTCCACCTTGTCGGTGTAGACCAACACGGTATCAAACCGCTCGATACTCTCGTGGCAAAAAAGGTAGTGATCGGGACACAACAATTCATTCTAGATTTCGTAACCATCAAAGATCCATTCTCGATTCCATTCATCGACAGCATCTTGGAGGAAGTAGTCGGGCATGAGATATACACATTCCTAGATGGGTTCTCGGGATACAACCAGATAAGTATTGCGGAAGAAGACAAACTGAAGACCACATTCATGGTGGAGGAAGGGGTGTACGCCTATAATCGCATGCCCTTCAGACTATGTAATGCACCTGCAACCTTCTAGAGAATAATTCTACACATCTTTGACAAAATGTTCGTAGGAAACTTCAGGGCATTCCTAGATGACTGGTCAATTTTTAGCGACCAGGACACCCATTTGAAAGCTCTCGGAGAATGTATGGAGAGGTGTCGGAAGGATAGGCTGGCTCTAAACCCAAGGAAATGCAAGTTTATGGTACCACAAGGGAAGCTTCTTGGCCACATTATTTGTAAGCAAGGTCTGAAGATAGACCCGAACAAGATAGGAGTGATTGTCAACATGGAAATCCCAACAAATGTGACGGGGGTGAAATCATTCCTGGGCCACGTCGGCTACTATTGGAGATTTATCAAAGGCTTTGCACAAGTTTCCTAGCCCTTAGATAAGATAACAAGGAAGGGAGAACCGTTTGTATGGGGTACGAAGCAGGTAGAAGCCTTCAAAGAATTGAAAGATCAGCTGGTGAGTGCACCAATATTGGTATACCTAGACTAGAATAAGGAATTTCATGTACACGTTGACGCCTCCAACTTTGCAATTGGTGCTACTCTCACGTAGGTAGGGACACAAGGGTTGGACCATTCTATTTTCTTCACCAACCAACTCCTATCAAAGGCTGAATGAAACTATAGCACAACAGAGCGGGAGGCACTAGGGATGGTGTACGTCATACAAAAGTTCTGGCACTACCTGTTGACCACGTCGTTCACATTTTATGTGGACCATCAAGCACTAATATACCTGGTAAATAAACCAATCATCCAAGGTAGGGTAAGTAGATGGCTACTACTCCTGCAGGAATTTACCTTCACCATTATCGTACAGATGGGAAAGTCCCATGTAATAGTCGACCAACTATCAAGGATCCGATCAGGGGAACCAGCCGAAGGGGTGAACGAGGACTTCCCAGATGCACACTTGTTCCAAATTGCAATACTACCGGCTGGTATGGAAAGATCAGCCAATACCTCTCTACCTCCACATTTCCAAGGGAGATGCCCCCAGGAGAACGAAGGAAGCTGGCACTAAAGAGTTAGGCCTTCCAACTAATCAATGGGCTGCTATATAAAATGGGTCTTGACCAAATCCTGAAGAGATGTGTTATGGAGGAGGAAATTTTCGGCGTGTTGAAGGAAGCACACGATGTGTTGCCAGGCGGACATATGGGACCAAATGCAACTACCAAGAAAGTACTTTTGGCTGGCCTATGGTGGCCAACCCTACACACCGACACTCGAGAGTGGGTGATTGGGTGTGACACTTCCCAACATGCGGGAAAACCACTCAAGAGGGACTTCATGCCTCTCTTTCCTTCACAGCTGCAGGAGTTATTCAAACGGTGGGGTCTAGACTTTGTTGGACCTTTCAAGCCAAGTATCATGCACAAGTGTAAATATATTGTAGTAGCTATGGAATACCTCACCAAGTGGGCAGAAGCGAGGGCCTTACTGAACAACACGACTCTGAGTACGACACGGTTCTTATATGAACAGATCGTCACAAGATACAAGATACCCCTTCAAATCACTAGTGACAGGGGAGTGCACTTTGTCAATCAATTAATTCGTACCATGATCGTAGAATTCAAAATATTTCACAACCTCTCTAGTCCATACTATCCTTGAGCTAATGGGCAGGTAGAAGCAACCAACAAGGTGTTGGTGTCAATAATTTATAAATCATGTGGGTGGAGCAGGAAGACTGTGACGAAAGACTACCAGCCGTGCTATGGGCATATCGTACAACATACAAGGTCACTATCGGGAATACCTTGTTCCAACTCATGTATGGGCAGGAGGCAGTAGTACCAGCTAAGTACACTGTACCTAGCCTTCAGGTGGCGGTGGATAATAGGCTCGGCGACGAAGAGAGCTTGAATGCAAGGCTTGACGCCCTGATAAAATTGGAAGAACGAAAACTGATGGCACAATGGGTGACGTAGGTGGCGCAACGCCGACAGAAGCATTGGCATGACCAGCAACTATGATGGGACAACTTCTATCCGACGTAGTTAGTTTTGAAGTATAATGGTCGGAATGAACTTCAGCCAGGGAAGTTCAAAGTCTGTTGGCTCAGACCCTATAAGATCAGAGAGGTCGGTAAGAATGGGGCAGTAAAGCTCTCGACTCTGGACAACAATCCAATTAGGGACCCAGTGAATGGTTCCAAGCTAAAAATCTACAAAGAACGGAACAAACTTGTGATTGAGATTAATATGCTGGGATACGCCACCAGAGGGCACTGGACCATTGGCCAGAGCAAGGAATTCGAAGAAGACCCAGTGGTAAAAGGAGAACCCTACCGAAGAGATGAAGACTGGGTGAAGCCTTTGGTGGCCATGGAAGAGTGACTTGTATCGAAAAGGGTGGAAGGTGTGGCGGTTCCCAGGATCCACAAACACCTCACAAATGCATATTTTGGGGACCCAGTTGTGTGGGTGCGGGTTTTAGGATATTGGAAGAAGCGAGCCCCATACGAAGGACTTTGGAAAGGGTACGTAGCATATGATATTGATGAAGAAGTGGAAGCCCGGAGGAGAGCAGAGAACACAAATAAAGAGGAGAAACAGGTAGACCTAGAGAAGGAGCTCGACTTAGAGGTATATGGGGCAACCCTAGGTCCCTGTTTAAAAATGGTGCTGAAAATAGAAGATCTGTTCGTCATCGCCTCCTAGCCAAGAGAAGCAGAAGCTGGACCCAATGCACTATACCGGGTGATCCCTAACCCCATGAGACCACCAGACGTTGACGAAGAGAAAGTAAAATGGTACCAACAGTACAAGGGTCGCTACATTGACAACCGATATAAAGGGGTGGAACCTGGAGGACGTAGGGACATGTTGTGCACAAGAATGTTATAGGAAACTTCCACACGTCAGTATGTGGTTGCACGATTCAAAGATAAAAATGAAGACTCAGAACGATTCCTTAGGAATGAAGAGGAACAACAGTGGGGATGAGGACACCGACCAGGAACCAAACAAAAAAAGGAAGGAAGACGGGACATATAGCAAGGGAAGAGAGAAGAAGAAGCATAGCGCCCAACCAACAAAGAGAAAATGAAGGGGGTGGAAAGATCTTTCAGCAGCAGTGGTAGGAACAATAAATTGGCCAGTAGACCCCAAAAGACCATTTAAAAGGCACAACCTGACCAAGGGATACCTTGGTAAACTGAAGGTACGGGGAATTACATTCAAAAAGCATTGTCAAATAAAGGAACTAAAACAACTATTAAGAAAGGGGGTATTAAAAGTGAGGGAAGGGAAATATATGGAGAGGAGAAAAAAGTCAGGGTTAGCAAGTATTAAAAAATTAAAATGTCAGGCACAAATAAGGGAAATAAGTAAAGAAAAATTATGACTAATAAAAAGGCATTAATTTTATATTAAGTTAATAAAGCAATTATGCCTAACCCTAACCCTGACAAGGACAAGTAATTATTAAAACCCCCAAAAGGTCCATTTGTATATAGAGCAGGGGATGAAGCGAAGCAAACCCGACAACAAGGCGGAACTGGAAGAGCAAAGGCAGGTACCTGTATGCACGAACACAAGAGAGGACTTAAGCCCGTACACTATACGAACTGACCCTACGGAAGTGAAGGCATGGGAAGGAGCATCAGAAGGCCCATATGATGTATGGATTTCCGGTACTGGGAAGCAAGAGAGACAAACACCTCACCCGTACGACCGACATGTACGAAGGCAACATGAGGAAGCATAAGGTAACGAGATGATCCGTACAGTGTACAGCGTACGAAACACATAGCACAGGGAAGGACGCGACGTACGACAGTCACACTTGGTCTGTACGGTTGGCACTAGATTCAACAGACCATGTCGTATGTTGTATGGAGTCTTAGGTACAAATTAAATCAATCTCTGCATCATTTGTCGTACGGAACCCAGTGTAGACCGTACAAAAAGCTAAGTAGTCAGTACACCAGCGTACGACCATCGACGTAGGGAAGGAGGGAGTCGTACGATCGGGGAAAAAAATATCATACAAAGACCAGTACGCGATAGTCCATACACACAGGAAGCAGGCAAGTATAAGAAGGAAGAAGGTTGTTTGGCAAGTCAAACCCCAGACTTTGTACGGTGTGAAGGCAGTGGATAGTGCAATGGGTCATACAAATTGGCGAAGCACCCTTTCAGACGGTTATAATAACGACCACGGATGGGACAAAGGAAGGAGAACAAAGCAGGGCAGTTACAGTGTAGCCATGACTGACACAGAGCCAGCTAGCAACAAGAAAGTCAGGAACCGACCAAAGGTACAAAAGGATTCAGAGGGGGTCACGACGGAGAAAGTAGCATTTGAGAGTGTGATTGGCAGCGAATGTCATACCTGGTGGGAAGAAAACCCTCTGAACCATGTAATAAAGGATTCTCTTAGGAAGGCCCAGGTAGACCATGCCATCCAAATGCCCACATTCAGCATTAAGGATTTTGAGTCAGTTTTGCGGACCATGGTGTCTGAATACAACTCGCAGGAATGAGCTTTCGTCATTCAGTTTCAGGGGTGCACAATGTGAGTTTCTTTTAAACCAGAGGACTTCAGGAGGGTATTTGGTATACCCGAGAAGGGGGTATCCACGACCAAACCAACCAACAAACTCACCAAGGAAAAAAATAAATGGTTGATGGATTTGGTATGCAGGGATGATCCCAAAGAGGAATAATGGAAGAGTGCCTGGTCTGACAGCAGGAGGTGAAACGTGTGTTTATTGCACTAGGAGAATGGAGAATGCTAATGGACCTGGTAAAAAGTCACCTTACAAGAGCCAGTCACAAATCCGACATAGTTGTTTGGATGATAGGGTTAATGAATGGGATTAAGTGTGGGAAAGTATACAACTGGGGGCAACTCCTGGCGGAAAGAATCCATTACTTTCTCAAATTGGAACACAAGACATTCTACATGTGCCATCATGCCATCAGCTTGTTCTTGGACGTCGTACGCCTGCAAGTACCACCAGAAATGTGGGGAACTTTCAAACCGTGCGGACGGGTGGAACCAAATAAACCTACCATGTACTACTATACCCACCTAGACACACCAGGTGACACCATGTAGCCAACCAAAAAGAGAAGAAATCTGGATGCATCCATAGAGGTCGAAGATGTCAGCAGCGTAGAGGATCAGAGGAGGAAGTGGAAGAGACTGAGGAGCAGGAAAGTGGTGATGAGGGGTTCCATATGGCAGGACACATAGCTACAGAGGATGGAGAGGAAGCAAAGTCGTAGTAGGGAGAGGAGGAAGAGGAGGATCAACACGAAGGGTTACGGGTACAATGGAAAAGTATGAGGGTAAAGTTCACACCTCCGAAATTATCCTCGGCACACTTGGTACCACAGGAAGCGCTTACAGTGGCTAGCCCCATGAGAGACGTATGACCAGTAAGGGTGTTGTTCCAAAAAATTAACGAAGGGGATCCACTAGCACAACAACGAGTATCATTACCACAGATCAACTTGGTTGTACTTACAACAGAAACCACATAGGGTACTAGTATGGTAGACCAAACAGTGGTAGGAGAGGTCCTACCTAGATAAGACATAACGACGGAGTAGGGAATTGGTACGACAGAGTCAGGTTTTGGTATGACAAACATTGGTACGGTACCAACATGTACTGGTACAACATTAGCAAGTACTAGTACGGTTCCAACTGGTACAGTACTTCCATCATGTACTGGTATGACTTCAACATGTACTGGTATGACTCTAGCAGGGAAGGAGGAGGCAGTGAATATATCAATTGGGGATAGCTTGGAGGCATTGGCATCCCTAGAGACACTCACAGATGAAGATATAGATGCCTCGCTAAATGGATGATTGGGGCAGTTCGCACTCACTCCGCACCTTTTCCCCTCCCCCGCACCGCACAGCATGGCCATGGGGGCGCACCTGACACTAGACAGAACTATTATTATCGTAGACCCAGACGTGGGGATGTCTATTGACCCAGAGCATCAGGGCCCAAGAAGTGGCAAGCAAGACCAAAAGAGAAGCTATGAGGGGGAAAGCGGGCCAGAAGAATCACTGACAGGGCTCCACCTTACTCCACCAAACCTGAGTGATCCAGCGGACCAGAAGAATCATTTGGAAGCCATCACAGTAACTCAAGAGATGAGTACCATCGATGCAATGGAAGAACTGGCATTCCAGATGAAGACTGAAAGTGAGATTGCCACCTCGCTACTTGAGTCATGGACATTGGATATGAAGATTTTTGTGTAGAAATTTAAAATGGTTTTTGAGAAATTTCATTCCTTATTGTCATGAACATCTACTCTGTGTTATTTTATAAAAAAGGATAGTTTGGATTACTTTGTCATTGTTGGCAAAGGGGGAGTAGTGTACATACATTAAAATTTTGGTGAATGTTTATGCACTTACTTGTAATTTTTGCAAAGGGGGTAGTGTATATGCTTAGGGGGAGTAATTTTGATTGTAGCATCTTTTGTGTTATTGTTATAAAAACACTTAGATGTCAAAAATTTCCTAAGTGTTGCCATCAATGCCAAAGGGGGAGATTATTGGCATTTTGATGATGTTTGGTTTGTCATTGATGGACACACACTTTCTTGATGTACGAGTTATGTTCAACCGGTATTGTGTATTATTGAATGTATAGTCTTTAGACTATCAGTATTTTGTAGAAGATGGTTTACCGATCACAGATTGACTGAAGATCCCAAGCGGTATGAAGACCCCAAGCAGTTCGAGGATCTCAAACAGTACGAAGGACCCAAGCAGTAGTTAACTTTTGATAGGGACACTTCAATCTTCCAGTCTTCATTTTTGACAACCGGTAATCGGTATATTGTATTAACCGGTATATATCTGTGATGAGTTACCAACCGGTATTGTTGTAATGTGTGATGAGTTATCATCCACCGACACTTTGGCGGTGTGTTTGTGTCGTGTTACCAAATGTGTCTAGATGCACTGTACCTAGGAACTTATAGTCTAATTTTATTGGACCGACATGAAATCAGATTCCTTTATAAGGACATCATGTCTAGGGTTTGCATGTATGAGAGAGAATAGAAAAGGTTATGTGTGATCATCAAAGAGAAGATTAGGTCTGTGTGAAGAGATAGAGTGTGGAGATATTGAAGACTGAAGTAATGCTAAAATGCATTAACAATGAGTTGTCAAGGATCTAATTAAGCATATTGTGCTATTATCTAGATCATTCACTTGTTGATTACTAATATCTTCGACAAGTCTGAAACCCTTAACCGGGTAGGCCCAACAAAGCCTTTGTAAATCCTCTAACAAGATGGTTCACAACTGTGGATCTGAAATCCTTTAACAAGGTAGTCTTTAACAGGACTTATCTCCTAACAGAGATCTAGATTCCTAACAGGATCTGTTCTAGTGAAGAACATTGTATGACCTTAACCGGTCTGGTTACTATTCTATAAATAGTTACTTGTGAGTTTCTGCTCACCGTGGTTTTTTCCATTTGGGTTTACATGTCAAATATCTTGTGTTACGGTGATTGTGCTTTTGTGGGTGAATGCTTTGTTTGCTATTTGGTTTGCACTTATCTTAACTGGTTTATTAGTGAATCTGTTGCATTGGTTATCTGCTAAATTGTTTAAAAGTCTGATTACAGTATTTTTTGGTATACTAATTCACCCCCCTCTTAGTATTCATCAAGGCTCACTCCAGCGATTTCTTGGAGAGCTGCAGGGGCTCTCTGATGTTGCACAGGGAATGGCACAGTTGACTGGGCGGATGGATGTTGGCAACTCAGCCGACGCTACGCAACTATGTCACTTCATGACTATGGGGTGTGTAGATGAGTCTGCACGCCACTTCGAGTAGCAAGGGTGGTCGGACCATAGTACACTAGAAATGGTTCAATAATGGACTCACAAGCACCTAGTGGGAGGTAGGGGTACTTTGGGCCCCACCTTCCTTAGCATGGAGGGGGCCTTCCGAGATGTATACTTGCGGATGCGGTGACACCAGATAGAGCAGGAGGCCCAACAACTGTATATAACAAAACTAGAGAAGGAAGGGGAGAAGCATGAACAGTTGGCTGGAGTAGAAAGGAACCTGTGAAATGAGTTGGAAATGAAGATGACCACCTATGAGGCCCATTGCAGCTTGCAGAAGAAGGAAGCACAAGTACTGGCAGCCAAGGTGGTAGAGCTCACCTCACAGATAGAGCAAAAAGATAAGAAACTGTTGGAAGTTGCCCACATGGTAAAGAAGGCACGCGAATGACAGTTGTTGACTTAAAAGAACCTAAGACTTCACATCAGACAACAACCTTCTCCTCCGGCCACTACAGGGATGCCTCCTCCCTCTTCTCGGTCTTAGTTTATGTTTTATATTTCAACTCTTATTGTCTTAGTCGTCTAGAAGACGACTACGTTTTGGGGGGGGGGCTAATGTTAGGGGTAAATAACTGGTGTTAGTAAGAATAATAATTATAATTGTGTTTATATTGTGTTTATGGTTATGGTGCATCGCCAAGAGGTTCTCGTCTGATAGTTGGGAGTTGGTGACTGTTGGCAACTTGGCCAACTGTCGGGTCTTATATATTGTTTGGATGGAACCTCGGCAGGGAGATTATGTATGGATAGATTCTGGATCAATCAATAAAAATATAACTCTTCTGGTCTAATTTGCTTATCACTATTACTTATGCTATGACATATGAATGTACTCATACATGAATAATTGGTACGTGTGGAAAACATTGTGTTATCTGTGAGTTTTACCAACCTTACATTAAGGACTAAACACCAACCAAAATAAATCTCCATGAATTCTTCTTAATGCTACCCTTATCAAACCTTCTTTTGAAAACACAAGAAAATCACACGAAGTATCTAGCATCATATGCCCTAGGTTGCCAAATTCAGGTTTGAGTCTCTCCATGCCATCAACCAGACAGGCTCTTCTGAAACTACTAATGTTTACATGATCATATTCATCCATCAAAACATGAATGTAACACCAAATATCCTCCTTATGAATAATATTGGTATGAAAAAGAGAGAAAGTGCCAATAGGGTCTTCCTTTGAGGGTTTGAATGAGCACTTCATGAAGACCGGTCAAGATTCATCAATAATGCTTACAATATTTGTCATTGAAAATAAAAATAGACCTATAATTACCTTTGTTTAATTGTAGTGATGGTTTTTGCTTGATTTGGTCGCCTTTTTCACATCCAATTGCTCCTCAAATTCACAAGTATTCACAAAGAACACAAAAAGGAGAATATATATATTTGTCAATTTTACCTACTTAGTGTTTCACTGACTCAAATGCACTTTACCAAAAAGTTGATACTCTATTTCCCAAAAACCTCAATAAATACACCAGACCAACGAAACAATTTGGAATCCTTCGAAAACCCATTCCTGACCTCTACCATATCGAATAAGGGAGAATAAGGTATTTGCCTTCAACACTTCCCCTTAAACCATGCATCTTTGCCTAGCTTTTAGATGAATCAACACCAGCTGAAGGTGCAAATCCATCCACATTCATATTAGATTCGTTCACCCATTCCATCTTCATTTTTTCCCTTTCTTCATTAAGATCAATCTTATTTACTAGACTGATAGACTTCTCATTTCTTACTCTGCAGAATTTAGCAATGTGTCCAAGTTTTTTATAGTTATAGCATATTGGATCTCTCTGTGGGCCATTTCCATTCATTATAGTTCTTCCACTCCCATTTCTTCTGAAGATATACCTACACACAGTAGCCTTGTGCCCATATTTGTTACAAACATAACAATATCCATTGAAAATTTTATCATTCTTGCCATAAATTGTATCTCCATATCCATTCCAATTCACTCTACTTCTATATTCATTTGCTTTATGTCCAAACTTATTGCAATTGTGGTAGACCATAAAATGACTACTTTTTTATCCGACTTTTGCATTCACTAGCTCTATGTCTAAATTAATTGCATGAAAAATAGTTACCATTAAAGGATGATAAATACTTGGTATGAATAGGAGGAGACCTATTGAAGTTCTTCTTGTTCTAGACTGAAATGAAATCTTTCTGATCTTTGCTAGAATCCTTCAATTCATCCTTGAGCTCTTCTTTATCCTTAACTTCCATGCCTTAGAGATTTTACCCTTTTCAAAGCCAAGTTCACCTTTGTCTTTATTTGCTTTTGATCATTGAGCATTATATCAAGCACTTCACTGCCACCTCTAAGTTTTATACCTTTATCAATTTCTTCCTTTACATCTTTTAATTCCTTCTTTAGCCTGGTTACTTCGATTTTGAGCTTTTTTCCTTTATAAAGCAGGTTCCTTAGGAAAGTGATCTTTTCCAATACCTTCTTATGTTTTTATCCACTTTCTTCCAAGTCTTCCAAGTCTAATCTTAATTATCCTTCCCTATCAACACCACATTCAATACCTTCCCAATCACTCTAATCCATAGCATCCATATCTTTCAAATCCTCTTCAAACATAGTGTTCAAATCTCAGATCTACCTCAGTGGTTAAATTGCTTCTTTAGGAACCTTGCTCGGATACCAATTGTTGAACACAACTCAATGCTAAGAGGGGGAGGGTGAATCATCATACACTTAAAAACTTGACAAGATTAAACCTTTAGCACAATATTCATTTCATCCACCATATGCATGAAAACAAATAACAGATACACCCTAAAAGCAATCACATAAGTACACCAGAATTTTTATGTGGAACAACCATGGTGAGAATCATGCTCACAATATAGATATCAATGTTTACAAAATTTTAGGTCAACGACCAAGGAGCTCGTTGCTTCGAAAAGGAATTGTAGGCTAAGGCGCACAACCTTAGGGAAAGATACAAGGACTTGCACAGTTGAAGATCACTTCTTCAAGGAAAGATACAAAGTCAGAAGTATATTACAATATCAAAAGATTGAACTCTCAGAAGATTGCCTCTACTAAAGTGTAGATTATAGTTCATAAGTTAAAGCACATCTGAAACATCTTTAAATTCTATACTGTCAAACATCTAGATATGTTTTCACATAATATATATTGCATATGTATATATCTTTACAATGATTCTATGTTTTATGTACATTTTGCAACACTTAGAACATTTATAGGTCAGCCAAGAATAGATGAAACATGTGTAAGCAATTTTCAGCCTCAATATAAATCTCTAATAGAGATCTAGAAAGAAAAGAAATGTGTGGAGGACCACTCCATGTTGGCACACCTTCCAGACACCTCCAAAATAGTATCACATGCAACCATACTGACCAAACTCCTTAGTTCAACCCAAAAATAGAACCTTTTAACTTATGTCAATATACCAAACTCAAACTTCATTCTAGACTAAAAATAACAACATGTAGACAACCTCGAAGGCAACATAAAGGAACAATAAAACCATAATTACCATTATCAACATCATCTAGTACATTTTTGACACAAAACAAACCAAAACATCGAGTAGCCATATTATTCATCGAAATAGAAATAAGTAGCAACATTCCACCCTTGGTTCAAGCCAACTAACATCAAAGCTCTGAAAACGCAACATACCATCAATATTTTCTATCAAAAACAACCTCAAGCAGTTTCCATGCGATTGTACAACATCTTCGCACATTGTATTGTCATAGAACCACCACACCCTTTGACACAACCTTATTGTCACTGCATAAGCCAGTCTATTTTTAATAGAGTACCACTTGAATTTAAAAAAAAATTGAAGATGATAATAATCATACATTGACCACATAATTGTCTGCAATACACCTTCCACATTCCAAACCAAGATACCAGATTAAAAACACCATGTCATTATACATAGAATATCTACATAATTTTGAAAACACCTTATTTATCCATCATAGATATTTACCATCATATGCATACAACAAAATGCCAATCATATACCTCTACACCATATCTGGATCATTCATGCTTTTGAACCAATTATCAACACTCCTTAATCCTCATCAAACATTCTAGTATATAACCTGAAAAACTAAATGACCAATTGATTGACCACATACCAACATGCAGTACAGTAATGAACTTAACCCTTCTATCAAACCCCAATCCTCTACCTAGCCATCCAAAATATATCAGACTTAACATTGCATTAGATCATATCCAGACCAACAAATTTGACATCAATGACAACATAAACTCATATGTGCAACACTTTATTGGTGGAATAACATATTTTGCTATTGCTTCTCTCTTATGTGTGTTAAAGGTTATTTTGTGTCGTAGATTGAAGATCTTGGTCAAGTTCACATCAACATGGTATTAGAGCTTTGAATTTGGCAAGCCCCTTTCCTAATTTAGCGTGTTTTTGTCATTGAGTTTTGTTTCTATGTAAGTTGAGTTTTTTGTATAATATTGTAAATTCTTGTATGCTCTTCTCTTACATTTTACTATGATTCAAAGAATCATAAAGTGATTATCAAGATCTATTGATCCAATATTGCACATGTGCTTTTTTATTCAAGATATGGAAATTGAAACTATTTTGGCTATATTGACAACATTTTTGTTGTCCAATTGTGTTTGAGAGGCTCAAGAGAGTCAAATTTGCATTTTGTTTCACTCAAATAGGCCACCATATGACACAAGATTAAACAAAGGCTCAAAGATCAAATTTGGTAGATAATTTTTTATTGAAGATTTTTTGGGCCCAAGCAAACCATTTCATTACACTCAATAGGTCAATGAAATAAGCTTTGACTATATATTTGCTTATATTCCAACTCAACCATTTTGGAGTCAATTTTTTTCCAAGATCATACGACCCCTCAATGTAGGTCATACTATGCAAGCTCATAGAAAAGGTAAAAAGTATTTTTTAAGTGCTTAATAAGTATTAAATACTAGGTCTTAACACCTTGCATCCAACTCTAAGGGCTTTGACCCCCTTTGTAGAAGTCACTAGTGGCTAGGTGCTAACCACAACTAACAAAGAAGAAAACCACAATTTTTTTGACCTAATCACCTACACCTCTAGCACCAATAGCTTGCACCCTCACTAGTACATTCAGAGCTGATTTCTGATGGCCGTTTGTCGGATTTTTCATGAATTTTCGTCGGAGTGTCGACAAAATCCACCGTTGAAAACTCGGCGTCGGATTGGTCGACGATGCCATGCCCGTCGAAAATTCGACAATCCAATGGACTCTGCCGACGGTCAAAGAAGTCGTCGGTCGAAAGCTTGGTATTCATCGTAATTCCGACGATGATCATTTTTATAAAAAAAAATAATAATTATCATTGATATAAAAGAGCCATCGAAGGAAGGAAACGTTGAAAGGACTCACCGAAGATAATAACTTCATCGACAAAAGATATCGAAGAAAGCAGAGAGGGTCTTCATCGACGGGAAAAGTTCTCGAGGAAATAATACTATCGGTGCAACATAAAAAGGACCCACCTAAAGGAGCGTTTTCATCGAAAGAATAATATCAATCAGACAAAAAGAAGCTACATCGATAAAAGATATCGATGAGGATATAGGTTTCGAGGAGGTTAAACTTCATCGACAAAAGATATCGAAGAAAGCAGAGAGGGTCTTCATTGATGGGAAAAGTTCTCGAGGAAATATTACTATCGGTGCAACATAAAAAGGACCCACTGAAAGGAGCGTTTTCATCAAAAGAATAATATCGATCAGACAAAAGGAAGCTACATCAATAAAAGATATCGATGAGGATATAGGTTTCAAGGATGTTAAAAGGCATATTCTTGATATGCATGGTTTTGCCGATTTAACTTTATCGGTGAAGAACAATAAGGGAAAATAAAGAAAATCTTCGGTGAGATAATAGACTCATTCATCGACAGGGCATAGTGATATCAATGAAAGAAGTATTTCGATGAAAAAATAAAGGAGGACACCAAAGCCCAAGGTTTCTTCGACATAAGACCCGATGGATATCAAATATGTTTCGATGAGGAGACAACCATACTGACCAAATACAATATTTCGATGAAGGGAAAAAATACTTGATCGAAGTAATATTCGAAACAAAAGTATTGTCGATAGAAACAAAGAGATCGATGGACTAAAGAAACTGTGTAGGGGAAAAAGCGAGACTAGGCTAACATGGCCTAATCCTACCTTTTAACACACATTGTGGAATATGAAAGAGCCTAGAGGTATCACACAATTGGCTACTTCTTTTTGTGGAAGAGAGAGCCACGGGCTACCTATTAGGATTTATATTCCTTTGTTGTAATTGAAAGATAAAATGATACAAGTTCAATTCCTAATCCCAAAGTGCAAGTATGAACTAGTAACAAGATTGCAGAATTAAGATTAAACAATGGAAAGCTGTAAACACAAGTACAAGACAAGAATGCAAATGCGTACCCGGAGTTAAAATCTGAGTGAAAATGTTTGGGACGGGGGTGCAGGCGCCACTGTCCTGATACCGCCCCTGAAACTGCTCCTGAAACTGCTGTTCTGCCACCTGAAAAGCTGTCTGAAACTTGCTGTCTGATAGAAGGACTAGGGCGCCCAGCGCCCCTGTCCTGGCAGGACCAGGGCGCCCCACGCCCCTGTCCTGGTCTTTTGCTCTGAAATTTGGTGTGTTGTTCTGTCTCGGTCCACTTCCGTTGGATCTGCAACTTGCGGCGTCGTCCGAATCCCGAAACCTGCACTTATATCTGAAAAGGTATGGTGGGCGGCTATATAGGGTTTTGCCTTAGTCAAACCCCCACTTTGGTGGTTTCCACCTCCACGAATAGTCAAGTTGTATTGTAAAAGTAGTGTGTGCAGACCTTGTGTGTGTGCAAGATCCTAAAATGCAAGTAAGCAAACTAGAGCAACCTAGAAAGTAAACCCTAATTGCTTGTACATGATAATGTAAATGCTCCAAATCAAGATGCAAAGTGATCTAAAGCATGAATACAAATGATATGATGAAGCTTATGCAAAGACATGAAAACAACATGAAATCATACCCAACCCCAAGGGAGGGGTACAAGCCAATCTTCAGTCGGTGATCCCTTATTGTTCTTCAATGCCTTCAAAACCCTAAATGGATGAATGAAATTGATAGATGCTTGATGGATGGATGTTGAATGTTGTTGAAGTCTTCAAAGATCTGCTCTTTCGCTGCATAGAAGGTCCTTGAAACCCAAAATCCGGATCCTTTCAAATGAAGAATCCTTTCAAATGAAGAAAGAGAGCTCTTATATATGAAACCCTAGGTCTTAATTTCAACTTTTGGCCGACCTAGAGATTGAATCTCCCACCAATTTCTTGGGGTTAAGCTTTATTTTATGATTGGATCGCGCTCCTAAAATTTCAGGAAAAATGTCCGGGACCGTGTGCACGCCGGGCGCCGTGGTCCTGACAACTTTTCACCAAATTTTCAGGGCCATCGGATATGATGATTTTAGAGTGAATCCCGAAGTTACAGGTGATTTCGAGATGTTTTGACCCCCGAAATCAAGCCCCCAAGTTCAAAATAGGACCTAATTAGGGTTTTTGATTAAATGATGTATTAGAGGAATAAAATGAAAGGGGCACACTTTAATGAAAAGGGCCCAACTTTATGATATGGGAGATGATAAAATAGAACCTTAGACCTAATTAATTTAATTAATTAAGTGATAAAGGGGAAATGCAATGCAAAATGCAAAATGCGCCAAGGCAGGTGCTAAACTAGGTGTGAAATTGTACCACCCTAGCAAGTGCGTACAATTTACGACGCTACAGAAACAAATGATCAAAAGACATATCCTCATCGAAATGATTATTGATTGCCAAGAAAATCATAAACAAATCCCAAGGAAGGTCACATCACCATTAAATTCAAATGTGTGCCCGAGTGACCGTTGTCCAAAGCGCCATTACTAACTGATTAAATACGCCGTAAGTAGTGGATCAACCATCAAAGGACACAACATTAAGGAATTCATAGGCGACGAACTGAAAGAAGGAATTGGGAGAATTCACAGATAAAGCTCAGTAATTCCAAGTAAGTTGTTTGCACACAAACCTCTTTTTCAAAATTCAAATGGAATCATCATCTAAAACTAATAAGACCATAAAGGGAAAAGAACCTATCGCTGCAGAAGAAAAACCTAAAAGACAGGAAAGGGAAGGGCATTCTTTGGCCCAGGACTTGATTGACCAGTGCCCATCATCCAGTTTGAGGTCCAAGAAGATTAGAGCTGATGAGGAAGGCCTGCAGGACCGGTTTGAGGATCTTGGAGACATATGGACAGAGTTGAGAGGGTATGAATTATTCATATATGGGTACAATATAAGAGTTGCCCCTCAACCTATCAACAATTTATGGCGATTGAACTTAGGAAGGTTACTTGTGGCTAATGTATTCGTGAATGTGGAGCTCGTGAAGGCATTGGCAAACAATTATGACCCTAAAACCAGGACCATATATAACTACATGGGTGAGCCAATTCTTGCAATCACAAAGGAGGTTATTGACACCGTGTTCAAGTTGGATTGGGGATTTGAATAATTGATTGACCTCGAGAAGTTAACAAGTGAATATTTTAACCTAGAGCACATTTACAAAACGTGGAGACTCCCTATACATAGACCTAGGAATGCAGGGTCCTTAGTGCCACTAGGTCAGGATGACAAAGCTCCCTATGATGTCAACTCTTTCCATCCATATTTCAAGTATACCTATTACTGTGTTGCCCAAGTGCTAGGGATAAAAGCCCATCCTTTGATGGATATTGCAGCCATGGTCATTTGTGCCAATTTGTAGCCTAAGGACCCCCGCTTCTTTGATTTTTCTGCTTATTTGGTTGAGGTTTTGAATCATGGGTTAGAAAAGTTAAAGGGGGATGTCATCAATGTTCATTTCAAGCATTATTCCTTACTTATGCATATGCTATTGTATGTGGGCCAAGATGAAGGGTTATGGCCAGAAGAGTTATGTGTCAGGACATATGACAATGCTGGAATGAGAAAACCAGTGCAACTTTGGGTTTCTTCATGGGACCAGAGGTATGTGAATAATCAATATTGGCATTTTGAGGAGTTCTTTGTCAAGCCATTATATAGACTATTGGGATGCCCGTGTGATCATGCCCTTGCACCATAGGTTCAAAGATTCCTAAGACCAAAAGATTTCGCTGAAGATCCCTCAAATGAACACAATTGGGGAGATTGGTATTGTTTTTCAGACTGCACACAAGTCAGGGTATACAGGTTCGAAGGGAGACCATACTTACTACCACTTACAGTCCCTAACAGAGTGGCTTGTCTGGAAATTGTGAGGCAACTGTCAATAGTGAGTACAAAACATCTGACAAGCCATGGAAAACAATCAATTGTACCTGGGTTGTTAGTATTTTTAGATTTTATTGTGAAAAGTTCAAAGAGTTATGGCCTGTTGCAGACAAAATTGGATTATTATGGCATGGCTATGGGGGATCCAAGGCCCAATTTCGATCCTGAAGGATACATAAGGATAGCCTGGTCATCACAAAAGCTGACGGCTGGAGAGCATAAATCTTACCTACCGGATGACCTCATTAAGAACATTGGCAGAGAAGAGGCCAGAGTGAAGTGAATAAAGTTTGAGAAAGCAATGCAGGCTTATAAATGGAAGCTTTATAGAAGGAAAATGGATGAGAACGTGCTACAAAAGATTAAAGACCCCTTGGAGTTGGCCAACAAACTTGTGGAGCATGAATTGAAAATACTTGAGGGAGTCCCGCCTCATGTTTTTAGGGATTACATTGATACTATTAGGAATCTAGAGCCTTTGGCTCAAATGTCTCTTGCTTCCACATCTGGCATCGTTCCATTCACTCCTCGAGAGGATTACCCCCTGGTTATGCATAGGATTACCCCCTTGGTTATGCAGAGGATACACCGATAGACTTGGCAACAGGACAACTGAATGTCCAAGAAGTGGCTAACATCAGATTCCTAGAGCATGAGGATTTCATTGCTGATAGTGACTTCATTGCTTCCAAGGATTTCACTTCATTCCTCTATCAACATAAAGGATCTCAAATTAGGAATAACATGAGAAACAGTGAAGAAGAGCAGCAACTTCAAAAGTTACAAAAGGAGATGGATCTTGTGATGAGAGAAATGACACCTCAGAAGGGGAGACAGTTGCTTAAGGAAGCTGGTGTGCTATTATACTCTGGATGGGACCTGAACTCTACCTTGTTGTTTGATGGATTCCTCAAGAAATAGGACCCAAGTAGGCAAATGATGCCAAAAGAGATTGATAAACTCTTTAGAGGATCAGGATATGATCTAGATCAGAAGGCTCTTCTACAGTGGGCTATCTATCCCAAAGATAAAAGACCTATATTGGTTGATATAGAAGAAGCTTTTGGACATTTGATGGTGCAGCAGGTTAGAAAGACTGACCCTAGAACAACTGCCAAACTAAATTTGGATGTTGCTAAACTGAACCAAGATCAGATAGAGTTTCTAGTCTGAGAAAATTGTACATACAAAAGCCTATATGAGAAAACCGATGAAGAAAAATAGAGGCTGCAAGCAAGATTGCTTCAGATTGATACAGGTACCAGTCAAACAAGGATGACATACGGTGTTGATAGAGATGCCATGGATGCCTTGACAGACGCTATGTATTGGAGGAATAGGGCCGAAAAGACATCTAGACAACTAAAAAAGGAACATCAAAAGATGGATAAGTTAGTTCTCGAGGTCGTTGACCATAGATTCAAAAGTATGATGCAGGTTGCAAAAATCTATTGGAAGACATACACTGGAACAGTCAAAGCTGTGAAAGAGCATGAAAGGCTTAGGTCTCGGTTGGAAGGCTTGATGAATGACAACAGTCCGATGAATCCAGGTGAGAAAATTGAAGCCGAGGCTCACTTGAAGTCCCATGATGAATTGGCAAATCAATTAAGAAAAGAGCATCAGAGGCTGGACGATAGGAATACCCCTAGGGTTCCCTCTTTTTACAGTAATGGTGAGTTAGTATCATTGGAACAGTGGAAACAAGAGTTCAGTGATGAGAAGAATCGAGCAGTAGCAGAGTTGGATCAGGACAAAGATTTGTCACTTTGTTTTAAAAATATTCTATCTAATCATTTCTAGATAGAAAGCGACATGAGGACACTAAACAATGACGTTCTAATGTATAAAGATGATAAGTACATTGAACACATAGGAATGCTGAACTTGTTTATCTTCCAGTTTGTAAACAAAAGTGCTAATTAATAGTTATGCGCTGAAAAGCCACAATGCTTGGTGACAATATATACCCTCATATAAATGAGGGAATTTTTGTAACAATAAGGATCATTAGAGAAGAAGTAGAATATAGCCTCAGGCTTACTATTGTACCATTTTGCGAACATACATAATATAACCAGTCGTCTTTCCTTTGTGTATATGTTGTGGATTACTGCATCTTTCTGTAGGCAATTGCTTGTGATATTATCTAAAGGAGATAAGGTTACTTGTGTTCTTCCAGTAAAACTATGTGTTTCATATTGTGGATTTGAATAAAAGATTTACTTGCGAATATAGTTTTGTATATAGTGCGCATGCATATTATCTCAACCATGGTGCGCTTGCATATGTATATAGTTTTGTTTATAGGTGGAAAGCCTGAGGTTCAATGTCGAACTTGGTTGCTCTAATACCATATGTAATATTCCATTAATTCTATACTTAAAGAAAATAAATTGTGATCTATATTAAGATAAAAAATTGAGCATTTCAAAATAAACCATAACTACTTCAGTTGAAGGAGAAAACTAACTAAATGTTCTTCAACATAATAAGAATCTAACTAATTTATCTAAAAGGAAGGTAATCTTTTAACGATAAAAAACATTGAACAAATATTATTAAGCTAATCAATATGAGAAAGGAATTCAAATGGCAAGTTTCATTTTTGAGGGAAGAGATAAAGGTTCAGAGGTTACTGTTATCACTGTTTAAAAAATGAGTATTCTTTTCCATAATTGGCTAAGTCTATGAAATTCTTGGGTCTGGTATGGCCTTGTGACTTCTATTGCTTTGGGTCCTAAAGAGGGTTTAGGGTTTAAGTTTAATCACTTTCAAAATGTTTGAGAAAAAACCCTTATAGTTCTATTTTTGTGTTACTTTATTCACTTAAGTAATGGGTCATTTTGTCATGCAAAGTGTTCCCCCGTTGTTTTTTACCTAGGTGGTCCTTTTAAATGTTTTAATTTTTATTCACCTTTAAATTGCATTTTCTAATGACCGTCGAGCCTTGTAATTGTCGTGCAACTCTCAGTCAATCGAATGGCCTGCGTGGATTCGTGAACTCAACATGCCCGAAAGTTACCTATCGCGAAGTAGCGAAAAGGTTTGGCGGGACCCAGCGATGAGGACTTCTTTCTTGGCTAAAGGGCAATCGGTTTGGAAAGAGATCAACGGCCCGCGTTGATTCACAACCTAAAGATGCTCGTGGTTTACAAGTTGCAAAATGGCAAAAAGGTGGTGGGCCTGGGTGAAGTGGTTAGTAGAAAGAGTAATGGCAGTGCAACTCCCTAAGATCTGATGCCCCGCGTTGTTTTGCGAGATAAAGATAACCGAGTTTTACCCTTCTGTGAAATAGCGAAAGGGTTTGGTGGGCCCAACGTCCAAGCTTCATCTGAAGATTAAAGACTGATCATGTTCTATCTGATCGGATGGCCCTCATTATTTTGTGAGATCAAAGCACACGTGTTTTAACTATTGCAAAATAGCAAAAGGTTGTGGCGGGTCCCAGAAGCCGGCGGGTTTTCTAACGAGTAAAGAGTGAGTGGTTCAGAGAATAATCTGTTAGGCCCACTATGGAAAGCTAATGTACTGAGAGGGGAGGGGTGAATCAGTACTTCAAATCCTTTTAACAACAATATCTTTACTGTTATGCATAAACCAAAAATTGTTGCAACATAACATAAAGCTAAAACTAATAAATAACAATCATACATGATTCACTCCATAACACATATATTTTGGTTATGCAAAAACTCTTGATTAGAGAGAAAAACTGCGGTGGGGATGGCACCCACAACTTCACTACTGCAATAATAAAGAGTGCTCGATTAGAGCTACATGTTTAGCTATTTTTGATAGCTTACCCTGTTAGGAGTATCAAGATCTGTTAGATCTACCTTGCTAAAGGATTTTACAACACTTAAACTAAATGTTGTACCTGGTTAGAGGCTTTACAATTTATAGACTTGGTTAGAGTCTTTTACCCTGTTAAAGGTTTCTCTTACAACTTCAAAATATTTCAATAAAATCTTTACAAATATCCGCAACTTTACATCTGGAATGTTATAGCAGATTCTATGTGCTCAAATTAAGATTACCTTGCTTATAGCATACCTTGGCAACCCATAAAGTAACTCGGTAAACCCTTTTGTTTACTCTATTCTTTGACTATTCTCTGAAATCCTTCTCGGTGACCTCTGTGTCTCTGTAACGGTCATAACACTTAGTGCTTTCTCATGTATCACACATGTCTTGCTTCATACACCTCTGTATATCTTTGTCTGTCACTACATGTATATATCTGATCTCAATCCATGTTGTAAAAATAGATCTCTTATGTCGGTGATCTGATTCATTGCTTCAATCTTACAAACATGATTTATTGAATGAATAACTATACAAAATATTTCATTGGATAAATGACCTCGAAATCATACACAATCTTTAAGTGCAATTTTCAATGTGATAATGGTTCTATGTTCCTCGATCTTGTAACACGTTTTCATATGTGTGTCCAGGTTCAATGAATCTGGTAACACATTTCACTCGGTGTATATCAACTCGGTGTATCATCTTTGCTGCTCGGTAGACATGGAATGATACTCGGTAGACAGCTCGGTGCATACTGGGCTCTGTGAATACTTTCTTCTTTAACCGACTATTTTGTTCATACCGACTAAATATTCCGGTAGAGATAACTGACTAGAGTATATAGAATGACTTTGGATGTAAAACTAATGACAACTTGATAAGTAGTAACATAATCAATGGCCTGTGTTGATTCACAACCCAAAGATGCTCAAGAGTTAGTTTTCGCAAAGTGGCGAAATGACATGGCATTCCAAGTGAGCAGTCTAGGAGGTAGGGATCACAAATCAAAAGGTTACACGTGTCCTCCAAATCACGTAAAACAAAGAACAAACTTGGCGACCAAGTGGTGGGCCCAACAAACAGAATGATATAAACTGAAGACAAAGAGGTGACCTATCAGGCACAGGTGGCATTTCAGAAGTGGATCCCGCTGAAGTCTTTCAGCGAGTAGGAAGTTGACATGTCAGTTCAAGAGGGATCAAATGCCAAAGTGAATGGCGCTGATTCAGAGAGCCCATGTCTGCTAGTTCTAACAGGTTGTTAAAGGAAGGGCATCTCAAGAAGGATCTAATGGCGAGCATTATTTCGCAAGCTTTATATGCACGATGGTTACCGTTCGCGAAATAGCGAAAATGGTTAGCATTAACCGTTTTGAACACGGTTAGTGATATAAACCGCTAGGTTAGGACAATGTAAAGATCGATCAAGTTTCAGTTGATCGGATAGCTAGCACAGCTTCATGAGGTCAAGATGCAAGATGGTCACCCATCGCGAAACGACGAAAGGATTTTCAGCCTGTTGCCAAGCAAGGAAGAGTCAAAAGGGTAAAAGTGGTGCAAGTTCTATCTGATCCAATGGTTGGCGTCTTTTTGCTGGATGAACATGCAAGAGCTTTACGCTCTGTGAAACAACAAAAGAGCAAAATGAAAAATACTCAGAGCAGTTTTGATCCGTTGGAGCCAAATTTTTGAATTGTTTCATGAATTCAATTCTGAAGGGACTACTGAAGCGTGCGGTGTTAATGTCGCATTTAAGGAGCCAAATTACCGTATATATCCCCGCATCAATTGAATGAGGGTATCATTTCACAGAAGAAGTTGCAGAGAGAGCCGGTGCAGAGCAAAAGTTTGCAAACCGAAATCAGGTTCTCTTGCTCTTTGTTTACCCATTGCTTAAAGAATGTTGAATTGTGGTCTTGTCCTGTTAGAAAATTGCTTTGATTGATAATTGGCTTAGTCGCATACTCCTAAAATGGGACCCAAAAGAGAATTAACAAGGAAGGTAAATTACCAAGACCAAAATATTTGTGATGAATTTCTTGAGTAGTTAACCATGTCGACCAATGTCGGGGCTAGGGCCAAGGAGTTAGTGCCAAAAAACCCCCGTTTGAAAATTGGGGATGGTTTATATGATAAAGGAAATTGGTTGAGGGACCCTGAAATAGGGATATCCGGTCTTAGTTTGTTTAAAGTGGGTTTTGGTCAGAGACATGCCCCTTCCCCTATGAATAGTATCTAGAATTTAGATGTAGGGAAGCTTGTGGTCCCAGGTGTTTTCATGGATATAGATCTGTTGACCCTAATTGCGCAGAATTATGGCCCTACTGCCAGATGCATTAGAAACATAAAGGGATCAACCCTTGTCGAAATCAAAGATGATGAATTTAGGAATGTCTTCAAGCTTAGTGAAGCTTCCAGCTACCTTGAGCCTATTGATTTTGAGGCATTAACCCAAGATTACAATGCCCAAAGAGATCATCTTAGGAGTGGCCCATTGAGAGAATTTTTTTGTCAAAATAGGGGGATTAACAGTTGTAGGCCCTAGCACAATGGAGCCATTTTCCCTGAATTTATTTACCTTGAGAGCTAAGGGTATGTACTGGACGCTGTGTCAAATTTTTGGAGAAGATGCTGAGAAAAACATGCCCGTCCATTATATGTTAATGATTGCCCAAATTTTGAACTCTTCCTTGGCCATAACATTTGACTCCGCTCCTTTCCTCTCTGATGTTATCCATGCAGGCTTAGTAGGAATTAAGAATGGTAAGGTAGACAAGCCATTTGGATGGTATTCCTTGTTGATGCATATGTTTCTATTCAAAGGGGCTGATTATTTTGCAAAAGAGATGGACCTGGTTAAGGTCAAGGATAAAGAGGAGATGCCAGTGCAATTGTGGAGTACTGTTCTATCTTGGGATAGAGAGGATGCAAGTTATCTAAAGTTTGATACATGCTTTGCATCTAAAATTAGAGTTCTCTTGTGTGCAGAAAACCCTAGGATTCCCAAGGCTCTTTTGGAATTCCTTAGGCCCAAAGAATTTGTAGAGGATATCAAGATTGTTCATAACTAGGGAGATATGTATCTATATCCTATTTCTACTATTTTTAGAGTGTTTGGATTTAGGGGTACCCCTTATCTACTGCCCTATCATGTTCCATTAAAGATAGGGATTGCATAAGTATTAAGATAGATTGGAGGAGTGTAGGAGGCCGAGTTAACTAACAGGGGTAAAGGGACAATTTTCCCAACCATCACCATGGCTCATCATTTTGTAATTACCAAAGGTGGATGGAAGTATTTTGAAGAATTCTTTAAACCATACATGTTATCAACTGTAGTGTCAAGATGTGCCAACCCTGAAGATTTCTTCAACGGCATGTTCAGGAAGAGAGCAGTTTGTAAAATTAGGCCTCACCAATTCCAATTCCCTGAAGATTTGATCAGGAATGAATTTAGTCTAGATGAGCAGGAGTTGAGGAAGGAGAAGTGGATTGCATACAGAAGAGCCCTTGACTTTATCCATCAATTTGATTCTAGTTATGATCCTCTCTCTAGTTTTACCCCTTTTGAAGAAAAGGTTAAATTCTTAATTCTTTATTTTGAAGATTTAATGCAAACCCTAAAGGAAAAAAGAGAAGCCATAATGCAGAATGATCCTGACAGGGCTAAATTGGTCCTAGCCAAGCCTACCTTTGCTAAGGCTATTCCACCAGGTGATTATATAATGCAAAAGAGATCTAAGTATACTGTAATGATGTCAGTAACAGGTGAACCTTCTACTTCTAGAGGAAAAAGGGCCATTGAAGATACTATTGAGATTCAGGATTCGCCTAAGAGGCAAAGGACAGGTAAAGAAATTGAAACTGATGACCCTCAGTACTCTCCATCTCAGTCCCCTATTCATATAGGAGATGAGCAAGCGGTGGCTGAGCAATTGATATAATTGGGGAGTCTGGGTGAAATTGCCTACACCTACAATGAGACTCAAGAAGGAATGCCAAAAGAGCCACCCTGTGCTGAAATAGATGTAACTGATGGTGAGCTACAGGAAAAAGAATTGGACATTACTGTCAAAAAAGCTAGTGAAGAATTCCTAGTTGACAGCAATTTTGTCACATCAGGAGCTTTTATGCAGTTTCTATGGAAGCAAAATATTGATCAATTCAAGATCAGATGTGAGAAAAGGGTAAATGAACAACCCCTGAAGGATGCAGCCCAAGTGGAGGAAGAGGTTAAACAAGAAAGCCCAAGTGGAGGAAGAGGTTAAACAAGAAATGATGGTTCAGTTCAAAGCTATCACTCTTAAGGCTAGAAGAGAGATGGTGGATAAGGTTGGTGTGCTAATCCTCCATGAATGGGATATAGCTGATGCATTGGTTCTTGAAGCGGTTAGAAAGGAAACTAAGCCAATGAAGGGAGTGGTATTCAGCAAAGATGACGCTTCTTTGGTTATGTGGTCCCTTAAAAGAGATGAAGGTAGAAGAAGGAAAGATACCTCACAGTCTAACCTTCTAGGAGCTATGATGGTCAGAAGAGTTAAGGATATAGGGGTAATGGAAGCAGCTAGTACTGTTTTAGAGACTGCTAAGTTCAATGTAGTATAGCAGAGAAGGAAGCAAAAGAAAAGGCTGATCTCCAAATTAGGTTGGAAACAATTTTAAAGGCTTATAATGAAGCCAAAAAGGAGGTAGCCAGCAAGGACACTATCATTGCAAAACTTCAAAGTCAGTTGATGGGACAATACCAAGGAGGTGAGTCCTCTACCTTGGCAATTTCTTCTTCTCCAACAAGGCCCCCACCTACTAGTCCCATCATAGAATTCCCTCCTTCTCCTATGCCTTCTGGTTTTCAAGCAGCTGAGACTTATCAACATGAATTGGAAAAGTTGAAATAGGCTCAAGCCTTATTTGCAAATAAGTATGAGGAGAAGATAAAGGCTACAATTGTGAGTTTTGCTGATACCGTTGATGCTCCCATGGTACATATCAATATGAAGAGAATTTTTGACACTCTTTGTGAGTTAAATGAGGACAAGGCCATTCTAGATCCTATTCTAAATAAGTGGATCCCGAGGGAAGTAGTTTTAGAATTCATGTGTGTATCTTATGATGAAGCTGGATCTGATGCCACTATCAAATCCACATGTGAATTGACCAAAGGTTTGACAAAGCTGGCAGAAGGGAAAGCCAATGTGGAAAGGAAGGCTAATTTAAATAGAAAAGAGTATACTGAGCACAAATTTGAACTGTTTCCTGGAGGTTTTGTCAACCAAAATCAGATAAAGGACAAACAGGTATGGCTGGATGAGTTAGGAGCTAATCTGTCTCTAAAGGTAAATGAAATAATCAATAAAGATGACACCTCATTGTTTGTTAAAACAATTGAGGAAATAGAAAAGATCAAATCACATTATGGTTTCTTGGAGTCAGAAGTGAGGAAAATAAGGAACTCTTGGAAAAAGCTATTAAAGTTCAAGAAAAAGATTATTGGCTACTCATGGCCTACCGATGATGTTTTTCAAGAGTGGTCCAAAAAATATGCAGTGCAGGAAGAAGATGCTCCGGAGCAGTTACAAGAGGTTGCAATCGAGCAAAAAGTGCAAGAGGCCGAAGATGCTGAAAAGGACTTGTAACCGTTTCTTGGGGAGTATTTTCAGTTTGTAACAAACTCTTTTTGAAAAGGGGTTTGAAGCTTGTATGCATCCATGATTATATAAATGGATACCAAGACTAATGAAAAGGGGGATCGCAAGAATTTGTAAGAAAACTCTGCAGAAATATATCTGGGATTTTCTAGTCTTATGGAGAATACTCTGAGTTTTGTAATACTTCTCAAAATTAATATCAATATACAGACTATGAACTTTCGAGCCTAGATTTTGTTTTGTCTTCTGGTTTACTTTCAATAGTTTATTGGTTTCAATTTTGAGTAATTTTAACATTGCAAGCACCAATGTGTTGTTAGTGTTCACCTCCCTTGCTCGACTTGTACATCCAATTCTTGAGCTCAACAAACTCACTAGTTACCAACCATCTAAACAAGCCATCTGCTCAATGTATACTAATAATAATGGTTATTAATGACCATCATATGATAAATAACATACACTTGAGCCAACTAACTCACTGGTTTACTAACCAACTATCTAGCGAACTGCTTAATGTCTACTAAGAATAATGGTCATAAATGACCATCATAAGATAATTAACATACACTTGAGTCAGTTGATTCATTGGTTACAAAACTTCTAGGTTTAGCTGATCCAATTCATTACATAATAGTCTCATGTCTACTGACATTAACGGTTTACAAGGACCTTCATGGGATTGTGACATAACCTAACAAGCCAACTGCTACAAATCCCCTATCTCTAACAAGCTTCAACTGTCATCATGGAATTAAACCTAATACTAATTTGGCTCCCTTATTTAGCTAAATTAACACATCATATTATGACTCAACAAAAAATACGGTTCTAATATATATTTTTGTCTTTCTATATTCCCAAAAGTATGCATCTAATTGATGATAAGAATCCTTCTTCAAGTCTTGCAACCATGGAGACTGATATAATCTGATTATAATCGATGTGCATTGATTCCAAGATGAACCATATTCGGTTGAACTATGAGTTAAGAGTGGAAAACAAATAAACATAGAATTGCTGCAAAATATAGCAAGGTATTGTGACTATAAGATATAAACCATCCTAGGATCCTCCAATATATCAAAAGTTGAGAAAGTAGCAAGCTTACTATACAAAGAGAGTGATCACTATAAAGTTGTAGTCAAGTTCAAAGCATTGATTTGTGGGAACAAAGGGTTTCATATGGGGATAAAGCAGTCTCATGAAATATCATGATAGTCATAATCATAATCTAAAGAGTAGTCAAATCTTCAAGATAGATTGGTGACAGTGCAGTCATTCTGTTGAGCATCAAATCTAAATTAAGTAAAATATCTTGATTTGATAAATTAAATCATAGAAGCCATCTCTCTTTGGAAGAAATCATCATTTTCATTGATACCGTAATAACCCATAAGTTATCGAACAAGTCTAAAAGCATTCTATCGAAGTATCTAAGATTCAAACAGTATTGATGAGACCCAGTGATGTCTCATCGATATAAAAGGGGCATCGAAGAAAGCAAATGCCGATGAACTTCAGAAAGGACTCATCGAAGACAGTAACTCCATCGATAAAAGATATCGAGGAAAGTGGAGATGGTTATCATCGACGAGAAAAGGTCTTCGAGGATATAACACTATCGGTGCAAAAAGACTCACCGAAAGGGATGGTCCCACCAACAAAAGGTATCGAAGAAAGAAGAGGTGGCCCCCACCGATGAGAAAAGGCTTTCGAAGAAACAATATCATCGATGCAAGATAAAGAAGATTCACTGAAAGAAGCATTCTCATCAAAAAAGTGATATCAATAAAACAGAAGAAAACTACATCGATGAATGATATCGATAAGGATATGAGTTTCGATGGGAGGACAAAAGAAGTCACTGAAGTCCAAAGTCTCTTCAACATGAAACCCGGCGGACAGCAAAAAGATTTCGATGAGAATGAGTTTCGAGGAGACTAAAAGGCGTGTCTCCAATACACATGATTTCATCGATAGAAGCCATCTCTCTTTGGAAGAAATCATCATTTTCATTGATACCGCAATAACCCATAAGTTATCGAACAAGTCTAAAAGAATTCTATCGAAGTATCTAAGATTCAAACAGTATCGATGAGACCTAGCAATGTCTCATCAATATAAAAAGGGCATCAAAGAAAGCAAACACCGATGAACTTCAGAAAGGACTCATCGAAGACAGTAACTCCATCGATAAAATATATCGAGGAAAGTGGAGATGGTTCTCATCGACAAGAAAATGTCTTCGAGGATATAACACTATGGTGCAAAAAGACTCACCGAAAGGGATGGTCCCACCAACAAAAGGTATCAAAGAAAGCAGAGGTGGCCCCCATCGATGAGAAAAGGCTTTCGAAGAAACAATATCATCGATGCTAGATAAAGAAGATTCACCGAAAGAAGCATTCTAATTGAAAAAGTGATATCAATAAAGCAGAAGAAAACTAAATCGATGAATGATATCGATAAGGATATGAGTTTCAATGGGAGGACAAATAAGTCACCGAAGTCCAAAGTCTCTTCGACATGAAACCCGATGGACAGCAAAAAGATTTCGATGAGAATATGAGTTTCGAGGAGACTAAAAGGCATGTCTCTGATACACATGGTTTCATCGATACAACTTTATTGGTGGAAGATGACAAAGAGAGGATAAAAGGGGCTTCGGTGAGACAATAGACCCATTCATCGAAGGAGCATAGTGATATCAATGGAAAAAGCATTTCAATGGAAAACTACAGGAAGTCACCGAAGCCCAGGGTTTCTTCGACATAAAAAGGGACCGATGGAATATAAATACTCTGTAGCCCAAACAACGAAGAAAGGCACTGGCCATCTATAGAATACAATTCATCAGTTCACATTTCATTTTAAAGCAATAGGAGTAGCTGAGTAGGAAATATAGAGTAGACTAGAAATAGTGTATATACATAAATTTGAAGCACAAAAATCGAATAATTTCTACAACAACAATCTTGAACTCATCTGCTATATCTCCATCCTGGGAATTTATGCAATTCTGAGATAGGAGGAAATCAGATCAAGATACTTAATCTACTATAAAAAGCATTAGTCATTGAAAACAACTAGTGAGTAGGTATACCCGCCTAGGTCCCGCAGAGCCTAAAGTGAGAGAGTTAGTAACCAAGTAGGTTCACTCTATAAGTTGGCCAAGTCAATTGGAGGGTTTGATCATAGGAGTTGGCATTTCCTTAGAACCTATCCAATCTGTTGATTTGAGACCCAACACATTCATTAATTGTTTTGGACATTTCAAGCTATATTTTCCTAATAGATGGTCATGTATAGAACAACAACACTCAAAAAATACAGTCTAGAGAGATTGCAGTCTACAGTAAAGCCAGTATGCAGTCATACCTAGTACCAAATAAAATGACAGTAATCAAGTCTACTGAGTGAAAAAGAGAAGGGTATAAGTTTCTAAAAGGTCTTTTCAAACCTTAACAACAAATAACATGTTATTGTTGCAACATTGTCAAAACTTGACAAGAACAACACCTTATTACCTCGAGAGGCATAGCAGTAATAGGGCAACTCATGTCAAATGTGCAACTCAATACAATAAATAATCTCAGTTTGTAGCCCTATAGCATCATAATGCAGTCCTTGACCAAGTATGCATACAAGAAACATCTAGTTCTATTAAGGCACAAGCATCAAAGTCAGAGGTTATGACAACTACTCAAAAACATCAAGTATAAAAAGTTTAGTCTCAGTCACTAGAACACAATTTGCAACATGCATTAGGACTTGTCCTCCTTACAAATAGTGCAACATTAAAAAGGTATTATCAAAGCTACAACCACAATTCAAAGAGGAAGCTTACAAAGATAGGACAAAGCTAGGTACAGTCATAAGTCAAGGCAAATACATAGTTGAAACTTGGTCCACAATAGTGAAGAAGTGCAACAAATGACATGAGAAGTCTAAAGAAGTATTATATCAATCATGAGTCAAGGATTAAAATGAAGAGATTTTTTGCATCCATGATACAATCCTTAAAAGCATCCATGATACAATCTCAAACACACTTTTTACTGTTCTCTTGGTGATTGTGCCCAATTGTGTATGTCTTTCTTATGTATGAAAATGGCATTTTGCAGCTTTCCACCGACCATGTATTTGAGATGTCTTTGATTTAGATATGGCATGAGCTTAGTCGTAGAGTGAGACTAGGGAGTTGGACATCTCAGCCATGGTGCGCCTGCATGTGTATATAGTTTTTTGTATTCATTAAAGATTTTCATTTAATTTTAATCAACTAAAGAGAAATATTCATGACTTACAAGTAATAAAAAAACTTACAAGGATGAGGCATATTCAATACAAACAAGTAATAAAAAAACTTACAAGGATGAGGCATATTCATAACTTTTGTAGTCCCACCTTGGATATCAACACCAGAAGCAACTCATATTGTTCGTGTACAGACAAGACAATATGGGAGTTCATTATACCCAGCAACTTGTGGTGTTGTTGTTCGTGTTGGCTCTATTGGACCCTGCAATTAAGATTCAATATACATTATTTAATAAGATTAATTGTGCAATATAATGAAATATTGAAAAGTGTGTTACCTTGTTGAGCTTCGCTTGGTTTTGAGAATAGTTTAATATTTTGTACTTAACAGGGCCAACCATGTGAAGGTGGAAGCTCATTTGGCCCCTCCCCCCCACCAAACATCACTCTAAATTCCCCATTAACATCTTATAACATTCATTCATTCATTATTTCTACCATTAATAAAATATAGCATTCATTCATTAATATCACATAACGTTCATTAACACATAACATTGATTAACATTAATTAACACACAACATTCATCAATATTAATTAACACATATCATCCATAACCATTAATTAGCACATAATTACATTCACTAACACATAAAAATCAGTCATTATCAAATAAGTTAGATTACAATCATTTATTTCTTTGTTTTTTCTTTGAAGTTATGAAAAGACTAAGTGGAACATCGGTTTCTTCATCATTTCCCCCCTCTACAGATGTTTCGCCAACTGCTTGTGATCTCAATGTATGCCTAGTCCTATACTGAGGACGAGGACGCTGAAGCGAAGGGGGGTCCTCTGCAATAACAAAGAAAAGGGTTAAATTCAAAAAAAATAATTATTATTGTTACAAGTATTTCATTAATTTAGAGAGCATAATTGTTGTGCTCTTTACCTAATGGGGCCACATCATTTTGTGTAGCCTCAACCTCAACATGCTGAACACCCTCTAGATCATCTAGAGTTGAAATAGTAAAGGTTACATTAATGTTGCACACCAATAGCAATTATATTTGTTTAAAGAAATAACAGTGGTCCTCTTTACCTGAGTGGGGAACATCGCGTTCTTGATGTTGTGTACCCAGATCATGCTCCACTTGCTCACCACTGACTACATGCTCTAAAATATTAACAAAAAAAGTTACATTAATTACTACTCTAATTACAAATTAAGATGTTTAATTATATTAATAGCTAAATAAATAAATTTGAATAGAAAATGAATACCTCCACTACTGGGATGCACATCTGGACCTTCATGTGCAGGTGGTGTTTCATAATTAGCAGGCTGCATTCCAATGACATGCACATTGTTATCATTGCTTGCTTATTTAAAACAAATATAGTCACTTTATGTTGGAACTCAACATCAATTAGATTATTGGTAAAGTATTCAATCTGAAACAACTTCCATTTAGCATATTTACCTATGTGACGGATGCACTCGAATGTTGTGTATGCCCACTCAATTCTCGTAGCCGATCAGCCACGGCTGAATAGCCTTGCTAGTAGGAAATTATCTTGTCATCTTCTGTGGGGCACTCTATTGAATTCAGAGCCCTGCATTTTTGCTTGGTACCATGAATTTTGCTTGCATTGTTTGATAAAAAAAAGCGTTTGCAATTTATTAATATTTTGATGCAATATTTCGTTTACATGAGATACTTTCAATTCATGCAGCAAGTTTCATGTAACCACCAGAGCCAAGTTTGTGTTGCCCGTGCTTTTCTTGCCTTGCCTTGGTTGCCTTTGACGTGTCACACAGTCTATAAAAAGTTTGAAATATGTTAGATTATATAAATATAAAGAGTAATTAATTAGTACATAATTACATTCTTAATAGTATCCCGTACCTTCTTCTGGCGTCTACTAGTGTATTTCTTTTTTTCCTTTCAATTCTCTACTTGGCATCCAAAATCAGGTCCTTCCACTCCCTCTTTGGAATCATGGGGGGACGCTTGTACTTTAGGTTCCTCTCCAAATGGGTCCTGTATTCGTCCCTAACATACTTTAGATATGTGCCAGCTTTTTCAAGGAGCTTGGTTTTGTCAAAGGTGTCATTTCCAAACCACTCAACCATTTGGTTTGTCAATCCATCTTTTAACCTTTTTTCTCGGTCATTCCACCTTTTAAAGCAAAAACAAACCTGTTAGATTCAGAAATGAACTGAAGCTACATTTATTACACTTCAAGAAATGGATCAAAGGAAAAGTATTCTAGCCATGATATGAAATCAAAAGTGGATTAGGGTTAGTTCACATATGATGTACCACCTTTACGTATGGTGGGCCCAAATATCTGCAATGCAATGTCACTAAGATGTTTATAGAAAATATCATTGGCTGCAAAAAAATCATGGGATCATTAGTCCAAAACAAGTGATCATAAAGTAAATTACAATTAGAGTATATATAATAATAATTTTAAAGTACCTAGAACCTTTTGTATCTTTAAGGGAAGCATTTCTTCATCACTCACCACCAATGTGGCCTGCAACGTTCCCGTACTAGCAATACGAGAAGATCCAGGAAATGATGGTATGTTATTAGCAGTAGTCGCCTCTGGCACGTCCTCATGTGCATCTCCTTCTGCAAAAAATGAATCCACTATGAAATGGCATAAGAATTCAAGAAAGAACGCTTGAAGGGAAATAAACACATTATAGAAGATAGAGCAAAAGAGGGATCTACCAACGGTGGGCGGGCCAATATGACGTGCACTAGAGGATGTTTGCATGCTACGTGTTGCCGACATTGCAGTCAGCAATACAGGTGAGGGTAACCTTTGATGAGGCGGCATCCACATTTGCACAGTAACATTGACAACACCTAAAGAATAATACATTAAATATATGAAAAGTGCAAGAATTGTAAACAAGGATGAACCTTTATTTTGAAAATTGACAGTATCAAGTATGATGTGTTTTGGGTACTCGGAGTGATAAGACAAGCAAGTGATAATACAAGAAAATCGTCATCATCTGAAGATCTTGCAACACGTTGAACAACTTTCATGAGGGTGGATAAATTTCTGTAAAAACAATACATACATATTTTAGTTAATGACATAAAAGAGAATAAAATATAAACCATCATTGAACTTTTATTATAAATAAAGCTTTCATTACTGCTTACTTGCAAGTTTTTTGCTGTCTGAAACAATAATTCCACCCTTTGTTGTATCTCATCAGTGGTAGGATGCATGACTGCCAAAGCAACAATCTCTTTTCTAATTTTTATAAGAGGTATTTTAAAGAATTTCACAAGGTCTGTGGGATCTTCAGGGTCATCATTGCTTAACCCTAATGATTCCACATCCCTAGAAAGGTGCTCAGGTACTGCAACTCCTTTTCCCTTTCCCTGAACATCCGTCTGTGTCAAGAATATCATTAACAATTACAAAATTAGTATAAATCGCTAAAAAGAAGAACATAATAATGTAATAGTTTGCTTCTACCTAATTTGTACAATTACAATGAGGTTTACCTACTCGGTAGAAGTGTCGCAAGGTACATCTTTGTTTGCGATATGTGATGGATCCATGTCGGCTTGTGACAAAGAAAAAATATAAAAAAACATTAGCAAAATTACATTGTACACAACATGAACAACATGAACTTTGTAGACAAAAAAGAGTATTAAATAATAAAAAGATGTTGTCATCAAAATCATTGTAAATTTTTTAATTCCTTACCTTTACTTTATGTAGACTATGCAGGATCCTCAACTAAATGGTCACATAAATAGTCACATAGCTAATAAACAATCTAATTTCCATAAATAAACACGGTTTAAAAATTGTCACATAAATAGTCACACTCCCTATCTCCATCTCCATATTAAAAGGTGCATCATGAATTAATTATGTAATGGCATTAGAATTCAAAACAGAATGAATTAATTATGTAAAAAAAATTCTATCAAGAAGTCAATATTGAATAGATAATATACTAATTACATACATCACACATTTCATTCTTCATCATCATGAACATCAAGGTCATCATCACCATCACCATCATCATCATCATCATCATCATCATCATCATCATCATCATCATCATCATCATCATCATCATCATCATCATCATCATCATCATCATCATCATCATCTTCTTCTTCTTCTTCTTCTTCATCGTCATTGTGAAACTGTCGATCGTGATCATCATCCACTTCATCTTCTACTTCTTCGGTATCTTCTTCTTCCATCACATTATACTTTATCGGCCTTCCTCTTGGATCATGTCCAACAACAAATAACCAACCCGGTTTATGTGGAACCTCTGAGTAAAATACTTGCTCACATTGGCTTGGAAGAACATAGGGCTCATCCCCAATTGGTTCAAATGACCTTGTATTTAGCATTATAAAACCATTGTCATGTTCAATAACAGTTCTATCGAGATCATTTTTATTCAATCGTAGCCTGTACCATTTGACGACGAACAAAACTAATTTGAAGGAATTAAAGTCACACTCAAGTATATCATCCAAAATGCCATAGTATTGATTTTGAGACTGTTGAGGATGAATGTCATTTCTTAATGAAATATTTGTCACCTCAAAGATTGCAGTGATGCCAAAATCACAAGTTTTCTTCGTGTCATCCAACTTTTTTATGCGAAATTCATGACCATTGCAGCACATAGCGTTGTGGTGTTTGACCTGCAATATGTCAAACATGTAAAATTTATTGCATTGTGAGTTGATAAACATATGGGTGATTAATAAATTTATACGTACCTGTTTATCTCTTAAACCATATGCTAAATCAATTTCCCTTTGCGTAACATTGGAATCTCCATTACGATGTGCTTCTTTAACCAATGAAGCCACACCTTCCCATGTTAACGTGCGTCCAGAATGTTGACAATGTTCAATCCATACCATCATCCAATCAAGATTGTTTGCAATATACAAATGTAGTGCATCCCACTCTCGACCAACTATACAAAAAATAAATAGACGTCTTATAATCGATTTATTTTGAAGATTAAGAATTAATTAACTACAATAACATCTTATAATTACCTCTCACTTTCCTCAATCTACCTTTCCCCGTCAAGTACTCCCCTTCGAATTTGTTAATGGTGTTGGGATCCCAAATGCGATCCACGTGGATCTTTGCTGCAAACTTAGGAAGATATTAAAAAATGTACACCATAGTTTGGTATACCATATATCCCTCCACCATAGAACCCTCAGGATGTGCTCTTTGTCGAACCAAAGCCTTCAAAAATTTCAAGTGCCTCTCAACCATCCACATTGACCTAGTGTGTACAGGTCCACACAATTCAATCTCCTCAACTTGGTGTATGAGGTAGTGTTCATGTGCATTGAAAAAAGCTGGAGGTAGACACTTTTGCATTTCACACATTAAATGAGGAATTTTTCTCTTCCAATATTTTATATCGTCTTTATGGATTTCTTTACATGACAACCACCTACAAGGTATTCAAGACGCAAAAAAATATATTACATAAGAAGTAAAACAAATCGCAAATATAATATCTATACAACGAACTAAACAAATATCACTACTTACCTCATGTATTTTCCAAGATCATATATGAATTGCTTGACATTATTGTCGAAGTCATTTGGGAGAGATAGAGGTAGAACGTACTACAACAATTATAAAATTATCTTTTCATTTTTTTGTAACATAATGAAAAGTACACATACACGTAGTACTTAAATACATACTAAAAACACAAGAACATGAATTACCTTAATGAAGGTATGCCAATCATGCGTTTTCATCCTTGGCCCAAATTCACTTTTCTTTGATATGAGATTGTTTATGTTTGCAGCAAATCCTGTGGGAAATCGAATTTTTCGTATGACTTCTTTTATAGTATTACTTTGCTGGTCTGTTAATAACCAAGGAATCTCCCTTATATTAATTTGGTCTCCATGGCTATTTGATTGAATGACATTTATCATTGCATGATTGGAATCTTGAATGTCACTACATATTTTGACAATTTTTTCTTTGTCACGCCTTCCATCCAATATTTTCCATAATGTCTTTGTTATATTCTTTCCAATATGCATACTATCAAACAAATGAACAATTTGTAACTGCTCGTAGTAAGGCAACCTACTAAATTGTCGGGGATAACTTTTTATTCCCTTAGGAAGGTGGTCATTTATGCCTTCACGACCTTCATGATCATCAATCACATCATCAGTAAACAAAACAAAATAGAAAAGATTTTTTATGACAAACCAATAGATGGAATGGCATTACCTTGACGATTAATTCTATTATATTCCAACTTCCACAGGTGAGGTGTCATTCTTCGTGGCTTTGATGTATTCTATTCTTTCCCATTGAAAAGATGTTTTTCAATATTTCGATACTTGTGATTTTTGTGGAGAAAGTGCCTATACTCATCAAACACCTGCTTTCCTAAACTTTTTGAATGATGAGATTTCATCTTTGGACCACAAACAGGACATGCAAATTTTTCCTTTGTTTGAAGACCTACAAGATAATGTATAATTGGATTAAATATGATAATTTTTTGAATTATAATGTTCATGCACAACTTAAACACTATAACATACCACAAAAATGTGTTAGCCCCAGGGCATCGTGTATTGTCCATAGAAGCATCGTATGAAATTGAAATTATCTTTGTCCTGTTGGTCTAGAGACGTCATACATATTGACACCATTCCATAACTCCAGCAACTCGTCGATAAGAGGCTTGATATATACATTCATATCTTTAACTTGGTACTTACCTAATCGAATGAACAAAAACATTACATAATTATTATGACCATTTTACTGCAATATTTATAATTAAATTTAGACAATTATATTTAAATGATAAAATACCTGGAACAATCATTGCCAACATTATGTGCTCCCTCTTTATTGACATCCATGGAGGAATGTTATTGTTGATAACAAAAACAGGCCACACTGAGTAAACAGATCTCATCTCTCCAAATGGATTGACACTGTCCGCTGCCAATGAAAGCCTGAGATTACGAGGTTCTTCTTTAAAGTGTGGCCACTTTTCCTCTATGTCCATAAATGTTGAACCATCCACAGGCATTCGAATAATGTCATCATGACTTCTATTGCGTGCATGGTAATCCATAAATTATGCCAAGCTAGTGCACTTGAATAATCATTGCATACGTGGAATAATGGGAATAAAGCGAAGAACCTTGCGAGGAACCCTTTTTGTTATTTGATCTGTTCGATATCTACTGATATGACATTCAGGGCATTCAGTTTGAAATTCATGTTGTTTGTGATCTATAATATGATCATTGGTACAAGCATCTATTGCTTGATACTCCATTCCAATATCTTTCATAACGGCAGATAATTCTCGGTATGAGCGAGGTAGAATATTTGATGGTGGTAACAAAAACTCACCTATCAATCTACAACAACAAAATATAATTTGTTATAATAAAGAATATTAATGGTACAACATGATTCACAGTTTATTGTGACATATATGACATGCCTTAACATACGTGACATTGTTATGTTGGATAAACCATTCATAACCTTCAAGTTCACCAACAACAATATAGCGGAGAGAAGAGTTGCCTGCAAGCCTTTGTTAAGGGCCTCATATGCCTTCTCAAGTAGAGGGACATCATGAACAACATCAAGGTCATCTTTATCATCATGATCAGCTGCGCGAGTACTAAATGAGTCATGGATCAATGTATTTGTACCATCATCTTCAATTGTGTTTTTCGGCTCATGATCGTCATCTTCCATGAGATCATTATCTTCAGCTTCAATATTCACACATCCATGTTCATCCACTTCGAAAACCATATTCTCAGGGTTGTGTTGATCCATACCATGTGCTCTGGGGTGCTCGACCTATATAAAATTGATATACATAAATAAACCGTGATCATGATCTCATCATCACGTGATTTATTATGTATATAAATTGTCAAAACGATATAATGAAAAACTTACCAATGGATGATAATCATGTCCACCTTCAATGTGACCATGCAACCTACAATGTTTCTTTGTTGTTTTGATTAGAAGTCTTCTAGTCTTTAACCCCTTACAAATTTTGCACGGACAATAACATTTTCCATCACCTTTTCTTTTCAAGTTAGACCACAATCTAGCAATCGTTTCCTTATTTTGTTGTTTGTTGATATTGTCTAACATGGTCTTTCTTCACAGGCAAGAAAATAGAAATTATTGTCTAACATGGTCTTTCCCTCAGGAGCTGGTAGATCCTGCTTCCATACTCTAATTCTGTTTTCTCAAAGGATAATCCTAAAAATCCATGCATTGCAAACAACTTTTTACACCTTTGTTGGTTGTGGTGGCATCACAGAGAGTTTACATCAATAAATGAAGAACATGCCAATGCTTTTAATGCAACAGTAGAAGTCTATCTCTTATTCAATATCTCTAGTGAAACCCCCGTGATCTTTTGTTGGAGTAGAATTTGTTATATTCTAGAAAGGGTCTTGTCCTTTATTGATGGGATATTCATCTACCTCAAGAAATAACTGTTCTTTTCTCCAACAAGAAGTGGAAAAAAATGAAGATCTAGCACCATGAAATGAATCCTCAAAATGATTACTATAGTTAGTTTTGGTAGATAATGATCTGGGTAAAATACTAATTTGGCTTTACGAAACATTATGTACTAGCTTAGCATACTCTAACAACTTTGGTGCGACATGCTACATCCAATTAAGTCTCCATCGGTATCTCTATTATGTTTATGGATTGGGATTCGATGTACTCTTTTTATACACAGATTTTACTTACAACTTAGGAGGTTTGTATGTACTTACTTGTCTTTCGATTGTATCCCTATTTCAAGAATTTCTTCTATCAACAAATCATTTGTTGTAAGTTGTACAAGTGGAAGCTTGAACATGCCTTCCATGATAGCCTTGTTGATACGTTCAACACCATCTTGTGCAACAAGTCTTTAGAACTCCATTTTTCTGAATTGAAGAGTGAGTAGTAGGGACAATCTAGGACACTTACAAAGGTTTTGCAAGAGAGATAAATAGACCTAAATATTATGGCTTAATAATGATCAATAGGTAAACAGATAAGAAACTCTCAATATCAAAATGACTTTCTCAATTGTCTTTACTAGAAATGGATAGATCTGTTAATAATGGCTTTATGACTGTATGTCAACTTTAGACTCAATCCAAGAAGAGCTAGAACTAATATGCAATATCTAGATTTAAGATCTCTATAATATAACAATCCCATAATTATGTTTCCACGCATCTATACCACAACACAAACATCATGCTAGTGTTCAGCCATAACAATTGATATCCTAATTATAGAATGTGAAATATGTACATAACTATGAATAAAGATTAAGAAAAACAAAGAAAGATGCTTATTGCAAACATAAATGACTAATGGACAAGAATTGAATTCATTGTAGATAGTTTTGAATATCAAATTCACTTATTTGTGTACATTTAGTAACTCATGTACTTGTGGCCAACCATTTATCTCTTTCATAAATTAAACACTTATTAATAACATTAAATGCTTGAGTAATTATGTTTTAGTTGAAATTGAAAATAAAATATTTTATTTCAGGATAGCTCACACTATTCCCTATCATATTTTAGACTCTCGGTTTTGTTAGTAGTGGTTTGATGTCTTTGGAGCTGATCATTGCATTTCTTTAGTTACATTTGCCAGCCTACTCCCAGCCTATGCCAAAATGGGAGCTTTGGAACAGGGTATGGACATCCATCAAAGCATAAACAATAGAGGAATTTTGTCAGATGTAGTTGCAACTGCACAAAATGGATTTGTTGAGAAGGCTTAAGAAACTTTCAAGCAAATGCAATCGACAGGTGTAAAGCCAAATTCCACGACCATTGCCACTATCCTCCCTGCCTATGCCAAAATGGGAGATTTGGAACAGGGTATGGACATTCATCAAAGCATAAAGGATAGAGAAATTTTGTCAGATGTTGTAGTTGTAACTACCCTGGTAGACATGTATGCAAAATGTGGAAGCATAGACAAGGCACGTGAATTGTTTGATAGAATGCCTGAAAGAAATGTTGTCTCGTGGACTACAACGATTGTTGGATATGCACAAAATGGATTTGTCGAAAAGGCTTTAAACACTTTCAAGCAAATGAAATTGGAAGGCATAAAGCCAAATTCCACAACCTTTGCCAGCATCCTCCCTGCCTGTGCAAAAATGGGAGCTTTGGAACAGGGTATGGACATCCATTAAAGCATAACAGATAGAGGAATTTTGTTAGGTGTTGTACTTGCAAATGCCCTACTTGACATGAATGCAAAATGTGGAAACATGGACAAGGCTCGTGAATTGTTTGATACGATGCCGCAAAGAGATGTGATCTCATGTGAACAATCAACACGCGTGTATACAGGAGGAAGGGATTGCTGATACAAAATTGAACGCTCACTCCTCAATCACAGTTCTATGGTTTTACGAGATTAAACTAGGACAATTAACCACCACATGTATATTTTTTGCAACATGAAATTAAAAACTAGGGCAATTTGAATCTACCTCCTGCGTGGGATTGCCTTCGATGTGGGTTTGATGTTCTTAGGGGTTGAAGTTGCTACAGACGCCTATGCGGGATTGCAATTCACAAATGAATTCCCCGCCTCTTTTTTTATTTTGTAATGGCCGATGTCGTTGGAATTACGACAAACTCGAGCACTTTTTTGAAAAAATGAAAATTATCATTGCTAATACCTTCTTCATCGAAACCAAATGGGTAATTTCCGTCGGAATTACGACGAATGCGGGCATTTTTTCAAAAAAAATCAAATTTGGCCACAATATACCTTCTCCATCGGAAACCTCAGTCGAAAATTTAGTCCAAATGTATTAGTGCCTTGGTCTTGTGGGATACCAATGCCAAGCCCTTGGGGCTTAATTCTTTTTCTTTTCTTTGAACTGGGTAGTTTTTTCGAATCACTATTAATTTTTTCATATCTAGTTGGAAATATTGTTTGATAGACTTCATATCGGCGTAGGAAATTGTTTTGTTGATTTTGCCATTTATATCCAATTTTACCAACTTGAAAATATAATTTACATTTATTTCTCGTAGATCACATAAATTTTGCATACATCATTAAAATTGGCCTTTTTATAAAAATGTTCTTATAAAATCACAAAGAATTCCTTTGTAACTATGATGTGAAAAGTGAAGAGGGGAGATCAAGTGGAAAGCTTTACTCCCCTTAAGCAAGGGATGAAAGTTTCACAAAGGTTTCCCTTCAAATTTTCATACACATTATATTAAAAGAGGGGTTGAATCCAATAGATCCAATCCCAATGGAGAGAGATTGAATGCTAAGTGAATTGTAGGGAATTTGGAATGTATTAGGAAAGTAAACTAACCCTCTTTTATAATAGACTAGTTGAATTAAGCAAATTGAGACTAAGTGTAGGAATGACAAAGAAGCAATTATATCTTGAGGTAGAGATGCAGGATGAAGTTGTGCACTTGGAATTAGCAGTAAAATATCGAGATGAAGCTTCCTTGCAAATTTGAGCAAATGTTTTAGGGACCGGGTTGAAGTTGCACTTGGTCCTCCAAAAAAATTCATGTGCCGAAAAGGGTTTTTCTATCTCTGAAAATGAAGCCTAAACCTGCAATTACAACCGCGCACCTACAACCTAGACACAGAAAAGAGAGGAAAATGTTGTTGGGATTGGGGGTTTGCCTTCAGGTCAAACCGCATTTTGGAATTAACCAAGTGATTGAAAAATGTTGCAAGTAGATGAAAGGAAATGTCTAAAGTAAAATCCACCTCAAGAAGGGGATGTAATTGAAATGTTGATGAATTTGCTTGAAAGGATATGTGAAATAGGATGTCTTGAATGTTGATAGAAATCTCCTCTTTAATGGTTAAATCCTTGACTTGAATGCAACACCTAGCCTTGAAAGGAGACTTGAAATGTTCAATGCTTAAATGAATGCTTGAATGCTTATGGTCAACTCCACTTATCAAATTGATGTTTTTTGCTTCTACAAATAGGAGGGGAAATGTTCCTTATATACTTGCTAATTAGGGGTATTTAGCTAATTTTTCATCTTAGGCCAACATAGGAAAACTTTTCCCACTCAACAATTGACAAGCCCAAAATAGGGCTAGGACAAGGGTGTCACACCCCTGTTCTAGGGGGAACAGGGGTGCCATGCCCCTGCCCTGCCCTAATTTAGGACAGCCAGTGACAAAAAGGTAGTGCGGGGTGATGGAAAATGCAAGTTTTTGGTGACATGAGCATGTTTCGGGTCTCCATCAGGCTTAGGGATTCATTCGCTAATGCAAAGACCCAAATGTGGTTGCAAATTGCAAGGGTCACATTTTTATGACGCTATAGTAACCTCTATTTTTCAATTTGACAAGGCACATTTTTTAAAATTGTAAAAATCACTGTGTTATATAAACGATTGGTTTGAGATTTTCTTATACAAATTACAAAAATTGTTCATTATAATTTTTCAAGGGAGTTGAAAATATATGTTTAATGTTAGTGTAAATAGTTCCATTACATGACTAGTTAGTAGTTAATCACTTCCTAGGGTGACCTATTCACATTAGCTTAAATTCACTCAAAAATTAGTTTGGGATTTGTCTCACCTCATGTGGTTGAGATATGTGTACTCACTGAGTGAGATGGATCTTACACACACTTCTCAAGTGTGCTAATAAGCGTCCCACATGTGGAGGGGTAGTTAGTTATCATTCCTTAACTTCTCACTTTAGTTGCTTACCTATATATGAAAGCCTCTTATGCACATATTATTCATCTCTTGCATAATGTATTATTTAGGTTGTTGTGTGTTCATTGTTTGTGGAATCTTGGTTTTTGCTTGAATATCTTGATGATCACTAACATTTATTACATTTTGGGGGCCATAAGGTTCAATTTAAGCACCCCTTTGTCTTTGTTCTCTTGATGGTCTTTTTCTAATCATGACTAAATTGAGAAATATTGAGCTCCTCACTCCTCACAATTATCATACGTGGAAGCTAAAAGTGAGATAACTACTACAATATTAAGGCCTATGGAAAATTTTGAATGAAAACAACTTGAATTCACTAAGGAATTTAAAAAAATTTCTTATAGAAACAAACTAGATGAAGCCATGGGGGTCATAAGATTGCATGTATCTGATAATCTATTGATTTTGTAGAGTGAACAAAACTTATGTTTGGGACAAGCTTGAAGAATTGTATGGCCAAGTCAAGTAGTTTTGAATCTTACAACTAGAGGCAAATTTGGCATCACTCTCTCTAGATGCTTTTCCTAGTATTTAAGATTACCTTACACAAATACTTTTATCACAGTTGAAAGGATGTGGGTTTGTCAAAAAATTAACAATGAATGTATCTTCCTTATTTTGTAAAAGTTAAGAGGTTGTCACTAAGTGTTTTATATCTACCTTGCATTCTATTATGGATTCCATGGGATAATATCATAAGATGCCTACCTTTGAGTTATTTTGTGAGCCTTTTACTAGGGAGAAAGCCAAGTTGATTCAGATGGATCTTCACTTCCTAGTTTTAAGAGCCAATCATCAATGGCTCAATATCCTGAGGGTAGAGGAAAGAATAAGAACAAGCTTAAGATAAATTATCCTCCAGGTAGTGATTCTTCCTCCAAACTGAAGTTGAAGAACAATAAAAAGTCCATTGTTCCTACTTCTTCTAAATTAGGAGAATCTTCCTCCAAGTCTAAGAAGAAGAGAGATCCTAGTTCATTTTTTGGAAAATATGGGCATTAAGGGTCTCATTATTTCAAGAGGCTATAGGCCTTGGAGGAAGCTATGAGGAGACATAACATTTCAATTCCTAAGTCTTCTTCCATCAGAAAGAGCAAACTATTTTGTACGAGCCTTATATTCATCTACAAACAACTAGATTCTTGTTTCAAGTGCTTCACGTCACATGACAAATTCACATGATTTCCTTGATTCTATTTTTGATAGGAGTACTTCTTAGATTGTAGTTGGGAACTTTTCATTGATTCTATTTTTGGTGATAAGGTTTGTTCATATGCAAGATGGTTGAATTGAGGATGTTCTTCGTGTTCCTAGTATTTTGATGAATCTTCTTTCCATATATCAGATTTGTCACTCTGGGGATGGAAAGATATTTAATTTACTCCACATTATGTGACTAATCGATAGTTATAGGATCTTGAGAAGGTTGTTGCTACAAGGACAACAAATCATGATGGTAATTTGTACTTCACCTCAAGTTTGAAACAAATTGCTAACTTTATGAAGGATAAAACTTTTGGGTCTAGGTCATTACTATAGATGTAGGTTTGATATTTACTTGTAGATATGATTTGGTGACACACTCCTCCTTTTTAGTTGACTCGATTTTTTATTGTCTACTCTACTTTTATGATTGATATTATTTAAAAATACCTTTAGAGAACCACTAAATTGATAGGGTACATGTTTTCCCAAGTCAACCTCTAGAATTTGTTAATTATATAGTTGTGTAAATGGTTGGGGACAACAATATTAAAACACACAAATTCTCTAGGATTATGCAATGCATAATAACATTTTTTTTAGGGTGCTATATGAAAGTGTTCATAACAAGTGCCTTTCATAAATGTGATTGATATTCAAATGACTACTTGATGTCAAAAAATGAATGCAGTTGAATGCTTTTAAATATAATGACACAAAAATAAATCACATAAACATTTGTTTATTTGACTTTAGGTAGGAGAGGAATGGACAAAGATTGTCCAAAATTTGAATTAGAATTTTGAAATTCTTGGGGTCAAATTTGTAGCCATATGATTGGTTAAACAACAATGAGATTGATGGAGGATTTAAAAATTATTAGATTAAGGTGGATAATTAATGCCTTTAAAGTCAACATTTGTTTAATTGACTTTAGGTTAGAGAGGAATGTGCAAGCATTGACCAAAATTTGAATTTGACTTTTGAAATTTTGGGGGTCAAGATTACAATTATGGGATTGGTTCCACTGTAATAACCCACCAAGGAACCCTAGAGGATATGACAAAAATACACATAGAATACATGAAAAGTAGTTAAGCGTGAACATACATAACATGAACATGAACAATGCTCAAACCTCAAGATTAGGTCACACCGTCGATAACTGATTATGCACAAGTGGAAGGCTAAACAACTGAAACTTCAAAAAAACAAGAGGAAAGGTCCTAAAAACACTATAAAATGGTCTAAGGGGTTTTTAGGGTCACACATTACAGTCCCCAAAGTTTTCAAGCTTGAATCGACAAACATGACAAATTGCTAAGTCCTAAGTGTCATTGATGGGTATCAATAAAATCCTAATTACAAATGAATGCCCTTGACACCAACCAAATTTCCTCAAAACCTACTCAAGACCCCTCTAAGGGTTCCTTGATGTTTATACCTTTGCAACACAACTGAAGTGGGGTCAAATAAACACCCTTAGCTCCAAAAGGGCACTTTTCCAAAATTTGTAAGTGTCCTAAAACGACACTTGTGCCTTTTAAGGACACTTGCATGAATATGAAAAGTGCCCTGAGAATACACTAGTGAATTTTAAGGACACTTTCATGGTGCACAAGTTAACCTGACTTGCGCAAGTGTTCCTAGGACGTGTTGGCATCCTTCAGACTACTGAACTTGCATTGATATCCTTTGAGACATGCATCTGTCTGGACTAACGAGATTCTTGATTGGATAGACTTATTTCCTAAACACCCCACCCTCTAGGTGAAGTCAAAATATCCATATGTTTCTCAAATTGGTAGAATTTGGCAAAAAGGTGCAAAATTGGGACAAGTTGAGTGAAATTGAATCACCGTATGGCACCTGTAAGACTAGGCAAAGTTTGCGTGGACTCAAAAACACCACTAATTCATCCAAAATTCCATAAAAAATTACAAACACACTCAAGGGAGTCTAATGCAACAAGAAACCATACTCACACTCCATGGAACACCCATTGGGTGGTCTTGATTGATCCCGAAATGATTCGACGATGCTCAAATCCACGGCTAAGAACTTGTGACCATAATATGAGATGACTAGATCAATCTCAAAAAACAATTTAAAACACATCTAAAATCATTTTAAAGCACCAATGGAGGTGTTCCTATGACAACCATCATAAAGCATTAATAATTGACAGCGTACAAGATCATACTTCGCGACTGATTCCAACACTAGTCCATGCAAACCTATACTAATCTATATAAATTGTAGTTTCATTGCATCATTATCCACTTGGATTGTTTAAATTTACAAGTAATCAACATTTATAATGCTCAAAACAATTTATATTCTTTTTACAACTTGTCATGGAGAGGGAAGAAGAAGATCATGTGTTGAGGAAGGTGAGGTAGCTCTTCATGGTGATCACGAATTTAGTCCATCATTACCCAAAGGTGGTGTGCAATACTACATCACCATGTGATACCCTTAGGTCCAACCCATCATGCTCATGGAGATAGTTACAAGGCCCAAACCATCATACATTGCAATCAAAGGATTCAATAGGCCCACACATACATCAAACACAAAGCATACACGATATAACTATCATACAAGAATGCAATGCAACACCAATGGTAGATGATACCAATCCATGAATCCATCAAGGGTTTCTACTTAAACTACTCAAGGTATTAGATTCTAGAGTGCAAAGGAGTGAGTGTCATTGTATGTGCTTGTGAGGACACACCATACAGATTCAAGGATTCTCTTGTACAAATGAGATTGACAATCACACAAGTCCTAGCACTATGTGAGTGGGCATGTCTCTTTGGACAAGTCATAGCACTTCATGTGTGGGCATGCCTTCCCAAGACACCCATGACCTCATGATAGTACTCATGGAATTCTCGAGGAATCCAATTATCTTATTAGTGTTTTACTCCATGTTTATTATTAAGTTATCACTTGATTAAAACTTCCCAATTTGATTGCCTGCATACCTCTTATGGGTTGAGTATGCATTGGAAACCACTCCCTAGACTCACTCGAGGACCTAACCCTAGGCTCATGCCGAAATTGAATTCAAGACATCCTAATAACATTCATTAGCCTCAATTACAATGCCATTTTCACACACAAAACACGACATACTCAATTGGCTATAATGTTAAGAGAATGGATCTGAATTGATCCCATAAAGAAATTTGTACATATAATATCATGATTCCACAATGTAATGTCATTTTTAAAACATCAAGTTCCAAATTTGATCAAATTCGTAATTTGACCCAAAAACCAATCAAGGAGCCCATCCACCATTGATGGATCTCCAAAATGCTTAAATTTTCAAACTTCATTGTATACACATAAAAATAGCCATGAGTGATTAAATAAATATTTTATATTTATTTAATAATTCTTCTTCTATTAAATAGTTAATTTGAAAAGATTGATTCATTTAATTCATTTCGTGTCTTTCTATTAATTAATTTAATTGAAATATTTTATTAATTAATTCATCTATTTTATTCCTCTAATTAATTAAATATCTAATATTTAATGGTTATTCTCCTATCCTATACTCTCAAATATTAAATAATTTCTTAAATTATTTAATCTCTCTTATCCAACTCACCTTCCATCTCCACTTCATCTTCCCTTTGCCAACTCATCCATCATGTGGCTAAAGAAATTAATATTTCTTAAATATTAATTCATCATTTATCTCCAACCTCCAAACTTAATGAAATATTGTGTACGTACACATATTTCATAACCTCCTTCTATATTCTCTCCAACATCCCTACATCTTAGGAAGGACTTGAGTCCACTTGTCCTCTCATGCCTAAATTTTTTCCAACCATCCCTAGATTCCCTCAGTCAGCAACCCAATCAAGGTGAGATGAGTGACACTTGTCTTCTCCTTCCCCCTTTCTGTCAACCTTCACCTTTGCTCATAGCCATCCAAATCTGTAGATCTGATCATGACCGTTGATCTGACCCACATCATCTTATCCTCTCAAAGTCTATAAAATCAAAAGTTTTAGTTGAGAGAGAGTTAGACTTCAAGTGAGTTTTCAAAGCAAATCATTTGTAAAACTTATGCATCCGTGAGTTTTAATCTTGAAGCAAATAGCAATTAGCATTTTAATATAATCATTTTAGCATAATCATGTAGTATTGCATATCATAGCATTTGTGAACTATCAGTTATCAGTCCATTCTTCATATGCCATCTTGGAAGCTACTAGTGCTTGTCTAAGAGCACACCATCTGCAACTAGGAACAGTGGAGTTAGGACACAATGAGACATAAATCATGAAGGTAATAATAGTGTTTTTATTTTATATGTATTTCATGTAGTTTCATTGGTTGAGTTTGGATTTCTTGTAGCATTTCCATTGATATTTTGTGAAACTAACTTGTTACAGGTAGTATTCTGAGGATGAAATTCAAGTCGACACATTTTGGTGCCCACCGTGGGGCTCATGGACCTTTCATATACCTTTAAAAAACTTGTAAAAGTAAAATTAACACATTTGTAATACAGATTCACGCATGTGTGAATTCTGACAACGTTTTTGTTCAATAATTTAGCGCATTTGTATCACAAGTTAGTGCATTTGCATCGCAAGTTAACGCATATGTCATGTAGGTTAGCGCTTTTGTCTGAAAATCTATGAATTTGCATTATAGGTTAACACTTTTGTCCTCTAGGTTAGCGCATTTGTTAAAAAGTTGTGCTTTTGAGTCCACAAAGCAGTGCTTTTGTAGTGCAGGTTAGCGCTTTTGCCTTGAAGATTACCGCTTTTGAGATGAAAGATAGTGCATTTGTTAGAATTGTGCTTTTGTTTGCAACTGACATAATTTTCTTGTAGGTCCGAATGTCCAAGAACTTAAATTTTTCAAACTACTAACATCTAAGTGCAGGATTGTGTTTAAGGCAAATTTTATGCATTTCCTCACCTAGTTAATTAAAAGCTCTATTTTGGAAAGTAATATATCATGTCTTGCTCATTTAGTTTAACTAAGGGGATAAATTGATAGCATGCAACTTGCATTTTGAGTAACTTCTCTAAAATAGTTGCACGTAGACTTTTAAAAAGGCTAAAATAAACACCATGCTTGTTGGAGCAACATCTCCAAATAAAGGATAGATCACATTGCTATGGAAAGTTAAAAAGAACACTTATATTTCGTGTCTCGAAAGTGGTAGGTATATGCTCTCCCCTTAATTGGGTGATCAAAAAGCCAAACCCACTCTTTTATGCTTTCTTTACTTTCAAGCAATTAAATATTTTAGAGGGCCTGCCTTCCCGAGCTGCCTTGAGGGAGCCAATGAGAGGGGAATGACCTAAAGTGGAAATGGGCTAATACCAAGTCCTTCCAATCCACTCTAAATAAATTGTGTTTGTGACGAAAGTCCCAAACAACATGTGATGATAAGTTCATATCGACACTATGTTTCCCCATAAACCCTATGGAGCATAACCTCTATAGGTTGGGAACCTTCTGTATTTACAGAGCTGAAAGTGTCGCATGTATGGCCACATGACCAGAAGCCTTTACTAAAAACCACTCATACTAGTTTCCAAAATCCTTCTAGTTGTTGGTGCAGGAGGCCGAACCTCTGAAGCATCTCACACACATATGGTTCTTAGTAGAGATATAAAGTTTTCCATGGGGAGTTTTCATGGAAATTGGTGCTTGGCTGCCCTGGAGAAGTGAGTACCAAGGGTGGAGCCAGTGGGGTCAAGCATCTAAATATCCACTTTGAATAGCGTAGCCTTGGGGGAAACCCCATGTGAGATTCAATAATTATTGCCTCAGCCTACCATAAGATTTGTACTTTCTTGTGCATTTTGTTTATTAAACATTGTGTCTTATATGTATGTAACATGTTCCAAATGGCCAAAAATTGAAGAAAATTATCATCTACGAGTGAGCAAAAATCCAACAAATTGCTGGAAAAAATGATCAAAAGGGTAGTACAAAGGCTTTCCAACATTAGAAACACCAGATCAAACTAAAGTGTCAAAAAATCAGTATCAAAATACTTCTTGAGTATATTTGTCTCTAAACCATCACGTATTTTCAAACTAGTTCAACAACTGGGTCACTAATCCAACATGCTATTCCCGAAAGGTTTCTATAAGCATAAACATTCAACAAGCTATTGATTCAAACATCTTAAGTGCAAAAAAATCAACATCATTGTCAAGTCTCTCATCAGGATAATCAAATTCTCTATCACGAAGCTTGATCAATTTAACCTATGTTCATAATCTTGGATATATCTTTCCTATTTTGAACCTAGGTTATATCAAAATCAAAATTGCACCAACATTGGAATCAAACAAACTTGTAAATTGTCAGATGCTTATATGACTCTTAAGTATCACCTTAAGAAAAGAAAACCCAGTTATAAAGCTACTCAGAAAAGAATAAGATTTTTGTATATCAATCGCAAGATCTTATTAAAACATAGGACATTCCTACACCATTTTCATCACTACTTACGTGGCTACGGTACAGGGTTTGATGGATAAATTTTGCAAAGACATACTTTTCAACAAAGAGACGCTTTATCACAACAAACAAACAATAGTGGTAAAATCAACAAAGAATATCTTCCTAAACTATTAATCACCTATTAACTTTGTCCTTTGGAAATTTCAAAAAAATTGAAATAATCACGTGCCAATTTGGACTAGAGCTCAATACGAACAACTTAGAAAACAACAAAAACAAACGGAGGAAGAAGATAATCCTTTATTTCAAAGTTTTGGGTATACTGTTATTGACGAAGAAGTAGTCAATAGCACCATTAGAGACCTTTAGCAAGATTTCAAATTTGATAGGCTAATGGAAAAATTGTTGGCAAAACAAAAAGAGAAATATCTCTTGATGTTGGCAAAATCTGCAGCTAAATTACCACAAGACTTTAACATAGAAAGCTTGAAACAAGATGTGGAGGCAAGTAACACCCAAAACACAGATGATCCAAATAATGAAGATGTGAACAAAGAAAGTCATGAAGAGACAAAAAAAGAAAGGGGTGACACAAGAAAAGAGCGTAGTGATAAAATAACTTACGAAGAAATAAAGAGAAATTATGTGGATAGTCCATTGTTAAATCTTACTCAATAAATGCAAACTCTACAACAACAGATGCAAGATATACAAAATGGAACAAGCTCCAAGAAGTATTCATTAGAAGATATATGCCCATATCCTTTCGATAAAAAATTGAATATGGTACCATTTCCACAACATTGCGAGATCCCTAAATATGACAAATACGATGGAAAATTCGATCCTCAGGATCACATTAGGGAGTTTTGTACTATGAGCATGGAATTTGCCCACAATGAAACTTACCTTATGCATCTTTTTCCTAGGAGTTTAAATGGACAATCAATGGAGTGGTTTTCAAGATTACCATCCGGAATCAAATCTTTTGAAGAACTCGTGAATAGATTTATTTCACTACTCCTACAATATAAGGAATGAGATAACAATGTTGGATCTATGAAATGTTAAACAAAAGAATGGTGAATCTTTTATGATTTTACAACGATGGAAACACATGTTTAATAGGTATCTAAGAGATGTGCTTGATCAAGAAAAAATGGACATATTCATTGATAATCTTATCAGTGAAACGAGTTATCGACTAAGAATGCAATGTCCTCCCTCCTTTGCCAAGATGATTGAGAATGGTCTGAAAATAGAGAACACGATGGTAAAGAAAGGAGAGATAAAACTTTACAATAATTCCTACAACAACAACAACAATGACAAACCCAAGTTCTAGTCAAAGAATAGGAATGTTAGCAATGGAGGAAATGACGATAATAGTGCTACAAAACAATAACAACCAATTTTTAATCTATCAAGTCAAATCCCAAGCAATAACAATCAAGAAAACAATAAAACCAAGTCCTTCTTCTCCAATCCTTGGAGGAAATTCACAAACATTGGAGAACCATTGGAATCAGCTTTAAAAACTCTGCTTGCTAACAAATTGATTGTTTTATTAGAAGCAAGAAGTTATGAACCACCAGTCAAGCCAAATTGGTGGAATGACAATCATTTTTGCAATTACCATCAGAATAAAGAACACTAAACAAATTATTGTCAAAGATTGAAACACCTTATCCAAGATCTAATCGATAATGGAACTATCACAATGGATAGCCACAAGACAAATGAATCACACCTAGCTTTCAAAACTCCACTTCCGAATTATGACAAAGGTGAACCATCCCAATTAAAAGATGACAAAGGAAAAGCCAAAGTGAATTACACTTATACATATAATGATGTGGTAAATGTTATCATTGTTAAAGATAATCCATCTTCAGAGCCAATCAATGTTATTACGAGAAGCAAAGAAAAGGTTACCTTTCCAGGTATAACAAAAGACCCAACATCCACTTCACAACAATACAATTTAGTAGAGCAACTACAAAGAATACCCGCTCAAATATCAATTCTGGAACTTCTTAAAGTTTCACCTATGCATAAGGAAATTTTGGAGAAAGCATTAGTGGAAACAACAGTTTCAAAAGACTTGGATATAGATTAGTTCCAAAACATGGTAGGACACCTTACAGCTCCTCATTGCTTATCATTTTCTGAAAATGATGACGCATCCTTACAACATCCTCACAATGCTCCCTTACATGTTGAAGTCACCATTAATAAAACTCATGTCAAATGCGTACTTATAGATGGTGGAGTCGGCTTAAACATTTGTGCATTAAGTTTGATAAAAGCTTTGGGATATTCAAAAAATGTAGTGGATCCGAAGAAGAAAATAACCATTAAGGCTTATGATGAAGCATAACGTTCTTGTAAAGGAACTGTTGTGTTGCCAATCAAAATAGGACATGTGGAAAGGAATACATTGTGTTAGGTTTTAGATTTGAACCTCTCTTACAACATTCTTCTAGGAAGACCATGGATTCACAATATGCAAGTAGTTCCTTCTACATATCATCAATGTGTAAAATTTCCTCATGAAGGACAAGAGATCACTATAATTGCAGATTCTAGTCAATATTGCAATAATTTGAAGCCAACACAAGATACAAGAGTTCCACATAATAGAGATTATCCTACCAAAGAAATTCAAGAAAATTTATGGGAAACCTTTGAGAAAAAGCTCAAATAAAATGATGAAGGAATGGGAAAATATTCTTTGCATAATTTTCCACTTTCCCCTAAGTCATATGGAAAGCCTACAAATATCCAATCAAAGACTTCAGAAAGATCAAAAGATATGTTTAAAGGAACATTTGGCAGAGTTGGAACTCTTGAAGAATAAAATGAAGACAAAGACATTCTTGGTTGGTTGTACAAGGATGAAAGTGAAACTATAGCAACAACAACAGAAGTTAATATTCCCACAAAACAATATGGCAAAGGTTGTGAAATCATGCAAAATATGGGATATGAAGGAAAAGGACCAATTGGTAAACGACATCAAGGTATTTCAGAACCAATTTGTCCCCACTCACAATCTAAAGAAGATAAGACAGGGTTGGGATATCTAAAGTCAAATCAAAAGCACCATAATTATCAACAATCAAAGTGGAGAAAGAAATCAGTCTCTAAAGAAGAAAATTGGCAAGAAAAGCTACATCAAGCAGCATAAATAGTAACCAATAAACAAAAGAAGTAAGAAGAACATAAAAAGCAATAAGAGGATATTACCATCAAAGGTAAAGAAGAATCTTGTCAACAAGTTCAAGAAATATGAACAGAAGCAATGAAAATTGAGATGGCAAAAATTAGGGAACTTTTTGCACCATACAACATTCCTGTATGGTATAGTGGGGTAGTCCTAGATCATGGTTCAGAGACAAATTCAAATGAGTATGAATGGGGTTCAGATGTCTTATCTAGTATGTCAAGTAAGGAAAACAATGAAGAACAAACATCTATTACAGAGGAAGACTTATTTAATACAAAACAAAAGATGGAGTTAGAAAGAAGGCGAGAAGAACTCAAAATTCAGAGAAAAGAGGCATATGCAAAACAACAAAGGAAAGGGAATGACAAAGACAAAGAAGTAATGCCACAAGAAGTACAAACAGGGATAGATCAAGCATCTGGAAATATAAGATTTTCATCAAATGAGGAACAAGATGTATCAAGATATGGCAAAACCATAGAAGAATTAAGAAATAGTCAAGTAGGATTGACTATTAGTCCAGAAGAAGTTGGGTTTGAAAGGAGACAAAATCTAGCAAAAAAATCCTCTTTATCATGTACACAAGTATGTCAACTCCAAAATGCAAATGAGGTCATTGAAAATAATCAAGAAGGAATTTGCAGTATTAAAGATGTGCGCGTTGATATAATCCATTCATTTAAGGGACAAATGTCAGTTGAAGAAACATTTGAGTGTGAGCCACAAAATACTAATATTGATCTTGTTAGAACTAATTGGAAGACACTTGGGAGAGACAATTCTCAAAATCATTTAATCGATGACATTACATGCTCTATGCCAAATTATGATCATTATGTCATGAAATTTGAAGCACCTAATGATGACAGTGATTATGACTTATCCCTTTTTCATCTTGAACTAATTGATTGGGATAATTTAGAAAACCCTGAACTAAATGTCTTTTCCAATGATCATGACTTAGTCGTGTATCTTAATGCTATCGAACCCATCACACCTAAGATATCTTCCATTGCAGAATCATGTAACGAGTCTTGTAATCAGGAGAATGCCAAACTTTCTAGTCACAAAATTGAAATAAAACAAGGAAGGAGACCTACTGTTGAAAACCATTTCATAGCAACACTAGATCAATCAAAAGGGAAAATAAAGGATGTATCTGATGGTGAAAATCTCTTTGAGGCGCCAGAAGATGGAAAGTTTGACATTCTTCCTGCATATTTTCAGGAGAGATCTGCTATCCTGATAGAACCAATAGAAGCAGTAAACATTGGTACATCAAAGGATACTAAGATACTTCATTATGTTGCCTCATTATCAGATGAAGAGGAAAGAATACATGGAATTCTTTAAGCAAAGACAAATAAATTTTGCTTGGTCCTATGTAGACATGTCGGGACTTAATCCAGATCTTATCATGCATCATCTTAATGTGGATTTAAAAGAAAAACCAGCTAAGCAAAAGCTAAGAAAGATGCATCCACACATTGCTCTTCTTGTAAAAACCAAGCTAGAGAAACTATTAGATGTGGGTTTTATAAGATTTGTTGCTTATCCAGAATGGGTTTCAAGTATTGTACCAGTGTCAAAGCTAGATAAAAGCATAAGAGTCTGTATAGATTTCAGAGATCTAAATAAAGCATGTCCAAAAGATGATTTCCCGCTACCAAACATTGATATAATTGTGGACTTATCAGCAGGGCATGAGATGTTTTCATTAATGGATGGTTTTTCGGGATATAATTAAATAAGAATTGCACCTGAAGATCAAGAAAAGACAACTTTCACCTGTGCATGGGGAACTTATTGCTGGAATGTTATGCCATTTGGGCTTAAGAATGCAGGAGCGACTTATCAAAGGGCCATGACAACAATTTTCCATGATATGATGCATACATTTATGGAAGATTATGTAGATGATATACTTGCAAAATCTCATACAAGACAAGAACATTTAAATATCTTAAGCAAGATTTTTGACAGGCTGGAAATATATTAATTGAGATTAAATTCAATGAAATGTGCATTTGGAGTAACCTCTGGCAAAATTTTTGGGTACATTATATCAGCTTGTGGAATTGAAGTAGATCCTGAAAAGGTCAAAGTCATCATGGAGATGGAGTCACCTAGGAACATAAGTCAATTGAAATCTTTACAAGGAAGTTTGCAATCAATCAGGAGATTTTTGCCTCTCAATTAGCAGATAGATGTCTTCCATTCACCCATCTTCTACATAAGAATATTCCATTCAAATGGGATAAAAATGTGAAGAAGCTTTTTTGCAAATAAAAGAATATCTTATGAGTCCTCCATTACTGGTATCACCAAATAAAGGGAAACCATTGTTGCTCTATATCTCAGCAACAAATGTATCATTAGGAGCTCTCCTAGCTCAACATGATGAAGTAGGAAAAGAAAGAGCAGTGTATTACATCAGCAAAACGCTTGTTGGCTATGAATTAAATTATTCCTCAACAGAGAAGACATGTCTAGCAGTTGTATTTGCAACTCAAAAGCTGTGACATTACATGTTGATTCATTCTGTGAAACTAATAGCAAAGATGGATCCACTAAAGTATTTGTTGAGCAAGTCAAGATTGACAGGGAGACTAGCCAGATGGGTTATGATACTGAGTGAATTTGATATAGAGTATGTTGACCGAAAAGCTATCAAAGGGCAGGTCATTGCTGATCAATTGGCTGAAGCACCTTTACAACACGACATGCCTTTGCACATTGAATTTCCTGATGCAGACATTTTGACGGTAAGTACAAACTTTTGGGAATTGTACTTTGATGGTTCTTATACACAATATGGATCAGGTGTGGGAATCTTTTTCATCACACAATTCTGAAATCATATAGACTTCAGTTTCCATGCACCAATAATACTACAAAATATGAAGCATTGGCTATTGGGCTCAAAAATTGCATTAGTTTGCATTCAATTAAGTGCATTTCATTAACCATGTAGTGTATCATCATTGTTATTTGCATTATCATTAAAAGTTCATTAAAGAACATTTAGTTGCATCTTTGCACTTAGATTCATTCATCATTATTAGCATTTATCATTATAAGTTTGATTAAACATAGCATTCACAATCATCATCACTATAAAACATTTGCATCATTTCATTCATATCATTTAAGTTAGTAATCATTTCCATTTGCATCCATGGTCATTAAAAACAAAAATAAAAAACTTTTATCATTGCATCATCATATAAAGCATCATCGTAATGAAGAGAAAAGATCATAATATCATCCATATAATCAATGCATATAGATCATCATAAAATAAAAATTGTCCAAGTATACAATGATATCACAAAAATAATCAATAATGTGCAAGTTCCTCATCAATACAAATCAAGTCAAGAATCATGACTGCCTCTCGAGCCTGTGGGTCTAACACCTGGATCACTTGCGGCACCTGCACCGACATCATCATCTAATGGAATCATTCATTCAATTATCATCTATCAGGTCTTATACATGATATATATTTCCTGAAACCAAACGTTTTGATCATCTATCATGTCTTATACAAGATGTATCTTTCCTGAAACCAAACGTTTTGATCATCTTTTGTCTTATATGGGATGTGTCCTTCCTGAAACCAAACTTGATCTCAATCCAATCAATCTAATTCATCTGATCAATCTGCAATCTATTCACTCATTTCTCTTTCATATATCATTCTTCTTCTATCGAGAGATCATCCATGCCTTTAATGCACAAACGATCTCTCGAGGGGGCATCATCATCAAATCAATATCCAAAAATCAGTATGTGGGGCACACAATCAGGATTTTTATCTCCATCAGGCGCACTATCGAGACTTGATTTAATCTTTGAAACGATGTTGTTTTGACATCCTTTCAAAGAGGGGCAAAATGTATACACATAAAATGGCTATGAGCGATTTAATAAATATTTTATATTTATTTAATAATTATTCTATTAAATAGTTAATTTGAAAAGATTAATTTATTTAATTCATTTTGTGTCTTTCTATTAATTAATTTAATTGAAATATTTTATTAATTAATTCATCTATTCTATTCCTCAAATTAATTAAATATATAATATTTAATTATCTCCTTCAATCAATTAAATATCTAATATTTTAATGGTTATTCTCCTATCCTATAGTCTCAAATATTAAATAATTTCTTAAACTCTCTTATCCAACTCACCTTCCATCTCCACTTCATCTTCCCTTTGCCAACTCATCCATCATGTGGCTAAAGAAATTAATATTTCTTAAATATTAATTCATCATTTATCTCCAACCTCCAAACTTAATGAAATATTGTGTACGTACACATATTTCATAACCTCCTTCTATATTCTCTCCAACATCCCTACATCTTAGGAAGGACCTGAGTCCACTTGTCCTCTCATGCCTAAACTTTCTCCAACCATCCCTAGTTTCCCTCAGTCAGCAACCCAGTCAAGGTGAGATGAGTGACACTTGTCTTCTCCTTCCCCCTTTCTCTGAACCTTCACCTTTGCTCATAGCCATCCAAATCTGTAGATCTGATCATGATCGTTGATCTGACCCACATCATCTTATCCTCTCAAAGTCTATAAAATCAAGAGTTTTAGTTGAGAGAGAGTTAGATTTCAAGTGAGTTTTCAAAGCAAATCATTTGTAAAACTTATGCATCCGTGAGTTTTAATCTTGAAGCAAATATCAATTAACATTTTAGCATAATCATGTAGTATTGCATATCATAGCATTTGTGAACTATCAGTTATCAGTCTATTCTTCATATGCCATCTTGGAAGCTATCAGTGCTTGTTTGAGAGCACACCATCTGCAACCAGGAATAGTGGAGTTAGGACACAACGAGACATAAATCATGAAGGTAATAATAGTGTTTTTATTTTATATGTATTTCATGTAGTTTCGTTGGTTGAGTTTGGATTTCCTATAGCATTTCCATTGGTATTTTATGAAACTAACTTGTTACAGGTAGTATTTTGAGGATGAAATTCAAGTCAACACATTCATAAATCAAAATATTGAGAAAACTCATTAATCTCTAACTAAACAATGTCACAAAAAGCAATCAAAATGACATTTCACCTATCCAATAAAATTTGTTCATATTTTCCCCATATAAACCCATGTTTTCAAATTTTGAAAGAAAACTGACGCCCTCCTAAATGGCACAAGGTTAGTCTAAGATCAAATAACACAAAAACATACAAAACATTAGTGTTAGTCAATCTAAAACTAAACATATGAAGGCATTCCAAAAGAGACACAAAGAGACATGCTAATATATCTAATAAGTAAAACAAAGATCATGAGACATCTCCAACTGCCTCTTAGCATGGCCTTAGCTTCTTCTCCCTTGTTCCTCTCCTCTCCAAGTTCCAAAATAGTGTAGCTCTCAGCAACTTTTTGCACTATGGATGTTTATGGAGGATTGAGATTTAATATTAAGCTTCAAATATGAAATGAAAAGCTAAATACTATGCTATTGATGCTAAAATGATATATTTTAACCAAAAATGATAAGATGTTAGATTGCTTATGCTAAATGCTCTCTAAAAATGTCTATAGCCTAAATGCATACAAGTTTTCAGGATCTGGATTATGAAGGAATGGGCTCTATTTATAGGAAAAATGGAGCAATGGATGGCCAGGATTGAAAGGTTTAATCAAGGGTCAAGCTTGAAAGTTGGGGATCCATGTGCACAATTTGCACCAATGAAATGGTGACAAGTGTCAACATAAGATTGGGTTGAGAGAAGAGGTTGGAGGCATTAAATGCCTGAGGAGACCTCATGGTTATCTAAAGACTAAGGGTCAAGCCTAAATTAGGATTACCCACTGGATTAGGAGTTAATCCAAGGATAAACCTTTGTGCAAATGATTAAGAGATAATCATGGTCAAAGCATTAAAGGCTTGATGAGACCCTTGGGTTGGGTAGAGGTTGAGTCAAAACAAATGTTTTAACCATGTGGGAGGGTTTGAGTTAACCATTAATGGTTATTGGAGACTTTGGGGATTAAGTGGTTGAAAGTTGGAAGCTTTTAATGGCTATCAAAGACTTTGAGGATTTAAGTGGTTGAAGGTTGAAAACCTTTAATGGTTATCCAAGACTTTGAGGATTTTGAGAAGTGACTTCCCTTTGCTTAGGAATGTGACAATATTTAGGGGATGGATTAGGCTAATTAGGAAGGGGTTAGAAGAATCTAGAAGGGGATTAGATTTTGCAAGTGGATTTGGTGGGTGAGGGAAAATAGGATTTTATTTAAAATAAAAATTCATTTATTTCAATAAATGTGTGCAAGTTGCATTTGTAAGAAAATGCAAGTGGGGTGGGGATAATGATTTAAATAAATGTTTTATTTAATTTATTTAAAAGAGGAATAGGGGGATTTAATTAAATAAATTGATTTTATTTATTTAATTGATTGTGAATTTGATTTAATGAATTAATTAAAATAAATTAAATAATTTATTTAATTAATAGAAGAATGTTTGGAGATGAATTAATTAAATATTAATTTAATTAATTGATGGTTAGTGGATTTTTAATCAAATAAATACGAAATATTTATTTAATTAAGATGGGCAGATTTATGTGACTACAAAAACAATTCAAGAATCATCTAAATGAAGAAATTTAAATTGCAAGAGTACCTAGATTCATAAAATATACCATTTGCAACTTACTAAAATCAATTTAATCAAGAAACACAAGAGAAATTAAGGATCCTACCTCAAAACTTGAGGAGAAATTCAAAGTGAAAATGCACATTGGATACGCTGAGAGAGGATGAAATTTCCTTATAGTCGATAAAAATCAGCAATCCAAATCTTTTAAAACAATTCCCACAAAAATCTACACGAGATCTCTCAATCTTACCAAATCAAATTCCACACGTAGGGTTTTTGAGAGAAAAGGAAGAAAAATAGACTAAGTGTTGTGAGAATAAACTCCAATTACAAAATATATCTCACTTTTTGGAGTGGAAATAAAATAATAATAAAAATCAAATCAAACTTAAAATGCCAATTAGACTCCCAACAATCCCCCAAGGTAAATCATTCAAATCTAATCTAATAAAAAACATATAAGGCATAATACACACTTAAATATTAAATTGCCACTATAGTAAATTAAATATCAATAATATAAACTTTATAATGGAAACAATTTGCAACTAACTGACTATTCACATACAGTCTTTATTGGTCTCACACAATAATGCATTAGGGTAACTAGACATTACCAAATTGATAAATGGAGGTGTAATCGTATGTGATAAGGAAAATCGTCCAAATTAGGAAGATGGCTAGGGTTGGATGACATAATTGGCTATTGTGCTATCTCTTGTAACCATCATTAGAGATATGGGTGTTGTTGTTGCATGGGACCCTTAACCCTCCTCGACACCCTGACCTCTCCAGTGGTTCTCAGAGCACCAATAGTTTGAGCTTTTGGTGTAGTGGTAGTTGGTTTGTGTTAAAAAAATCGATGACTCTATCGGGGAGGGTTCAACTCCTACAGACTACAACTTACTCGCCTTGTGGTTGAATGTGTCTAGTATGGACCTCTTGCCTCGAGGGGATAAACTATTATTGTGTGGACCTTCAACCCTCCTTGACACCCTAACCTCTCCAATGGTGCTCTCACTGATAGTTTGAACTTTTGGTGTAGTGGTAGCCGATCTATGTTAACAAAGCATACTCGCCTCATGATCGAATGTGTCTATTATGAACCTCTCAGCTCAGTGAGCTAAACTGTTGTTACTTGGGACCCTCAACCCTTCTTGGCACCATAATCTCTCTAATGGTGCTCTCACTAACAGTTCAAGATTTTGGTGTAGTGGTAGTTGGTGTGTGTTAACGAGCAAGCTCAAACTTGTGGAGCTAGGTGGAGTCAATACCTTGTATTTGCATCAACCAAAACATACAAATACCTATGCATTCATATATATAATATAATATGATTGAAAGAATACATAATCATTCCCCGATTGGGGTCACATAGTAATCATGGTTAGTAACATTGTAAGAATTTGTTGCAGATAGCCAAGATCAAGAGCACATTGAATAGCACAAAAGAGAGACAAAATATTTGATAATAATAAACTGTACTCTAATCAAGATGCAAAATACCGATCAACTGGATCATCAAGAATTACATACAATGTAGATGAGCCTGCTTATAAAGGCAAGGCTAAGAGACAAGAGAGCAAACAAAGATGACACGTAGCTCAATGAGATGCAAGGGTAGGTAAGGGTAGGTAGGAGAAATAGTAAAATATTCCACATGACGTGGATCACCCACTGAAGGTGGAATTATCATCCCAAAATAAGTGGATATGATAAAGTAACAACAATATCACACCATAAAAGGTGGAATTTCTCCTACATACACACTCCCAATGTATGCACATCCCTAAGTGTCTCATATGAAAACTACGATGTTATGCATTTACCTGAGTCAACTTAAGTAAGGTGTAATTATATCCTATATGAATAAATAATTACACCAACAACCCCCCCCCTTAAGTGCAACTTAGGGGAATGCACTTAAGTCAACAATGAAAGATGGGTCCCATGTACAAATGTGAATGCACACAAATCAATGCAAAGAAATATCTCACAAACGGAGAAAGAGAGAAAAACCCAATAGAAAAAAACTCCCCCCCAAAAGAGAGATTAAAACTATACAAAAGAAATCTCAAAGTATGTGAAGGACAAAACCCCACGTGAGGAAAAAGTCCCACCCATATGAGAGAAGAAGTCCCACCCATATGAGAGAAGAAGAGAGACCAAGTAGCCCCCCCTCAATGTAGAATCTGCACCAATGGTAGAAGCTCAAAATTGAATGAAGAAACTGCTCCACAAATGTTGAACAACGTTCCTCCCCTTGGGAAGAAACAAAACCAAAGGTGTATCCATGAAGTCTCCCCAATCATGAAGGGAAGATGTGGGAAAAAAACTCAAGATGTATGGTGTCTCTGAAAACTGCTCAAGTGTCCCCATGTCGATATTGAAAGTTACCCCCTCCAAAGGTGGTGTATTGATCCACACTGCTAAAAAAGGCACTCCAAGATCTAGTGGAGATGAATGTAGAACAATATCCAAAAACTCACATGTCTCCTAAAAGGATAAAGAGACCTCCTCCAAATTTTGTACATAAGTATGCACAATCATGTCAACCTCGAAAGAATGATCGTGTAGAGAATGAACAAGAGGGTCATAGTGTTCCCTCACAACATTTGAAGAAGGATAATCTTCATCAAAGAGAAGATGAATGCCATTAACGATGTCTCCAAAATCTACAATGTAGGACTCCACAAACAAACCTGCAATGTTTGTCAAGTAGTCATCCCAATGAACTGAAGCTGGAAGACATGGAATATCCTACTACACTGAATCACAAGAAGACAAAATTGTCGCATCATCTACATCATTAGGTGCAATAGGTGATGTGATATCAATAGGAGGAGATGAAATTCTAGGCTCAAGAAATAGGTCACATGTGAGAATCCCCAAGTTCAAGTAACCATAATTCTCCTCAAAATTTGAATCATCACAAGTAGTGTGTTCATCATGTGAAGAATCATCATCATCAAAAGGACCAAAGTATGAAAAAGAATACAACCGAGATGCATGATCCACCACCCCAGTTGAAAGGATAGCTCTACTCTCCAAGTCTCTAATGATAAGTGAATCGGGTGTGAACTCCATAGATCTCCTTGTTGCCCCATTACTGATCTGATAGATGGAAAGAAGATTATTTGTCAAATGAGGTACACACAACACATCATTGAATGAGTTATCCCCAATGACAATAGATAATTTCCCAATCGCATTCATGTAAGTAAGATTTCCTATCAAAATCGGTGGCATTTGCCAACGCTCAAATGAAGAGAACATAGATTGCAAAGATGCCATATGATGAGAAGCCCTTGAATCTAGAAGCCATCTCCCTGAATGATGACTTGTAGTAGCACAAAAATCTTGTCCTTTAGTGTGATTCTTTCCCTTGTCAATTTCATTTTCTTTGGAGGATGAAGGAGAAGCTGAAGTAGAAATTCTAGAAGGTAAAGTGATCTTGTTCTTCTCAAGAAGATGCTTCAACTCATTAATATCCTTCTTGTAACAAAAGTGTTCTTCATGTCCTGAATTCTTGCAATATGCACAAAAATAATTATCCTTAGATGATTTCCCCTTAGATGAGGATGAGGATGTAGAATCACTTTGTTGTGGAGAGGGTGATTGTATTTTTTCTTGTTGTGGCTCTGGCTTAGAGTGCTTTTGCTTCTTGTTGGTTTCCTTGATTCCCTTGATTAGCCACCAAAGCCATGTACTTTAAAGACTTGAATCCCCATTTGCCTCAACTTATCCTGCTCTAGAATCAACAATTCTGTCAATGTAGCAAAAGATGAAGCCTGGTATGAACTACTTGTCAATCTTTGAGTATGGAAGCTAGAGACAAAGGCTGCATATTCTGATGGAAGCTTGTGCACCAAATTGAAAACCAATTGATCATCATCTTTGTTTATACCACAATCCATAAGTTGTGCTCTAAGCTCATTAGCTTTGGTTACATAATCCTCAATGGAATCAAAATTATTGGAATCAAGGCTAGAGAGTTCACTATCAAGCATGTACCCCTTAACCTTATCAACTTTGCCATACAAAGAAGCAAATTTGTCCCAAGCCTCTTTGACTGTTTTACATTTTTCAATATGGAAGATGAGATCTTTTGAAACATATTTTCTCAAAGTACCAATAGCCATAGAGTTTTTAAGAAGCCATTCTACTTGAGCATTAGGATCGACTTTAGGATCTGCGGGTGTTGTTATTGTTCCATCAACATATTGTATCAAACCTTTTTCCATTAACTTGCTCCTAGCATCAATTTTCCAAGAATCATAGTTATGTGTAGTTAACAAAGGAAACTTAGGTGAAACCATGATGAAACAAATGAGCACAATACCAAAAGACAAGAGCACAAGAGAGACCCCCCAAATTCACTCAATCAAGAAAGCCCCCCCCAAAAAAATAAAAATAAATAAATAAATAAAAAATGACAAGTTGGGCACTTTATAAGTAGTGCAAGTACAATAGGCCACTTGCAATCAATGACAAGGTGGACTTCTGATTTGTGTTTTACAATTGCTACAATTAGGCTCTTGTAGACTCAAATAAAAAATATAAATGATCTCCAAGAAATTACAAGTACCAAATGGGCCAAAATATGACCAAATGTTGAAAGTACAATAGCCACTCAAAATTACTGCAAAGTGATGGTAGATTATGAAAGTAGACAAAAAAAATGACACCTAAAAATGAGGTCATATGAGCCTGAACAAAGCCTTTGAAGTTGCAAAAATGAGGATTGGACAGGTACAGTCACCAACAACTACAAATTATGAAAAATTTGTCCACCAAAATTAGAAAATAGCACCACCACTGCGAAGAGAATGAAAAATTAGCCCAAATAAAAAAAAAACTACACTAAAAAAGGAGCAAAATTGAGCAACTTATGGCCTTCCAAAGTTGGACTGCAAAACTGAAAAAGTCCATTGGAGAGGGGGTAGAAATTTCCAAAAAAATGTTGATGCAATGCTGACATCAACAAATGATGAGCTTAAATTTGATGCCCGTCTACCCATCAAAAAAAACTTCACACCCCCTGTGTGGCAATGTCCATACCGTACGGACTGGATGACGTGGACCAGTGTCAACATGCCATGTGTCATATGGAATCCAATGTGGCGTATGGAAAAATGACTTGGCAGGTACGGATAGTTGATGTGGCCAATGAGCTGGTTGTCTGTACAATGTCGTGGTCGATGATGTGTATCCCGCGTGGCAGGTTGTGCTGGCCATTTGGAGGAATTGATTATGTGTTGCATTGATGTTTTGTCATTGATGGCAACACCGACTATTTTGGTTGTTTACTGCTTTCCGGTAGAGCAGTTGGATTATGATATTGATCTGGTATACTTTGGTATGCTTTGGCTTGTGGAATTGGTTTGGATCTGTCATTCATGCTATTTAGATGCGTATCGTGATCAGTTGGTTCAAGATTTGATAACTCAGGAGCTATCATTTGTTCTAGTAAGCCTTTTGGTCACCGTTAAGGGTTTTACTGACATAGCTTTGTTGAAGATCTTTTGATGCAATTGATAAGTGGTGTTGGTGCGGCTTCTAGATGGCTTTCGGGATGTTGTTGGTTATCTTGTTTGTGTTCTTGTTGATCAGTGGTGTTGCATTTAGGATTGGACCTAATGCTATCTTATTTTGCTAGGTTATGGACCGGTTTATGTAACATGTTGGTGGATGATCCTGATGCGTTATCGGTTGGATCTATTGATTAGATTATGTTGTTTCAGTCTTAGGTAGAATTGGTTGATCATTGAATTGTGGGTTTTGTGTTATAAATTTATTGTATTATCTTTTAGGTGGCCGACCTAATTGTTTAGGTCCCGGGTTGGTATAAATATGATGTAAGATCTCTTTGTAGATCGTGGGTTGGAATATAGAATTATTTGTGTGTGAATAATGTTGTAATCGTATGTAGAGGTTTTGGTCGATCATAGGTGATCAAATTGGGTTGGTAAAAGAGGTTTAAGACCTTCGGTACTGTGCTTAACCAGAACTATACTCAGGCATAGGAGATGCTATTCTTGCAATTCACTCTTCTTTCCATATTGTAGTCTGGATTTATTTTGTAGTCGGTGAGGCTCCTTTTGTGATGAGCAGTGCGCTCTAGGCTGTTGGCCTTCCTGCATGTGTAGGCCCCTCTTTTTGTAATCACATACTTACTGCAAAAGTAGTATCTGACTGTGGGTAGGCTTCCCACCGTGGTTTTTCCCTTTATCGTATTTTCCACGTACAAATCTTGGTGTTATCTTTTGTGGATGATTGGTAAATGTTATGTGGTTTATATTTGTTCTTAACTATTGTATCTGCTATTCTTGTATTTGGTTTGTGTATTCCGGTAATAAGGTTTTAATGCTTAAAGTTGTATAATCTGTTGACAACTGATTCATCCCCCTCCCCTCTTAGTTGTCCACCAGTTATCTGAGTTGTCTAACAATTGGTATCAGAGCCTAGTCCTCTTTGCAGAAGCTTAACCACTCGAGGAAGATCCTAGGGCATCAAATAGTTCAAGTTCATCAAGTTCATCTACAATTATTTTTCGGAGACAAATTCCTAGGCTTGATGGAACAAATTACAAAGTATGGAAGATTCAGATGGAGACTCATCTCAGATGTCTTGGTAAGGGGATTTGGGAGATCATTGAGAAAGGATATACACCTCATAATATGACATCTGACAATCCTCCTCTGGTAGGCTTGGATAAGGACATTGCAAATGATTGTAGAGCTAGAGAAGCCCTTTTTGTGTGCACTTTTTGATCAACAAGTTATGGGACTAACCAACAAATCAATTGCAAAGGCTATATGGGATAAATTGGAGGCTCTGAATGAAGGTGACCTTACTGTTAAAATTGCTAAACTTTATGGTTTTCAAGTGAGATATGAGAACTTGAAGATGGAAGAAGATGAAAGGATTACTGCTTTTATGGAGAGAGTTAATGAAATTGTTTTGGGAATTCAGTGTTGTGGTGGATCTCTGAGCGAAGATAAAATAGTTTCTAGAGTATTGAGAGCTTTTCCACTAGCTTACAAGATGAAGGCTACTGCAATTAATGAGTTGAGAACAATGAAAAACACCTCTGTTGATAGGGAAACCTTGGTTGGAAAGTTATCTGCTTTTGAGCTTGAAGAATGTGGTCCTTCTCGAGTTGCAAAATCTAAACCTGCTTTTCATGCATCTACATCATCTACTGGCAAGAGTGATTGGAAAGCCTTATATGCTAAGGAACTGGAGGAAATGAAGAAAGAAGATGAAGAGTTTGAGCAACTTGAAGCCCTGTTTATTAGAAGAGTACCTAAAGGTCTGACAGGAAGTAAGTATGAAGGAAAATCACCTTTTAAATGTTTTGCATGTAATAAGATAGATCATTTTGCATCTAGATGTCCTAAAAGGAATTCAAGATTTGAGGAAAGAGCTAGAAGATCTTTTAGGCCTAACCATGATTATCAGAACAAGCATAAGTACAGAAGGAACAAAGACAAATCATGTTACTATGCGGATGAGGAAGGTGTGACTGATTCTGATGATGAACTGGCACAAGATTTAGCTAGTGGATCCAACAATGGAAAGGAATGGGTATTCTTGGCTATCAAGGAAAATGATTCGGTACCCGAAGAAAAGGTCCTTGCTACTAAAATTGAAGATAAGGATGAATGGGTGATAGACAATGGATGTTCACATCATATGACCAGAGATAAAAGGAAGTTTCTATCTTTGCAAGAATTTGATGGCGGTCTAGTTAGATTTGGAGATGACAAAGCATGCATGATCAAGGGAAGAGGAACTATATCATTGGATGGTAAGCATAATACTGACAATGTTTATTATGTTGAAGGTTTAAGGCATAATCTTTTGAGTTTAGGACAGTTGGTGGATAAGGAATTTCAGTTACAGTTCAAGGGTGGAAAATGTGAGATTATCAACAAATCTGGATTGAAGATTGCAACCGGTACTCAAACTAAAGGTAACATCTTTCATTTGAACTCCGATGAGAAGACATATTTGATTGCAAAAATTGATGAGAGTTGGTTATGGCATAAGAGGTTGTGTCGTGAATTTTGATTGTATTGTAAAGATCAGTTCTACTAAGGTAGTTAGAGATATACCTAAGATTGTGAAGCCCTGTAATCCGGTATGTAAGGAATGTGAAATGGGAAATCAAGTCAAAACTTCTTTTAAGAGTATACAAGAAAAATCTAATGATCTTCTTGATCTTATTATACTGATTTGTGTGGTCTTGCTAGAATCAAAAGTTTTCAGGGTGATAGATATTTTATGCTAATCATTGATGACTATTCTAGAATGATGTGGGTTACTTTTCTAAGGGAGAAATCTGAAGCATTTGAAAAATTTAAGATATTTAAAGCTAAAGTTGAGACAAAGATAAGATTGAAGATTAAATGCTTAAGGTCTGATCAAGGTGGAGAATTCACATCCAGTGAATTTAGCAGTTATTGTGAAAAGAATGGGAGTAGAAAACAGTTATTTGCACCCGGACACCTCAGTAGAATGAAGTTGTGGAAAAGAAGAACAAAACTATCTTGGATGCGGCTAGAACTATGATGATCGAAGCTAATCTACCTCATATCTACTGGAGAGAAGTTGTGAGCATGACGGTGTACACATTCAATAGAGTTCAAATCAAAGGAGACACCAGTAAGACACCTTATGAGTTATGGTTTGGTCATACACCTACAATTAAGTTCCATTTGAAAGTTTGATCCTAGATGTGATGAAGCGATATTTCTTGGTTATTCTATTGAAAGCAAAGCATATAGATGATATAACACAATATTGCAAAGAATTGTGGAGAGCACTAATGTCAAAGTGGATGAGCTAAACAAAAGTCAAATCATAACTTATGAGAGAGAACCGGTAGTGGAAATGATCACAACTGAACCGATAGTGCGTACACCAGAACAAAATGTTGAACCAGTTAATCTGGCAGTATCAGAAAATTTAACAGTAACAGAAGATCAGAGCAGAGGAACAGAAAATCAAAAGACTCCTAAGTATGCTAGATTAAATCATTCAGAAGATCAGATCATTGGAGACAAGAATAAAGGAATGATGACAAGAAGAAGGTTGGCAGTTGATGAGGTATGTTTAATTTCTCAAGTTGAACCAACATCAATAATTGAAGCATGTAAAGATGAATGTTGGATGAAAGCTATGGAAGAGGAATTAGATTAGATAAAAAATAATAATACATGGACTTTAGTTCCCCGACCTAAAAATAAGAATGTTATTGGAACTAAATGGGTTTTTAGGAAAAAATTGAATGAAGTGGACAAGTCGTGGGGAATAAGGCTAGATTGGTTTGTAAAGGATATTATCAGAAGGAAGGAATTGATTGTGATGAGACTTTTGCTCTGGTAGCTAGGATTGAAGCTGTGAGATTATTTCTTGCTTATGCTACCCATAAGAACTACAAGGTTTATCAAATGGATGTTAAGTGTGCATTTCTGAATGGAGTTTTTGAAGAGGAAGTTTACATTGAACAGTCTGATGGATTTTCACTTTTAGATGACAAAAAAATGGTTTGCAGGTTAAGGAAAGCTTTATATGGATTGAAAGAAGCCCCTAGAGCTTGGTATGCAAGATTGGATAAATATCTTTTGAAGCTTGGTTTCACTAAAGGTAACGTTGACAGTAATTTATATTACAAGATCATTGATGATGACATATTGATTGTTGAATTCTTTGTTGATGATATCATTTTTGGAGGTGAGGATAAGTTATGTATGGAATTCTCTGATAATATGAAGAATGAATTTGAGATGTCTATGATTGGGGAGATGGAATTTTTCCTAGGTTTGCAGAATACTCAGACTGATAAAGGTATTTTCATCTGTCAAACTAAGTATGCTATGGAGTTGTTGAAGATTTATTTGGTATGGAAAATTCTAAACCGGTTGGTACTCCTATGGTTACAAGTGAAAAATTGACTAAGATAGATGCATCAGTACCGATAAATCCTACAAGGTACAAGTCTATGATTGGAGGTTTGTTATATGTGACTCAAACTAGACCGGATACAATGAATGCAGTTTGTATTGTATCAAGATATCAGAGTGATCCTAGAGAGAATCATGAGAGTGCGGTGAAAAGGATTTTCAGGTATGTGCAAGGAACAACTGAATATGGTTTGTGGTATCCTAAAGATGATGGTTTTACACTATGTACATATACAGATGCAGATTGGGCTGGAGATGTCGATGATTGAAAGAGCACATCCGGTGGAGCTTTCTTTCTTGGAAAGAAACTTGTTTCATGGATCAACAAGAAAAATCATGTACCTCTTTAGCTACTATTGAAGCCGAGTATGTTGTTGCTGCTACTAACTGTACACAAGTTCTATGGATGAAGCAAATGTTGAAAGATATAAGGGTGGATTGTAATGAACCAGTAGTTATTCACCGTGATAACTCTGTTGCTATTGACATATCAAAGAATTCGGTTTTTCATTCTAAGACAAAGCACATATCTATCAAGTACAACTTTTTGAAGGAGAAGGTGGAAGCAAATGAAGTCGGACTGGTTTATGTGAACACTAAAGAGCAGATTGCAGATATCTTCACTAAACCTTTCCTAAGGAATCATTTGAGTACTTCAGAGACAAATTGGGGGTTTCTGCTCCTGCGGTAGAGACCCGAGTGATGCTAATTGGCATCAGTCCGATATGCATTTACAGAGCTACTATTCATTCCAGATTGATGTGTTGGTGCTACTACTTAGGGGGAGTAGTTAGCTGTGTGGTTCAGTGGATTTATGATTTTTCTTTGATGTCAAAGGGGGAGAGATATATGTGAAAAACAAAGCTTAACAGAATATCAGTCAAAGGGGAGAGATCAAAGATTAACAAAGATATCATTCATAGGGGGAGTTTGTTAACTTCATTGTAATATCATCTTATGGGAGATTGATGGTTGTCTTCCTTTGGGGGAGACTTGTTTGGCATTTCTTGGCACTCAGATGTTTTTCACATCTAGTGTTGCCATCAATGCCAAAGGGGGAGATTGTTGGCAAATTGAAGGAATTGGTTATGTGTTGCATTGATGTTTTGCCATTGATGACAACACCAACTGTTTTGGTTGTTTACCGGTTTCCTGTAGAGTGGTTGGATTATGATATTGATCCGGTATGCTCCGGTATGCTTTGGCTTGTGGAATTGGTTTGGATATGTCATTCATGCTATTCAGATGCGTATCATGATCAGTTGGTTCGGGATTTGATGACTTAGGATCTATCATTTGTTCTAATAAGCCTTTTGGTCACCGGTAAGGGTTTTATCGACAAAGCTTTGTTGAAGATCTTTTGATGCACTTGATAAGTGGTGTTGGTGTGGCTTCTAGATGGCTTTCAGGATGCTGTTGGTTATCTTGTTCGTGTTCTTGTTGATCAGTGGTGTTGCATTTAGGACCAAACCTAATGCTATCTTATTTTGCTAGGTTATGGACCTATTTATGTAACGTGTTGGTGGATGATCCCGATGCATTACCAGTTGGATCTATTGATTGGATTACCTTGTTTCGGTCTTAGGCCGACTTGGTTGATCATTGGATTGTGGGTTTATGTTATGAATTTATTGTATTATCTTTTAGGTGGCCGACCTAATTGTTTAGGTCTCGGGTTGGTATAAATATGATGTAAGGTCTCTTTGTAGATCGTGGGTGTGCGAATAATGTTGTAATCATATGCAAAGGTTTTGGTCGATCATAGGTGATCAAATTGGGTTGGTAAAATAGGTTTAAGACCTTTGGTATTGTGCTTAACTAAAACTGTACTCAGGCATAGGAGATTTTATTCTTGCAGTTCACTCTTCTTTCTGGATTGTAGTCTAGATTTATTTTGTAGTCAGTGAGACTCCTTTTGTGATGAGCAGTGCACTCTAGGTTGTTTCCCTTCCTGCATGTGCAGGCCCCTCTTTTTGTAATCACATACTTACGACAGAAGTATTATATGACCATGGGTAGGCTTCCCACCGTGGTTTTTCCCTTTACCGAGATTTCCACGTACAAATCTTGGTGTTATCTTTTGTGGATGATTGGTAAATGTTCTGCGGTTTATATTTGTACTTAACTGTTGTATCTGCTATTCTGACATTTGGTTTATGTATTCCGGTAATAAGGTTTTAATGCTTAAAGTTCTATAATCTGTTGACAACTAATTCACCCCCCTCTTAGTTGTCCATCGATTATCTGAGTTATCTAATAGGTTGACTATGTAAATTCATACAATGACTAGTGTACAACCTGCCTGATGTGGCGCCTAATGTGTGTGTCGACGTGGCACTCTATGTATGCCCTGTGGGATTTTGGGTGTGCTCCACGTGGCAGAGTCTTCAACACTGGACCTTGTCGGGAGAAGTACGGGCTGGTGGCAGAGTCTTCAACATTGGGCCCTGCCGGGAGAAGTACAGGCTGGTGGCAGAGTTGTTGGCCGTCGAGGGAGAAGCACGGGCCGACGGGGAGCGGTGGTCACACTAGCAATAGTGAAGGCGATGAAGCGTGGCCAAGGGCTACCAAAAGGTACACCTGAGAAGGAGGGAGCATTGGTCGGTGCAAGCGACAACGACAGGTATAGTGGATGCCCCAAAACAAAACTTTGCAAAATATTTAATTGACAGTACGGTGTCAGGGGGGGGGTGACCTCCCCGAAAAATATAAACTCTTTTATTTAATTTTTTGATTTAATAAAACTTTTATAATGGCATTAAAAAAACTGTGAAAAAACTATAATAAATAAGAATTTTTTTTTATTTATTTTTTTTGAAAAAATTCGTACTGCTAGTCAAATTGGCTAAATTTTTTCTCCAAAGGCTTGAAATTCACTTTTCACCAAATATGAGCAAATTTATACTCAAAATTCATGGAAACGACCTCCCAGGCGCAATGGTGAGATCGAAATTGCCATATGATGTACCCAAAATGAATAGCTCCCCAGATCTAAAAATGAAAGCTCCAAAAAAGACTAATTAATGAAGCCCCAATGGCTCTGATACCACGTAAGAATTTGTTGAAGATAGCCAAGAACAAGAGCACATTGAAAAGCACAAAAGAGAGAAAATATTTGATAAGGGTAAACTATATTCTAATCAAGATGCAAAATACTGATCAACTGGATCATCAAGAATTACATACAATGTAGATGAGTCTACTTATAAAGGCAAGGCTAAGAGATAAGAGAGCACACAAAGATGAAATGTGGCTCAATGAGATGCAAGGGTAGGTAAGGGTAGGTAGGAGAAATAGTAAAATATTCCACATGACGTGGATCACCCATCGAAGGTGGAATTATCATCCCACAATAAGTGGATATGATAAAGTAACAACAATATCACACCATAAAAGGTGGAATTTCTCCTACACACACACTCCCAATGTATGCACGTCCCTAAGTGTCTCATATGCAAACTACGATGTTATGCATTTACCTAAGTCAGCTTAAGTAAGGTGTAATTATATCCTATATGAATAAATAATTACACCAACAAACATAATATCTCATTAAGATAATATATCAACATCAAAGGATCATCAAGCAACCACATCATAATAAATATCATCAAAGTATCTTCATAATATAATCCAAACATAATCATATAACATCATGTCACGTGATCATAGAGTCATCATGCATATATGATCACCACCGAATCTACAAGTATAACCTACTATTCATATCAACAATGATATCACATGAATAAAATAATATAACTGTAAGTTGGATGCACCGCATGGGTGCCAATACAAAAGAAAAATATACGCACGATCAGAGTATATCATATACAAAGTCAATCTTGGATCAAAAAAATGAAATGACATAATGCAAACACGAGAGGCGTTACATCCACACCTACAAGAGTGATCTGGGATGTGGAAATGGTTAGAATAAGGTGGATAATGAATACTTTTAAATACAATGACAAAAATAATCACATAAACATTTTTTTAGTTGATTTAAGATAGGAAAGGAATGTGCAACAATGGACCAAAATTTGAATTTGAATTTTGAAGTTTTGGGGGTCAATTTTGTGGCCATACGATTGGTTCCACACGTACAAGATTGATGTAGGATGTAGAAATGAATATATTAAGGTGGATAATCAATGCACAAGGATGGATGCAATAATGAATATTAAAAATGAGGGATGTGTGGGAATGTGTATAGATACATATAATTGTGTCGAAGGTGTTTCATTATTTGAATAATATGAGCTAACTTTATAGATCAAGAGTTCGCAGCATCCAAGAAGCATGCAAGATGATCCAAAGCTTGCCCATCATTGGATTTTATTGGTCCTCCATTTGTTCCTTTTCACTGTTTGATTTTTGCCATTTTTATTTTCCCTTCTTTGTTTTTGTTTTTACTGTTTTTATTTTCTATTCTTTGTTCTTTAGCCATGTTATTCTATGCCTAACAAGTAGCCATTAGAATTGTTAGAGTTATATTGTATTAGCTAATAATTATTTATTTAATTATTAGTCTATTATACTCTACGCTTAAGCTAAACTTAGGCATTTAATAACATTGTAGGTATTTAATAACTATTCTAATTATTAAATACTCTTTATCCCTTTAGGGTTTCTTTAGGGTTGCACATATTTAGGGTTTCATATTCTCCTTTCATAAGGATTGTATTGTAATTTTCATTTTCATTCCCTCTTTGAATGATAATCTTTTTCTTCAGAGCCTTTATTGTGTTTCTATCTCCAATCTTCTCTTGTGACAGGTATTTTGCTTGCAGGTTCTCTTGGGATCTCAAAAGTTGTACTTTCTCAACTTCTTCATGGCATTTGAGCCTACATCTGCTGCTGCTTGTTCCTGACTTTTTCAGAAGATTTTCTCTAGAGGCAAGAGTTTCAGTTTTTTTTTTTAGTTATTTAGTTTGGATCTGGGGTACCTTTTTTTTTTTTGGGCACTTTGAGTTCAAACAGACCTCACCATTGAAATGAGAACACCTAAAAATCCCCATTTTCATATAAAATTTGTCCAATTTGGAAAAATTTGGCTTTGGATTTTTTTTTTTTGGCCCTCACATGGCACATTTTTCGAGAGAAAACAAAAAAAACATTTTTTGGCAGTTTAACGGCTTGCCTAGGCCGAGCCGTTACACGACGGTCTGTGGAGTCGTAGGCGGTCTCCAAGATTGCCACGGCAGGCGGTCTCCCACCTCCTGCTGGCCGTCACCCTCTCAACAGTTGTTGCGGTTAGCAAATGACAGTCGCAATGGTCTTCTAACTGCTCGACCACCTGCCGCCTGACCGCCACCGCCTAGCCAACGAGCCACCTCCGTCCAATCTCCTCCTCTTTCTCCTCCTTGAAAGCTTTTTGATTGGGGGGGGGGGGGGTGGGTTTGTCATAACTTGGGCAAACCGAGTCAGAAATCTCTTTTTGAGCTCTATTCAGATTTGGAGGTGAGATTTGCTGATTTTTTCATCTAGTACCTATTTTTTGTCGTCCAGGTCATCGCTTTTTTATGCACTCCGAGAGCCATAACTTGGACAAACAGACTCCATTTTTAGAAAACGAATAGACATCAGGAAGGTCTTGGAGAGCCCTACTCAGATTTGGAGTTATTTTTTCCAAAAAAATCAACAGGTATACAAGATAGTGTCTGACACATTTTTTAGCTCTTGCCTTCTTTTCTGGCTCCCAGATTGTACTGGTCTTTTTGTTTTACATATTGTGGGGGTGTTATTTTTTACTATCTTCTGTAATTTACTTCAGAAAATCAGAACACCTAAACTAAATAAAAAATAAAAAAATCCCTTCTGCATCTTCTGTCTAGTCTGAAATATCACTAAATTAAAAAAACCAAGAGTAGGTTCAGGTACACATGGCAGATTCTTCAGTTGAGTTTCTTACATCCCAAAATTATCACCTCTGGAAAGATCGTATGACGAGGCTTCTCATATCGAGAGGGTTGTGGTCTTGTTTGGATGCGGATCAACCTCTGTTGCAATGTCCTTTTGAGATTCTTCAACACCAGAATAAGATGGATGAAGCTATGGGTGTCATATCCTTACATGTTTCAAACAACTTGCTTTTTCACCTTGATGGTTTGCTCACTCCTCGAGCTATGTGGTCCAAATTTGAAACTCTTTGGTACTATCAATGAGTTCAGAGCATTACAAATTGAGGTAGAGCTCTCTTCCTTGTTGCCCGAGTCCTTTCCTAACATTGAGGACTTTCTGAACAAGTTTAAAACCACCAGATCTATCCTACACAGTTGTGGTAAAAATAAGACAAACACAGAGTGTATCTATCTGATTCTCTCTAAGCTTCGAGGTCCCTATCAGATATTTGCTTCCACATTTTATTCTACTATGGATGCCTTGGGTACACACTTCACCATGCCATCTTTTGATGTGTTTTGTGATCGCTTGATTCGTGAGTAGGCTCACCTCTCTCAATTGGACACTCTCACGGGATCAAAGCAGAAAGCATTGGTTTCTCAGACATCTAAAGAGAACAAGAAGCAAAAACCAGAGCTTACAAAGGATTTAACAGGTAGTGAGCGTCCCTCTAAGACACCACCTAAGTCTGATTATAAACCGAAGTCCTATCCCAAACAGGATCATTCTTCTAAGTCCGATGAGTCTTCCTCCAATACTAAGAAGAAATCAGATGAACTTTGCGGTTTCTGTGGCAAAGAAGGTCATCCAGTTTCTCGCAGTTGGAAACAATTAGAGGCTTTGGAGGAAGCCATGCAACAACATCATATTTCTACTCCTCAGCCTCCATCTTCCTCTTCTACTAGGAAAGGACATGTTCTTTCTGCACGAGCTATTCCTTCTGCATCCACTTGGATTATTGATTATGGGGCTTCCCACCACATGACACACTCACATCAGCTTGTTACTTCACTTGCTCATAGTAATACTTTACAAATTGCAGTTGGTGACTCAACACAACTTTTAGTTTCAGGTTCAAGTTCTATTCCATCGATAGGTGGTTGTTTTCAAGATGTTCTTTTGGTTCTTGACATTTCGACGAACCTCCTCTTTGTTTATCAAATTTGTCATTCTGGCTCTGGTAAAACAGTTGAGTTCTCACCACATAATGTGGTTATTAGAGAGATCCATGATCCTGATTTGGTTGTGCTTACTGGCAGTGTTGATCTTGATTCTCGATTATACCATTTTGATGGCTTTGAGAGTCCAGATGGTTCAGGTGTTTCTCTTGTAGCACATGCAGATTCAGTGAGCAGAATTTGGAATGAGCATTTTGGCCATGTCAATTACAGATACTTACAACAGATGAGCACATAGGCACTTGTTACTGGGCTCCCTCAGATATCTTGTACTGATGGTGTATGTCGAGGTTGTGCACTTGGCAATCATCACCGTGATCCTTTTCCTACAGGCAAAGCCACATGTGCTAAGGCACCCTTGGATTTGATACATGATGATCTTATATCATTTTCGACTCCATCTTTTTCAAGGTCCGAGTATGTGCTCACTTTCATTGATGACTTCTCCAGATGTACATGGGTGTACTTTCTTAAGTACAAGTTTGGTGTCTTTGATTCATTTCGAGTCTTTAAGACATTTGTAGAGAAGCAGTCTGGTTTTTCTATAAAGACGATACGCACAGATAATGGGAGAGAATATGTAAATCGGGCTTTTATAGATTTTTGCACAGAGCATGGTTTGCAACATCAATTATCAGTTCCTCACACCCCTCAACATAATGGTGTTGCTGAGAGAAAGAACAAAATACTACAGGAGATGGCCAATTGTATGCTTCATTCACGTTCTATGTAGCCTACTTTTTGGGTTGAGGCAGTTAATTGTGCCACTTATATTCAGAATCAAATGTCTCTTAAGGAATTGTGCCAGTTGACTCCTGAGGAGGCTTGGTCCCATGTCAAGTCTGATGTTTCTTCATTCCGAGTTTTTGGTAGCGAGGCTTGGGCATTTATTCCAGATGCTCAGAGGAAAACCATGGAGAGGAAGAGCTGACGACTCATTTTTGTTGGCTACTGTGAGGATGTTAAGGCGTACAGGTTGTTTGATCCTGATTCCTGAGAGGTCCTATTTAGGTGGGATGTCCAGTTTGATGAGCGACTTCCTCAGATGGATTCTCCATCACCAGGTTCTCCCTCACTGCCTCCTCCTCTCTCTTCATCTTTTGAGAATTCCTTATTCTTTGAGGATGATGCAGATGATGGTCCACCATCACCGCCACCACCACCCGCAACTCAGACTTTGCCTAAGTGGGCTCAGTTTATAGTTGATGCTATTGGTTCTATGGCAGGTGATCCTTCTGACACTCGTCGTACTCATGCATAGACATCTGGTTCTAGTCTTCAGAGTCATGCCATTTCAGATGATCCTCATAAATTTTCAGAGGCGATAGGTCACCCAAAGTGGGATAGGGCCATGGATGAGGAGTATTCTTCTTTGATGAAGAATCATACTCAGGATCTTTTTACTCTTCCGAAAGGAAGAAAGTTGGTTCAGTGCAAGTGGGTGTATCATACCAAGTATGTTGCAGATGGTTCTATTAATAAGTATAAGGCTCGTCTTGTTGCGAATGGGTTTTCTCAGGTGGAGGGTATTGATTACTCCAAGACCTTTGCTCCTGTCACCAAGATGAATTCTATTCACTTTGTACTTTCTTTGACAGCTTCACAAGGATGGATAGTTTTTCAGATGGATGTGAAGAGTGCTTTCTTGCATGGAGACCTTCGTGAGGAGATCTATATGGAGCAGCCTCAGGGATTTGTCCAGTATTCCTCTTTGGTTAGTAGACTTCAACGTTCATTATATGGTCTCAAACTGGCTCCTCGGGCCTGGTATGAGAAGATGAATTCCTTCTTACTCTCCACACTCTTTACACGTTGTCATTTCGATCGCACAACATATATTCAGCGTCAGGGGGATGATATAGTTATTCTTGTGCTCTATGTTGATGATCTTATCATTACCGGTAGCTCATCCTCCTTGATTCAGGATATTCAGAGAGCCTTGATGGAGCAGTTTGAGATGACAAATCTTGGCCTTCTGAACTATTTTTTGGGTCTACAGGTTATTCAGTCTTCTGATGGGATTTCCATACTTCAGCAAAAGTATGCTCTTGATATGCTTCATAGATTTGACATGCTTACTTGCAAGCCTTCACCCACACCATTTCAGTTAGGTGTTGTTTTGTCTACCACTTGTTCTACACCTTCCGTGGATCCTACCTTATATAGGCAGTTGGTTGGCAGTTTGTTGTACCTGACACATATGCGCCTAGATCTTTCTTTTGCGGTTGGTCTTGTCTCTCGGTTCTCCCATGATCCCCACGAGAGCCATTGGCAAGCAACCATACATATTTTGAGGTACATTCGGGGCACTACACAGTTTGGCATTCACTATACTTGAGGATCCCCTCACATTATTGGCTTCACTGACTTAGATTGGGTTGGTGATGCTCATGATTGGAAGTCTACTTCTGTCTTTGTTTTTTGCCTTGGTTCTGGTCCTATCACATGGTCTTGCAAGAAGCAGTCTGCTATTGCATTATCATCTACAGAGGTTGAGTACCGAGCAACGATGTTAGCTAGTCAAGAGGATTTATGGCTTCGATAGTTGATGACTGAGTTTGGGTTCCCTCTTGATAGTCCCACTATTCTTTGGTGTGACAATCAGAGTGCCATTCACCTTTTCCGCAACCCAATGGAGTACCAAAGGTCTAAACACATTGAGCTTCACATGCACTTCATCAGACAGTTGATTTAGGATGGATTTATCATCTTGGAGTACATTCCTACAGAGGAGTAGGTTGCTGACATCTTCACTAAACCTTTTGCATCTCTGCGCTACCTTCAGTTGCGCTCTATACTTGGGGTGAAGGAAGTTGTCCTTGGGGGGTCTCATTGAGGCCTTCCTTCCTTCATGTTTTTTTTGCATGCTTTTCCCATCTCTTTTTGGAGTAGAGTTTTTTCCCATGTGGTTTTCTCTATTTCTCCGTTTCATAGAGATTTGGTTGTGATTGGGTACCTCATTAGGCTTTGTTGCCAGGACTCAAATTTTGCCTTCTTCATGTAGTTGCATTTTTCTTTCCCGCATTTAGTTTTTTAGCTGCTCCCTAAGTTCATCTTAAGGGGGGGTGTTAGAGTTATCTTGTATTAGCTAATAATTATTTATTTAATTATTAGTCTATTATACTCTACACTTAAGCTAAACTTAGGCATTTAATAATACTATAGGTATTTAATAATTAAATACTCTTTATCCCTTTAGGGTTTCTTTAAGGTTGTACATCTTTAGGGTTTCATATTCTCCTTTCATAAGGATTGTATTGTAATTTTCATTTTCATTTTCATTCCCTCTCTGAATGATAATCTTTTTCTTCAGGGCTTTTATTGTGTTTATGTCTCCAATCTTCTCTTGTGACAGGTATTTTGCTTGCAGGTGCTCTTGGGATCTCAAAAGTTGTACTTTCTCAACTTCTTCAAGAATCATTTTCCTCCTCTCTTTTTTTGCTTCTTTTTCCCTTGGTTTTTTTATTTGCATATGGTTTGTAATATTTTACCTTTAAACTATCATCATTTTGTTGTGTGTGCTCTTTGACTCGTTGCATTACAGTTGTAAAGAGGAAAAAACATTAAAAAACAATGCATAAATAAATAAATAAATTTCTAACGAATTCACACATTATATACATTATCAACATCACACATGACTTCACAACTATAAACAAGTGCCATGTAATTGCGATTAACCTTTATTGCATTAATATAATAGAACAATTATTAATATAAATTATATATTAATATTCAAAATGTAATTAAAATAATCAAATAATTTTGAAACAAAATTAAATAATTTTTCAATGGATAATATTAAAATATTATTTTTTATTTAAATTTCATATTATATAAGAGTTTGTTGGGTTTAGTTTAAGATAAATATATTAAATTATATACCAAATATATATTTATATTATTGTTATATAATGTATTACATTATATTATATATTATATATAATATTATACAACTATACGAAGAGTTTGTGGATTTAGTTTCAAGTAATTATCTTAGGCAAGTAGATCAATAATGACATTTTTAACATCCCTTAATATCTTGTAATGAAAATATGTGCAAGGTAAACATTTGAGACATTATCATTCACCCACTTACTTAGCCCTTCCTTGGATTTGATATTTCTTTTATTATTATTTTGAATTCTTAATGACATTTTAGTTTAAGGTAGAAAGAGGAGGGTTTAGTTTTCTTATATTTTTATCACACAGATTTATTCTAGCATATTTCATGAGAAGAATGTTGGTCTTATATATATATATTTTAATATTTATTTGGTTCTTTTAAATATTAATTAAAAAATATTACATAAATTAAAATAATATTTAAATAAAAAGATGTGTTTTTTGGGTATTTATTGTAAGGTATAAAAACATCTATTTCATATTTTTATTTTTATTTTTTATTTTTTAATTTATTTTCTGATAAATAGATAATTTATATATTATTGTAAATATAAAATTGTGTTTTATTCGATTTATTTGGTATTTAAATTAATTTTTATTTAGAATTTGTTAGCATAAAATTATTATAAAGTATTTTAGTTTAAATTTTTCATATATTTATCATTTGATATCTTGGATTAGGTCACTTAATATCCTCTTCATTACAAATTCAAATCCTATGTTCTAAACTTCGAATTCAGTGACTACAAACATACATATATAAACATTTTACAAGTCATTCGCATAGTCAATTAAGAATCAAAGAATCACTTCAAAGATAAATTAGGTTATGCAGACTCTAAAGCTACACTTATTCTCTCCCTCTCTCTCTTTATATCTCCCTCTCAGGTCTCCATATCCTTCTCCTTCTCCCTCTCCCTCTCTGCTCTATCTTCCTCTCTATATGTATCCCATATCTTTGACTCCTTACCCCTCTCTCTCATTCTTCCCCTCTCTATCTCTCCCCCTCTTTCCATCTCTATACCTCCTTCTCTCTCCTTCTCTCCCTTTTTATATATTAAGCTATCTCTCCCTCTCCCCCCCTCTCTCTCTCTCTCTCTCTCTCTCTCTCTCTCTCTCTCTCTCTCTCTCTCTCTCTCTCTCTCTCTCTCTCTCTCTCTCTCTATATATATATATATATATATATATATATATATATCATCTCTCTCTCTTTTACTCCCTATAAATCTCCCTATCTTTATCTTTCCCTCCAACCCTTTCTATCTCTACCTATTTCTTTCTATTCCTCTCTTCCTCTATCTTATCTCTCCACTCTCTCTCTTCGCACAATTTTTTCTCTTACCTCTCCACATTTCTTCTTCCATATATTGTTCTATCTCTATCTCATTATCGCTCTAGATCTCCCTACCCTTATATCTTTGCCTTTCTCTACCTCTCTGCATATATCACTTCCTATCTTCACATGCACATACACATACACATACACATACACATACACATACATACATATGTATGTATGTATGTACACACATACAGATATGCACACACATATGTGTGTGTGTGTCTCCCCCCTATAAAAAATGTTGATTGTAACTAGGGTTGTATGGGTTCGGATTGCCTTAAGGCAACATCCGAACCCCATTTAGGACTAGGTCCTATCCTAGGGTAACGTGACCCTATCTTATGCACAAACAAATACCACACTATGCTAAAATACTCACCATTTAATATCAGCACCAAAACCCAAGGAGGCTGACTTGCATTTCAAGGAATAAAAGATGCATATATAAATAAGTGACAAATTGCAAGTTAATACATATTCATTCATTATTCACCTATGCGAATGGGAAAACAACTCTTCTTATCAAGTGCGAATTAACAAGGAAGAAGGTGAACTCATTCAGACTTATGCGAATTGGTGCAAGATAACCTAGGTGATGTTGTGCATCTTGAAGAACATGAAAGAGCAGATCTGCTACACAAATAGACCAGATCTGATAGAAAGAGCTAATTATTGTAATTGTGCATTTTAAGAGGAGAATATATAATCTGACCTGTGGGTCTTTCATGCTGGGTTTTTCCTCATTAGAGGTTTTCCTAGGGTATGCTTGTTGTCTACTGTTTTATTTCTGATTTATGTTGACTTGTTAAATACTGCAAATCTGATTACAATCTAGGGCATATTTAATTTCTGCTAGTCTATTAAAATACTGTGAATCTGATTACAAACTAGGGCATAGTTAATTATCTAAGTTTGATTAACATACCTAAGGTCTAAAATTTACATGGTATCAGAGCTAAGGTGTCATTAACTTCTGATTTTAGCAAATCAATTGTTGCATATAGCTGTTGGTTGTTTTCAGATTAAAGATGTTAGGTTTGAAGGTTGAAGATAGGCTTGAGGGAGCCATTGACTTTGTTGCTTGGAAAGTTCGTATCCTGTTGATCCTTGAAGAAAATGACCTACTGAAATTTGTAGAAGAAGAAAGGCTATCTCCTCCAGAAGATGCTGAAGAGCTGAAACTGTTCAAGAAAGATTCCCTCAAGGCTAGAAGGATCATAATTGAGTCTATCAAGGATCATCTTGTCTCTGTCATATCAAAGTTTACATTTGCCAGAGAAATGATCAAACACTTGGAAGGGATCTACGAAGTCAACAATCTCAGTAGGGCTCTTGCCCAAAGACAACAACTTCTACACATGAAAATGAAAGAAGAAGACTCAATCATAGCCTACTTCATGAAGATCAATGAACTAAAAGTCAAGCTAAGCACTCTTGATTGCCAAATCTCAGATAGAGACCTTGTTATGATTGCATTAAATGGTCTACCTGATGAATGGGAACCATTCATCCGTAGCATTGGTGGAAGAGCCGATCGTCCCAACTTTGAGCGTCTTCAATCTGATTGCATCAAAGAGGAATCTTGAATTGAGGTAAGAGGAAAAATCAAGAACTCTCTCAAAGATAATCATGTTCTCTTATCTAAATCTAGGAAAGGTGGTCATTGGAAGAAAGAAAAGAGAAGCAAAGATTTTAGATCCTCCTCCTATGATCCAAGGAAAAAGTCAAGAGATTCCTCTCATATTCATTGCTTCAGATGTGACAATTATGGTCACTATGCCATAGATTGTCAGAATGACCCAAAGGAAAGGGAAGCTAACTTAAATGAAGTTGCCGAACAAAGTGAAGACTACCTTCTTATCTCTTCTCTTTCCAGCAATGTTCCTATGGACAACAATACATGGATACTTGACAGTGGTGCCTCCAGGCACATCTCAGGATTTTGTGAGCATCTCTTAGATCTGATTGAAAAAGACACCAATCTTCATGTAGTAATCAGTGATGATGCTTGATACTCGGTAAAAGGTTCTGGCACTACCTCTTTAAAACTAGATTCTGGTATTTCCTTACAACTCTGTGATATTCTATTTGTACCTGGTATTAAAGGAAATCTTATTTCCGTTTCGGCTTTAGAAGATAAGGGTTTGCAAATAACATTTTATGAAGGGAAAGTACTAGCTTGGTCTAAGAAATCTAACTTCAAATCTGCTCATATTATTGGAAATAGATGTGATAGTTTATATAAGCTTGCAACTAATCCAATTCAAGCTCTCATTCATGAGACCCCTGAATCATGCGAGCTATGGCATAGAAGATTGGGTCATCTTCACTTTCAAGCTCTTCCCACTCTCGATAAAATGGTCAAAGGTATGCCTAAACTCAGTTTATCTCATGATGATGCTTGTAAAGGTTGTGCAATGGGTAATAATGTAAAGAATCCCTTTCATAAAAGTGATAGTAGGGCTAAAGAAAGGTTAGAGCTTATTCATTCAGATTTATGTGGTCCTATGTCAGTAGCATCTCCTAGCGGTTTCCTATATTATGTTATCTTCGTAGATGATTTGTCTAGGAAAACATGGATCTATTTTCTTAAAACTAAAGAGTTTGAAGAAGTCCTAAACAGATTTAAAGAATTCAAAGCCTTAGTTGAAAATACTATAGGAAATCAAATTAAATGTTTGAGGTCTGACAATGGAGGTGAATACACCTCAGGTAGCTTCTATGACTTTTGTGTTAAAGCAGGAATTAAGAGGGAGTTCTGTGTTCCCTACAACCCTCAATGAAATGGAGTTGCTGAAAGAAAGAACATGACCATTGTTGAAGCTGCAAGAGCCATGATACATGATCATGACTTGCAACCTTTTCTATGGGAAGAAGCATCCAAAATCGCTGTTTATATTCAGAATAGATGTCCTCATTGAGTCCTAAAGGATGTGACACCTGAAGAAGCCTTTTCAGGAATCAAACCAGACATCAGTCACCTAAGGATATTCGGAAGCCCTGTGTATGTTCATGTGCCTAAAGAAAAATGAACCAAGCTAGATCCATCTGGAAAGAAAGGCATCCTAGTAGGATACATCGAATCTTCCAAAGCCTTCAGGATCTACATTTCAGGTCAAAGGTATGTTGAAGTAAGTAGAGATGTAACTTTTGAAGAAGATATTGCTTTCAAAAGATCTAAAGGTTCATTAATCAACAATGATGATATGGTGATGGAAAAACAAGATTCAATTGTTGATGCTAACCTTGAGTTACAGGAGGAGTCTACTGATCTTCCAGATCAAGAAGTTCAGAATGACTCATCAGAACCCATGCAATCTACCGATATACCTCAGGATATTGTGGTCTGTAAGAAGAGACCACTTTCGGTTAGAAATACGATTCAAGAAACCTTCAGAAATAGCAAGAGTTTCCAAAATCACGCCAACTACATTTCTGTGATGTGCAATATAATTGAGTCTGAACCCCACAATATCGGAGAAGCTATGTCCCATCATACTTGGAAATTGGCCATGGATGAAGAGTATGGGTCTATCATCAAGAATGATGTCTGGGACATTGTACCCAGACCCAAAGGTAAGTCTGTCGTTTCCTCTAAATGGTTGTTTAAAATTAAACATAATGCTGATGGTAGTATTGAAAAATATAAAGCTAGGTTTGTAGCACGTGGTTTTTCTCAAAAGGAGGGAATAGATTATGAAGAAACCTTTGCCCCTGTTGCTAGATATACCTCTATTAGGTCTATAATAGCTATTGTTGTAGCCAAAGGTTGGAAGTTGCATCAAATGGAAGTTAAGATAGCCTTCCTTAATGGTGTCATTGAGGAGGAAGTCTATATTGAGCAACTAGAAGGCTATGTAATCCATAAAAAAGATTCTCATGTTTGCAGGTTGAAGAAATCCTTATATGGGCTCAAACAGGCTCCTCGCACTTGGTATGAAAGAATTGATAAGTACTTACTAAGTTTAGGGTTTTCCAAGAATGATGCTGATGCTAACATTTACTTGAAAGTTTATAATGATGAGATGCTTATTTTAGTTTTGTATGTAGATGATTTATTTCTCACGGGTGAAAATAAATTAATCATAAGATGTAAAAAGGAATTAACCTCAGAATTTGAAATGAAGGATTTAGGTCTAATGCACTACTTCCTAGGGTTAGAAGTATGGCAAAGAGCTAATGAAATCTTTCTAAGTCAGGGAAAATACACTATTGATATTTTGAAAAGATTTAGAATGATAGATTGTAAACCTATGCGTACTCCTATGGAATCTAACTTAAAGAAGTTAAGTGTTTCTGCAGCTAACTCGGATTTTGCAGATCCCTCTGAGTACATGCAGTTGATTGGCTCCCTGATGTACCTAGTCAATACTAGGCCAGATATCTGTTATGCTATGAATGCTCTTAGTTAGTTCATGAGCTCACCTAAACATGTTCACCTGGTTGCTGCCAAGCACATTCTAAGATACCTACGTGGCACGATTGGTTATGGGGTGAAGTGTTCAGTTAATACCCCAATCCTCTTGAAAGGCCACTCAGATTTAGATTGGGCAGGAAGTGTCAAGGACAGGAAAAGCACTTCAGGCATCTGCTTCAACTTGGGCTCCACAGTGATCTCTTGGGCATGCAAAAAGCAATCTTCGGTAGCATTAAGCACTGCAGAAGCTGAGTACATTGCCGCATCTGTTGCATCCAGAGAAGCAGTGTGGCTTCGTAAGCTCCTTGTTGGATTATTTGGTCAAGTCAATGATCCTACTGCTATTCATTGTGATAATCAAAGTTGTATAAAGATGTCAGTAAATCCTGTATTTCATGATCGGTCCAAACATGTGGAAACACACTATCATTACATTCGAGATATGGTGCAGAGAGGTGCCATTCATCTAAAGTACATTAGCACAGATGAATAGATTGCTGACATCCTCACCAAACCTTTATCTAGAGTGAAGTTCGAGTACTTCAAAGATAGACTTGGTGTCATGGAAAATGGAACCCTAATTGAGAGGGAGCTTCAATCTCAGTGACTATTGGTAGCACTTTGAGTTGTTCTTTGCTTGTGTGCAAGAATGAATTACATCCAATCTATGATTGTGTGCTAGATGTATAATTGTAATAATGTAAAGACCCACTGGTGTATTACACTTTCTATGCTTGTGTGCTAGAACCATCCTATGCTTGTGTGCTAGGTGGAAGATGTAATTCTATGCTTGTGTGCTAGATGGAACTTAAAGGTTCAGATTATGTATTCTCCTCCTCCCTATTTTAAGAGGGAGTGTTGATTGTAACTAGGGTTATATGGGTTCGGATTGCCTTAAGGCAACATCCGAACCCCATTTAGGACTGAGTCCTATCCTAGGGTAACATGACCCTATCTTATGCACAAACAAATACCACGCTATGCTAAAATACTCACCATTTAATATTAGCGCCAAAAACCAAGGAGGCCGACTTGCATTTCAAGGAATAAAAGATGCATATATAAACAAGTGACAAATTGCAAGTTAATACATATTCATTCATTATTCACCTATGCGAATGGGAAAACAACTCTGCTTATCAAGTGCAAATTAACAAGGAAGAAGGCGAACTCATTCAGACTTATGCGAATTGGTGCAAGATAACCTAGGTGATGTTGTGCATCTTGAAGAACATGAAAGAGCAGATCTGCTACACAAATAGATCAGATCCGATAGAAAGAGCTAAGTATTGTAATTGTGCATTTTAAGAGGAGAATATATAATCTGACCTGTGGGTCTTTCATGCTGGGTTTTTCCTCATTAGAGGTTTTCCCAGGGTATGCTTGTTGTCTACTGTTTTATTTCTGATTTATGTTGACTTGTTAAATACTGCAAATCTGATTACAATCTAGGGCATATTTAATTTTTGTTGGTCTATTAAAATACTGTGAATCTGATTACAAACCAGGGCATAGTTAATTATCTAAGTCTGATTAACATACCCAAGGTCTAAAATTTACAAAAAACATAACATGAGCCTATTGTTAATGGAGCCTAATCATTTTTCTAATGCAAAGGTTTTGTTTCAGTCATTTTTGGAGACATTTGTTGCAAAATAAACATCATTTGCTAAATTGCAGGTACCAATTGACTTTATGTACTACAAAAAAAATTGCAAAATATAGACCAAAATATTTCCTATTTGACCTTCCATAGCTCTTCGACGTACCCATTGCACACCAAGGTGAGATTTTTAGTTGTGTATGCTGAATATTGGCCTATTTGTAAACCTTAATAAGATCCAACCATTAACCCTAGATCTAAAAACTAATTCAACAAACAATCAATAGAGCACTAAATTATAAAATATAAATAAAACCAATAACCATTATACCTTATACCCATTATTTGTTTGACTCCATTGTTCTTCTATCCTCCAAGATCTTGTATTGATGATGGTTGCTCTTAGTTATGTAGCACATGCACAAGAGGTCATGAAATAATGGAGAGTGGTTGCTTAATGAGGTAAGCTATGATGCAAAGATGGTGTGATGATGTATGATGTGTGATTCTAGAAAGATTTTGACAGAGTGTAGGTGCTCAAATGATTATTTGATTGATCAAAATAGAAGGAAGAATCCTTTTTTATAGACATCATCATGAAAATGGAGGGTCTATATTACAAGGTTAAATAATGAATGACCATGATCACATAGATGAAAGAGAATCAATAGGATTGAAGGGTAGGTAGATACAAAGGGAGGAGATTAAGAGGTGAAAGAGGGGTAGATAAAAGTAAATAAGATTAAGAGGTTAATTTGAAATAGAGGGATAAGATTGAGGAGTAGATAATTTAGAGAGATGTGTTGTCACGGGAGGACAAGGAAAGAGAAAAGGTGGTTAAGAGGAATTTGACACTTGTCACATGCCTATGAATTTAAATTATGATCTATGTGAACAAGTTGGAGGGCTAGGATTAAAAAGAAGAGGATAATAAATTAATTAAAACAAATAAAAGCATTCATTTAATTAAGAGAGGAAAGGGTGCTAAATTAAATAAATAAAATTATTTATTTAATTTAGAAAAGAAAGGGTTAGTGAATTAATTAAATACATAAAATATTTATTTAATAATAGTAAAAAAAGTTAATAAATTAATTAAATAATAATAAAAAATATTTATTTATTTGATAGAAAAAATTATGGTAAAATTATTATTTTTTGGTCGGTAATGAGGAAATATTTTATTAATAATTAAAAAATGTACAACTATCCAGTAAAAGTAACAATATCATCACTTTTTGAGCTCTATGCAAATGAAAATTAGAGCCAATGATACCTACCTACCAAGCTAGACCCAATATCATTTACAGTATACATTCCCCATCATCTACTCGACCATTACATCTATGGCATGAAGCCTACATCAATCACCCAGAATTGGGAGCAAAAAATTGAAATTCATCACATTGGTAACCCAAAAAACTTCAACCCCTTTACATGGAAATCAAACAAAAGCAAACAACAGAGATCAAAAACAAAATTTCCTTGCTAAAAAATGAGGCCAAACTGTCCATAGAGGAATATACTGTGTATCACTGAGCCATGCCACCACCCACGCTTCCTGCCACCCGCTTGCTTCCCAATGCCCTGCCTCACCTTTGCCTTTTCCTTCACATGCCATTGTCACCATCCTCTCCATCTGCCACCACCGTTGCACCACCCCCAACCGCCTCCCTTTGTCCGAGAAGGGTCTTCAACGAATCCCAAGCAATGAGGGCCTCAACCCACCGCTCATCCCGGTTCAAGCTGGCTGGCCACCTCATAAAGGGAACCAATTCGTGCAATTCGACCATCATAGGGTCATCAACACCCTCACTCACGTTGAAGCCCGCACCAGGAACAACCCACTCCAAGACTGAGTTTAGCCCCACCAATTATTTGTCATCCACAATCGACTGCACCACCCATAACACATTATCTGTAGTATTACCTAGCTCCAGTCCCATGCAACCACCATAGTCACGATATCCATATTCATTCGATATCGGTCTTTTGCATGAAGAAATACTTCACCCAACAACAATTCCACCAGATGAATAAATTCCTCATCACCCATTTTGAAGAGTCCCTTCATTCTCCTCGTCGAAACCAGCCGCAAAAAAGCAGCTTGGGGTTTGGAAGTAATGAGTGGAAATTTGCCTCCATATTAACTCTACCCACCCAAGAACACAACATAAAAAATGAGAAAGGCACGACCGAAACCAAAACCAACCAATATATTGCCACCGCAACACTGCTTGTCTCATCAACCAAATCCCTTGCCCCTTCATTAATGCAATTACCATCATTTAATCATCAATTGGAATGTTGCAAAAATCTTTAGTTCATACCTCCCCAATCTCCTCAGAATTCACTGCCCACTTTGAAAGCGTGTCAGCAATCTCATTCACCGAACGCCTCACATGACCAACTTGGAAACTCTGTACAGTAGCCAACTCACTTTGAATTGTCATAATAAACTTCTTCAGATGCCACACTTGAATATCCCTCAAAATAATAGCATTAATAATCATTAAAGAGTCCCTCCCTTCAAGTGCAATTTAGTGATCCCCAAATTCTTTCCAAATTTGATTGCAGTTAAAGCCACCAAGGCTTCTGCCACATTATAGGTGCCATTTTCAACTCTCTGAGCCCCGATTGCAAGGATATTCCCTCTCTAATCCCGTGCCATGAATCTTATCCCAGATGGCCCAGGATTGCCCTTTAACGCTCCGTCAAAGTTAATTTTCATCCATCCTTCCTCAGGGCAATGCCATTCATTCTTGAAAGATCTAGCTGAATTCAGATTCACTCGATGAAGCCCATGCACATGCCAATTATGGTAAAATTATTAAATAAATAATAAATATTTATTTAATTAAGTTAGGACTATTTTAGATGTCTACACTAGTATATAGATAAAAGATGTGAGAATGTAAATGGATGAGTCATAATATGAAGGAATGAGCTCGACTTTACAAAAGAGTACACCATTTGTTAATGTTTAATTGAATCAATCCATTCTCTCAATTAAACACAAAAACAAATGAAAATTGACACATAAATGTAAATTTAATTGTTACAAATATTATATATAATTTGTCAGTTTAACAAAATATATATTTTTTGAAAAATCTAGATGATTATATTTTACAAATAAAAAAAGACTTTTTGCTTACAACTTTTTAACACCCACAAATAAGTGTCAATTTTAATCAACACCATCATCATGTTAGAATGAATGCATGTTTCTAGTAACGTCCACAACAACCTATTCATCCCATAGATAGCCAAGAAAATAAGATCAACACATTTAAGATCTGTAAACTAAATTGTTGACTCCAAGATTTAAAAGGAATGTTGTTAGGAGTGATGTCAAAAGGACGCTGGAGGCCTTCAATTAGGAGCTTTAATTTTTTCGTACCAGTACTACCTGTATAGCTGTGACTTTCAAGCAAATTTACGCAACTCCAAAATGCCCTCACGGCCATTATATAAAATACAAAATGAGCCCATCACAAAATATCTTTGTCTGTCTTTTTGCTGATCAACCATTGGTATTAACGGCAGACAATTTCAAATGTCTTTAAGCATTTTTCTTCATCCCAGTGGATGACGAAACGTTTTAATTCATCTCATTGAATATGCCAGCACATTATAAATTAAATGGCCAGACTCGATTACGAGGTTAGGAACTTTTCCGCGTCAGCCGCCTCTTCAAATGAGTCATTCCCAACTAGCCAAGCAACCGGTTTTTGGCGACAAACCCACCGTTTCTAATTTGCAAAATCCTGCCCATTTATATCCCAAAATTCTTGAATATTTCGCAGATTTTTTGTAACACCATTTATATCACATCGGGTGGTTGTTGTACGGAGATTCGAACTGGCCTTGTTCTGTTTGAAAATAGATTGGAAATACATAAGTGGATATTTGTTTTGATTTTGGGCTAAAATTAAGGGTATGGGGGAAGCGATGGCAGAGAAGCAATCGGAGGAGACGAAGAAGAGAAGGCGTAATAGAATATGGGGATGGAAGACCTGGTCAATTATAGGTGTTGCTGTAATTTTAGCTGTTTCTGTGGCCGCCTATGGACGACAATCAAAAATATCTCTGTTCGGTGTCTCTACAGATGATTGTACCTGTCTCGAGGTAGGTGATCTAACATCCCCTGCCTTTTTATGGATTTTTGTTATTATTTGCAGTTTGAAGTTTGAACCTGGATGATGAATTCCAGAGTCCCACATGCCTAATTTTCAGTACCTCAATATTATGCACTTTTAATTGTAGGCCCCTTTTATTGGGTGTGGGGATTTGAACTTAGTAGACTCTCCTGTCAATGCGCCCCTTTACCATTACGCCACAGCCCTTTGAATTATTGTAAACAGGTCACATTTGTGTTTGCGCCATGCAAGATTGGGTCATATGGTTGCTATTTGTCAATGTGGGTCATGCTTAAACGTATTGCTTAATCCTTACCGCACAATCAATATTAAACTACATTTTTGAGATTTATATTTGGTGAAAGGTCAATAAGTTTTTTTGGGTTACTGAGAATCAAGAGACCTTTATCCGAGAAATTGTTTTTCCATTTTATCTTACATATTGTTAGATAAGGTGTTCAGCTCTATCCACTTCCGGATCTACAGCTATAACTCCACCATGGAATACACAGGCCTTCACCACCAACCTATATCTGGCTGTACAAAACTGCTTTTCCGTTTTACATTTACTTTGTTCAAGAGATTTGCAATCCTACCCCCATTGAATTTGAGCAGTTGACCTCCTCTGTGAACATTAGTCATGATGAACTCATCCCAGGGTCGTCACTTGACAATTTGACTTGAAATTTGAATAAACTCCTTAATTGTTACATCACAAATTCAATTGAATATGGTGCATTCTCGTTAGAGCACAACCTAAGTTCATCACATTCTTAAGATTTACAAAAAAGAATAACACTTCCAAATTTACCCAGATTCATTACACCACATCCTCACCGCATGCCGGCTGTAGTCAAGGGCAGTTTTATTTCAATGAGACTGACGCAGAGCTATCTCGTGCTCTTACAAGCGTTCCCATACCATTACATCACAACTCCTTGGATAAACTACTTTAGATTGTGGGAAACAAGGGCCTGTTGTCTTTATTTTCACTTTCTAGGATATGTGATGAGAAATATTTGTTTCCCTAAATTAAGGGGTTTTTAACGTTTTTATGTGCAGAGTCCACACAAGCTCTCTGGAATTGTGGAGGATTGTTGTTGTGACTACAAGACTGTTGACACTCTAAATAACCAGGTTCTGCATCCCCTGCTGCAGGATCTTGTGAGAACACCTTTCTTCCGGTATTTTAAGGTGAATGTTCTAATGCCTTATTTGAATAAATTTCTCTGTATAGAAGGAAAGAAATCAACTAGTTTTATTAATGTTGACAAGTGAACATAAAGCTCAATGGGACTGAAGCATGTAACTAGGTACCATGAACAAGTTTTAGGATCAAATTTACTCTATATCGATACCAAAGCCGAGGGCAACCCAAGGTGGTTGTACCTGAACAGTGAAGCTTTGATAACTATTAATCTAGTGATCTTGCAGATTTGTTGAATAATGTCATGGTTTGCTATTTAACGGTTCTTGATTTGAGAGATATATAAGATCTGTTAGTTTGGTTTCAAGATGAATGATTTCTTACAGAACTCTGCAAAGTATCTAATTTAATTTTAGAAGCAAGTCTAGAAAATTTGTAATTTTAGGAGCAATTTTAGAAAGTTTGCAAACACACCATCTATGGAGGTAGCTGTGAATGTGGGTCAAATTGAGATTTTTATAGCTAAATCACTATTTTGTACTATTTACATGAAATGTGAATTTGGAAAAACAGAAGGTTGGGGTTTCCATAAATGGGAAAGGCATGAAACTACAGGAAGTAGTTTCTTGAAAATAATGATTGAATTTTGCGGAAGCTTTGCCGATAACTTCTCTAGAAAATGATACTGTTCCCCAAAAAGCCTGAAGATGTATCCAGGAAATCTGTGACACTGGTGGGGTTGTCTGTCATCAATCATTTCTGGGACTGTAAGAACATCTAAACACATTCACTAGACATCAGAATATTATTCCAACTTTATGATCTTTCTTGATTGCACCACACTTGTATCATATTTTTCAAGCTTTGCACTCTCAAGCTGTTTATGCTAGGAAATCCTTTATCCCCTGACAACATTTAAAATTAATTTATAAATGTTCCAATATCCACTATAGACCGAGTCTGACTTAAGTAGTTAAATGATTTGGGGCTTCTTTATATAGAAAACTAAAATCCCCCCCCCAAACAGTCTAGGACCCTAGGTTTACTTTCCTTCAGCTTTACTCCAGTTTGATTTTTGTCTACTGACCTAACTAATTTGTCTAGCCTCTAATTAAGTAGGTTGTACTAATTATGGAAAAATATTTTGATGCAAGTGCATACATGAGTCATGTTTGCAACAAATACACTGGAAGAACCAAGCACATCCATCACTCATTTGAAAGAGAGATAAACATGCTATTACCTGCACAACGAGTTCAAACATCCAATTCAATAAGAGGACTATAGCTTCAATAAATTCTTTTGAATTTAAAAACATACAATGGAATCGTTCATGTCACACACACACTCTGCCAAGTAGTCTCACAAGATTTCAACGTCTCTAATTTACTTTCCAAGCAGACATTAATAACATTTAAATAGAATATCAGTTAGATCATATTGGAATATCAGTTATTACTGTTTCGTAACACAATTACCTAATCACAAGAGAACCAGTTACATATCAAGGCCAGGTCTAGGATCTCAATTAACATGAAAGAAATGCAGTCCTTTTTCTCATTGATCCATCCGTAGTTGATATCAATGCAACAAATCAATCTACACTGAGGACAAGGGAAGCTACCGGATAAAAGTCACACTTAAGCTATGCGGTTACATCCTATTGTGTATGATTAATTCAATCCTTTGGCAGGAATACTTCTTTATCTTCCCTTATATTTTAGGTTATAAAAGCACAAGAAAAAATAATTCATTTAAACAACTTCAACATTATGGGAGTTGACTTCCCTCCCAAATTATCTCTCTCAAGATAAGGTCATTCAGCGAGCCGATAAATTCTATGTTTACTTATTGGTTTCGACATTTTCACATATAATCAATCTTTACCAAAGGAGTCGACAATATTTTGATTTCCAATCTCTAGAATCAATGATTCACTGAATTTGCACATTGACAACAAAAAGCAGCAAACACAATCTGGAATTTTCCTATTTCAGTTCCTTTTCCTCGTTATGTTATAATAGGTCAAAGGATGGAGGTGCATAATTTATTCGCATTTGTTCTTTCAGCCCCATAGTGAAGATGTTTGGAGGCAAATGCTCTTATCAAGATAGCTACATAAGTTGTTCAAATTTAGTTTTTAATCTGTAAATCACTGTTTTGTACCATGTATGGTGAATGCGAATTTGGAAACATGGGTTTTCTAGAATGGGGACAGGTAAGCTGTAATGGTAACAGGAAACAGTTTCCTATGTAAGAAGAAAATAAATGAAAACAATTAGTAACTTTTCACATTTCTTTTCTAGAGATATTTGCATATATGGTTCAAATTATTTTGCACCATGCATTGGAAATGTGAATTTTGAAACACAGAAATAAAAGTTTCTAGAGATGGGGACAGCTAGGTTGCAATTGCAATAGGGAATTTGGTGAACAATAGGAAACATGGAGTAAAAAAGGCTTCTAGAACTTTTTTTTGTATATTTAATCTTCATCAACATTTTTTATTACACTGTGATCCATCACAAGGATAGTGATATAAATGATGTAAAAGAATGTATGTTTTATCTCAATAAAACATGAGATTCCAAGAAGGGACATGGAAATCACCACCTTTTTCCATGCCCCTTCTTGGCATCTCATGGTTTATTGAGCTAAAACATGCAATCCTCATATCAATCTATTTCACGATACTGGTGATGGATCATAAAGTGTGATATGAAGTGTTGTTGAAAATTAAATATAAACAGTTTTATTTAGAAGATTTTCTTACTTCATCTCATGGACTGTGAAAATATGATGTTCTATAATAGGAAACATTTTCTTATTTATGAAGAATATAAATGAAAATAGTTATTGAAGTTGATAGAAACTTTCCTCTAATAGATGAATTGTTCCTAAAAATGCTGAAAGTGTTTCAAAAATCTGGAACATGGTGAACCATAAGTTTTGGTGTAATTATATAATCGCACCTTATCTTAAGTCTACTTGTTTAATTTATTTTATTTACTTGGGTAAATGAAAATAGTTATTGGACTTGATAGAAACTTTCCTCAGAAAATTGAATTGTTTCTAAAAATGCTGGAAGTGTCTTTGAAAAATTTGGAACATGGTGATCCATAAGTGGTGGTGTAATTATATAGTCACACCTTATATTGAGTTCTCCTAGTTAATTTAATTTATTTACTTAGTTAAATTAGGAAATACGAGCACATTCAACTCTCTTGATTGATGAGATTTTTTGCCTACTCTATGCCATTGATCTTCTTTATTGCCAATAGTTAGGCGCCACCTTATCCTCATCAAGGCGAGTTTGTTTGACACCTCTACTCCTACATATCGAGTTAGTACACTAGACCATTGTGGCTAATTCAACCCCTTTAGTGCATTTGTTGAGTGCATTTGTTGACTTGTGCATGCCCAAAGTTTATATGTCTATTTCCTTTGTTTTACACATTATGAATACATATATTGGAATGCTGTTATTTTTATATTGTGCACATTTGAATTAGTGTCATCTTGTTTTTTCTCGTAGGGAGATTTAATTGTTCCTAGTTCTTTATTAAATCTAACATGGTGTTAGAGTAGGATAGTTTAGGTATTAGTTAATTCAAATTGGAATATTGTTTATGCTTCTTCTGCTTGGGCTTTATAATCTTGTAAATTGAGCATTTGTAGATCACTCATTGTAGGAGACCTCTAGGAAAGAAATAGACCGTTCCATTGCATTTAGAAGGGTCAAATTAGGTAGGATAAGCTGTTTTTTCATACCCTTTGGAGCACCACTTACTTGGCAGATCTCTCTCTAATGGACTTTTCAAATTGATAGACAAACTTTGGATGCCTTGGCCATATGGAGGTATTTTTTCATATATCATTTTGGAATGGGCCAATTTTATTTTATTTTTTATTGGAAAAAGGGGTAAAAATTTATTGATCAGTAAAGAGCATTACAAAGCGTAAGAACCAGAAATGCCAACAATAGGCAACACAAGAAAACCACCAGCCACTCAGCAATCTCCAGAAACGACCATTTAATCCCTCTTATACCCCATAACCAAATCTAAATTCTGAGGACATGAATCCCCAATCCCCAACACTCCACAGGCCCATATGCTCAAAAGCCCATTTTGCCAAACTATCTGCTACCTTATTCCATTCCTGAGGGATATGAAGAAAAGTAACAGAGTCCAGAGAATTGCAAAGTTGAACAATCTGCTTAATCACCAAGGCCAAATGCCAATGTGCTCCCTCCCTCTGTTGAGTGTTCAGCATATCAATCACAATCTGTGAGTTAGATTCACAGATGATTTTTCTCCAGCCAAGTGCACAACATCTCTCTAATGCATAAAGGATAGTGGTAGCCTCCATAAGGTTATTGGTATGGTGCCAAATATAAACAGAAAAAAAGAACTGAACAATCCCCGAGCTATTTCAACAAATGGGTCAATATTTTGTGTATTATGTGTTGGCACATCTATTTTTTGCTGATTACATATAAATTGTCTAAAATTTAGAGTTTCTTAGAGAAAATTGGCTGCCTTGTTCTCATTTTTGCAACTCCAAATGCCCGTAACTTCCTCATATGAACTCCAATCAATGAGCCGTATTTTGAAAGTGCAGGATTTCTTGAGCACTACATTGTGGTGTTGTTTGTTTGATTTGGTTTTGCTGCAAGATTGTACATTCAGCTTTGTCTCATTCTTTTGGAATTGTAAAACACCTATGCATTAATAATTGGTTTTTCAACACATTATTTATAAAGTGCCAATTATTGTAGTTTTCTTCAGGTGTCTTGAATAAGCAATTTGGCATATGGGGATGGGGGGGTATTCATATGAAACACACTCAACTTATAAAGTGCCATTTCATGAAATTGTTTGGGAGGCTTACATAGGGCATTTTATAATTGATGAATTGAAATAAAGTTCCAAATATGTTGGGCAGAAATTTATTTAAGTCACTAATGGGTATATCAATTCATCCTATCATCATAACCTTGCAAAGAAGGAACTATAAGATCTGGTGAGATGTTCTTGAACTAGTTACTTATTAGCAAAAGTAAGTGTTAGCTAGTAGAAATAATCATGCCCTAGGATTAATTGGTCTTAGTGTTGACAATTGCACATTGTGGGCCCGTTCATATGTTGAGTGCCCTCACACTCTTTGGACTAAAATTTGAGAAATGCATGTAGATCCTAAATAACTTCCATTCCCACAAGATATTGCTAACAACAATTTTCTAACCACTAATGATTTTGAAAATCCTCTATATGATGATGATATCGATGAGGAGCTTGCTTATTGAGAAAGTCTTGAATTGTGTGATGACAAAGACTTTGTTTAATACTCCACCTCCAACACTAGCAGTTGATCTAGTTAGTCATACTTAAGCATATGATGTGGACCAATTGTGGAATGAATAGTGTAGTCACATGGCATGCATTGTGATTCCACCTCCTCTTATTGACACTACAAAGTTTAATGTCGCTTCATTGAGGGCTTCTAGGGATTGTTTGGAATAGGACATGTTTTGGGATGAGAAGTGTAGTCATATGACAAGCATTGAGATTCTACCTTCACTTGTTGCTTTTATAGAGTTTAGAGTCGCTTCCCCAAGTACTTCTAGTGATTCCTTGTTGTAGGACATCTCATGGTATGAGCAATATAGCCACATGGCATAAATAAAAATTCCACCTAGTCTCAAACAATCACCCTCTTTAGTTAGGTTTGGGACTCCTTCTCTGATCTTGGCACCACTCACCACCAACATGAAAACCATTCATAGCTTTTAGAGAAGTACATTTTGTGTTTTCTTCCTTCTTTCTTCTTCTTGGATTGAGATATGCACCTATGTGTCTACTATTGCCTAAGAGAAGGAGTGTTGCTTGTTGAGCATGGGTCTTCATCAATCTTCATTTTCATCCATCCATCATTGGTGCAAGAAGCAACACACTTCTATGGTACTCTCTCATCTTCCATCTTTCCTCTCCTTGAGAGGGAGTTTTGTCCTATGGGTTTTCTCCTCTTTTATGGGGGGAGCATACACTCACTTTGTACCTTGAGGCATTCCAGATTGTACTTGGTTACCTTAGATGGCTTGTTTTGTCGGGACCTATTTCCCCCCCCCGCCCATGTTGTTACTTAAGAGGGGATGTTGGTATAAGTATGTAATTACATGCTATAGAAAATTTATCTATGTAATTTAATTTATTTATAATTTATAGGTAAGTTAGGAAATAAGAGCACATGTCAAATTTAGACCTTATATTAAGTTTACCTATTTAATTTAATTTATTTATAGATAAATTAGGAAATAAGAGCACATCAACTTCCTTGATTAATGGAATTCCTTGCCACCTCTACCTTATTAATCTCCTTGATTGAGTGTAGTTAGGTGCCACCTCTCCCTCATCAAGATGAGTTCATTTGATACTTTTTCTCCTACATGTTGAGTCAGTTCATTGGATCATTGTGGCTAATTCTACCCCTTTGGGAGATTTGTCACCTTAACCTATGCGTGCCCAAATTTATATATTGACACAACATGAACACATAAATTGGAATGCTATTATTCTCATTTTGTGTTCATTCGCATTAGTGTCATCCTGGTGCTTTTGTTCCTAGGGAGATTTAATTATTGCCAATTCTTTGTTAAATTTAATAAATTAATAGGATTAAGAGAAGTAATTCTTTAGAGGAATCACTTCTTGGCATTGCAGCTCTTAGAAACCACTTGGTTTTGTTGGTAGGACAAAACTATTGGTTTTTGTGGGAGGTGATTTTGAAACTGCCATATTCCTTGAAGCGATGAATATGAGACCATTAGTTTGTGCAATTGGGTAGTTTGTCCTTCTAATTCTGCTTTTGGGACCTTCTAGTGCAGAAGGATGACATCCCAACATCTATATGGACAAGAGGGGTTTAGATTATATCATGAGAAGTAGATTTGTATGTTGTAGAACATGGAGAAGCTGAATTCCATGTCATTGAATTACCATTGTATATGTAACCGAGTCGAGCATATGCCAAATTGTATTCCACAACTTCTATAGCTCATTGAATTCATTTAGCTTTTAATGATAATTCGGTACAGTGCATTTGCCACTACGAAAGCTAGTTTTACCCTTTTGAGGGGTTTCTAGGATTAAATCTTTGTGTTCACTTATCCTTCATAATTTTCTTTCCTTTCTAACCATTATTTCTTTTGAATACGAATATAATAGTCTGTATTTATATTGTTTCTTAATTTTTAGAAGCACATTTATGGAAAATCAGAAACCTCAGCAATATTTTGGACATTTTCCAAATATTGTAAGCATGCACATCTTTTCATGGCAATGTTGTTATTGTAACATGTAGTTTGTTCCACTTTTTTTATGGTATAGAAATGAAAGGGAACTAGCACCACTTTTTTTGTGTAGCAAGTTGTGGAAGAAACCATCATAGCATTGTTGTATGGTTTTTCATTGATGACAGCCATTATTGCATGTCTTTTGCTTCACACGGAGTTGAAGCATGGAGAGCTTCAGCGTTAACAGAAGTTTTAGAAGCAAGGAACCTCCAATTCTTTTGTATTTGCAGTTTGACAGAACACAACTACTTTCCACCTTGAAGCACCTAATTATTGATCACCATCTTGAAGTATGAGCAGGGAAATGTGAGAGAGTCTTGTTCCAAGACACATGAAGAACATGGAAACAAAGTTTTAAAGGAGGGGGAAATTCTTCTATATTTCAAGAGCAAGCTTTTGTGGTACCAAAGCCTCTCTAAGGAGGGAGGTTTAATCCATAAGGATCAGGAGGTCATACTTCTGCATTGGAATCACTTCCAAAAGTTGTAGCTCTTAGGAACTACCTGCTTTTGTTAATAGGATGAAACCACCCATTCTTGCAGGAGGCAATTTCAAAACTGTTAGTTTCCCTGAAGTGAGGATTTCAAAATGGTTAGTTTGTGCAGAGGGGCATTTTCATCTAGGTATTAAAAGTATAGAATTTGAAGCTAACAGTTTAACATTACTCCGAATTTTGCTTCTAGGACCTTTTAGTGCACGGGGAGAAAATCCCAGCAGCCATATGTGGATGGACTGGAGGGAGTTGAATCGCATTAAGGGAGGTAAGTATATTCGAGTCTTGTAGAGCATGGAGATGTAGCATTCCAATTGTATTTCATGCTAGACTTAACAGTGTCATTGTATTCCACACTATTTATGGCTTATTGTATTCGTCTATCGTTTATTAATAATTTGGTAGTAATGCATATGCCACTACCAAAATTGTTTCATCCTTCAAAGGGTTTCTAGCATAAAAAATGCGTGTTTACTTCTCCATAGTATCTTTCCTTCCTCCTTATCATTTATTTTGAATATAAGTAGCACACTCCATAATTGTATTGATGCATAATTTCTACAAGCATATTTTGATGAGATTATGGATCAATTGGGAGAGAATTCTGTCTCAAAACAATTCTTGGGACTGAGGAAGCATCTCAATGCATTCACCATCCATCTAGAAATTGTTCCCAAGTTCAGATTTTCCTTGGTTGCTTAAGAACTGTTTCATTTTTTTAAAGCTCTGTGCTTAAGATGCTTATGCGACAAAAGTTTTGTATCCACCAGCTATAGATAGAATTAATTTGTAAATGGTCCTATACTCACCATAGATTGGGAACAGAAAAAATTGGGAAAGGCTTTGGGGCTCCCATGTACAGACCACCAAAAATTTTTCTCTTAAAATTCTTGGATTGCTTCCCTTTATTTCTACTCTGATTTAAGTTTTATGTTATTCAGCCCCCCCAACTGATTTGTCTGATCACTAATTAATGAAGTCTTACTAATAAAAAAATTGTCTGATGCAAGTGCATAAATAAATCATTTTCTAATAGAAATATGCTGGCAGAACCCTGCATATTTATCTCCTCTTCGAAAGAGAAATAGCTATTCCTTTACATGGGTAACAAGTCCAGACATGCAATACAGGGAGTGCATAGTTACTTTATTACATTCTTTAAATGACAAATCACACGATGGAATTGTTCATGTCATACATACTCTTTAATAAACAGATTTGCAAACTTTCAACATAATTGTTTCTCATTTACTTTCAGCCTTCAGGCAGCATTGACTGCATTCATAAGAAATATTATTCATGACCTTTTTGGAATATCAGTCATTTCCATTTCATAACATAATCAAGATATAGTAATTGCATTGCGAATCCTTAAATCAGCAACTCAATCAGCATAAAAGAAATACATTCCTTTCTCTCGATCTTCAATCCATTTCATGGGATTAGTGATCTATGCCATGAATCCATCCGCACTTGAGCACAAGGGAAGCCACTTGACAAAAGTAACGCAATCTGTGCAATCACATCCAAGCATTTTGTGGTGTATGATTAACTCAATCCTATGGTGTGAATTTCTTCTTTATCCACTTGTAATTTGATATATATAAGCCAAAACAAACATACACATTTAAAGAAACTCCAAATTCTCAAATTAAGCTGATATATTCCATATTTTTTTTGTTTTCACGTTGCTGTATACAATTAATCTAGAAAGTAAGGGAGGATATTTTCATTTCCATTCTCTAGAATCAGTAATTCAGTGCATAAAACATCAATAATGAATGCGGGGAACACAAGCTGCAAGTTTCCCATTTCAATTCCTTATAATGATTATATTAGAAGAGGTCCAATTATAGAGGGGCAGAAGTTATTCACATTCGTTCTTTCCCATGATAGAGATACACAAGTATTCGTCAATACACTCTCTTGCAATTCTACCATTCATTTTGTTAGCTGGATCTTCTGAATGCACACATTGACATCTAGTTAGCTCTGTTGAAGATATGTAGCTTCGGTCGGATTCCTTTGACCGATCTAATCAATTGTCCAAGTGGCATATCGGCCTTGGACATTTGTATTATTATCCCTATCCTCTACCTACTGCAGATCAGTATTCTGATTATCGATGGCAATATTACATTATGATTATTATTGATTTGCATTATAATCATAATGTAATATCATGATCGATTATTACTACTGTGTACCATTATTGATTACATATATAATCGGTCAATTGTTATACCGATTGTTATTGGATTATAATCTATCAATTTGTTATCGCTGATCAAAGATTATTGTGGACTCACATAGAGTCATGACTCTATGTGAAACCATGTCGGTTTCACATAGAGTCGTGACCCTATGTGACCGTCAAACATATACATATATTATTGCACATGTTTCATTTGAAAGGTGACCAATGAAAATCGATAATATTGTGAGAATACTCTGAGTGATAACCCTGTGACAGAATACTGTGCACACAGCGTCAAGAATCTGATAAATTCGAACTGTGTATAGTTCGATATTTTCCTGCATTCAGAAATTTATTAAGATATCAGTTATAGAATAACATTCTGCAAATTGAATTATACATCTAGAATACATATAAAATTAAAATCATCAGCTTTTCTAAATCTGATCCAAACTTAACAAGCTCAACTTACTGTTACATGCTAGGTTATAAGTCCAAAAGAGCCATGCAGCCATTCATCTAGGTGTGCATTGTGCCAAGACCTTTAAATAGAGTAGGCACAATACAAGGGAAGAATACAACAATCTGGGAATGACATTGTAATGTACCTAGGTGCATATTATTATACTGTACTAGGTAGTAAGATATAAAATAATATATTGGGGTGTATATGATTTGTAATTCATTTGACTAGTTAGTTAGAATAAAGCATGATCCACATGTGTGGGTCAAATATAAATGGTAGTTATTTGAATAGTATATAATAAAGATAAGAGACTCATATGAGATGTGTGAAAAATATTGTATGTGTTTGGATCTAATATGGGGATATAGTGTGGAGTGGCTTCTTTCCAGTAAGGAGCATTGTATGGTGTTGCCCGACCTCAAGTGTTTGATCTATTTCTTAATACATTTGAGTATCGGAGCAATAAAATAGCTTAGGCTATTGTATAGGCATTTCCTCTCAATGAATTAAAACAATTTTTTTTAGATAGATTGACATTGACAAAAATGATGGTTGAAGAGGATAAGCATGAAGAAGTTGAAACTAAAGAAGATGATAAGGAGGAGGATGATAACAGGAAAACATAGAAGAAACAAAAGCTAAAAGTACATTCAAAAGGCAAGGATTTTAGTTTTTTTAAACCCTAGCAGTAGGTATAACTTGATTAGCATGGACTTGGTCAAACAACTATGTGTTAAGAGTTTGAGCTTGGATAGGAACTTCTGCATAGGTTTGGTGTGAACATGTTGGAGAGTTTAAATGCTTCAAGTTAGTCTTCTTGTATTACACACTAGAGATTAAATTGAAAGTCATTTATTTAGCTAAATAAGTCTAAACCAAGTGGATAAATACTTAGAATTATGTTCCATCTTGTCCTTATAAGTGATAAGGATGTTTTTGTAATTAAAGCTGAGTTTTGGAAGATCAGATATTTAGCTAATTTAGTAATAAGATAGGAGCAAGACAGAAAGATTCTAACGTGCTAAGTACGGTGAAATTTTGTGCATTTGTAACATTAGTTGTGGAGGTTGCCTTGCAAGCTTTTTGAAGGAATGAAATATAGATTTCAAGGTGTAATTATCTTTGTACGCTTCCACATTTGAAGTTTTGATTATTGTGTTTTTATGCAATGTTATTTAGCATTAGGATGTAATCATCGAGTATGAAAAATTGCTTCATGGTATTAGAGCTCAGGGTTTAAAAACTAGAATAGTAGAATGGTTGGGATTTGCGTAGGAGGGTTTTGCAAAGAAATTGTGTGGCTAAGTAGAGGGAGAAATTGTGGACTTTTGTAGTGAAAATTGAGGCAAAAATTACTAGAAATTGGTATTTTTTATCTCAAGATTGCAAAAGTTTTTTTTATTTTTTAAGAATAGCAAGTCTTTTTAGGTATAAATGGTGTTTGATATTTTTGTTTGATAATCACCCCACTATTTCTCAAAATTACACCTACATTTTTTTTTGTCAAAAATTGAGGTATCCGTATTTTTATTTATTTTTGTAACAGCTAGGGCATGTTTAAATTCATGGCCAGGGGTTTAGAGTTTGTAGCCAGGGTTGGAAAATGGAGGCAAGGCTAGCATTGATGGCTAGTGTTTTTACCCTTCCTTTTAATAGTGAACCAACAAGTGTTTACTAGTAGCAGCTAGGGTTTGCGATACATATTTTATAATTTTGGAGCAGTTTATTTATTTCGAGATCTAGGAGTTTGTTTGTGAAGAATTTTTTTAGTGGCATTAGCTAGTCTTAGGATAAAGGATAAATTAGGTGGTGCTTTAAATTTCCTGCCTTGGAAAGTCAGGGTGACTTTTTTGTTGGAGGAAATTGATATTTGGGACATTATATAAGTTGAAGTTTCTCCACTTAGAGATATGTAGTAGGATGCGGCGAAGGATCACTTAATTCTTCATTTGCTAGAAAAGAAAACAACCAATGAGATGTTTGATGACTTGATCAGCATTTGTGCTTCAGAGAATCTTCCTTCCTTCGAAAGATTGTGGGATGAATCTATCTAGGATGAAATTCAAATGGAGTCAAAAGCGAACAGGAATGGTGGTGACAAAAATTCAGCCCTCTATGGATAGACGAAAAGAAATCAAGGAAAAGGGAACAACAAGGGTAAGGGAAAGGATGAGGAAGGATCTTCATAGGCAGGAAAGAAGGACTTGAGTCATCAAGTGCTTTAGCTGTCATAAGTTCATTCATTATGCATAAAAATATCTAGACAAGAAGTAGAACTAATGGAAGCAACAACCTGAGAAAGTAGTAGCCATTGTAGGGATTTTGCTGAATGAATTTGCTGCTAAGTTTGAGAAAGATTTCTCAATGGTATCTTGCTTTTCTACTAGCACATTTCTGAGGAATGTTTGGTATGTGGAGAGTGGGGCATGTAGGCATTTGACATTAGCCTGGCAATATTTTACCAAATTAAAGGAACATAACTCTGGACTCAGGTTGAGCTTGGTACTGATGCCAAGTATCTAGTGGTACGAGTTGGCACAATCCCCTTTTGGCTTTTAGCTAGAGTCAGGTAACTCTTTGGAGTTTGATGATGTATTGTTTGTTCCTAGTGTCAGGAAAAAATTATTATCAGTTTTTGTGATGGAGGATAAGGGCTATGTTCTAGAATTCAAGAATCAGCAAGTTTGTATTAGACTGAAAGGATCGAGCATTTTGGGTCCCTTTTGCTTTTAATGGATACAAATATAGTTAACTTTTGCTTCATTGCATAATAACTTACAACATATGGCATTTCTCAAACACAAATCAACAAGTATAAAATCTGCCCTTTGATCCATTTATAGTTCCAGGTCTACTAAATATTTAAGTTGACCCATCAATACTACCTAAGGATTAAGGCATGCTAACTCTGGCAAGTGTTTTGTGTCACTAAAACCACAATACCTAAGATGAAGTCCTTTTCCATTATTAAGCAAATACAGTTTTCCGATATGATGTAGTTGAGCCCAGCTCACACTCAAGAAGTACTTCTTTGAATATGTGTATCTTCTACCAACAAATCAACTAAAGAAATGAAATGTTCTAGTCATTGACTTACCTTATAAGTAATAAGCACAAATGAGATTCTTGGCAGCAACAATGATAAAATCAATATGTTATATTCAATTTATGCAAATAAATGAATGCTCTTTTTTACACACACATTATTCTTAAGTACTACCAAGACATACAAATCCTTATTCTTGTTACTTTACCGAAATCTAATTTTTCGAGGCATGTTACCATTACCAAACACACAGTCAACACGGAAATATATATACATCAAGCATCCTTTTCATTTATTCACATCCAGTGAAGTTGTGGATTTCACTAGAGGACAGCAAGGTCAAGCTTATACGGTAGATTGCATCTGCTGCCAAATACACAATGTCTACATCACATTAATGACAGATTCTACACCACAACAGTTTTAGATCATTTCAACAGAGTAACATAAATCTTGAATCTGTAGTCATGGAGATTAGATCAGGTAACTACTTGCCTTTCATATATGCAACATTTAAGTAAAAGATTGTTTAATGACTATACGAATTACAATTTGCCTTTCATTTCTGCTATTGCACGGCACATAGCAGAAACCAGAATCAGAAAAGTTCAAGGAGAGCATCATGGGAGCACTTTGCCACCAACCACAGAGTCGTATGGCAACCCAAAAGGCCACCTTGAAAGTGGACTCTTTCCTTAGCAAATGGGGTCAAAAGAACATTCCCCGAAGGAAGAGGCTGAAATATGTGCAGATGATTGCTATGACTTACACACCACATAATTACAAGTCATATCCCACTGACCAAGAAGTAAAAATAATATGTACATGCAGAAATTGATCCTTCTTGCACTATAACAAAGATCAATAATAAATGTAAATATTTCAAATGGTGCCGACTTTGCTTTGCCATTCACAATAAATTAAGAACTTATTTCATTTTCATGTAAATTCAAGGTTCTGACTTCGGCTCAAAGATAGTACCACATAGGAAAAGATTTAGAATAAATGCAGATGATCAATATGACTATAATCAAAACAATAATACTTTCAAATCACATTCCCTTGGCCAAGGCTTTTCATAAATGTGGGCAGGATTTGACAAGTTTCAAGCAAAATCTCACATTCCTTTAAATCAATGTTTCTGACCTTGTGTCCTCAAGCACATACGTAAAACATAAGATCATTGGTGCCAACCTTGCCACGTTGAGCACAAATATAAATCATATCGTACCATTGATAGGACCACCAATACACTATCCAAAGATATTAAGAGATATCAATATTGTTTGTGTACTTTCCTATGCAGTAAACCTTGTATCTCAACATTGACCACGTGTACTCCACAGGATAATTCAAAAAAATTGGTTGAGGCCCTTGTAAGTCCCACCATTATTTTAGTTTGCCAGAAGACTAGATGTGAAGGTGTGATATCCCTTGCTAATTCTGATCCAAATTTGCTGATTAGAGGCTCATGGAATATCGTCAAACACTTTGTATGTGAAGTTGTAGCTTGCTGATATGAATTTCAGTTTGTTGTGTATGCTCTTAAAATCAAGTAGAAATGATGCAAATACTTTGAAATGAATGTCAAAAGATCTAACAATACGCTGAGCATGAAATGCACTTGTTTTTACTCTTTTCAAATGCAAATACATGAGTTCCCAAGGTAAAATGCATACCTACAGCCAAGTAGCATTTTCACAAACACTTGGCATGTAAACTAATGTGCATCTACAGCCAAATACCCAAAGACAAATAATGATGTGCAACTCCTTCTTTGTATTAATATGAAGCATAGGCTGAGTATAAGGTGATTTGATTAGCCAAGACTCTTGGCCTCACAATGACATGAAAATCTGATGAAAGCACACCTACAGCAGCAAGCTAATATGACTGATATGACAATGCAAACTACATCTAAAAATCACGAAGAACCTGGTGTAAATAAGTGCCCATATCCGATGAAGAGGTGGCAGCTCTTTACTTGACAAATGGTGCCTTCTCCTAGCCAAATCGAACTTCCCTACAATCAAGTGTGAAACCCTTGTGTAAATTTCACCAAATTGCCAAAGTACTGTAGCATTTACTGTTCATGCCATTGTAGCAGCCAACAATAACTTTTGATTTGCTCTAAATACCCTTGAAATACTTTGAGATAATCAACTCAGATTTGCATAAACTCCATTGGTGATCAGATGTGACCTCCATATGAATTCACCAACACAATCGAAGAGAGGCTACGTTCTCCAAGATTGAAATTACAGCGAAACCCTAGGTTTCCTCTTCAAAGTCAAAGCTTCTTCAGAATAGACAAATGTTGAAATGATTCGAGAATGAATGAAATGAAATCCAAATGCCCTTTTATAATGTTTAATTTGCATTTGTCTTTGTCTCCTTTAATTTACTTTAATTTCATTTTTTTCCCTCCTTTTTGGTGCACAATATTAAATATAAAGTATACTTTATTATTCACTTATAACCCCCTTTTTAAGTAAAGTCCACTTAATTTATTAATGATATGCACTTAATAATTAATTATTATTAAAGTATAACTTTAGTAATAATTATAACATTAGAACTTCATCATTAATCATTATTTCTCAATTCCGTTTGAACTTGGGATTTAACTAATATATCCACTGTGCATCCAATTGCCTTACTAAAAATAGTAAGGATCCCTCTCCAACAACCATTGACTTACTATAAATAATAAGTCCCTCAAAATGGAACCAGAAACCTTTGAATAGCCTAGCCTCAAAATATACCAATAATTTGGAGAGGAAAACACTGCCATCTGCCACTTGAAGAGCTCCATAACGTCCAAACTAGACCCTCTAATCCACCATACTAGCCTACAAGGGTCAAATGATAGGCTAGTCCTTCGAAACTTTGATGCTCACGAAAATGGGAACATTACAGTCCGCCCTTCTTGAAATTGCTTGTCCCCAAGCAATCTCCACTGCAAAGAAACTCCACTCCTCAGGAGGCCCCAAAAGATAATTGTGAAATGCCCCTCACATCTCCAACCAATTCCCGTAGCACTAGCAACCATAATTGTGCAAAAATGGATATCAAACTAACTGTCCATCTCATGCGCACAAGAAATGTGCATCGTAAAACATGTACAAATAGACCAAAGATGAACCCGTATGCTTTCTGTACACTGTACATGCTGCAATGCTCATCGGTAAGCCCTATTTGAAATCTTGATGCACCAAAAAGCTCCCAGACTCCACACTCAATGTTTAGCTGAATGTCGGGATCCCAGACCATCATGTAGAATGCCCTATCCAAATCCTGTGGCGTCAAAGTGATATCAATGTACCTTGTAACTAGGTCAATCCCGATAGAAGGAAGAAGCAATCCACAAACCAAATCAATCCCTAGATCCCATAGCCAGAATGGAAGTCCGCCATACACATTACACATTGACTTCCCCTGCGCAATTCTGGCATAACCTTCGTTACGCTGAAAGTGGTGAAGCAACTCAATGGGATCCCTGTCACTGCCCGGATCCCAAAATAGTTTGAACTCACATCCATTGTCATGCGGAGATAAGAACATATGGAAGCATCTGCTACACCACATCTCTCTGTGTCCTCTACTGAACCCCCATGGATGTGATAACTAACTCAACCATCATGCCTACTGACACCCTGTTGGATACATAACAACATGATGGATAACTGAATGTTGTCTCTGCAAGTAATCTCCTGCTAACAACAGAGTCTGGTACTTGCAGCCTCCAATTCCATCTTCTAAAGGTGGAAATTCTCCATCCCACAATGGATGGTATAAACCCTGAGCCACTCCATACTGACATGTCATCAAATCCTCTGTGTGTGGACCAAAGGAGAAGCGATGAGCACTCCTTACTATGTAGTCAAGATAAAATGCACCAACCTCCGTCAATGGCTGACCGTCATAGTCCTAGGCAACACACTCCTCATCACTCCCACTACTCCCATCACTAGAATCAGTAGATGGCTCATGCCTTTGATCCTGTAAATCAGACCTGTGTGATTCACGAATTGAAAATCCTTGTGCACATAAACTGAATTGGCATCTACAAAATGATCAAAAGATTCATTAGCAATTGCTGATACAAAAATTCCAGGGAGCTCAAAATCCTCATTGGTTTCATATGGGACCCTTTCCTCATGCGCATGTCCTTCAACATGACCATCCTGCAACTCTACCTCAGAAAGTGGGTTAACTTAGGATATCTCAACTTCTATCTCAAAAAGTGGATTATCAAAAACATGAAAGTTACTTTCAGCTTTTGCTTAGGCCCATCACCCTCTTGTTCTAACTCTTTTTCATCTTCAAAAGGACTCAAGTACTTTTCCCATACAGCTGCCTTAAATTTGAACTTCATCATCAACGAGTAAATCTTCTAAGGTCTGATTTGCAAAATCAGACTTGCAGTGACTTGAATCCACATCACATAATTCATTTTTAACACCCAAATCTAGAGTGTCAATGATATGGGACACCATACATCCATCATCTTCACTAGGAATGACTGCTATCTCATGAGTAAGCTTGACATTATGATTGCTGTCATAAAACAAAAAATCAGGAGTTACATCATACTTATCTGTAGTGTCCTCAAGAGACTCAACCAAAACTTCGTCCTCTGCTAACTGTCCATTGCCAAGTGCTGGTTCAAGGGGTGTCTTCATAGGAAAATTGAGTGTATCATGTGCCATAGTTTCTGTCCCATGGCTGCAAGGTAAATCTGTATGTGTCTAAACCTCCTTAATCTCAATGGCTTCATCATGGGATCCTCTTTGTCCCTCCAAATGATGTGACTCATGAACCCCAACATCCTCATGCAACATGTGCATCACCAAATCTGCCTCCTTTGTGGCTACTTCTTCAATGCATCCATGTGTCAAAACAAGGTCTTGCTCAAGCTTCTTTATCTCATTATTTATGCATTGGTGGTTAGGCCCCCGATAACTTTTGCAAGTGAAGCATAGACCTTGCCTTCTCATTTTGTTCTTGCTCATGATGGGAGCTCCTGTAACCTGGTCATTGAGTTTAGATGTAGAACCATCCTCATACGCTGATTTAATAGTTTTACCATACCTGCTCACATTGTGCCCATGACTGAATTGTGTCCCTTTAGATGAATTTTTTTCCTTATAAACCCTCCTAATATACTTTACCAACCCAATCTCTTCAGGCCTCCAGGTGACAAACAAGTTCAGATAATCATGAAGAGAGTACTGTCCTTTAAATTTATTTGGCAAACTCTGATAGCCCTCAAAGAGTCTAAGAGCTTCCCATTCACATCTTTCCCTTATCTTGATGGCATCCTGGTCAATCTCTTCTCTGGATTTTCTTATGATACTGCAGTAACCCATAACTGAAAACTTATGAGTGCTCCTCATTCAAATGATGCAATGTGAGCTCTCTGAATATTTAATTCAAACCCCAACAAGATGGCAAGAAACCGCTTTGATACCACTGTGATATCCCTTGCTAATTTTGATCCAAATTTGTTGATTAGAGGCTCAAGGAATATCGTCAAACACTTTGTATGCGAAGTTGTAGCTTGCTGATATGAATTTTAGTTTGTTGTGTATGCTCTTAAAATCAAGTAGAAATGATGCAAATGCTTTGAAATGAATGTCAAAAGATCTAACAATAAGCTGAGAATGAAATGCACTTGTTTTTACTCTTTTCAAATGCAAATACATGAGTTCCTAAGGTAAAATGCATACTTACAGCCAAATAGCATTTTCACAAACACTTGGCATGTAAACTAATGTGCATCTACAACCAAATACCCCAAAACAAATAATGATGTGCAACTCCTTTGTATTAATATGAAGCATAGGCTGAGTATAAGGTGATTTGATTAGCCAAGACTCTTGGCCTCACAATGACATGAAAATCTGATGAAAGCACAGCTACAGCAGCAAGCTAATATGACTGATATGACAATGCAAACTACATCTAAAAATCATGAAGAACCTAGTGTAAATAAGTGCCCATATCATATGAAGAGGAGGCAGCTCTTTACTTCACAAATGGTGCCTTCTCCTAGCCAAATCAAACTTCCCTATAATCAAGTGTGAAACCCTTGTGTAAATTTCACCAAATTGCCAAAGTATTGTAGCGTTTACTGTTCACGCCACTGTAGCAGCCAACAATAACTTCTGATTTGCTCTAAATACCCTTGAAATACTTTGAGATAATCAACTCAGATTTGCATAAACTCCATTGATGCTCAGATGTGACCTCCGTATGAAGTCACCAACACAATTGAAGAGAGGCTACGTTCTCCAAGATTGAAATTACAGCGAAACCCTAGGTTTCCTCTTAAAAGCCAAAACTTCTTCAGAATAGACAAATGTTGAAATGATTTGAGAATGAATGAAATAAAATCCAAATACCCTTTTATAATGTTTAATTTGTATTTGTCTTCATTTCCTTTAATTTACTTTAATTTCATTTCTTTTCCCTCCTTTTTGGTGCACAATATTAAAATATAAAGTATACTTTATTATTCACTTATAACCCCCTTTTTAAGTAAAGTCCACTTAATTTATTAATGATATGCACTTAATAATTAACTATTATTAAAGTATAACTTTAATAATAATTATAACATTAGAACTTCATCATTAATGATTGTTTCTCAATTCCGTCTGAACCTGGGAGTTAACCAATATATCCACTGTGCATCCAACTGCCTTACTAAAAATAGCAAGAGTCCCTCTCCAACAACCATTGACTTACTTTAAACGTTAAGTCTCTCAAAATGGAAACAGGAACCTCTGAATAGCCTAGCCTTAGAATATACCAACAATCTGGAGAGGAAAACACTGCCATCTGCCACCTGAAAAGCTCTATAATGCCCAAACTAGACCCTCTAATTCACCATACTAGCCTACGAGGGTCAAATGATAGGCTAATCCTTCGAACTCTGATACTCACGAAAATAGTGACATTACAAAAGGCAGCAGAAACCTTAAATCAAGCTATTTCTGCATGAAGACATTTGACCAATTTGGATGAATTGGTAGAGGCCCCCATAAGCCCCCCATTTTGTGTGGATGACCAAAGGACCATCATGAAGATATTCAATATACAGCACTTTCAAAAGTAAAGTTATTTCCTTTTGATCATGCATGCAGTAGTGTGATTACTTGATAACAAGATACAAATATTCATGTAACAATCCCAATTCATGATATACTTCTTTTAGTACAGTCAAATGTCAATGCTCCAAGGTCCTTATTCCAGCAGATCAGAAAAACTAAATAAACACACACACACGCACACACACATCACAGGTGGTGCACTTCCACTTTGCCAATCTCTAAATATTTCCCCTTGAAATGGACAAGTTCAAGGGAATAAATCAAGCCCCACAGGCAGAATTTTCATAAACAATTGGAGCAAGGCAAGAGTAATAGATAGGAAACACATATAAAATTACAGCTATGGAACCATTCACAGAGTTCAGAAGAAATAGAAATCAAAATCAGATTGGGAATTTGAAACAGATCCATGTAGGCATCTCACAAATACAGATCAATGAATATGGAGTTTTGCCTGTCAAGAATATAAGCAGCTTTTTATGTTTTGATTTTCAAAGGAGCTTTAGTATCTGTATCAATAGGTGGAGGGTTGTCACTCTTTTTGTCTTTAAGTTTATTTTCAGGCAAGCAATAATGCATAGGAAGACCAAAGTAAACCAGTTCATAATAGAAATAAAATTCAAAACATGTAAACATTGAAGGTGCTTATATAAGAATTGAAACTTAAAACAGTACGAAGACCTTAGGTATTGGTATTACAGATGGCATAGTAAGGCAAGAATAGCACCAAACCATGAATCCAAACTTCAAAAAAGATAACATGGCAAAGATGCTTATATAAGATTTTATATGTATAACAGTATGAGGGCCTCGGTTAGTAAGTCAAAATTAGCACCACAAAACAAAGAGAGTGAACAGCCATCTAGTAACCCTTTCTCATTAATTCATTTAAAGAAACTGGTGGCTCCATAGCCTACCTTATCATGGCTAAACAAATCCCAAGCTAGAATACATAGAACATGCCATAGAAGGATGTGGTTTGCCAAAGGAATTCATAGCCATACACGGTTCTTCTTAAAGAAGGCATGATTCCAGCTATATAAGAAATTTATATGATATTTATATTTATTTATTATAAACAGGCATTAATCATATAAAAAATTGAGCATTAATCATATAAAATCAAAATCAGGAAACACACTACTATAAACAGAACCCTAAATCAAAGGTAAAATGCAAAGCTGTATCAGAAATAATAAAATTATAAATCAACAGTTCACAAAATAGAATGCAAGATACGATTATCAGCATACATATATAAATATAAAACAAAACATTACTTGTATGTTTCCACTAACTGGCAATTTAAAATGAGCATTGATCTCTTTGGAGTTTTCCCCAAAGTCTCATTCAGAAGCCTCTATTATGCAACAACTGCTAAGTATGATTTAAATCTAAACTGGGTATTCATGAGCACACAGAAGAAAGGCTTGGCAACCGTTCAGTAATACCAAGCTGCAGCCTCTGCCTCCTTACCTGGCAGAATAGCAAGCAAAACAATAAACTAGCCTGCCATACATAAATCTTAAAGGAAAATGAAGGGATACAAAACTCTATATTGAGGTTGTCTAAGGTCTATTTAAAGGCCATGCCATACCTGAAGGTTTGTGAGTTTTTGCCCTAGTTTTGGCTAAGCACAGGTCAATTGGTTGGTATATGGCAAATCAATGTCATATGTGATGTGCAACCACAAAACATGTGTTACTCATTCACTCGCTATAAACAAGGTGCTGAGAGATGGATGATTGAGGATATTGACATGATAGGTGACCCTAAGTAGGAAACAAAGCATCGAGTGTGTTTATGGGGTGAAGAGTGAATTTTGGGATGCAGTGACATCATTCAGCACTTGAAGTGCTGGCACTTTAAGTCTACACATTAGAAAACAGTAGAACAACATGATGATCGAGCATAGAGTAAGATTGGTTTTGGAAATTGGTGATGACAAATCCCCTCCTGCAAGAAAGTTTGTTGACTTTAATAGGAATTACAGGATAGATTTCAATAGTTCATAAAAAGGAAACTCCAATTAATTGGTTGGCCCCCCCAAGCTTGAGGCTTTGTAAGTCTTGGAGCCTGAGTCCAACCCTTGCTATTTAAGTCCAAGGATGCAAAAGCTCACCTTATTTGTGTGCCCTTTATTTACTTGAATCCTTCTTATTACAATGTCTCCAATTAAGTTCTACCATTTTTGTTAGGAAAGTTCCAAGTACTCGAAGAATGCTAAGTGTAAGGCTTATGATTTACAATTTTCTTTGTCTAATCATGCTATATAACATGTACATGCCATCTACTTCCCCAACCTTTGTGGAGGTTAGAGTGGAATGCTAAGAAAAATTTGTGCTTGAAGGTGGCGGTGATAGTTTTTAAGGCCTAGATGTATAAAATTTGTCAACTTATAAAATGAAATTGAGTCTAATTGGAGGACTGAATATGTGTCACATTGTTTGGTCGATCCTTGTGGAAGAGGTGAGGGATGTCTGTACCAGCTTTGATCAGGGGAGCCTGACAAAGAATCTGTTGTGGATGGTGACCATTTTGTGGAAAATTGATGAGATGGGCAGTTGGGTGACATTGTACACCCCCTCCAACTTGGCTTGATTTTGTTGCAACTTGCAAGAATGACACTAGAGGAAGCTAACATGGACATCAACCATGCATACATGATTGGAAATAGGGATATGAGAGGCAGTAATGGTGTGGTAAATGGTGGCAAATCCTAAGGACAATGGTTTGAAAAATCTCACAAACACCCTTTTGGTATAATTTATGGCAGCTTTGACTTGGGGCATCTTATCACAGTTTTCCATACAATTTCAAAACATTCTGGGTGTGTGTGCAACTGCTTTGGGGTTTGTGGGGGTCTGTGTTGTTACTGCCCAGACTTCTGCTTCTGTGTAGCTCGTCCTGTTTGATAGTTTGATAATATTGAATATAAGTTGCTAGTTTGGGTCTGGGAACATGCATAGATTCAGGGTTTGGATATGCTTGTATGGCAATTTTTTTTTTCTGATGATACCTAGATATGAATATGTAGTTCTTTTTGGTATTGACTATGATAGTTTTGCCAGCTACTGGCTGTCGGGGCCTCAAAAAAGTTGTTAGACATGTAGAATCTCTTTTGGATTATAGCATATAATGCCTAGTTAACAAAAAGAATAACATATCTTGACCATTGCAGTATATCATTTCAGTATGGCTTTGGTGTGACTCTCCATTCTCAGAAACATTGCTCATGTAACTTTCTTAGGGATAACTTTTTATTATTATATGCTTTATAGCACTGTAGTGACTTCCTATTGTTGTTGTTGTATTCAGGCAAGGCTTTGGTGTGACTGTCCATTCTGGCCTGATGATGGGATGTGCCGTCTAAGGGATTGTAGTGTATGTGAATGTCCAGACAATGAGTTCCCAAAAATTTTTAAAACAGCAGCTGGACATCTTCCCACCGATGACTTAACATGCCAAGAAGGAAAACCCCAAGCTGTTGTTGACCGAACTCTAGATAAAAAGGCTTTTAGGGGTTGGATGGAAACAGACAACCCTTGGACACACGATGATGAGAGAGACAATTGTAAATATATTTAAATCTGTTACGAAGAGTTGATGAATGCAAATATTTTTACCTCATTAGTGTCATTGGAGTTATTTGACAGCTATATAATTGTATTTAGCATACTAACTGTTGAATACTACTTAACAAGTGATGGTAGGACTTTTCTGTAACGTGTAGATGCTTTAGGATAATAAGACCGTGTGATTTTGTTCATGCAGCGGAGATGACATATGTGAATCTTTTGCTAAATCCTGAACGTTATACTGGATACACTGGTCCATCAGCTCAAAGAATATGGGATACTATATACAAAAAACATTGTCTCAAAGGTGAGCTTTATACGGTTCATATAAATTTAAAATTCAGGACATGTACATAATTTTGTGCAATTAGACATTCTGCTTCTTTTGAAAGATCTGGTCCATATAATTTCTGATCTGGTTTTTCAAAGCTTTCAGCCCATCATTAGGTTTTGAACATTTGGTAGATGTTCATCCAAAGCCAAGTATATTGAAATTCTTACTAGCATTTAGCAGTACTTACGTATATCTGGATACTGCGTATTTTGGGACTTTCTTCATGAAAATATTCATTTTATTTTTGGCATAGGAATTAGAAAGTTCAATTCAATTGAGAGGTCAAAAAATTCAGAAATCCATAATTTAAATTGTTTTGGTGAACTTAAGTAGGAAGAAAAATGTTAAGATAGAATCAGACAAATCCAGCAGGTCCAAAAATATGGAGCCAGCTGGTTTGACCCAGATCCAGCTAGTTGTAATGGTGATTTTTGGGAGTTCAAAGCTTTTACAGAAACTCTTTGATATGATCCAGCATTCTTGTCAAATTGTCAATGCTTTCATGTTGGCATTTCTTATATTCCCTTGTCTTTTTGGGTGTGCTTTTCATATGCTTGCAGATTTACCAGGAGACACTTCTCCAGAGAGGCGAGTCTTATACAAGCTTATTTCAGGATTGCATTCTTCTATTTCTGTTCATATTGCTAGAGAGTATCTACTTGATGAAGAGAAGAATTTGGTAAGTTATCTTCACAGGTTCACTTTTTGAGTTCACCTAAACACATACAGAAATAAGTTGTCTCATGTCGTGAAGTTAGCTCTGATCTGGCATTTTTTGGGGTAACTTGTAATTTTTTCAGTTGTAATTCAGTTAGTATAGTTTTAAGTTTGAATCTCATTCTACCTGCTCGATTATTGTTTTTCAGTGGGGACCAAATCCAACTCTTCTCTATGAACGGGTGTTGAAACACCCTGATCGTGTCAGAAATTTGTACTTCACATATCTTTTTGTCCTTCGAGCAGTTACAAAGGTAAGTAAACATTATGTAATTTAAGAAGATGATGATCACGTTTTAGTCTTTTAAAGGATTTATCGACTTCCCTATATATAGATAAGCTTATTGTTTATAAAAGTTCATTTTTATACAGTAGTTGTTCGTGCTAAAGCTAAGCCTTTAATGTCTTGGCCTGAGAATTGGTCAATCCTGAATGAATAGTGTCTAATTTCTACATGGATGTGCCTTCAACAGGCAGGAGATTATCTCTCTCAGGCAGAATACAGTACTGATAATTCAGTGGAAGAGCAAAATACATTCAAATTAGTAAATCAGCTTGTTAACAATAATAGGTTACGATCAGCTTGTCCGGTTCCATATGATGAGGCCAAAATATGGAAGGGTGAAAATGGAAGAGAGTTGAAAAGTCAAGTTCAGTCGCAGTTCAAAACTATCAGGTTTACATTATATGGTGACATTATTCCAGATCTAGCATCCATACAGTTAAATGTGATCTAAATATAGGTTGTCATTGACATGAGATTTCATTTTCATTCAAATTCTGTTATCTGTTTTATGCAGTGCGTTAATGGATTGTGTTGGATGTGAAAAATGTCGGTTATGGGGAAAGCTCCAGATCCTTGGTCTTGGAACAGCTTTCAAGATCCTTTTCTCGGAGGATAGCAATGATACAGTTGAGAAATCCCCTAATAAGGCCCTTGCTAACAGATTGATTTTTTACCATTTATTTTTTATTTTAAATGAACCGATTTTATATTAAGTATCCAATTTTTTTTCTTTTTGTGTTTTATGTTTGTAAAATAACAGGTACAGCTACAGCTGCACAGAAATGAAGTAATTGCATTGATAAACCTTCTCTCTCGGTTATCAGAGTCAGTTCAAGCAGTGCATTCCTTAGGTCCAGAAGTTGACAACGAATTCAATAACAGACATATGACAGCCTTAAGTCTTCAGAGTGTATAGAAAGTTTTGTGTTTCTTGCCTTAAACTTGAAGGCTTAACTAGCCTTTGATCATTCTGGCTTAATACTGCCACCCTTGATGTAATCCTTGAGCTTGGGCATGGCAATTAGCGAATTGTAGATAAGTTTCTGAGAATCATGTAGCTCTGGAAATACACGATTATTTTAGCAGTGAAAGAAAGCTCTTTAACCTTTATCAATCATTGTTCAAAGATGTTTGCACTTTTGCAATGTAAATGAATTTAGAATCATACGCAGTCCTTGTGAGGATTCATAAAATCATGAAACTGTAACTATTTGTTTTGATTGTCTTCCCTGGAAGAGGAGGTTGTGAAGAGTTGTTTGTCTGAACTTGTTTTGAAGAACCCCATGCCTATTTTTCTTCCGTCTTCTGTGCAATCTTTAGCTTGCAAAATAGTTTGCTGCCTGGTAGTGGTTTCTTTGACAATTTTTTCAAGCTACTAAGATGCTGTGAATGATGAAAATGTATAATGATTTGTCTTTAAAAGTTGCTAAGATGCTGTGAATGATGAAAGTGTAAATCTAAATAAGATGGATACAATGTGATGCAAGAACCAAAATCCACACTCAGGCTCACTCAATAAAGCCTAAGATCTACGTATAAAACTACAACAAAGACCTTATATAAATATTTGAATAGTTGATGTAGATTTTACTTGATGCTTGATAATAGATACTTAATAGAATCCTAGTTTGCTTGATCAATGATTGATAATAGATGACTGATTGATACTTGATAATGATAACGATAGATATTTGCTTAAAATGTGCTCTTGATCTCGTGGGAGTAATGAATGAGTGAAGGTCTTCTTTAGTGGAGATTAATTAGAAAGTCAATGGATGAGAAAATTTGATTAATTAATTTTTGAAAATTATTTAATTATAGAGGATCACAAGATGAATTAATTAAATAAATTATTTAATTAATAGTAGAGGGAAAATGATGAATTAATTAAATAATTAAAAATTATTTAGTTAATAATAGAAGGAAAAAGATAATAAATTAATTAAAAAGTAAAATTTTTTAATTAATAGAAAAAATGATAATGAACTAATTAAATAATAAAATTGTTAAATTAATAGAGGAAAAAGATAATGGACTAATTAAATAATTAATTAATAGATAAAAAAGATAATGAATTAATTAAATATATATATATATTTTTATTTAATAGAGGAAATGTTAGCTTAATTTAATAATTAAAAACTATTTAATTAATATGTATAGAAGAAAAGTAATGAGAAGATGAAAATGCACTAGTCATTTTTAGATGTATACATTTTGTCCCTTTTTGAGACTGTTTTTATGGCGGCGTTTCAAAGAAAATGATATTATCGATATGCACCAATGATAAGATAGATTTAGGATGGGAGGATGGATGTCTGCCCCCTTGAAAGATTGGCTAGAAAAATACATTTAAGGTCTGTTGGTTCCCAAATCAACAAATATTCAAACCCTAAAGATTTAGCCATTTTTTAATCAATAGGTGCAAGGTTGGATTTGGCCAACGAACGAGATTCAGTCACAAGATTGAGATTTCCTTCATTTTTGGCTTTGCAAGACCAAGGCGGGTACACCTTAACAATGTCTAAACAATTACTTTATTGCATGCACAAACATTGCTGTTATAACAGATTTCCCAATGAAAATATACCAAGGAAAGCTTATGAACTTTAGACTCTGGTTGCAATCCTAGTTTTAATAGCTATTGGGACTGGGTTTCACATTAACACTACTCCTATGCCGCCTACTACAAATAGAAAGGAAATGATATATTTAGAAATTATGGTTCTGGAACTTATTGAGAACAAATGACCAGTGGCTATCCAATATAAAACAAAGTCTAGTTACAAGTAAACAAGAAATAAGTATGAAATGCTTCACAATGAATACCCTCAACTTAACACTTAATGCCTTGCATACAATGTCGTATGAAATAAACTCAAGTCATTCTTATGATCACATTAAACATGCACATTGCTGTAACTTGAAACAAAGTTTAACCTTTTTATAAAAAGAGACCTATTTCATAGATTACACATTCCTCATTGAAGAGGACGAACAATTGCATCCTTGACACAAAAATTCATACAATGCATGTACACAAAATGGAGACAACTTGAAGATGATTTCATTGATTCATTTCAAAAGATTCAATACATTTCATTGCATTTTTTCAAAGTGCACTTGCAAGTTGAAACTCTATTTTCTATTATCAAAGCCTAATACAATTCTGTTTCAAGAACTCAGAACCCTTTCCTTTCGCCCTTGATTTCCCTTTTATAGCACAAGGGAGCAAAACAAGCTTTAGGTTGGATATGACACTTGTCAAAAAAAATTGCTTAATACATTAGAATATCCTATAAGGCATCAGTTACAAGTATAATACAAAATCCTTCAAGAAGGCATGAAAGAAGGTGGCTGGAGTAACAACTTCTTGGGATTAACACATCAAACCTGGAAGGAGTGGTGCTAATGTGTCTTCATTCTGCATCTCCTATCGCTGTCAAAATTCAAAAAATTAGGCGTTGAAGGCAATGTGGGACTAGGGCCGATACATGCTGCATGTGTAACCAAAATGTACCTACAAAAAGAATAAGGCAGACATAAGTGGCAGAGACAACAACTATTCTTCTTCTGGCCGATCTTCTTCAATCAAGCAGTACTGCTTGTACCAATCATCAATTAGCTTAGTGGATGGCCATTCATAAGCCCTCAATTCTTCTAACTTATTTACAACCTCAATATTCCTACTATAGTCAGCTTTCCACTCCTCTAGACCAATGATTTGCCCGCCCTTATTCAAAATTGTGGGAATGATTTGCTCGCCCTTATTCAAAATTGTGGGAATGTCCCACTTTTGTAGTCCCTTAAAGGTAACCATTCTGACCCTTAGGGTTGAGCTGCAAGCAGGCTCTTTGTTGCGGTCTTATCCCTGTTGTCATAGAAGTAGTAGAAGATGTCCTATCCCCTCTCAGTAGTGATGACATCTCTACACCTTGAGCTCTTGTCTGAAAAAACATTTTTTAGAGTCTCCTACATTGTTGACCCTTTGAAGAGCTCTAATAGATCTTGATGCAGACCCCTTGCATCTCTCTTCTTCTTTTTCTCCATTTCTTCCAATCTTTCTTCAACCTCTTCGGTGAATCCTTCAACAATTTTGGCCGGAATAGATGCAATGGGGCCTTGTGTACGTGGCACATCCTGGGTGGGTAGAGGGTTTTTTGTGACAGGACAGTTTTCTGCATGTGCGCTCTTTTCCTCTTTGGCTTGGAGGATTCCTCTTGAGCGGGCAGGTTTAATTATTTACTTGGAGGGTTTTTGCTCAACAATTGACTCATTGGAAATTGGTCGGGATGGGTGAATTACTGCAATGGGTGTGGCATGGGTGATTTTTGGGTTGGTGGCCTTCTTCTTCTTGGATTTTGAGGCCCCTTCTTTCTTAGGAATCTTCTCAAAGGTCAGGGTAACTTGGTTTCCTTCCTTTTAGGTACCATTTCTACGTTCTAGGGATATGATTATGCTTCTATTCAAAATATAAACCCTACATAACCTCCTAACTCTTCAATAAAAACACAGAGACACTGACTTTATAATTACTTAGATTTTGAAAACTCTTGGGGTGCAATTGAAGCTCTAGAAATTGATTTGAGTCGACTGGGTTGCAATTCACTCGTTCTCTTGAAAGCAGGGTGTGCAAATGAGCTACATAAATTGGTTTTATTCTTCGTAGGAGGGTTGGAATGAATTCACCATTAATTCCTTCGTGTAAACCTCACGAGTTGGTAGCATTAACGTTTGAACATGTTTGACCCTCTTTGACTGCTGACATGGCGCCCCTTAATTTACTCTCTGCCACCCTTCGATCTCTCTTTATTCTCTATAGTTCTGTCTTTAATATTTTTGCCACCTTTCTCCATGTTAATTTCTCCTTATGGGATAGCAGTGTGGGGAGGGGGGGGGGCCTGTCTTTTATATTCTCTTTATCCTACTAGCCCGCGAGGTCATCCTTCTTTAGTTTTCTTTGTTTTGGGGTAGCGAGGATTGCTCCCTCCTTTGTTAGTTTCCTTTATCTCACTATCCCGTGGGATCATTAACCACTTTATGTTTGGCTCGTGGGGCAGCGGGTGATGAATACTAAGAGGGGGGGGTGAATTAGTATGCCAAAAATCTTTGCACTAAAACACTTACACAGTCTAAAGATAAACCGGTAAAGCAGTCTGACAATCAAATCGGTTACCACACATACAAACCAAAATGCGAATAAAACATTCACCCACAAAAGCAATACAACCATAACACAAGATATTTGACATGGAAACCCAACTGGGAAAAACCACGGTGAGATGAAACTCACAAGTCACTATCTGTAGAATAGAAACCAGATCGGTTAAGGTCTTACAATGTTCTTCACCAGAACAGATCCTGTTAGGAATCTCAATCTCTGTTAGGAGATAAGTCCGATTAAAGACTACCTTGTTAGAGGATTTTAGATTCACATGTGTGAACCACCTTGTTAGAGGATTTTACAAAGGCTTTGAGGCCTACCCGGTTAAGGGCTACAAACTTGTCAAAGATGTGAGTAATCAACAAGTGTTTGGTCTATCTAATAGCACAAACTGCTTGGTTAGATCCAGTATTGCTCACAGCTAATGCATTCCAGCATTACTTCAGTCTTCTCTATCTCTCTCAGTTACAACTCGATCTTCTCAGATAAGATCGCTCTTCCAACAACTCAACATCCACCTTAAACCCTAGCTCAACATTAACCCTTTTCGCAACTTCTTCAACAACTCAAAAACCCTAGACATGATGTCCTTTTAAAGGAATCTGATTTCATGTTGGTCCAATAGGATTACATTACAATTTCCTAGGTTCAGTGAATCTAGACATACTCAGTAACACGACACAAGAATCACCGTCAATGTGTCGAGACCGTCAAACAATCGGTGGATTGGTAACTCATCACAAAATGTCGGTTGGTAACTCATCACAGAGTATTACCGATTTATACAAAATGCCAGTTGCCGGTTTGACAAAAATGAAGACTAGTAAGAATGTGTTGTGTTGCTTTGCTTCCTCGTACCGCTTGTGATCTGCGAACCGCTTGGGGTCGACATGCCGCTTCAGACTGGGAAACACATTCTGCAAAATCACTACTAGTCTAAAGACTAGAATACAACATACCGGTTGGAACAAATACCGGTTGAGCATGAGCTCATACATATAAAGGGGATCTCAATACAAGTGTGTGTCCATCAATGACAATCACAACATAAACATAAAAAATGCCAACAACGGGGACAAGGATTTCTTTTAACACTTTCTGTTATCTCGCCAGCCCGCGGGGTGATTTCTCCTTTGCTTTTGTCTCTGCAGGGTCACAAGGCGACTCTATCCTTCTTCTGTGTTAGTCTCATCCCGCTACCCCACAATGACATATTTATCCTCAACTTAACCGTGCGGGGTGAAGAGACAACCAATTTGCGCTTGCATTCTATGCTATCCTGCTAGCTCGTGGGATACTTTTGTCTTTGACTAACCATTGTGGGGCAACCCATCTTATTGCATAATGTATACATCCCGCTACCTTGCGGGACATAATTACTTAATAAAGATGTCATGCGGGGTGAAGCTTTCCTCCTTTCCAACAGACACCTCGGTACCCCGCAACGCTTCTTTAGATGCTAAATAGACCTTGCAGAGTGACGGGGAAAGGCACAAAACATACGACCCCGCTATCTCGCAACATTTTTGGACTACCTATCATGACCCTGCGGGGGGAACAAAAGACCCCACTTAAGTGAATTATTTCAGCATGTGGCGCATTACTTGAGGGTAAAGGGGCAATGAACAAAGTGAGTGCTAGGAAAATGGGGACTAAAGACTTAGGCAAACAAATAAAACTCGCCCCTCAATTTAAAGGTAACCGACCCAAGATTGGAGACCTAGCACATGGGGCAAGTCATAGAACAACTAAAATCCCTCCTAGCGACAAGTTGAAGGATTGCAACCTCCCATTGCTTGTCAATGACAAACTAGAAGAAGGATGAAAATTTCTATGCGAAGACACAAAGGATTAAAACCCTACCAAAGACTTCAAAAACCCTAACCCTAGAAATGACCTAGGAAACAAGAAGCAGGGATATGCAACAAAATTTTACACTCCTAACAAGGTCGAACTCTCGAAAATAGATGTGAAAGAAAAGTGTGTAAAATATGTGTGAATGCAACTGCATGAAAATTGACCCATTGATCAAATGTAAGATGAAGCATATAAATGGGTAATGGAATGGATGGAGGATGTGCAAGATGAATAAGACATAATAAGATATGCAAGATGAATGGATATGATAGGGAATGAAAATGGATGGATATGCCTTTTGCTATTGTTATATTTTATATAATCATTGAGCATTTTATGAAGCAAACAACACAACAACACAAGAAAATAATGATCAAGATCAAAGGTCAAAGATTAAGATGAAAGATAAAAATGAAGAGAAAACGATAAAACCATGGACATGCCCCATTCCTCACTCTACCATGATATTAATACTGAGGCTTGCCAACTTCCTCAAAATAGGTGAAAAGTAAAGATGAACAAGATGCACATATAAGAAAATATCATGCCCCATTACTCATTCTTCACCACAATATCAAGATCGAGGCTTCAATGAGCTTCCTCAGAATAGGCCAAAAGAAAAGATAAAATAAAAATAAAAATGAATGATTAAGTCAAAGATTAAGATAAAAAGATCAAGGATCAAAGGTTAAGATAAAAAATCAAGGATCGAATATTAAGATAAAAAAAATCAAAGATCAAGAGAAGATGATAAATGCAAGCAAATTTAAAAAATAAATCAGCAGTCAAAAGGACCAAATGACAAACAAGTTAACAACCAACATATCTCTTGCCAAAAGGATAATCTTAGTGCAAATAGATAATGCCTAATAGAGGAAGGATACATCAGTCAAGGCATGAATAACTAAATAGCTAGCATTAGTCTTTTTCTTATGATTTTTGTGAAATCTTAATGTTTGGTCTCATTGTGAAGTCCAAAGTTTGATTTTTGTTTTTGATTTGGTTTGTAAATGTAGGCATTTGTTTATGTTTTTATTTTTCTTAAGATAATGATGTAGATCCACTCCCATGAATAGGTCAAGGAGACACCCCTAGTTAACTATGAGATATGGCGGGTTAGAATGGATAAATGAAGCTTTATGATATGATCAAATCTTGACTTGGGCCTGTTGATTCCCTATTTTAAACTTATGAATTTTGATCTTCTTGCAATTATCCTAATGGTGGGTTATAGCTAGATAGGAAAGATGTGAGATAAATCAAGATCAAAGGTGGGATGAGAAGGATTAGATATGATGAATCATATATGATGGAGGATATCAATAGGATAATCAAGATCAATGAAAAGAGGATGGAATGTGAGATATATGATGGAGGTTTTGACTCAAGGGTGTATAAAGATTTTGGATGAAAAGGTTTTGATACTCTAATATGCATATTTCTTGGATGGATATGATTGGATCTTGTATAGTTTTACGATCATGAGATGGATTAGGAGGGATATCTTTCTTTTATTGTGGAATAGGATCATTGGTTAAGATGGAAGGAATATCTTACTCTTTATGTGAAGGATTATCATTGGATGGGATGGAAGGAATATCTTTCTCTTTATGTGGAGGATTATCATTGAATTAGATGGAAAGGGTTCTTTGATCTTGATTAGGAAGAGGATCATGAGATTGTTTGTAGGGGATAGTTTGATCTTGATATAACATCTGTAGTGTCGTAAATTGTACACCCTTGCTAGGGTGGTAAAATTTCACACTTAGGTTAGCACCCGCCTTAGTGTGTTTTGCATCTTGCATTTCTCATTCCCCTTTAAGCATTTAATTAATTAATTTAATTAAATTTAAGGTCTTGACCCATCACTTTACACATTACAAAGTTGGGCCCTTTACCCTAAGTGTGCCTTTTTTCATATTATTCCTCCAATAAATCATTTAATCATAAACCCTAATTATGTCTTATTTCAACCGTTTAGGCCCAATTTCGCGTATCAAAATATCTCAAAATCAGCTATAACTTTGGGATGCGCTCTAATATCATCATATCTAACGGCCCCAAAAACTTGGTGAAAAGTTGGTCGGACCGTGGCGGGAATGCACATGGTTTGCGGCTTTTTTCTCAAAATTTTGGGAGAACAATCCTATGATATGATAATGCTTAACCCCAAAATATTAGTGGGAAATTCAAATCCTAGGTTGGCCTAAATATGAAATTAAGATCTAGGGTTTCATAATTAAGAGCTCTCTTTCTTCATTTCAAGGGGTCTTCTTCTAAGATTCTAAGAGTAGGTTTTTGGAGTATTAGAGACTTCAATGCAGTGAAAGAGTAGATCTTTTAAGTCTTCAACAACATCCAACATTCATCCATCAAACATTCATCAAGCATCATTTTATCAATTGGGGGATTTTGAAGATGTAGAAGAACAATAGGAGATCACCGACTGACAATTGGCTTGTACCTCTCCCTTGGGGTTGGGTATGGTTTCATGTTGTTTCATATCTTTGCATAAGATTCATTTTCATTCATATTCATGCTTTAGATCACTTTGCATTATGGATTTAGAGCATTTACTTGTCAATTATAAGCAATTAGGGTTTACTCTTTAGGGGTGCTCTAGTTTGTTTACTTTCATTATTAGGATCTTGCATATACACAAGGTTCTTGCACACACATTTTTAGTAAATTATCGGCTATTCGTGGAGGTGGAAATACCAACACGGGGGTTTGACTACAAAAAAACCCTATATAGCCACCCAAACCTTCCCTTTTCAGCTTGCAGGTACAGAAACATGAATTTGGAAACAAGTACAGATTTGGAATAGGCATCCACATCACTCAGGAACTTCAGAAGTGCAGAAAACCTGTCAAGGATAGGGGCATGGTGCCCTGGTCCTGCCTAGGATAGGGCCGTGGTGCCCTGGTCCTTCCCTATGTTAGTAGGACTTTGCAGATCAACAATTCATAGGTCTCAGAATCCCTCCTCTCAGTTGCAGCTCCAAAATTGCAGAATTAGGACAGTGGCACGACACCCTAGTGTTAGGCCCAATATGGAAAGCTAATGTACTAAGAGGGGAGGGGTGAATCAGTACTTCAAAACTTTTCTTCAACAATATCTTTACTGTTATGCATAAACCAAAAACTGCTGTAACATAACATAAAGCTGAAACAAATAAATAACAATCATACATGATTCACTCCATAACACATATTTTGGTTACACAGAAACTCTTGGTTAGAGAGAAAAACTGCGGTGGGGATGGCACCCACAACTTCACTACTGCAATAATAAAGAGTGCTCGGTTAGAGCTACATGTTCAGCTATTTCCGATAGCTTACCTTGTTAGGAGTATCAGGATCGTTATATTTACCTTGCTAAAGGATTTTACAACACTTATTCTAAATGCTGCACCTGGTTAAAGGCTTTACAATTTATAGACTTTGTTAGAGTCTTTTACCCTGTTAAAGGTTTCTCTTACAACTTCAAAATATTATAATGAAATCTTTACAAATATCTGCAACTTTACATCTGGAATGTTATAGCAGATTCTATGTGCTCAAAATGAGATTACCTTGCTTATAGCATACCTTGGTAACCCATAAAGTAACTTGGTAAACCTTTCTGTTTACTCTGTTCTTTGACTGTTCTCTGAAATCCTTCTTGGTGACCTCTGTGTCTCTGATAGTCTCAATACTCAGTGCTTTCCCATGATTTTGCTTTTCACATATGTCTGTCTTCACACTCATACACACATACCTTAATAATGTCTATTTGATCCCAATCCATGCTGTATAAATAGATCTCTTATGTCGGTGATTAGGTTCATTGCTTCGATCTTACAAACATGATTTATTGAATGAATAAACATACAAAATATTTCATTGGTTGGATGACCTCAAAATCATACACAATCCTTAAGTGCAATTTCCAATGTGATAACGGTTCTTTTGCTCCTCGATCTTGTAACACGTTTCCACACAAGTGTCTAGGTTCAATGAATCTGGTAAAACATTTCACTTGGTGTATATCAACTCGGTGTATCATTATTGCGACTCGATAGACATAAAATGTTACTCGGTAGATAGTTCGGTGTATACTAGGCTCTGTGACTACTTTCTTCTATAACCGACTGCTCTGTGCATACCGACTGAATATTTCAGTAGTAGTAATCGACTAGAGTATATAGAATGACTTTGGATATAAAACTAATGGCAACTATAATAAGTAGTAACAATCTCCCCTTTTGACATTAGTTGAGATGTTTGACAAAACTACTTTCAAAGTCATAACTCAAAAATCTATATACTTACAAAATTTGACTAAACAGACAGTATATACATTAGTCAACAAAATGATATGTTTCAGATATACTCCCCTTATCAATATACTGTACAAAACTCTGATTTTGCATGCTCGGTGATCAATGTTTTGTGATAATTGCTCGCATGACACTGCTCTTTGTTGTCAAAATTTTGTTTGGACACTCTGTTCTGCTTGGTATACTCCCCCTGTATACAACACTCCCTCTTTGATACTTTGATGCTATACTCACTCCCCCTTTTTGACAAACATCAAAACTTAGTTACCATTCGGTGGTGGCAATTGGTCAAAAATGGATTTATACTTTGTCTTTGCATCGGTAAGGGTGGCAGAGAGGGCATCCTTGACACTGTCCATGAGTGAATTCTGAGCTGTAATGTCAGCTAGCAGTGAAATTAGTCAATCTATGGTGCTTCCCTCTTGCTGAGTGGATAGGGAGGTAGCTTTGTTGATATGCTCTTGGACGGATGAAAGATGAGGAATGAATAATGTCTGAAGAGTCATTATGTCCATCCTTATCTTGTGCTCTTCATTCCTGAGTTCCAATTGTTGAGCCATGAGCTTTTTTAACTTTGTATAAAAATGCTGAATAAAATTTGGCTCAATGGTCAACTTATTTGAGAGATCAGTGATCTCTTTCTCAATCACTTCAGTTTTATTTTTGATATCCTTAATGAATAAAGAAAATGTACATAGTTTCTGAAATAAATAAAGAATGTGCTTGAGTTGAGGGGACAACTCAACAATAAATTTGACAAGTTTTACTTTGCCAATAGCAATAGCCTTCTGCACCTCTTCAATCATTTTAGCAGTGAGCTCTTTGTCTTTTAGCTTGCTCAAATATTCAGATGTGTCTACTCCAGATGTCTCTATTTTAGTTAGGAGTTCATCCAGTTGAATGTGGATGGCTGTATCTTTTGTCACTGTAGCTTTAGGTAGCATATTTGTTAATAGTGCTTTCACCTTCTGAAGTACTTTGTTCTTCTTTTGAATAGCCATTTGCTTCCCCTGTTCTGCTTTGGCTTTGCATGGTTCACCGAATTCAATGAGTGCTTTCCCTTTTAATTTGGAAATGTCTACATTCAGCAACACTATTGGTTTTGACAAATCTAATTTGAAACTATTCTTTTTCATCTTCTTTTCTTTACCTTTCACTGGTTGAACTAAAACAATGGCTTGTGAGGCTTGTTGACCCTCGGTAGGTTGCTCGGTAGAGGCAACACTTTTATCAATTTCTTGAACCTCTGATGTAGCCTTTGTGGTGTCCTTCAGTGCTTCTATGCATGGGGTCTCAGATGTAACATTTTTAGTGCTAGAAGGAGCTTGAGAAGACTGTTCTTCAGTGGCTTGAGAAGTAGTTTCTCCTTCTGTAGACTTGTGACCCTCTGTTCCTTTCTCAGTATCTTGAGGGGCCTCGGTTGAAGTAGGTTGAGTGACCGGAGGATAGGGCTGAACTTGTTCCAAAGCTGACTCACTGGATACCAGTTTGGCATAGGCATTCCCTTCTATCATTTCCTATTCATGTGCCTCGGTGTCCATGACATCCTCATCAACTTGTATAGTGTCAGCAGGGTCTTGCTCGGTCATATCAGGATCTTGTTCGGTGACATCAACTATTTCAACTTCAGCTTGCTCACCAACATTCTTGATTCGAAAGATTTCCTACCATTTTTCTTTGGTCTCATTCTCTACATCCAAGTAAAGGCCATTCATCAATTTCAAGGCTCTTTGCTTGACTAGGAATTTTGTGTGGCAGTTTTTCACATGTTCAGTGATCTCATCTACCGACATTTCTAGAAAAAGATGTACCAGACTTCTTTCTCTCATCTGTTTCTCTAAGTCCATGGCATACTTCCACCTGTTATCAATATGCAAATATAATTCATTTGGAAGAGATTTAGATACTTCCAATGGGACCAATCGGAATTTCAGAAGTGTGTAGATGACAACTTCTTCTATTTGTCTCTTTTCATCATCGGATCTGGATTCATACTTAACATATCTGAATGCTCCAAATCCACCATATTGCTTCAGATTAGTACAAAAATTGTCAACACTATGTACATTTACCTTTTTACTCTTGACAATCTGAAATTTGTTTGCATCTTCAAATTCGGTGTCACTAGACTCTTTAGTCAAAATGAGTCTCCGAGTAGATTTCTTGTAAGTTTTTGTTACCTTGGGTGCGGCAACATTCTTTGGTTTCTTACTCAATGATGCTGTAGATGATCTCGTGTTTGGGCGCTTTAATGAAGGAGTCGGTGATACCTTTGATGTATCTTGTTTCTTTCTTTTCAAAACGTTTCCCTTAGGCAACTCGGTGCTTAGTGTTATAGCTGCCTCTTGGGCTTTAGATTCCTCCTCGGTGATTACTATAGTGCCCTTGACAGTTGTGGAGGAAGAACCTTCTCCAAATTTCTCCGTTAATGCCTTGATCATTTTTGTTGCCTTCCTTGTAGCCTTGGGTACTACTATGCTCATCTTAACTTTTTCTTTCACTTCTTCATAGGTTCCATACCTCAGCTCGGTAGCATGCCTTGGTAATGTAAGAAAATCATCTATTTGCTGTTGTGTGATGTCAAAATCAATCTCATAAGCCATAGGTGGCAAAGATTGAGTTCTCGGTTCCATAGCATTAACATAGCAGTAGTCGGTGTCCACTTCAAAGCATATGTCATCCTTGTATTTCTCTACTAACCGGGGTGGAATTCTATACCTGTTATGCATCTTTTCTTGAAACTTGTTGAAATAATCATCCATAATATCATTAAATTTATCAACTAGTCTTTTGATGAAGTCATTAATTTGATGGGTGATTGGTCGGTGTAGCTCCCAAACTACATTACCGACTGATGGAAAGAATTTCTCAAAATAGAAAAACATGCATACCAGAAGTGATCCAAACTTCAGTGTATTAGCCAAGTTGTTCTTCTTCAGCTTCCTTATGGTGTTTAGATTCTCAAACAGGTTTTTCAAAAATACTTCACAAAGATCAATTTTCATTCCTTTCTTCATAATTTTATATGCTAAATCGACTGCTGCACAGGGTACACTGTTTTCCCTTGCCGATTGGAAGAAACAATAACCTATTACTCTAATGGAAAACTTCAACTCTGCATCTGTTACATTGTTCAATTTCAGTCCTCTGCAGTCTGATTCAACTCCGGTTAGAGTGATCAATTCCTTCTGAGATATCATTTTCTGAGCTCGAGCATGATAAAAAATAGGGTAACCGGTGATCAAATGAATGATTTCCTTGGTGATTTTGAATGGTTGCTCCGTTAACCACATGAAATCATCATGAACTCTGCTCAGAACAAACTTGACCCATTGGGGTTTGAAGACACGGGGATAGGTTAGGGCTTCAGTCAATCCCTTGATTTTGATGTGTTCATACTTGCTATCCAATTTCCCATCGGTACACAATTCATCATATGTGTCCTTGATTTCAACATGACCTAGTTCCTCAACACGACATTTAGTGAAGAATTTGACATCCTCAACTAGTAAAACCCTATCCAGAATGAGTGAAAATGCAGTTTTATCATCCGGTTCAGATGCTACTTTGGGAGTTAAAGAGTATTTCAGTGAGGGCTTTTCAATGTTCTCAACAACAACGGGCTTCTGGATCTTAGGTGCCATTGCAAATTTCGGATAATCTCTTAACAAAAGATTCTTAGGGTTTGAAGACTTTCAAATGGCAAACAAATATAAAGTAGATAATCACAACTGATATTTCCCGGTAGCTAGCTCTAAGAAATGCTTGAGATCGATGTGTAAATACCTTGAAATTCGCTCGGGAGGTGGTTTGATCGCCTTTGAATCGCTTTGCTCTGCTCTCTGAAAACTTGGTAAGTGAAAAATGACTGCGCAAAGTGCTTTAAGTACACAATATACCTTATCGGGCTTCGTGTAGTTAGGTTAGAAAGCATTAAATGCACTCGGTTCCCTTAAACCAATTTACCTTTTTTTTGTGATTTTACCGAGTAGCCAGACTTCTTGTGTTTACCAACTAGATAGGCTTCCTAAATTTACCGACTTGACTAGTGCTCAAAAAGACTTGATAAAATTTCAAATTTCCTAATGCATCTTTAGCTATGCAAATTTTTGAATTAAGTACATGATAAAATAGGAACTGTTAAGATTTAACCTTTGAAAGAATGCAGTCCCTTCATACCTTTACCAATTAATTTTGAATAGGTGCACCTAACTTGGTAGGTAAGGTGCTTTCTTCATTTGACACAATTTCCTTCTTTCTCCAAATCATCTGTAATTTGTCTTTTATTTCCTCAGTGACTCCTCTAGGTTGATCTTTGCAATCTCTAGCCAAGTGTCCAATTTTGTGACAATGAAAACATGCCATACCAGGATTTCTCCATGATCTTTGGTTGTTCATTCCAAACCTTATAAAGTAGTTGGCACTTATATGTCCATATCTTCCACAACATTCACACCATATCCTTGTATTGTAATCCCATGGTACTACAGAATATTGTCGGTAAGGATCTGTGTGAGTTTGGTAGCCTCTAGTATTTGCTCGGTGTGCAAACCACATATAGTTCTTCTGTTTAAACCAACACTTCTCAGTACTATGTCCATATCTATTGCAGTTTTTACAAAACCTTTTGAATTTTGCCTTCTGATAATTGCTAACAGACTTTGTCCTACATTGGTTAGATGTGTGACCATATTTATTACAATTGTAACAATAACCATTAGACCTAATGACATTCGGTTGCTTACCTTTTCTGATTTGGCACATATTAGCAGTATGTCCTTGTTTTCCATAGTAGTTGCAAATAGGCTTGTTTACTTTGATGTTCTTCTTGTTTCCAGCTTGCTTTGATGATTCTCCTTTCTTGGTAGTGTGGATTCCCTTCTCGGTAGAGTCTTTTCCTTTGTAACCGAGTCCTACATCTTTTTTGGGTCTTCTTGTATTCAGTTGCTCATCCAACATCTTTGATGCTTCATAACTCTTCTTCAATGTTTCTTTGGATTTCTTCTCTGTTTCAAGTTCATCGGTCAACCTTGATACTTCAAGTTCAATGCTTGATTCTCATCATTTTTCAGATTTGCTTCATGATGTGCATAACCCAATTGATCTGACAGATTACTTTGAATTCCAGTTAACCTTGTGATTTCATCATTCTTTTTAGATACTAATGCTTCAAGCTGTTGTTTTTCTCTTTCTAGATCTCTTACTTTCTCCTCGGCTGTCCTTAATGCATCAAGATTCTCAGTCATCTGTGTGCTAAAATGTTCATGTCCTCTTTTCATTGCTTTTAGCTGATCAATCAGTGCTTTGTTCTTTTCTTTCAGTTCTCCAATCATCTCTTCAGATATACTATTCTCAGATGATGTTTCAATTTGTTCCACTAGCTCTTGAGAGTCCTGTAAATCATCAGATAATATTCTTCTAACTTTCAATGAATTTTGCATTTGTCTTTGCATGTATGCAATCACTTGATTAGCATGATCTAACTCTTCTTGCAAGTACACAATTCTCTGAGATTGTTTATAGCCTTCCATTGATAAGATCTTTTTCTTTAGGCCGTTAAACCCTTTTCCAAGATTCAATCTCTGATACCAATTGTTAGGCCCAATATGGAAAGCTAATGTACTAAGAGGGGAGGGGTGAATCAGTACTTCAAAACTTTTCTTCAACAATATCTTTACTGTTATGCATAAACCAAAAATTGCTGTAACATAACACAAAGCTGAAACAAATAAATAACAATCATACATGATTCACTCCATAACACATATATTTTGGTTACACAAAAACTCTTGGTTAGAGAGAAAAACTGCGGTGGGGATGGCACCCACAACTTCACTACTGCAATAATAAAGAGTGCTCAGTTAGAGCTACATGTTCAGCTATTTCTGATAGCTTACTCTGTTAGGAGTATCAAGATCGTTAGATCTACCTTACTAAAGGATTTTACAACACTTATTCTAAATGCTGCACCTGGTTAAAGGCTTTACAATTTATAGACTTTGTTAGAGTCTTTTACCCTGTTAAAGGTTTCTCTTACAACTTCAAAATATTACAATAAAATCTTTACAAATATCTGCAACTTTACATTTGGAATGTTATAGCAGATTCTATGTGCTCAAAATGAGATTACCTTGCTTATAGCATACCTCAGTAACCCATAAAGTAACTCGGTAAACCTTTCTGTTTACTCTGTTCTTTGACTGTTCTCTGAAATCCTTCTCGGTGACCTCTGTGTCTCTGACAGTCTCAATACTCAGGGCTTTCCCATGATTTTGATTTTCACATAGGTCTGTCTTCACACTCATACACACATACCTTAATAATGTCTATCTGATCCCAATCCATATTGTATAAATAGATCTCTTATGTCAGTGATCTGGTTCATTGCTTCGATCTTATAAACATGATTTATTGAATGAATAACCATACAAAATATTTCATTGGTTGGATGACCTCAAAATCATACACAATCCTTAAGTGCAATTTCCAATGTGATAACGGTTCTTTTGCTCCTCGATCTTGTAACACATTTCCACACAAGTGTCTAGGTTCAATGAATTTGGTAAAACATTTCACTTGGTGTATATCAACTCAGTGTATCATTATTGCGACTCGGTAGACATAAAATGCTACTCGGTAGACAGCTCGGTGTATACTAGGCTCTGTGACTACTTTCTTCTATAACCGACTACTCTGTGCATACCGACTGAATATTTTAGTAGTAGTAACCGAGTAGAGTATATAGAATGACTTTGGATATAAAACTAATGGCAACTATAATAAGTAGTAACACCTAGTCTCGAACATTTCTGCTCATATTTTAGACTCAGGTGCACCTCTGATTTTTTCTTCTTATCTATAATTTTCAGCAGTGTATTAATTGTTCTTTGATTTGCATTCTCAGATTAGGATTTGTTTGCTTACTTGCTGTAGACATATAAAAATGACCACTTTCCTAAGTGAATATTTAGTATTCATTTTAACCTCATTCCTTTATTTAATTAAATGAATCACTTAATTTATTTAATTAAGTTCACCTAAGTCTTTGATAACCTTTAATTAAATAAATCACTTTATTTAATTAATTTCCCTTTCTCTCCTTTTAATTAAATTGATCCTTGTAAATAAACCTAATTTATTTATTTTAAATCTCCCACTTGTATTTATGCAAGTTGCATCTATTTTTGTTGAAATAAAGTAATTTATTTTAATTAAAATTCCCCTCCATCCACTTGCAAAATCCTACATCTCCCACTTGCCTCTCTAAACCCCCTTCTAGATTATTCTAATCACTTCTAAATTAGCCTAATCCATCTCCTAAATATTGTCACATCCCTAAGCAAAGGGAATTTACTTCTCAAACCCCCAAAGTCTTTGAAAACCATTAAAGGCTTTATGTCTTCAACAAGTTAACCTTTAAAGTCTTCCTAACCATTAATGGTTAACTCAACCTTCTTGCATGATTAGAGACTTTCTCTTTGACTCAACCCTCATCTAACCCAAGGATCTCATCAAGCATTCATTTCTTTTACCATGGTTATTCCTTTAACCCTTGCACACAAGTTTATCCTTTGGGTAAAAGATTTATCCAATGGATAACCCTAACCTAACCTTAACGCTTACCTCCTAGGGTAACTTTCATGTCTTCTCAAATATTTAATGCTTCTTTCATCTCCTCTCAAGAAAAATTTTGTTGACAAATGTCACCATTTCATTGGCGAGAATTGTGAACATGGATTTATTAACTTTCAATCCTGGCCCTTGTTAAAATTATCCAATCTTGACCATCCATTGCCCTATTTTCCCTATAAATAGAGCCCATTCCTCCTTCGAAAAATCCAAGTCTTTGTGCATCAAGCTTATAGTTTCATAACATTAACCATATTATCTCTCTTTGATAGAATAGCATTTTAGATCATTTTGATAGTATTATAATCTTAGATATATCATGTTAGCTTCATCTTAGTATCATTTTCATACTAGTTTAAGCTTCATATCAATATCTTGCATCCTATCATCATCTAGTTTCATATCTAAATCATCACTAGGATCTTGGTTGCATTCCATTTAGATCTTAGAATCATTTAAATCTCATTCTTTAGGTTGTCATCTTAAAGAATCAAGTGCTCTTCCAAGCTGAGAACCACCTTGAATCTTGAAGATCCTTGGAGATAGAGGAACATGGAATGATTTTAAAGAGTTTAGATTCATTAACTTGCTTTGTTTGGATTTCTAACCTCTAATGCAATGTTTCATGTGTGTGTTCGAATTGTTTTCTCCTCTTGCCGGCTGATACCACATTCCAGGCATACACTTGCTTTTTAGGTTAGATTGTATTTTGCATCATTCCTCTCTCTCATTTACAACAAAGGAATAGAAAACCTAAGAGGTAATCCATGACTCTCTCTTTCTCATAAGAAGTAGCTGATGTGCGTTACCTCCCTAGGCTCTTTCGTATTCCATGAGTGTGTGTGAGAGTGGGATTAGGGTTTTCATACTTAGTCTTATTTTTTCCCCTACACAACATCTTATCTTTATTTTTTGTTGGCACATAAGGGATACTTTGATCTCAATTTGAAAGGGGATCATGGGATGATATGGAAGGTATAACTCATTCTAAACGAGCTATAGTGTAATAATAAGCCATGGCTAAATAATCATTATTATTAGAACTACCCTTTCTAGAGGCATCTTCTTTTCCATGTTTAGGGAGTGGATAGTTAAATGTCTTGAGATAACTATTTGATGTGGGTGGAGTGTCTTCAATAGTAACATCACCATTTTTTATGAGGTATTGGATAAGATGTTTCAATTTCATGCAATCTGAAGTTTTATGTCCTTTCATTCTATGATATTCACAAAAATCATTCTTTTATACCATGGTTGCAAGTTCTTTATTTCTTGCTTTGGGTAATATGATCATCTTTCCTTGAACAAGTTTTTGCAAAGCAATTTCAATAGGTTCACTTGGAGGAGTGAATTTTCTTCTATGTTTGTTTGTTCTAAAGAAATTGTCAGGTTTAGAAAGTCTGTTACCTTGTGTATTTGTTGATATGTTGAATGGGGATTGAATATGTTGAGATTCCACCACACTATCATTGGCAACATTCTTGTTTTTAGCTCAAAGGTAAGGTTTATCAAGAGATGTAGAAGGTTTATCATTATTGTCTTTGTATATTTTCACAAGACCTTTAACAATAAGAGATTTTTCAATAGTCACCCCTTTCTCTATGATGTCATGAAATGTGTTTGAACATTGAACTTATAAGTGGAAATCCATTTCTTGATTTAAGTTTTGAGAAAAATTATCATCAAGCTATTTTTCAAGAATGTGATAAGGACTTGCTTGCTAGATTTATCCATCACTATAGGAAGGAAGAAGATGTTTCTCAATTTATTTGTTTTGTGTTGCATAAATCAATCATAGAAACTTCATGTTCAATGTTTTATGAAAAATGTGAAACAAAATTTTCTGCCAACTCATGAAAGGATTTAATCCCATGAGATAAATGTGAAAACCATTCAATAGCTTGACCTCCCAAACTTTGTGGAAAAAGGCAAATAATTGTCATTATAAGAAATCTCCATGCAAGCTATATAAAAATATTTTACATCATGAGGATCGCGTTTTCCTTTATACTTATCAAATTTAGGTATTGTTATGCCCTATATACTCATCCCTAGATTATTTTTGACAAAATGGGGTCCCCCTTTTTCTGTCCTATGCCTATTGTTTCTCCCCTTTCCTTTTTATTTTTTCTTTCTTGTTTTCCTTTGTTTTTGGTTTCTCTTCAAGATTCTAGGCCTCCAAGTAAACTTAGGACTTTGTCCTAACTTCCCTTCAGGTCTTGCTTTCCCAATTTCCCCTTTTTTCTTATTGTTTTGTTGTTTTTTGTGTTTCCTTGAGACTTTGGGACTCAATGGAAACTTAGAACTCAGTTTTAAGGTTCTCTTGTTTCTTGGGTACCCGTTCCTACCGTCGTTCGTTGTGTCTTTCCTTGGATTTGGGTTCTATAGGAACTTTGGGTTTTATCTTCAAATTCTTGTTCGACCCAAAGAAGATAGGACATGAAGAACATTATTTTTATAAGAAGGATATTTAGGAATTGAAGCATATTCTTTAGAAGAATAGAATTAGTTTTCCTTATGAAATGTCTCATTCAACTTCTTCTTCACAACAAACTGAATTTGATAAGGAAAAGAGACACTTTTGGGATAAGTAAGAAAAAATGACAAGCTCTTTGAGCTACTATAGGTCATGGATTAGGGAGATGGATTCTCAATTCATGAGCTTCTCATCATGACATCTTCACAATCCATGTTCTTTTTATTTGAGCCTTGCAACATGCATCCTATTTTGATGAAAACCATACATATATGAATGTAATTGGGAATGGATTTATTGATATTGAGGATAACACTTTAAATGATGTTTTGTGTGTACCTCACTTGACAAATAATCTCCTTTCCATCTAACAAATCATTTATTGTTCAACAAGGAAGACTATAGAATTCACTCCTAACTCAATTATCATTAATGACTCAGAGAGAAAAGCGGTCATTGTTACTAGGGTGGTGGATCATACATCTCGATTGTACTTCTTTTGAAACTTTGTTGCTATTGATGAATTTGATTCTTTAGATGATGATCACACTTCTAGAGTGGAATTTGACATAGAGGAGAACTTTGGCTACTTGAACCTGGGTAATATCACATGTGATCCAATTCTTGAGCCTTGCATTACATCTCCTCCTACTAAGATCACATATAGTGTTTCTCCTAATGATGGTTGTGTTGCTACAATTTTGGCTTCTTGTAATTTAGCGCATTAGGATATACATTGTCTTCTAGATACAGTTCCTTCAAATGACTACATGATAAACATTATAGGTTTGTTTTTATTTTCCTATCTTAGAGATTTGGGAGACACCATTTATGACATGCATCTTCTCTTTGATGGAGATGATCCTTCTTTAGTTGTTGTGAGGGGATACTTTGACCCTCTTCTTCATTCTCTACATGATTATTTTCACAATTTGATGTGAGCGTGGATAATTTAAAACAACATTTGGAGGAGGTCTCTTTATCTTTAGAGGAGACTCTTGAGTCTTTGGATCATGTTTTACATTCATTTTCACTAGATCTTGCATTGTATTTTTCAGCAGTGTAGCCTAGTACACTTGATTTAGAAGGGGAAATTTTCAACATCGACATGGGGACACTTGAGAGTAGTTTTTAGAGACTTCACACATCTTGCAATTTCTTCCTACATATTCCTTTTAGGATTAGGGATGCTTCATACATGCACCTTTGGTTTTGTTTCTTCACAAGGAGAGAAATTTTGTTTGACAAGCATAGACTATCTTCTACATCCAATTTGGAGCATCGACCATTGGTGCACATTCTACATTGAGGGGGGAGGGGTACATGGTCTCTCTTATTCTCACTTATGGGGGGGCATTTTCCTCACATGGGATTATGTCCTTCTTGATAGTTCTGATACTTAATGTTAAGTACAGATGCCAAGCTAATAAGATGAGAGGGGGGTGTGAATCATACAAACTTAATCTTCCATAAAAACAACAGATTCAACCTCGGTAACATATACTTCAGTAATATAACCAAAACTCCTAAACATGCAAACTCAAAAGCATATAAACATCATAACACTCATAACACCAGATTTAACGTGGAAACCCAAATAGGGAAAAACCATTGTGGGATTTTGGACCCACTAAGAAATATACTCTTCTAGAGTATGCTCAGTTAAAAGAAAATCCTGTTAAAGATTACAAACACATTGCTAGATGGGACCCGGTTAAGGGATTTCCCTCAGATCTGTTAGGATCTTCACCTTGTTAGAAGTGACCTTGTTAAAGGATTTCAAACACTCAATCATAATGTCACCTTGCTAGAGGGTTTTACAAATAAGACTGTTAAGTCCACTCGGTTAAGAGATTTTCTGTCACTTCACAAAATAACAGTAATAAAAATCTATCTGCAACTTCACATCTAAAATGCTAAAGCAGATCATTATTTGCTCAATACAATCTAGGACTTATCTTGTCCATCTGCTGGGCTCTATACTCTGTTATTTAAACAGGTCTTCAAGCTTCAGTGCTCGGTAATCACTATGTAGCATCCCTGTGCATAGACTTGCCCGCATACATTGTTTATCAACAGTTCCTTATTTATAAACAATTTGCCAACCGCTTAATCTCCTTGATCACATTTCCCATGATCAATCACAGTCATCAGATCTTCAAACTTTGACTAGGTTCAATGTATCCTTCGATTTGAAAATGTTTTACCCCGCCTTGGAACTTGCATACATTTCTTGGAACTTGTGCTAGGGTATTGCAGTTCAATCTGAGCTGTAGATCTTCCTGCCGATTTTCCTTTACCTTAGATTCTTTAGCAAACTTCATGTACGACATACCAATCATTTAATCAGTTCCAGCTCATCAGCTTCCTTCATTAAATAATGCTTTTATTCATTCAATGCATTCTGTTACTACTCGGTTGCAACTCGGTAAATACTAAACTTCACTCGGTAGACATTTTGCCTTCATTAACCGACAGCGATAACCTTAGGGTTTGCCGACTAGGTTCCTTAGGGTTTACCGACTAGGTTCTTTGCTCGGTAACATAGTATAGTATTAACCTTATAATAAATAACATATGTAGGATATCAAAACAATCTAAACATCATGATCTCATCATTGTCTAACTCGGTAATAGCTGCCCATTGAATAACTTATTTCTCCCCTTATTCATCATATTCTTTTTGTGTCTTTTACCGAGATCTTTATACTCATCAAATCATACTTCTTAAGATATGGCAACATCATACTGAATTAGAAAATCAATTTCTTGACATCAATGACAAAATAATAATATTAAGATAGTAAACATCCTTGATCAGTTATATCCATATTCATCAACAACCTTCTCAATGTCTTTATTGAAATGCCAACACTTCTCATTAATATTTGAGAGTATTTTATATTTTTATCTCTTTTTTGGGGATGATTTTTTGTTGCACTAGGTTTTCTCCTTTTTTTTTTTTTTGAGAGATTGCATTGCATTTGTACATGGGTACCTAACATGGCCTAGTAGTCGGGACCCATATTGCATTGTTTGCATTTGTGTACATTTTTCCACATTTTTCCTAAGTTGCACTTAAGGGGGTTATTGGTATCATTAAGGTGTTGTATCTAGTAAGTTCTTAACCTAGGTCCTAATCACACATGTTACTTAAGTTTACCTAGGGACCACATAGGAAAATTCTCTCTTTAAGTGGAATTCTCACCTTTAGTGGTCACTTATCACATTACCACTTTTCCACCTTGAGTGGATTATAAGTTATCATTTTATGTATCATATCATAAGATTAAGACACTTGTTAAAATCTTATGCCTATGTCTCATCTTGGCACTAAGGGCTCTCCTTTGTAATCTCATTCAATTCATTTTATTGCATTCTTGATAGGAATACAATTTATTCTTGTCATATTGATCTTATCATGTTATTGTGCTTTCCGTTAGGCTTCTAGATCTTGGGAAGCTATCTTCATGACCAAATACTACACTCTTTCAAATATTTTCCCAAGTGAATCACTTATTCCAACTTACTTGCCATAAAAGAGAGATAACACTTAGGCTAACCAGACTTGTTTCGAATTCTCTCCCATCTAGGTAATTTAGAACATCTTCCTTTTTAAAATTTCAAAACATGATAATCGAATGTGGTAGAATATTTACCTTTTGGACTAAGGCACCATGCAATAATATCTAGATCCTCCAAAGAACTACATAGTCTATTAGCTAAAATTGAAGTGCAGGCTTCCTATTTTCTAGGAAAACACCTCTAGGTTAGATCTTAGGTTCCTTCTAGCCATGAAATAAGGATATTTCTAAATAGTTATTTCATAAAATCAAATATTGTGGACCACATTGTTGGTTCTCAAATCTACATGTGACTAATTACAAAATATTTTCCATTTATTATACCTAGATTTATTGAGAGAATTGGCCAACAAATGGGAGATTACCTACACCTATCTCCCTTTCACTTTAGGCACTACAAAACCTAGGGGGGTGTCCCTTATCTCAATATCAACAAATTTAACATTCACTGTATCAAGTAGACATGTTCTCATAGATTTGCACCAAGATTTACAAGACTGACCTAAAATTGGCAATGTTCTTGGATTTTGCCATTGTTGGTTTTGAGAACTTGCATTGAAATAACAAAAAAAACTAACAAAAAAAAATGAATCAAAGGATTTATCTCTAAATTTAGATGTTCTTTTGTACCTTTGGGCTAATAAGTCCTAGATTAGTGATTTATCAAGGCAACATCTTCAAATATTACAATGCAAATACTTCAATTTGACATCAAAACTTTAAACTTAGAGGGTATAACTATAGCATTGCTTAAAAATGACACACCCAAGAAAAGGTATTTCCTACAACTCTACCGACAAATCCCTAAAAGGATGCATAATCCTTTGTTGCAAATATGAGTTCGTGTTGTCACTAATGTTAAACTTGTTGATCCAGATGTGAGATTTGGTTACATTCCTTGGTCTAGATGTGGTTTGGTATAGTGTTGTTACAGTGGGATGGCTATGTGATCTTGCAGATGTGCGAAATTTATTTGTAGTTATTTCAGAAGGCTCACAATGATGTATCTTGATGTTTTTGGAGCTTTGGTGTTGGTTTCTAAAATCCACAATTGGTATTCATTCAAGTGTGTTTGTTATGCTATTAGCATACAAGAATGTGTTGCATTCCTATGTCTACTTGTGTTTTGGTGATGCGATTTGATTATTCAATGTTGTGGATGTTTGGTGATGCCATCTTGAGCATCCACTTGCATCTTTGGTGATCTGCATCATAATTGGTGTAATTTGAGCTTTTGGATTTGACCGTGTATCTTTTTATCATCAACGTTTTGAATCATACTCTATGATTCATCATCAGGATAGAGAGATAGAGAAGAGAATATGTGAATATTGCTGACCAAAAACCACTTAAATAGTGTATGTGGAGGGGAAATCAAGGGAAGGGCATGCAAAAATAAAAGAGAACCGAAAACAAATTGAAGGAATCAAAAAAGAAAAAAAACAATAAAAAGACTATACAATTAATAATAATAGACACACACACAACATACAAACATACAAACCTACAAAAAATATAAAATAATTAAATATATGTTGAAAAGATAATAGGATATTAATATACACATACTAACATATATGCAAATAATAAAAATAATAAAATAGATCTAAGTAGTCTCAATAATATTAATAAACATACATACATACAAACATACATGCATACAAACAACCACAAATAATAAAATTAAATAAAAAATATAATATTAATAAATGTTAGTTAAAATAATTTAACAAATATATAATTACATACAAACAAACGTGCACACAAGCATACAAACAAAATAACTAATATATATGCACAAACAAATATAAGCAAAATTCTTTTAAAAATACATATAAACCAACATACATTCTTGAAGATAAAAATAAACACAAAAAAGCAATAAATAAGTACAAACAAAAAATAAAATAGAAATAAAGGAAAAAGTTAATAATAATTACACAAGTTTTTTTTTGATTATAATAGATGTAGCTAAATATTAATATAATAATAAAAATAATATTAATGTACAAACAAACATGAAGAAATAAATTAAATATATAAATAATATTAATAAATATCAAAATAAAATTAATTTACAAACAAGCATACAATCACAAAAAAATGACAAGAACAAACACACAAAACCTCAAAAAGGAAATACTAAAATAAAAAGTAAAATATACAAAAAATTAATAGAAATTCATAAATATATAACATAGAGAGTACAATTAAATAAACAAAAAAGAAGAAAGCGTAAAAATAAAAATACAAAATTCTAAACCAAAAAGGAAGGGGGAAGAAAAAAACTAATAGACTAAAAAAGAAGCCTAGAAGACAATATACAAAGAGGGAAGGGAATCCAAGAGTAAGAAGGGGAGAAAGGAAGGAAGGCCAAAAAAATAAAGAGGGAAAGGGTCTAAGGTCACGAAAGGTGTCTGGGGGAGTGGGGGTGTCTACGAAGGGAGGGAGAGGGTTAAACAAAGAGGGGGAAAGAAGGGTGAAGTGGGGTGTGAGAGAGGACAACTTTTGAGGCTTGTGAGTAAAGGGTACCAAGAGAATCTCAAATTCCAACCTTCTTCATAATTTAGGTTTGTAGGGTGTTTATTGATTTCCATTGCTTCTATGAGTTTCCCCTTGAAATAGTTATTTTAAAAAGATACACACAATCAATCTATAAGTTCAAATTACAACAATAAGGACATTGGAAACCTAATGTGTACAATAATAATTGGTGTTAGTTGTATCAGTGTACCTCAACCGCTTTATCTTTTGCACTTGACTTATAATGTTTTGGTCCATGCAGTTTCATGTGGATATATGGGCGATAATTTTTGATGGACAAGAAGGTGTGCTGACATGGAGTGATGCCTCACATGTCTCATTTATCCTTCCACATTACATTGGAGTTTGTTTTTGGTTGATTGTTTGGTATTTACTTGTTACATCTAATTAGGCAGACCTAATTGATAATATTGAGGTTGTGGTTGGTATATAAAGGGTGGAATCATTATGGAAAGATTTATACAAGTTGTGTGAGTTGTGCGAAGCGAATGTGAAGTAGTACCATGGTTCATAAGTGTATCAGAGCAGCAATGAAGACAATTTCTAATGTGTTTTGAATTGTGAACTGCGATCATCATTTTAGTGGATGCGGTTCTTTATAGTTCAACCCTATCGATGTATTTTTATCATAAGTATTGCATCTTGCCCTAAATAAGAAGTATTTAGTGTTTGCAAGTCCATTTTGTATCTTTCCCTAAGGTTGTGTGCCTTAGCTTTGCAAGTCATCTCAAGGCCAGTGAGCTCCTTGGCCTCTAGCCTAAACATTGTAATTTGATTATCATATAGTGAGATAGTTCTCACCATGGGTTTTACCAATTTAGGTTTTCCACATAAAAATATTGGTGCTCTTCTGTGGTTGCTTTTGTGGTTTCAATTATTTACTTTCATGCATAAGGTATATGGAATGAATAATAAGTAGAAGGATAAATTTGATTAAGTTTTAGTATAGTTTGATTCACCCCCCCTCTCATCATTCGGTAGTGTTCAACAATTGGTATCATAGAAAGATTCTTTAAGTTATAGCCTAATAGATAAAGTAGATCTAGGTTTTGAACACTATGTATTCAAAAAGAGATTTGGATGCTATAGAACAACAAGAATGGGACATTGATGTTGTGGTTGACATGGATGGAGAAATCAGGCATGCTCTCGTAGATTTGGATGAAAGTAGAAACAAGTGCAAGAAAGAATAAGAGAAGATCTCCTATCTAAGGAACCTACTTGATGAAGGAAGGAAGGCTATTGATGATCTCGAGACAAAGCTATATGAAAAATTTGAAGAATATATCAAACTTGAGGAAGAAGTGAATATACTAAAGAAAGAGTTGAAAGAGAAAAAAAACAAATTGACAAAGCCCTTAAGCTTAAAGGTGATAGTGAAGTGCTTGATGTGATGGTGAGTGCTCATAAGAAAAACAAAGATAAAGGTGGACTTGCTTTTGAAAAAGGTGAAAGCTCTAAGATTTCTAGCAAGGGAGATAAAGAGAAGGAAAAGGTCAAGGATGAATTGAAAGACACTAACAAAGATCAACAAGGTTTCATTATAGTTTGAGACAAGAAAAATGTTAGAATGGCTCCTCCTACTCAAACCAGGTATTTATAAACATTTAATGGTAACTATTTTTGATGCAGTAAATTTGGACATAGATTTAGTGAATGTAGAAGTCAATCATTTGAGGGTCAGTGCTACTCTTGTAATAAGTTTGGACAAAAAGAAAATGAGTGCAAAAGTAGGATGGTATGAATGAACACGTGAATTCAAACTATGGTAGAAATGTTTAAACATTCAATGGATATTATTACGCATGCAAAATATTTGGGCACAAGGGTTTTGAGTGAAATCTAGTATCAAAAGAAGTGGAAATGATTTGGAACAAGGTGTAGCCTTTTATAACAACAATAAATTAGGACACATTACTAGGTTTTGCAGAGGAAAGAATGAGAAGATTACTAGTCTAGTAAAGAAGATTGATGTCGGTGAAGAAAAGGAGAATACAAATATGACATGGGTGAAGAAAAAAAATGAGAAGGTGGAAGAAAAGAGTAAGGATGGGTCTACACCCACTAGTGGTGTAGATTCCTCTTCCAGTAACTAGAGAATATAAATTGTTTAAGGGGGAGAATTGAATGCAGATCTTATGTGCCCCCTTGTAGTTTGGATGATGAGTTGATTTTAGCATTGCAGAGATTTTGAGTGTATTTTTGGAGGTTACCATATGGTTTTTTCGGTCCACAACATTGTTTATGAAAAGTGATGAAACAAAGAATCAACTTTATGAGTTGTAACATTAAAATGTATTAATGTTTGTTTAACCGTAAGTAGGTGAGAGCTCTTGTATGTGAATGAGTTTCTCATGCGATCAGTGTGTTGGAAGTGTTTTTCCTACCAACCCTAAGTTCTCTATGAAATCAGTAAAAGAGTGAAATGGGGACTCCAATTGTTGTAGACCTTTAATTGAATCCATGACTCATGTTAAAGTGCTATCCATATGTGGTGATGGTGATATAAAAATAAGGTGTGTTTTTGAGGGTTCCGATCAATTGTGTTTACACTAAAGTGTTGGGATCCAAGAACATTGAGAGGGGGAGGGGGTGAATCAGTGTTCTGCCAGAATGAACAGTTTTTATCCTTTTATACCATGCATATATAAACTGGTAAACAAACAAACATATAACAAGAAGCAAATAAATCATCCATATAAATGAACACCATGACACATAGGATTTATACGTGGAAAACATCAATGAGGAAAAACCACGGTGGGATTTGTGACCCACAATATCAGTTCATTGGCCATATGAAAAGATATTACATATAATAGGGGCCTGCACTTGCAGGAAGGCACACTGCCTATAACATACTTCTCATCACTAAAGAGCCTCACTGACTACAAGATTTCTGCTAAAGCAAGTTACTAAAAATGAACTCAAGAATGCTTCTGCTATGCCAAATAGAGTTCCGGTTCTGTCTCATCTCTGTACTAGTTCATAAACTCTGAACTGCTACCGATATCTCTTCTCTTCCAAGAATGCTTTCCAAGCTATCTACATATCATTGCATGATATAACATTTGCATACAAAATGATCTTCATACATATATTTCACATTATACAGTTCTTCTATATTGTCCTATATCCACACATATCATGTATCACTTTTCTACTTCAAAAATAACCTCTTAGAATGACCTATATACCTATTACAAATGATATGCCTTATGTTTGATTATAATACATTTACAAAGATATTCAATGTCGGCTTTGAAAATATTTAAAAAATGATTTATTAAGTAAATCCTCCTTGATGTCAGCTTTCAATGAAGTATTGATGCCGGTGCTGGTGTAGCCCTGAATGCTCCGAAGCCGGTATCTGTCGGTATATGCTTCCTAGTACCAGTTTAAGACTTCCATCAGATCTTGTTGCCATCAATGAAAACAATGAGTGTCAATTGTCAACAATCTCCCCCTTTGGCATTGATGGCAACACTCATGTGAAAAATGGATTCCCTGCTGGTATGCTCCCCCTAAGTAATACACTCCACCTGATATCCTTCCAAAGTGTTTCTCTGATATTTTTCACATATGTACATACTCCCCCTTTGACATTAATGCCAAAGGCCGGTGAAAGAATTAAAAGAATAAAAGAATATTATTAGTTTCAGTGGCTCTTAGTCAACTTCAGGATTTCAGGGTATGCCTTTTGTAATAACTAAAGATATGTATCCCAGCCAGATTTGAAGGTATCAAAATAGATGCAAGTCCACTTAGTAAGTGGGCAAGTGTTTCCTTCTCTTGGATATTTGCCAGTGTGGGTTTAGCCATCATATCCATGCACTCTTTCTTGTGAACACCCAATGAATCTAGTCTAGGACTTACCAATCCTCTTAGATTTCTTGCTCTTCTCATGATTTTATCTCTCTCCTTCTCAAAAGAAAAAATTTGGTTCTCCAAGTACAAAATTTGTCCATCAACAGATATGGTCAGTGCAGTCAATCCATCAAAAGAGTTAGCAATTTTAGCCATCTTATCATATAACTCCTTCAATCTACTATCTACATTAGCTGTAAGACTTTCTATGTTACAACACACTCTGTAGATATTTGTACATTGTTTTAAACAAACCTCAACAGGAATAAGTTTGTCCCCAATTTTCTTCTTCTCTATTTCTATAATCTGATCAAAAGTTGTTCTTTTGCTGATGTGAAATTGGCCAAAGCCTGTCGGTCTGCAATCTGCCTTAGAGATTGAAAATTGTTGGATATGTGATCTATTAGAGTCTTGAGCTTGCCGGAAGGGCTTGATCCATCTTCAATCTGACAGTTAGGCATTAGTCTGTGCAATACCAAGACCGATTGATCAATTAATCCTTTATCTACAGTACCTTCCTTCACTAATTTTTGAGTTGCCATCATTATTAATTCAGTTGGACTTAACTCAGAGACTGATTTCTTCTAAACCTGAGAAGTGTCAATTGCCAAAACCTTTGCCGAGGAATCAGTTTTACCTGTCGATATGGACTCAGTTAATTTTACCTTGTCCATCTCAACCTCTTTTGCACCAGTGGCTTCACCACTTGGTGCAGTGTCGATTACTGCCGGTGGAGTATTATCCACAATATTTCCAGTGTCCTATACATAGCCTTGCTAAAAAATGGTCTGTGCTGGTATAGACTGTACACTCTCCTTAGCTGCTGGTTGTGTTTGAGTATCTATAGTTACTGTCGGTTGTGTCAAAACTAGAGTTGAACTACCCAAAATGCCCTTCCCTTTTGATTTGTCAGGAATGGTGGAAGTTGTTGCCCTTGCAAATTCTTCTTGAGATGTGAGAAAGTCTGGGTTTTTCTGAAAGAATTTGGTCCATCCCTTGTCTCATTTACCACCTCATTTACTCTCCCCAACATAAGGCTTATCTATCAGGATTTACTATTGAAAACTATCCTATTTATAGTGTCTATACATCTTTTTATTTCTTCATTATTTATAGCACCACACAATTCCAAAAGTGCAACTTCTTTGATCTCCCTATCTCTCTTGACAACATCAAGTCTCCTAGCTTTAAGGTTATTATACAATGATAAAGGTATCTACTTCAAAATTTCAACTAAGGCTTTCTTATAGATGTCTATATATAACAAAATAGCCTCTTCTAATTCATTTTGCTCATTCTCTTCTAAATCTTCATAATAGTTTGATATATTTTTCAATATTCCATCTTTTGTAATTTCATCAATAAGCTCAACACAGGTCATTGTGGTCTTGCGGGTTCCAGTATCATCACCCTTCTTCTTTTTGCTTGTGGTTGCCGATGTGACTGGTTTCCTCTTCTGCATAGGCTTCCTTGCTAGTGGTGGAGGTGCAGTAGGCTTAGTTGCCTTTTTAACAAGTGTCCTCCTAGGCTCTACCTTCTTCTGCTCTACCGGTGGTTTTACGATATTCTTCCTTTGAACCCTTTCGAAAGCCAGAGGTTCATTATCCTCAGAATTAGAAACAAAATTGATAGGGGAAATGTGAACTTGTGGCTTCTTCACTTTTGCAGTACCAACCTTTGCCAGTTTAGCTGTTTGTTTGGATTTAGAACCCAGTTGAGTGTCTATCTTATAAATCACATCTTGTACATATGCAAACATCTTTTCTATTTTCTTTTCTCTTCTCTTCCTGTTAAAACTGGTTTTCACTTCAAGATCCTTCTCTCCTGCTGTACCAAAATGTTCTGTCTTATCATCTAATGGGGCATCTAACAACATTTTTGCATATAATTCAAAAATGCTATCATCCACCTCATATCCAAGCTTAGTAATCCAAATTTGCCTAGGTTCAACTGCTTCCATAAGGGTTTCATCAGTTTTTACCATGAAACAAATATCAGTGGAATACTTCTCCACAATGTTCTTTGAAATTCTCTCCCTTTGCCTCATGTTTTCTTGAAAACTCTTAAAATACCCCCAAAGCTTCTCATCTCTACCGGTACCAAGACTGGTGATTGCTTCCTTAATCTCCATACCTACCGGTATGTCATGAGCCCAATTCTTCTTCCCTAGACCGGGTAGCTCATTTAGGAAGTAAAGAATTAAACAAACAATCAAGTTTTCATATCTAAAAGTGCCTTTCTTGATTCCTTTGATCTTACCAAGGTTTAACATCAACTCACTCCTCATCCATTCACATAATTCATATTTCACATTATTCCTTAGCATCTGATATGCAACATGAATGCATGAACTAGCAACAGAATTCAATCGGTTGGATTGAGTTACCTTGTAACCTATGATCATGCTTGCAAACTTTATATCCATGTCGGTGATTGTGTTGACCCTCATTGATTTGTTATCAGGTGTAGCATCGGTGAGTTTATCAACCTCTATGTTGGAAATTTTCTTGCTAGGTTCTTGTTCGACCCTGGGTAAACTAGTGACAACTTGAATAGCCTCCTTTGTGATCATGTAAGGCCTATCTAGCTAAATAAATTCATTGTGAACCCTCCTGAGAACGTATTTGATAACTTCATCTTTGAATTCTGGTATGTACAGAATATCGGTTAATCCTAGATCCTCAATTGATTTTTATTCTGGTTTGATGGTTCCAGTCTCCCAGTATCATGGATTGATACATGCTTTTGATGTCTTTTGTGCCCAAATCCTCAAGGTTGCAGTGAATGTATGCCCTCACATCTTCAACATACATTACACCATCAGGAACCCTAGAAAATACTTCTGTCGAGTCTTCCTTTTTAGCAATTTCAGGAACCTCCTTAAATCTTGGACTTAACCTATCCTTGACTTTGACAATGGTGGGATTTGCAATGAAAGTAGGAGCTGAAGATCCAGATGCCATTTCAAAAAATACCTGAAAGTGAATGTCGGTGGAAGATTGAGTGCTTCAGATAACTGCTCGAAATCCTTTCACAATGCTTTTGCTTTCTCTTAACTCACCTTTACTTCGCTTTGAATTCTTGAATGCTCGGTGAGTGAAAATGAATTCACTTACCCCCTTTTATCAGTGAATATAACCCTAATTTTTTGCAATAAATGCTTCACCAACAACCCTATGGATGCCAATTTCACAGTCATGTGCCAGGTAAGCCTTCATCGATGATGAACACAACTTTCTAGATCTCTTTCAGATCTCCTTATGTCTCTTCCAGGGTAATATGCAAAATTTAGCAATAACTTTGCCAACCCCTAAGGCTTATGCCTTAGTTACCGGTGGAATTTCCTGTCGGTGGAGAAATACCCTGTTCTATCGGTGGAGTTTTCAGTATAGATCAATCTCCACTTGGTTCTTCAGATTTTCTAACCCATCTCTTGGTGTGATCTTGTTGTATTTCATCTACCTTCTGCTTTCCTTTCTCATTATCTTTATCATTATTAACTGGTTGAGTCTTGCTTCTGCAATACTTAGCAATATGACCTATTTTGTTGCATGCATAACATGTCACATTGTTCTTTTGAATTGCTTTGACATATCTGGTATCATTTCTTGACCTACAATAATTAGAAAAATATCCAAACTTTCCACATGCATGACATTTAACATTCATTCTACAATCTTCTGATCTATGACCATATTTCTTGCAATTTTTGCATTGACCGGGAACATAATTGTAGTTTTGATTTGCTTTATTTCTACATTGTTTAGCCATATGTCCAAACTTATTGCAAACAAAACATCTACCATTTAATTTATAAGGATTAGATTTCCTTACCAGTTTCCTCTATTCTAATGAGTTATGTATACGGGTTGTTTGTTCTTCATTTGCAGTACCAGAGCTTTCACCTTGTACAAATCCAAGTCCTCTAGAATCATCAATCTGTCTTTGTCTTTTCAATAAGTCATCCAACTGTGTAGCACTGATCATAAACTTTTCTTTATACTCACTTGCAGTAGTCAGATCATCTCTCAGATTAGTTACTTGTTTTTCAAGTTCTTGTTCATTGTTCCAGGAGTGTGCCAAATCAGTTCTCAACAAATTATTCTGATGAGTCAATCTATCACATTCATCAAATTTTTTCTTCAGAGATATAGTAAGATTATCTTCCTTCTTCTTTCTATCCTTAATATATTTAGATAACCTCATAGTCAGATCTTGCATTTCATTCTTCATGAGCATGTTTGCTTGACTTAGTTTCTGACATTGTTCCTTAAGAGCATTCTTCTCCTCATCATCCAGTTTCTGCAAAAGTTCTTTTCTCTTGGCTTGAGTAGATGATAACCTTTCTTGCAGGATAAGAATGAATTCATTTGAAGAATTTGATTCTTCATCCTTTCAACATCATAATCCTCAAGAGCCATCTCAAGTTGCTTCTCCATAGCCATGTTCAAAGATTTTGGTTTCAAGATCTTCCTCAAGCTGTTAAAATTCTTCCAAGGTACCAAGCTCTGATACCAATTGTTGGGATCCACGAACACTGAGAGGGGGGGGGGTGAATCAGTGTTCTTCTGGAATGAACAATTTTGATCCTTTTATACCATGCATATATAAACCGGTAAACAAACAAACATATAACAAGGAGCAAATAAATCATCCACATTAATGAACACCATAACACATAGGATTTATACGTGGAAAACCTCAATGAGGAAAAACCACGGTGGGATTTGTGACCCACAATATCAGTTCACTGGCCATATGAAAAGATATTACATATAATAGGGGCCTGCACTTGCAGGAAGGAACACTGCCTAGAGCATACCGCTCATCACTAAAGAGCCTCATTGACTACAAGATTTATGCTAAAGTAAGTTACTAAAAATGAACTCAAGAATGCATCTACTATGCCAAATAGAGTTTCGGTTTTGTCTCAGCTCTGTACCGGTTCATAAACTCTGAACTGCTACTAGTATCTCTTCTCCTCCAAGAATGCTTTCCAAGATATCTACAAATCATTGCATGATATAACATTCTCATACAAAATGATCTTCATACATATATTTCACATTATACAGTTCTGCTATATTCTCCTATATCCACACATATCATGTATCACTTTTCTACTTCAAAAATAACCTAGCAGACTGACCTATATACCTATTAAAAATGATATGCCTTATGTCGACTTATAATACATTTACAAAGATATTCAATGTCGGATTTGACAATATTTACAAAATGATTTATTAAGTAAATCCTCCTTGATGTCGGCTTTCAATGAAGTATTGATGCCTGTGCCGGTGTCGGTGTAGCCCTGAATGCTCCAAAGCTGGTATCTGCTACTATATGCTTCCTAGTACCGGTTTAAGACTTCCATCAGATCTTGTTGCCATCAATGACACTAAAATGAATCCAATGAGTGTCAATTACCAACATGAAGATGTTAGGGCATATATTCATGGTGATTTGAATGAGGTTACGAAGAAAGAGAATATTGAAGATGATCCAAATTATCAACCTTTAGATCTTGATAGTTTGGTAAGAACAATATGTGAGCATGAATTATTGGATTTCTCTACTGGGATGTATCCAGATGTACCTTTGATAGACAAGGAGAAGATTGAGAAAGTGGTAATCAAGTATATGATAACCTTTAACAAATTCATAGATGATATTGAAGAGAAACTACCTAAAGAGCTTTTGGAAGTATTGATAAAGAAAATGAAGGCTACAGTAATGAAGGAATCAAATTTGTGGACTCAAGCACTAGATATGGTAAATAATCCACCATCAAAGGAAAAAATGACAAGAATTAAACAAGCCCTAAACACAAGATTCAAAACAAAGGAAAGGGTAAACTTGATCATGAGAGGAGATTTGGAAGATATCAAGAGGATAGCAAAGAAAAATAAAGATGAATCCTTAGAGGTAGTAGAACAGCTAAATGTTACTTTGTCTTCTCCTCCTGAGAAGAAAAACATGGGAATTGGTCTAGGAGAAACTAAAAGTTTGGCCATTCTAGAAGATAAAAGAGAAGAGTAGAAAGTAGAAAGTGTTATAGGTAATTAGGTAGATGTTGTAGACACTTAAACTAATTATTTTAATTAATTTAATTATCCTACATAATTAATTTATTTAATTATGTTAACCTTTATTCTTCTCAATATTAATTAAATTTAATCTAATTAATATTGTCACTATAGTTTAGTGATTGATTTATTTAATAAATCAATTTTCCCTTTCTTCATCTAAAGTACTAAAAATTAATGCTTCCTAATCCTCCCTTTTAATTAATTAATTAATCCTTGTGATTCCTACAAATCATGTTGTCCTAATCCATCATTAGTCTAATTAATTATTCCCTTAATCTTGCTTAGCATTATTCTTCAATTTTTAATTCCCCCCACTCATTCTCTCTCCTAGTCAAATCCTCCTACGAATCCCACTTGCTCCTAATACCCACCTAATTCTTCTAAATAGTCCCCCTAATCCCTTGCTAGTACCTAATCCCCATGATTAGGCACAAAAGTCAATCATAGGCAATTATGGCTAAATACTCTTTGTCCCTTCTTACCTTCCACCTTAAATGGTCCATTTTGGGTGAATGTGAGATTTTCAAAATCTCACATTCTCCCATGCTTCTCACCTTCCCAAGGAATTTTAAAATTTCTTTTCCCTTTTCCAATCTCCATGCACACAATATCTTAGAAATTTTTAATTCCATATGCATCCCCCAAGGAATTTTTAATTCCTTTTATTTCTCCTAGGTGCATTGGGAACTCTTCCCCATGTACCTTGAGGAGGGTGAAAACAAGAAATGCCTTTATGGAAAATCTCTTGGTCTCCACCCCCCTTGTCATGTCATTGTATTTTGATCCATGTGATTTCCTCTCCTCAAATCCTAGCCCTCCATTCCTCTTCAATCTTGACCGTCCATTTTCCTCTATTCAATTCTATAAATTAGGGTCTCCATCCCCTCACTTGATCATCCACAATCCAAGTAACTTCATGCTGCTAGTTTGAGTTTGAATCCATAAGAGCATCCATATCATACCCTTAGTTTGACTCTATAATCCATCCTTGAAGCTCATCCATTCTTATCCACATTCATCCATTGTTGTGCAATTTGGAGAGCCATCCACATCCCACAATTAGACCAATCCAAACAAGTCAAGTAGGGGAGCATGCTTGGCTTCAACTAGTGTCCAAATAAGAGGAACAAGAGAGTTTCCTCTCTTGCAAGGTAATATTTGTGTTAGTTTTGCGATTTTAAGTGTTGTTCACCAATTAATTTGTGATGATTTTAAGCGTTGTTTGCATGAGGTGGTTCACCAATTAATGTATGTTAGGAATTTGGAAATCATCACAAACAATATAAACATACTAATCATTAGCTCAATCACAAAAGCTCATTGCAACGATTTATCCTAATTACATCCAATAGAGACATAAAGATAAAACATTCAAAAAGATTATGCAAACCAGATGTAAATCCAAATGTTTCCTTCATGCGGCTCCATTGTCCTTCTTTCTTCTCCAAATAGTTTTGTTGTGGATCTCACCTTCAAGTGCATAAACCTAATGTGAAAGCAAGATTGACATTGGCACAAGAGTACTCAAAGCGTGATTTGACAAAGTGATTAGAAATTCGATAATCTGATTAGGGATCCGGGGGTTTTGATTGAAGAAATTCATCCAATTTATAGAGAAATTGGAGAAAAAGATCAAATTAGCATGATTCAATTCAAATGGAAATTGCAAATCAATTATGTCAATTATGACAAATTATGACAAATTATGCACTTTCTATGCAAAATTTGTTGATTGATAATTTATGACAAATTATGACAAACTTCTATGTCAAAAATTGATTGATTGTCAATTATGACAAATTATGACAAATTTCTATGTCATTTCCATGAATTTAGGAGAGAAATAGGAGGAAAATTGAAATTAGGAATTAGAAAATTAGGAAATTAGAAAATGAGGAATTTAAGAAATTAGGAAAAAGATGAAATTGATGAAAATTAGAAACTAGGTAAATTAATTAATAATTTATCATTTATTAATTAATTCACAAAGAAGAATAATTAGCCAATTAAATGAACATTTAATTGTGACAAGAAAACTTAGGATAAATAAATAATTTATTAATCCTAAAGGAGGAAATGACAAATCAGGTTAAATGATTAAATCACGAAACCCTAGAAGATGAATTAGGTCTTGATGAAAGATAATTGACTTGATCATGATTTTGAATTGATAAATGACCAATAAAATGATTTGATTGAGAAAATGCGCCAATTGACGAGGAACAATGACAAATTGATCCAAATTGACACGATTGAGAAGGACGACGATCGATGACAAATCGATCGCGAAATGACAAGATTGACAAAAAGACAAGGATTGATGACAAAATAGATTGCCAAACGACAATATTGAAAATGACTACGATCGATGACAAATCAATCGCAAAATGACAAGATCAAACATGACAACGATCGATGACAAATCGATCGTTAAAACGACAAGATTGAAAATGATAAGGATTGATGATAAATCGATCACCAGATGACAAGATTGATAAGAGGACAAAACCCTAATTAGGATTGACGATGTCCAAAATGATGACAAATGAGCACGCACATTGATGCGATAGGATAAGATCGACCAAAATCATGATTGAAGATTGTTGTCGACAAGACCAAATTTGAAGGCGAGATGAATGAAGAATGTAGAAGAACGACTCGATGCTCGCAAATGATAAAGACCAAGTGCGAATCATAGGAGAAATGTTAATGCGACGCAAAAACCTAAAATGAGGCAATGCAAAAATGTTAAAGTATGACTCCGCAAGCGTTGACCATTTTTAGGTGTCTACAAGTTTATGCATTTATTTGAGTTTTTACTATCTTTTGTATTTAAACTAACCTGCTAACCTTGCTTGAAGTTTCCCTTGGTTCATTTTGGCAGGCCCAGTGGGACCCACATCCCAAAAATCTAATGTTTTTTAAAGGTTTTTTGTGATTTTTAGCCACAGGTTCTGGATCAACGTGAGAGTCTACAATCAGCGTGTGCGCCTCAAGTTCAACATGTACACCTCTGCTTCAGTGCGTGCGCAGGCAGTTCAGTTTTGAATTTCAAATTTACTGACCCGCCTTTTTTGCAGACTGTCATTTAGTGCGTCCGCTTTTCTAGGAAATTTTCGCTTTTAGTAGATTAGAATTCCTTTCTATCTTAATCATTTAAATTTAAAATTCAAAACAAAATTAAAAAAATCAATAAAAAAATAAAAAAAATCTTTCTTTCTGTAATTTTGTCTTGTTTACATTTCTTTGAAACTAGCGCGTGCGCAAGCATTTCAGTGCCTACGGTCTAGTTCAATGTGTCCATTTAACCCGTTTCCCACCTTCTATCAATTTTCCAAATTTGCATTTTTGGAGTCTTTGTTTCTTGCTAATCCTTTTATTACAACGCATACACTCGCAGTTTAGTGCGAGCGCTTCTGTTTCAGCACGCTTGTTTCAGGTATAATCTCTGTTTTCGGGAATTTACATTCTGTTTTTTGTGTTTTCTGTTTTTAGTGGACAAACACTGCTTCGACACGTACGCAGATGTTGCAATGCCTGCACAGGCACTTTAGCGCGTCTACCTATATATCGGCACGTCTGTTGTGGCTATAGGGTTTTTTCTGTTCTGATCAAATTTTGAGTTTTGTAGGTCTGTACGGTCTGTCCAAGACTAGAAACATAAACTACTGACTGTTTATTTTGTAGGACATCGAGAGAAGACTCATTTTTTTTACTAGTCTAGCTATCTTTCATGCATTTCTAGATTAGCACACATTTTGTTTTGGGCATTAAAATTTACAAGTGTCTTCTTAGATTAGCATCACATTTCATTTCCTTAAGGGTCAATGAACATCATGTTTTCCATGTCTTATTTTATTTTGATTGCATTTTTTTACCCTTAGAGGGCCTGCCTTCCCGATTTTCTTGACACTCCACACAGACATTGGTGAGAGGGGAACTACCCAAGTGGCAACGGGCTAAAGCCAAGCTCTTCCGAACCACTATAAATAAATGTGTTTGTGACAAAATTTGCAAGAAATGTGTGCTGATTAGTTCATACCGACACTATGTCTTCCCATATACCCTATAGAGGGCAACCTCTATAAGCTGGGAGCCTTCCGTAACTATGGAGCATAAACTGGTGCATGCATGGCCACATGAACATATTCCCTAACTAAGAACTCTTCTATTTAGAAGCCAAAAACCTTCTAGTCATTTGTGCAAGAGGTCAGACCTCCGAAGGTGCTCACATTTTTATGACTCTTAGTAGAGATACAAAGTTAGCCATGGGGAGTTTTCATGGGAACTGATGCTTGGATTTCCCAGAGAAGTGAGTTTTGAGGGTGGAGCTAGTAGGGTCAAGCATCTAAGTATCCCCTCTGATTAAGCGTATCTAGGAAACCAAGTGAGATCCATGACTATTTTCCTTGTCTGCCTTAGGAAATGTTGTGAAGGTGAATGATTGTCTTTGAGTCACACTTGGCCAATGTGTTTGCTATGTTTGATGTTTTCTTTCCAAGAGTAGAGTGATAAATAATCCCCTCATTTTCTATATTTTTCAAACATTCTCAAGTTCAAATTTTCACACCTTGCATAGTTAAAGTCCAAATCTAGTCCATCACATCTTCACCTCATGTTTCATAAGCCTAAGTTGTAAAATAATCCCAAGAAGTCAATCCATTGTCCAATCAAGAAGAAGAATCTCACCCAAGTCCAACTCATTAGACGCCAAAAGTTTTGGTATACAAACCGCAAACTCTTGCTCAAACATAGGACCTTTTTGCACCAATATCACGATTATATCCATAGTCATAGCAATGAGTTTGATGCTAGTGGCAAACTAAGAGTCCGTGCCCTACACCAAGGATCATGCTTGTCTTTCAATACCAACTATCATCAAAATTGGGGTGGTCACATTCCTTCATACAATTTTCCATCCGAACCTACCAATTATTGAGTCATTTCCATTCCAAGGATATTCTAGTCATCAATTTCTTCTAGTTATCACTATCATTCTTCTTTGATATTTCATCATTACCATTTTCCAAGGACTTAGCACATCAATCAATCACATCGTCAATCAAATCAATCCTCAATCAAATCATCCTCAACTAAATCAACCATCCTTAATCAATCATCCTCCAATCAATCAATCAATCAAATCAACCTCACTCTAAGGTTTTATACCTTGTGAAGTTTTATTTAGACCTCTTCTTTAATCAATTAACCATTTGGCTTTTATGTTTGGGAAAGAATCTCCCCCAAGTACCTTTGCCTCATCTTTTGAGTTGATCAAGACTCCTATCCTATATCTTTATTTTTCCTGGGATCATTAGTGAATCCTTAGTAGAAAGATACTTTGATCATCATCCTAAGGTCTAAATTTTATCCAGCTTGGTTGTCACCTTGTTTGTGGCTTCATCAACATCCCCCACCTAAAATCCTCATCCAAGGACTAAGGGGAAATCTTAATCAAACTCTTTTCCTAATCCAAGGACCCCATCAATCATTTTATCCAACTTCATCAAATCCAAACCAAATCAAAAATCTAAAATCCTAGCTAAGTCCTTTCATCAAACTTTTCTTCCAACAAATTTTCCTAAGATTATTCTTGCATGGTCACAAATTGATCTCAAAAGAAGAAGATGGCCAAACAACAATATGGCATGCCAGAAATTAGTGTCCTATATAAAGATCCTACATAAAATCCCACACAAGGGAAAAATATGCAACCCGACACTCAAGATCCACAACCACAAGGGGACCCTAACATGGTTGATTAAGATGACCTCTCCCCAAAATTACGAACATTCTTAGAGGATTCATACAATCAAGAAATGATGGAGAAATCCATCCGACATAATCCTAGTGGTCTTCTAAAGACTCTTATTGAAAATGGAGCTCGCCTTCCCCTTGATTTAGATAGATTCATTCTTGATCAACAACCATAAGGAGAATTTGCTCCTACTCACATTGTTACACCTATCATCCAACTCCAATCAATAGCGCCTGCGCCTGCCATTAAACCTCAATAAATAGCACCCACAGTATCCATCCCCATGGTTTCCATTCAACCTTCTTCCTTATTGACATCTATACCATTATCCAATCCAATCATGTCTATAATCCAACATACTTCTATGCCATATTCTTCTACCCGACCACAAGTCTCTATTCCACAATATTCAATTCCTCTCAGCAATGCTGCTAATTTCATCAATTCTTCTCTTCCTCCCATCACAACAATTCATGGGTTGTGACCAATCGTCACTCAATTCCCCATCACATCGATCATCATGTCTCATATTCCCGTGTCTTCATCCTACCAATATATTAGTGGTGGTGGTATACCTTCTACAACTCACCAGATACTCGAGGGAAACACAGTCCATCATGTTCAAGACCCGTAACATGATCTAATCAAGGAAACACAAGACATGAAAAACATCATCAAAAACATGAAGGAAGTGAATAACAAAAGAAAACCTTATTTGTTTGAGGAATTCTATCCTTGTCCTTATGATCCTTCGATATCAGCTACACCTTACCCACTAGAGTTTGAGATGCCTAAGTTCATAAAGTATGAGGGTAAGGGGGACCCCTGAGACCATGTTCGTGAGCTTCACATCTTATGCCAAGAAGTCTCCTATAGCGACTTATATCTCTGTAGACTATTCCCTAAGAGTCTCGTAGGAGACACTCTTGCATGGTTCTCATCCCTGCCTAGAGGTTCTATCACCTCCTTTTCAGACTTAGCATTAAAGTTCATGGCCTACTATGCTTATAACATTGTCAATGACATTTCCATTATGGACCTTTGTAACACAAAACAAAGGCCCGGGGAAGCTTTCGCCAACTTCTTGCAGAGGTGGTGACACCTTATCAATAAATTCCAGTGGGATATGCCAGGACAACACTAATAGAATTATTTCAGAAAAATCTGGTACCCAAACTATCAAAACCCTTGACATCTCAGTGCATAAAGTCTTTCCAAAAGTTGACTGAGAAGGGCCTAGCTCTTGAATGTGTATTGTTAGAGGATGGAACTCTAAAGAATTATCAAAAATTCAAGTCAGAATACCTCCTCTTATTAGAATGATAAACCAAAGTTTTGGTCTAAAAACACGAACATAGTCAACGATGGTGTCACTGATGTAAAGTGGGTCCAGACCGTTGCCGCCCCTCCAAAGTCCACCACCACTAATTGCCAATTCAACACTCAACAAAACAATAAAAATCAATCTCAGAGGCCCCCCAACAATGTCTCAGTCTAGGGGCGACCACCCCGATCTAACAATCAAGCCCCAAGGGAGTATACTCCCCTCGCTGAGCCCATTGAGGTTGTGTTCCAAAAGCTGGTCCAGGCTGGTGCGGTTGTCTTTTTGATAACTCGCCTGTTTGATCCTAACCAACCTAAGCATAGGTGGTACAATGAGAATGAGTATTGTGATTATCATTGCATCAATGGGCATGATACACAAAAGTGTATGAAACTAAAAAACTACATACAAAATCTCATTGACAAGGGTAATATTGCGAAAGAAACAACAAAATGTGGTAAAAATAATGATAAACTCAAGATGTACCAGGAACCCTTCCTAAAACATGACAAAGGCAAGACCTCATTCTCTAAAGCTGTGAATTATGAGTATACCAATCATATATCCGACTTTGACTTCTTGGTGGGTCATATTGATCCTATAGATAACCACGTCAATGTCATCAACATCCAAGGAGCTAACCCGCCCCCTTCCCAAATAAAATCTAAGATCACTATTCAAGGAAGTCTCACCCCTCCTCAACTGACAAGCAGACCTAATCCTGCTAAAATAGTCATTCAAGGCACCACACCTTTCGCTTCCTACTCTCAGAATGACTGCAATGTAACTACCCACCATGGGAGGGTAACTGTCCAAGGAACCCCTCCTCCACCAACCCCCCCCCCCCCCCCCTTATGTCATCCACCCACTGATATGACATCCTTGACCATATTGGGAAGACCCCCCCACAAATATTCATCTTAGAGCTCCTCAAGACCTCGCTTTTCCACAAGGAGATTTTGGAACAAGCCCTCCTCGAGTCACGTGTCCCTGACAACATCAATGTTGCCCAATTCCAAGCCCTCATTGGAAACCTTGCTGCCCAACAACACCTTGTTTTCACCACCAATGATTCTCCCACAGATGATGATCATAATAAACCATTGCACATTGAAGCTCTTTGTTTGTCCCAACTGGTGCTGAGAGGGGATGGGTGAATCAACACTTTACCAATTTTAAAAAATTAAAACCTTTTAACTCAAGACAACACTAACTTAATATTCATCAATATAAATAGTTATTGTAGAAGAACATGCATGCATGAAAAGATACAGAGTAACACCAAGATTTATCTTGTGGAAACCCAAATGGGAGAAAAACACAGCATGAGTAGAAACTCACAAAATTTGCACTCTTCTGGAGTACGGCCGATGAGGAGGCATCCCTGTTAGGAGATTATAAAGACACTGTTAGCTGCCACTCGGTTAAGGGATTTAATTTAAGGCCTATTAGTGCCTTTACCTTGTTAGAGGTAGCCTTTTTAAAGGTCTTGGGATCATCAATTAAGATGTCACCCGGTTAAGGGATTTTACAAAGGGACCTATTAAATTCCACCCGGGTAAGGGATTTTGAGTTTCAATGGTTAGAAAGCAACATGAAGTTGATCTGCTGGAATAGCTATTGATAGCTTGATCAGATCACAATGAAAATCATACTCTGTCTCCATTGGTTGTGTCTGCTCTTCACTACACCAGTCCTTTGCTCATACCCTTGGCTCTGCACTCTTCCGGTCTACTTCACACATACTTTTCTTTGCTAAATCATTTAGCACTTCCTTACTCTTCACTTCGGATCACCTCTCACAGGATTTGTACTTTGCAAATTTTACGATAATTTTTTTTTTAGAATGAACTCAAAATACTTTATACACTCTCTGCCGTCACCTTCAGGTGTTTCCTTAGTAAATGCAATCACATATTTTGGTAGATTTCAAATTCAAATCTTCCCGCTCTTTCTCTGCATGCCTTGCAAGAATTCCGTCAACTACTCAACCAATTCTTCCACTGCATCCCCCAAAAATAATGACTTCTGGGTCAAGTTTATTCTTTTAAATGCAAACCAGAAAATCCGCAAGTAATCATGGCTTAATTGTATGATAACTGAAGTTGACTTCACCAACCTTTAGTTGGGTGTTGCTACAAACTCACCAAATCACCTCTTACCATTGCAATTGTGTAACCGATCACCACTCTGAGATTTACGGTGCCCACCTATCTTCCTTCTGCTTCACCAGTCTATCGGTATACCACTGCGCTCTTCATTACTGATTCATCCTTTGATGCCGATTTGCAGTGCTTCTATCAAGCCTCTTCTCTTGTTTGCCAATGAGGTTTTGGTTTGCATACAACCTCAAGCCTTCTTTCCTAAGTCACCTTCTATGACTTCATCATCATCAAAATGACCAACGTGAAGATATGACCTCAACACCGATCTTCTTGAGTGACAGGCCGGTTAGCTTAGTCTTGCTAGCAATATGGAGGAATTGATTATGTGTTGCATTGATGTTTTGTAATTGATGTCAACACTAGCCATTATGGTTGGTTACCAATAGACAGGTTTTGGTTACCGGTAGAAGAACTAGTGTTACCAGTAAGCGTTTAAGGTTTTACCGGCAGAGCTTTTACTAAGAATCTTTGTCAGAATGCATAAGTGGCATTGGTGCGACTTCTAGATGGAATTCGGGATGCAGAAGATGATCCTTGATCATGGCTCGACTGATTGGAGACATCTCTTTGTCATGGTGGACCCAGATTAGGTCCGGTACCTATCTAGGTTATGGACTGGTATGATGTTAACGTGTTCTCTACACGTTACCAGGATGTTTTATGGATTGGTTAATCTTGTTTTGGTCTAAAGTTGACATGGCATATCATTGTAATATGGATGTATGCAATGATCTTATTGTAATATATTTTAGGTGGCCAACCTAATTGGTTTATGCCTTAGGGTTTGTATAAATTGATGTAAGATCTCATTGTAGATTGTGTGTCGTGGTCGTGGAATGAAATATCATATGCGAAGGAGATTTTGTCGATCATAGGTGATCGAATTGGGTTTAAGTAAGAGGTCAAAGGCCTCTGGTATTGAGCTTAACTGGGACTATAATTAGGCATGGTAGATGCTATTTGTGGTAGTTCATTCTTCTAGATTATTGTCCAATTATATTGAGGTGGTTATAACCTCTCTTTAGTCAGTGAGACTCCTTTGTAATGAGCAACACGCTCTAGGTAGTGTTCCTTCCTGCATGTGCAGTCCCCTTATTGTATCACATACTTTCTGCAGAAGTATCATCTGATTGTGGGTTGGCTTTCCACTATGGTTTTTCCATTTACCGGTTTTTCCATGTACAAATCATGGTGTTATGTGGTATGGTTACATTGTGTTAATTCTCTGTTTCATTCTTAAGTTTTATTGCTTACCGGTATCTGTTTCTATTATTCCAGTAATCAATGTTTATGTGCTCTGCTTAAAAGTTATAAAGTGGTTTGATTAATATAATCTGTTGACAACTGATTCACCCCCCCCACTCTTCATTGTCCACCGGTTATCCTAACAATTGGTATTAGAGCTTTGGTCCTCTTTTGCATAGTCTTAACCGCTTGAGGTAGATCCTATGGCAAATAATACTTCAAATCCACCGGCAACTATTTTTAGAAGAGAAATCCCTAATCTTGATGGAACAAATTATGGGATATGGAAAATCCAAATGGAGACTCATCTTATATGTCTTGGCAAGGATGTTTGGGAGGTCACTAAGAAAGGATATACACCTTATGATCGACATCTGGCAATCCTGCTCTTGCAGACCTGGACAAGAACATTGAAAATGATTGTAGAGATAGAGAAGCTCTCTTGTGTGCACTTACTGATCATAAATCATGGGATTGTCTGATAAATCATCAGCAAAAGTTATGTGGGATAAATTGCAAACTTTGAATGAAGGTGATCATACTGTCAAAATTTCTAAACTTGATGGTTACCGGGTAAGGTATGAGAACTTGAAGATGGAAGATAATGAAAGAATTGCTACATTTATGGAAAGTGTAAATGAGATTTTTATGGGAATTCAATGTTGTGGAGGATCTTTGAGTGAAGATGAAATAGTTTCCAAAGTCTTGAGAGCCCTTCCACTGGCTTACAAGATGAAGGTGACTGTAATTAATGAATTGAGAACAATGGCAAACACTTCAGTTAACAAAGACATTTTGATTGGGAAATTATCTGCTTTTGAGCTTGAATAATTTGGACCCTCTGGAGCTACAAAGTCTAAACATTCTTTTCATGCATCATCATCTATCGACAAAAGTGATTGGAAAACCTTATATGCAAAAGACTTGGAAGATATGAGGAAAGAGGATGAAGAATTTGAGCAACTTGAAGCCTTATTTACTAGAAGAGTACCTAAAGGACCGACATGAAGTAAGAATAAAGGAAAAGAACCTTTTAAATGTTTTGCATGTAATAAGATTGGTCATTTTGCATCAAGATGTCCTGAAAGGAATGCAAGATTTGAAGAAAGAGTTAAGAAATAATTTAAGCCTAATCAGAACATATATAGATTCAAGAGAAGCAAACAATGCTACTAGAAGATGAGGAAGGAGTAAGTGATGACTCTGAGGATGAACCGACAACAAACTTTGCTAATGGATCCGACAATGGAAAGGAATGGTTGTTCTATACTGTAAAGGAAGATGAATTAGAACTGGCTATCAAGAATGAACAAAGGCCCTGGCAACATAAGTCGAAGACAAGGATGAATGGGTAATTTATAGTGGATTCTCACATCATATGACTAGAGATAAAAGAAAATTTCTATCCCTGCAAGAATACAATGGTGGTCAAGTAAGATTTGGAGATGACAAAGCATGTTTGATCAAAGGTAGAGGTATTATTTCTCTGGATGGCAAACATAATATTGATAATGTCTATTATGTAGAAGGTTTAAAGCATAATATTTTAAGTGCTGGTGAATTGGTGGACAAGGGATTTCAACTTCAGTTTAAAGATTGAAAATGCAAAATCATTAACAAAACTGGTTTGGAGATTGCAACCGGTACTTAGACTGGAGGTAATATATTTCACTTGAACACTAGTAATAAGACATGTTTGATTGCTCATATTGATGAGAGTTGGCTTTGGCATAAGAGGTCGTGTCATGTTAATTTTGATTGTATTGTTAAGATCAGTTGAACAAAGGCAGTTAGAGATATACCTAAGATTATAAAGCCTCATAATCCGGTATATAAGGAATGTCAATTGGGAAAGAAAGTTAGAACTTCTTTTAAGAGAATACATGATAAATCTAATGATGTGCTTGATTTGATTCACACTAACTTATGTGGTCCAGCAAGGACGAGAAGCTTTCAAGGTGATAGATACTTCATGCTGATAATTGATGACTATTCTAGAATGATGTGGGTGAATTTTCTTAGGGAGAAGTCTGAAGCCTTTGAGAAATTCAAGATCTTTAAAGCAAAGGTGGAAATAGAAACTAGATTGAAAATCAAATGTCTGAGATCAGATCAAGGCGATGAGTTCACTTCTCATGAATTTAATAGTTATTGTGAGACAAATGGAATAAGGAGACATTTATCTGCACCCTGAACTCCTCAGCAAAATGGAGTAGTGGAAAGGAAGAATAGAACCATGATGATGGAAGCCAAATTGCCTCACATCTACTGGAGAGAAGCAGTGAGTATAATAGTCTACACATTCAACAAAGTTTATATCAAAGGTGAAACCAGTAAGATCCCTTATGAATTATGGTTTGGACATACACCTATTGTTAAATATTTTAGAATTTTTGGAAGTAAATGTTATATCAAAAAGGATGATTCAATTGAGAAGTTTGATCCTAGATGTGATGAAGGGATATTTCTTGGATATTCAATTCAAAGAAAAGCATATAGATGTTATAACAAAAGATTGCAGAAAATTGTGGAGAGTACAAATGTGAAAGTGGATGAGAAATACATAAATCAATCTATATCATATGACAGGGAACCAACAGTGGAAATGATCATAACTGAACTGATAATGACTCAACCGGTAGAAGACACTGAGACAGTTACACCAGTACAATCAGAAAGTTCAATTGTGACTGATGTTCAAAACAATGAACCTGGAGTTCAGAAGACACCAAGGTATGTAAGATTAAATCATTTTGAAGATCAAATCATTGGAGATAGGAACAAGGGAGTTATGACAAGAAAAATACTAGTAAATGAAGAGGTATGTCTTATTTCTCAAATTGAACCGACATCTATTATTGAAGCTTGTAAAGATAAACATTGGTTAAAGGCTATGGAAGATGAATTAAATCGGATAGAGAAGAATAACACTTGGAATTTAGTTCCCCGGCCTAAAAATAAGAATGTTATTGGAACTAAATGGGTCTTTAGAAATAAACTAAATGAGGATGGTCAAGTTGTAAGAAACAAGGCTAGATTGGTTTGTAAAGGATATTGTCAAATGGAAGGAATTGATTATGGTGAGACATTTGCACCTGTAGCTAGAATTGAATCCATTAGACTATTTATTGCCTATGCAGCTTACAAGAACTATAAGGTCTATCAAATGGATGTCAAATGTGCATTTTTGAATGGTGAACTTGAGGAAGAGGTATACATTGTGCACCTTGATGGATTTTCACTAACAGATGATAAAGATATGGTTTGCAGGTTAAGGAAAGCATTATATGGATTGAAACAAGCACCCCGAGCTTGGTATGCAAGGTTGGATAAATATTTTTTGAAGCTTGGTTTTACTAAAGACAATGCTGACAGTAATTTATATTACAAAATCCTTGATGATGATATTCTGATTATTGGAGTATTTATTGATGATATCATTTTTGGAGGTGAACATAAACCGTGCATGAAATTCTGTAATAATATGAAGAATGAATTTGAAATGTCCATGATTGGTGAGATTGTTGGCAAATGCACACTCCAATGAGAAATTGTAAGTGATTGTAGGTATTGCCATTGATGGAAACCCTACAATCATATGATACCGACAAGCACCAACACCGATAGACTCTACATCAGCATACGTTCACCGACACCAAAAATATTGATTACTAGTACCCTGGCCAACATGATTTTATTTATTGCAAAATGTAATAATTGTAATATTTTTTTGAAAGTTGACAAGGCATATTGTAATAAGGCTCATATATAAGTATGAGATCTTAAAGAACATTTGTAGATAGGATATATGATGGATATTATGTGCGAATATTCAGGCAGATCGTAAAGGTTTATGATTATTGCAGAGCTTAAACCGGTACTGGATCTGGCATAGTAGATGTCCTTTTGTAGCAATACATCATCTTGGATTTGCATAATCCACTTTTGTAAGTCAGTGAGACTTCTCTTTTGTATTTAAGCAATGAGATTTAGGCAGTTGGCATTCCTGCATGTGCAGGCCCCTGTTGTAACAGTAATATTCACTTATTGTCCAGTAAGCGAATATTATGGGTCACAAATCCCACCAAGGTTTTTCCCACACCGGGTTTCCTCATTAAAATAATTGTGTTATGGTGTGCCTTTTATGTTGTGTTTATTGTTCTTATTTACTATATTAATTCTTGTTTACCAGTACACAGTTTTGGAATGCTTTTCATTTAATAAGTTAAGAAAATCCATTAACTGGCAAGATACTGATTCACCCCCCCTCTCAGTATCTTTGGAAATCCTAACAATTGGTATCAGAGCTTGGTCCTCTATTTTCAAAAGCCTAACAGCTTGAGGAAGATTCTGACACTGGTAGAGATGGAAAACTTGAGGAAGCAACTAGAAACATCTCTTGCAGACTATGATACATAAAAGTTGAAGAATATGAAAGTTGAAGATGATCTGAAGGCTGCACAGGAAATCATTCAAGGACTTCAAAAAAATCTCACTATTGCTAGGAACAAAAGAAGATAACTTTCTGAGAAGATGCAGAGTGATGATGATGAGAAAGAAACTCTTTATGACCTTGTGAACAAAGTAAGACAAGAAAACAATACAATGAAGAATGAGATGCAAGATATGACCATGAGATTTTGTAAAGACATTGAAGATAGAAAGAAGAATGAAGATGATCTGGCTAGAAGAATCAATGATGCTACAAATGAAAATATAAGACTCATTCATGAGAATGATATGTTAAAAATAGATATGATACACTTGAAACATGAGTCAACACAAGGAGAAGTTCAAGAAAAGTTTAGAAGAACTTGATGACATGCTGAAAAATCAGAAACCTAATCGTGACACTAATGGCCTTGGCTTTGAAGTTGGTGAGAGCTCCGGTACTGCAAACACCCATGATCATAGTAAATCGATAAGACAACCTAATGCTTACAAATTCAATGGAAAATGATTTAGTTGTAATAAGTATGGTCATAGAGAAAATCAGTGTAGATCTAGAAACTATCAGAACACCAATGCACCCACCGGTCAATGCTCTAAATGCAACAAAATTGGTCATAACTCAGAAAACTGCAGAATGAATGCAAGATGTTATATTTGTGGAAGATTTGGACACTTATCTAATCAATGCAGAACACATACCGACATAGGATATGGAAAAGCTATTCAGAAAAATAATGTGACTTGTTATGCTTGTAACAAGATTGGACATATTGCAAAATTTTGTAGAAGTAAGACATCACCGACAAATAACAAAGGACCCAGTTTGAAAGGTAAAGAAAAGGTTGAAGAAGTAAAGAAGGAATTTTCAAAATAATGGATTAGAAATTCTGACATGAATGCTAGCGAAGCTATTCCTTCACCGGTAGAACAGAGTATCACTCCACCGGCAGGAGATTCTTCATCTAACTAAAGAAAAATCTTTTGGGGGTATGGCAATAAACTGTAAAACATGCTAATTTACCCTCGGTTGATGGTGAGAAGTTGGATTACTTCTTTACCGATAGATGAGTTAAGTTTAGAATTAACTGACAGACATTAAATGTGGTAGTTGAAGGAAATAACATTATATAGCAAGTGTCTTGGCCCTTTTTCATTCACCGAGCATTCAAATCTCCAGAGAGCGCAAAAATCCCGAGCAAAGGCATCCACAATGAAAAGTGAAGCAAATCATCCTAAAGGTAGATTAAGGTATTTATAACTATGGCTTCTTCCTCTGCACCTAAATTCATTGCAAACCCTACTGTGATTGAAGTTATTAAGTGCCCTAGACCCGTGTTCAAACTTATTCCTGAAATTGTGAAGAAAGATGATACCCAAGGAGCATTTTCAAAAATACGTAAGGGAGTAGTTTACGCTGAGGATCCTAGAATCTATATACATTGTCATATTGAGGAACTAGGAGCTAAAGAAATAGCGAACATGTATAGAACTATAATTTGTGATGAACATGGAAGTGTTAAAATGGAACACAAGATAGTGGAAACCCTAGGCTTTGTGGACATTCTTAGTATCCCTGATTTTCCTAAGGATGTGATAAGGATTGTCTTGAGCAGAGTTCATGGAGAATTCTTTTGGTTGGATTCCATCCATAAGATTACCAAAGAGGTAGTTAGGGTAGTGATAGACTTATCTTCCACAAGTAGCAGGCCTGATAAAACTAAAAAGGTTCCATATGACAATGTGATGACCCTAACCGGCACAACATTTGATAAAAGATCCCTAAGAGTCAACGATGTGAAGGACATCAATGTTAGATTTATCAGCATGATTCTTGGTTATAAGGCTACACATGCAAATAGACTAAACTCTGTTTCCAGCTTATGAATCAAAAGTGCATATGACATGGTGAATAAAAATGCTATGATTGCTATATGTGAGTGGCTAAAAGATGAACTGATAGACAATTTGAAGAAAATCAAAGGTGATAAGAAAATAAATTTCAGATTTGGGAACCTGCTTGTGTGTTTAATGCTGTACATTACCAAGGAAGTACCCTGTATTGGTAGGAAAGAATTTGGTTTTGATATACCATTAGGAAAACAACTTCTAGACATACTGAACAACATGGGAGATGATAGGGAGAAAAACATAAATGAACATTTTCAAACTTTGAAAGCAAAGATGAAGACAAGAATAAGGCTATCTCAAGCAATTGTTGATAAGTATAAAAAAGAGATATGCTTTGTGATCAAGAAAGATGAAATTTGGATGGAGGCAATTGTCCCTAGGATTGTTTGGGTCACAGAGATGGGATATGAGGTAGATGACAACATAGTTGAAAGCTATGCAAAATCTCTCTTAGAAGCACCTAAGGAACCATCAAAGAAAGTTTTTGGCAATGCAGAGACCATAGAAAGCAAAATCCAATCTAAGAAAAGAATCAAGAAAACTGAATAGATAGTGAGGAAGGGAACAATACAGGCAAAAGCAATAAAAGAAGATGTATTAAACAAAACTGGTATTAAGGAGAGTGAATTGGAAGGACTACAACTAGAAGCACATCTTTCATCGATTGCTACTTCCTCTGATAGTGAAATACCAACAGAGTTTAAAAGGGTAGTTAGGAAAAGAAAACCTTCACCAACACCTGCTCCTACACCAAAAAGAACAAGACAAAAACAACAGGCAGTTAGGGCTCCAGCAAGGAAGTTGACACCAAAGAAGAAGAAACAAAAACAAGTTGTTCCTCCACTTGAAAAACTTCTGAGTGAAATAACCGAAGATGGCAAATTGGCTAACATCAACAAGTTGTATAACACACGATCAGATGATGATAAAGAAAGTATAAAAAATAGTGTCATTTTACATCTTGATATTTATACGAAATTTTTGATGGAGATTATAGATGACATACCCAATGACTTGTACAAAAGATTAGAAGCTATAAGGGTAGCTATTGTGGAATTAGATAAAATGATAAAAATAGAGAAACTACTTGCAGTTCACCCAGTGAAATCCACATAAGAGATAGATGAACTAATCAGTGAGGCTAACCGGACAATATTCTCAACCAGTCACTGACATGTAGCACTGATGGTAGGTAGAGTAAATGAAATATCAGAAGAAACTACAGACAAGTGGGATATATCCTTTGTTGAAAAGGAGAAACAAGAAGAGCTTAAGAGACCAAAGACTTTTAAAGTCTATCAAAAAGAAAAGGACAAGGATAAGGGGAAAGGTAAAGTAGGTGGACCTCCAAGCCTAAAGGTAACTGATAACTTACCCCCACCTCTTTTTGATACTCCACCGATACAAACTATTGACACACAATCGATAATGGAGAGTCTGGAAACACCACATGAGGATATAAATCCCAATTATGAGGTGCTATACACAATGAACATTGACACATAGGAAGTCAATATTGTGGTGGATAAGGAAACAACTAACAAAAGAGATGTGGCAATTGAGAAACTAACATGAAATATTGCAGTTGAAAACATTGGAATTGGGGCAGAACAACAAATTGAAACATCAAATGAACCCCCGGACACAAGAAAGGTAGAGACCACAGGTGTGCATACTAATGCATCTACTGAGCCACTGATAACAACTGAAACTGGAAAACCTACTGAGTCACTGGCAGTAGACAGTACAAAGGTAAACAAAGAAAAATCGACAGTGGACACCACAATAAAAACCTCAGAGGCACAAACAGAGACACCATCAGGAGAGGACATTGAGAAACCGATAGAGAAATAGGTCCATACTGAGAAAAACATTGACAAACAGGAAAAGCAACAAGCTCCTTCATAGACAGTGCCACTGTCCACATCTGACAAGCCCAAGCCTTTGGTAGTAGAAATGCAAACTCAAATTGATCCTCTAGAGAAAGAGGAAAGCAAAGCTATCACTATCACCGACGGATTACAGATTGTAAAAATAGTTGGACAGTCATCCGAAACATCCATGACTAATTTTAGGCTAACAAATGTAACATAGGTACTATTAGATTCAATAAAGAAAATAACAGAGTGCAATGCACAAGCTTATAAGGCTATAGATGACACTTTACCAATTTTGAAGATGATAGCTCCAAAGTGTAACATAGAAAATAAAGATTCTTTAAGCCAATTAGACACATTGTCCAAGTATATAACCGGCAACCTAATAACACTGGATCAAATAAATGAAGACACCTTCAGAGAGAAAATGAATAAGGAAAAGGAAAAATTATTTGAGGAGACAATGAAGAAGAATAAGGAACATATGGAAACCTTATTACTGGTATTAAGCAAAACAATTTTGGACTTCAAGAAATTGTATAGAGACACATGCAAAATAGACATTTAGATAAAAGACATAGATAAAGAGATCGACATAGCCCAATAGGAAATTAATTATATTGCTAACAACTTGATAGGTTCATCATATTCGATATCAGTAATTGAATAGGAAATTGCAGGATTTGAAGGAAAAATAGAAAAACTTGAGAAAGACAAGGAAAGGATGAAGTTTAAGGCAAAAGAACTTAAGTACAGACTAAGTCCTAAACTAGATATCCTCATATCTTTGAGAAAAGAGATTTCTAAGGCTCTTTATCTAGGACTTAAGACATCGAAAGAGAAAATGCACTTTCTCACCGCTACAATTTAGAGAATAGAAGCAACAATAAAGGACAGTGAGAGGTTCAACAACAGTATGAATGTTGCCTTAGCAAAAATTTATCAGATTGTAATCAACCAGTTACAAGGAACTAGACAGGAACTACACTCAATTGACATTGAATGACAACCTTTGTCATTGATGCCAAAGGGGGAGTAGTTGAGGATGAGAAAAAGGATAACAAAAGAGATAATCTACTCAGGGGGAGCACACAGAGCACACAATTTTGATAGTTTTGGTAAGACATATTTTTGGACAACACTTTTTGGATTTTTTTCATGAGTATTGCTATCAATGCCAAAGGGGGAGAGTGTTGGCAAATGCATACTTCAATGAGAAATTGTTAGTAATTGAAGGTATTTTCATTGATGGCAACCCTAAAATCATATGATACTGACAACCACCGATACCGACAGACTCTACACTGGCATACGTTCATCGGCACCGAAAATATTGATTACCAGCACCCTGGCCGACATGATTTTATTTATTGCGAAATGTAATTAATTGTAATATCTTTTTGAAAGCTGACAAGGCATATTGTAATAAGGCTCATATATAAGTATGAGATCTTAAAGAACATTTGTAGATAGGATATATGATGGATATTATGTGCGAATATTCAGGCAGATTGTAAAGTAAGGTTTATGATTATTGCAGAGCTTAAACTGATACTGGATCTGGCATAGCAGATGCCCTTTTGTAGCAGTACATCATCTTGGATTTGCATAATCCACTTTTGTAAGTTAGTGAGACTTCTCTTTTGTATTTAAGCAGTGAGCTTTAGGCAGTTGGCCTTCCTGCATGTGCAGTCCCCTATTGTAATAGTAATATTCACTTATTGGCCAGTAAGCAAATATTATGGGTCACAAATCCCACCGAGGTTTTTCCCACACTGGGTTTCCTCGTTAAAAATATTGTGTTATGGTGTGCCTTTTATGTTGTGTTTATTTTTCTTATTTACTGCATTAAGTCTTGTTTACTGGTACACATTTTTGGAATGCTTTTCATTTAATAAGTTAAGAAAATCCATTAATCGACAAGATACTGATCACCCCCCCCTCTCAGTATCTTTGGGAATCCTAACAAAGATGAGATTTTTCTTAGGTTTGCAGATTACTCAAACTGACAAAGGCATCTTTATCTGTCAAACTAAGTATGTAAGGGAATTGTTGAAAATGTTTGGTATGGATAATTCTAAACTGATAAGTACTCCTATGGTGACAAGTGAGAAATTATCTATCAAAGACATATCTGCATCGGTAAATTTGACAAGGTATAAGTCTATGATTGGTGGCTTGTTGTATCTAACTCAGACTAGACCAGATATTATGAATTTAGTAAGTATTGTTTCAAGATATCAAAGTAATCCTAAAGAAAATCATGAATGTGCAGTAAAGAAGATATTCTGGTATTTGCAAGGAACAACAAAATATAGCTTATGGTATTATATAGATGATAACTTCACTTTATGTGCATATACAGATTCAGACCAGGGAGGAGATACTGATGACAGGAAGATCACTTTTGTTGGAGCTTTCTTTCTTGGAAAGAAATTGGTTTCATGGATCAACAAAAAATAGTCATGCGTTTGTTTATCTATTGCAGAAGCTGAATATGTTGCAAAAACAACTAATTGCACTCAAGTCTTATGGATGAAGAAAATGTTGAAAGATATCAAGGTAAATTATAGTAAATCGGTAGTTATCTATTGTGATAACTCTGCAGCTATTAACATGTCTAAGAATCTGGTATTTCACTCCAAGACTAAGCACATATCAATAAAATATAACTTTCTTAAGGACAAGGTGGAAGAAAAAGAAGTCAAATTGGTTTATGTGAACACTAAAGAGCAGATTGCAGATATATTCACTAAACCACCATCTAAGGAATCATTTGAGTATTTGAGAGATAGTTTAGGGGTATCTACCCCTCTAGCAAAAAATTAATTAATGGAGTAGACCATTAGTCCAGTTTGCATCATCAACTTTATCCTTTGCTTCGGGTTGATGTAGTGGTGCTACTACTTAGGGGGAGTAGTCGGCTTTGAGATTCATAGAATTTTGATATCTATGTCATATCTTTGGCATTGATGTCAAAGGGGGAGAGTTATATGTGAAAAATAATGTTTATGGGAGAAAAATTCAGATTAATTTCAGATTGGACTGCACTCCTCAGGGGGAGTTGCTGGGATTTTTTTCAGTTTTTCATTGTTATATCTTCTATGAGAAATGTTTGGCACATCTTGACACTTAGATGTTTTCTTTTTCACATCTAGTGTTGCCATCAATGCCAAAGGGGGATATTGTTGGCAATATGGAGGAGTTGATTATGTGTTGCATTGATGTTTTGTCATTGATGTCAACACTAGCCGTTATGGTTGGTTACCAACAGACAAGTTTTGGTTACCAGTAGAAGAACTAGTATTATTGTAAGGGTTTAAGGTTTTACTGGTAGAGATTTTATTGAGAATCTTTTACAGAATGCATAAGTGGTGTTGGTGCGGCTTCTAGATGGAATTCAGGATGTAGAAGACGATCCTTGATCATAGATTGACTAATTGGAGACATCGCTTTGGCGTGATGGACCTAGATTAGGTCCGGTACATATCTAGGTTATGGACTAGTATCATGTTAATGTGTTCTCTACACGTTACTGGGATGATTTATGGATTGGTTAATGTTGTTTTGGTCTAAATTTGACATGGCATATCATTGTAATATGGATGTATGTAATGATCTTATTATAATATCTTTTAGGTGGTCAACCTAATTGGTTTAGGCCTTAGGGTTTGTATAAATTGATGCAAGATCTCATTGTAGATCATGTGTCGTGGTCGTGGAATGAAATATCATATGCGAAGGAGATTTCGTCAATCATAGGTGATCGAATTGGGTTTAAGTAAGAGGTTAAAGGCCTCCGGTATTGAGCTTAACTGGGACTGTAATCAGGCATGGTAGATGCTATCTCTAGCAGTTCATTCTTCTGGATTGTTGTCCAATTATCTTGAGGTGGTTATAACCTCTCTGTAATGAGAAGTATGCTCTAAGCAGTGTGCCTTCCTGCATGTGCATGCCCCTTATTGTATCACATACTTTCTGCAGAAGTATCAATTGACTATGGGTAGGCTTCCCACCATGATTTTTTCCTTTACCAGGTTTTCCACGTACAAATCATGGTGTTATGTGGTATGGTTGCATTGTGTTAATTCTTTGTTTCATTCTTAAGTTTTATTGCTTATCGATATCTATTTCTTTTATTCTGGTATTCAATGTTTATGTGCTCCGGTTAAAAGTTATAAAGTGGTTTGATTAGTATAATATGTTGACAACTGATTCACCCCTCCCACTCAGTTGTCCACTAGTTATCCTAACAAGTCTATCTTCCCTTGAGCTGATTGAACCTTGATCATCTGTCTCTTATGCTGCTTCCATGTTGTTTACAAGTCATCACCTTTGCTACTGAGATACACCACTCCACCGGTACCACTCCACTGGTCAGTGTTAGACATCAATGACAAATCTTAGCTAATAAACCGGTTCTCTGGATTAAACGGTTTTATCAATGCCAACAATCTCCCCCTTTGGTATTGATGGCAACACTTCAGAATCTTTCTTATCAGTTGCTCTTGCATGTACTTTCTTCATTTCTTTCTTTATCATTACTTCTGCTCTGAGTAATGAATATCTCCTCCTAACACTGGCAATATTCTGTTTCAGCAACTTCAGCTCAGCACTACTTACCATCAACAACTTCATCTCAACACTACTTACCAATACTCAAACACTATAATCATATCTTCCCTTTTGACAACAATGCCAAAGATGTATTTCAGTATACTTACAAGACTGCTCCCCCTAACTAGAGTAGTCCACACTTATCAATCTAGTCTTAGATATTTTTCATAAAGAAATCATACCAGATTGATGTAGAGCCCTTTTTTACTTACTTTAATGCAGGTAGGGGTATCATCTCTAGCTTACCTCCAAGGAATCCAAAGGTGTCCTTCTGTAGTGGCTTGGTGAAGATATCAACCACCTATTCATTTTTTGGTATATACTCCAACCTCACTTCCTTGTCTTGAACCTGTTCCTTGAGGTAGTGGTATTTGATAGCTATATGCTTTGTGTTGGAATGTATCACCAGATTCTTGGATATGTTGATAGCACTGGTGTTGTCACAGTTAATCACCACCGGTCCAATCACCTTTTCTTGGATACCTTCCAATAATTGCTTGATCCATACTATCTATGTATAGTTGATTGTAGCAGCCACATACTTAGCCTAAACCATGGATTGAGAGATGAAATTTTGTTTCTTGGTTGTCCATGACACAATCTTGTCTCCAAGAAATAATGCACCTCCACTAGTGCTCTTTCTATCATCAATGTTCCCTGCCCAATTTATATCAGTGAAGACACTTAAATTGAAATCTCCCTTATGTGGATACCAAAGACCATACTCATTAATCTCCTTAAGGTATCTAAATATTCTCTTAACCACCACCATATGAGTCTCTTTTGGATTTACAACAAATCTAGCAACCAAGCCAATAATTTGTTTTGTATCCGGTCTACTGTGTACTGTATACTGCAACTTACTGATCATGGATCAATAAAGTGTCTCATTCACTTCATGAGCCTCATCATTTTTGGAGAGCTTGCAACTTGTAACCATTGGAGTTCCAATAGGTTTGCAATCTTCCATTCCAAAAGTCTTCAAAATTTCCCTTATGTACTTGGTCTGGCTAATGTATATACCATTCTTTAGCTGTGATACTTGCAGGCCAATGAAGAATTTTATTTCACCAATCATGGACATTTCAAACTCTTGCTTCATTTGTTTTGCAAAACCTCTGCTCATCTCATCATGTCCTCCAAAGATAATGTCATCAACAAACATTTCTGCAATCAGATGTTTTCCTTTTTCTCTGATCTTCAGATACAAGTTACTGTTATCACTAGTTCTCATGAACCGTATTATTAATAGATATGAGTGCAACCTCTCATACCAAGCTCTTGGTGCTTTTTTTAGCCCATATGGAGCCTTCTTCAGCCTGCATACCATATCTCTTCCATCTTCTGATATAAACCCTTCCAGTTTTTCTATGTACACTTCTTCCTCTAAAACACCGTTGAAGAATACTGATTTGACATCCATTTGGTAAACTTGGAACTTCTTGTAAGCATCATAGGCAAGCAAGATTCTAACCCCTTTAAGCCTGACCATCGGTGCAAAAGTTTCTCCATAATCCAAACCTTCTTCTTGAGCATAGCCTTTGTAGACTAACCTTGCTTTGTTTCTTACTACTTGACCGGTTTCATCCATTTTGTTTCTAAACACCCATTTGGTGCCTATCACTTTTTTGTTTTCCGATCTGGGCAGTAGAGTCCAAGTTTTATTTTTCTCAAATTGCTCTAGTTCCTCCTCCATGGCTTTGATCTAGTATTCATCTTTAGATCCTCCTTTGCTTTTTTGGGCTCAATTTTGGAGAGCAGACATGCATTCTCTCTTTCTCTTCTTCTAGTCAATATTCCTATATCTTTGTCACCAATGATATTTTTAGCAGAGTGATTGTTTTTGACATACCTTGCTAGTACCGACTCATTTCTTGGAGCTTCTTCTACCAGTTGTGCAAGTTCTACTTCACATGCTTCCTCATTTGCCTCTACAATAGGATTCTCTTCAGCAGGTTCGATCGGTACATTGTACTCAAATCCTTGATAATCCTTTGGTTCACTCTTGCTATCCTATTCATTTTTCTTAGAGAACTCATCTACTTTGACATTGGCACTCTCCACAATCTTATCGATCCTTTTGTTCAAACACCGATATGCTTTACTCTTTGTGGAGTAACCTAAGAAGGTTTCTTCATCACTCTTGGGATCTAACTTTCTAGAGTACTCATCCCTCTTGATATAGCACCTGCTTCCAAATACTTTGAAATAGCTCACATTGGGTGAGTATCCACATCATAATTCATATGGAGTTTTATTTTCCCCTTTCTTCACCTGTATCTGGTTCAAGGTGTGCACATTAGTGCTTACTACTTCTCTCTAGAAGATATGTGGAATATCCTTTTGTATCATCAGAGTCCTCGCATAATCAATCAGATTTCTATTCCTTCTTTCAACAACCCCATTCTGCTGAGGTGTTCTGGGTGCAGACATCTATCTCATAATCCCTTATTCTTCATAGTAATTCATGAACTCTTGAGAGGTGAATACTCCTCCTATATCTAATCTCAGACATTTCAGATTCTTACCGATTCCTCTCTCTACTCGAGCCTTGAAGACTTTACACATGTGAAAGGCTTCAAATTTTTCTTTCAAGAATACATCCTACATCATTATTGAGAAGTCATCTATAAACAACATGAAATACCAGTCTCCATAGAAACTCTTGGTCCTCATAGGACCACACAAGTCTATATGAACTAAGTCCAACGCATTCTCAAATGAATAAGATTTGTTGCTGAAACTAGACCTGGTTAAATTTCCTAGTTGGTATTCTTTACACAACATTTTTCAGGTTTCATAATCTCATGCAACCTCTGACAGACTTCATTTTACTGAATTTTTCTATGCTATAAAAGTTAACATGACACATTCTTTTGTGCCACAACCAACTATCTTCTACCTTTCCCATTAGACAACTACCTACGGTGGTGTCTAGGTGAAACATATTACCTCTAGATTGTTTACCGGTAGCAATCAGACTTCCCGATTTGTCATTTATTTTGCATATTCCTTCATTGAATTCTAACCGGTAACCCTTATTTTTATGTTGTGCAACACTTAACAGACTATATTTTATCCCTTCTACCGAATAAACATCTTCACAATTTGTTTGATCATTTAGGGCTATAGATCCCTCACCTTTTACTGCACAAGGAGCATCATTGCTGAATCTCACCATTCCTCCATTGCAGTCCTCCATGCTGAGGAATTTTCTTATGTCACCGGTCATGTGGTGAGTGCAACCACTATCAATTACCTAGTCTCCACACCAGTTTTAACTAGAGATTAGTGCCATATCACTTTCCTCTATGTTATCTTCCTTTACCACTACAAATGCAATTCCATCTCCATCAGATCCTTCTGATTCTTCATTGGTAACTCCTTCTTTTCCAAGATAGCACTCCTTCTTTCTCTTGGCCTTGTAGCTTCTAAAATTATCCTTCCTATCATTTTCAGGACATCTGGATGCAATATGACCTATTCTATTACAAGAGAAGCACTTCAAGGGAAGTTTATCTTTATACTTTCCTTTTCCTCTTGGCAATCTTCTTGCCAATAGAGATTCGATCTCATCTTGTTCCTGTTCTTTAGATAATAGGTTTTCACATTCATGAGAATGATCGGTTCTTGTAGTAGAACTATTTCCAGTTTCTTTTCTTCTCCTTGTTGGTGTAGATATCATGGAAGATTTGAAGGAATCATCAATCTTTGGTACACTGTTATCATAGTTGATCAGTTCAAAGGTAGACAACTTACTGATCAGTGAGTCAAGTGAAACACTAACTATTCCCAAGGATTTGGGTTCTTGAATTGTAGAAACCCTTATGGCATATTGTGGTAGCAGGGTTCTCAAGATTTTGCTAACCACATTATCTTCTTCAAGCTTTCCTCCAACACTTCTGATGGAATTTACCACATCCTTTATTCTTTTACAATATTGTTCAATATTTTCTCCTTCTTGCATCCTCATCTCATCAAATTTTCCTCTCAAGCTGTCTACTTTAGCCTTTTGAACATGAGGATCTCGTCCATAAAAAATCTTCAACTTATTCCACATCTAATAGGCTATTTTTAGATCTTGAACCTCAACATGCTTATTATCAGATAGAGTGCTAGCAATCAGATCCATAGTAGCAGCGTTGTCTTGCCTTTCTTTGATCTCATTTGCAGTGAGGACCCCTGTAGGTTCATTGTACTCTATGATTACATGATTCTAGTATTGATCTCCTAGGGTTCTTAGGTAGAGCTTCATTCTACCAAACCATAAGGTGTAATTCTCCTTAGAGAACTTAGGACCCTCCTTTCACATCATCTTGGATCTTTCCTTAAGCTGTTAAGCTCTGAATCTAAGGACCAAATCTATGATACCAATTGTTAGTCCTAACTGGTGCTGAGAGGGGAGAGGTGAATCAACGCTTTACCAGTTTTACAAAATTAAAACCTTTTAACTCAAGATTGTACTAACTTAGTATTCATCAATATAAATAGTTATTGCAAAAGAACATGCATGCATGAAAATATACATAGTAACACCAATATTTATCTCGTGGAAACCAAAATGGGAGAAAACCATGGTGTGAGTAGAAACTCACAAAATTTGCACTCTTTTGGAGTAAGCTCGGTGATGAGCCATCCCTCTTAGGATATTATAAAGACACTTTTAGGTGCCACCTGGTTAAGGGATTTTATTTAAGGCCTGTTAGTGCCTTTACCCTGTTAGAGGCACAACCTTTTTAAAGGTCTTAGGATCATCAATTAAGATGTCACCCGGTTAAGGGATTTTACAAAGGGACCTGTTAAAGTCCACCCAGTTAAGGGATTTTACAAAGGGACCTGTTAAAGTCCACCCGATTAAGGGATTTTGAGTTGCAATGGTTAGAAAGAAAAATGAAGTTGATCTGCTGGAATAGCTACTGATAGCTTTATCAGATCATAATGAAAATCATACTCTGTCTCCACTGGTAGTTTCTGCTCTACACTACACCGGTCCTCTGCTCATACCCTCAACTCTACACTCTGCCGGTCTACTTCACACACACTCTGCTCTGCTAAATCATTTAGCACTTCCTCACTCTTCACTTTGCACTTCAGATCGCCTCTCACAGGATTTGCACTTTGCAAATTTTATGATAATTTTTTTTTTAGAATGAACTCAAAATACTTTATACACTCTCTGCCGTCACCTTCAGGTGTTTCCTTAATCAATGCAATCACAAATTTTGGTAGATTTCAAATTCAAATCTTCCCACTCTTGCTCTACACACCCTGCAACAATTCTACCAACTACTCTACCAATTCTGCCACTGCATCCCCCAAAAATAGCAACTTCTGGGTCAAGTTTAGTCTTTTAAATGTGAACCGGAAAATCTGCAAGTAATCATGGCTTAACTACATGATAACTAAAGTTGACTTCACCAACCTTTAGTTGGGCGTTGCTACAAACTCACCAAATCACCTTTTGCCATCACAACTATGTAACCATTCACCACTCTAAGATTTACGGTGCCCACCTATTTTCCTTCTGCTTCACCAGTCTATCGGTATACCACTGCGCTCTTCATTATGAGTTCATCCTTTGATGCCTATTTGCAGTGCTTCCATCAAGCCTCTTCTCCTATTTTCCAATGAGGTTCTATTTTACATACAACCTCAAGCCTTCTTGCCTAAGTCACCTTTTGTGACTTCATCATCATCAGAATGACCAACCTAAAGATCTGACCTCAACACCGATCATCTTGAGTGACAGACTAGTTAGCTTAGTCTATCTTCCCTTGAGCTGATTGAACCTTGATCATTTGTCTCTTATGCTACTTCCATGTTGTTTACAAGTCATCACCTTTTCTAATAAGATACACCACTCCACTAGTACCACTCCACCAATCAATGTTAGACATCAATGACAAATGTCAGCTAATATTGGTTTTTTGGATTAACCGGTTTTGTCAATGCCAACACTATTATCTAGAAACACAAGGTTAAACGTATCTTGATAGACAGTGGATCAAGACTCAATCTTTGTACATATAAGTTAATAAAGAAATTGGGGATTTCTAAGGACCTAGTTGATATGTCAGGATGAATCACAATCAAATCCTATGATGATGTAGAGAGGGTTTCCAAAGGAATGATCACTTTGCCTCTTCAAGTGGGTCCTATTACAATTGAGACCCCTTTCCAAGTTCTGGATCTTGATCTCCCCTATAAAATTCTCCTCGACTGCCTATGGAATCATTCCCTTCAAGCCATTCCCTCCACTTACCATCAATGCCATAAAGTTCCCTTCAATGGTAGAGAGATCACTATCAAAGGCAATCCACAACCTTTCCAGTATTGCAAGCTCTTAGAGGGAAAAAGTCTATACCATTGCCCGTTAAACAAACCTGCTCCATCTCCTCCATCTGACACATCTAAAGTTGCCTCCACCTCATCCCAAACAAAACCCAAGATCAAGATCATAGACAATTGCTGTGGAGAATACAAACTTGAGGATATCTTATTAATAGGAAATCTCCCCCTGTCTCCTAATTCATTTGGCAAGCCCAAAGAAATAAAAAAAGATCAGAAACCTATTATACAGTGTAAGGATACCACCTTCAAGAAATGGGGCCCACTTGTGAAGAGAGTCTTGAGACATATGTTTCTTCCTGGTTGTACCATGAAGAAGATGAAGAACCAACAAAGAATCCCAAGAAAATGTATCCAAAAGCATCAGCCATAGTGGATAATATGGGTTATAAAGGACATGACCTCAGGCCAGAAGAGAAAGGAATCAAAGCACCGATAAATCCCATCTCATATAAGTATAAAAATGGATTGGGTTATACTCTAGTACCTAAGATCACTATCAATGGTACCCCTTCAAGTCCCTCCTTGGATGTTGAAGACTTTGATGAAGAGGAATTCCATGAAATGCCTTTTGAGTATGAAGATGATATCTTCTTTGACATCCATGTCAACACTATCATCCCCGTAATCCCTTCCACCCCACATGAGCTGTAACTTGTTCACCTTGAGCTTATAAATTGGGACCAACGAGATAAACACACTTTAGACATATGTGCCGATGATAATGCTCTCATGGCTCTCCTGACTATGCACAACTTAGAAGACTGCAATAGAGTTCATGGGATTCAATTACATGAGAATGAATACTTTGGTAGTTAGGTCAATGCCCTTAGTTGCAAAAAAGATAATAAAAAGAAAAATCATGATTCCTTAGGTGAAAATCTTCCCAAGGCACCTTTGGATGAGGAAAAAGTAAAAACAAAGGGTGTATCCGAAAGCGAAAACCTGGATCAAGCGCTTGAGGATGAGGGACTTGACCTCCCTACCATTGTGCCTCCACAACAAGATAGCTCAACTTTACTGATAGAAGACACGTACACTATCAATGTTGGCACTGAAGACACCCCAAAGAACGTGCTCATTTCTAAGTCCTCATCAGATCAAGAGAAACAAAAATTTATCAATTTTCTCACAGAAACAAAGATCAATTTTGCATGGTCATATGATGACATGCCAGGCCTAGATCCCGACTTGGTAGTTCACAATCTTGCTATTTATCCAGATGCAAAACCAGTGAAGTAGAAATTACGCAAGATGCATCTGCACATTGCACTTCTCATCAAAGAAAAGCTTCAAAATTTGTTGGATGCTGGATTCATAAAACAAATAAATTATCCTGAATGGGTATCCAATGTTGTACTTGTCGGCAAACCTACCGGGGGCATTTGCATTTGCACAGATTTTCAAGATTTGAATAAAGCCTACCCTCAGGATGACTTCCCACTCCCCAACATAGACATGATTGTAGATCTCACAATGGGACATGAAATGTTATCACTAATGGATGGATTTTATGGATACAATCAGATCAGGGTCACAAAGGAAGACCAACACAAAACAACATTCACAACACAATGGGACACCTTTTATTATGAAGTCATGCCTTTTGGTCTCAAGAACACTGGAGCCACATACCAATGAGTAATGACAACAATTTTCCATGACCTTTTTGCACAAAATCATGGAGGATTACATGGATGATCTCCTAGGAAAATTTGAGAGTAGACATGAGCACAACCCTATCCTGAGGCAAATTTTTGAAAGATTGGAAAAGTATAAACTGTGCCTGAATCCCAAGAAATGTGTCTTTGGCATCATGCCTGGGAAACTGTTAGGTTTCATTGTTTCCCAGAGAGGCATAGAGGTTGATCCTACAAAGGTGAAAGCTACCGTGAAAATGCCTCCCCCAAAGACCCTCAGATAGTTGCGCAACCTCCAAGGAAAGCTCCAATCCATTAGATGCTTCATCTCACAACTTGCGGACAAATGTCACCCATTTGCACAATTATTACGCAAGGATACCGAATTCAAATGGGACTTCCTATGTCAAAAATATTTCGAGAAACTCAAGGAATATCTTGTATCACCTTTGGTTCTTATGTCTCCCATTCCAGGACAACCACTTCTTTTCTACATATTAGCTACTGTAGTGGCATTGTGGGCATTATTGGCACAAACAAACAATAAGGGAAAAGAGCATGCTATACACTACATCAATCGCACATTAGTAAGGTATGAACTCAATTATACCCCTATTGAAAGAGAATGCCTGGCACTTGTCTTCAGTACACAAAATTTCTGACACTACATGCTTAACAACAAAACAAAATTGATTGCTAAGATTGACCCTCTCAAGTATCTCTTATCAAAGGCTTCTCTCACTGGCAGGATTACTAAATGGGTCATGCTACTAAGTGCATTTGACATCGAATAATTATATAGAAAAGCAATCAAAGGGCAAGTGATAGTAGACCAGCTGGCCAATGCTCCGCTTCCAGGTGATCACCCTATCCTCACAGAATTCCTAGATGAATTCATAATGACTGTTACTACATCTTCCACATGGCAGTTATACTTTGATGGTTCTTGCACCCAGAATGGATCAGGGGTAGGCATATTGTTGATCACACCCCAAGGAGATTGCATCCCTATATCATATAAGATAGCCTTGGAATGCACCAACAACACTGTAGAATATGAAGCACTAATCACTGGACTCTGTTTGGCCATCCAATGGAAGATATTGGAATTACATGTCTATGATGATTCCCAACTTGTCATTAAACAAGTCAATAAGGAGTACCAAATAAAAGATGACAGGCTTCTTCCTTATCAAATTATGGTTGAGGATCTTAAGTAGCACTTTACATTAATCAAGTTTGATCAGATTCCACACACAAACAATAGAGCTACAGATGCAATGGCCACTATTGGTTCCCTCCTTCAGATGCCAGCACATAGTCAGAAATGTGAGTTTTTGGTTGAGCAACTCTTCATACCGACATATGATCTACTAGAGTCCAAAATGGTGTGCGTACTCATTGGTCTCGGGATCCCCTTGGTATTAAGAGACCTTCACTTACCTAAGAGATAACACCATTCCTCCACACCTCACCAAGATCCAACAACAAACCTTTATTTGCCGTTGCGCCCATTACACTATCCTTGTAGACACCCTATTCAGAAGGCATTTTGATGGTTTCCTCCTAAGGTGTCTAGATAAACAAGAGGCTGAATGGGCACTACATGAAGTACATGAAGGTATCTGTGGGGCACACTCAAGTGGTCTCACTTTGGCTAAATTTTTTTTTGTGAACAAGATACTACTGGCCTACAATGGAAGTAGATGCATACAATTATGTGAAGAAATGTATCCCTTTCCAGAAGCATGTCGACAATATTCATGCTCCGTCACAAGATCTGCAACCTTTTATCACACCCTAGCCCATCTGATAGTGGGGTCTCTATCTCATTGGGGAAATCCACCTCGCATCCTTTAATGACCATAAATTCATCATTACCGCCACTGAGTACTTCACCAAGTTGGTGGAGGCCATCCCTCTTACCTTCACCACTGGCAAACAGATCTCTAAATTCATTATGAACTATTTAATCTGCTGATATGGAATCCCCAAGGTTATTATCATAGATAACGAAAGACCTTTCAAAAATCAAGATGTTAAGGAGCTTTGTTATAAGTTTGATATCCAACACCACTTCTACACCCCTTATTACCCGCAAGGTAATGGTCAGGTTGAGGCTTATAATAAAACCTTAATTAAAATCCTTAAAAATATAGTCAATGAAGTTGACCATGACTGGAACCTCCAACTCCACCCTGCTCTGTGGGCTTACCATACCTCCATCCTCACCCCCACAAGCACCAATCCATGTTCCCTTGTCTTTGGCTTTGAATCTATCCTCCCTCTTGAGATCAAGATCCCATCTCTAAGGGTGTCATTGCAAAATATCCTCCCAGATGAGGATTATAGAGTTTCTAGGCTACAAGAGCTAGAATTGCTGGATGAAAGGCGACTCAAGGTCTTGAATCATCTTCGGGTATATAATAATTGCCTATGCTTGAATTACAAAAAGAAGGTTAGAATCCGAGAATTTGAAGTGGGTGATTTCATCCTTATGGAAAATCAAAAAAATCTTGAAGAAAGAGAAAAGAAGGCCAAGTTCGAGCCTAATTGGCTTGGACCTTATGTAATCATAACAAAGTATGGATCAGGGGAATATTAGTTCGCTACTCTTGAAGGAGATCCCTTGGATGAGCCTATGAACATCATGCACCTGAAGAGATTTTATGCCTATTCCTCAGAAGGTCTCCAATTATCTAAAAATAAAAAATACAAAAAAAGCAAAAAAGCAAAAAAGCAAAAAAAATAAAAATTCAATTCGTCCATTAGTGAAAACCACTTTGTGGCACTATGGGCAAGTACCTTGGTGAAAACCTGTTCATAGGAATTAAGGTAAATAATCAAGATCCATCGTCTATTAGGTCAGACTCTACCTCCACCACTCACTCACCAGATATCCATACTTTCCACTACATAAACCTTCTACCATGGCATCCCTCACCCCGTCTGCTGCTGGTTGTCCCTTTCATCCCAACACGAAAACTGTCCACTCATCCACTAAGTCATACTCCACATAATGAACACCCATATGATGATGAGTCTTTTCCTAAATCATGAATAAGGATCAGCCCATTAAATTGAGCTTTCATCCCATCAAATTGAGATTTCATCCCATCAGACTGATCTTCCATCCTAGTTAACTGAGCTTAATGTTGGCAATTGACACTCAGTTGGTTGGTTTCACTATTTTTTCATTGATGGCAATATGATATTGTGTTTCGGCTTCATGTTTTTGTTCAATTGTGTACTGACAGGCACTTCACAGACACTACACCGACACTGACACTAATAGGACAAAATGATTTCTTTGGTTAGCGGCAATGTAAGCTGACATGGTTTAGAATATGGTTATCTATATTGAAGGCCGACATCTCTTGTATCCGGCATCGACAATTGTTCTTAATAGTTATGCATTTATGTTATCTAGCTGACATGTAATTTGATATTGTATATATCTTTGTAAGCTAACATAAGACATGATAATTTGTATAGGGTTTATAGGTTAGTTGGATTAGATCATTTTGAGAGAGACATGAAATAGGAGATTATGGATATACGAATGTAATATGATGCGAAATACATCAGAGAGATTATGTATGTGAGGATATTCATGTAAGGGTTATTCTGGTAAAGGGTTTAGGGTTACAGACCAGAACAAACAGAGCTTAAACAAGAACTATTTTCTCGCATAGAAGATGCTATCTTAGCAGTTCAACACTTCTCTGAATTGTAGTCTAGATTTTTATGTAGTTAGTGAGGATCCTTTTGTGATTGAGCAGTGTGCTCTAGGATGTAAGCCTTCCTGCAAGTGTAGGCCCCTTAGATTTTGTAATATCTCTTCATATGGCCAGTGGATTGATATTGTGGGTCACCAATCCCACCATGCTTTTTTCTCTATTAGGTTTTCCATGTATAATTCTATGTGTTATGGTTCTCATTTATGTGATTGGCTTATTGGTTGCTTTACTTCTTTCAATTCTGTATGTACTGGTATACTGATTGGTGTATGCATGTTTTAATAAGGCTAAAATTGAACATTCCAGTATAACACGGATTCACCTACCCCTCTCAGTGTTATTGGATTCCAACACTTAATTCCTAGTCATGAGCTTAAACTTCTTCTTGATTGGCATGTTATTCAAACGCCCATCCATGGGCACTCCATCAAGTCTCAGTAGTCAAGTGTCATATCCACATACAAATGTTCATACCATCTACTCTATTGTCTTTTCACAACCATCAATCACTTCTACCCATTGGGACGCACCCTTTCCCTATCCAGAAGTATATCCATGAGTCCTAAGTCCTACTCTTGGCAAGAGATGTTAGTTGGCCTTGTGCATTTTGTTTGCATGATTTGATTTGTCTGCTTTGATTTGCATGAATTTTTCCTATGACTGTTCCTACCCATGGCTGCCAAGATCAATCTATATCTTGGTATGTTGTGGAAAGGGGTATACTGGGGCATGTTTTTGTGGTATGGTGTGTTTGAAGGTTTCCCTTGTATGTACCGACAACCCTGCATTAGTGTTTATAAACACTTGCAGGATTGTGTGCAAGACATACCTGTTTGTCTGGGAGTCAGTCCATGCCTTGGGTTTTCATGACATCCTGGTTCCTATAATCAATGGTGTAGACTACCTTTGGCAATATCAAACTAGGTTGGCTCTCCACATTTTATGCACAAAAAATTCCCTACCCATCTCGTATCATCTCATTTTTTCGATCACATTTCCATTTTACATCTTGGAGAATTCAATTTATCCCCTCGATGTTCTTCTATCCTGCCAAAGGTCATTGTATTATGATTGACATATTCTGAAACAAATTCTGCATTATTCATATAGGTGCATGACTCATTTTTATCTGGTGCATTAATCTTTCATTTGTTGCATTACTCATTTTTTGTCCATCATTTAGGTTGCATTTCAAATTTTGTTACATTACTCATTTTTTGTCCATCATTTAGGTTGCATTTCAAATTTTGTTGCATTACTCATTTTTTGTCCATCATTTAGGTTACATTTCAAATTTTGTTGCATTCCTCACTTTTAGTATTACACGTCACTTAGTTTGCATTTCCTTTTTTTGTTGCATTATTCATTTTATTTAGGTCATCCATTATATTGTGCATATTCATTATAGATTGTAGCATCCTAAAATTGTGACACTTACAATTTTGACTGCATTTGGGTCTTCACGATGGCGGCACAACGTTGAACTTGAATGGAGACCCCGAAACCTGTTTACGACACCAAAAACTGCATCTTTTTGCACCTTGGCCTGATCCCTCCTTGCACCCTGCTATCCCGGGAGGTGGGACCATGGCGCCCAGTGCCCTAGTCCTTCAGCACTAGGGCGCCCAGTGCCCTAGTCCCCCAGGACCATGGCGCCCAGCGCCTTGGTCCGTGGCCCTATTTTGGGCCCGGTCTCCTTTTGGGCATCGGGTCTTGAAGTTTGCAAATTGGAAAATATTGTTTCTAGGTCGGCCTAAGGTCGGGAAAATTAGTCTCTCAACCCTAATTGACAAGTATATAAACTACATTTCCTCTTCCAAAAGGGGGAGGAAAACATATGTGTGCAAAAGGCGGAAGCGATATTCAAACATTCAAACATTCAAGCATTCCTTCAAGCAATTGAGCATTCTAAGTCTCCATTCAAGGCTAGGTGTTGCATTCAAGACAAGGATTCAACCATTGAAGAGGAGATCACATACAACATACAACATACTACATACATTACACCTTCGCATGTAAGAATACAAACATTCTTACAACAAGATCCCCCTACATTTCCTAGTGATGACATTTCCTTTTCCAACAAAATTCCCACTAGAGATGATGAATTAATGATAAATGCTTACCCTTCTCCTAAAGTTTGTCTTACCCATAAGCATCCCTTAGAGAAAGAAGATGAAATAATAAGCAATTTCCTTAATTCCCTCTCCCCTAAAGATCATATTGAACATATTTTGAGGAAAGAGGATGAGTTTAACACATCTATTGATGCTCTCCCTCCTAAGGATGAGGAATTAATAAACAATGTTATCTCCTCTCCCGAAATTGACAATACTTCAAACATTCCTTTCAACAACTTCACTATTTGGGATGAACCATTAGAAGAAGGTGTAGATTATTCTCTACCCCATGAGAGAACCCTAGCCAAAGGGGATGAAATCAAGATTGAAAACTCCCTTGATAGTTTCTCACCTTCCTTGAATCTCAATTATTCTCCCTCTCCTCAACTTGGTTCTACTCATAGGAAAACCCTAGTTCAAGGCAAGATGGTTAACATCTCTTTCAAAGATCTCCCTCTCAAAAGTGAGACTTTAGAGAGTAATGTTGATTCTTCTCCTAGAGAGTTTATTCCCCATGTAGATCCTTTGATGATAGAGGATGATATGACCTTTCCTAGTATTACTCCTCCTACTGGAACATCAATGCCTTCAATGCCTACCCCTTGTCTCTCTCCTAAAATTGATTTAATCCATGATAAGATTTTAGTGCAAGAGAGGACTATCAATAATTCTTCCAACACTTTTGTTCATTCCTCTAAACCATCCTCAATCAATTTGATATGTGTGAATGAAACACCTAACAAATCTCTCTTCACTATCTAAGGTGCTTGTCCTTCTCAAAATTCTCAACCTTTAAATAAGCCTATCTTAGTGGTTCAAGGTGGTTATGCTAATGATTCTTTTTTCACTCCTAACAAACCTATTATTACTGTGCAAGGAGGTTATTCTACTAAGAGTCCTTATGAGTATGCTAAGCAACTGACTAGAGAGAGTTATAATGCGGTTGCTCATACCTATAACACAAGAAACAATAGGCAACCTAATCCTCCTCCAGTTATCCCAACTTCACTTCCTCCTTCCCAACCTATTCTTCCTCAAGCTCCTCGTATTTCACAAGTTCTTGGTAAGGAATATGATATCATAGAACAACTTAAAGCTACCCCTGCTAAGATATCCCTTTGGGATTTGATCCAAACTTCTTCCACTCATCATGGAATGTTACAAGATGCCTTGAAAGATTTGAATGTTCCTCCACCTAATACATCTAGTAATATAGTGTCTTTGGTTAACTCTGTGATGAATCCTAAAGCTCAAATTGTGTTTACTCAAGATGAGTTGCCTGCTAGTGAAATTCAACATCAATATGATCCCTTGATGATTGTGGTTATCATAAATGACACTGCTATAAGACGAACACTGGTAGATAATGGTTCTGGTCTTAATGTGTGTAGCATTAATCTATTGCATAAGATGAATGTGGATACATCCCTTATTGAGCCTGACTCTCATCCCATTCGAGGCTTTGATAATGTGGCTAAGTCTTCATTAGGTATTATCACCTTACCCATCATAGTGGGACCTATTACTTTGCCTACTCCTATCCATGTTATGTCGGGAAATCTAACATACAACTTGTTATTAGGGAGACCTTGGATTCACAGTATGCAAGCTATCCCCTCTACATTGCATAGACAAGTTAAATTCATTTATAATAATAAGACATATACCTTGATAGGTGATACTAATTTTCAAGCTTGTTTGCAAACATATACTTACAAAGGGAGTTCTTCTAAGCCTTCCTCTTCTAGTGATGACTCATTAAACAAGATACCTATGGATGAATCATTACCCTCTGATAATCAAAATTCTTTGGATGAGTCTGAAGTTCGTGAAGAAGATTCTTCTCAACTTGAATCTACACATGAAAAGGCTTTTGATCTTGAGAAGGTTCTCGCAGAAGATGATTGGGGATCTCTTGATTTCAATCCCACCTTTGTAGGTGAGTATAGGGTTCCTCCTAGAGAGCTTAAAGTTAAAAAGAAGGAAGAAACTAGAGATCAATCAGTCTTACCTGAACCTATGAGCAATAATTTTGTGGCTGCTTCTCAAACTTCTTCTCCTCACACCTATAATTCTGAAGGATTTGATTCTTTGTCTTATGAAAAACCACCTTTTCTTTCTGAAATGGCTAATCATTATGGTCGTGGTTTCCATATTTTGGCTAAGAGTGTCTATAGTGGAAATGGTTGTGGCGCAAATGAACAAGGAATTAAAGTTCCTTTAGAACATAACATGCATGAATATTCATTTGGACTTGGATATAATCTTTCTAAGCCCACCAAAGCATCTAAAAGACCATCTCTCAGTGTGAATGCTATATTTAGTAGTGATGATGATCTCACTTCAACTAAATCATCTTCTACTTCTATCAACCCTCATTCCCCTCATAAGGAAATCTTGGCGATGAACAAATCTCTTTATGACTCCCCTCAAATTTCTAAATCCACTTATGAATCTTTATCTCCTATTCATAATAAAGTCCTTTCCTCCAGGGATAAGGCTCTAATAAATTACATTCATCCCTCTTCTAAGATGTCTGGTGACTTTTCTTCTTCAATTTTTATCATTTTATACATGTTTTTGATCTCACTTATAGTTGAGTGTTCAGCATGTCATATTCAAATACCTCATTTAGTCTATCATGTCTTTAAATAACATTAATGGCTATTATGTTGCTCATCATTATGTGACATTGGTAGCTCATTTACTGGGGGCTCATTGTCATTCATGATGGTACAATTTCAAGTGCAATCATATTTTTGAAGCAACATAATAGCCTAATTTTTCTATGTTATCTCTTGTTCCTATGGGGTAATAATGTGGAAATATTGATCATCTTTGCTTTAGAATTCTCTTTTCCTAGATATGGGAGAAGATGTGTATTCTCTTTCTTATCCTACCCACTTCTTGTGAGGAGCATTTTACATACACTAATGTCTTGCTTGCATGAACTCATGTGAGTATGTAGTACATTTTGCTTATGTCTAAATCTCTCCCTAGAAGATTGTGTAAGTCCTTCTCATTGACCTTATCCTTGGGAGGCAATGATCTTTCCTTATTTTTATCTAAGGATCCACTTTTTCCTATTTCGTGGATGGTGTGAACTTTATCACTTGATGTTATTCCTTGTATGCATTTGTTGTTGTTTGTTCAAGGATTCTCTCTTACAAGAGGTGTAGGTCCTTGACTACAACCTCTTTTGCACTTGGTAAAATACATCCATTCACTCTCCCAATTGGTTTAAAAAGAGCGTCATCCTTCATTAAGAATCACTTTCACCTCACAAAAGAAGGAAGTCTTGCATTTTTATTCTCTTCTTTGTCTTATTCTGGAAGATGTTATATTTGTCTAAGACAATTCCTCTCAGGGATAGGTGTCTTTTGTACAAAGATTTCTTCTCCTCTAAGAATCTCCTTTACATATACTACAAGATATCCCTTTTCAACTATCTTATCTTTTCTTCTTTTTGCATTTTATTTCCATTTACATCCTTCATCTTGTGTTAGATAACTCTCAAATCCTCACACTCTTTGTTGTGTTGGAATTGAGATTTAGTCCTCTTTCTTACCATATGATCCTCCATTAGTTTTTGATCTCATATCAAATCTTCTTGTGAGCATTTCTCATCAATATTCTTTAACAATTCAAAGTGGTAAACATGATACCCTGTTTCAACTCACTAAAATTAGCAAGCCAAAACAAGGGGGGGCATATAGCTACCCTCGAATTTTCATCACCTTCCTTAGTAAGCATTAGGTGATTTTGTGATCTAACGTGTGTTTTGTAGGGTGCGGTTCCTAACTGTGTACTGCAGATACCGCTGGGGGCTTCGTACGACAGACTTATAGATATATCCTTTTTCAAATAATGTTTTCTTTTATGTACTTTAGCTTGCATATGCACGTAGTGTTCATATGACCGCTAAAGTGGGGGCTAAATGTAGCATCGTAAATTGTACGCACTTGCTAGGGTGGTACAATTTCACACCTAGTTAGCACCCGCCTTGGCGCATTTTGCATTTTGCATTGCATTTCCCCTTTAGCACTTAATTAATCAAATTAATTAGGTCTAAGGTTCTATTTTATCATTTCATCATCATTAAGTTGGGCCCTTTTTATTAAAGTGTGCCCCTTTCATTCTTCCAATACATCATTTAACCAAAAACCCTAATTAGGTCCTATTTTGAACTTGGGGGTTTGATTTTGGGGGTCAAAACATCTCGAAATCAGCTGTAACTTTGGGATTCTCTCTAAAATCATCATATCCGATGGCCCTAAAAATTTGGTGAAAAGTTGTCAGGACCATGGCGCCCGGCGTGCACACAGTCCTGGACATTTTTCTTGAAATTTTAGGAGCGCAAGCCAATCATAAAATAAAGCTTAACCCCAAGAAATTGGTGGGAGATTCAATCTCTAGGTCAGCCAAAAGTTGAAATTAAGACCTAGGGTTTCATATATAAGAGCTCTCTTTCTTCATTTGAAAGGATCAGAATTTTGGTTTTAGGGACCTTCTATGCAGCGAAAGAGCAGATCTTTGAAGACTTCAACAAAATTCAACATCCATCCATCAAGCATTCATCAATTTCATTCATCCATTTAGGGCATTGAAGGCATTGAAGAGCAATAGGGGATCACCGACTGAAGATTGGCTTGTACCCCTCCCTTGGGGTTGGGTATGATTTCATGTTGTTTTTCATGTCTTTGCATAAGCTTCATCATATCATTTGTATTCATGCTTTATATCACTTTGCATCTTGATTTGGAGCATTTACATTATCATGTACAAGCAATTAGGGTTTACTTTCTAGGTTGCTCTAGTTTGCTTACTTGCATTTTAGGATCTTGCACACACACAAGGTCTGCACACACACTACTTTTACAATACAACTTGGATATTCGTGGAGGTGGAAATCACCAAAGCGGGGGTTTGACTAAGGCAAAACCCTATATAGCCACCCACCATACCTTTTCAGATATAAGTGCAGATTTCGGGATTCGAACGACGCCACAAATTGCAGATCCGATGGAAGCGGACCGAGATAGAACTTCACACCAAATTTCAATGCAAAAGACCAGGACAGTGGCGTGGGGTGCCCTGGTCCTACCAGGACAGGGGCGCTAGGCGCCCTGGTCCTTCTGTCAGACAACAAGTTTCAGACAGCTTTTCAGGTTACCAAACAGAAGTTTCAGGTGCAGTTTCAGGAGCAGAATCAGGACAGTGGCGCCTGCGACCCCGTCCCAAACATTTTCACTCAGATTTTAACTCTGGGTACACATCTACATTCTCCTTTTATCCTTGTGTTTATATCTTTTCATCACTTAATCTCAATCTTGCAATCTTGTTACTAGTTCATACTTACACTTTAGGGTTAATAGTTGAACTTGCATCATTCTATCTATCATTTGCAACAAAGGAATAGAAATCCTAATAGGTAGCCCGTGGCTCTCTCTTCCACAAAAAGAAGTAACCAATTGTGTGATACCTCTAGGCTCTTTCATATTCCACAATGTGTGTCAAAAGGTAGGATTAGGACATGTTAGATCTGAAAAATTTGCTTCCTTAATTACATTTTTCATGTTTGATCTTTTGCAAATTTTAGAGGTTAATTGCATAAAAACCCTAAAATTTTCTTTTTAGTAATTAAGCTTGTGAAATGTTTAATTGTTAATGCTTGTTTCAGATCTACCCTTCTATTGCAAATTAAGTGGTTAAGTGTCAAAACCCTAATTTTTAAAACCCTCCTGATTCAACCTTTGACTGATGATTTCACTGATCAAAACACCTCCAAATCGGCTGTAACTTTGGATTCCGCAACAAAATCACAATATCTTTCATCCCTGAAAATTTGGAAAAAAGTTGTGAGGACCGTGTGCACCCCGAGCGCCATCATCCCCAACATTTTTTCTGAAATTTCGGGAGCTAGATCTTACTGTGTTTTTCTGCTAAAATCCAGAATTTTGGCTGATTTTATCAATTATAACACTTTCAAAATTAGAGTCAAAGTTGGTCTTGTGATTGCTTGGATTAAGGCTTCTAAACATTCAAAAATCATTGAAACTGAAATTTTGTGTCAAAATTGTGTTCTTATTGTCCTAAATCTGAAAAGTGTGTTTGCATTCATTCGAAATTTCAGTGCTTTATTCAAATTTTTACAATTTGTGACTTTTCAAATTAAGTGTTTAATTGCGGCAACTTTGATTTCCGCTTTCAAATTTGAATTTTGCATGAAATTGAGTCAACTTTTAAATTTCAAAGCCTGCATTGCTTTCAGTATTCCCTCTAAAATCATAAAATTCAAAATTTTAGTTTCCCTCTCTTTTTCAAAATTCAAATTTTGCATTTTTCAACAATCTTGGTAGGGTTCAATTTTGAGATTGCAACTTTAATTTGGCCTATCTACAGATTGTAAAATCACTCAATTTTTTTAGATTAGCTTTAAAATCATCATAACTTTCATCCCTGAAAATTTTGAAAAAAGTTGCGAGGACCGTGTGCACTCCGTTCGCCACGGTCCCTGACATTTTTTCTGAAATTTCGGGAGATTGTCCTGATCGTATTTAACAGCTTAAATCTAGGAGATTGGTTGATTTTATTGAAATTTGCTACGTCTAAAATTCAAAATCTTCTCTTTCTCTTTAGTGCATGAGTTTCACAACAATAAGCCCTACTTACACTATTCCCGTTAGACGAAGCCTTAGAATTAAGTCCTTCCAAAGTTTAATTACTGAGGAGATGGAACCTAATTTGAATGGCCTTTTTAACGAGGACATGGGTAATTCCTCTAATCCTCTTAATGATGAAGAAGCTCTCCATGAGGTTTCTGTAGAACAAATTTCGAAATTGGATAACCAATTTGATGATTTTCGACAATGGATGTCTCAAGAATACCCTGATAGTGAAGCTCCTTCATTAATTGAGCTCTTTCATTAATTGAGGGTCTAAAACGTATGGTTCAAAGTGATAAGAATGGAATCGATATTTTGCATGGTATTGCACACATTGTGGATTCAAATGTGATGCCTATGAAGAGTTGTGTTGAAACTTTAGGTTATACACAACCTCCTACTCAAGTTAATCATTCTATTCCTTTGACAACTCCTATTACTAGTATACCTACTTTTACATCAAACATAATGACTACTTCAATACAAGACATTCCACCTATGATCACCAGTCATGGGGGCAATCCCTCTTCTTCAATTAACCCTCTTCCTTCATTCAATCCAACTTCTTCATTCATTCCTTCAATGAGTGTTCCTATTATATCTCCACAAATAAACATGACGCAAGGGGGCAATTCATTTAATCATTCCATTCCTCCTTGTAGTGTTCCTCCTTTCCAATCATCTCCTATGACTAACTATCATAGTGTCCCGCCACCTTACTCTTAATCAATACCTTCTTTCAATAACATAATACCTCCATCACAATCTAACATGTCTAATATGAACTCTTCGACTGAAGCGACCATTAACAATCTTGCACAAACTGTCTCTTCTTTACAACAACAAATTGCCTCTATGAATCAATCTAAGTTTAGTGTGCCCACATTTGATGTTGCGAGCCCACTTTCTCTTGACATTGTTCGAGCTATTCCCCCTAAACATGTTGAAATCTTGCAATTGGAGCTTTATAATGGTAAGGGTGATCCTCTAACACATGTTAAGACCTTTCAAACAATATGTACCGATTTTGCTTATGACCAAAGGTTGCTTGCAAAACTGTTTACTAGAACATTAAGAGATAAAGCCCTACAATGGTATTTCTCGTTGCCTTCTTATTCTATTACTTCTTTCGAACAAATTGCAAATGCTTTCATTCAACAATTTCAAAACAATATAAGTCCTAAAGTTACTTTGATTGATTTAATGCATTGTAAACAAGGTGTTAAAGAAAAAGTGACTCATTTCATTGGTAGATATAAGCATTTTTATGCTCAACTTTCTTTTCCAGTACCTGACAATGATATTGAAAGAATCTTTATTTCTAATTTACAAAAGGATATTAGAGAAAAACTTCTATTTTCTGAGTTTACTTCTTTCCAACAGTTGTGCACAACTCTTCACAATTATCAACTGACTGTGAGTCAAATGGAACAAGCAAATCCTATGGCTCCGAGTGTTAAGGGTGATAGTAGTCAACAACCATTTGGGAAGTTTAAACTGAATAGAGAGTCTATTAAATTCAATGAAAACATCATCAACAACAATGTGAATGCAGCATCAGGTGTGCCTCCTATTTCTAAGTTTTTCAAGAAAGAAAGAAAGTTTACTCCTTTGAATGAATCATTGCATAGTATTATGAATAAGTTATTGGAACAAAATGTGCTTACTTTTCCTCCTATAAGGCAAATAGATCCTGCAAAGATTAACTCACCCTATTTTGATAACAAATCTTTTTGTCAATTTCATCGTCATCCTGGGCATGATACCGAAAAATGTTTTGCTTTAAAGGGTAAAATTCAAGATTTGATTGATAATAATACTATCTCTGTTTCTGGTGTGAATGATAAAGGCAACACATCCGTAGCTCCTCCTAACCAAAATATTAAGATTTTTACTGATCCATTACCTTCTCATACCTCTAATGTGGTTGAGACTAATGATTCCTCTTTCTCACCTGATAGTCTTGTGTCTATGACTCCGAATGTGATTAACTTTGTGGAGCAGCAGAAAATCCCTAAGGAACCTTCCATCACATTTGATTCCAGTGAAACTATCAGGGCACCTGATGGTCCTTTATATATAGTTGCAAAAGTTAAGAATACACCTTGCCGTGGAGTGCTTATTGATCCTTATTGCATGGATAATGTCATTACTGAAGAATTTCTTTTTACTTTGCAATTGAATGAAGTGATCTATGATGAAACAAATGTGGTTATGAAATTGTTTGATGCATTTTCTTCTCCTACAATTGGTTCTATTACATTACCTATCGAGGTCCATAACAAATCTCTTGATGTGAGCTTTGCTATTATTCCATCATCTGAACAATTTCGTGTGAAGCTAGGCTATCCTTGGCTATCTTCCATGAAAGCTATTGCTTCTCCTATTCACAAGTGTTTGAAATTTCCCCATAATGGTGAAGTTGTTACTGTCAATCATAGTCTCTTTAAACTAGCTGAAAGAACTTCTAGCGTTCCTATTGATTATTTTTGGCCTAAACAATTCCAATCTCTTCCACCGCGGAATGATCATCTTTTCAAATCTTATCAAAAGTGGAAAAAAGATATGATCCTATCTCTAAGTGAACCTAGAACACCCAAACTTGATATTCCTATCATTCTTGAGAAGGAAGTTCTTCCTTTGAAAGATAAAACTAATGTCTTTCCTCAAGAATATTCCCAACCTATCCCTATGAATGTGACTATGCCTATGACTAATAAACTTCCTAAAAGTAGACCTATACCTCCCCGTCATGATGGACTTGGTCTCCTTCCTAAACCAAATATTCCTCCTTTATATGGAGTAGTTCCTCCTCCTTCCTCTTATGGAGAGAAGATACCTTCCTCTTCTCCTATTGTTCAACCTAAGAGACCACAACCTAAACACCCAAGTGATAAGGATGAGAACATTCCTCCTCCTCACTCTTCTCAACTTCCTACTAAGACTAGATGAAATCGTTCTGCACGTGAATGTTGATGAAAGCGTCGTCTTAGAGCTCAGGCAGCTGCTTCTCAAACCTTGCAATCCCCCAAAACACCTTCAGCTAGTATTATTCTATTTTCTCCTCAGCCGAAAATTGAGCCAAAATCTCCTAAACATAAGATGCATGATGGTCTTGATCCTATGCGAGTTAAAGATCCTATTTTTATAAATCTTGATGATGATATAGATGAAAATGTTATTCATGATGAAAATGTTACTCCTATTCATTCTAATAGTGAATATGAATATGTTGATGTTGATAACCATTTATCTAACGAATTTTCTAGAGCACTTATCCCAACTCCTAGACAAGAACAATGTGGCTTGGAACATGAACATAGCCCTTGTTTGGATCTTGTGATAGCTCCATCTGTTGTGTTGGATGTTCCTCCTCTAGTGTGTTTCCTGCCTTCCTGAAATATTGATCAGCAAGATCGGGGGGTAGATGATGTGCTAGACTAGTTTCATTAGCATAGCAGACTCTCTCCTCATCTCTTGATATCTTTTGTTACTTCTTCTATGTGTTATTCTCATTCTTCTATTTGTTGTCCTTAGTGTTGTCTACTTGAGGACGATGCAAAGCATTGAGATCTTTTTTGGTCTCTCTCATGTTGACTCAAAAGACACGTGTTCCCTTCTTCCAGGTGACCTTCCTTTATTGGGGAATGAAGAACAATTATGCATACATACATATGATATACATGAATTATCATACAACATACTGACCCCGAGGAAAGTGAAGTCACCTCGTGCTTTGTGTTTTGTTTCTATCATCCTTGGGCTTATCTCACACTTGGCGGCTAAATCCTTGTGATAACGTGCTCCTTTCCCTTCTCATTTCTTATATGTATCACTACCTTAAAGAAATCACCCCCAATGAGGCGTGTGCGATCACTTTAATGTAGGGGGGCATACACCCCGTTCATATCTCTCCAAGATACTTGAAAATTTCTTGACAAATTTAGCTTTGCCTTGAAAATTTTTGATATCTTTCTTGCATGACTCATAGTGAGGGAACCTTACTACTGACAGTCATGGTTCTCCCTCGTGATCTTCCCTTTTACTTTGTCAATCGAAGTCGTAAGATCCTTAGTCCACTGGGGGCTTGGTGTATATTGCCTCCTTGACGTGGTGAAAGTCTTTCAATGTTGTTTCCTTGTACTTTACCGGAAGTATGAGCGTTCGCTTATACTCCCACTAAAATGGGGGCTAAATGTAGCATCCTAAAATTGTGACACTTGCAATTTCGATTGCATTTGGGTCTTCACGATGGCGGCACAACATTGAACCTGAATGGAGACCCCGAAACCTGTTTACGACACCAAAAACTGCATCTTTTTGCACCTTGGCCTGATCCCTCCTTGCACCCTGCTGTCTCGGGAGGTGGGACCATGGTGCCCAGTGCCCTAGTCCCCCAGGACCATGGCGCCCAGCGCCCTGGTCCCTGGCCCTATTTTGGGTCCGGTCTCCTTTTGGGCATCGGGTCTTGAAGTTTGCAAATTGGAAAATATTGTTTCTAGGTCGGCCTAAGGTCGGGAAAATCAGTCTCTCAACCCTAATTGACAAGTATATAAACTACATTTCCTTTTCCAAAAGGGGGAGGAAAACATTTGTGTGCAAAAGGTGGAAGCAATATTCAAACATTCAAGCATTCAAGCATTCCTTCAAGCAATTGAGCATTCTAATTCTCCATTCAAGGCTAGGTGTTGCATTCAAGACAAGGATTCAACCATTGAAGAGGAGATCACATACAACATACAACATACTACATACATTACACCTTCGCATGTAAGAATACAAACATTCTTACAACAAGATCCCCCTTCGTTTCACGGATTTTTCGGAGGACCGTGTGCACTCCGGGCGCCATCGGCCCATCAACTTTCGCTCAAATTTGTAGAGCAGCACCGTCTTGACATTTTACTACTAATTCTAGGTCCGCAGCTTCATCCCATATCCCTATCTCTATTTATAAGCGAATCTTTATGCATTCTCAAATCATCAGAAAATCCAAAAATTATACATCATACATCGACATCATAAAATCCTAAAACATATGCATCCACATAGTTTGTATAAGACAAGATAATCATTCTGCATCCATCAAAGTGTCAATAACATATCATAAACACATGCATATATAAGTATCCATCTTGCAACAATCAGAGTGTCAATAACATATCATAAGCATATGCATATGTAAACACCCATCCTACATCACAAATAGGTCAACACAACACATCCATAATCATCATCAATACATCAGGCCATAAAATAATAAATAATTTCCATAATAAAGTACATGCATATATAAGCACCGCCAAAAAGTCATATATCATATATATATATATCCCTAAAAAATGAATATAACAGTCATAGTACAATGGCCGCCCCGAAGGGTAAAAAATACATAATGTCACATGGAGATAGCTCTCCCTCTGTATCTCTAGCCCCCTCCTCATACCCTCCTCCTCCTCTTGATGGCTCTACTCCCCGTATCCTTGGTGGTCTCATACCTACCAATCCCCTTGTTTGCTAGTTTTGAGTTGGGCGCTAGCTGTGGGTCCTGTGAGAACGTACACTCTCTATGTATGATGCTACTCTCTTCTCTACTAGGACCATTCCATGATATAATCCTCTATAGTACCTAGCCTCCCATCCTACCCTCTCTGCTCTCTCCTGCTGCTGCAGTATGTCAGAGTACATCTTCCCTAACCCTGCAGGGACTAACATCTATCGTGCTGAGTCCCTCTCCCCCCGCAGGCAAGTCACATCCACCTTTTCCCTCTGCACTCTCACCCACAGACTCTCCAACTCCTCATCTTGTTGTTGTAATGTGCTCTACAACTCCGCAATGGCGGTCCCTATCCTTGCCTCCTTCAACATCCTATCCGCCTCCTCTCCCTCCTTCCGCAGATCCTCCACCTCAGTTTGAGCCATTTGTAGGCTCTTTATCAAATCATCAACCTCTCACTATAACCTCCCCACCTCCGCCTACAGACTGTCCCCTCTCACACTCTCCACTCGCAACTCATCCTCTAGGGAGTGTACTCTCACTTTGGCAACATCCCTCTCTTCCATGATCCTATCAAAATATGCCTGAGAAACTATGTTACCACCCTCCACTCCAGTGTCCTGTGCCTGTACATCAGGGATATCCATGGGCACTGCCTCATCTCCTCCCCCCTCCCCCTCCCCTATCACCTACCCTATCGCTGCCACTACCACCTGTATCTATGCTGGAATGACCACCTGAGACCCTCTCCCTCATACTACCCCCCTCCTCTGCCTCATGACACCCCTGCTCCACCCACCAAAGCCCTATCCCCAGTAGCATCCTCCTCCCCTCAAACTATCTCATCCATGGCTACCTACACCTCATCATCCTACAAAACCCCTTGAATAGTTAGTCTCATTGGTAGGTTCACCTCCCACTAGCTCTTGTATCCCACGGTGGTACCTAGATCCTCCCCCGCACCCCTAAGTAGGCTGCTATCTGAAAACTGGTTCCCCCTCCAATGGACTCACAGTCTGCCCCCACAAGCCTACCTCCTATGTAATATGTGGATATAATGGTATATCACCCACTATATCCTGTACCTCTCTGAATTGCTGGGCCACCCTATATGGTGTATAGTACTTCATAACATATAGCAACCTGCCAAAAAGCCACATCTCTACACCTTCCCAATGCAGCTGCCAATCTCCCCTCCACCGCTCGCTATCCAAAAATGGTCACCATGTAAACTGCATGAGATCATAAAAATGTAGTGCCAAAACCATATAGCCCCTATCTGTGTGTAGTGAATTAAGCCCTTGTATCGATCTATATATGGTTGTCATGGCCATCCTATACCCCAAGCGACTGAGTCACTACAATGTGCTCCCGTGCCCATATGTGAAGTGAGGTAACCCTTGCTGATAGACTTGCATAATCTCTATACACAACAAGATGCATATCATGATATTTGTGCAAGCATCACTGATCCCCATGCATACTCTGCACAATCTGTAGCATATAGTATACACACCTACTCCACCCAATAGAAAATCCATGCCCTCCCAGGTCAGGCATCACCTGTTTACTAAGAAATCCACAGACCACGAGCACCAGGTGAGGAATATGCCGGATCTCCATCACTCTCCCTAAATGCATTCGTGTCCTATCCATCATAGGCAACACATCCCACTTGCAAACCTCCTGTAGATAGAAGTCTTCCGCATCCAACCTATTGGTATTTTGGTATGGTTTTTTCATTGATGTCAACACCTACTAAAACACTAGTACTCTGGAGATCCAACAACATTCACCGACAAGCAAGTGACTCATGCACAGTCACTGGTATATGGTACACCAGCAAGATATAATGATCACCAACACTTGGAATGATATGGAAGACACATGGTTATGTCAAAGACATCGTTTGGACATCTTGTCTTGGAGTTTTGTTAATTGGTATATTCATAGTTGCATATTTGCTGTTACCGGCAAATAGGTCTAGGGTTACACCGGTAGGTTTATCTTTTCCGGATCAGCATGGCACGCTATGAAGATGATTAATTATTGTTGTAAATGCATTAAGCCAACATGTTCAATCGGTTATTGCATCAGATATTACATTGTTTGTAAAATATTTTTATTGTAATATCTTGTAGAGCCGACCTACTAAAATTGGTCTTAGGTTATGGTATAAATGTAAGATCTTATTTGTAAGATCAAATGTAGAATGCGAAAAGGATTGTGTGAAGGTATATGCGAGATTAAGCAGAGCTATACACATAGACATCATTTGAAGGTGAAGCTAGGTTGTTGTGGAAGAATATCAACATTACACCGGTACTAAATCTAGCATATGAAGATGCTATTTTGTGCAGTACATTCTTATTGGATTTAACCATCCAACTATAGTCAGTGTGACTCCCATTTTGTGATTGAGCAGTGAGGTATAAGCTGTTGGCCTTTCTGCATGTGCAAACCCCATTTATGTACACTTACTATCTGCAGTAGTATCATTTGATTGTGGGTAAGGTTTCCCACCGTGGATTTTCCCCTTACAGGGTTTCCACGTACAAATATTGGTGTTATGTGTTGTGGATGACTTTGTGTTTATGTTTCATGCACTAATCCTTACCGGTATAGCAATTAACTGTTAAAACTATCTACCGACATATTTAACTGGTTTATCGGTATTAAGCATTAAGTTAGTTAAATTATTTTTGTTTTAAATTTATTTGACAACTGATTCACCCCCCCTCTCAGTTGTCTCCGGGACCTAACACAACATGTACTCAGGAATCACGCCACGAATGGGGGTCTTTAGGATGCTCCATACATCCAATAAGGTCACTGTGGCCTCTCCTATGGGAAGATGCAAGGTAAAAGTCCCGCTATCCCACTTCTCTACCAGCGTAGTCATCATGGTTGTGTGCGCTCTAATCCTCGGCGATCAACTGACAAAATCCAACCCTATAGCACTTAGGATCTCTAGCTCATTTTCTCCTAACTACCTATACAACCGCATCAACGCCAACCAGTGCTCCCTTGATGCCAGTTGTCCTAAGTCTGCTTGCATTCAATCAAACCACTTTATTAATCCTTACCACTCTTTCTAAGCGTACCCTATCCTATGCCTGGAGTATCAAGGTCATCATCTAAGCCGACTCCTACACTCATACCTATGTAATTCTTCACTTTCTACCTTTCCTTGTGCTCACACTGATTCATCCAACGCATGTGCCAAAATCGCAACACTCATGCCATGCCACAGTCAGACGCACTAAAGGCCTAGACCTGGGCCCCAACCTCGATTGGCCTGAGTGTTCACACCATGCGCCCCTTTTCCCCACCCCAAGATCTAAATCCTAACCTAGACTAGCGCGAGCACTTGTGCCACATGCTTATGCCCACCTCAAAACCCCCCAAGACCCCTAATCCCCGCATGCGCTGATGCTATTCGCCAATACTTGCACTAACATAGGGGAGCACACGCTAAAACGATGATCAAAGCGTCTGCCCCACTAAACTTTTGGCCTAATTCTAGCCCCTAAATTCTACCCTAAACCTATCAAATCACAAGGTGGGCTCAGGGTACGTACAGATGGACCATACTGGGTGGGCCTCTCGTGCTAGCGAACCCTCTCTGCCTAGTGCTCTTGTGTGGGAATGCGATCCATCTCTTCTTTTTCTTTCTAAGCTCTAATTTGCTCCAATAGTTATGTGTGACAACAACCCTTCATTGGGCCTTGTGTGGCTTATATGGACCCCCCCCTCGTGGGCCCGCTCCTTTGTCTCTCCCTTTCTTCTATCTCTTCTCGTATTTCCTTAATCATTTCTTCTTTTCTTTTCTCATCTGTTTATTATTTTTTTTCCCCTTCTTTCTTCTTTTCCAGAATTTTTCGCTAATTTTTTCAAAAAATTCTCAAGGGGGCATACACCACTCGCTCTTTACACTGGGGCATCCTCTTTCTTTTATCTTTTACCCATCACTAACTTTTGCCGTTGCGTAAAAGAGGGGCAAAATGTAGACACCTAAATTAATTATTTTAATTAATTTAACTCTCCTACATAATTGATTACTTTAATTATGTCAACCTTTATTCTTCTCAATATTAATTAAATTTAATCTAATTAATATTGTCACTATAGTTCAGTGATTTATTTATTTAATAAATCAACATTTCCCTTTCTTCCTCTAAAGTACTCAAATTTAATGCTTCCTAATCCTCCCTTTTAATTAATTAATCTCAATTAATTAATTAATCCTTGTGATTCCTACAAATCACCTTTTCCTAATCCATCATTAGTCTAATTAGTTCTTCTAGAAACTCCTTTAATCTTGCCTAGCATTATTCTTCAATTTTTAATTCCCCCCACTCATTCTCTCTCCTAGTCAAATCCTCCTACAAATCCCACTTTCTCCTAATCCTCACTTAATTCTTCTAAATAATCCTCCTAATCCCTTGCTAGTACCTAATCCCCATGATTAGGGACAAAAGTTAACCATAGCCAAGTATGGCTAAATCCTCTTTGTCCTCCTTCTTACCTTCCACCTTAAATGCTCCATTTTTGGGTGAATGTGAGATTTTCAAAATGTCACATTCTCCCATGCTTCTCACCTTCCTAAAGAAGTTCAAAATTCCTTTTCCCTTTTCCAATCCCCATGCACACAATATCTTAGGAATTTTTAAATCCATGTGCATCCCCCATGTAATTTTAATTCCTTTTATTTCTCCTAGGTGCATTGGGAACTCTTCCCCATGTAACTTGAGGACGGTGCAGACAAGAAATACCTTTATGAATAATATCTTGGTCTCCACCTCCCTTGTCATGTCATTGTCCTTTGATCAATGTGATCTCCTCTCCTCAAATCCTAGCCCTCCATTCCTCTTCAATCTTGACCATCCATTTCCCTCTATTTAATTCTATAAATTAGGGTCTCCATCCCCTCACTTGATCATCCACAATCCGTGTAACTTCTTGCTGCTAGTTTGAGTTTGAATCCATCAAGAGCATCCATATCATAGCCTTAGTTTGACTCCATAATCCATTCTTGAATCTTATCTATTCTCATCCACATTCATCCATTGTTGTGCGATTTGGAGAGCCATCCACATCCAACAATTGGACCAATCCAAACAAGTCAAGTAGGGGAGCATTCTTGGCTTCAACTAGTGTCCAAATTGGAGGAAAAAGAGAGACTCATCTCTTGCAAGGTAATATTTGTGTTAGTTTATGCATTTATTTGAGTTTTTCCTATCTTTTGAATTTAAACTAACCTGCTAACATTGCTTGAAGTTTCCCTTGGTTTAGATGCAAGAAAAGATGTAAACAATAAGGCAATGGAGATTTTAGATGTTGATGAAGAGAATGAAAGGAAAGAGGAAATAGAGAAGGAGAATATTGAAGAAGAAAAAATAGAAGAAAGAATGAATAAATAAGAGGAGAAGAAAGAAGAGAAGACAGACAGTCCAAAGAAGGACATAACAAAGGATGTAAAGGAGGATGAGAAGGCATAAGAGAGAGTAGAAGAAGAGATAGAAGGGAAGAAGGAGATATTTGTGAAGGAGAAGGAGAAGAAGAAGGATACAAAAGGTGAATGATAAGGTTGTCTATTGGAGAAGCTTCCAAACATTTTAGAGATTCAACATGAAACTTGTTGTAGTTGCAAATGAAGTTCCAACCACTTGTCATTGTAAGAGTGTTATAGGTACCCATGTCTCAAGGTCAAATTGACCTTAGTAAGCTATCACCCCTGCATATATTGCATGAGTGATGTCCTCCATCATATTACAAGGAAGAAATTTATTATATCTTAGGTGGAGTGCACTAGTTTGGTGAATGATACACTAAAGTTTCTCCATGAGAGACTTTCAAAGGTTACTTTAGATAAATCATTGAGTGATGCAAAGAAACTATAGGTGTTTCTTAAAAAATTAAAGGATCATGATTCTAATTTGAAAGCTACAATATTGAGGGAAGTTGAGAAGAAGATAGTGGAGAAAAGGTTAGAAGAGTTAGTAAATAAGTGTGCAGATGCAGACATGTGGCTGCAAGAGAGCATAAATATTTTTGAGAAGAGTGTAGATAGTGTCGTAGAAGTATATCAATTTTGTCACAAGTAGCCTGAGTCAAGAGAAGAAATACTAAATCATAGAACATTTTTTAGGGCTATGAAGAACACAAATGGACATTGAGAGGGCGGGTGAATCAGTGTATTTTAAAATTTAACTAAGTGTGCTAATATTGAGACTGCATATTAATCAAGAATACACACACAAACATAAATCAAACCACAACACCAGATTTACGAGGAAAACCAAATCTGGGAAAAACCTCATTAAGAATAGCTATTGGAGTTTATTGCTCCAATCTAGCCTCAAAGTAAATAACATATTACAAAGTTTAGGGCACCAACCTAAGTAGCACCAACCCCAGAACTTTAGGGCACCAACCCAAGGAGAGCCAACCCCTGATTTTATGAGAACCTACTCAAAGGAGCACCTACCCCTGCTCTAAGCACCAACTCAGAGATTTAAAATGATGAAGAATTACAACTACAAGTTGAGTACCTTGTTATAGATGATGTTCTATAACCGTCGTGTTTTCCACACCTGAAACCAAATCTTTTTTTTTTTTTTCTGCTTATAGGGTTTTTCTTCTACTCCCTGATATCTACAATCACTCTCTACACTCTATCTTGTCTTTTCAATAACTCTTCTTCTCTTTGTAGTAGCTCTCTGCACTCTATCTTGTCTTTTTACCAGCTCTGATCTTTGTTTAAATGAGATCTCCACTCTCTGCTTGCCTCTTACTCTGCTCCACATAGTGTGAAATACACACTCTATTTCTTACACTCTATTTTCTTACCTCTCTTACATCTACATCAATGCACTCAAGTTCTCATGATCACCACTATGTTCTCCACACGTGCTATAGCTTCTTCTCCATGCTTAGTTTTTTTAGTACTATGTTCTGTGTTCTTACAGAGATTTTTCACCTCACTCTATACATTGACAATGTCACACTTTGTCAACATAACTCCACTTAATAAAAACCCACTTTACCTCTTAGGGTTTTCCCTCCAAAAGATAATTCACTAGAGATCTTCTAGAGTCTCTAAAAAATCTTTTTAATAGATTGATTGGTTTCCATCATTAATTTTATCTTCTTCCTTAGATCAAACTCTGAGTACAAATTACTAACTTTAGTAATCTTCACTTGCACACTGTAGTTATATCTTGTTTGCTGAAGATCATTGTTGAACACAAGATGCCAGTGAGAGGGGGGGTGAATCAATGGATTCCAAAATTTAACCCTTTTTCTCCTATAAGGTGTATACCGGTTAGTAGATCTAACACAAGGTAAATATACCGGCGAGATAGGAGGATGACACAAATGTAGCCACACACAAAGGGAACATCACATAACACTGGATGTACGATGAAAATCCAACAGGGGAAAAACTTTGGTGAGAAATGCTAATAGAGTCTACTGCTCCAATCCAGCCTCACAATAAAACATTGGTTATAATATTTAGGGCACAAGCCCAAGGAGGACCACCCCTTCTTTAGGGCACCAACCCAAGGATCATCAACCCCTGATTTAGGGCACCAACCTAAGGAGCACCAATCCCTGCATCAAGCTCCAACTCAGTGATTACAATGTCATATATCAAATACAAAAGTTAATACCCAGTTACAAATGGGTTTTGTAACCTCTGCAATCTTTCGTACGGTTCTACTCTTCTCAACCGATTTTCCTCTGCTCTACTTTCTGCCAGTTCTCTTCTCACTCAAATCCTCCTCTCATTCACTCTCTGCTGCAACCTAATCGGTTCAACCTCTACCTCTTCTCTGCTAGTACTCTAAACTCTAATCACTACTGGTTCTCTTGCTTGCCGGTTACTCGACTTGCTCGTTTAACTCTGCACTATTTTGTGGCTTTGCAGATCTCCTCAACCACTCACTCTGCACTGCAACTCCTTCTCTGCCTTTTTGCAGGTTCTAGCACTACAGGTTTATACCACCACAACTCACTTTGTAGTTTATCAGTTACTTTGACCTTGCCAGTTCTTCCTCTGACAAACCCTCTCATCAGTTGCACCTCCAACACTCAGTCTCTATGATCTTCAATGAAGTCTTCTACTGGTTGGCTCTCTGCTACACTTTGTCACTTCACTCTTCAATATCTGACACCTTAATCATCTGGCAGCATCATCAATAATCTTTGGTCTTGAGTTGACATAATTATCGCCAAGTTTTCCCACCATGACCGACATTCAAACTACTGGCGTGCTAGGGTTTCTTCATCAACCTTGATGCAAACTAAATTGGATCAAATCTATTTCCAGAGATAGTCAACCCACAACCAATCACCTATGATCGCCAATCACGCTGCATCTGGAACATGTTTTCTATATTTAGCAAACATGACAACCTGCATCCTGATATGTCAGCCTTGTGATTTGTCAATTATTGTTTATGATGCAGTTTCCTTTACCTACTTAGATATGCTCGATCAGTGCATCCTAGATCTCCTCTATTCATTTGATCTCAAGCCGCAAACCCCTGCAACACACCCATGATTTTTGGGGTCTACCATAAATGTGGACTTAGTCAATAACAACCTCACTAACTCACACTTCACCGACCACAACATGCATGACACCTATGTCCTATGTGTCATCATTGTCAGCATCCACCTCTTCTAAGTCATCTGTGTCGGTTCAGAGAAGATCACCGACCACCCACATAATCAGTGCATACCTACTGGTTGTCTAACCCAGCCGGTTCTACCCTAGCCAGTCTGCCTTCAAGCTTGCACATTGCTGATCTGTCAGTGGAACACTTATTCTCAGTCACTTCACTTTCCAAAACACAACAACACATATTCGTCGAACAAGAGCTTTTCACTTGTCACTTTGTTAGGTTTACCGATGGACATACTTACCAGTAGTCACTTTGATGACACCATGTCATCAATCTATAACAGTTTCCATTTGTCGACATCTACCTTTCAATTGCATTCTTTGTTTGTAGCTGCTCAACCTTGCCTTCTTCTTTATCAGCCTGAACATCATCTCAACTGGTTTGTCAAAGTGACCAACCCATCACTTCTTTACTCATCCTTTTCTATCCTAGTGTTACAACATGCCAAATCATGCTGATCTGGTGCACATATCTAATTTCATGCACTTGAGGCATCCTTTTGATTCACTGGTTAATCCGATGTGAGCCTTCAATCATCTACCTTTAATATCTCTCTCTTATCCCAGAAGGTTGTGATGCATTCCATGCATGTTGGGGGATAAGCTCCACTTACTGGTGGGAGTGGATCCTCGTCACATATTCTGCTTCTGGCATTGCACTGATATGAAACTTTTTTCATAGAGCAAATATATCTTCAATCCGACACATATGATCCATTTGGGCACGCTCACTGTTAGTGATATCACCAACTTGTGATACCATCTTCATCTGGTGGGAGTCCTGCTGATTGACACCCAACTGCATACCGGCTCTACACTTTTGCATTAGCACACCCTGTATTCTAACTGTTCACATGCTTTCCGATTGGCAACCATACATTGCCAACATATCACTTACCAGTTGTTATAACATACCAGTCTCCAGTCCTTATGTCTTCAACACTAAAGTTGATATTAACTTTTGTACCAGTGAATCCAATGATCACAATGCAGGTTGACATTCTCTTCCTTACTGATGACAAGCTATACCGGTAACCTGCTATACTAGTTGACATGAATGACAACTATACCAACAATCTCTCATATCGGTTGCCATGCTATACCGGTTGACATGCTATTCGGGTTGACATCAATGACAACACAATGCCAACAGTCATATGATCTTATTGATCATCACACTCAATCTTCTACAGGTTCTACATTAAATGCAATCACCTTCCTTAGATGTAGCTTCCATGGTGATCAAATTTTATCAAAATGGGCCCCAATAGTTCCTTGACAATAGCATCTAATTTGTTTTGTGCATGCCACATTCTCCATGTCATCATCATCGTCAGGTCAAAGCATGGTCAAACATCCATGTGAGCCAATTCTGTGTTGGCACCTAGTGATTTACCCATCATGTTTTCAACATCGCAAACTATACTTATGGGATGGCGAGACCGCACACTTTCTTACACTTAACTTGCCTTGTAAGATATATATATTTTTATTCGTCTTCTTGGCTACGAGCTGGCAGGGTATGTTGCAAAACACATTGCTCGATCTTATGAGGCAAACATTCCTTCCTTCTTCTCGAAGAACTGTAGATGAATTGGAAGTCAAGATGAGTTGACCTACGGTGCTGTGAAGACACTTACCTTTCTTCTCGCAGTACCACAAATGACTTTTTAGCGGTGGAGTTGGAGCTTGCAGGGTTGTGGAGGCTATAGTGATAAACATAGTGTGATATATACTCTTCTTTTCACTAGCCATCTTTGGTCAACACTAACAGGTTGATCTATGAAACAACGACCATCCCCTGTTCTCTGTCTATGCATGAGGTCATAAACACGTTGAGTTTACCACAACTAGTTTATAGAAACTTTATCAACAAGACTCAATTGATCTTTTAGGCAATCAAGGTATCTTGCAAAAATAAGATCTCTCATTAATAAACTCAGACACGCAACAAGTGGTGATAAACACACAGTGTAATCTACATGAAAAAGCTTCCATGCATTAGAGCCAAATCTGAACCAACACTTCTCCCCTTTCATCCTAAACATGAACCAACTTTGCATCTGTGTATGTTGATATCAATGAAAACTCAATGCCAAAAATCTCCCCCTTTGGCATTGATGTCAACATCGCTCAAATTCTCCCCCTTTGACAATAATGGAAAAGGGTGAGGTAATCAATAGCCAGCCTCGCTCAATCATGCATCTTCTCTTCCTTTGAACTTCTTCTCTCAACTGATGACATGCCCCCTATGAGAATTTGCATTGTGTATATGGTTGCAATCACAATAGTTTTATCACATACACTTCTGTTACGCCTATGCTTCTGTAACACCTCCTATCATTTTATTGATCCTACTAATGAGCATCTCCCACTTAGAACCATACTACCACATAGGTTCAAGGAAATATAATTTGAAGCTATGAACTTCCCCTGAACCACAAACCTCTATGAGCCATTAAGTGCTGAAGGAGGGAGGGACAACACCCAACTTCAGTTTAGATATTCAAAAGTGTCCTTGGGCAGAGGTTTTGTAAAAATATCAACCACTTACTCACTTGTGTTTACATATTCAACCTTGACTTCCTTGTTAGCTACCTTCTCCCTCAAGAAATGATACTTAATTGCTATATGTTTTGTCCTTAAGTGTATTGTTAGGATTCCCAAAGATACTGAGAGGGGGGGGGGGGGGGGTGAATCAATATCTAACCGGTTAATGGATTTTCTGAGTTATTAAATGAATTGCATTCCAAAACAGTGTACTGGTAAACCAGAAATAATGCAGTAAATAAGATCAGTAAACGCAACATAGAAAGAACACCATAACACAATATTTTTAATGAGGAAACCCGGAGTGGGAAACACCTCGGTGGGATTTGTGACCGACAATATTCGCTCACTGGCCAGTAAGTGAATATTACTGATACAATAGGGGCCTGCACATGCAGGAAGGCCAACTGCCTAAAGCTCACTACTTAAATACAAAAAGGAAGTCTCACTAACTTACAAAGGTGGATTATATAAATCCAATGTCATGTACTACTTTGAATCAACATTTTCTATGCCAGGTTCAGTACCGGTTTAAGCTCATACAACTTCCAAAACCCTATTCCAAGGTTTGCCTTAATATTCACATCTCCTATTACATTCCTTCCATATATCTCTTCATCATATGAATTATTTACAAGATCTCATACTTATATGAGTCCTAATACAATTCACCTTGTTGGCTTACAAAAAGATTTTATAATTAAATACAAAATACAATAAACAAAATCCTGTCGGCCAAGGTGCCGGTAAACATCTTTGCCGGTGTCAGTGTCTGTGCCTGTGTTGATGTCATAGGATTGTAAGGTTTCCATCAATGATAATACCTTAAATCACCTACAATTTTTCATTGGAGTGTGCATTTTCCAACATGCATAACATGGTTCTTGGAGATGTTGATTGCACTTTAATTGTCACTATTGATGGAGATTGGATCCGCATACGCTACTTGGATGTCCTTGAGTGTTTGCTTCATCCAGAGAACCTGTGAACAACATGTAGAAGCAACTATGTACTCCGCTTCAGCAGTAGATAAAGAGATTCTTTTTTCTTGCTGTGCCATGAGACTAATCTACCACCAAGGAAGAAGGCACCACCACTAGTTCTTTTTTGGTCATCAATACATCCTACCCAATCAACATCTGTGTATGCTTCTAAGATGAAGTCACCATTCTTTGGATACCATAGAGCACAATCAAGTGTACCCTGTAGATATTTGAATATTCTTCTCACATCATTTACATGAGATTGATTTGGAGTAGCTTGAAATCTATCTACAATGCACACAACTTTAACTATATCAGGTCTAGAGGCAATTAGATACAATAAACTTCAAATCATTGATCTATATAGAGTTTAATCTACACTAGGTGACTCATCATTTTTACTTAGTTTGCATCCTGTAACCATGGAGGTACTCACTAGTTTGCAATCATTCATATGAAATATTCTCAACATGTCTTTTGCATACTTATTTTGGGAAATGAGTATACCTTTATTCAGTTGTGATATTTGCAGTCCAAGGAAGTAGGACAACTCTCCTAGCATTGACATCTCGAATTCTGATTGCATTTGATCAACAAATTCTTTGCACAAACTATCTTTATTTCCAACAAAGAAAAATCATCTACATAAATGACAACTATAATCATGATATTACATTCAGTTTTAATATATAAGTTGCTATCAGCATATCCCTTCTTGAAACCTTGCTGATGTAAATACTTGTCCAACCTAGAGTACCATGCTCTAGGTGCCTGCTTCAACCCATGCAATGATTTTCTTAACCTACATACAAAGTCTTCATTCTCATGCGATCGAAAACCTTCAGGTTGCTCAATGTACCCCTCTTCATCGAGATTTCCATTTAGAAATGTAGACTTTACATCCATTTGATATACTTTATACCCTTTGTATGCTGAAAATGCTAGAAACAATCTTATGGCCTCAAGCCTAGCAATAGGGGCAAATGTCTCCTCAAAATCTATGCCCTCTACTTGTGAGTATCCTTTGTAGACCAATCTATCTTTGTTTCTTATTACTATGCCATCTTCATTCACCTTATTTCTATAAACCCACTTAGTGCCTATAACATTCTTATCAGTTGGCCTTGGTACTAAATCCCATGTTTTGTTATTCTCTATCTGCTGCAACTCTTCTTCCATTGCGTTAATCCAATGAGTACTCTTGCTAGCCTTATTATAATTCTTTCATTCTAGTTTAGTCAAGAGGCAAAAATTTACTTCTTCATTATTTGCGGCATGCTTTCTTCTTGTTTGTACACCTCCATCCTTGCTACCAATAATTTGATCTTCAGGATGAAATTTTTGCACATACTTGCTGGGTGGCTTCTTTATAGTTTCCTCTTCTCTTTCAAATTCTTCTTCCTCATCTTCATAACATGGTTCCTCAATCTGATTCACATCACTTTTCTTTCCTTTTTGGAAGTCCTCATCAATTTTTACATTCACACTTTCAACAACCTTCCTGAGATGTTTGTTAAAGAATTTGTATGCCTTGCTATGATTAGAGTATCCTAAAAAGATACCTTCATCACTTCTTGATTCAAAGCTACCTAGTCCATCTTAATCTCTTTTGATGAAGCATTTGCTGCCAAACACTTTGAAATACTTGACTGAGGGTCTCCTATCATACCATAATTCATAAGGTGTCATATTTCTATTCACCCTTAGTTGTACTCTGTTTAAGGTGTATACAACAATGTGGACTGCCTCTTTCCAATAAACATCAGGCATATTTGCTTCATATTAAATTTGTTCTTGCCATTTCCTTGATTGTCCTGTTATTCCTTCCCACAACGCCATTTTGTTGTGGTGTCCTAGGTGCTGAATACTATCTTCTGATTCCATGTCTCTCACAGTAATCTTCAAATTCATTTGATGTGAATTCTCCTCCATGGTTTGATCTCAGACATTTTAGCTTGTAGCCACTTTCTTTTTCTACCATTTTCTTGAAGACCTTAAATCTCTCAAATGCTCGTGACTTGTCTTGCAAGAAGGTGACCCATGTCATTATTCAAAAATAATCTATAAGCAACACAAAGTATTTTTCTCCATTTAATGCTCCTGTCCTTGTAGGCCCACATAAGTCAGTATGAACAAGTTCTAGTGGCCTTGTAGTTGAGTATTGTTTAGTCTTGAAGATTACTTTAATTTGCTTCCCCATTTTACACTCATCACAAAAAGTTCTTGCTAGTTTGATAATCTGAGGTATGTTCCTAACATACCCACTCTTTCTCACCTTAACAAGATTATCAAAACCAATATGACCTAGTCTTCTATGCCACATCCAACTCTCATCAACTTGTCAAATCATACAATGAGATTCAAACCATTCCTTCAAGTTGTATACATTTCCATCTGTCCTTTTACCTTTTGCAACTAGTTTACCATTACTCTCTTTTCTGATTTCACACCCCTTGGAATGAAATGCAAACTTATATCCTTTGTCACACATTTGACTCACACTCAACAAATTGTGTTTTAGAACTTCAACATAATAAACATCATGAGATTTCAGCTTGCCATCAATGTTCAATGTGCATTTACCCTTGATTTTGATTGATGAATTATTTCCAAACATCACCGAACCACCATTCCAATATTTAATCTTAATGAATTTATTTTTATCACCAGTCATTTGGTTGGAACACCCATTGTACCCACAAGTTTTTCCTTTCAGCATGTAGGGCAGTTTGAACAATCAAACTTGACGCAATCTTATCTTTATCCTTTCTACCCAAACTTGTTTGGTTTCTTTCTTCCTTTCTGCCATCCCATTCTGTTCTAGTTTTGCATTAGGTTTAGATGTTGACATTGTCTTCTTTAGCTTATCTCTCCTAAGCTTACAATGTTTTGCAATGTGGTCCAAGTTTTGACAATGATAATATTTGACATTTACATTGAATGATGAATTTGAAAATCTATTGTAGGACCAAGACACATTTCTCCTACATTCATAACTTTTATGACCATACCCATTACAATGATAGAAAATAACATTCATATCCTTAAGAGAAACAAATTGATTTCTACTTTTAAAACTAGGAGACCTATGCATAAGCTTACAATCAACAATTCTATGACCATAAGTATTACATTTATAGCAGTAGCCATGGAATTGAGGTACATACCACTCATTGTTGAAGTTGTTTCTCATTTGTCTCCTTGGAGAAGCATAGGTCGGTCTTCTTGAGCTCTTCCTTTTTGTATCCTTGACTTTTGTGAAGCCTCCGTCATTAACATTTTCTTTTCTTTTAGGATTAACATGCTGGTTCATTGACTAATTATTTGTAGTAGCAGCATATGTCTTCTTCTCATTTGGCTTGTTGATAGTGAATGCTTGTTTGAATTCACTTTCAGTTGAAGAGGTGAAATGTATCTCCTTTCTTGGTGAATCTTTAATATTAGAACATTGTCCCTTTTCAATCCAACTCCATTTATGTCCTTGTTGTGCTTCTGCTTACTTAACATTTTGTCTAATGCTTTAGTGCTGCCAACATAATTAATTCTCATGTTGAGTTCATCATTATTATTTTCCAATTCCTTTCTTAGGTTTACAAGATCTCATTCCAATTTTTGATAGTCATTACCCTTCTTTTCTAAATCTGATTTTGTTACTTCATACATCCTCTTTGCTTCTTCCAACTGAATTCTCAAATCAGAAATTGTTTTCTTTGACTCCTCAAGAGATTTGTTCTGATGTTCTTGTTCTTCAACAACAACATTCTTGTACTTTTTAAATTCTTTTCTCACTTTTCTAAGTTCTTCTACTGCACTTACAAGTTCACCTTCAAGGTCTACTTTGGCTTCAACTTCCTCTTCTTCGTTATCAACAATATGTTCATCAAATAACTCTCCTTGTGCCATAAAGAGATTGAATTTTCTTTCATCTTAATTGCAGCAATCTTTAGAGACACTTTCTTCATCAGAGGCATCATCTTGAAATGTGTAAAGACTGCTTTTTCTCTTGAAATTTCTTCTACTAGGTGTAAAGCGGAAAATCGCGATCGAACCCTAGTTGCTCTCCCCTCTTCCAACTCCAAGGAGAGAGAAGGGAGGTTCACTAGGGTTGATGGTTTTCACTTAGGAGAGAGACTTTACATTCAAAAGAGGGGTTGAAACCCACAAGATCCAATCCCACACAATGCAAGATTGGATGCTAAATGTGTTTCAAGGGTTAAGAAAGCAAGGCTACCCTCTTTTGTAAAGAATGTTGAAAGAAGAATTAAGCTAGGAATGCATAGAAAGTGACAAAGATTCGCTTATAAACTGAGATAGGGATATAGGATGAAGCTGCGGACCTGGAATTAGTAGTAAAATGTCGATACGACGCTGTCCTGCAAATTTGAGCAAAAGTTGTCGGGACGATGGCGCCCGGCGCCACGGTCCTTCGAAAAATCCGCGAAACAAAGGGGGATCTATTCGTCTCTGCACAAGGATTCCAGATCTTCAATTTCAGCCGCGTACCTGCAACCTACACATAGAAAAGCGAAGACGATTGGGGGGTTAGGGATTAGGGGTTTGCCTTTAGGTCAAACCTCGGTTTTGGAATTAACCAAGAAATGAGCAAGTGCTGTAAATGTAAATAACTGTAAAACAAGTACTAATACCTTGTTCTAAGGATGCTTGTATCCTTATGTGTGAAGGTATAGATGTTGTATGTTGTATGTTGTATGTTGTAGTAGTATGTAGTAAGTGATCTCCTCTTCAATGGTTGAATCCTTGCCTTGAATGCAACACTTAGCCTTGAATGGAGACTTGAAATGATCAATTGCTTGAAGGAATGCTTGAATGCTTGAATGCTTGAGTATAATTTCCATGCCTTTTCCATCATATCGAATGAAAGAGGAAAATGTCATTTATATACTTGTCATTTAGGGCTGATAGACTGATTTTCCCGACCTTAGGCCGACCAGGAAAGATAATTTTCCAATTTGCAAACATAAAGACCCGAAGTCCAAAAGAGACCGGGCCCAAAATAGGACCCAGGGACCAGGGCGCTGGGCGCCATGGTCCTGGGGGACCAGGGCGCTGGGCGCTCTGGTCCCACCTCCCGGGACAGCAGGGTGCAAAGGAGGTTCAGGCCAGGGTGCTTGAAAATGCAGTTTTTGGTGTCATAATCAGGTTTCGGGGTCTCCATTCAGGTTGCGTGTTGCGTCGCCATCGTGAAGACCCAAATGCGGTCGAAATTGCAAGTGTCACAATTTTAGGACGCTACACTAGGCTTATAAGAATTCTTCATCTTTTCTTTGCCAAAGACCTTCATGTTTTTCTTTTCATCTTCATCCTTTTCTCCATAAGGGCACTTAGATGAAAAATGTCCAATCTTTCCACAGTTGAAACATTTGAAAGGCAACTTACCTTTGTACTTCCCTAAACCTCTTTTGAGATTTCTTACAAATTTTTCTACGACAAAATCAGTGTCATTTTCATCCTCATTTGTAGCTTGTTCTTTTCCTTTCTGTGAGGTATTGATGGCAACATCTCTCTTTGAGGTTTCTCCTCCTATTGTTCTCATTTCATAAGCTGATAAGGAGCCAAATAATTAATCCATAGAGAATGTCTTTAGGTCTTTAGCTTGCTCAATAGCAGAGACCGTTGTGTCATACTTTGAGGTTAATGATCTCAGAACCTTCTTGACAATTACTTCATCTTTGACATCTCTCCAAGTCCTCTTATAGAACTCACAGTATCATCTACTCTTTGTAGATAGTCGGCTATCTTATCCCCTTCTTTCATTTTTTCAGGTTTTCAAACTGAGCTCTTAGTGTTCTCATGTTTGAAATCATCAAAATCCAAGCTAATTAGACTGAAAGGACAAATCACAAAATCCTTAACTAATTGAATTGATTTTAAACACAATACAATGAAATAAATGATAGAAATAGAAAGATTAAACTAAATTAAAACTCTACATTCTTCACTTGTGCTTCCATTGTTCTTCTCCATTATTGTTGGTGTAGGTGGCTCTCAGGTTTTGCACTGATTTCCTGCATAAGATGGACAATAATTTTGAAGACTGTGATTCTAGCTTGAAATGAGAAAATGAGGTTTAATTTATAGATTTTCAACACAAAAGAGGTGATAATTTGAACTCAAGTGTTGATTGATAGACAACTAAAATTGATTGATCTGTTAACTTATTAGATTGAGGAGTCAAATGAATTGATTGGAGAGTGAACTCAATTGATCAGAGAGTGAACTAAATTGATTAACTAGTAGATTGAATAGACTAGTCAGTTGATTGAGTTGATGAATCAGATGACTGAATTGATGGATTAGAAGACTGAAATGATTGATTAGTCATAAAAAGTTGATTTGATAAAAATGGGAGATTGATGAGTTAACTAATTAGATAATTGATTTGATCAATCAGTTCTGATTTTAGCATGTGCTGTAGGATTTTGAAATTGAATTTGATTTTCATTTTTAATTTGGATTTGAATTTGGACTTTCGAATGCTGAAATGTACATGAAATTAACTAAAATTCAGATTTGGTGAAATATGAATTTGGAAGAAATGAAATTAATTGGAATTAAGTGAAATTAAAATTTGGGGAAAATGACATGAAATTAGCTGGAATTAGAATTTGGGGATTGGAAGAATTAACTTAATTTAAATAAAATTATTTAATCATAGGAAATTGAATTAATTAAATAATAAAGATTATTTAACTAAGGAATAAGTCATAATTAATTAAATAATTTATATTTAATTAATAATTGAGATAGGGTTAATTGATTAAATGATGAAGTGATAGATATTCGATAATTAGAAATGTTAAATGTTTTGATTAGAAGAAATATTTAATTCAATCAAATAATTAAAGAATTACTTAATTAAATAGACGAATAATTAGTGTAGAATTAATGAGACATTTTTAGGTGTCTACATTTTCCCCTCCTTGAGACCATGTCAGAACAAACTTTTTTCAAAGAAAACAAAAAATAGTTCTACCCTAGTATGCCCTGATGACATTTAGGGTATAAATATACCCCCTTGGAAAAAGTGGTCAAAAATTTGTGGAACGAAGACCATTTTTTTGAAATTGTGCTAGTAATAGATCATGTGAAGTTTGGTAAGATTTGGATCTTGTTTGGTATGGCTACGACTGCGTTGAAGTTGGAGGGATCCATGACTATTAGGGTGACAAAAACCCTAATTTTGAGCTTTATATTAAAAATTGGTTTTGATTTGAGCTCATTTGCACTCATTTGCTTTGTAAGAATTCCTTAAGATTATAGTGCTTTCAGTGTCCTTGGAGCGAGATGGTGGATCATAGAGAGAGGTTGCATTTGTCCAAGCGAGTGAGATCATATCAGAGACCTCTTGACACTGGCGACATGGTGAGTTTTAAAAAATTATGCCCTTTTTTGTCTGTTTTTCCAAAATTTTCATTGTTGTCTGAAAGGGTTAAAATTATCTCATTCACAATTGATTATCGATTAATTCACATTTGATAATAATAATTCACAATTGATATAATTAATTCACAATTGATAAAATTGCCCGCAATAGCTATTATTGATTCACAATTGAGATAATTAATTTGTAATTGAAAGTATCAGTTCACTCTTGCTAAATTTGGTTCGCAATTGCCTTAATTGATCAACAATTGAAAATATCAGTTCACATTTGCTTGTATCAGTTCACATTTGACATAATATGATTTTTTTGTGTTTTCTCATGATGTGAATGGCGTATCTTATTCATTGTGCTTTTTCTCAAATGCAGGAGCATTATCCAATCTTGATCGTGAGATAGACAAGGCTGGATGGTCTTGATCAACATCACGAGTTAGATGTAGAGGATACCGCTTTTCTTTGACAGGGTGGATTGTTCCATATACCGCACTTGCCCGAGGTTACGACCAACAGGGCCATAATTACTACTTTGATTAAGCGGTGGCATTCACAGACTTGTTTATTTCATCTTCTGACAGGTGAGGCGTCTACTTGAGGCAGTGTGGCGTATTCTACACATTACCATATTTGGTGCTCAAGTTACTTTTGATCATAGTGATGGGATAACATCCTTGTGAGCTTTGTTTGAGTGTTCCAAGGATGATCTTAATATCCGAGGTCATTATGAGATTAATTGGGATGATTTTGATTATGATGATCTCACCATTGTTCTTGGTTGCACTGTTGCTAGATTATAGATCCCTGATAAACGTACCCACGGTTTCCCTGTTGAATGGGGATGATTTATTCACAATATGGTTATTGATAGATGTGTGTTTGCTAGGTGTTCCTATCTTCTTTCCACTGTATATCATCAGTTGCATGGGATTCTATTTTTGTAGTAGAAATCCATTGGATGTGGTGTTACTTTGCTTCAGATATGGGCTTGGGAGCACATAGCTATATTTTGTCCTATGATATATGTTGATTTAGAGCCAAAGCAGCCATATGCTTATAGATACACTATTGGAGTGAGACATAGGGCATCAGGTAACATTTTGTATTGGCGTCATCAGAATGATACATTACAGTACTTCTCATGGAGACCTTATCTTACTTGCCCTGGTTGGGCTAATGATGCCAAACACCTTCGTTTTTGTCGAAAACAAAGATATCTATTGGGCAAGATGTTGGTGGTCATAGGGTTATTGATCTGCATCTTCTTGGTTGTGTACTCTGATAGTTTTGGGAGATAAAGGGTATTCTAGATGTGACAACTTATTTTGCTCGTACTACTCGTAAGATCGATGATTAGGGTGCATGTGTGCAGCCTTATGTTTCCATTGCCAAGTTTGATGCTCTTGCTCCTATTTAGTGGGGTTGGTGAGTTGGTGTCACAGATCCAGGGAATACAACATAGTATAGTTTATAGTAGATACAACATAGGCCCATACCTTTGACAGATCCAACAGTTCCGATTGCTGCTTAGCAAATTAGACATGATAGGGGTCTTAGAGGGAGAGGGAGAGGGCGAGGTAAATATGGTGGGGGAGATGGAGGAGGGAGAGATAGAGGGTAGAGAGATGGAGGAGGGAGAGATAGAGGGTGGATAGATAGAGGAGGGAGAGATGGTGGGTGGAGAGATGAAGGAGGGAGAGATGGTGGATGAGGAGAATAGGATAGGTGTCAGATAGATTTGGTAGCAATAGTTGCAAAGGAGGTGGAGGGTGGAGGGTGGAGGAGAGGATGTGGATATCGATGGAGGTATTGCATCTATGAGCAGTTCTGGTAAGAGTGGGAGTGAGAGTGAGAGAAATGAGTCAATATCAGGATCATTGAGTAGTGATGGAGATGAGGGTGGGGATGGTGGACATGATGTTGATATTCCCGAGACTATGAAGAGAGGAGATGTGGAGGGAGATGATGATGAGGGAATGAGGGATCAAGTTAGGAGTTTGGAGGACTTGGTTGCTACTTTGGTGCATCAACAGATGGAGGATAGAGATCAGTATCGACGGACAATGGAGGAGCTTACCATAGAGAGAGATCAGATAGCCAGTGAGAGAGATCAGCTACAGAGAGAGAGGGATGAGGTAGTAAGGTGGGCTTAGATCACCATGGATGCACATGATCAATTATTTGGGCCAGTGATAGAGGCAAGAAGCCAGGCAGATAGATATTTTTATGCTACACAAGAGGGTATTTACTATAGGAAGGCTTATGAGAGAGCCTAGTTTTAGTGCTTTTATGGGGAGGAGATATAGTCAATCTACTTGTTGACAGACTAGTAGTGGAGGAGTGATGGGTCCACCTAGGGCTCCATCAAGATAGACTGGTGCTAGGTGAGATACACCTACTGATAGAGGCAACATCGGTTGAGATGCTTTGTTATTGATGATGTATCATAGATACGATGTATTTTGACACATTGATGGGATATATAATATGTACTTTTGGTGATGAGTTATTTGGTGATATATGTTATGGTCTAAGTTTTGGTTTTTATTTTATGTTTACTTAGTAATGCATCTGCAGACACCTAAAATTGTCAAATCTAATTAAATAAATATTTTATTTATTTAATTACTTTAGCCTAATTCTTCTATTAATTAAATAAATTTTTATTTATTTAATTAATTCATTTATCCTCTTCTAGCCTTATTTCTCATTTAAATAAATACATTTATTTATTTAAATTATCCTTTTCCTAAATTAAATAAATATCTTATTTATTTAATTATCCCACTTCCTCTATTAATTAAATAAATATTTATTTATTTAATTAATTCATTAGCTTTTTCTACCTATGACACATGTCATGCATCTCTTAATTCATACACTACCTACCCTTTCATTATTTTATTATTTCTTTTACCTACCCTCTAATCATAGCCGACCTCCTTTTACACCTCTCAATCTTATCCCTCCATTTCATATAGTGTCTTTTATATAAGGAGATGCTTCCTTCATTATCAAACCCTAATCATTCATTCTAATGAATAATCTTTTATGCGCTTTACTACACTATGATCCTACTTGCAACCACATTTCGTTCTTTGTTGAGCTCTTGTGCACATAAAATTTGAGAGCAAATATATCAAGAAAGATCAATGGAGATAGGAAGAATGGAGATCAAAACCCTATTGGACATGTGATGGTATAATCTTTGTGATTTCATTTGATTTGCATTGTCTTAGGTAATCTTCATATGTTATGGTGGATCTTTGTTGTTGTTAGGCTAGGGTTTTGTGGTTGAATTCATTTAGCTTTTCAATATTGTTATTCATTTTCACCATATACATTTTGGCATGCCCGGTGGGACTCTTGTCCCTTTTGCATTTAACATCCTGGTTGCAGATTTTGTATTTTGAAGTTGCAGATCTGACGTTTTCGGCAGCATTTTGATATTTTCGCGTCTGCGCACTTTCGAATCGCGTTTTTGATTTTCTAGCACATCTGCGACATCTGGAGTCACGTCTATGTTATTGGCAATATTTTATTTTGCAGTTTCCAGGAAAGCACATTTGTGTCATTTAGCTGCGTCTGTGTCCAGAAGACGCGTCTGCGTTCTGTAGTCGCGTCTGTGTCTCACAGAACCGCGTCTGTGTCACCCAGTCGCGTCTGTGTTGAGGGTAATCGCGTCTGTGTTCACCAGTTTCAAATTTTGGGTTTTTTTTAGTTTTGGGATTTTCTATTCAGGGTTTCAGATTTGGTTTATTTTGAGCTAAGATTTTCAGATCTAGCTAACGAAATTGGTGCAGCTTGTCTTGAAAGTTAAATCGTTTGGTTGAAGGCCCCTATTTTCACAAAGTCTTTTGGGTTTAAAATTTACCTAACTTGTGTGCTTGCAGGAAGGGGTAATCATTTAAAACAATCCAAACTACTAATAAATCTTTGTTGTAGGTCCTTGGCAAGGGTTTTTGGATTTTTATTGTGTGCCTTGTTTTCATAGACTAGAAAACACTTCAATTGGTGCACTAAAATTGAATCATTGTCTTTTGTGTCTTGAGCAATAGACTCTTTTTGTTTAATCTTTAGAGGGCTTGTCTTCCTGTGTGGTCATTAGGACTACTAGTGAGAAGAGAATGACCCAAGTGGTAGCGAGGAAAACCCACCTCTTTCGAACCACTATAAACAACTGTATTCATGGTGAAAACTATGAATAACGTGTGCTGATTAGTTCATACTGACACTATGTCTCCCCATAAACCAGTTTGATCAAATTTATTTGATCAGTTGTAGGGTGTAACCCCTACCGGCTGGGAGCCTTCTGTATTTACAGAGCTGAAAGTGCCGCATTTATGGCCACACAAGCGGATGCCCTTACTAGCACCTTTTTGTTTTAGAAGCCCAAATCCTTCTAGTTGTTGGGGTAGGAGGTCGGACCTCTGATAGCGGCCCACACACATACGGTTCTTAGTAGAGATACAAAGTTCACAACGAGGAGTTTTCGTGGGGACTGATGCTTGGTTGACCTGAGAAGTGAGTGCCGAGGGTGGAGCCAGTGAGGTCAAGCATCTAAGTATCCACTCTGAATAACGTAGCCTCGGGGGTAAAACCCCATGTGGGATCAACAACTATTGTCTTGGCTAGCCATAAGAATTGTGCTTGACTTATTTTAAACATTCAAAACATTCAAGACCAAACAGCAAAACATTGTGTCTTTTGTGTCTTCAAGTGTATGCAAAACATTTTTACATCAAACAACACACTTTTTTGTTTTTGGAGTCATTTTTGAGTCTAGACACTTGCAAACATTGAGTCCTCATCAACACCGTGTCACAAAAATCAGTCAAACACTCAGATTTGGTCACAACAAAATGACTTCACAGATTGGAAAAAATTGCACAAATTTTATAGAAATGCGTCTGTGTCAGACATAATAGCGTCTGTGTTGTATAATTGTGTCTGTGAAGGGCAGAAACGCGTCCGTGTTTACAGAATCAACATTACACTTTGCAAAAAATCTCAGAAACGCGTCTGTGTTAAACAGAGCCGCGTCTGCGTTAGGAAACCACGTCTGTGAAGTATACAGGCATGTCTACGTTCAAAATTGAAAAACTGTTACAGTCCAGCAAACAAACACAGTCAGTTTCAGAATTCTTGAGCTTCTTAGGTCATTTCTCCAGGACTTCATTTAGCAGTCAACCTATCTTTGGGTCTCACAAAGTCCATCATTGCTTCACACCTTACATTACATTCACATTTGTCTAAACTTGAGTCAAAAGGTCACTTGCTTGTCCTCATCATACTTTGTCAACACACTACATACAACAACACTTTGCTAAGTGGTCCCTCATCAAGGTTTCTTACCTTTGGGTCTCATTTGGTCTTACTTAGAGTCAAGGTCAACTTACCTCATCAAGAGAAAATATCCTCTCTTTGGAAGTCACACCTACTCTACTACATACATACTTGGTCTTACACTTTGGATATTGCAAGTACACTTCAGATTCATTTACATTCTAGCCAACTCTTGGTCTTCCATACCTCTTTCCATTTTCATCTAGTCTCACACATCTTGGTCAATACCTAGTTCATGGTTGAAACCCGTCTTCAAAAATCTAGGAGAGAAACTAAAGAGGCTCAAGAGTCCGCAAACATGAGTTCTTATGAGTTTGAGAATGATATCTTTTTCAATTCCGATCATACTACACTAGCTGACATGGATGCCTATAGAAACATTCCAAATGTTGAGAACATGGACACTACAAACAATAATGCTACACACAATGACAATATGGAAAACTTTTCCGTACATTCAACAGATGTGGAAGAATCCATTATGAATCCCCATTTCAATCGACTGGTTGAGGAAATAATGAGGAGGGATAGACAATACTTCTTACAAATGATGGCACAAAGTGGAGCCAAGATACCTCATGATTTTGACATGTCTCAAATAATGGAAAATCGACCTTTGCAACAACCTCACTCCAACATGGATCAAAGAAGGCCTAATAGTGGAGGAAATAGAGGACCACATATGGTACTTGAATCACCATCAGCTTTGCTTCAAAAACCAGAGGTCCCACATACACATGGTCAAGCATATGATACTCACCTTCATAGACCGTTATGGAAGTCTTATGCAGACAGATATGCTCAATCATATACCAATGCTAAGGATCAACCACCAAAGCAATTGGATATTCAAAGGCATGCTCAAAATTTGGACACAAGGAAACCCCGTGTCAAATTTGGGGGCAACACATTAGAACATGACATGAATGTAGAGTATGGTATACATGCACAAAATAGATATGGTGTTCCTCAACATGAATTTATACCAAGTGGTACATATACACAACATTACTATAGACCTCCTCCATATAAACATGTGTATGATCAATATCATCCATATATGCAACATGCTCCTCCTCCAATTGGTGCCTCAAGCATGGGGTATGGTCCAAGAAGTCGATCTCCACCTAAGAACAATTTGGAACAACAAATCAGGGACTTACAAAAGAAAATGGAGGACATAAATACACCAAAGCCAACATACACAATGAGAGACATATGTCCTTATCCATTTGACAAGAGCATTCCAATACCTCCTTTTCCTACACACTTTGTGACGCCTAAATTTGATAAGTATAGAGGAAAAGGGGATCCTAAGGCACACATAAGATAGTTTTTCACAACTTGCATTGAGATAGCAGCAGAAGAGACATATTTGATGAGATTATTCCCATAGAGCTTAGGTGATCAAGCTATGGAATGGTTCTCCCAACTTCCACCTGTAATTAAGTCATGGGGTGACTTAGCAGAGGCATTCATTAAACATTTCTCCTACAACATAGAGACAGACATATCAGTCACTACTTTGTGCAACACCAAGCAAAAAGAGGGAGAATCTTTTGCATCATTCTTACAAAGATGGAGAAATCTAGCCAGCAGATGCTCTTGTGAAATTCCACAAAAACAAATGGTAGAGATGTTCACACAAAATGTTAACAAAGACATTGGCTATGATCTAAGGAAAGCTTGTTTGTCCACCTTCAAGGACGTTATTGAAAAAGGCTTAGCAACAAAGAAGGTCCTAATTGAACAAGAAGTCATTATTATATTCAAGGAAAACAAAGATGACTTTAAAGGAAAAGACAAGCCAAGATTTTGGAATAAAAACAAAAACACAGTCAATGATGGTGTTGTTGATGCCAATACAGTGCGAACCAAATTCATTTTTTTCCGGATCAAATCAGGTGAATACTCAAACAACTTCTAAATCACGAAGGAAGTATACTCCATTGGGAGAACCACTTGAGTCAGTCTTCAAGAAGCTAGTGGCAAACAAGGTAATCACTATTCCAGATTTTCCTCCATATGAACCAAAGGTTAAACCAAATTGGTGGAACGATGATGAGTATTGTGAATTTCATAAGAGCAAGGGTCATAAGACAGGTAATTGTCATCGACTGAAGAACATCATACAAGATCTCATTGATAGAGGTGACATTAAGATTGAGGGACATTCGTCTAATCAAGAACATGAGATGTTTAAGGAACCATTCCCAAAACATGACAAGGGAAAAGCTAAAGCCACAGAGGATCAAACCAACTATACCAGAGCATCTTACAACTATGATTCAACCATCAATCACATCTTGATGGACAATTATGTCTCTACCATTATCATCAAGGACAAAGCGTCTGAGAATTCTACTCGGAGACCCAGGATTGTCCTAAAAGGTGTTGGATCTTCTTCTGAACCTACCTCTGAATGTCATGTTACAACCCACCGAGGTAAAATCACTTTGCAAGGTGCTCCAACTAAAAACATCACTTCTTCATCAACCAAACCTGAGTATGACCTTGTAGAACAATTGGGGAAGACACCCGCGCTCATTTCAATCCTTGAGTTATTACGCATATCACCTGCACATAAAGCCATTCTTGACAAAACCTTGAGAGATACTGCTGTTCCTACTGATCTGAACGTGGACTGGTTTCAAGCCATGGTGGGATACCTTTCCATTCCACATTCCCTTACTTTCACAGAAGCCGATGACGCCTCTGTAAGTCAGCGACATAATGCACCATTACACATTGAAGCCTTCATACACAAACATCAAATAAAAAGAGTCCTGATAGATGGAGGAGCAGGTCTAAACATTTGCACATTGAACACTATTACACAATTGGGATATTCTGATAAAGCTGTGAATTCTACAAACAAAATTACCATTAAGGCATATGATGATGAAGAGCGTTCATCCAAGGGCACAGTCACCTTACCTCTCAGACTTGGGCCAGTTACAAAGGATGTGGTTTGTCAAGTCCTGGATTTAGATCTCACTTATAACATATTGCTAGGACGCCCTTGGATTCATGAAATGAGGGTAGTCCCATCCACATATCACCAATGCATTAAGTTTCCTCATAATGGAGTGGAAGTAACAGTTAACGGTGATCCTAATCCATTCATATACTGCAATAACCTAAAATCAAAGACTGAGACCATCATTCCCAGTAATCGTGAGGCTGTTCCTTCATCGGCATACATTGACCCTGAGTCGTTAAAACCTTCGACATCAAAACAAGGTGAGCTTAAAGGCAAGTTTCAAGACAAGGGCATGGGGGAATATACTTTAAATTAGACCATGTACTTACAACAAGTCATGAGTTCGCCAAAAGAATATGGAAGACCACATCCTAACAAGCAAGTATCCATCATGATACTCAAATGGGACCCTACTACCTTTCAAAGATGGGGCGAACTAGAAGAGGAAGATTTATACCAAATGCTTTTAAGAGACAATGAAGACAACACACAAGATCACATTAGTCTACCATGTGAGAAATATGGCAAAGGCTTCAAAATTCTACAAAAATTCGGGTATGATGGAAAAAGCCCTCTTGGGTTACGAAAGGAAGGCATCATTGAACCTTTACAACCTGAATTGACTTTAAAAAAGGAATGATCGAAAGGACTTGGTTTCTTAACTTCAAAGGTCCACACCCAAAGGACAGAAGAAGCCTTACAAATCAAAGCTGCTAAAATTTAACAAGAGGATCGCTATTCCACAGATTCCAACGAATGGGAATGGGGTTCCGAAAAGTCTTCTAGTGACTACGAGCTCACCAAGATATTCAGAGAGCCAGATGAACCAACAGAAGAAGAGGAATTTTATAACAAGTTCAGAGTCAGTCAAGAAACAACCCATGAGGAATCCACACAGTCCTTGTCTCAAGGTTCTAGGTTGAAATCACATAGGATGAGAACACCTGTCCCAGAATGCACTACTAGTGATGATAATTTGGATTCGCTCATGATTGAGACTGATGAGGAGAGTGCCATCGATGACCTCGATAATTACCTTGACATACTCGAATATAACTGCATCTGCACTCTTAGCTCCGCTAACTTTGAAGACATTAATGGCCTTCCCCTTGTTCACCACCAACTCATTGACTGGGATCATGAAGGACCTGCACAGTTTGACACATTCCAAAATGATGAAGCTTTTACTGACTATCTGGGGATATGAGATGATCTTCCTCCTGGGGACCATAAAGCGAGATACACTATAGAACTCAACAACGAGGCATATTTTGGTGAGGGTGTCGGACCTTCCAGTCGCAAAAATGTGAAAATAAGAACAAATCAAGGGTCTTATGGTGAAAACCACACTGTGGCGTTGTTTGACCCCAAAAAAGTAAAAAGAAAGGACGTATCTGAGGGCGAAAACCTCTCTGAGGCACCCAAAGATGGAAGGCTCGACATTCTCCCAGCATCATATGAGGAAAAGTCATCCATGTTGGTAGAGGAGACTATCAAAACAAACATTGGTATAGAAGAGGTTCCACACAACATATTCCTAGCTCAATAATTGACAGAGTCTGAAAGGTCAAAATTCATAAGTTTCTTCAAAGAACGACAAATCAATTTTGCCTAGTCATACGCTAATATGCTTGAATTGGATCCGGATTTGGTAATGCATCATTTGACAGTCAAACCGGGGGCAAAACCAGTAAAACAGAAATTAAGAAAAATGCATCCACAAGTGGCATTACTAGTCAAAGTGGAACTTGAGAAGCTATTGGATGTCGGATTCATACGCCCAATCGATTATCCTTAATGGATCTCCAGCTTAGTACCTGTCAGTAAACCAGATCACAGCATCAGAATTTGCACAGATTTTAGAGACTTCAACAAAGCTTGTCCAAAGGATGACTTCCCATTACCAAATATTGACTTGATTGTTGATCTCACTGCAGGTCATGAAATGTTATCATTGATGGATGGATTCTCTGGTTATAATCAAATAAGGATCGTGCCCGAGGATCAACACAAAACATCATTTACTTGTCCGTGGGGAAATTTCTACTGGAATGTCATGCCTTTTGGGCTAAAGAATGCAGATGCTACATATCAAAGAGCCATGACTACTATCTTTCATGATCTCATGCACGTAACCGTGGAAGATTATGTTGATGACCTCTTGGGCAAATCAATAGATAGAAATACACATTTGGATATACTTTCAGTCGTCTTTGATCGGTTGGAAAAATACAAAGTAAGATTAAACCCCAAGAAATGTGTCTTTGGAGTAACCTTCGGGAAGCTCCTAGGATTCATTGTATCCAAAAGAGGAATTGAAGCTGATCCAGCAAAAGTCAAGGCCATCTTGGAGATGCAACCACCAAGAAATATCAGTCAACTTCGATCCTTACAAGGCAGACTCTAGTCCATTCGACGATTCATAGCACAACTGGCAGATAAGTGTAATCCTTTTCAGCACCTTCTACATAAAAACATCAAATTCAAACGGGATGATAACTATCAACAGGCTTTCCAGACGCTCAAAGATTATCTTCTAAATCCGCCAGTTTTGATGCCACCAGTTCCAGATCAACCACTATTACTATACATATCAGCTACTCCAACAGCACTGGGGGCACTCTTAGCACAACAAATTGCCGAGGGCAAAGAAAAAGCAGTATACTATATCAGTTGCACATTGGTAGGATATGAGATAAACTACACACCAATTGAGTGTACATGTCTCACCGTGGTCTTTGCTTCATAGAAATTACGACATTACATGCTTACTCATAAGACTAAGTTAGTTGCAAGGATAGACCCATTGAAATACCTTCTCAATAAAGCCACACTTACTGGGCAACTGGCCAAATGGGTAATGATCTTGAGTGAATTCGACATCGAGTATGTGGACAGAAAAGCAATAAAAGGACAAGCCATCATAGATCAATTAGCAGATGCTCCCATGATAGATGATGTTCCTCTAAGTTCAGAATTTCTAGATGAATCCATTTTGACAATGTCACATGCAAAGCCATGGCAATTGTACTTCAACAGATCATACACACAACATGGGGTAGGAGCTAGCATCCTCTCTATAACTCCTCAAGGGGATTCTATGCCAAAATAATACCGCTTATCATTTCCTTGCGCTAACAATATAGCGAAATATGAGGCATTAACAATAGGATTGTGAATTGCAGTTCAATGGAAGATCCAGGAACTTCATTTTTTTGGGGATTCCCAACTTGTCATCCATCAAGCAACTGATGATTACCAAAAAAAAGATGAAAAATTAATGCCTTATAAACAAATGATGGATGACCTGAAACAACACTTCACAAAGATAGACTTTGAGCAGATACCAAGAGAGCAGAATCGCGCCGTAGATGCCATGGCTACAATTGCTTCACTGATTGATTTACCTCCAAACGAGACCCGCTATGAGTTCTTGGTGGATAACCTTTTGGTTCCTTCATATGAGATCATGCCTACTAAGACGATATGTGTTGTCGGTCCTGAATCCTAGTTATATGGTTCCATTTTCACATACCTACGTGACAATACTCTACCTCTTGATCTATCAAATAACCAATGTCGCACTTTCATTCGCCAATCCTCTCGATATGTCATTTTAGCTGATATCCTATACCAGTGAGGTCTAGATGGCACTCTTCTTAGATGTTTAGAAAGCGACGAAGCTCAGATTGCGTTACGTGAAGTGCATGAAGGGATATGTGGTCCACATGCTAGTGGTCCTACCTTGGCCAAGAAACTCATTAGGATTGGATATTATTGGCCCAATATGGAAAAAGACTCATATTAGTTTTTCAAGAAATGTAAGCAATGCCGAATTCATGGAGACCTCATACATGCACCAGCACAAGAACTTCAACCACTTGCGTCTCCTTGGCCCTTTTGTCAGTGGGGAATCGATCTCATAGGCAAGATTCACCCTCCTTCTTCCAATGGTCATAAATTCATTATCACTGCCACAAAATATTTTAAAAAATGGATTGAAGCAATGCCTCTCACACAAGTCACAGGAAAACAGATTGCTACATTCATCCTCAACTATATCATTTGCCGATACGGTATTCCTGTTTCCATTATCACTGATAACGGGCGTCCCTTCAAAAATCAGGATGTTCATGAACTCTGTGACCGCTTCCATATTTTCCATCATTTCTCCACACCATATTACCCCCAAGGTAATGGCCAAGCTGAGGCGTCTAATAAAACAATCCTTAAAATCCTAAAGAAGATAGTCGACGATGCTGGTCGTAATTGGCATATCCAACTTAATCCTGCACTTTGGGCCTACTGTACAAGTGTCCACACACCTACAGGAGCTACACCCTATTCACTTGTCTATGGCACTGAAGCCATCTTGCCTATTGAGGTCGAGCTACCCTCTTTATGGGTTTCTTTGCGAAACATCATTAGTGATGAAGACTATAGGGTCTCTCGCTTACAAGAGCTTGAATTATTGGATGAACGAAGACAAATTGCTTTTAATCATCTCAAAGCTTACCAACAATGAATGAGTCATAGCTATAATCACAGGGTCAAGCCTCGCACATTTGAGGTAGGTGATTTGGTTCTCAGAGAAAACCCCAAAAATCAGCAAGACAGAGAGAAGAAGGGCAAGTTTGAACCAAATTGACTTGGTCCTTACATCATTACAGCAGCATATGGATCTGAGGCATATCAGCTCTCAACTATAGAAGGTGAACCTTTGGAGGATCCTATCAACAATATGCACCTTCGCAGGTTTTACACATAGCTCTTCAGAGTATCCTAATTCAAAAAATACAAAAAAATCAAAAATTTCAAAAATACAAAAAAAAATTAAAAAAAAATCAAAAAAGTAAAGAGAAACATTTCATCCAACAGTGAAAACCATTTCAGTGGCACCCTGGGAAAGTACCATGGTGAAAATTGGGTCACCAGTGCCATGTGTAGAGACATTGCTCCTCCCTCCTTCAGGATTCTCTTTCATCACTTCACTTTGCACACACTCACGACCTATTTGTTCATAATAAACTTACCCATTCCCATCATGGCTTGTTATTGATCTACCCAAGATTGGTTAGCCATTCATAATAAACTTCCCTTTCCATCCATAATAAATTAGATCCTATCTGTGGCTAAGGCAAATCTTACGTCTAGTAATGGGTATGGAACTGAGAACATCACATGTTTCAAGGAGTACAGTTTCTTCCAGCTTCCTTCAGTTTATCCGCGCACAATTCGCAATAAAGCAACATTTGCATCACAGATCCGCAATAAAGTTTCATCTTCTCTGCAATAAAGTATCAGTTTCATGGATTCAGTCAGTTTTAGATGAGACACAATAGCAACAATGGGCTTCAACAAATCAAATCTTTCAACAGACTCAGACAACATTATGGTTCAGTGCTATCTATCCTTTCTGTGAAAGTAAACATTGTGACCACAATCAAATAAGACTTATACAAGTGACAAGAGACACTAAACTTGAGGACTACAGTGAATGTTGGTGTCAATTCTTGGTTTTCTTTTGATTTTATCTTTTTGGTGACATGTCTTTTAGCTTTTCCAGGATGTCTCTGACTAGAGATTCTATCTCCAGGATGTCTTTGACTAGAAAGGCGAGGATGGGGTATTGTCACCTATTTGTATTTGCTGTCTATGGATTGTCTCTTAGTAATGCTATGACTTGTCCAAGGATATGAGGACACTGAGAGTCTAGTATGAACTGGGGCATTCTTTGTTTGTGACTATCTTATCTCCATGCAAACAGGTACAATGACTTTTTGGGTCGAACATATGCCTCGATTGTCATAACCTATTTTGCCATAATAAAGCTCAATGATGATAACGCACAAGAATCTCTTTCACTTTCATATCTTTTGTCTTTCATCCCCCTTTCTTGATTGACTTCCATCATCCTTCTCGAGTCCGCGTAGCCTGCTATCACATGACTGAGTATAATGACACACCAAAAACATTTGCATTTCATGTAGTCGCACCTACATCACCACATATAAGCATTTCATACATACATATAGATATCACAACTGCATCACATCCTGCACACAACACTTGTTAGCACAATTTACATTTGCATTATCATATTCATTTGCATTACATACATTCACATTTGCATTGGCATAACATATAAAACATAAAAGAACAAATATTGCATTGCATCATGTACATATTTGCATCCATATCATAAGCATACATCATAAGAACATCTCATCACATAGGTACACATGCATATAGCTGCCGCAAAGATGAATCATCTCATATATATATAATCATAAAGTGTCATGATACAATGATGTCAAAATCATATGGCTACAAAAGCACCCGTAGGTGTCTACATCATCATACAAAAATGGTACAATAATGATACATAGGGAGCCCTCTACGGCTATGATGAACTCCCTCCCTCAGAGCCACCTGGCCTCAACGGAATCTGAGCCCCTGAAGGACCCACCCCAGGATCATCCCTCCTGGCTCCTCTATCTAGTGGTGGTGGAGGACCCATAACCCCACCACTCGATGCTTGTCTCCTCCAGCTCCCTCCCGTAGCTGTCATTGTATGCGATGGTCTATGGAAGCTCCTCGCCTGCTGATCCGTTGGCACTGCACCATAATAGAGATCCCGCCAGTAGGCAATCTCCTCCCCTGCCCGCAAGACATAAGCATATCCTACCCCTATATCCTCCACTGCCTGTCTCCCCACCCTCAGCACTGTCTTAGCCTTTGTATAACATTGAATAGCCTGATCCCGCTCCTGCTCAGTATCTTTGAGCTTCCTCTTAAGTCAATCCCTCTCCCTCTCCAACTCCTGGATCTCATCTGCCTGGCCCTGACAGATCTCCCTCAGCTCTATCAGCTCATCCTCCTCTGTGTCAGCCCCCTCCACCTCTGCCTGTGGCTCCCCCTATACAGGTGCCTGCCCCTGTGCCTGTACCTGTACTGGTACCTATCCCTGTATCTGTCCCTGTCCCTGTATCTGTCCCTATCCCTGTACCTATACCTGTCTGGGACCCTATGCTGCTGGCACCTATAGCTGCAATCCACCGCGACCCCTCACCACCCGAGCCTATCTCTCCTCTCCACCCTCCCTCCGAGGTGCAACCCTCCTCTCTCCAACTGCTCCCCTCCTCCTCCATCAGCCTCTGCCCCCATCACCTCCACCATCATCATCATCCCCACCCCCATCTCCATCCAATGGCTCTCCCGGATCCATCAAGCGTGGGAAGGGATGCTCCACCCAGTATGCTGTATACTCGGCATCCATGTCGACATCCTCAATCTCTGGCCACATGTCCCAGGGTAGGGGCATCATCTCTACCAACTGTGTAACTGCCTGATCATATGATAATAGGGGCCCAAACTGTGCCTGATCTCTCATAGTCCGTGCATACATGCTTGAGCCCTGTGGCATCCTCTGGATCCTGCCAAACTGCCGGCCAACCCTGTCCACTAGCTGCCTCTCCAGCACAAAGGGCATCCGCCCAATCAGATACCTGCTCCAGAAGGTGTAAGGAAGCTCAACTGCATCATCCTCCCACTGCTTGCATCCCAGATATGGCCTCCATATGACCACATCAATATCATCTATCACTCACCGCCAGTGCTCCAACCTGCCAATCTGTGGCTGCGATGTGATCATATCATACAAGTGCACAAAGCTGTGTCCATGTCCCCTGCCTCTAAAGTGTATCGACCTCATCACTGGCAGATGCTCATAAGCCCATACCTACAACAATGTCACCCCGTAGCCCAATCCCACTGATCCATGATATATGAACTGATGCAGCTCATAGTAGAGGTGTGCCAGCACACACAGTCCCCAAGCATATCTGGTGTGCTACATCACCAATGTCTCTAGTGCTCCTCCCCAACCCATAGCCAACCCCCATGTCACCCTATCCAAACACAGGAACCCACTGATCGCTCCTCCTACCACTGCTGGTAGCGCTAGCCCTGTGCCTGTCATAGTGTCCCACGCCACATGTCCTGCCCTCATCTCCAGTCCTGGGTCCTGGAATACTCATCTCAGGGCCTCCCTATCTCCATCTCGATCGTATGGGATCAGCTCCCCATCGATCGGTATCCTCAGTATCCTATATACATCCTCTAGGGTGACTGTCATCTCACTCATTGGCAAATGAAAAGTACAGGTCTCAGAGTGCCATCTCTCCGCCAGTGCAGTCAATAGTCCCATGTTCGCCCAAAACTCAGGCACATATAGAACATGTCTCAATCCCATCTCCTCAATAGCAGGTCGCAACCTCTGCGTAGACGGGAATCTCTCCCATGACTCCAACATCGACAAATACTCCTGCAGTCAAGCAAATCACTCATGTCAGTCATAGTGGCATTCCCTGTCTATCACAAAATGCTACTTTTTATCTAAATGCATATTTCTATCTACCCTAGTGACACTCACTGTTCATCACAAAGTTTTGCTTCTATCCTAGTGGTACTCCCTGTTCATCACAAAGTACTACGTGTGTGACACTCACTGTTCATCACAAAGTGTTACTCACATTTGCATTCACTGTTCATCACAAACTGCCTTGATCTATTCTAGTCTTCCCTAGAGGACCTGCTTGAGTGTATCCTCTCAGCAGCTTATCTAATCAACAGCGTATGTTCATCACAGAACTACCGATTTGACATAGAAGATGCAATTTCACACTTTTTAAAACACAAACGTGCTTAACAGACATAAACGCGCTTAAAGACTGCACAGACGCGCTTGAAAAACACAGACGCGCCTGACAAACACAGACGTTCCTATGCTCTGCATAGATGCGCCTGGGTGACACAGACGTGCCTTCTTGGCATAGATGCAACTGACCATCACAAACGTGGCCGCATTTGGCACAGACGCAGTTTCAAACGCAGACGCGCCTGGCACCAACGCAGACATGCTTAAACATTTTTTGACATTTTTGGGACCCTAATCTAAGCGCATTCATTGCTCTAATTACCATGCATTAATGACAAAATTAAATGCGTCAAAGTACGAGGAGGTTTTGTGGTACTTACCGGCTCTCCTGCCTCTGCTGGCCTCTGAAATCGGCGAACGCGGTCGAATCTATGAATGAAGGCCATTGCTGGTAACTGCTGCTGTTCTTTTTTCGCTCTGCAATCTGTTCTCGTGGATGTGTAGATGACAATGAGGATGTATTTTCCCCCCGTGGTCTATCTTATAGCCTACCGTAGCCCTCGCCCTCGTTTCCCGAGTCAGTCTTCTTTATCCCATGACTCTGTCACTTTATCCGGTTAGTCCATTCTAGCCTTTCTTTCTTATCAAGAGATTGTCTGTGGTCTTTTCAGACATTTTCATCCAATCTCTCGAGGGGGCATATCATTCCCATCTTGGGGCAACTCTGTATCAGTTCATATTATCTTCTTTGAAACAACGCGACAAGCCGCATTGTCTCAAAGAGGGGCAAAATGTAGACACCTAAAATTGTCCAATCTAATTAAATAAATATTTTATTTATTTAATTACTTTAGCCTAATTCTTCTATTAATTAAATAAATTTTTATTTATTTAATTAATTCATTTATCCTCTTCTAGCCTTATTTCTCATTTAAATAAATACATTTATTTATTTAAATTATCCTTTTCCTAAATTAAATAAATATCTTATTTATTTAATTATCCCACTTCCTCTATTAATTAAATAAATCTTTATTTATTTAATTAATTCATTAGCTTTTTCTACCTATGACACATGTCATTCATCTCTTAATTCATACACTACCTACCCCTTTCATTATTTTATTATTTCTTTTACCTACCCTCTAATCATAGCCGACCTCCTTTTACACCTCTCAATCTTATCCCTCCATTTCATATAGTGTCTTCTATATAAGGAGATGCTTCCTTCATTATCAAACCCTAATCATTCATTCTAATGAATCATCTTTTATGCACTTGACTACACTATGATCCTACTTGCAACTACATTCCGTTCTTTGTTGAGCTCTTGTGCACATAAAATCTGAGAGCAAATATATCAAGCAAGGTCAATGGAGATAGGAAGAATGGAGATCAAAACCCTATTGGACATGTGATGGTATAATCTTTGTGATTTCATTTGATTTGCATTGTCTTAGGTAATCTTCATATGTTATGGTGGATCTTTGTTGTTGTTAGGCTAGGGTTTTGTGGTTGAATTCATTTAGCCTTTCAATATTGTTATTATTGTTATCCATTTTCACCATATACAACATCTAATGTTAATGTGATACTATGCAGTGATTTGATGTACCTTTATTTTGCAATGTATGAATCTATGTGTGCTGATTGATGAAATGCTTATGATAATGTAATGTACTAATGCAACATTATATGAAAATGCAATGTGAATTTTTGTTGTGTCAAAATAGGTGTTAGAAACCATGAATTTGGAAGAATTTTTAGTTGTTAGATGGAGAATAGATTAGAAGAAATGATAAATCAATTGAACCAACCTATATTTATTACAGAAGTAGATATGATGCAAACAATTTGATTGATAAGATTTTGATGAAAAAGTCTTCATTTCTTTATTCGTAGTGCAATACATTAGTACCATTGAGCCTTATTTTGTAACAATGGAGCTTATTACACCAGGGTATGAGGAACCAAGATGTATAGATATCTCATTGCAACAAACAAACAAGTAGCAGACAAGGATTTAACCCTCCATTCTAGGAATTACACTAGGGGTCAAGGTATGTGTGGCATTCACAAGCTTAATGCTCCTATCACAGACACACACTAGAGAAATTGCCCCAGAACTTCATTGGTTCAAACCACAAACAACAAATAAAGAAAAAGGATCATGCCCATCACGACTCCTCTAGTCACTTTTTTAGACATCCTTGAGTAGCTAAAAGCAATGATCTTTGCCACTTTGATAAAAAGAGTCAACCGAAATAGACAAAACTCAGCAGTTGGATTGTTTGTCTTTGCTTTGATATGTTTGAAGTGATTTTGATAATGTCTGGTTTCAGAAGTTTTGGACCCCGTTTAAGACTGACCTGTTTGGTTTTGAGTGTACCAATTCTGTTTAAGACAAGATGGTGATAACATTGATAGTTTGATAGTGATTTGATAGATTAGACAGTTGATTAGCTTGATTGTAGATGTTTTGACAAGAAAGTTGTATCCTTTGTTTAAATTCGTGCGAAGTGTTTGCTGGATATCTACTAGGGTGTTTGATTCTTGCGAGACAATTTATTGCAATTTAAAAAAAAAATGATTTTTTAATGTTTTTGTATTTTGTGGATCGATATTTGATTGTTTTTGGATTGATTTTTTGATATTTTTTTATTTTTTCATGACTTTTTCTAAATGTTTAGGATTTTTTCAGGACTTTTTCTGAATGTTTTGATTTTTTCGGGACTTTATCTGAATGTTTTGATTTTTTCAGGACTTTATTTGAATGTTTTGATTTTTTCAGGACTTTATTTGAATGTTTAGGATTTTTTCAGTTATGCCCCCAAGTATGAAAACCTATATGATATGATGATCTAGGTAATGCACATGGAGACAATGAATTTTTCAAATGCAAATTATGCTAATGCAGTATGCAAAATGAAGATGTAGTACGTATACAAGGATGAATGTGTGTGCCCCTCACTCTAAAATGCATTGATTTGATTGAAGGTGTGAAACGTTTTAGAGATAGGAGTTCAATCTATCCCCAAAAGACTTTAGACAATCAAATCTAACACACTGTGTAGCCAAAATTTATGAACGGAGGCGCAGAAAAATTATCGATCAATTCTTGAAATGTTAATCTTATTTTGCCAATGTGTGCACATTTGAATTCATTTTGACTCTTATAATCAGCAAAGACCCTTGGATCCTATGTGGCTAGCTACGTTAGTTATTCTAACTTCAAAAGCATCCTGGATAGAGCCTCGCTACCAACAAGCTTTTAGGGCTCCGACGAGGTTATGCACTATAAGCTCTCAAATATTGCTCCATTGCCAACAGGAATCCATAGCCCTGACGGATTTATTTACATGTTCCCATAGTCAAGCTTTTATTGTCGCATTTGTATGCGTGATATTTCAGTAATATATCATTGTTTATTTTTCCTTGAGATGGATATTTGCATAGTATTTTTGTTTTATTTTCTTCATTTTATTACCTTGATTTGTAAGTAATGAAACCTACATGGATATGACAATTACAACGACACTAAAGTAGAATTTTGGATTTTTCACTAGCCACATGATCAACTAGGTATCTGTAATGACTTAGAGCTATTGATTAATGTGTGAGATATAATAATTGATAGATTTTAGGTAACAAGCTTCAATAGTAAAATTTCTACACAACCATGGATAAAGTTTAATGACAAGGCGACGTTAAGTATGAATGACTAAAGGCCTCTAAGGACTTCATAAACAAATATCTAGGAAATGAGACCAACTTCTTTCCTTTCAGTGCAAACAAGTGAATAACTCAGACAATCATCTTCTATTATTTATGCAATGAATATGATGCCTTTATGAAGTAAACTATATGAGATGCAATGCTTTCAAAATGATATGCAAGTACAAAAAGTAAATTCTAATTGAAATCCATCCCTTTAGATGTAATATATTTTTAGGTGCTTCCTGTTAATTGGACCGGGGAGTGGATCTCCCTCCATCATTTGTAAATGATAAGTGCCATTTCCAACTACTTTGGTTATAAAAAAAGGACCTAGCCAGTTTGGCTTGAACTTTCTTGGTTTTTTGTGTTCAACGAGATTCCTGTGATTTTTGTTAAGAACGATATCTCCTACCTCAAAGAAACGTGCGTTTACTATTTTGTTGTAGCTTCTTCTCATTTTATTTTGATATCCTTGTAAGTGATTTAGTGCGCTTTTCCATTTTTCATCTAGGAATTCTAGTTCTTGAAAACGTGCTACTCTGTAGTCTTCTTCTGGTATAATGTGTTTCAGAGAGACTCTTAATGATGGAAATTATACCTCGATAGGCAAAATAGCTTCCAAACCATAAACCAAAGAGTAAGGTGTGGCACTAGTGATTGTATGGATACCAGTTTGATAAGCCCAAAGAGATGGATTTAGCTGAAGATGCCAATCTTGTCCAGTGTCGTTGACAACTTTAAAATTTTCAAAATAGTCTTATTGGTTGCCTCTGCTTGACCATTTCTCTAGGGATAGTAGGGTGTCGCAAAACATTGTTGGATTTGAAATTGTTTGCAAAGTTCACTCACTTCTTGATTTTTGAAGGGTCGCTCATTGTCAATTACAATGCACATGGTGACTCCATATCTGCAAATGATATAATTCAAAATGAAATTAGCTATTTGCTTCCCTCTTGTGAAGGTCATTATGATTGCTTCAACCCATTTTATAAAGTACTTAGTAGTTGTGAGTGTAAATTTATGTCTGTTGGAGGAGGTAGGGTGTATTTTCCCCACAGGATCTAGTCCCCACTGTGAAAATGGCCATGGTGATGTAATTGGCTGAAGATCTTGAGCAGGTACATGGATTAGGTTTCCATGTATTTGGCATTTTTTACATCTTGAGACATACTTGTAAGCATCCTTTTCCATTATAGGCAAATAATAACCTGTTCGTAATAGTGTTTTTGCTAGGGCTGGTCCAGAAGAATGTGCTTCACATATGCCATCATGGACTTCTTTTAGGGTGATTTTTGCTTCTTCAACATTGAGGCATTTGAGAAAGGTGCTGTCTACACTCTTTTGTATAAAGTGTCAGCAATGATTGAATGTCTTGCTAATTGTCAGATGAGTGACTTTCTTTGATTTCGTGAAAGATCAATAGGTATATATTGATCATGAAGGTATGCATATATATCTTTGTACCATGGGGACTCAGGTCCTGTTATCATACATACATATTCAGTGGATGATATTTGATAAGCTGGCACAATGAGTTGTTTCACTTGAAAATTAAAGTGAGTTCCATTGTTAGGTATATCCAAGAGAGAGCCTACTTTTGCCATTGCATCGACTAACTTATTTTGCACTCTTGGTATTTGTTCAAATGTTACATTGGTGAAGTATTGTTTGTATTCATCTACCAATTGTTTGTAGGGTGTTAGATTATCTTCTTTTGTACTGTAATCATCATTGACTTGATTAATAATAAGCTACGAGTCTCCAAAGACTTGCAGTTCCATGATCTTCCATTGTAGTGCAGTACAAAGTCCTATCACCAGGGCTTCATATTCAACAATCTTATTGGTACAAGGGAAGCTGATCCTGAATGCTTTGGGAATGGAATCTCCTTGAGGAGTAATGAATAGAATTGCTGCTCCTTCTCCATGATTTGCGTGAGATCCATCAAAGTATAGTTTCCAGTTTGTTTGTGCTGATAGTGCAAATACTGATTCATTTGGAAAATTTACCACTATTGGATGACTATCTTGTAGGGGTGCTTGTGCAAGTTGGTCTGCTATGATATGTCCTTTGATGGATTTTCTATCGACATATTCAATGTCAAATTCAATAAGTATCATGACCAAATTGGCAAGCCTCCTAGTTGATGCTGCTCTTTTCATCAAGTACTTGAGTTGATCGAAGTGTGCAATGAGCTGGACTTTATGACTCAGCATATAGTGTCTCAGTTTTTGTAATGCAAAAAATACTGCAAGACATTCTCTTTCTATTGGTGTGTAGTTGATTTCATATCCAAGGAGTGTTCTACTGATGTAGTAGACAACTCTCTTTTCCTTGTTCATCATGCTATGCTAGGAGAGCACCTAAGGAGGAATTTGTTGTAGCTATATACAGGAGTAATGGTTTCTCATGCGTGGGTGGAACCAAGACTGGTGTGGAAAAAAGATATTCTTTTAGTTTCTGGAATTCTTCTTGGCATTGTTGTGTCCATTTGAATGTGACACCTTTCTTTAAAATATGTTGAAATGGTTGACACTTTTCTGCCAATTGGGCGATGAAGCGCCTTATGGATTGTAATCTGCCATGCAGGCTTCTGTGTTGCTTGAGTGTAGTGGGTGACGACATGTCTAAAATGGCTTTTACTTTTTCTGGATCTATTTCAATGGCGCGATTCAATATAATGAATCCCAAGAGTTTGCCGGATATTACTCCGAAAATGCATTTTTTTGGATTGAGCCTTATGTTGTATTGTTCAAGTCGATCAAATATTTTAGACAATATGTTTAGATGATCATCTCTTGTGTTGGATTTTTCTGGCAAATCATCTACATAGTCTTCCATGATTGTGTGTATCATGCCATGGAATAAGGTGGTCATTGCCCTTTGATAAGTAGCGCCTGCATTTTTAAGGCTGAATGTCATCATATTCCAATAATATGTTGCCCACAGAAAAGTGAATGTTGTCTTAGGTTGGTCCTCTTGTGCAATTATGATTTGATTATAAACAGAAAAACCATCCATGAGTGATAGCCTTTCATTTCCAGCTGTCAAGTCCACTATCATGTCTATGTTAGGGAGTGGAAAATCATCTTTTGGGAAAGCCTTGTTGAGATCTATGAAATCAGTGCAGATCCTGATACCTCTAGTATGCTTGGTTACTGGGACTAGATTTGAAATCCACTCAACATAGTCTATAGGTCTAATGAAACCCACTTTAAACAATTTTTGTAGCTCAGTTTTGATTAATAAAGATATGTGAGGGTGCATCTTTCTAAATTTCTGTTTATATGGTTTGACTCCTAGTAGTAATGGAAAATAATATAAGACTAGTTCAGGATCTAACCCTGGCATATCCTAATAAGACCATGTGAAATTGATGGGTCTTTTCTTAAAGAATTGGATAAACTTCTATTTTTTCTGTTGGATTCAGGGACTTTGCTAGGTGTATATTATAGACTTTTTCAGCATCACCGATGTTAATTTCTTCAGTTTTTTTACTAATAATGCTGATTGTTCTTTATTAATAGGAAGAGTATCCAATATGTTATGAGAATGTGTTTTTGTTCATTATAATTGTCCAGATTGGAAGAGGAGCTTGCTTCTCCAAAATATGCAGTCCTGTCCAAATCTATTGCAAAACCAACTTTGTGATCATCACGAGGGAGTCTGTCCCTTGCACCCAAGAATTCAACTATGGCTTCATCATTTTAAAACCAATCTAATTGTGTTTTTTCTTTTTGCCCCCAATAAATCAAATGTGGGTGTATAAGGGGTAAGTCATTGTTCCCTTCTGTTGTAGAAGATCCTGATAAAATGCATACTTGGTTATTTGGATGACCTGATATATCCTCATCGTTAGTTTCTTATGGGTTGTCATCATGATCAGATAGGAATTCATAATCATGAGAATCTGTCACACTTTATATGTATTTTTCACCTTATGAGACTGTTTCACTCATCTCCTCTTGTTCTTGTAGCTGAGTTTGATTAGTGGAATTCCTTTGTATGGTGGATACCCTTCTCAATCCTGGTATCATTCATTGCAGTCTCTCTTCATCTGACTCAAATGGAGGAGCTTGCGTTATTTCCCTTGGTAAAATTATTGATAACAACCAAGGATTAGGCTCATTTGTTGGTGCTAAACTTGTATCTGTTACCATATTTGCTTGTTAAGATGTTTCTAGTACTATATTTCTAGATGATTTTGTGTTAGTTTCTTGTAGAAGTTGCCTCATATCTTCACCATCTAATTCCATACTAGGAGATGTTGGTTCTCTCCCGCTTCTTTGAGATGAAGAGGGAAATACTTGTGTTGATAACTGATTCTGAGGTATGCATTATGAGGGTAACCTAGGATTGTTCAGTATATCTAGTGTAGGTTGCCTTGCCTCAGTTATCTTTGGTACATGTTTATATCCTAGCCCTTGATTCTTTGGGTTTTCATGTGGTAGAACATGTTCTAATTTGCCTTGCTTCTACAATCCCAATCCTATGGTACCATCATACCCATGTTTTTGTAGCATCCTGAAGCCATTGCCATACTGGTCTAGAGGTAACCTAGGTATTGTCATGTAATCTTCTTCTCTATATATCTAGTGATTGGCATATTCATTTAGAGATTGTTCTTGTAAGTTTCCCTATCTAATGAAAGAGCATGAATCTGAGTACTTCACTATCTGTTTTCCTTTATCTTGCTTCATTACTGTGTTCTGCGGCTTCCCAAAAGACCCTGGTGAAAGGGATGATTGTCTGCCATTCAAGGTACTTAAAATGGAATATTCCCCACAACCAACTTCCTTAATTTGTAAAGAAGATGTGGTAGGTGTATTTTTTCTATTTCTATGACTGTCAACGATTCCATTTGTAGGTGAAGTGGAGCTACTTGATTTTTCGGTACTTTATTGTCTGTGCTCGCCCTTAAATAACTGTAGTGTTGAAAAGGGTTTGGGTCACCATGAATGGTGATATCAATTCTATTAAATGGGAACTTCACACATTGGTGAAAAGTTGATGGTACTGCTTGCATGGTATGTATCCATGGGCGGCCTAATATCATATTGTACCCCAATTCTCTGTCTAGGACTTGAAAGGTGATGTCCATTGTAATTGGCCCTATTTGTACTGGCAAAGTCACTACACCCTTAGAAGGGAATTCCTCGTCATCATAAGCTTTGATATTGATTCTCTTAGTAGAATCAATATAATGTTCAGAATATCCTAAAGCTTTGATAAAATGTAATGTGGATATGTTAAGGCCAGCTCCACCATCTATAAGTACTCTTCTAACTTTCTTTTGGTCAATAAAAGCTTCCAAGTGTAAGGGATCATTATGCATGGGTCAGTCTATAGGTACATACTGCTCAGTGAATGCGACCTTTGAAGCTGCCAAGTTTCCAACCATGAACTAGAATGTGTTCTCATCAATATCTCTGACAACAATCGAATCTTGTAATGATTTGTCTAGGACTGCCTTATGAGCTGGCGAGATGCATAGTAACTCAAATAATAAAATTTGAGCTAGAGTTTGCTTCAACTGATCCACCATATTGTAATTTCTAGTTGTTGAATGGGGATTTGAAGGTACCCCTTGCAATGTGACCTTTGATCTTCTAGTGATGACAACATAGTCTCTGCTTGTGGGATTTATTGTGATTGTAGCCACTATGTCATCTCCTGCATTGAGTGCGTTTATGGCATAATCAAATGCAATATTAGTATAATTGGCAGTATTGTTTTGTGCATTGGAAATAGAAGCCTTTCCTTTGTCATGCTTAACAAAGGGATCCTTGAAGATGGTATGATCTGTGTTTGGTGTCTTAGTAGCATCCATAGTAATGTCACCTTGATCAATGAGATCTTGTATGAGGTTCTTTAGTTTGTAGAAACTTGCTGTCTTGTGACCTTTATTGCGGTGGTATTCACAGAAATCATTGTCATTCCACCAAGCGGGCTTAAATGGACCTGGTTCATAGGGCTTGACTTTTGGTAAAGTTATGGCATTACTTTATATCAATTTTTTGAGTGTTGATTCAGTAGGTTCACCAAGGGGTGTAAAGTTTCTTCTGGGTGTGCCTGCCCTTGGTGGTCTTAGATTGCTTGATTGTAGTGCATTGGCATTGTTTATCTGAGTTTGTTTCTTACTAGAAAGATCAACTGGTCCTTGTAGAGATACTATTGGTTGAGCTCTATTTAGAACATGAGCATCAACAAATCCATCATTTGTGACATTCTTATTCCTAGGACAAAATTTTGGCCTTTCATTGCTTGTACTTGTGTTTGGCCCATTATCTTTGTGGTGTTTTAGTTTCCCTTGCTCTAATAGGCCTCTTTCACATTTGACGCCTTTTTCGGTGATGTCTTTAAAATTGTTTAGGCATTGCATTTGTAATAGATACTTAATTGGAGGTACAAGATTTTCATTGAAAATGTCTACTTTCTCAGCTTCAGGGACGTGACTAAGACATCTGCGGTAAAAACCTCTCCATCTTTGCAAGAATGTAGTGAAGGTTTCTCCTTCCTTTTTCTTTGTTGCACATAAATCCATCAAGGTAAACGGATTATCTATATTGAATGCAAAGTTTGATATGAATAACTCAGCCAGTTCACCCCACGAAGCAATCTTAGGTGGGAGGTGTGAAAACCATTCTAATGCTATCCCTCCAAGACTTTTGGAAAATAGCCTCATTAAGTATGTATCATCATGGGCTTCCTTAATACATGCCATGAAGAATTCTCTGACATGATCTCGAGGATCACCTTTCCCTCTATATTTGTCGAACCTTAGAGTTTCAAAATTCATGGGAAAAGATGGCATGTATAAATTTTTGTCAAAAGGATATGGATGGAGGTCCTCCACTGTATATCACTTTTTATCATTATCTGCTTGCATACTAGTCATCTGTTTCTAAAGATTCTCCATTTGATGAGTCAGGATCTCTATTTGCATCAATGGTGTACTAACTTGATGAGTGTTTCCCACAAAAGGAGTAGTATTGGAGTATCTTTGAGCTTGTTGAAATGTAGACTGACCATGTAGTTGTGTACCATAAGTCCCACTAGGTGGTGTAAAGTATGCAAATTGTGCATTGACATTCGGCTAAGTTGAGCTAGTTATCCCTTGATTCACATTTTGGCCACTGTAGGTGGATCCACCTAAAACTAAAGGTTGAGTTATACTTGATGAAGTAGGGTTTTGCGCTATTGTATTTTGCATTGTTACACTAGGCATTGTCTGAGATGTAACATTAGTACTTGCTGATGCAACTATTGATGATGCTAAAGTTTTAGTTGCTTGAGTAATTTGAGATACATCCTAGGTTGATGTACCAAGCCTTTCTTGAGTCTATGTAACAGTAGGTACTTGAGGAACATTTTGATTCAATGTCACACCTGGTGGCAATATAGCCAAAATATCCACCCCTACAGGTAATTTGGCCCCATTTTGGACTAATAATGCGAGATATTTGTCTCTATCATTATTGATGAGAGCGTTGAGAATCATAAGCATTCTATGATCTTGTTGGGATGCTTCCAATTCTTCTTTTGTCAGATTATGTTGTATTCATCAATGGAAGGAATCCTGTTTGTGTTTGTTGATAAGGTTGCGGGTCTCCGATCCGGTGTTTGTTGATTTTTGGACAATTTCATATTCTAGGTTGGGTTATCCGAAGGGTCATTGTTAGGTTCCATTTTATGTTTTGCCTTTTGAGCACGTGTTAATGACATGAATGTTATTCCAACGTGATCTTGACTCTTTAAGACTCTCTAAAATGCGAATGCAAGACTCAACTAAGTGTAGCTAGATATGCTTCTAAGACTTTCTAAAGACTAAAATGCAGACAATGCAATCTATGAGTGAAGACTTGCTATCAAGGATTTCAGAATTCAAATACAAGATCTTCAACGTATTGCCAAAATGCTTCAAATTCTACCTCTTCTTTGATTTGATTTTGAGGTCTATGTCAATTTGTACCGACTTTCAAACTTCCTCATCTATGACAGCTTGGACTGTGTTGATAGTTTTGATACTTAATGTTAAGTACAAATGCCAAGCTAATAATATGAGAGGGGGGGGGGGTGAATCATACAAACTTAATCTTCCATAAAAACAACATATTCAACCTCGGTAACATATACTTCAACAATATAACCAAAAATGCTGAACATGCAAACTGAAAAACATATAAACATCATAACACTCATAACACCAGATTTAACGTGGAAACCCAAATAGGGAAAAACCACTGTGGGATTTTGGACCCACTAAGAAATATACTCTTCTAGAGTATGCTTGGTTAAAAGCAAATCCTGTTAAAGATTACAAACACATTGCTAGATGTGACTCGGTTAAGGGATTTCCCTCAGATCTGTTAGGATCTTTAGCTTGTTAGAAGTGACCTTGTTAAAGGATTTCAAACACTCAATCAGAATGTCACCTTGCTAGAGGGTTTTACAAATAAGACTGTTAAGTCCACTCGGTTAAGAGATTTTCTGTCACTCTACAAAATAACAGTAATAAAAATCTATCTACAACTTCACATCTAAAATGCTAAAGCAGATTCTTATTTGCTGAATACAATATGGACATAGAACTAATCTTGTCCATCTATTAGGCTCTATACTCTGTTATTCAAACAGGTCTTCAAGCTTCAGTGCTTGGTAAACACTATGTAGCATCCTTGTGCATAAACTTGGCCACATACATTGTTTATCAACAGTTCCTTATTTATAAACAATTCGCCAACCGCTTAATCTCCTTGATCACATTTCCCATGATCAATCATAGCCATCAGATCTTCAAACTTTGACCAGGTTCAATGTATCCTTCGATCTGAAAACATTTTACCTTGCCTTGGAACTTGCATACATTTCTTGGAACTTGTGCTAGGGTATTGCAGTTCAATCTGAGCTGTAGATCTTCTTGCCGATTTTCCTTTGCCATATATTCTTTAACAAACTTCATTCATGGCATACCAATCATCTAATCATAGCCAACTCATCAGCTTCCTTTATTAAATAATGCTTTTATTCATTCAATGCATTCTGTTACTACTCAATTGCAACTCGGTAAATACTAAACTTTACTCGGTAGACATTCTGCCTTCATTAACCGATAGCGATAACCTTAGGGTTTACTGACTAGGTTCTTTTCTCGGTAACATAGTATAGTATTAACCTTACAATGAATAACATATGTAGGATATCAAAACAATCTAAACATCATGATCTCATCATTGTCTAACTCGGTAATAGTTGCCCATTGAATAACTTATTCCTCCCCTTATTCATCATATTCTTTTTGTGTCTTTTACTGACATCTTTATACTCATCAAATCATACTTCTCAAGATATGGCAACATAATACTAAATTAGAAAATCAATTTCTTGACATCAATGACAAAATAATAATATTAAGACAGTAAACATCCTTAATCAGTTATATCCATAATCATCAACAACCTTCTCAATATCCTTATTGAAATGCCAACAATCTCCCTTTGTCTGTTATATTGGCAACAATCTCCCCCTTTGGCATTGATGGCAAAACCAATTGATTTGACCTAATTGATTTGGATTGCTGTGAGATTCTGAAACGCTGAAATGCTCTCCCCCAGTCATCGAAATTCTCCCCCATACATTAGTATTCACTCCTCTTCTCCAGTCTTCTCCCCCTTTGACAACAATGCCAAAAAGTAAAGAACTAAAATATAATTTCTTCCTATATGAAGTGATTTTCTGCTATTATGTGTCAACTTAGTCTCGGTCAGAGCATTTGTCTTCAATTCTTGTTCCTTGTATTGTTTCCTGCACACCTTTAGAAAACATCCTAAAGTGTGTAAATCAACATCAACTCCTAAAATATATTCTGTAGAGTCATCGAATTGATGCTTTCATCAAACTCAGTCAGTGAGTAGAAGATAGGGGTACGATCCCTAACTTACTTCTGAGATACTCAAAAGTGTCCCTTGGCAGTGGCTTGGTGAAGATATCTGCTATTTGTTCCTTTGTGCTAACATACTCCAACACCACTTTCTTCTCTTCAGCTTCTTCTCTAAGATAATGATATTTGATAGAGATGTGCTTTGTCTTAGAGTGCATAACATGATTCTTTGAAATGTTAATGACATTAGTATTGTCACAGAATATAGTTACTGGTTTGGTAACTTTCTCATTTATACCTTCCAATAGTTGTTTGATCCATGATATGTTGGTACAATTCAATGCTGCATCAACATATTCAGCTTCTACTGTTGACTATGAAACACATCCTTGTTTCTTGCTAAGCCAACTCACTAGTCTTTTTCCTAAAAAGAAAGCTCCTCCACTTGTGCTTTTCTTGTCATCAATGTTGCCTACCCAATCAACATCAGTAGAAAATTTTAAATCAAAGTCATTTCCTTTCTGATATACTAAGCCATAATCCTCAGTGCCTTTCAAGTATCTAAAAATTCTTTTGATTGCTGTCATGTGTGTTTTCTTAGGATCCGCAGAGAATCTTGCAACTATACCTATTGCATGTGCTATGTCTGGTTTGTTGTGAACAACATATTGTAGCTTTCCAATCATGGATCAGTAAAGTGTCTCATCAACAGATGCAGATTCATCATTCTTTGATAGTTTACAGTTGGTAGTCATAGGAGTACTTACTGGTTTTGAATCCTCCATTCCAAATTTCTTCAAGATTTCCTTTATGTACTTGGATTGAGTAATGAAAATCTCATTTTTCATTTGCAGTATCTGTAAACCTATAAAATAATTTATCTCACCTATTAATGACATCTCAAATTCTTTGCTCATTTCACTTCCAAAGTTCTTGCATAAAGAGTCATTTCCACAAAATATAATATCATCAACAAATATGGCTGAGATCAATATTCCATTTTCATCATTCTTCATGTACATGTTACTGTTTTCACTTGTTCTTATAAAACCAATCTTGATTAAATAAGAGTGCAATTTTTCATACCATGCTCTAGGTGCTTGTTTCAAACCATATAAAGCTTTGTTCAATTTACATACCTGATCTTTATTCTTGTCTTCAACAAATCCTTCAAGTTGTTCAATAAAAACTTCTTCTTCTAATATACCATTCAGAAATACAAATTTGACATCCATTTGATATACTTTGAAATTCTTGTAAGCAGCATATGCCAACAATGTTCTTACTCCTTCAAGTCTAGCCATAGGTGTAAAAGTTTTACCATAATCAATTCCTTCTTCTTGGGCATGATCTTTATAAAGCTTTATTTTGAATGACCTCACCTTTTTCATTCAGCTTGTTTATGAAAATCCACTTTGTGCCGATTACATTTTTGTCCTTCGGTCTTGGGATTAGAGTCCATGTGTCATTCTTCTTGATTTGATCAATCTCTTCTGTTATAGAATTTATCCAATCTTCACTGTTAAATGCCTCTTTCACTATTCTCGGCTCAAATTCAGTTATCAGACATGTGTTCTATCTCAGTTTGTTCCTTGTCATCACTGAATTATCCTTATCTCCTATAATCTGACTTGATGCATGATGTCTTTTGACATACTTGGCTAATACAGGCTTGATAGGCTCTGTATGATCTTCTTCATCACTTGGTAACTGAATATTCTCTTCATTTCCTTCTGCAGTTTTCTCGGTAGGACTTGTCGGTTGAACATAGACAAATTCATCATAATCTTTTGGTTCTTTGGAGTTTCCTTCATCATTTCTTTCTGCAAATTCATCAATTTTCACATTTGCACTTTCTACTATTTTGTTAGATGATTTGATCAGACATTTAAATGCTTTACTTTTAGAAGAATAACCAAGAAATGTTCCTTCTTCACTTTTCTGATCAAACTTGCCATTTCTATCATCCTTGTGTACATAGCATCTACTTCCAAAGATTTTAAAATAACTTACATTAGGTTTCTTGTAATACCATATTTCATATGGTGTCTTCAAAGTTCCTTTCTTCAGTTGTGCTCGGTTCAGAGCGTAAACTGCTATGCTTATTGCTTCTCTCCAAAATGTTTGTGGCACTTTCTTTTCAATCATCAGGGTTCTGGCACAATCCACAATAGACCTGTTTCTTCTCTCAGCAATTCCATTTTGTTGTGGAGTTCTCAGTTCAAAGACTTGTCTTTTTATACCATGATCATTGCAGAATAAGTTGAACTCATCAGATGTGAACTCTCCTCCTCTATCTGACCTAAGACATTTCAGTTGTCTTCCTATTTCATTTTCAACTTTTGCCTTGTACCATTTAAACATTTGAAAAGCTTCTGATTTTTCTTTTAAAAACATTACTGACATCATCCTTGAATAATCATCCACAAATAATATGAAATATTTATCACCATAATAACTTTGAACGTTGCATGATGGTGAAGCATTTTGGATGGGGCCTTCTAGAGTGGGTATGATTGGAATTGGAGTGCATGATGGCATAGGATCTAAGATATCTGAATCATATAAAGGATTTGTATAAAATAATGGGTTAGCTTGGATTTGTACTGTTGATAGCCCTGGAGGTTCAACATGAGAAGTTTCACCATTAGGTTCATTGTTTGAAGGAGATGGTATGGATTGTTGTTGAGAATTTTTAGGAGATGAAGGCATCATGGAAGAGATGGAGGCCACATATGGAGCCTTGCTAGGCATAGGTGTATTATTTTGATCATTCTTAGGAGTACTGCCTTGTTTCTCTATAGATGAGTCATTAGGATCTTCAATTTCAATGATACCATTATCAAGAAGGTCTTGAATCTTATGTTTTAGTTCCATGCAATATGAAGTCTTATGTTTGTTATGTCTATGATATTCACAATAATTGCTCAAAAATTCACATCCCCATGTAGTCTTGTTAGGCAGTATGATAAGATTGTGCTCAAGAAGCTCTTTCAAAGCCAACTCAATAGACTGCCCCAATGGTGTAAACTGTCTATCTAGAGGATACTTAGAACAAATGTCTTATTGTCTTAGTGAAGAATTCATGTGATCTTTCTTGAGATTTGGCTTTTGATTTTCAATTATTTGTTGTTCCACCTTATATAGTCATTTTAGTATTCCTTGAAGTTTGTCATTGTTGATATCATGAATTTGTTTCTCAAAAGGGGTCATTGATTCATTTTGTTGAACTTGAATGTCAGATATTTCTCTCTTGAGATCTTGAATTTGTTGGGCCAAGGTAGCCATGGAGATTTATGACAATTCTGATCTTTGACCTAGGACAATGTATGAGAATCTAGATGGAATGAAAACCCTAAAATGCAAAGGGGGAGCTATATGATGAGTGAAATTGGGATGCAACTAAGGATCAATGTAAATATGCAATCTATGTGATATGACTACTAAAGGATTGATGCAAAAGTGCAATTTATATGATAGGAAAGTGATGTGTAGCTAAACCTTAAATGGGATATGAGAATGAATGATGCTTTATGCAAGGACTAAGGATACTAGGTCTGAAAATATTTCCAATGTGGGATTTGACTTGTGCTATGATGGATAGACACAAGGATAAGTTATCAAAGAGAGGGCATGCTATGATAGGAGATGATGAACTCCAAGTGGAATACCAACTCAAAGACACTGATAGATTCCCTAACTCAAGGAAGATGCACCTCAAGTGATAAGGGGGATTGATGATCAAAAGTTGATGTCAGACCTAAGATGAGAAATCCTAAGTGCAAGCAATGTTTTTTTTTTTTTTTTTGGTTTTTTCGGATTTTTGATTTTTTTTGTTTTTGGATTTTGGTATGCAAATAATAATGAAATTCTAGGACCAATGATGAAATGACGTAATGAACTTGTGAAAGGTTTAAGGTTATGTCCTAAAGGAATGATGGAAGGCTATGAAAAGATTATGGGTATGATCCAAGGGGATTATGCATGGGTTTGATCTAGGGGGGATATGCAAAGACTAGGTATGATTAAATAAGATATGCAAGGATGAAAGGTGCATCTAGGTGAAGACTATGCAAAGATCTAAAAGGGTATGGGAAACTAGAATGATGTGACTATGTGAGGACCTAAATGATCAAAACTTCAAAAGCGATGTCTCAAGAGATTTGAGATGATTGTTTTGAGAACACAAGTTCAACATTTCAAGGACAATGTTGTTTTACAATGTGGATGGATACTTCAAAGCTTAGACCAAGGTTTTTGTGATGTGTTTCAATTTCAAGTGTGGTGTTGATTGTGAAATGTTCTTGTTTGTTTGTGCACACATTTAGAAAACATGGCAGACATAATGTTTGTTTGATTTTACAATAAAAACACATTCAATCACAATCCTAAGGCTGGCCAGGACAATAGTTATTGAATCTCACTTGGGGGGTTACCCCGAGCTACGCAATTCAGAGCGGATACTTAGATGCTTGACCCCACTGGCTCCACCCTCGACACTCACTTCTTCAAGGCAGCCAAGCATCAGTCCCCATGAAAACTCCCCGTGGCGAACTTTGTATCTCTACTAAAAACTGTAAGAATGTGAGTCGCTTCAAAGGTCCAACCTCCTGCGTCAACAACTAGAAGGTTTTTGGCTTCTAACACAAAAGGTGTCTAGTAAGGGCATCCATTCAAGTGGCCATACATGTGGTGACGTATGCTGCATTAAGGAAGGCTCCCAACCTATAGAGGTTGCGCTCTATAGGGTTTATGGGGAGACATGCCGTCGGTATGAACTAATCGATACTCATTGCTTGCAACTTTCATCACAAACATATTTATTTATAGTGGTTTGGAAGAGCTTGGCTTTAGCTCATTACCACTTGGGTCATTCCCTCTCACTGAGCCTTAAGGGCTTCTTGGGAGGTAGGCCCTCTAAAAGGTAAAACAAAATGAGCCTATTGCTCAAGACACAAAAGACACTGGCTAATTTTAAAGCACCAATTCAAAATGTGATCTAAGCTAAAAAATCAGACAATCTGTTTCAAGTCACCATTTCTTTGACATGCATCCTACATCAAAATGACATTAGTAATTTCAGGAGATTATCTTTGACACACGAGATTGGATGCCACTAGAGGGAACCACGTTAGCACAATCCACCATATGGTAAAATAGAATCTGAGGGCAAGATAGAATGCAAAAGCCAAACAAGCATACGTTATGAATAATAGTTTTAATCATATATTTTGAGACTCAAGCAGACATCGTATGCAAAAATATGGAATCATATATGTGAACTGTTCAATAGAATGCTCAAAGAAATTTTCATAGAGACAAAAGGGATGTCCCACCAGGCGTGCCAATTGTAGATGGAGGAAATGGGAAACTAAATCATGGATTTAGCTTCTTCCAACATCCAACAATGAAGTACCTGCAAAACACACACATGCAAAGCCAAAATAAACAAAGAAACACACATGCATTAACAGGAATTTGCCTCCATTGCTCTCCTATCAACCAAGGTCTTATATTTTTAAGATTTTACTCTCAGAGCATTGTGCACAAGAGGCTATGGTGAATGGAGATAATTTTAAAATAAAGATGTGTGATTGATCAAGAACATGAAATGCAAGAATGCATGAAAGATCTCAAAAGATGCAAGCAATGAATTTTGAATGTAAAAGCTGTGGATGAGTGCTCAAATTGCAAAGATGGTGAAGAATGCAAACTGACATAAGTTCGACACATAAAGATGAGATGCCCAAATAAGAGAGGGGGCTTTGTTTAAATAGATTTTCTCTGGGTGAGTTCATGTTGTGGGATGAATATGGGATAATACAAGATGAGTGGTATAGAGAAGATGAGTGGTAAATGGTAAATGGTAAGTGGGAAATGGTAAGTGGTAGGAGGGGATATTTAAGGGTTTTATTAAATAAATAGAGAAATGTGTATAAGGTGAATGCATGAAGGTGTATAAATGAATATGATAAATGTTTTATTTAATAAATTTAATGGATAAATGATGAGATATTAATAATAATATAATAAAAGATAAAAATTATGAATAATGAATTATGGAGAAATAATAATGTAATAATAAGGACTTGCCCGATGTTCGAAGAAATTTGAAATTAAATGAGGACAAATTAATGGAATTTTTTATGTGTCTACACTTGCTTTGCCTTTATCTCTTCCATTGTCAATGGATAGGTGCTCAGTGTGATGAAATCATTCTCCAGATAATATACAACATATTCTCCAACTACTGATAGGTGCAACTTCATCCTTTTCTGCCATGTAGAGAAACTTGACTTGTTCAGCTTTGGTGCATCCCTCTTATACATCTTTGGATCTTTGCCTCAAGTACCTTTAAAATTTTTCTTCTGGAGTCCAAAGCTCTGATACCAATTGATAGTTATGATACTTAATGTTAAGTACAGATGCCAAGCTAATAAGATGAGAGGGGGGGGGGGGGGTGAATCATACAAACTTAATCTTCCATAAAAACAACAGATTCAACCTCGGTAACATATACTTCAGCAATATAACCAAAACTGCTAAACATATAAACATCATAACACTCATAACACCAGATTTAACGTGGAAACCCAAATAGGGAAAAACCACTGTGGGATTTCAGACCCACTAAGAAATATACTCTTCTAGAGTATGCTCGGTTAAAAGCAAATCCTGTTAAAGATTACAAACACATTGCTAGATGTGACCCAGTTAAGGGATTTCCCTCAGATTTGTTATGATCTTCACCTTGTTAGAAGTGACCTTGTTAAAGGATTTCAAACACTCAATCAGAATGTCACCTTGCTAGAGGGTTTTACAAATAAGACTGTTAAGTCCACTTGGTTAAGAGATTTTCTGTCACTTTACAAAATAACAGTAATAAAAATCTATTTGCAACTTCACATCTAAAATGCTAAAGTAGATTCTTATTTGCTCAATACAATATGGACATAGAACTAATCTTGTCCATCTGTTGGGCTCTATACTCTGTTATTCAAATAGGTCTTCAAGCTTTAGTTCTTGGTAAACACTATGTAGCATCCTTGTGCATACACTTGCCCGCATACATTGTTTATCAACAGTTCCTTATTTATAAACAATTCGCCAACCGCTTAATCTCCTTGATCACATTTCCCATGATCAATCATAGCCATCAGATCTTCAAACTTTGACCAGGTTCAATGTATCCTTCGATCTGAAAACATTTTACCCTGCCTTGGAACTTGCATACATTTCTTGGAACTTGTGCTAGGGTATTGCAGTTCAATCTGAGCTGTAGATCTTCCTGCTGATTTTCCTTTGCCATAGATTCTTTAACAAACTTCATTCACGGAATACCAATCATTTAATCATAGCCAGCTCATCAGCTTCCTTTATTAAATAATGCTTTTATTCATTCAATTCATTCTGTTACTACCCGGTTGCAACTCAGTAAATACTAAACTTTACCCGGTAGACATTCTGCCTTCATTAACCGATAGCAATAACCTTAGGGGTTACCGACTAGGTTCCTTAGGGTTTATCGACTAGGTTCTTTGCTTAATAACATAGTATAGTATTAACCTTACAATGAATAACATATGTATGATATCAAAACAATCTAAACATCATGATCTCATGATTGTCTAACTCAGTAATAGTTGCCCATTGAATAACTTATTCCTCCCCTTATTCATCATATTCTTTCTGTGTCTTTTACCGACATCTTTATACTCATCAAATCATACTTCTCAAGATATGGCAACATCATACTGAATTAGAAAATCAATTTCTTGACATAAATGATAAAATAATAATATTAAGACAGTAAACATTCTTAATTAGTTATATCCATAATCATCAACAACCTTTTCAATATCCTTATTGAAATGCCAAAAATCTCCCTTTGTTTGTTATAATGCCAACATATATCGTATTGGTCTTGATCAACTATCAATTCTTCGGCAAGAATATTTAAACCATCAATTATTTCTAATTGAACGTTGTTTGACCCTAGATTGGATTGCTCAAATGGGAATTTGTCGTCTCCTTTTAGACCCATATGCTATAAATTACAATGTAGACTATTTGGAACCTATGATTGATACTTTGCTTTAAGGATTCTAATGAGGATTGAGAAACTCTGCTATGGTCTTTTCAACCAATTTTTTGATGGCTTCCTTTTGAGCTGCCTCTTTGATCTTTTTCCTCAATTTTTCATCAAGACGAATAGATTTCCGGATCTCATTATCTATGATGGTTTCAACTATATCATACTGAGCATGATCAACTTTTAGTTTTCAAGAAAGGTTGTTCAAACTATCATTTATTGATAATTGGTCATTGTTTGGTCCAAGATTGGGTTGCTCAAATGGAAATTAATCGTCTCCTTTTAGAACCATGTATTGAGGTATGTTTCTTAGACTATGATGCAATACTAAATTCTATATGAGTGGATGCAACTTGATTGAAGGCTATTGTTTTTGTGATGTGAGAACTTGTACAAAAACTTTGTGTAGTATGATGACACTAAAGGACCTATGCATGAACTAGATGTCTAGGACTTAAGATCACTTGAGAATGCCATGTTTTTCATCTTTGAATTTTGCAAAAGTTTTGGTTTGATTTTGACATTGATGTTGACACCTGACTTTGTTGAGGGACTTATCTTGTTGATGTTTTTGATTAATCCTGGTTGAGATTCCACTTTGTTTTTGGTATTTTCTAAAATGTTTGAATTTGGTGAAATGTAGCAAAGGACACAACAAACACATCAAAAAGAATAATAACACAAAAATAATACTTGTTTAATGAACTTTTCCAAATTCTCATGAATGTTGGAGTCTTTTTCAAAAACCCATTTTGTTTTCGCTGTAATTGGTCAATCGATAGCACATCAAGGAGACTCTCCTAATGGTCAAAAGCTCACAAGTATTACCAAAATCCACATCTTGATACTCTGTCAGCTCAAACAACCCTATCACACCCTAGGGTGTGCTCATTTTTTTTGCCTTTTTTCGGAAATTAGACCAAAGAAGATTTCTCCTCAACTGGCCCGTTATCTTGGGAGATATATGGTGAGTGTCTTGGGGGAAGATGATTCCCCACACTTGCACTGTGATAATCCAAGTATTTGGTTACTGACTCAGTTGGGCTTCTAATTTATAAGGTGTTTAGAAAGGGTTCCGTTTGAGTGGTCACAATCAACAACGTTTTACACTTCGTTGAGGGAGGTCTCCCAGTTTGTAGAGGTTACACTCTACAGATTTTAACATACAATATAGGCACTAAGGGAGGCATAACACCATTGTGACAACATGTAACACTCATCGCATATGATTTTCATCACATACACATTTATTTAGAGTGGCTTGGATTAATTGGCTTTAGCCGTTGCCACTTAGGTCATTCCCTCTCACTTGGCCTTATGGGCTACTTGGGAGGCAGACCTTCTAAAGGTGTTATCCTAATGCAAAAAATGAAATAAAGCATGAAAAGGTGGGTCTAGGTTTTTGATCACCGCAAAAAAGGGGAGAGCATATACGTATCACCTTGAAGACATGAAGAACAATGATTCCTTTTAAACCTTCATTACAATGTTTTCTAAACTATTGGAGATGTTGCTCCAAAAAGGCATGGGGTTCATTTTAACCATCATAGAAATGATGAAAGTTGTATTGTTCTTTTTAACAACACCAAAAGAAATTTTCTACTCTAACGCTACAGAGAAAATAACATTAGTAGATATATGGTGGGCTATCCAGCCTAATTTTCTCAGTTACAGAGCTCCGTCTTTTCACAAACAAAGAACAATCCTGATAAAAACCGACACTAAATAAAGATAGAATGCAAAAAACTTAAACTGGCAATTGCAAACTAACTATTAAGCAATTGCAAATTGGTATCTGATCAATTGCGAACTGATATGCTATCAATTGTGAATTACTGTGATAGCAATTGCAAATTGATATCTACGCAATTGCCTAGCAATATCAGGTCAATTGTTCATCAGTTAAATGCAAAAAGAATTATTATCATTATTATTATTAAACAGTAGCAAAAGACAAAAGATAGAGAAAATGATAGAAGATAGAGATTTTATTCTACAATGATGTTATCCCAAATCACATGAGCCATCACATCAATGTCATCATAAAATTTGTATTTGGCAATGAATTGGTGGATGCTTCTATGGTATTGGACGATTTCTTCTTTTTCTTCAATTTCGCGAAGCTCTCTTTTTGCTTTTAGGAGTCTTTGGTATGCTCTCTGTTCTCTCCTATATTGTCTTGCCCTCCTTGCACCTGAGATTTTGAAGGTTACCTTTCCTTCCATCAGATTAGACACATTTTATGCAAAAAATAAAAATTTCCAGAATTGAATTTTTTTTTATGGGTTAGGTGCAAAAGATCAACTAATTAAGAAACGACAAATAAAAAATTATTTTTTCCCCTTTTGTTGAGCAATTGCGGTGGATTTTACTATCAATTGCAAAAAAATTTAATGGCAAGTGCGAATAAATATTTGGAATTGCGAATTTTTGTCTGATCAATTGCAATTCTAGTTTTCTGTGCACATACGGATCTGGAAAACCAATTAAAACAACAAAGGAAGGTTAGATCTGATTCACGTCGGGTTCACCAATTGTTCTCATTTTCGAAATCATCAAAATCCAAGCTAATTAGACTGAAAGGACAAATCACAAAATCCTTAACTAATTGAACTGATTTTAATCACAATACAATGAAATAAATGATAGAAATAGAAAGATTAAACTAAATTAAAACTCTCTATTCTCCACTTGTGCTTCCATTTCTCTTCTCCATTATTGTTGGTGTAGGCGACTCTTAGGTATTGCACTGATTTCTTGCATAAGATGGACAATAATTTTAAAGACTGTGATTCTAGCTTGAAATGAGAAAATGAGGTTGAAATTATAGATTTTCAACACAAAAGAGGTGAGAATTTGAACTCAAGTGTTGATTGATAGACAACTAAAATTGATTGATCTATTAACTCATTAGATTGAGGAGTCAACTGAATTGATTGGAGAGTGAACTCAATTGATCAGAGAGTGAAGTCAATTGATTAACCAGTAGACTGAATAGACTAGTCAGTTGACTGAGTTGATGAATCAGATGATTGAATTGATGGATTAGAAGACTGAAATGATTGATTAGTCATAAAAAGTTGATTTTGAGTGAAAATGGGAGATTGATGAGTTAACTGAGCTAACTAATTAAATAACTAATTTGATCAACCAATTTTGATTTTAGCACGTGCTATAGGATTTGAAATTGAATTTGATTTTCATTTTCAATTTGGATTTGAATTTGGACTTTCGGATGCTGAAATGCACATGAAATTAATTGAAATTCAGATTTGGTGAAATATGAATTTGGAAGAAATAAAATTAATTGGAATTAAGTGAAATTTGAATTTGGGGAAAATGACATGAAATTAGATGGAATTAATTGGAATTAGAATTTGGGGATTGAAAGAATTAACTTAATTAATTAAATAATTTAAATGAAATTATTTAATCATAGGAAATTGAATTAATTAAATAAGAAACATTATTATTATTATGTTTTCTGATTGGTAATTGGCTGAAGCCTGAATAGCTTTTGACTGGAGCTATGAACCAGTGGGGACACAGTAGGGGGCCCCATCCCCATTACATATCTTTGAATTATTATTATTATGTTTGATTAGATTGACCCCAAGACCTTCTCATCCTATAGAAGGCCAAGAGTCATAGCTTAGAGTTCCATTAGATTGACCCCAAGACCTTCCCCATCCTATGGAAGACCAAGAGTCATAGCTTAGAATTTCACTTCAGATGTCACTATTGGGAGTTGAACTTGGGTCTCCACAGTGAGAACCCAGTGTTTTAGCCAGTTAAGCTCAACCCCTTGGACTAAATAAGAAACATTATTTAACTAAGGAATAAGTCATAATTAATTAAATAATTTATATTTAATTAATAATTGAGATAAGGTTAATTGATTAAATGATGAAATGATAGAAATTCGATATTTAGAAATGTTAAATGTTCTGATCAAAAGAACTATTTAATTTAATCAAATAATTAAAGATTTACTTAATTAAATAGATGAATAATTAGTGTAGAATTAATGAGACATTTTTAGGTGTCTACACTTAGATTTTGCAGCTTGGCTTCTTTCACTTTGGTATCTCCTTCATATATCTTATGCAGCTTCTCCCAAGTTTTTTTTGCTGATGTGCAATGCATGACTTTGATGAACTCTATATCAGACAAGACCGCTTAAGATTGCATTCTTAGCTTTGGCATTGTTCTCATATTCCCTTTTTGCATCAGGGTCAGTAGGAGGAACTTGAGGGACAATATAACCATTTTTACTGACATCCAGACATCAAATCCTAGGGAAGACAGGTAGGTTTCCATTAGTGTACTCCAGAAGGCATAGTTGGTGCCATCAAACATAGGTGCTTTAGAGGATGAGGATTCATTCCTAGCCATTATGTTCACTTAACTAGAATCTACTCAAGCTAGAGAAAGCTTTTACTACAGGGGAGCCTAGGCTCTAATTCCAATTGAAGAACACAAATGGACACTGAGAGGGGGGGTGAATATGTGTATTTTAAAATTTAACTAAGTGTTATAATATTGAGACTACAGATTAATTAAGAATACACACACACACACAAAACAAACCACAACACCAGATTTACGAGGAAAACCCAATGTGGGAAAAACCTTGACGAGAATAGCTGTTGGAGTCCATTGCTCCAATCCAACCTCACAGTAAATAAAAAATTACAAAGTTTAGGGCACCAACCCAAGGAGCACCCACTTACAGATTTACAATGATGATAAATAAAAACTGCAAGTTGAGTACCTTGTTACATATGATGTTCTGTAACCGTCATTTTTCCACACTTGAAACTGAATCTTCTTTTTTCTACTTATAAGGTTTGCCTTCTTCTCTTTGATCTCTACAATCGCTCTCTACACTCTATCTTGTCTTTTCAATAACTCTTCTTCTTTTGGCAGTAGCTCTCTGCCCTCTATCTTGTCTTTTTACCAACTCTGATCTCTATTCAGATTAGATCTCTACTCTCTGCTTGCCTCTTACTCTGCTCCACATAGTGTGAAATACACATTGTATTTCTTACACTCTATTTTCTTACCTTTCTTATATTTGCATCAACACACTCAAGTTCTCATGCTCACCACTGTGTTCTCCATGTGTGTTGTAGCTGCTTCTCAATGCCCAATTTTTTCAATTCCATGTTCTCTATTTTTATAGCATTTCTTCACCTCACTCTCTATACATAGAAAACCTCACACTTTGTCAACATAACTCCACTTAATAAAAACCCACTTTACCTCTTAGGGTTTTTCTTCCAAAAGATAATTTACAAGAGATCTTCTGGAGTCTCTAAAAAACTCTTTTTAACAAATTGATTGGCTGCCATCATTAATTGTATCTTCTTCCTTCCTTAGATCCAACTCTGAGTACAAATTACTAACTTTAGTAATATTCACCTGCACACTGTAGTGATATCTTGTTTGCTGAAGATCATCTGATCTTCTTGATCCGCACACTCAAAATTCTATAGGTTCTACATTAAATGTAGTCACCTTCCTTAGATGTAGCTTCCACAGTGATCAAATTTTATCAAAATGGCCCCCAACAGTTCCTTGACAACAATATCTAATTTATTTCGTGCATGCCACATTATCCATGTCATCATCATTATTGGGTCAAAGCGTGGTCAAACATTCATGTGAGCCAATTTTGTTTTGGCTCCCGGTGATATACTCTTCATGTTTTCAACATCACAAACTGTACCTATGGGATGGCGGGACTACACACTTTCTTACACTTAACTTGTCCCGTAAGATATATATATTTTTATTTGGCTTCTTGGCTACGAGCTAGCGAGGCATGGTGCAAAATACATTGTTCGATCTTATGTGAAAAACATTCTTTCCTTCTTCTCGTAGAACCACAGATGACTTCTAAGTCAAGGCGAGTTGACCTGCGGGGCTGTGGAGACGCTTACCTTTCTTTGCATAGTACCGTAGATGAATTTTTAGCAATAGAGTTGGAGCTTGCGGGGACCGTAATGATAAACAGAGTGTGATATCTACTCTTCTTTTAGCCAACCATCTTTGGTCAACACAAACAGGTTGATCTATGAAACAATGACCACCCCCTGTTCTCTGTCTGTGCATGAGGTGATAAGCACGTTGAGTATGCCACAACTCATTTATAGAAAATTTATCAATGAGAATAAATTGATCTTCTAGGAAATCAAGGTATCTTGCAGAAATAAGATCTCTCATCAATAAACTTAGACATGCAAGGAATGGTGATAAACACATAGTGTAATCTACATGAAAAATCTTCCATGCATTAGAGCCAAATCTGAACCAACACTTCTCCCCTTGTACACTAACACCAAAATAGTCAATAAAATTTAAGGAAGATGAAGATGATAAAGGGAGAGTTTGGTTAGAGAACTTGTACATAAAGGTTAATTTGTTAATAAATAAAAAAGAATAGATCAATAAGGATATCTACTAGTTAAGAGATATTATAGATATGGACCTCACCACTATGGTGAAGATTCTTAAAGACTTTTAGGAGTTTATCAAGGTAGAGAATGTTTTGAGAAGTTGTGAAGAGGTAGAGAATATTCTATTGAAGATGTAGAGTCAACATAGCCTTTTGGTCTCTACAAGAGTTGATTGGAGTACTGCCTAGGCCTAGTTGAAGTTTTTGCATCATAATATCACACCCCAACTTAGCAAGGTGGTTAAATATTTTTTTGGTAAGAAATTTTGATTGTATATATATGCAGACATGTTGGTAACATAGTTTTGGGTTCTAGTTTTGAAGAAGTGTTATAGATGGTGGGAGTTGTATATAGGTTGTTGAAATTTGCTATAAGACTACACCCTTGGTTTTTGATGTCAAAGGGGGGTGATTTTGGAGTTGGTACAAGTATTGCCACCAATGACAAAGGGGGAGATTATTGCAAATATAAGTTCTTGTTGTCATTGATGTCTAACTTGTTGATCCTAATGTGCAATTTGGTTACATTCATTAGTTCGGATGTGGTTTGGTACAATGTAGTTACAATGGGACAACTATGTGATATTACAAATGTGTGGAATCTATTTGTAGTTATTTTAGAAGGCTCATAACAATGTATCTTGATGTTTCTGGAGCTTTGGTGTTGGTTTCTAGGATCTTCAATTAGTAATTGGTCAAGTGTGTCTATTTTGGTGTTAGTGTACAAGAATACATTGTATTCCTATGTCTACTAGTATTTGACTGATACAGTTTGATTATTTAGTGTTGAGGATGTTTGGTGATGCCATCTTGGGCATCCAATTGAATCTTTGGTGATCCACATCATAATTGGTGTAGTTTAACAACTTTATCTTTTGTACTTGACCTATAATGTTTTAGGATGTACGGTTGTGTGTGGATCTATGTATGATGATTTTGGATTGATAGGAAGGTGTGCCAACATGGTGTGATGCCTCACATGTCTCATTTTCCTTCCACATTCTATTGGAGTTTATTTCTAGTTAACAATTTTTCATTTACATGAACATAAATCTAATTAGGCCGACCTAATTGATGTCATTGAGGTTACGGTTGGTATATAAAGAGTGAAATCATTGTGGAAAGATATATACAAGTTGTGTAAGCTGTGCAAAGCGAATGTGTAGTGATATAGTTGTTGATGCTCTGCAAAAAGGATTAGAAAATCTGTTTGATGGCAACACACACAAGAGCACAAGAAACAAACGTTAGTGTCAGCAACAAAAGATTATCCTAAACAGGCATATCAAGAGAGATATTAAGCATGAAATAGAAAGCATATAAACATAAAATGAAATAGCTAATCAAGATGCTCATAGTTGCTCCTCCCTTGTTCCTCTCCTCTCCAAGTCCCAAATGAGTGTAGCTCTCAGCAGCTTTTTGCACTATGGATGCTTATGGAGGATTGAGATTTAATACTAAGCTTCAAATATGAAATGAAAAGCTAAATACTATGCTAGAGTAGATAGTGATGCTATGAAAAAGCTCTATGCTAATGCCAGTATAACAACAATACTCTAAAATGCTTCTCTTTTTTTGCTTGAGGAGAAGGGTTCTATTTATAGAAGAAATAGGGAAATGAAGGGTTAAGATTGAGCAATCTTAACAAGGGTTAGGATTGAAAGTTGGGGATCCATGTGCACAATTGGCACCAATAAAATGGTGACAAGTTTCAACATAGGATTGGGTTGAGAGAAGAGGTTGGAGGCATTAAAGGCCTGAGAAGACCTCATGGTTATCTAGAAGGTAAGGGTCAAGTCTAAATTAAGATTACCCACTGGATTAAGAGGTAATCCAAGGATAAACCTTTGTGCAAATGTTTAAGAGATAATCATGGTCAAAGCATTAATGGCCTGATGAGACCTTTGGGTTGGGTAGAGGTTGAGTCAAAACAAATGTTTTAACCATGTGGGAGGGTTGAATTAACCATTAATGGTTATTGGAGACTTTGGGGATTAAGTGGTTGAAGGTTGGAAGCTTTCAAAGGTTATCCAAGACTTTGAGGGTTAATTTGTTGAACACACAAAGCATTAATTGCTTTTCAAAGACTTTGGAGTCTTTGAGAAGTGACTCCAATTTGCTTAGGAATGTGACAATATTTAGGGGATGGATTAGGCTAATTAGGAAGGGTTTAGAAGAATCTAGAAGGGGTTTAGGCATACAAGTGGATTTTGTAGGAAAATGCAAGTGGGAGAAATTTTGGTATTTTCAATTAAAATAAAATCATTTATTTCAATTAAATGGTGTAAGTTGAATTTGGATAAATATTTAAATAAATATTAATTTATTTAAATGAGAAAAAGAAGATAAAGCATTTAAAATGCTTGAAGACTTTGAGGGAAACCATTAAAGGCTTGAAGACTTTAAGGAAAACCATTAAAGTCTTAAGAAGACTATAGAAGGAAGCCATCAAGTTTGAAGACTTTAAAGCCATCAAGTTTGACTACTTTAAGGGAAACCATTAAAGGTTTCAAGTGGGTGAGGATAAATAGGATTTTAAATAAATTATTTATTTAAAATAATTGTGCAACTTGCATTTGTAGGAAAATGCAAGTGGGTGGAGGATAAAGGTGATTTAAATAAATGATTTATTTAAAATAATTGTGCAACTTGCATTTGTAGGAAAATGCAAATGGGTGGAGGATAAAGGTGATTTAAATAAATGATAATTTATTTAAATGTGAGAGGTGGGATTTTTGGGGGTTTTAAATAAATATTAATTTATTTAAATGTGAGAGGTGGGATTTTGGGGGTTTTAAATAAATATTAATTTATTTAAATGTGAGAGAAGATTTAATTAAATAAATATGATTTATTTATTTAATTAATGGTCTGAATTTGGTTAAGTGAATTAAATCAAATAAATTGAATAATTTATTTAATTAATAGGAGAATAGGGTTAAGATGAATTAATTAAATATTAATTTAATTAATTATTAATTGATGGTTAAATAATCAAATAAATACTAAGTATTCATTTAATTAAGTGGACAGATTTATGTGACTACATTTGCCCCTCTTTGAGACGGTGCGGTTTATCGCGTCGTTTCAAAGAAAGAAAAATAGGTGTGAAGAAATGCCCCATAAAATGTAAATTTAATGGGTGGTATGCCCCCTCGAGAGATGGGCCGAATTTTTTTTTGAAAAATCGGGCGATCTCTCGAAAAAGAATGAAAAGTGGAGGGGAGGTAGAATAGAAGAAATTAGAACTAATGATGAAAGAATGGGAGAAAATAGAGTGAATATGAAGAAACAACAAGCCAGCGAGTACCCTGAGGTCATGCAAGAGATACATAGCAGATGTAGTGTGGGGTTTGGATTGATGCTATACAATTGATCAAAATTGTTTAGACAATCTGGTGCAATCGGTTGAATTGCCCCGGTCAAGTCAAAGCGTGACAGTTGATGTCAGTTGGTCGCTTGGACATGATAAAGTCTGAGTAAGTGAATCAAAGTGACCTGATGGTGACTTAGACAATTGATGTAATTGCCCGATGAAGTCAAGGTATATGAAGCAAAATACTCGTTGAGACGTAGACAATTGATGTAATTGTCCGTTGGATTGTGTTTGATTGGTTGATCAATTGATAGTGTGTGCGTGTGATGGATGGTTGTGAGGAATCATGGAAACCCCGTTGAGACTAGGTCATTGTGATAAATGCCTGATGTAGTCTAGGATTACCATAATCGATTACCTGTTGAGACCCGAAGATACTTGATCAGAGTATCTGTTGATAGTCTAGGTGTGTGGGAGTCGATGTATCTGTGTAGATAGAGTAACTGGCTTAATTTTGTGGATGAGTGAGGATGGGAAGCGATGAAGGGATTAGGATGATGTTGATGATCAAGATAGGGAGGGTGAGGGGGGATTTGATGTTAGATAGAAGATATGGAGGACCTATGACTCATTCCTATGGAAGAAGATGAGTAAAATAGAGTATGCATTATTATGACTATGTATGCATGATATGCAGCTATTATGAATGTATGGATGGGTGGAATGCAATGAAATGCAATATATACAGATGAGATGAGATGACAATCCATAGTGCTCTATTTTCATCATTGAGCTTTAAAATGTTGTAAGAAAATACAAGCAACTTGACATAAAGATTCAAGATGACCAGAGTATTTCTTACATGGATTTTATATAGCAAGTTAATACAAGCAACTTGATATAATGGATCAAGTTGACTTGAGTATTGCTTGCGGAACAGATAAGGATTATCTCCTTTCATGCATGACTTGGAACGTCCTCCTTGATCTTAGGCTGATCATATCGTGAGACAAGTGCATACCGTACTAAGAAATAAAAACCTTTATCCAAATTGGATGAGGAGGAACCAAAGGAAGAGCATTGTACCTGCAAACAAACAGTATATACATAAAGAATAAAGAATAAGGATCCTTGGTAATGGTTCATGCTCATATGGTCGAGGTATACGCTGTAGTCAGCAAGCCGTAGTGATCTATGACTGCATTTTGCATAAGATCACGTAGCTTAGTGAACTTCCCACGTAGACACCATTAGTACATGCCCCAGAACTTCATCGGAAGTAATGCGCAAATGATACAAAACAATGCTGAAAGATCCCGATACAGATAAACAAATGATTGTACTCATAAATCAACCAAGTATTTGATAGCTTAACATAATTTTCTTGTCAAAGAAAATGTCATCTTGTCTTTGTTTTGGTAAGGAAGGATGCATCCTTGTTTAAAGACAGTTTCTGATTTGTTGGATGTGGATTGTGTGGTCGATTGATAAATGGTCATTGTGTGAGTATTGTGTTAATGTTGGTTTTGGTATCTGCATGGATGAGTATGTACAAGGTGTTGCCATGTTTTTGTGTGATTTTTCATGGTTTTTCTGATGTTTTTTGGATTTTGTGAAACAATTTTGAATGTTTTTGGTATTTTGAGAGTCATTTTTGAATGTTTTTGATATTTTCTGATGATTGCCTGAATGAAGAGCGTAATGATATATAAGACAATGTAGAATCCACTTCCATCATTAGGGTAAGGGTATTGCCCCCAGTTTGTAGACCTGACTATGAAAAGGTGGGATGCTAGACGCATGGAGTACTTTCTTAATTGCAGATCAAATAACAAGCCATGGTTGGGATGGATGGATGTATGTGTGCATGAATGTGATCGCAACAAGTCTGAAAGATAATGGAGCTATTGCCTTTACGAGTGGCGCCTGTTTGCCAGGTTTTCACCATCGCACTTACCCAAGGTGCCACCGGAGTGGTTGTTCACCGTTTGGATGCATGATTTTTTTCTTTACTTTTGTGAATGTTTTTGTATTTTCTTCAGGACATTTTTCTGAATGTTTTTTGGTATTTTCTGATAGGCAGGGGAGCCTGATGCTCTGTACAGCTTATGTGTAAAACCGTTTGAGGTGCATGCTGTTGATTGGATCTGCGAGCGGTTCTCCGTCTGATGTAGCCAACTGATATGCCCCGGACCCAAATACAGCAGTGACAACATATGGGCCTAGCCAGTTTGATTCAAACTTGCCTTGATGTTCTCTATTTGGTTGGTTGCGAGGATTTTCTCGAAGAACAAGATCACCTACCTCAAATGTACGAGATCTAACTCGGTGATTGTAACTTCTACTCATGCGCTGCTGATAGGCTTTGAGGTGATTGTATGCAGCTTGTCGCTTCTCATCAAGTAACTCTAAGTCCTGAAGGCGTGAGACTCTGTATGCTTCATCATCAATGAGATTATGCAAGGAAACTCGTAATGATGGTATCTCAACCTCAATAGGTAAGATAGCTTCGGCACCATAGACCAATGAATAAGGAGTTGCACCTGTAGGGGTCCGAATGCTAGTTCGATATGCCCATAGCGCTGGATTCAATTGAACATGCCAATCACGGCCGGCATCATTGACTGTCTTCTTTAGGATCCTCAATATGTTTTTATTGGATGCTTCGGCCTGACCATTGCCTTGTGGGTAATAGGGAGTGGAAAAGCGGTGTTGGATATGAAATTTCTCACAAAGTTCACGGACATCCTGATTTTTGAAAGGAAGACCGTTATCTGTGACAATGGACATGGGCACACCATACCGGCAGATGATGTAGTTGAGGATGAATGAGGCGATCTGCTTGCCGGTGACTTGGGTAAGTGGAACAGCTTCGATCCACTTGGTGAAATATTCGGTGGCGGTAATAATGAATTTATGGCCATTGGATGAAGATGGATGGATTTTACCCACAAGATCAAGACCCCATTGACAAAAAGGCCATGGTGTTGTGATTGGTTGCAGTTCTTGAGCTGGTGCATGTATTAGGTCGCCATGAACTTGACATTTTTTGCACTTCCTAACAAAGTAGTAGGAATCCTTTTCCATAGATGGCCAATAGTATCCAGCTCGCATGATCTTCTTGGCTAGTGATGGACCACTTGAGTGAGTCCCGCAAATTCCTTCATGTACCTCTTCCAAAGCCTTTGTTATCTCACCTTGTTCTAGACATCGAAGGAGAGTACCATCAAGACTACATCGGTATAGGGTTTCGGCAATAATGGTATATCGAGCAGTTTGGCGAATGAAGGTTTTACGTTGGTTATTTGATTGGTTGGGAGGAAGGGTGTGATCACGGAGATAGGTGTAGAACTCACCGTACCATGGGGATTCAGAACCAACAAGGCAACATATCATTTCAGATTCGGGGATATCATAAGCGGGGATCCAAAGTTGTTCTACCAAGAACTCGTAGCGTGTTGAATTCTGTGGAAGATCTAGTAGAGATGCGATGGTAGCCATAGCGTCAGCAGCTCGATTCTGATCTCTTGGTATCTGCTCAAAAGTGATAGTAGTAAATGATGTCTTTAGATTGTCCACCATTTGCTTGTATGGCATGAGTTTATCATCTTTGGTCTGATATTCATTAGTTGCTTGTCGAATGACCAGTTGGGAATCGCCATATACTTGTAGTTCTTGTAATTTCCATTGTATGGCTAATCTGAGTCCTGTGATCAAGGCCTCATACTCTGCTATGTTGTTTGTGCATGGAAATGTGAGCCTGTAAGACTTCGGGATGCTATCACCTTGAGGTGTGATAAACAGAATGCCTGCCCCCGAGCCGTGCCTAGTGTATGAACCATCAAAATATAGTTTCCATGACTGTGCTTCTGTAATCATGAATATCTCTTCATCTGGAAAATTGGAAATGAGAGGATGATAGCCTATGAGTGGTGCATCGGCCAGCTGATCTGCAATAACTTGACCTTTGATAGCTTTACGGTCCACATACTCGATGTCAAATTCACTAAGAATCATTACCCATTTGGCCAAGCGACCTGTCAATGCTGCTTTGCTGAGTAAATACTTGAGTGGATCAATCTTTGCGATGAGTTGTACCTTGTGTGTCAACAGATAGTGTCGCAATTTAGTGGCTGCTAAGATTACTGCTAGGCAAGCTCGCTCAATAGGTGTGTAATTGAGTTCATAGCCCACCAGTGTGCGAGAGATGTAGTACATAGCACACTCTTTTCCTTCTGCATTATGTTGTGCCAGTAGTACACCCAATGCTGTACTTGTCGCTGAGATATAAAGTAACAACGGTCTACTTGGATCTGGTGGCATCAGCAATGGTGGATTTATGAGATAGTCTTTAAGTGCCTGAAATGCTTGCTGGCATTTGTCATCCCACTGAAAGCGGATGTTCTTGTGTAGCAAGTGTGTGAATGGGTGACACTTATCAGCCAATTGTGCAATGAATCTTCGGATGGATTGAAGCCGTCCTTGTAGTGTCCTTAGCTGACTGATATTCTTTGGAGGTGGCATGTCCATGATTGCCTTAACCTTTGCTGGATCGACCTCAATGCCTTTGCTTGAGACAATGTATCCTAGAAGTTTCCCGGAGGTCACTCCAAAGACACATTTCTTTGGGTTGAGTCGAACATGATATTGTTCCAGTCTATCAAAGATTTTATCTAAGATGTGAAGATGTCCTTCTCTAGTAAGTGATTTTGCTAGTAAATCATCCACATAATCTTCCATCATAGTATGCATCATGTCATGGAAGATGGTGGTCATTTCTCTTTGATAGGTCGCTCCTGCATTCTTTAGACCAAAAGGCATTACATTCCAGCAGTATGTGCCCCATGGACATGTGAAGGCTGTCTTATGTTGGTCCTCTGGTGCGATCTTTATTTGATTGTATCCTGAAAAGCCATCCATGAGTGAAAGCATGGCATGTCCTGCTGTCAAATCCACTATGATGTCGATATTTGGTAGAGGGAAATCATCCTTAGGACATGCCTTATTTAGATCTCTGAAGTCAGTACAAATGCGGATGCCCCCTTTTGGTTTGCCAACTGGTACAATGTTGGAGATCCATTCTGCATAATCAATTGGTCTAATGAAACCAACATCCAGGAGTTTCTTGAGTTCTGTTTTGACTAGCACGGCAATCTGAGGATGCATCTTACGAAGCTTCTGCTTGACAGGTTTGGCTCCTTTTGCTACTGTGAGATGATGCATGACTAAATCAGGATCAAGCCCAGGCATGTCTGCATATGACCATGCAAAGTTGATCTGACGCTGTTGGAAGAACTCTATAAATTGAGGTTGTTCCTCTGGAGTGAGAAGAGATGCCAGATGTATGATATGAGGGTTTTCAGGAGTCCCCACATTGTATTCTTTGGTCTCCTCAATGAGGATCGTTGATCGTTCCTGTTGTGTATTAGCAGGGAGAATGTCAAACCCTTCATCCTCAGGCGCCTCAGAGAGGTTTTCACCGTTGGATACGCTCTTTCTTTTTACTTTTGTTGGATCAAACAGTGCCACAATGTGGTTTTCACTAGAAGATCCATGTTTTAATGTTATATTTTTGCAGCTGAAGGGTTTGGCATCCACCCCGAAGTATGCTGCGCTATTAAGTTCAATGGTGAATCCAGCTTTGTGATCCCCGCTTGGTAGATTATCCCTTAATTCCAAAAAGTCAATGATAGCCTCATCGTTTTGGAAGAGGTCAAGACATGGGGGATTTGGTTGATTCCATTCGATGAGTTCAGGGTGGATAATGGGCATTACCTCATCGATTAAGTTAAGTGCAGGAGATGTATCAGTGAGGGTTAAGACAGTGTGGTGAAGGTCGTTGATGGTACTCTCCCTGTCAGAATCCGGCGTAGGATGAGACGTAGGGTCTGTGGAAGATGTTTCCAACTCAGGTACCCAAGTGGTCTTTATCTGTGCTTCTCCGTAAACAGGGATGTCTTTGCGTGGCGGAGGTGGTGACGTGTCTTCCTCATCTGAAGTGTTAAGTTGCACATAATCAAATTCCCACTCATGTGAGTCGGTCTCTGAATCACTCTCCAGCATCCGATTGCTATACCATACTGGGATGTCTTTGGAGTTAAACACGGCAGGTGTGATTGGTTTATGTATCCTTGTAGTGATCGGTGTTGCAGGAATTGTGATGGGGTTTAATGGATTTGTCACTGGAAGTATCGGTAATGGTGACTCAGTGGCTTCTGCTGGAATTACTGGTGCCATAGATGTTGCTGCGGGTTCCAATATAGTTGCTGCTACAAATGGTGTTGCTGATAGGATTACTGGTTCGTTTGATGGGATGAGTGACATTGGTGATGGTGGAGTTGTGAGCCTTGAGGGGGCAGTGGGGATAGTGCTTGATGGTGCTTTGATTATGAAAGGTGTCCTCTTTGCAGTAGGTGGGCAAAATGGTGTGCTGGGTTTTCCTTTGAATCTGAGTTTAGGAAGGACTTCTTTTTCAAAGCCTAGGCCTGTATTACCTTTGGGCTTGAATTCTGGTAGCAGAGGTTCATGTCGTCCTTGTTTGCAGTATCCCAAAGCACTCTGACCATCATATCCCATTCTTTGCATAATGAGGAGGCCTTTGCCATATTGTTCCATAGGAAGTGTAACTTGCGGTTTGTCAGTGGTGATGGGATCTTTATAGATCCAGTCCGCTAGGTCCTCATCTTGTGTTTCTTCCTCTTGACTCTTTCCAAGGATGAAAGGCGTTAAGGCACATGCTGGCGTGATTAGTGGTTGCTGGAGCAACTGCTGTGGTTTACCATGTGTTCTAGGAGAAGTGGGCATTTGTCCCACACAAAAGAGCTGACTCAAGTTATATTCTCCAGGACCTTCCTCTGCTACTTTCATCTTTAGCTTTTCTTGCTTGGGCATAGGGGTGTTTGAACTGGCAAGAGAGGCGGGATTTACATATGATGTGGAGGAAATGGCTTCCCTATTATTAGGAACAGTAATCTCTGGTTGATGGCTGATATTATGGCAAAATGCAAAGGGATTTGCGTCGCCCAGGATTGTGATCTCTGCACCATTATGTGGGAACTTGATACATTGATGGTAGGTAGATGGAACGGCTTGCATGGCATGTATCCAAGGTCTCCCTAATAATAGATTATATGGCAGAGGAAGGTCCAGAACCTGACAAATTATGTGTTTTACCACAGGGCCCACTCGGATGGGTAGTACCACAGCTCCTTTGGATGAACGCTCTGCATCATCATAGGCCTTGATGGTGATCTTCTTGCGAGGATCCACTGATTCTAGTGCATATCCCAATGCTGTGACCAACTGTAGTGTACAAATGTTTAGGCCTGCTCCATTATCTATCAAGACTCGCTTGATCCTGTGTTGGTTGACAAAGCCTTCAATGTGGAGTGAGGCGTTATGAGGTTGTTGGAACGAAGAGTTGTCACTTTCAGAAAAAGTGAGACAAGGTGATGACTTTAGACTTCCAACCATGGCTTGAAATTGGTCCGTATTTAGATTTGCAGGGACTGACGCCTCTTGGAGTGCTTGATCCAAGATTGTTTTATGAGAGGGTGACAGACGCAAAAGCTCCAAAATGGATATAAGTGCAGGGGTTTTGTCTAATTGTTCCACAAGATTGTATTGCTTCGGGACAGAGGTGGTGCCCTGTGGAGCTGCCTTTATGGTAACTTTGCCGCGACGTGTAACAACATTGCAATTTGAGGTGGGATTTTTGAAGGTTATAGTTGCAATTTGTTCACTGGCATCATATAGGTGATTTACAGTGTAGTTATACGCAGCCTGCGTATAGTCAGTGGTATCGGTGCCTCGCCTGGAAGTGGAAGGACCCCTTTGATCTTGTGATGGAAGTGGATTCTTGAACATCAGGTGATCATTATTTGTCGTTTTTGGATCATGTCCTTCAATCTCAATTTCTCCTCGATCAATAAGATCTTGAATGAGATCTTTCAATCGGTGACAATTACTTGTCTTGTGTCCTCTTCCTTGATGGAACTCATAGTGTTCAGTATCTTTCCACCATGCTGGTTTGACTTGAGGCTCATAGTTTGATAGCTTAGGTAGAGTGACCAAATTTTGAGAGAGGAGTTGTCGCAACACTGTTTCAATGGGTTCCCCTAAGGGAGTGTATGTTCGTTTTTGTTTTTGCTGACGAGGTCTTGGTTCATCATGAGACGTGATGCGACCTTGATTGGAAGGAACATTTGTGTTATTCCGAGGTGGAGGATTTTGTCCTACAAACCGAACCACAGGTTGTGCATTTTGGATAGTTCGAGCATCCACAACCCCATCATTGACGATATTCTTATTCTTGTTCCAGAAGTTCGGTTTATCGCTATTGAAACGCGGGCGAGGACCATCTTTGGGTTCATTAAAGATTTTGATGAGTCCTTTTTTGATGAGTGCTCGTTCACACTTTATACCTTTGGTGATCATATCGTTAAAAGAATCTGTATCCTTGATATCCAGGTGAAATTCCATTTCTTCGTTTAAGTTGGAAATGAAAATTTCCACTAGTTCTCGTTCAGGTAACTGAAGAGAACGTCTGCTAGACATTTGGCGCCATCGTTGCAGGAATACTGCGAATAATTCACCTGGTTTTTGTTTGGTGTTGCATAGATCAGCCATGGTGATGTCGCGTTCAATATTATAAGAGTAATGAGATAGGAACTTCTGGATGAGTTCCTCAAATGTTCTAATGCCACCTGGAAGTCGGGAAAACCATGATGTGGTTGTTCCTCCCAAGCTTTGGGGAAAAAGGCGCATTAGGTATGTGTCCTCATAAGCGACTTCGAGACAAGCGGAATGAAATTCTCGGACATGATCGCGGGGATCTCCCTTTCCTCTATATTTTTCGAATTTTGGTGTTTCGAACCCGCGTGGAAAGGGTGGCATATAAAGATTCCTATCAAACGGATAGGGACAGATGTCGTTAAGTGAGAATTGATTGGTTTTAACACCACTATGAAGTTGTTGGGCGAGATTCGCGACTTGTTGCCGCAACATCTCTATTTCATTAGGAGGAGGAGGTGGTGGGTTACCTCGAGGGATGTTATATCTGATGGGATCTCTACGTCTTTCCTCCTCATGGCGACTTTGTCTTTCTGATGCTTGTCTTAATTGGGCAAGATCAAAGTCTGAGGGGAGTTTGGCTCCTTCTTGAGCAAGTCTTAAGAAGTGAGCATCCGCATTGCTCCTGAGAATTTCATCAAATAATCTGTTAAAGTGAGGGTTATGCTGAACCCTTTCGATTGTTGAAGGAGTGGGACTACTTGGGTTTTCATCATTTTCATTTCCTCCAAGTGCTTCTTGAAATTCATTGAGGTTGTCCTCTTCTTCCTCAATTTCTATTTCTCGTTGCCTTGATCGCGATCGGGTTTGAGCCATTTTGTTTGCAAGTTTGTTTTGAAGTTGATTGAAGATGATGATGAGTTGGTGATGAAATGAAATATTGATTGGTTGGTGATTTGTGTTGTATGGGGATCTCTAGCACTTTTAAGGTAGATGTAACCGAAATTCCTTTCTTTGAATTGCTTGTTTGTTTTGATAAGTTTTGATGTGATAAGGTGTAGAGAAATCTGAGATGTGTTACAGATTTTGACTACCTAGCAATGAGAGGATTCACTCATGAACTAGTTTTAACCTGCGTAGATGTGTCTCTTAGGATGAGCTTATCCTAGATGTAGAAACAATCTAAAAGTGATGTGATGTGTTTTGATTTCAAGCAATATCTAAAAAGGAATCGTGGGACAAGAACCTCTTAATGTTTTGAGAGTTGGGATGGATTGATGATGGAGTGATGATGTATGAGTGGGATGATGGATGAAAATGTTTTCAACTTTCAATAAAAACTTTGTGTCACAAATGGGACAAACTCTTCTTCTTCCCTTTCAGACGTTGGTGGCACTTCTCGAGCTGTGTTGTAGGTGATACAGATGTTTGGGAAGAAATTGGGATTAATCTTTCCTCCTTGATTTTTGTGATAACTCAGAGCTCTATATTGCATAAAAGCTCTGTGGTTCAATGATTCTGAATCAAACTCGTTTGTTTTACCTTGAAGGTATAGACGCATGAGATGTAGAAAGACTCTATGGGAGACAAAGATTTGTCGATTGATATAGAAGAATTTCCTCCTTTTGATTAAAGCCTTTGAGCTTAGTGGTCTCCTTTTCAAGGTGATACTCTGATGACACTTCTTCTTTCGCAAGATGTGAAGAATGGTCATAAATTTTTGACGCTTTGTTTGTTTGCACTTTGTTTTTGGTATTTTTGGTTGTGTTGACAGATGTTGGATGAATACTTTGTTTTTGGGATTGATTTTCTGATTTTTCTTTGACAAGAAAACAAAGCAAGCACACAAACACAAGATTGTAGCCTCAAAGGCACAAATGAGTATGGGTCTAGATCAACCCAATCCTTGGACTTGTTTTTGACCCTTCCTTTAGATTTATTTTAAGGTGTATTTCCAAAGCCTGAAGTCGGCTCAATTCGCACTAGGTCTGTAAAACGAACACACTTCAAACACTTTTTATCCCTAAGGTCAAATGGCCAGTTGTGATAAATTTAGCCCACATCTTGATATTTCTTCGACTTTGGTACTACATACCTTATGAATCCCGCCATGGCAGGTAAGGATGTGATATACTAAGTCTTGCACGAGCATAACAAATAGATGATCCCTATGATGGGGGAGTCACCACTTTTATCAAGCCACAAGTGACTTTTCAAAAAGCTATGTTTCTACTCAAGGAAATATGTATGGTGAGTATCTTGGGAGCAAAACCATCTATGCTCTTGCACTAAATTATACCTCAAATATCCTCAATCAATAGAACAGGTGGGCTACTACTTAAAGGTGTTTAGTCATGTTCGATGGCTTTGGACATAAGTTCATTCTGCAGTGACTCACTTAAGAGCCTTGTAACTGGTGGTGGGGCCCATTTGTCCTTTCGGCCAGTTACACTGTAGGAACAGCTATACCCAAGGCTACAGCTTTCGCTCTCACCTGATTTCTATAGCGGCTCGAAGGATTTACCGCTCGAGGTCGTTCCCAAGAGTATCGATCCTTTGGCAGGCCTCTCTTAAAAAGATAAAATGTGAGTGTTACTAACACTTTTCTCTTGCACCTAGGACCACGAAAGCCAAGGGAGAGGATAGTGTGTGTTAGAAGTAGGACCACTCGACCAACTCTTTGCACAAGTGTGCCAAGCACGAAAAACACCTGTTCTTTTTAATCTATCATTGCAATGTGATCTAACTATTTGGAGATGTTGCTCCAACAATCATGGTGTTCTTTTTAATTTTCAAAGGCAATTGTTTGAGTAAACTAGAATTTGAAAATCCTGGTCAACTTAATGAAAAACACGTTTGCATGAAGTAAGATTGCTTTAAAAATGAGACAAGTTGATTGTGAATTTTATTTGCACCAAAAATGGAAGTGTGGATTGTGAGTTTTATCTTGATGCAAGAAATAAAATTTGCCTTGTTGATTTTAAGCACCAAAACGAAGTTTGTTTCCTAACTTGCAAAAAAAAAAAAATAAAGTTGTTTTTGTATAAGTTTGTGGTTCTTTTTACCTTTGAACAATGAAATTCTTTTTAAGAGCCCCAAACAAATGTGTGATTCTTTTTCAAAAGCCCAAATTTGAAATGTGAAGTTAATTTTAAACCAAAATAAAAAGTGAATTCATTTTTAAAACCAACTTCAAAAACAAGTTAGTAAAAAATATAAATCTACTCTTTAATCTAATTTAAATCTGCACAAAAGAGAAAAATAGTTAGTAAAATCTGCCTATTTGGTGGGCTTCTACAAGCCTAAATTTTTTTTTTTTTTTTTGGTTACAAGGTGATTTGTACAACGTTTTGTTACAATAGCGCTAGTCTGCGTTTGAACAGAGGCACTATTTAACACAAATGTATTAAAAGAAAGGGAAAGACAGAGAAGGGAAAAGCACTGAAACAGAATGAATAGCGCCAAAATAATGTCAAACGCACCAAAACAGTGTCAAAAGTGCAACCTGCGTGACATTTTCAACATTCAAACATGTTATTGTTTAAAAAAAAAAGTTGATCTTTTTGGTGTTTGGATTCACGTCGGGTTCACCAAATGATGCTCTGCAAAAAGGATTAGAAAATCTGTTTGATGGCAACACACACAAGAGCACAAGAAACAAACGTTAGTGTCAGCAACAAAAGATTATCCTAAACAGGCATATCAAGAGAGATATTAAGCATGAAATAGAAAGCATATAAACATAAAATGAAATAGCTAATCAAGATGCTCATAGTTGCTCCTCCCTTGTTCCTCTCCTCTCCAAGTCCCAAATGAGTGTAGCTCTCAGCAGCTTTTTGCACTATGGATGCTTATGGAGGATTGAGATTTAATACTAAGCTTCAAATATGAAATGAAAAGCTAAATACTATGCTAGAGTAGATAGTGATGCTATGAAAAAGCTCTATGCTAATGCCAGTATAACAACAATACTCTAAAATGCTTCTCTTTTTTTGCTTGAGGAGAAGGGTTCTATTTATAGAAGAAATAGGGAAATGAAGGGTTAAGATTGAGCAATCTTAACAAGGGTTAGGATTGAAAGTTGGGGATCCATGTGCACAATTGGCACCAATAAAATGGTGACAAGTTTCAACATAGGATTGGGTTGAGAGAAGAGGTTGGAGGCATTAAAGGCCTGAGAAGACCTCATGGTTATCTAGAAGGTAAGGGTCAAGTCTAAATTAAGATTACCCACTGGATTAAGAGGTAATCCAAGGATAAACCTTTGTGCAAATGTTTAAGAGATAATCATGGTCAAAGCATTAATGGCCTGATGAGACCTTTGGGTTGGGTAGAGGTTGAGTCAAAACAAATGTTTTAACCATGTGGGAGGGTTGAATTAACCATTAATGGTTATTGGAGACTTTGGGGATTAAGTGGTTGAAGGTTGGAAGCTTTCAAAGGTTATCCAAGACTTTGAGGGTTAATTTGTTGAACACACAAAGCATTAATTGCTTTTCAAAGACTTTGGAGTCTTTGAGAAGTGACTCCAATTTGCTTAGGAATGTGACAATATTTAGGGGATGGATTAGGCTAATTAGGAAGGGTTTAGAAGAATCTAGAAGGGGTTTAGGCATACAAGTGGATTTTGTAGGAAAATGCAAGTGGGAGAAATTTTGGTATTTTCAATTAAAATAAAATCATTTATTTCAATTAAATGGTGTAAGTTGAATTTGGATAAATATTTAAATAAATATTAATTTATTTAAATGAGAAAAAGAAGATAAAGCATTTAAAATGCTTGAAGACTTTGAGGGAAACCATTAAAGGCTTGAAGACTTTAAGGAAAACCATTAAAGTCTTAAGAAGACTATAGAAGGAAGCCATCAAGTTTGAAGACTTTAAAGCCATCAAGTTTGACTACTTTAAGGGAAACCATTAAAGGTTTCAAGTGGGTGAGGATAAATAGGATTTTAAATAAATTATTTATTTAAAATAATTGTGCAACTTGCATTTGTAGGAAAATGCAAGTGGGTGGAGGATAAAGGTGATTTAAATAAATGATTTATTTAAAATAATTGTGCAACTTGCATTTGTAGGAAAATGCAAATGGGTGGAGGATAAAGGTGATTTAAATAAATGATAATTTATTTAAATGTGAGAGGTGGGATTTTTGGGGGTTTTAAATAAATATTAATTTATTTAAATGTGAGAGGTGGGATTTTGGGGGTTTTAAATAAATATTAATTTATTTAAATGTGAGAGAAGATTTAATTAAATAAATATGATTTATTTATTTAATTAATGGTCTGAATTTGGTTAAGTGAATTAAATCAAATAAATTGAATAATTTATTTAATTAATAGGAGAATAGGGTTAAGATGAATTAATTAAATATTAATTTAATTAATTATTAATTGATGGTTAAATAATCAAATAAATACTAAGTATTCATTTAATTAAGTGGACAGATTTATGTGACTACATTTGCCCCTCTTTGAGACGGTGCGGTTTATCGCGTCGTTTCAAAGAAAGAAAAATAGGTGTGAAGAAATGCCCCATAAAATGTAAATTTAATGGGTGGTATGCCCCCTCGAGAGATGGGCCGAATTTTTTTTTGAAAAATCGGGCGATCTCTCGAAAAAGAATGAAAAGTGGAGGGGAGGTAGAATAGAAGAAATTAGAACTAATGATGAAAGAATGGGAGAAAATAGAGTGAATATGAAGAAACAACAAGCCAGCGAGTACCCTGAGGTCATGCAAGAGATACATAGCAGATGTAGTGTGGGGTTTGGATTGATGCTATACAATTGATCAAAATTGTTTAGACAATCTGGTGCAATCGGTTGAATTGCCCCGGTCAAGTCAAAGCGTGACAGTTGATGTCAGTTGGTCGCTTGGACATGATAAAGTCTGAGTAAGTGAATCAAAGTGACCTGATGGTGACTTAGACAATTGATGTAATTGCCCGATGAAGTCAAGGTATATGAAGCAAAATACTCGTTGAGACGTAGACAATTGATGTAATTGTCCGTTGGATTGTGTTTGATTGGTTGATCAATTGATAGTGTGTGCGTGTGATGGATGGTTGTGAGGAATCATGGAAACCCCGTTGAGACTAGGTCATTGTGATAAATGCCTGATGTAGTCTAGGATTACCATAATCGATTACCTGTTGAGACCCGAAGATACTTGATCAGAGTATCTGTTGATAGTCTAGGTGTGTGGGAGTCGATGTATCTGTGTAGATAGAGTAACTGGCTTAATTTTGTGGATGAGTGAGGATGGGAAGCGATGAAGGGATTAGGATGATGTTGATGATCAAGATAGGGAGGGTGAGGGGGGATTTGATGTTAGATAGAAGATATGGAGGACCTATGACTCATTCCTATGGAAGAAGATGAGTAAAATAGAGTATGCATTATTATGACTATGTATGCATGATATGCAGCTATTATGAATGTATGGATGGGTGGAATGCAATGAAATGCAATATATACAGATGAGATGAGATGACAATCCATAGTGCTCTATTTTCATCATTGAGCTTTAAAATGTTGTAAGAAAATACAAGCAACTTGACATAAAGATTCAAGATGACCAGAGTATTTCTTACATGGATTTTATATAGCAAGTTAATACAAGCAACTTGATATAATGGATCAAGTTGACTTGAGTATTGCTTGCGGAACAGATAAGGATTATCTCCTTTCATGCATGACTTGGAACGTCCTCCTTGATCTTAGGCTGATCATATCGTGAGACAAGTGCATACCGTACTAAGAAATAAAAACCTTTATCCAAATTGGATGAGGAGGAACCAAAGGAAGAGCATTGTACCTGCAAACAAACAGTATATACATAAAGAATAAAGAATAAGGATCCTTGGTAATGGTTCATGCTCATATGGTCGAGGTATACGCTGTAGTCAGCAAGCCGTAGTGATCTATGACTGCATTTTGCATAAGATCACGTAGCTTAGTGAACTTCCCACGTAGACACCATTAGTACATGCCCCAGAACTTCATCGGAAGTAATGCGCAAATGATACAAAACAATGCTGAAAGATCCCGATACAGATAAACAAATGATTGTACTCATAAATCAACCAAGTATTTGATAGCTTAACATAATTTTCTTGTCAAAGAAAATGTCATCTTGTCTTTGTTTTGGTAAGGAAGGATGCATCCTTGTTTAAAGACAGTTTCTGATTTGTTGGATGTGGATTGTGTGGTCGATTGATAAATGGTCATTGTGTGAGTATTGTGTTAATGTTGGTTTTGGTATCTGCATGGATGAGTATGTACAAGGTGTTGCCATGTTTTTGTGTGATTTTTCATGGTTTTTCTGATGTTTTTTGGATTTTGTGAAACAATTTTGAATGTTTTTGGTATTTTGAGAGTCATTTTTGAATGTTTTTGATATTTTCTGATGATTGCCTGAATGAAGAGCGTAATGATATATAAGACAATGTAGAATCCACTTCCATCATTAGGGTAAGGGTATTGCCCCCAGTTTGTAGACCTGACTATGAAAAGGTGGGATGCTAGACGCATGGAGTACTTTCTTAATTGCAGATCAAATAACAAGCCATGGTTGGGATGGATGGATGTATGTGTGCATGAATGTGATCGCAACAAGTCTGAAAGATAATGGAGCTATTGCCTTTACGAGTGGCACCTGTTTGCCAGGTTTTCACCATCGCACTTACCCAAGGTGCCACCGGAGTGGTTGTTCACCGTTTGGATGCATGATTTTTTTCTTTACTTTTGTGAATGTTTTTGTATTTTCTTCAGGACATTTTTCTGAATGTTTTTTGGTATTTTCTGATAGGCAGGGGAGCCTGATGCTCTGTACAGCTTATGTGTAAAACCGTTTGAGGTGCATGCTGTTGATTGGATCTGCGAGCGGTTCTCCGTCTGATGTAGCCAACTGATATGCCCCAGACCCAAATACAACAGTGACAACATATGGGCCTAGCCAGTTTGATTCAAACTTGCCTTGATGTTCTCTATTTGGTTGGTTGCGAGGATTTTCTCGAAGAACAAGATCACCTACCTCAAATGTACGAGATCTAACTCGGTGATTGTAACTTCTACTCATGCGCTGCTGATAGGCTTTGAGGTGATTGTATGCAGCTTGTCGCTTCTCATCAAGTAACTCTAAGTCCTGAAGGCGTGAGACTCTGTATGCTTCATCATCAATGAGATTATGCAAGGAAACTCGTAATGATGGTATCTCAACCTCAATAGGTAAGATAGCTTCGGCACCATAGACCAATGAATAAGGAGTTGCACCTGTAGGGGTCCGAATGCTAGTTCGATATGCCCATAGCGCTGGATTCAATTGAACATGCCAATCACGGCCGGCATCATTGACTGTCTTCTTTAGGATCCTCAATATGTTTTTATTGGATGCTTCGGCCTGACCATTGCCTTGTGGGTAATAGGGAGTGGAAAAGCGGTGTTGGATATGAAATTTCTCACAAAGTTCACGGACATCCTGATTTTTGAAAGGAAGACCGTTATCTGTGACAATGGACATGGGCACACCATACCGGCAGATGATGTAGTTGAGGATGAATGAGGCGATCTGCTTGCCGGTGACTTGGGTAAGTGGAACAGCTTCGATCCACTTGGTGAAATATTCGGTGGTGGTAATAATGAATTTATGGCCATTGGATGAAGATGGATGGATTTTACCCACAAGATCAAGACCCCATTGACAAAAAGGCCATGGTGTTGTGATTGGTTGCAGTTCTTGAGCTGGTGCATGTATTAGGTCGCCATGAACTTGACATTTTTTGCACTTCCTAACAAAGTAGTAGGAATCCTTTTCCATAGATGGCCAATAGTATCCAGCTCGCATGATCTTCTTGGCTAGTGATGGACCACTTGAGTGAGTCCCGCAAATTCCTTCATGTACCTCTTCCAAAGCCTTTGTTATCTCACCTTGTTCTAGACATCGAAGGAGAGTACCATCAAGACTACGTCGGTATAGGGTTTCGGCAATAATGGTATATCGAGCAGTTTGGCGAATGAAGGTTTTACGTTGGTTATTTGATTGGTTGGGAGGAAGGGTGTGATCACGGAGATAGGTGTAGAACTCACCGTACCATGGGGATTCAGAACCAACAAGGCAACATATCATTTCAGACTCGGGGATATCATAAGCGGGGATCCAAAGTTGTTCTACCAAGAACTCGTAGCGTGTTGAATTCTGTGGAAGATCTAGTAGAGATGCGATGGTAGCCATAGCGTCAGCAGCTCGATTCTGATCTCTTGGTATCTGCTCAAAAGTGATAGTAGTAAATGATGTCTTTAGATTGTCCACCATTTGCTTGTATGGCATGAGTTTATCATCTTTGGTCTGATATTCATTAGTTGCTTGTCGAATGACCAGTTGGGAATCGCCATATACTTGTAGTTCTTGTAATTTCCATTGTATGGCTAATCTGAGTCCTGTGATCAAGGCCTCATACTCTGCTATGTTGTTTGTGCATGGAAATGTGAGCCTGTAAGACTTCGGGATGCTATCACCTTGAGGTGTGATAAACAGAATGCCTGCCCCCGAGCCGTGCCTAGTGTATGAACCATCAAAATATAGTTTCCATGACTGTGCTTCTGTAATCATGAATATCTCTTCATCTGGAAAATTGGAAATGAGAGGATGATAGCCTATGAGTGGTGCATCGGCCAGCTGATCTGCAATAACTTGACCTTTGATAGCTTTACGGTCCACATACTCGATGTCAAATTCACTAAGAATCATTACCCATTTGGCCAAGCGACCTGTCAATGCTGCTTTGCTGAGTAAATACTTGAGTGGATCAATCTTTGCGATGAGTTGTACCTTGTGTGTCAACAGATAGTGTCGCAATTTAGTGGCTGCTAAGATTACTGCTAGGCAAGCTCGCTCAATAGGTGTGTAATTGAGTTCATAGCCCACCAGTGTGCGAGAGATGTAGTAAATAGCACACTCTTTTCCTTCTGCATTATGTTGTGCCAGTAGTACACCCAATGCTGTACTTGTCGCTGAGATATAAAGTAACAACGGTCTACTTGGATCTGGTGGCATCAGCAATGGTGGATTTATGAGATAGTCTTTAAGTGCCTGAAATGCTTGCTGGCATTTGTCATCCCACTGAAAGCGGATGTTCTTGTGTAGCAAGTGTGTGAATGGGTGACACTTATCAGCCAATTGTGCAATGAATCTTCGGATGGATTGAAGCCGTCCTTGTAGTGTCCTTAGCTGACTGATATTCTTTGGAGGTGGCATGTCCATGATTGCCTTAACCTTTGCTGGATCGACCTCAATGCCTTTGCTTGAGACAATGTATCCTAGAAGTTTCCCGGAGGTCACTCCAAAGACACATTTCTTTGGGTTGAGTCGAACATGATATTGTTCCAGTCTATCAAAGATTTTATCTAAGATGTGAAGATGTCCTTCTCTAGTAAGTGATTTTGCTAGTAAATCATCCACATAATCTTCCATCATAGTATGCATCATGTCATGGAAGATGGTGGTCATTGCTCTTTGATAGGTCGCTCCTGCATTCTTTAGACCAAAAGGCATTACATTCCAGCAGTATGTGCCCCATGGACATGTGAAGGCTGTCTTATGTTGGTCCTCTGGTGCGATCTTTATTTGATTGTATCCTGAAAAGCCATCCATGAGTGAAAGCATGGCATGTCCTGCTGTCAAATCCACTATGATGTCGATATTTGGTAGAGGGAAATCATCCTTAGGACATGCCTTATTTAGATCTCTGAAGTCAGTACAAATGCGGATGCCCCCTTTTGGTTTGCCAACTGGTACAATGTTGGAGATCCATTCTGCATAATCAATTGGTCTAATGAAACCAACATCCAGGAGTTTCTTGAGTTCTGTTTTGACTAGCACGGCAATCTGAGGATGCATCTTACGAAGCTTCTGCTTGACAGGTTTGGCTCCTTTTGCTACTGTGAGATGATGCATGACTAAATCAGGATCAAGCCTAGGCATGTCTGCATATGACCATGCAAAGTTGATCTGACGCTGTTGGAAGAACTCTATAAATTGAGGTTGTTCCTCTGGAGTGAGAAGAGATGCCAGATGTATGATATGAGGGTTTTCAGGAGTCCCCACATTGTATTCTTTGGTCTCCTCAATGAGGATCGTTGATCGTTCCTGTTGTGTATTAGCAGGGAGAATGTCAAACCCTTCATCCTCAGGCGCCTCAGAGAGGTTTTCACCGTTGGATAAGCTCTTTCTTTTTACTTTTGTTGGATCAAACAGTGCCACAGTGTGGTTTTCACTAGAAGATCCATGTTTTAATGTTATATTTTTGCAGCTGAAGGGTTTGGCATCCACCCCGAAGTATGCTGCGCTATTAAGTTCAATGGTAAATCCAGCTTTGTGATCCCCGCTTGGTAGATTATCCCTTAATTCCAAAAAGTCAATGATAGCCTCATCGTTTTGGAAGAGGTCAAGACATGGGGGATTTGGTTGATTCCATTCGATGAGTTCAGGGTGGATAATGGGCATTACCTCATCGATTAAGTTAAGTGCAGGAGATGTATCAGTGAGGGTTATGACAGTGTGGTGAAGGTCGTTGATGGTACTCTCCCTGTCAGAATCCGGCGTAGGATGAGACGTAGGGTCTGTGGAAGATGTTTCCAACTCAGGTACCCAAGTGGTCTTTATCTGTGCTTCTCCGTAAACAGGGATGTCTTTGCGTGGCGGAGGTGGTGACGTGTCTTCCTCATCTGAAGTGTTAAGTTGCACAGAATCAAATTCCCACTCATGTGAGTCGGTCTTTGAATCACTCTCCAGCATCCGATTGCTATACCATACTGGGATGTCTTTGGAGTTAAACACGGCAGGTGTGATTGGTTTATGTATCCTTGTAGTGATCGGTGTTGCAGGAATTGTGATGGGGTTTAATGGATTTGTCACTGGAAGTATCGGTAATGGTGACTCAGTGGCTTCTGCTGGAATTACTGGTGCCATAGATGTTGCTGCGGGTTCCAATATAGTTGCTGCTACAAATGGTGTTGCTGATAGGATTACTGGTTCGTTTGATGGGATGAGTGACATTGGTGATGGTGGAGTTGTGAGCCTTGAGGGGGCAGTGGGGATAGTGCTTGATGGTGCTTTGATTATGAAAGGTGTCCTCTTTGCAGTAGGTGGGCAAAATGGTGTGCTGGGTTTTCCTTTGAATCTGAGTTTAGGAAGGACTTCTTTTTCAAAGCCTAGGCCTGTATTACCTTTGGGCTTGAATTCTAGTAGCAGAGGTTCATGTCGTCCTTGTTTGCAGTATCCCAAAGCACTCTGACCATCATATCCCATTCTTTGCATAATGAGGAGGCCTTTGCCATATTGTTCCATAGGAAGTGTAACTTGCGGTTTGTCAGTGGTGATGGGATCTTTATAGATCCAGTCCGCTAGGTCCTCATCTTGTGTTTCTTCCTCTTGACTCTTTCCAAGGATGAAAGGCGTTAAGGCACATGCTGGCGTGATTAGTGGTTGCTGGAGCAACTGCTGTGGTTTACCATGTGTTCTAGGAGAAGTGGGCATTTGTCCCACACAAAAGAGCTGACTCAAGTTATATTCTCCAGGACCTTCCTCTGCTACTTTCATCTTTAGCTTTTCTTGCTTGGGCATAGGGGTGTTTGAACTGGCAAGAGAGGCGGGATTTACATATGATGTGGAGGAAATGGCTTCCCTATTATTAGGAACAGTAATCTCTGGTTGATGGCTGATATTATGGCAAAATGCAAAGGGATTTGCGTCGCCCAGGATTGTGATCTCTGCACCATTATGTGGGAACTTGATACATTGATGGTAGGTAGATGGAACGGCTTGCATGGCATGTATCCAAGGTCTCCCTAATAATAGATTATATGGCAGAGGAAGGTCCAGAACCTGACAAATTATGTGTTTTACCACAGGGCCCACTCGGATGGGTAGTACCACAGCTCCTTTGGATGAACGCTCTGCATCATCATAGGCCTTGATGGTGATCTTCTTGCGAGGATCCACTGATTCTAGTGCATATCCCAATGCTGTGACCAACTGTAGTGTACAAATGTTTAGGCCTGCTCCATTATCTATCAAGACTCGCTTGATCCTGTGTTGGTTGACAAAGCCTTCAATGTGGAGTGAGGCGTTATGAGGTTGTTGGAACGAAGAGTTGTCACTTTCAGAAAAAGTGAGACAAGGTGATGACTTTAGACTTCCAACCATGGCTTGAAATTGGTCCGTATTTAGATTTGCAGGGACTGACGCCTCTTGGAGTGCTTGATCCAAGATTGTTTTATGAGAGGGTGACAGACGCAAAAGCTCCAAAATGGATATAAGTGCAGGGGTTTTGTCTAATTGTTCCACAAGATTGTATTGCTTCGGGACAGAGGTGGTGCCCTGTGGAGCTGCCTTTATGGTAACTTTGCCGCGACGTGTAACAACATTGCAATTTGAGGTGGGATTTTTGAAGGTTATAGTTGCAATTTGTTCACTGGCATCATATAGGTGATTTACAGTGTAGTTATACGCAGCCTGCGTATAGTCAGTGGTATCGGTGCCTCGCCTGGAAGTGGAAGGACCCCTTTGATCTTGTGATGGAAGTGGATTCTTGAACATCAGGTGATCATTATTTGTCGTTTTTGGATCATGTCCTTCAATCTCAATTTCTCCTCGATCAATAAGATCTTGAATGAGATCTTTCAATCGGTGACAATTACTTGTCTTGTGTCCTCTTCCTTGATGGAACTCATAGTGTTCAGTATCTTTCCACCATGCTGGTTTGACTTGAGGCTCATAGTTTGATAGCTTAGGTAGAGTGACCAAATTTTGAGAGAGGAGTTGTCGCAACACTGTTTCAATGGGTTCCCCTAAGGGAGTGTATGTTCGTTTTTGTTTTTGCTGACGAGGTCTTGGTTCATCATGAGACGTGATGCGACCTTGATTGGAAGGAACATTTGTGTTATTCCGAGGTGGAGGATTTTGTCCTGCAAACCGAACCACAGGTTGTGCATTTTGGATAGTTCGAGCATCCACAACCCCATCATTGACGATATTCTTATTCTTGTTCCAGAAGTTCGGTTTATCGCTATTGAAACGCGGGCGAGGACCATCTTTGGGTTCATTAAAGATTTTGATGAGTCCTTTTTTGATGAGTGCTCGTTCACACTTTATACCTTTGGTGATCATATCGTTAAAAGAATCTGTATCCTTGATATCCAGGTGAAATTCCATTTCTTCGTTTAAGTTGGAAATGAAAATTTCCACTAGTTCTCGTTCAGGTAACTGAAGAGAACGTCTGCTAGACATTTGGCGCCATCGTTGCAGGAATACTGCGAATAATTCACCTGGTTTTTGTTTGGTGTTGCATAGATCAGCCATGGTGATGTCGCGTTCAATATTATAAGAGTAATGAGATAGGAACTTCTGGATGAGTTCCTCAAATGTTCTAATGCCACCTGGAAGTCGGGAAAACCATGATGTGGTTGTTCCTCCCAAGCTTTGGAGACACTAGTTACACAACATACCAGATATGCCTATGGACCATGCGTGCTGGCACACTTATACTATGATCTACATTAGTTTGTTTATCATGGATCCATAGGATTGGGCTGCGGGGTTACATTGTTGAAGGTGTGGGCATATAAGCATTTGCCGGTTACCCAACCGATACATTTTAGGGGCAAGGGTAATGGACGCAACTTTGTTTATTTGTATGATATGATTACGTCACAACCACAGAGTGGCAGGTTGGAGCATTGGCGTCGAGTCTTGGATGAGATCGACACTGTGATATGGAGGCCATACCGCGAGTGTGAGTAGTGGGAGGATGATGCAGTGGATCTGCCATACACATTCAGGAGCATATATCTGATTGGGTGGATGCCCTATGTACTGGAGAGGCAGTTAGTTGATAGGGTATGCAGGCAGTTTGGCCAGATTCAGCGGATGCCACGGGGTTCCGGGATGTATGCTTGGACAGTCAGGGATCTGGCACACTTTGGGCCGTTGTTGTCGTATGATTAGACCGTGATGCAGCTGGTAGAGATGGTGCCTATGCCATGGCATATGTGGTTGGAGATTGAGGATGCAGATATGGATGCAGAGTACATGACAGATTGGGCTGAGCATCCCTTTCCATGACTGACAGACCCAGGGGAGCCTCTAGATAGAGGTGGTGGTGGCGATGGGGATGATGATGGAGATGGTGGGGGGAGAGGCCGATGGAGGAGGCGAGGTGTAGTTGGAGAGAGGAGGGTGGCTCCATGAAGAGAGGGTGGGGAGGAGAGATAGGCTCGGGTAGTGAGGGGTCATGGTGGATTGCCACTACAAGTGCCAGTAGCACAGGGTCCTAGAAAGGTGTAGGGATAGGGGTAGAGGCAGGTACAGGTAGAGGTATAGGTACCAGTACAGGGGGAGCCATAGGAAAAGGCATAGGGGGCTGAGGAGGAGGAGGATGAGCTGCTTGAGCTGAGGGAGATCTGCTAGGGACAGGCAGATGAGATCCAAGACCTGGAGAGAGAGACAGCTAGGCTCAGGAGGTGACTAAGGGACACAGAGCTTGAGCAGAATCAAGCTATCTAGCGCTATACTAAGGCTGAGACAACACTGAGGGATGGGAGGCAGGTGCCAGAGGACACAGGGTCTGGATACGCCTATGTTCTTTGGGTAGGGGAGGAGATAGGTTACTGGTGAGACCTATACTATAGGATAGTGCCACCAGAGCAGCGGGCAAGGAGCTTCCGCAAACCATCATAGATAGTGATAGCTACCGAAGGGAGCCAGAGGAGACATATGTCCAACGGTGGGGTTATGGGTCCTCCACCACCACTAGATAGAGGGGGTAGGAGAGATGATCCTGGGGTGGGTCCTTCTAGGGTTCAGACTTCGTCAAGGTCAAATGGCTCTAAGGGAGGGAGTTCATCATAGCCATAGAGGGCTCCTTATGTATCATTTTTGTACCATTTTTGTATGATGATGTAGACACCTTCGGGTGATTGGAGCTATATGTATTTTGACATCATTGTATCATGACACTTTTGATTATATATATATGAGATGATTCATCTTTGCGGCAGCTATATGCATGTGTACCTATGTGATGAGGTGTTTTATGATGTATGTGATGCTTATGATATGGATGCAAATATGTATATGATGAAATGCAATATTTTTGACCTTTTATGTTTTTAATATGTTATGCAAATGCAATTGTGGATGTATGAAATGCAGATGAATATGATAATGCAAATGACTATTTTCATGATGATAATGTAAAATGTGCTAACATGTGTTGTGTGTAGGATATGGTGCAATTATGATATCTATATGTATGCATGAAATGCTAACATGTGATAATGCAGGTGCAACTACATGAAATGCAAATATTTTTGGCGTGTCATTATACTCAGTCATGTGAGAGCATGTTATGCAGACTCAAGAAGGATGATGGAAGTCAATCAAGAAATGGGGATGGAAGATAGAAGATATGAAAGTGAAAGAGCTTCTTGTGTGTTATCATCATTGAGCTTTATTATGGCAAAATAGGTTATGACAATCGAGGCATATGTTCAACCCAAAAAGTCATTGTACCTGTTTGCATGGAGATAAGATAGTCACAAACAAGGAATGCCCCAGTTCATACTAGACTCTCAGTGTCCTCATATTCTTGGACAAGTCATAGCATTACTAAGAGACAATCCATAGACAACAAAAGAAAAATAGGTGATGATACCCCATCCTTGCCTTTCTAGTCAAAGACATCCTAGAGATAGAATCTCTAGTCAGAGACATCCTGGAAAAGCTAAAAGACATGTCACCAAAAAATTAAAATCAAAAGAAAATGAAGACTCGACACCAACATCCACTGTAGTCCTCAAGTTTAATGTCTCTTGTCACTTGTATAAGTCTTATTTGATTGTGGTCACAATGTTTACTTTCACAAAAAGGATAGATAGCACTGAACCATAACATTGTCTGAGTCTATTGAAAGATTTGATTTGTTGAAACCCATTGTTGCTGCTGCATCTCATCTAAAACTGACTGAATCCATGAAACTGATACTTTATTGCGAAGAAGATGAAACTTTATTGTGGATTGGTGATGCAAATGCTACTTTAGTGCAAATTGTACACATATAGACTGAAGAAAACTGGAAGAAACTGTACTCCTCAAAATGTGTGATGTTCTTAGTTCCACACCCATTACTAGACATAGGATTAGTCTTAGCTACAGATAGGAGCTGAATTATTATGGATGGAAAAATGTGAAAAGGAGGGATTATTATGAATGTCTAACCAATCTTAGGTAGATCAATAACAAGCCATGATGGAAATGGGTAAGTTTATTATGAATGAATAGGCCGTGAGTGTATGCAAAGTGAAAGATGAAATGGAATCCTGAAGGAGGGAGGAGCAATGTCTCTACACATGGCGCTGGTGACCCAGTTTTCACCATGGTACTTGCCCAGGGTGCCACCAAAGTGGTTTTCACTATTGGACGAAATGTTTTTTCTTTACTTTTTTTGATTTTTCAATTTTTTTGTGTCACAAGGCGCCTGTTTGCCAGGTTTTCACCAAATAACGATTTTGTATTTTTACGATTTTTTTTTTTTGTATTTTTGAATTTTTTTTTATTTTTTTTTATTTTTGAATTAGGATATTCTGAAGAGCTATGTGTAAAACCTGTGAAGATGCATGCTATTGATAGAATCCTCCAAAGGTTCACCCTCTGTGGTTGAGAGCTGATATGCACCAGATCCATATGCTGCTGTGATGATGTAAGGACCAAGCCAGTTTGGTTCAAACTTGCCCTTCTTCTCTCTATCTTGCTGATTTTTAGGATTTTCTCTGAGAACCAAGTCACCTACCTCAAATGTGTGAGGCTTCACTTTATAATTGTAGCTGTGACTCATTCATTGTTGATAAGCCTTGAGATGATTAAAAGTAGTTTGCCTTCATTCATCTAATAGTTCAAGTTCTTGTAAGCGAGAGACCCTATAGTCTTCATCACTGGTATTGTTTTGCAAAGAGAGTCATACAGAGGGTAACTCAACCTCAATAGGCAAGATAGCTTCAGTGCCGTAGGCAAGTGAATAGGGTGTAGCTCCTATAGGTGTGTAGATGCTTGTGCGGTAAGCCCAAAGTGCGGGATTAAGTTGGATATGCCAATTACGACCATCATCGTCAACTATCTTTTTCAAGATTTTAAGGATTGTTTTATTATACTCCTCATCTTGACCGTTACCTTGGGGGTAATAAGGTGTGGAGAAACGATGGGTAATATGAAAGCGGTCATAGAGTTCATGAACATCCTGATTTTTGAAGGGATGCCCATTACCAGTGATGATGGAAACAAGAATACCGTATCGACAAATGATATAGTTGAGAATGAAGGTAGCAATTTGTTTTCCAGTGACTTGCGTGAGAGGTATGACTTCGATCCATTTTTTGAAATACTCTGTGGCAATGATGATGAATTTATGACCATTGGAAGATGGAGGGTGAATCTTTCCTATGAGATCAAGTCCCCACTGACAAAAGGGCCAAGGAGTCACAATTGTTGAAGTTCTTGTATTGGCGCATGGATGAGGTCTCCATGAAGTTGACACTACTTACATTTCTTAACAAACTGATATGAATCTTTTTCCATATTGGGCCAGTAATATCCAGTCCTGATGAGTTTCTTGGCTAAGGTAGGACCACTAGAATGTGGACCACATATCCCTTCATGTACTTCACGTAACGCAATCTGAGCTTCGTCACTTTCTAAACATCTAAGAAGAGTGCCATCTAGACCTCGATGGTATAGGATATTAGCTAAAATGATGTATCGAGAATATTGGTGAATGAAAGTGCGATGTTGGTTATTGGATAGATTAGGAGGTAGGGTATTGTCACAAAGGTATGCGAAAATGAAACCATATAACTGGGACTCAGGACCAACAACACATATCATCTCAGTAGGAGTGATTTCATATGAGGGAACCAAAAGGTATCCACCAAGAACTCATTGCGGGTCTCATTCGGTGGTAGATCAATTAGTGAAGAAATTGTAGCCATGGCATCCGCAACTCTATTCTGCTCTCTGGGTATCTGCTCAAAGTCTATCTTCATGAAGTGTTGTTTCAGGTCATCCACCATTCTTTTGTAAGGCATTAATTTATCTTCTTTTGTTTGGTAGTCATTAGTTGCCCGATGAATCACAAGTTGAGAGTCTTCCACTGAACTGCAATCCGTAATCCAGTTGTTAATGCCTCATATTACGCTATGTTATTAGTGTAGGAAAATGATAATCGATATGATTTTGGCATAGAATCCCCTTGAGGAGTTATGAAGAGGATGCCAGCTCCTGCCCTATGCTGTGTGTATGAGCTGTCAAAGTATAGTTGCCAAGGCTTTGCATGTGACACTGTTAAAATGGATTCATTTGGAAATTCTGAAATTAGAGGAACATCATCTATCATGGGAGCATTTGCTAACTGATCTATGATAGCTTGTCCTTTTATTTCTTTTCTGTTCACATACTCGATGTCGAATTCACTTAGGATCATCACCCATTTGGCTAGTCACCCAGTAAGTGTTGCTTTATTGAGAAGGTATTTCAATGGAACAATCCTTGCAACCAACTTAGTCTTATGAGTTAGCATGTAATGTCATAATTTCTGTGAAGCAAAGACCACATCGAGACATGCATGATCCAATTGGTGTGTAGTTTAGCTCATATCCCACCAATGTGCGACTGATATAGTATACTGCCTTTTCTTTGCCCTCAACAACTTGTTGTGCTAAGAGTGCCCCCAGTGCTGTTGAAGTAGCTGATATGTATAGTAATAGACGTTGGTCCGGAACTGATGGCATCAAAACTGGCAGATTCAGAAGATAATCTTTGAGTATCTGGAAAGCCTATTGATAATTATCATCTCATTTGAATTTGATGTTTTTATGTAGCAAGTGCTGAAAGGGATTACACTTATCTGCAAGTTGTGCAAAGATCGAATTTGACTGATATTTCTTGGTGGTTGCATCTCTAGGATGGCCTTGACTTTTGCTGGATCGGCTTTGATTCCTCTTTTTGATACAATGAATCCTAGGAGCTTCCTAGAGGTTACTCCAAAGACACATTTCTTGGGGTTTAATCTTACTTTATACTTTTCCAACCAATCAAAGATGACTGAAAGTATGTCCAGATGTGTATCTCTGTCTATTGATTTTCCCAAGAGGTCATCAACATAATCTTCCACAGTCACGTGCATGAGATCATGAAAGATAGTAGTCATGGCTCTCTGATATCTAGTGCCTACATTTTTTAGCCCAAAGGGCATAACATTCTAGCAGAAAATTCCCCATGGACAAGTGAATGTTGTTTTGTGCTGGTCTTCGGATGCAATTTTTATTTGATTGTAACCAGAGAATCCATCCATCAAAGATAACATCACATGACCTCCTATGAGATCGACAATCAAGTCAATATTTGGTAATGGAAAATCATCCTTAGGACAAGCTTTGTTGATGTCTTTGAAATTTGTACATATTCTGATACTACGATATGGTTTACTGACAGGCACTAAGTTGGAGATCCATTCGGGATAGTCAATTGGGCATATGAATCCGACATCCAATAATTTCTCAAGCTCTGCTTTGACTAATAATGTGACTTGTGGATGCATCTTTCTTAATTTCTATTTCACTAGTTTTGCCCCCAGTTTAACTGTCAAATGGTGCATTACCAAATCTGGATCCAATCCAGGCATATCAGCATATGACCATGCAAAGTTGATTTGTCGTTCCGTGAAGAAACTTATGAATTTTGACCTTTCTGACTTTGTCAAAGATTGAGCCAGGAATATGTTGTGTGGAACTTCTTCTGTGCCAATGTTTGTTTTGATAGTCTCCTCTACCAACATGGATGACTTTTCCTCATATGATGTTGGGAGAATGTCGAGCCTTCCATCTTTGGGTGCCTCAGAGAGGTTTTCGCCCTTAGATACGTCCTTTCTTTTTACTTTTTTGGGGTTAGACAATGCCACAATGTGGTTTTCACCATAAGACCCTTGGTTTGTTTTTATTTTTATATTTTTGTAACTAGAAGGCCCGACACCCTCACCAAAATATGCCACGCTATTGAGTTCTATAGTGTATCCTACTTTATGGTCCCTAGGGGGAAGATCATCTCGTATGCCAAGATAGTCAATAAAAGCTTCATCATTTTGGAATGTGTCAAACTGTGCAGGTCCTTCATGGTCCTAGTCAATGAGTTGGTGGTGAACAAGTGGAAGGCCTTTGATGTCTTCGAAGTTAGCGGGGCTAAGAGTGAAGATGTGGTTATATTCAGGTATGTCAAGGTAGTTATCAAGGTCATCATTGGCACTCTCCTCATCTATCTCGATCATGAACGAATCTAAATTATCATCACTAGTAGCGCATTCTGGGATAGGTGTTCTCATTCTATGTGATTTCAACCTAAGACCTAGAGGCAAGGACTGTATGGGATCCTTCGGGGTTGTTTCTTGACCAACTTTGAATTTTTCATAAAATTCCTCTTCTTTCGTGGGTTCATCTGGCTCTCTGAATGTCTCGGTGAGTTCGTAGTCACTGGAGGATTTGTCTGAACCCCATTCCCATTCGTTGGAGTTTGTGGAATAGCAATTCTCTTGTTGCATTTTGGTAGCTTTGATTTGTAATGCTTCTTTTGTTCTTTGAGTGTGGACCTTGGAAGTCATGAAACTAAGTCCCTTCGAGCGTTCCTTTTTGAATGTCAATTTAGGTTGTAAAGGTTCAATGATGCCTTCCTTTCTTAACCCAAGAGGGCTTTTTCCATCATACCCAAATTTTTGTAGAATCTTGAACCCTTTACCATACTTCTCACATGGTATACTATTGTGATCTTGTGTATCATTTTCAAGGTCTTTGTAAAGCATTTTGTATAAGTCTTCCTCTTCCAGTTCACCCCATCTTTGAAAGATAGTAGGGTCCCATTTTAGTATAATGATAGATACCTGCTTATTAGGATGTGGTCTTCCATATTATTTTGGTGAACTCATGACTTGTTGTAAGTACATGGTTTGATTCAAAGTATATTCACCCATGCCCTTGTCCTGAAATTTGCCTTTAAGCTCACCTTGTTTTGATGTCGAAGGTTTTAATGACTCAGGATCAATGTATGCAGAAGAAGGAACAACTTCATGATTACTAGGAATGATCGTCTCAGTTTTTGGTCTCAAGTTATTGCAGTATATGAATGGATTAGGATCTCCAATAACTGTTATTTCAACTCCATTGTGAGGAAAATTAATGCATTGGTGGTATGTAGATGGGACTGCCCTCATTTCATGAATCCAAGGACGTCCTAGTAATATATTGTATGTGAGATCTAGGTCTAGGATTTGACAAACCACATCCTTTGTAACTGGCCCAACTCTAAGAGGTAAGGTGACTGTGCCTTTGGATGAACGCTCTTCATCATCATATGCCTTGATGGTAATTTTGTTTGTAGAATTCACAACTTTATCAAAATATCCCAATTGTTTAATAATGCTCAATGTACAAATGTTTAGACCTGCTCCTTCGTCTATCAGGACTCTTTTTATTCGATGTTTGTGTATGAAGGCTTCAATGTGTAAAGGTGCATTATGTGGCTGACTTACGGAGGCATCGTCAGCTTCTGTGAATGTAAGTGAGTGTGGAATGGAAAGGTATCCCACCATGGCTTGAAACTGGTCCACGTTCAGAACAGTAGGGACAATAGTGTCTCTCAAGATTTTATCAAGAATGGCTTTATGTGTGGGGGATATGCGTAAGAGCTCAAGGATGGAGATGAGCGTGGGTGTCTTCCCTAACTATTCTACAAGGTCATACTCAGGCTTGGTTGATGAGGAAGCAGTGTTTTTAGCTGGAGCACCTTGCAAATTGAATTTACCTCAATGGGTTGTAACATGACATTCAGAGGTAGGTTTGGAAGAAGATCCAATGCCTTTTAGGACAATCTTGGGTCTTTGGGTAGAATTTTTAGGCATTTTGTCCTTGATGATAATGGTAGAGACATAATTGTCCATCGAAATGTGATTGATAGTTGAATCATAGTTATAGGATGCTCTGGTATAGTTGGTTTGGTCATCTGTGGCTGCAACTTTTCCTTTATCATGCTTTGGGAATGGTTCCTTAAACATTTCATGTTCTTGATTGGATGAGTGTCCTTCAATCTCAATGTCACCTCTATCAATAAGATCTTGTATGATGTTCTTCAGTCGATGACAATTTCCTGTTTTATGTCCTTTGCTCTTATGAAATTCACAATATTCATCATCATTCCACCAATTTGGTTTAACCTTTGGTTCATATGGAGGAAAATCTGGAACTATGATTACTTTGTTTGCCACTAGCTTCTTGAAAACTCACTCAAGTGCTTCTCCCAATGGGGTGTACTTCCTTCATGATCTGGAAGTTGTTTGAGTATTCACTTGATTGTTTGTAGAGCTTGATCCAAAAAAAATGATTTTGGGTTGTACTGTATTGGCATCCACAACACCATCATTGACTGTGTTCTTGTTTTTATTCCAAAATCTTGGCTTATCTTTTCCTTTAAATTCCTCTTTGTTTTCCTTGAATATCTTAATGACTCCTTGTTCAATTAGGACCTTTTCTGTTGCTAAGCCTTTCTCAATGATGTCTTTGAAGGTGGACAAACAAGCTTTTCTTAGATCATAACCAATGTCTTTGTTAACATTTTGGGTGAACATCTCTACCATTTGTTTTTGTGGGATTTCACAAGAGCATCTGCTGGCTAGATTCCTCCTTCTTTGTAAAAATGGTGAAAAAGATTCTCCATCCTTTTGCTTGGTGTTGCACAAGGTAGTGACTGATATGTCTATCTCTATGTTGTATTAGAAATGTTGGATAAATGCCTCTGCTAAGTCACCCCATGACTTAATACCAGGTAGAAGTTGGGAGAACTATTCCATAGCTTGATCACCTAAGCTTTGTGGGAATAATCTCATCAAATATGTCTCTTCTGCTGCTACCTCAATGCAAGCTATGAAAAATTATCTTATATGTGCCTTAGGATCCCCTTTTCCTATGTACTTATCAAACTCAAGCGTGACAAAGTTTTTAGGAAATGGAGGAATTGGAATGATTTTGTCAAATGGATAGGGACATATGTCTCTCATTGTGTAAGTTGGATTTGGTGTATTTATGTCCTCCATTTTCTTTTGTAAGTCCTTGATTTGCTATTCCAAATTGTTCTTAGGTGGAGACCAACTTCTTGGACCATACCCCATGCCTGAACCACTGGGTGGAGGAGGAGCATGTTGCATATATGGATGATATTGATCATACACATGTTCATATGGAGGAGGTCTATAGTGATGCTATGTATATGGACCACTTGGTATAGAGTCATGTTGAGGAATGGAATATCTACTTTGTCCATGTATACCATACTCTACAGGCATGTCATGAGTTTGTTCTAATGTGTTGCCCCCAAATTTGACGCGGGGTTTCTTTGTGTCCAAATTTTGAACATGCCTTTGAATATCCAATTTCTTTGGTGGTTGATCCTTAGCATTGGTATGTGATTGAGTATATTTTTCTACATAAGACTTCCATAATGGTCTGCGAAGGTGAGTATCATATGCTTGACCATGTGAATGTGGGACCTCTGGTTTCTGAAACAAAGATTATGGTGATTTAGGCACAAGATGTGGTCCTCTATTGCCTCCACTATTAGGCCTCCTTTGATCCATGTTGAGGCGAGGTGAGGTTGTTGCAAAGGTCAATTTTCCATTATTTGAGACATGTCAAAATCATGAGGAATCTTGGCTCCACTTTGTGCCATCACTTGTAAGAAGTATTGTCCAATCTCTCCTCATTATTTCCTCAACCAATCGATTAAAACGGGGATCCATAACGGAGTCTTCCACTTCTGCTGAATGTACTGAAATGTTGTCCATATTGTCATTGTGTCTATCATTGTTGTTTGTAGTGTCCATGTGCTCAACATTTGGAATGTTTCTATAAGCATCCATGTCAGGTAATGTAGTATGATTAGAATTGAAAAAGACATCATTATCATACTCATAGGAACTCATGTTTGTGGACTCTTGAGCCTCTTTAGTTTCTCTCCTAGATTTTTGGGAACAAGTTTCAACCATGAACTAGGTATTGACCAAGACGTGTGAGACTAGATGAAGATGGAAAGAGTAGGGAAGACCAAGAGTTGGATGGAACGTAAATGAATTTGAGGTGTACTTGCAATGTCCAAAGTGTAAGACCAGGTATGTATGTAGTAGACTAGGTGTGACTTCCAAAGAGATGATAGTTTCTCTTGATGAGGTAAGTTGACCTTGACTTTAAGTAAGACCAAATGAGACCCAAAGGTGATAGACCTTGATGAGGGACCACTCAGCAAAATGTTGTTGTATGTAGTGTGTTGACAAAGTATGATGAGGACAAGCAAGTGACCTTTTGACTCAAGTTTAGACAAATGTGTATGTAATGTAAGATGCAAAGCAATGATGGACTTTGTGAGACCCAAAGATAGGTTGGATGCTATATGAAAACCCCAGAGAGATAACCTAGGAAGCTCAATAAGTCTGAAACTGACTGTTCTTGTTTGTTGAATTATGAAAGTTTTTAATCTTGAACACAGACGTGCCTGTATACTTCACATATGCGCTTAAATGACACAGATGCTATTCTGTCAGACATAGATGTGCTTAAATGACACAGACGTGGTTCTGTCAGACATAGACGTGTTTTTGAGATGTTGCAATGTTGCTCAAAAGACACAGATGCGTTTCTACCCTTCATAGATGTGGTTATATGACACAGACATGGTTCTGTTAGACACAGACGCGTTTCTACAAAATTTGTGCAATTTTTCCAATCCGTGAAGTTGCTTGTTGTGACCAAATCTGAATGTTTGACTATTTTTCATGACAAGAGGACACAATGTTGATGAGGACTCAATGTTTGCAAGTGTTTAGACTCCCAAAATGACTCAAAGACAAGTGTGTTGTATGATGTAAAATTGTTTTGCATACACTTGAAGACACAAAAGACACAATGTTTTGATGTTTGGTCTTGAATGTTTGAATGTTCAAAATAAGTCAAGCACAATTCTTATGGCTGGCCAAGACAATAGTTGTTGATCCCACATAGAGTTTCCCCCGAGGCTACGCTATTTAGAGCGGATACTTAGATGCTTGACCCCACTGGCTCCACCCTCGACACTCACTTCTCGGGGCAGCCAAGCATCAGTCCCCATGAAAAATCCTTGCAGAGAACTTTTTATCTCTACTAAGAACCGTATGTGTGTGGGCCGCTACCAGAGGTCCGACCTCCTGCCCCAACAACTAGAAGGATTTTGGCTTCTAAAACAAAAAGGTGCTAGTAAGGGCATCCACTCGTGTGGCCATACATGCGGTAATTTCAGCTCTATAAATACAGAAGGCTCCCAGCCGGTAGGGGTTACGCCCTACAAATGATCAAATAAATTTGATCAAACGGGTTTATGGGGAGACATAGTGTCGGTACGAACTAATCGGCACATGTTATCCATAGTTTTCACTATGGATACAGTTATTTATAGTGGTTTGGAAGAAGATGGCTTTTCTTTTGCTACCACTTGGGTCGTTCTCTCCTTACTAGTAGTCCTAATGACCACATGGGGAGACATGTCCTCTAAAGATTAAACAAAAAGAGCCTATTGCTCAAGACACAAAAGACAATGGTTCAATTTTAGTGCACCAATTGAAGTGTTTGCTAGTCTATGAAAACAAGGCACACAATAAAAGATAAAAAAATCCTTGCCAAGGTCCTGCAACAAAGATCTATTAGTAGTTTGGATTGTTTGAAATAATCACCCCTTCTTGCAAGCACACAAGTTAGGTAAATTTTTAATCCAAAAGACTTTGTGAAATAGGGGCCTTCAACAAAATGATTTTGCTTCCAAGACAAGCTGTACCACTTTTGTTAGCTAGATCTGAAAATGTTAGCCCAAAATAAACCAGATCTGAAATCCGAATGACGAAAAACTGAATCAATGAAATAAAAAATGCAACAACCAAACACAAACGCAGTTGTCACAGACACAGACGCTGCCAGAACACATAGACGCGCCTAAACCTGACATAGACATGGCTCCCGAATGCAAACATGTTTGAAGACTTCATAGACACGACTGCGGAACACGAATGCGTTTCCCGAAATCTACAAAAAAAGAAATAAAATATTGTCAAAGACGCAGACGCAGTTCCAGGTGTCACAGACGCGACAGGAAATAAAAAACGCGATCCGAAAGTGTGCAGATGCGAAATATAAAATGTTGTCGGAAATGTCAAATCTGCAACTTCAAAACAAAAATCTGCAACAAAAGATGTTAAATGCAAAAGGGACAAGGGTCCCACCGGGCGTGCCAAAATGTATACGGTGAAAATGGATAACAACAATATTGAAAGACTAAATGAATTCAAGCACAAAAACTCTAGCCTAACAACAACAAAGATCCACCATAACATATGAAGATTACCTAAGACAATGCAAATCAAATGAAATCACAAAGATTATACCATCACATGTCCAATAGGGTTTGAATCTCCATTCTTCCTATCTCCATTGATCTTGCTTGATATATTTGCTCTCAGATTTTATATGTGCACAAGAGCTCAACAAAGAACGGAAATGTGGTTGCAAGTAGGATCGCATATGAAAGTGCAAAGCGTAGTGTAGTCAATTGATCAAGTAGTCAGGGTTTGATAATGAAGGAAGCATCTCCTTATATAGAAGACACCATAAGAAATGGAGGGATAAGATTGAGAGGTGTAAAAGATAAATGGTCGGCTAGGATTAGAGGGTAGGTAAAGGAAATAAGAAAATAATGAAAGGGGTAGGTAGTGTATGAATTAAGAGATGAATGACATGTGTCATGGGTAGAAAAAGGCTAATGAATTAATTAAATAAATAAAGATTTATTTAATTAATAGAGGAAGTGGGATCAATTAAATAAATAAGATATTTATTTAATTTAGGAAAAGGGTAATTTAAATAAATAAATGTATTTATTTAAATGAGAAATAAGGCTAGAAGAGGATAAATGAATTAATTAAATAAATAAAGATTTATTTAATTAATAGAAGAATTAGGCATAAATAATTAAATAAATAAAGACATTTATTTAATTAGACATGACAAATTTAGGTGTCTACAATAGTGGTCTGGAAGTGTATAAAGTAGTGATGAAAATAATTTCTAATGTGTTTTGAATTATGAATTTTGATCAATATTTTAGTGGTTGTGGTTCTTTACAATTCAACCCTATTGATGTCTTTTTATTAGAAGTATTATATCTTTCTTTGAAAAAGTGATATTCAGTGTTTGGAAGTCCATTTTTTATCTTTCCTTAAGGTTGCATGCATTAGCTTTGCAAGCCATCTTAGAGGCTGCAAGCTCCTTGGCCTGTAGCCTAAACATTATAATTTGATTACATATAGTGAGATAGTTCTCACTGTGGTTTTTCCTTGTTTGGATTTTCCACATATAAATCTTGATGTTCTTGTGTTGTTGCTTTTCTGGTTTTAGTTATTTACTTCCACGTGTAAGGTATATGCAATGAATGACAAGTAAATGGTTAAATCTGATTAAGTTTTAGTATATGCTGATTGACCTCCCCCCTCTTAGCATCCGATAGTTTTCAAAATCCTCCACATTTTATTTAAAATAATTTAGTTCATTCCTTGAATGAAATTAGTAAATTAAATACACACCATGAGAAGTATGAATTGGTAAACATGAAGACCCTTGATCTTTCTGTTTAAAAGAAAAATGCATACACCCTAGAAGACAATTGCAAGAAACACATACATACTGTGTTTTTATTATTCTCAATTTGAAATGAAAACATACTATACAAAAAATACTCACTTACATTTAACATTTTCCTCTATAATCTTGACAAGTAACCCATTCTATAGAAAACATCCCTAAAGGTGGATGACCTTATTTTTTTAAATCGCAATAGTTTGTTGGCTACCTTGGAAATCAACAAAACTTAATCACTCGATTGGCTACATACTAACCTTAGTAATTTAAATTCAAGATATAGATTCTCATAATTCATCATTTGACTGTGCCTATTGTGGTTCCTAATTTATTTTTCATTTTATTCCATCTTTTAATTTTTCTCTATTCTTTGAATAAGGCCCTCTATATCCATTTTCTTTTGTACTCACAGTGGTATCATCCATTTGAATACGATTGGGTATTGAGTAATAAGACTTTTTAATTTGGTAAACATGGATTCATCAAGCTATGTTGTTTCACTCTTTGATTGTTTTTTTTTAGTTTTAGCATCTTGTTGTGTCAAATGTGCTTATTCAAGATCTTCCTCCCGATGACAATAGTGTTGATCTGTATTTGTAGCTATACAATATATTTGATTGAATTAATATTAAGAACCCAACTTACATCCTCAGTTACAACAAGAGTATGGTAAATTCCAATTAATTTTTTTGTAGAACCTCCATTTGAGAAACTTGATCCTTATCTCCATGAAGAGATTCAACTTTGAACCTAATTTTTATCAACTTGAAATTCAACTTCTTCAACCATGGCAAGATCCTTAATAACCAACATGAAATTTAAATGGGCTCGGTAATCTCCTTTTGGAATTGTCAAACACATTTTGCATCATGTATTAGTCCCATGAGCTTGTTGGCCATTATGAACTTTTGGTGTTTTCCCTTGTGCACTTTCAAGCTTGTACCAAGTGACACTTCTTCCCATAGCCACAAATCTCAAACTTTAAATACTCACCTTTGTACATTATAGTCCCACCAATCATCTTAACTACTTGGTCCATTTAAAACTCAAGCACATTATTATGATTGGTTTTTAATAGTCCAATAAATAATAATCATATTAATAATGGTTATCATGTCCCACATATAATGTGTTATATTATTTGTAATAATACTAAACAAGATACTCCATATTTTAATCAATTATGGGAACATGATCTAGGTACCTTAGCTTTAGGGAAACAATTATCAAACTCTAAAACCTATATAGAAAAACTTGACTTGGTAAAGACTAAATTTTTGTAAAAGTCATCACAATCAACTGCAAGGAGGATATCACAAAGAGATTAAAGATGGGCCTAAGAGTCATCCCAAAATTAATCATTATTATATATATTAATGATCTAGATTACTCCTTTCTTAATAAGACAATATCCCTTTTTCTAAGTGTTCCATATCATCGAACCTTTTCCACTCAATTACGACTTTGAAATAAATTCAATAACCACCCCTCCCAGGTATATAAAATTGAGAATCCTAGCTTGAGGCCACTTAGGATTATTTTGCCATCTCTAAAATAATTTGGTTGCTAAGGCTTGGAAATAAATATTTGAATGATTAAGATCAAGGCCCTTAACTCTTTTGGAATGGCACACAAGTTCCCAACTCATAAGAATCCATTTATAAGAATATATATTTCCTACCAACATAAATTTTCTACAAAGAGAATCAAACTTCTTAAGAAATCTTTTGAGAGTGACTATTATCAAGAATCTATATTGTATAAGTTAATGGTTTCAACATCACAAGCCAATAATCATCTGCAAGCACACAACCTGTCAGAAAGAAATATCAAGCAATGATAATTTTCTCAACAACTTGATAATTCTATATTGATTGCAAAAACAAATATAATTACAATGAATGGATGAATCCTTATAAAAGGATGAATAGAACCTTTGATGAGAAACGCTAATGCAAGAGTAAATTAGTTAGAACCAACTGTCATGATCATAATGAATAAGGCAACTTAAGCTATTATTTGCCTAATTTAATAAAAGGGAAAAACACCTAAGTTTAGCTTAAGTGGAAAAGTAATTAAATGACCTAATTAATGAATAATTATATAAAGCGTCCTAATTAATCCAACACCTCCCTTAAAATTAACTTAGGAAGTATATTAAAAGCTAAGATGAATGCAAAATTCATGCATGAATGAGTCCCAACATCAAAGGCATGATTAGGTAGTCATGTATAGACCAATGTAAAGTAATGCAACTCTCACAACTGGAGAACATGAGAAAACCCAATGGGATAAAAAGCCTTTCCAAAAGAGAGAAAATAAATAATTGTACTAGAGAAAGAAGGAAAGAAGCATGAATCAATGTGACCCCCCAAGGACTACTTCTGTCACAATAGTACAATGAATATCCTATTGGACTAATCACCAATGTCCCCCTTAAGATTCAAGACATGGACTAATAGCCCCCATGGATCCATTTATATCTGGAGTTTGTATCAGGTGTTAATAGGTCAATCTTTTGGTATAATGACAAACATGTTCCAACAATTAGTATTAGAGTCGGGTCATAGGTTCGAATCCCCTTGAGTGATGCTGAGGGGGGATTGTTGAACTAATCACCAACATCCCCCTTTGGATTTGGGTATGGATTGACAATCTCCTATGGATCCGTTTATCTTTGGAGTTTGTGTCAGGCGTTAACAAGTCAATATTTTGGTGTGACAAAAAATGTGTTCCAAGATATCCCCCTCCATAAGTGAGAGAAAAAGAGATGATGTATCCCCCCCATAATGAAGAAGATCCAATGGCAAAGGTGAATGCTCGAATGCTGAAGATGATCCAAGAGTGATAAACAACATTCCTCCCCTTGGGAATAAAATGATCGAATGGACAAGGTAGAGGAAAATCCATGAAAGGAGATCATGACGCTTGTAAATAGGATTTCACCAAGGAATTTTCCCATAGCACTATAAAATGGGTTTCACTAATGGATGAATGACTTTTCTTTACTATTTTTGTCATTTAAATTTTTTTTTTTTTGATTTTTGACATTTAAAAAAAAATGGGATACTCCAAGGATTATGCATAAAATCTTTTGAGATGAATGATGTTCATAGGTTCATCCAAGGGTTCTCCTTGGCATGTAGCAAGTTGATAGGCCTTAGATCTATACTTGGTAGTGATAACGAAGGGCCCTAGCCATTTAGCCTCAAATTTATCTTTCTTTTCTCGATCCTGAATATTTCTTTAGTTTTCTTTAAGCACAAGGTCACCTAATTTCAAATCACAAGTTTAAACCTTTTTTTTTTATAATTGAGGCAAAGGCAATTCTGATATACATGAAGATGATTTAAGGTATTATGATTGCATTTAGGCACCTCTCATCTAGCAACTGTAATTCTTGTAGTTGTGTGACCTAATACTCTCTCTAGGGAAAATATTTTGTAGTGATACCCTTAGAGAGGGAAGCTTGATCTCAATTGGAAAGATGATTTCAAAACCAAAGACTAAGAAATATGGAATAGATTTTGTGGGCATGTGAATGCTAATATGATAAGCCTATAAGGTGAGATTGAGTTGCAAATGATAATCACGACCAACTTCATTGATTGTCTTTTTAAGGATTTTGATAAGGGTTTTATTAGAAGCCTTAGGTTGACTATTGGCTTGTAGGTATTAAGGGGTGGAGAAGTGATGTTGGATGTTGAATTGCAAGCAAAGTTGACAGACATTCTAATTTTTGAAAGGTTGACCACAATTAGTGATAATGGCTTGGGGGATGCCATAACAACATATGAGTTAGTTGAGAATGGAAATTTCTATTTGTTTATCAATAGTGTAGGTGAGGGGAATGGCTTCGATCCATTTTGTAAAGTACTTAGTTGTGGTTATTATGAATTTGTGGCCATTGGAGGGGGTGGGATAGATTTTACAAGATCAATCTCCCACTGCAAGAAGGACCATGATGTAATAATTGATTATAATTCTTGTGAGGGTGCATGAATCATATCACCATGTTGTTGATATGGTATGCACTTATTGACAAAGTGATAGGCTTCTTGTTTTGTTGTAGGCCAATTGTAACACATTTTGAAGAGTTTCTTGGCAAGAGTTAGACTACTTGAGTGTGCCCTATAGATTTTTTCATGTACCTCACATAGTGTACTTTCAGATTCTTCTTTGTTTAGACACCTTAGAAGAGTGATGTCAAAGTGTTTGCGATACAGAGTGTTGCCAAGGATAGTGTATTGAGAGGAATGACTATGAAGGTTTTTTGTTGGGTTTTTGTAAGGTTTGGGGGGGATGGTTTGATTTTGAAGATAAGTGAAAATGTCTTGATACCATAGTGAGTGGGGACCAACAATTTAACATACCATTTCTGGCTCAAGTACATCATATGCGGGTAGTAGGAGATTCTCAACTAGAAGCTCACACAAGTATTGTATGTGGGAAAAGTGGGCTGATAAAACTCAATATGTGAAAATATTTCAAAATACTAGTCCACACACACACACAGGACTTCTTGGTGCAAGCTATGGAGTAACGTAGTATTACTCAGCTTCCCAAGGTAGGTCCCATGGTTCTCTATCTCACAATGTCCCTCAAACCAATGTTTTGCTCTCAGATCACTGAGCAAAATGGTTCAGGGATGGCAAATGCAAGAACGAGGGATGCTCTGATAGATTTTTAGAATGAAATGTGTTATAAGCTATGTATGATTTTAAAATGCAATAAACTAAATGATAAGATGACAAGATTAGTATGAATAATATCCTAGCATACTATATTTAGTCTATGATTGAACTAAAATGATAAAGAAATTATTCTAAAGAGAGGCTAAGTGATGAGCATATATGAAATGAGAAAGCTTGAATGTATTTGAGCATAAGTGTGATGCTACAAATTTGAAGGATGATTGTTGAGAATGGAGGAATGAGAGCTCTATTTATAACAAGAATAGGGCAATGGATGGTCAAGATTGAATGGTTTAATCAAGGGTTGAGTTTGAAAGTTGGGGATCCATGTTTGTAATTGGCACCAATGAAATGGTGACAAGTGTCAACATGGGGTTGGGTTGAGAGAAGGGGTTGGAGGCATTAAATGCCTGAGAAGACCTCATGGTTATCTAGAGGGTAAGGGTCAAGCTTAAGTTAGGATTACCCACTGGATTAAGAGTTAATCGAAGGATAAACCTTTGTGCAAATGATTAAGAGATAATCATGGTCAAAGCATTAAAGGCCTGATGAGACCCTTGGGTTGGATGAAGGTTGAGTCAAAACAAATGTTTTAACCATGTAGGAGGGTTTGAGTTAACTATTAATGGTTATTGGAGACTTTTGGGATTAAGTGGTTGAAAGTTGGAAGCCTTCAATGGTTTTCAAAGACTTTAAGCCATTTAGTGGTTGAAGGTTGAAAACCTTTAATGGTTATCAAAGACTTTGAGGTTTTGAGAAGTGACCTCCTCTTGCTTAGGAATGTGACAAAGTTTAGAGGAGGGGTTAGGTTAATTAGAAGCGATTAGAAGATTCTAGAAGGGATTAGAAAGGGGTTTGGGAAGGCAAGTGGGTGGAGGGATAATAGGATTTAATTGAAATAAAGTAATTTAATTCAATTTGGTTGCAATTAAATAAATTAGATTTATTTAATTTAGGATAACTTTTTAATTAAATTTGAATTTAATTAAAAGTGGATAGGGGGGATTTAATTGAATAAAATGATTTATTCATTAAATGGGTATAGTGAATTTAATTTAAATAAATTGACTAATTTATTTAATTAAATAGAGGAATGCAGGTAATTTAATTAAATTGGATTTAATTAAATAGAGAAATGAACATAAAATATTCATTTAGGAATATGGTCATTTTTATACGTCTACAAGTATGATTATATTTTGGCATCTGTAATAGGGACCCAACAATAGCCATAGCATCTACAACTTTGTTGTATGCTCAAGGAATATATCCAAACTAGATAAGCACATTATAATCAATATTTAATAATCATATTTAAGAATGCAATTGGAATTAATAGTTAATAATCTATTATTATTATAATCAAGTCTCAATCAAGGTGTATAATGTCTCTAATAATTAGGTGTATGCAAAATGTGTTGTTACATTTAAACTGGCTCAATTGATCACTTCTAAGAAGCATGCAACTACTAATTAAAATGTGGTAGCCCACACTTACGATACTCATAGAAATAAGAAGAATGTTGATGTTAAAATTTCTCTCTCACCATCTCAACCTATACTTTCTCTAGCACCTAAACCAAATTCTAAGCACCCAAGTGAATATGATTATATTGAGCAACTATGTGTTAATCCAACTATGATCTCCCTTTGCAATGTGCTTCAAACTTCTTTAGGAAGTTTGAAGCACATGGTATGCTTTAGGAAGTTTTACAAAAAATTAGTATGTCTTATTCTATTAGACTAATTGACGTAAATACATTGATAAACTATATTCACGTTGATACACCAAATATTTCAATCTATTTGCATGAACTTTCATCTCTAGTAGTGCAAAATTAAGGAGATCCACTCATGATAATATTTTTTATTAAAAATATTGGTGTCAGATGCACTCTAATTGATATTTGCTCAACACTCAACATATTTAGTATGGATCTCTTGCCTAAAATTAAAATTGATCCTAATTATCTTGTAGCTACATCTTTATTTGTTTGTGTGTTTGATAATGTTAGTTGATAAGCTCTAGGTACATAATATTACCTTTGTGGTTTGGACCCGTTACTGTAAACACCCTAGTATATGTTATTATAGGACTTCTATTATATAACCTTCTTATGAGAATATCATGGATTCATTCTCTACGAGAAGTCATGTCTACCTTACATCAATCTATATAGTTTTTTAATGATGATTAGGTGGTTACCATCAGGGCTGACCTTAATGCTATTCATTATTGTCAAATTATTGAAGATGGTTGGTCTTCATTTCCTCCCACATTTAAAAAGTTAATTTATTCATTATTTTATAATGCTAAAAAATCATCTCATGTTGCCTCTTTTGAGGATGATTGTAACAATGATATTCCTCCTAAGAGTAATAAAAGATCTTCTAAAAAGGATACTTATAATTCTTCTTCTTCTCAAATAAATGCATGTTTTGGTGATGATTAGGTTTCTTTAGACTTTATAGACTCCTTTATAGACTAATATAAGTAAATCATGCTCTCTTTGAAATTCCAAAAATGTCATTCACACTCAATATTGAAGATGATTACTCTTATGTATTGCAGGATAATGCATATATTTTTGACTGTGCTACTACCATTGATCCTTCCTCCTCTCAAGATTTGCAATCACATTATGACTTAGAATTTGATATTATTCTAAAAATTAATTATAAATAAAAAGGTTATGGGTGTAATGAATAGGGTAATAAAATTCCACTAGAACTTGATCCATATGGCTCTAATTCAAGAATTGGATACCACCTTACAACCTCTAAAGAAAGATTGTGGTTAAATGTTCATATGATTTCTTGTGATTCAAACTTTCTTAATCTCACTCATCCAAAACATATTGTTTGTAGTGTAGAATCTACCAAAATTCCCTTATATGTATTCTCTATCAAGGAAGGTTTAGAAGAATTCTTAGGTACCTAATCTAAATTGCCCTCTTATCATCATAACTATCAATTCTCATATAGCCTAAATACTCAATCTTATTTTGGTGAACCCATTATGAATGCAAATGATAAAACTATACTTTCTAAAAATCATAAAAATTATACTATTCTTGATCCCACAGATTATAGTATGCTCCTACTTGGGGGCACCACTAACATCCCTATGGAAACATTCTTTTGAAAAGGTGATTAAGATTGAAAAATATATTTATATAGAAAATCAAAGTCACATTCTTATTGAAATGTTTTTACTTGGTCATATGAGGATATTCCTAGTATTTACCCTTCTATCACGGTTTACAATATCATTTTATATCCCAATGCCAAGCCTGTTAAATAAAAGATTTGAAAAATGGATCTTAAGGTTGCATTAATGACCAAGATTGATATATAAAAGCTTTTAAAATTTGGTTTATATATCCTATTGATTATTCACCTTCAATTTTGAATATCATAGTTTTTAGTAAGCATAATGGCCATATTTGAGTTTTTATTTATTTTTGGGATATAAATAATGCATCTCTAGAGATGACTTTCCACTTCCTAATATAAATATTATTGTAGATTCAATAGAAAAATATGTCTTATTATCCTTTATGGATAGCTTCTCAAGATATACTCAGATTCTTATAAATGTCAAAGATCAACAAGATATCTTTCACTACCCTTTGGGGTAGCTTCTATTATGTAGTCATTCTATTTAGTTTAAGAATGATAGAGAAACTTACTAATGTGTGATGACTCTAATTTTTAATGACTTCGTTCATAAAATTCTATAGGATTTGGGGGATCACCTTGTGGTGTAGTGGTATTGTGGTTGCATTGTTAATGGTGCAACCAAGGTTCAAATCCCCACTTGGCCCAAACAATGTTAATGTCAGTTTGGGCCCACCTTGGTGGATGTACAGGAGGTTGGTGGACATGCAAATATTATAGGACATACTGGTGGTTGTGGAGGTGGAGATTGGAGAACATGTAGGAGGTGGAGGATGTGTTGGTGGTTATGGAGGTGGAGATTGGAGAATGTGTAGGAGGTGGAGGACATGTAAGGAGATGCTAAGGAGGAGGTGCTTAGGAGGAGCTTAAGGACTAACTATGCCAAACCCTTGTTAGGATAGTGTGTGCGCGAACCTTATGCTATACCCTTGCTGGGTTGGTGTTTCTTGTGGATCCACATCCTCATTGGTGTGTGTTTCTCATGAACTCTGTATTGAACCCACATGGGTCTTTCATGCTTGGTGTTTTTGTATCAGATCCACACAGGTCTTTCACTCCTACGAGCTCGAGGTCCCTACTGGGCTTCTGTGCTCGTGGGTCTAGAATGTTGGATTTAGGAATGAGGTCCTCTAGTTTGTGGCCTCACCTAGTGATTGGACCAAGCTAAAAATCCATGTAACCAATCAAAACAATTTCTATAGGATTATGTCAATGATAGCTTAGCTAAGTACTTAACTCACCAAGATCACACCAATAATTTTTACCTTATATTTAAAATATTTTTGAATTTACAAGATTGGACTAAATCGCTTTTAATGTGTCTTTGATGTTGATGTTGTGAAATTATTGGGCTTTATTGTCTTTCATCATGGAATTGAAGTCTATACTAATAAAATTGATGGAATAGTTAATGTTAGAAAATAGTATCTCAACCATGCAATGATAAAAGGAATTTTTGATTAAAGGTTACTATCGATACGCAATGACATGGGTACAGGGGCAGTTCCCCTAAAAAAATTAGGGTAATTTTATCATTAGGTCATAGATCTAATGGTAAATATTTTGTATGCTTTGTTTGCCCTAGAAGTCAACCCTATATGAGGGTATTGCATTACAATTATGTATTGTGATGTATTCAAAGAGTCTAATAGCTGTTGAGTTTCCTTTAGATCTCCATTGGTGATACTCTTATAAGAAGCTTTCTCTGCAAGTTTATTGTAATATGTTGTTGATTTCTAAATAATATATTTGGTGGTTTTTGGAGTGTGGGATTTTTCTCCCGAAAGGGTTTTCCCATGTAAATCATTGTGTTGTGGTATGCATGCTATTATATTTATTTCAATTAAGTTTCTATAACTATTATAAAGATCTGCAAAAGCTTTGCATTACACTCCTCTCAAGGTTAGTGTAGAAAGTTGTTCTACTACTTAACTTCCTAACAAGTGGTATAAGAGCTTGATCACTTTTGGTTTTAGTTGTGGGTTGTTGGGTTTTTAAAACTAATCTAGATTTGAGTGGGTGTTGGTAAAATGGTGTCTCAACCTTGCATTTACACGAGGTTACTATTTATAGTAAGTTTTTTTTGATAATTAAATGGTGTGAAATTCTCCCCAAAGCTTTGGATTGGCTAGATAAGCATGATGACAAATGTTCATTGCAAGATCATAACTAGTTTTGAAGATATTAAAGTTTTCATTTTTGGAGGGTGCGATGAAAGGTTTAGTTTTGATTTTGAAGAATTCAAACCCTTCAAAACACCCTGAAAAGTGGGCATAACTAGCATAGTGGGTTACGAGGTGATAGAGAACTTCATGAGTTTTTTGATGCTTCAAACAATTTGTCAATCAGACGCACGGTTCACAAGTTATGGCCTCTGAAAGTTTGGACTCTTGAAATAGGAAATATAAAATGCATCAGACACATAAACGAGTTGTAAAAGGGAGGAACACATGTTGATATATGTTTAGATATGTCATAGGACATCTAGAATGGGGATAAGGTCGGCTCTTTTTTATTGGGTGGTTTTAGCCCATAGTTTTGTAATACCGTTTTACAGTTTCTTGTATTGTATCTCCTATATATGAGGTGCGCGAGAGATAGAGGTTGTGTGTAAGAGTCTTATGGCTATTAAGTTACCTCCAAGTCTCTGATTAGTGGTACTCCTGTGAAGAGATTACTCTGCAAGTATACTATAATATGTTATTGATTGCTGAATAATATATTGAGCTTCTTTTGGAGTGTGGGGTTTTTCTCCCAAAAGGGTTTTCCCCATGTAAATCACTGTGTTGCCATGTTGTTCTATGCATGGTATTATGTTTATTTCTGTTAAGTTTATGTAACAGTTGTAAAAATTTATAAAAGTTTTTAATTACCTTCCTCTCAAGGTTAGTGTAGGAAGTTGTTCCGCTACTTAACTTCCATACAAGTGGTATCAGAGCCTGATCACTTTTGGTTTTAGCTGTGGGTTGTTGGGATTTTTGAACTAATCCAGATTTGAGTGGGAGCTTATGCAAAAGACACTTTTTGATCTTGTTGTAGGAATTATCAGATGACAAGTTCTTCAGAGAGAATAGAGATGGATAAATTTAATGGAAGTAATTTTGAGATGTGGAAGCTGAAGATGGAAGATCTGCTAATAGATTGAGATCTGTGGGATGTTGTTGATGCAAATGTCTCAAGACTTGCTGATCCTATTGCGGTTGCTTAGTATGATGTTATGGATTGAAAAACATCTAATTAGATTTACTTGGCAAACTCTGTTCAGATCAATGTCCACAAAGAGAACTCTATACAAAAGCTATGGACTAAGCTTGATGAAATGTATCAAGCGAAATCCTTATTGAATTAGATTTTCTTGAAGAAGAAGTTGTATTCCTTGAGAATGGAAGAGGGTGGATGAGTTACAGACCACCCATGAGAATTTAATATGTTAGTGGATCAATTGGAATTTGTTGGTGTTAAGATGGATGAGGAGAAATTTTAGATCTTACTTTGTTCTTTTCTTGATTCATGGGGTTCTCTTGTTATGACTATAGGTAGTATTTTTGTTGTTTTGAAGTCTAAAGATGTGGTAGGTGCCCCACTTGGTGAAGAGATGCAAATGAAGGTATCCATCAGTTTGAAGGAAGCCCTAACTATCTGTGGAAGACCTAAGGAAAAGGGAAAGAAGAATGAGAAGCGTAATAAGTCGAAATCCAGAGGGAGATCGAAATCTCCTAGAAAGTGCAAAGTCATTTCTTGGAATTGTGGTAATTTAGGTCACATATGTAAGGACTGCAAAGAAAAAAAGAAGTGTGATTTTGATTCTGAGTCCAAGAAGGAAGATGACGACACATTCATTGCAGCTTTGGCTACTCATATAAGTAATGATGCATAGTTAATTGACTCAGGTGCATCTTTTCATATGACTTCCAATAAAGATTGTTTTTTTGAATATGAGTAATTTAATGGAGGTAAGGTGTACTTGGGTGATGATTCACATTTAGATATTGTTGGTCGTGGTAAAGTTAGGATCAGGTTTCCTGATGGTAGAATAAAAAGGATTAGCAGTGTGTTGCATATCCTTGGATTAAAATGAAATTTCTTATCTATGAGAAAACTAATAGATGCGGATGTGCAGGTAGTCCTTTTTGATGCAGGATCTGAGATGATTAAGGGTACTACGGTGATTTCTAGAGGTTTCAGGTTCGACACTTTGTGTAAGCTCGAGGCATACACTATTGAGTGTAATAATACTTCTATAGAAAGTAAATTTGTGGATACTTCGTTGGAAGATTTGAGGGTTTCACCTTCAACAGATGGACATGGCTTTTGGGTACCTAAGGGTTCTCTTTCCTCTGAAGCAAAGTTACCTGCAAAGAAGACTATTAACCTTGTTGAAGGTTTAAATGATTGTAATCTTGACTTTGATTTTTGTGAGCATTGCATTTATGGAGAAAAAAACCACATTCAGTTTTACTTGAGTTCTCAAAAATCTTGTAGTGTTTTGGATCTTATTCATTCTAATGTGTTTGGTCCTATAGACGTTCCTTCCATTGAAAAATCCGCATATTATGTTTCATTTATTGATGATTTTAGTAAAAGGACATGGGTATACTATCTAAATATTAGATCTAAAGTTTTTAGTAATTTTAAATAATTTAAAGCAATGGTTGAATTGCAGACAGGAAAGAAAATTAAATGTTTGAGGATTGATAATGGCGGTGAATTTTTCTCAAAATATTTTAATAGATTCTATAAATACTATGGCATTAATAGATAGAAGACAACTCCGTATTCTCCACAATAGAATGGAGTTGTAGAAAGAATGAATAGGACATTGATGGAGAAGGTTAGGAGTATACTGAGTGGTGTTGGTCTAGAACAAAAGTTTTGGGCTGAAGCTGTTGCTACTACTTACTACTTGATTAATAGGTCTCCTACATCAGCTCTTGTTGATAAAATTCCCATGGAAGCATGGTTAGGTCACAAGCCTTCATTGAGACATCTTAGAGTTTCTGGTTGCAAGGCATATGTACATGTTGCAAAGGAGAATCAGACAAAGTTGGAGAACATGGTTGTGAAATGTATCTTCATCAGTTACAGTTATGGCGTGAAAGGATACAAGCTCTGGGACACTGTTGCACAAAAGGTAATTCATAGTAGAAGTGTTATTTTTAGAGATATTAAGTCTCCTTTTGTTACATTGCATCCATAATAGACTAAACAGGAAGATGTGATTCAATTCCCTTCTGCCCTTGAAAGAGTTGAATCGAGACCACTTGACAGACAAGAAGTTGAGGAGAGCTCATCTAGCTCAAAATCTTTAGAAGAGGATGAAGAAAATCCAACTCAACTTGTTTGAAGGTATACAGGATGTAGACAACCACTTGAAAGCTATTCACCTAATGATTGGAGATGTATTTGCTTTGAATACTAATATGGATGAACCTAGATCTGTAGAAGAGGCATTAGGTATGAATGATGCAGAATCCTATAAGATTTATATGGAAGAAGAAATGAGAACTTTGAAAAAGAATGATACATGGGATCTTGTACCATTTCTTGTAGGATGAAAGTCTATTGGTTGTAAATAGTTGTTAAAGAAAAAGATTGGTTCATATGGAAGCATTGAGAAGTATAAAGCAAGGTTGGTTGCAAAAGGCTACTTTTAGTTTGAGGGTGTTGATTATGGTGATATATTTTCTCCTATTGCAAAAATGACATCCATTAGATTTTTGCTTTCTATTGTTTCCGCTTATGATTTAGAGTTTGAGCAAATGGATGTGAAAATTTCTTTCTTTCATGGTGATTTGGAGGAGGATATTTATATGACACAACCAAGAACTATGTGGTGAAAGGTAAAAGTAATTTGGTCTATAAATTGAACAAATATTTGTATGGCCTCAAACAGAGTCCTAGGATGTGGTACCATAAATTTTATACATATGTGTTGAGTTTGGGATTTGAGCGTTCTAAATCAGATCACTATGTTTATTAGAAATTTGATGGTGATAATTTACTGTACATTGCATTATATGTTATTCATTGGCAAAGGGAAAGGTATGATTTTAGAACTAAAGTATCAACTTGCTGCTGAATTTGAGATGAAAGATCTTGGTGCAGTAAAACACATTCTTGGGATCAAAATTAGAAGAGCTAAAGTAAACAAAAAGTTGTGGCTAGGACAAAGTAAGTATGTGAATTCAGTTTTATAGAGGTTCAACATGCAGGATTGTAGACCATTGTGTGTTCCTTTTACAGTTGGAATGAAACTATATGTTTCAGATTGTCCTACATCTCCATCAGACATGAGCAGAGTGCCTTATAGAGTATAGTTGGAAGTTTGATGTATGCTATGGTCTATACTAGACCAGACATTGCCTAAGCAGTGGGAGTTATTTCCAGATATATATCTAATCCTAGTAGAGTCTTCAAATATTTGAAGGGTACCTTAGAGTATTCTTTGTGTTATCATGGTAATTTGGTTGGAGATGTGATTTCCCTTGATATTTATGGTTATGTGGATTTCAGACTGGGCAGGTTATATTGATAGTAGAAGGTCCACTAATGCTTATGAGTTTACTTTATTTGGTCGTGCAATTAGTTGGATAAGTAAGCGACAAGTTGTGGCTGCTTTGTCCACTACATAAGTAGAGTATATGGAAGCTACTCATGCTTGTAAATAATCCATTTGGCTTAAGAGATTGTGTTCAAATATTGGAATAAAATAAGGTGTAGTGACGGTTTATTGTGACATTTAGAGTGCGACCTGTCTAGCTAAGAACCTGACATTTCTTGCCTAGACTGAGCACATTGATGTTCAGTGTCATTTTGTCAAAGATATGGTTGAATATGGTAGGGTGAATCTAGTTAAGGTAGAGACTTTGATGAATGTTACAAATTCTTTAACTAAGGTTGTGAGCATAGAGAAGATCAGATGGTGTTTGGAGTCTGGGCCTAATGATCCCTAACAATTAATTTATTGTGTTGATACTCCCTTTGCTCTTGCAATGTGTTTGATAAGTGTGAGAATGTTGGGAAAATGGTGTCTCAACCTTGAATTTACATGAATTTACTATTTATAGTAAGTTTTCATTTGAGCATTAAATGGTGCAAAATTATCCCCAAAGCTTTGGATTGGCTAGATAAGCATGCTGACAAATTTTCGTCCGAAGATCATAACTAGTTTTGAAGATATTAAAGTTTTCATTTTTTGAGGGTGTAATGAAAGGTTTAAATTTTATTTTGAGGAATTTAGACCCTCTAAAATGCCCTGAAAAGTTTGCATAACTGGTGTAGCGGGTTATGAGGTTATAGAGCACTTCACAAGCTTTCCAACAACACTTCAAATGGTTTATCAATCAGACATATGGTTCACAAGTTACAGCCTCTGGAAGTTTGGACTCCTGAAATAAGAAATATGAAATTCATGTCAAGCACATAAATGAGTTGTAAAAGGGAGGAACATGTGTTGATGTGTGTTTTGAAACATCATAGGGCATCTAAAAAATGGATAAGGCTAGCTCTACTTTATTGGTGTTACTGCGTCATTTATTCCTCATGGCAAGAGTGGGTCATCTTTTCTTTTTTATGTTGGAGTCCTAGTTCATGCCATATTACCTTGGTTCAAGTCTTTAATGTGTCCACAAATCCTTTTTCTAGTCATTTAAGTCAGGTTCAGACAATTGATTGAACTCCTTGAACACGTCGAACCATTCCAAACTGGGTTCAACAGGTTCATTTAGGTTCAATAGGTTCCAAGGTGTTTAGAAAAAGTTTTTCATACTAACATTTTCTCTAAGTGTTTTGCAGCAGCTCTTTAATAAATTTTTTCCTGTTTGGTGATATAACATTTGTGTTGAACTTATTGAACTGAGTTCAAAGGGTTCAAATATGTTCAACATGTTCGACACAACAAGTGGTCAATAGTTTGAGGCGGCATACATCTTGAACTACTTGAACACTCAAGAAGTAGGTTCAAGATGTTCATCTGGGTTCAATATTGGTGGTTCCCACGGTTTCTAATGTTTTGGGAAGTGCATTCATTGCTAAATACGGAGAGGCAAAACCATATCTTAAAGTGATGTCATTCTTTGGCTTTTTCAAAGTAAGTGAACATTTCGAGAACTGGCAGTTTCTTAAAGCATGCTGCCATGCATTTAATGCATGCATGAGAGGGTTTAATCTACCAACTTGCAATGTCCAAACTGAAATTGCAAAATCATTGCATTTAATGTGTCTGTATCATTACCTTTCTCAATAAGGTATGAAAATCATTTGTGTTCTGCATTTGCTACCTGCTGCTGGACTTTTGCTTATGTTATCCCTGGATAGGACTCTTTCTTGCTGATAGCTGTCGTTTGATTATACAACTGTGAAGGTGAGTCTTTCCTTATTTTCTCCAGTGTTTTCCCTTGCATTTTCTCTCATACAGAAGGTTTCACTGCAATCAAATTTAGGTTTCTTGTTTTGAAGTCATGAAGTCCACTCTGCATTTGTTTGGAAATGTCTTTAGCTTGGCGTCCACAGAAGCCATAGTTAGTGATACTGACCTGAAAGGAGAGAACCTTGAAGATTTGAAAGAAAGGGTGTTCAAGGGTATTGATAAGTCTTTTTGTATAGAGATTTTGAGTAGTGGAATTTTAGAAGCCGCAACCTTTCCTCAAGGAATTCCTTGTCCAGAGTTGGTTTGGGAGTGTATTGCTAGATATGACCTTGTATCTGAAACTATTAAGAGAGATAATGGCGAAACCCTTCTTGCCATTAACCATGAGGTGATTGCTTCAGTTTTCAAGATACCGGATTACTAGTTTTCTAATTTCTCTCCTGCCCAGTCAATCAATGAGTTCAATGCAAATAGAGCCGGACACCGAAATAATGTGGCGAAATTCTGGTTGAAGGTCCCTCAGAGAGGTGGTTCTAGGTTACCTAAAAATCCTAACAAGAACCACATGTTGCCACATATCCATGATGTGATGCTTCTATTGCATCGAGCCAGAGGTTCTGCCGAAGCTTATAGCTTTGATGATTGGATATATTGCTATGTGCAATTAGTTCTGGAAGGAAAACAATATTTGGATTGGGCAGAGTTAATTGCTGATTCAATGAGAGAGTAGTTGAGTCTAGCTAAGCAGTTTCAACAAAACTTCTTCATATCCTCATATCTCTTGTATTGTCTAGCTTGTGTTAAGGAGTTAACAGGTGTACCAAAGCAGCTCACTGAGGAAGATGTTCCGGTGTATGAGTTCTATCCTATGCTACAAAAAGACAATGCCCTACAAGATTTTAGAAGGATACATAATGCATTCCTGGGTGATATGTGTCATGAATTGAAGGGTACAAAGGCCAAATGGATTTCAGATGATGCATAGACCTTGATTAAGAAGTTCGGTAGTTTTTACATCCAGTTCCCACACTTTTGATATATACGGGTAGGAGGCTTTGAAGAGGAACCCTTCAAGCTTCCGCACTTCTATTCTGATTGTTTTGTTCTAGCAGAAGTATGCAGATAACTGACCTCTATGGTCAAGAAGGCACAACCTAAGGACAAGTGGGAAGGTCATTTTCCAATACAATTGGGAGTGTTGTCTTGTAATTCAATGTCTGATGCACTAAGTATAGGAGCAGACCTTAGGAATTTTAATTTCTCTCTATATTCTGAAAGGAAAGGGTTTGACAATAAGGGATTTTCTCGGAGCCTTGGCTTAATGCCTTATCTTCCCATGCCATAGCTAGAAGACTTCTGGGAAGATTGTACAGATGAACTTGAAGTTTTCAAAAGGGAAAACATGAGAGTGGTGCTAGAACAGGTTGTCTCTTTGCAAATAAAGTTAGATGTTAAAGGGCTTGAAGAGGATTATCTTGAATTGTTTGAACCAGGATATTTAGCCCATGCAGAGACTGAAATGCCCCTAATTAATTGGGATGAGGAGGAAAATGATGACATACAATTGAGGACCGAACGAGTTCTGGAAAGAACTGTGGCATGGGTGGCTAAAAAGAAAGCAATAAAGCCAGTTGCCAAGTCCCTTTTTGCATGAAATATATCTTCATCAAAACATCCTTCTAACAGTGCTCTTGTTTGTACAGGTAAGGAAATCAAGTCAGCTCAACCTAGACGCAGGTCTAGCCCAACTCTAGATTTCAGTACCCCTCGACATACTCGATCACGTAGTGTCGCCCAGAGGAAGATGGACCAGGTCAAGGATATGGGAGTAAAAGATGCCGTGCTTGAGGCTCAAATTTTTGAAATTGAAGATTTGGAGGGTGAAGTTGCTTGTGCTCTAGACTCCCAAACTGTGACTATGGCAATGACGCTACCACCAAAAATGATTGAAGGAACTACTCATTCCGCTACGACCCCTAAATGGTTAACAACCTCAGTGAACAAGAAAAGGAGTTTTCTTCTTGTGACCATTTCGATTCAGGAGATGGTTGCTAAGTACTTCGAGAAGAATCCAAAGCTGAAGAGGTTCAAGACCACTGCTCACCTAAACAATGACGAAGAAACTGGAAAATGGATGGCTGAAATTGCCTCATACAAGCCGAAAGATGAAAACTGAGAGGCTGGTCCTGATGATTTTGAGATCACAAAAGTAGAGTTGGGAAGGATGAGCAGAGATACAGATAACCATTTTTTCCAAGTGTCAGCAAAGAAAATGCTTACCCACTCAGAGAAGGATGGATGGGAGAAAAGAGAACTTAAAAGACACATAAGTGTTTTGGCTCAGTTCATCGATAGTATTGGTTGCCTTGGAGCAATTCCGATATCCCATGCCACTGAGAATTTCGACCCAACTTCTCTGGAGAACAAGAAATTGATGAATCAAGTTCAATGGGCTAAGAGCATCGCTGAAGCGGTTGAGAAGTGGATTGAACAAATAATCAAAGACAGTGAAAAGTACATTACCGACTCCTAGAAATTGTGTGATGAAGTACAGAGCCTGATTTCTAAAATCCAAAACCAACTTGTACAGTGGGAGAAAGAAGAGCACAAATGGCAAAATTTCGTGCCTCTATTTTCCAAAATCAAAGAATATGGGACTACCAGGTTTCTGACAGAACATTCAATTAAGCTAGTGGCCGATGAATGCCAACTTTTTGTGCTGAAGAAAACTATCATGTGGTGAGTGCTTACCTTTCAGTCGGTGATTACAGATGCAAGAACCTCTGTCTATGAACTCCAGGATTTGCAAAGTAGTATAGTCAAGGATAATAAAGTGGTTAATCCCAATCATGACTGGGAGTTAGGAATCTGCGGGTCAAGCACATAGAAAGCAATCAAATCTTTCCGGTTGAACATGGAGAAGATCAGAGTCAAGAGTAGCTTCATGTCAGAGGATATAACCAAGGTGGCTAGGATCGAATCTATGGTTTTCATTGGGAATGATCAGCTGCCGAAACACTTAAAGAAGATGGTGCAACATAAATGGAATAAAGAGGTGGCAAAGGTGAAACTCAATGCAATGAAAGTCCCAAGCCAATCCATGGTTCAAGAACTCACAACTGCTCATGACGCCCGCGAAGACAGAGAAGATGACAATGATGGAGTATGACATAATGCATCATTTTAGGACTAGTTTCCTTTATTTTTAAAACATTTTTCATAGTTATGCAAGAACTTCGGGACATCTGTCCCAAAATACTTTTCGTTGGTTTCGTAACTGTTTTATCGAGGAGTGGTCGAGTTTTCAGGGAGACCGCCCCCGTTTAGACTATAAATTAAGTAAAATAGATGGTAGAAGGGTTAGATTTTAGTAACTAATCTTGTGAACTTCGACTAAAGTTTTTGTTTTGGTATTTTCTATTCTTAATCAAAGGAAGAATCAGATGATTGAGATCTATTTTGGAAAATATCGACAGATGTATTTTTGTGCCTTTGTTGCATAAGGATATATATATGAAATCTGATCATATTATTTTTGGGGAGAAGAAAGATCTGTGTATTTTGAATCGAAATAGATAACATGTCTTTGCATATGTTCATCCGATCAAGTAACAGTAATTGATCATTCCATTGCAGTATTTCATTATTCCTCTGATGTTCTTTCCTTTGAATGTGTTGTTTACTCTAGAAAAGACTCATGATTGAGGGCGGATTTATTTTCCTTGAATCTGTTCGTCTTTTATTGGTTTAGGTGGAAGAAGTATATTGAACTTTGTTTCAGTTGCTGTAGTTATATGTTTTGAAAATTAAGGAAATAGCTTTCATTGTTCATGAGACATGAGAAAAGTTGCAGCCTTTCATCCAAGAATGAAATAGGCGGCCTTACATGCTTTCTGGTTAAAAGCTTTCATTCAGATATAAATAAAAATAAAACACATTTCATGAAAAACCAAGATAGGGAGCTGTACCTATGCAAAAATTCAGAGGGAAGTGATTTGAACAACACTTACCCAACTGTTCAGTGAATCATTTGTTCTCAGAATAAGGTAACAGAGTTTAAGATTAATCATTTGAAAACAAAGAGCAAATCTATTCACTAACAATTGGGTGGTTTTAGCCCATGGTTTTGTAATACCATTTGATAGCTTTTTGTATTGTATCTCCTATATATGAGGTGCATGAGATAGAGGTTGTGTGTAATAGTATTTTGGCTATTTAGTTACCTCTGAGTCTTTGATTAGTGGCACTCCTATGAAGAGCTTTCTCTGCAAGTATATTGTAATCTGTTATTGGTTGTTGAATAATATATTGAGATGCTTTTGAAGTGTGGTTTTTTTTTTTTCTCCCGAAAGGGTTTTCCCCACGTAAATCACCGTGTTGTTGTGATGTGGTATACATGATATTATGTTTATTTCTGTTAGGTTTTTTTAATTGTTGTAACGATCTATAAAAGTTTTGCATATCCCTCCTCTCAAGGTTAGTGTAGGAAGTTGTTCTGCTACTTAACTTCCTTATAGTGGGAGCTTGGGTAGAATATACTTTTTGATCTTGTTGCAAGAATTTTTAGATGGCTAGTTCGTCAAGGAGAATAGAGGTAGAGGATTTATTTGGAATTAATTTTGTGATGTGGAATCTAGAGATGGAGGATCTTCTAATAGATTGAGATCTGTGGGATTCTATTGATGTGAATGTCTCAAGACCTTTAAATAATACTACGTCTGCTCAATATGATGTTATGGACCATAAAGTTTAGGGTTTAATAAAATTGTTCTTGGGAGACTCTATTATAATCAATGTCCATGAAGAGACCTCTAAAAATCAATGTCCATGAATAAATCTCTACAAAGTATCTATGGGATAAGCTTCGTGAGATGTATCGAGCCATTCTTTATTGAATCAATTTTTCTTGAGGAAGAAATTGTATTATTTGAAAATGGAAGAGGGTGGATGGAGTATAGACCACCTGGAAGAATTTAATATGTTGGTGTCAAGATGGATGAGGAGGAGAAATGTCAGATCTTTTTTTGTTCTTTACTCAATTTGTGGGATTCTCTTGTTATGGCTATTGGTAGTAATTCTATTGTTTTGAGGTTTGAATATTTGGTGGGTGCCTTACTTGGTGAAGAGAAGTGGAGGAAGGTATCCATAAATTTGAAGGAAGCCCTAACTATTTGTGGGAGACCCAAGGAAAAAGGAAAGAAGAATGAGAAGTGTGACAAATCTTAGTCTAGAGGGAGATCCAAATCTCCTAGAAAGTCCAAATTCATTTGTTGGAATTGTGATAAATTGGGACACATACGTAAGGATTGCAAAGAAGAAAAGAAGAAGAAAAAGAAGTTTGATTCTGATTTTGAGTCTAAGAAGGAAGATGGTGATGCATTCATTGCATCTTTGGCTACTCATGCAAGTAATGATGCATGATTAATTGACCCAGGTTCATCTTTTCATATGACTTCCAATAGAGATTGGTGTTTAGAATATGAATAATTTAATGGAGGTAAGGTGTATTTGGGTGATGATTCTTATTTAGTTATTATTGGTCATGGTAAAATTAGAATCAGGTTTCTCAATGGTAGAATAAAAAGGATTAGTGGTGTGTTGCATATCCTAGGATTAGCACAAAATATTTTATTCATGAGAAAAATTGATAGATGCAAGTGTGTAGGTACTATTCTTTAATGTAGGGTGTAAAATGGTGAAGGTATTATAGTGATTGCTAAAGGTGTCAAATTTGACACATTGTATAAGCTAGAAGCATACATTGTTGAGTGTAATAGCACTTTTCTAAAAATAAAATCTGTGGATACTTTGCTAGAATATTTGAGGGTTTCACCTTCAACAAATGGAAATGGCTTTTGAGTGCCTAAGGGTGCTTTTTTTTTTGAAGCAAAGTTACTTACAATGAAGACTATGTTCTGGCACTAGAGGCTTGGCCACATTAGAGGAAAAGGCTCTGAGATCATTGAAAAATAAAAACCTTGTTAAAGGTTTGAATGATTGTAATCTTGACTTTGATTTATGTGAGCATTTCATTTATGAACAACAAAACCACGTCCAGTTTTATGAGTTCTCAAAAATCTTGTAGTGTTTTGGATCTTATTCATTCTAATGTTTTTGGTCTAGTAGATGTTCCTTGCATTGGAAAATCCACATATCATGTTTCATTTATAGATGATTTTAGTATAAGGATGCGATTTTATTTTCTAGAGAGTAAATTTGAAGTTTTTAGTTGATTTAAAGAATTTAAAGCAATGGTTGAGTTCCAGACTAGAAAGAAAATAAAATATATGAGGACTGGTAATGGCGGTGAATTATGCTCTAATTATTTCGATATATTATGTAGAGATTGTTGCATTAATTGACAAAAGAAAATTCCATATTCTCCATAACATAATGGAGTTGCATAAAGAATTAATAGGACTCTTATTGAGAAGGCTAGGAGTATGTTTAGTAGTGCTGGTCTAGAATAAAAGTTTTGGATTGAAGCTATTGCCACTAGCTATCACTTCATTAAAATATCTCCTACATCATCTGTTGTAGATAAAGAACCTATGGAGGCATGGTCTAGTCATAAGCATTCATTGAGACATCTTAGAGTTTTTGGTTGCAAGACATATGCACATGTACCAAAGGAAAAGTGAACAAACTTAGAGAACAAGGCTATGAAATGTATCTTCATCGGATACACTTATAGTGTGAAAGGATACAATATTTGGGATCCTATTGCACAAAAGGCAATAGATAGTAGAAATGTTTTTTTTAGAGAAATTAAGACTCCTTCCATTACATTGCAACTAGAATAGAATAAAAAGGAAGACATGATTCAATTTCTTTATACACCTAAAAGAGTTGAATCGAGACCCCTACATAGGCAAAAAGTTGAGGAGAGCTCATCTAGCTCTGAATCATATGAAGAGGAGGAATGACCTCCAACTCATCTTTTTAGAATGTCTACAAGACATAGACAACCACCTAAAATCTATTCAATTGATTATTGGAGATGTATTTTTGCTTTGAGTACTAATGTGGATGAATCCAGATCTATAGAAGAGGGTTTGGGTATGAATGATGCATAATACTAGAAGGTTTTTCTAGCATCCTAAAATTGCACCCTTTGCGATTTTGACCCTATTTGGGGCCCTCACCTTAGTGTCCTCATCCTCATACTTAACTAAGACGTATTTATACTTGTACCATATAATAAATGTCATACTATCACATTCCACCTTGCATTGCACTTTAACCTTGGCCCAAATATGGGGTACGAGAAGGGCATGTCACCTTGGTCCTCCCTATTTGGGGCTCATTTCAAACCCTTTTCCCTATTTAAAATTTGAGCAAGAGATCTTGCTTCATGTTGGCCTATATCAGTAAATTAACATAATTGACGACAAGCAAGTATATAAGGAGGTATTCCCCTCTCATTTGAGCAAGAAGGCAAGGTGATAGGTGAACATAAGGTGAACTACATTCAAGAAATCAAGCATTAAAGTTTTCATCATCAAGCATTTATAGAGGTCTTCAAGGATGCATATTCTTCATCTATCAATTGTGGAGTATCATTACATCAATCATTTGCATGCATGTGTGTGTTAGGGTTTTGCCATGTTCATGCCATTTCATACAACATATGTGATTACATTCAAGAAGAAAAGCATTATTATCAATCATTGCAGATCTGAGGTATACCTTTCCATCATTTATTTCAACTATTTGAAATATTTCATTCAATGTTGATTCCAAATCGGGGTTTGACTTAGGCAAACCCCTATTCCAAAACTTTTCTCCCTTCTTTCTGTGTAAGAAATAGGTAAGGAGTTGTACTCTTTAGAATACACTGTTAGGATTCCCAAAGATACTAAGAGGGAGGGGTGAATCAGTATCTGACCGGTATGTAAAATTACTTGACTTAAAACATGAAAAGCATATTAAAACTATGTATTGGTAAACCAGAAATAATGCAGCAAATAAGAATAACAACCACAACATGAATTGCACACCATAACACAATGTTTTAACAAGGAAACCCGGTGTGGGAAAAACCTCGATGGGATTTGTGGCCCACAATATTCGCTTACTGGCCAATAAGGGAATATTACTCTTACAATAGGGGCCTACACATGCAGGAAGGCCAAGTGCCTAGAGCTCACTTCTCAATTACAAAATAAGTCACATTGACTTACACAATGGATTATACTAATCTAATGTCCTGTACTACTTTAGATCAACATCTTCTATGCTAGATTCAGTATCGGTTTAAGCTCTGCTACTACATAAATCCTTAACCAATAATTCGCATATTAGGTCTGCATATTTTGCATCCTATCTCTTCTCTTACCTTACAAAATAATCTACAATGATCTCATACATATATGAGTCATTTTACAATCTGCCATGTCGGCTTACAAAAGATTTTACAATTAATTACAGAATATAAATACATAAAATTCCTGTCGGCCAGGGTGTCGGTATTCTTCCTTTTTGCTGTCGGTGTTCTGTGTGCTGGAGTAGAGTTTGTCGGTGCCGGTGCCGGTGCCTGCCAGTATCATATGGTTGTAAGGTTTCCATCAATGAAAATACCTTCAATCACCTACAATTTCTCATTGGAGTGTGCATTTTCGAACAATCTCCCCCTTTGGCATTGATGGCAACACTCATGAGAAAAATCCAAGAATGTATCCAAAAAATTGAAGTCCAAATTTTTTTGCCAAAAATGTATGTCAAAAATGTATGCTCCCTTGAGTAGGTAATCTCTACTTCCTTCTGACCATTTTTCTCATTACACTACTCCCCCTTTGACATCAATGACAAAGGTTGTCATTCACTGTTAGTGGAATCCTGCCTGGATTCTTGTACCCGGTGGGTTACAATCTGAAAGATATTTGTCAAAATCAAATTTATACCATTACTAAATGTTTTGTTGTCTTTTATTGCCTCTTGTGTTCTCTACACTGTAACAATGAGTATGTGCATTTTCTCTTCCGGTGTCTTCAGTCCAGGATCCAGAGCCTCAGATATTTCTTTTCTCAAAGAAATGAGGTATTCTAGTCTTGGATCAAGTCTGTATTTCAAGTCCTTTGCTTTATCCTTTATTCCCTGTTTGTCATTCTCTAATTTCTTGATTTTCTCTTCTTTCTCTGCAATCTTCTTCTCTATCTCCAAAAATGATTCTGATGATCCTATCAGATTGTCAGCAATATTGTTTATCTTATCTTGTGCTTTGCTGATTTCCTTGTCAAGGTCTTCTATTAAGATATTTGTCTTACAAGTGTCCATGTATAGTTTCTTGAAGTCAAGAATTATTTCTCCAAGTTCCGGTAATAGGGTATCCATTTTCTCCTTGTTCTTCTTCACAATATCCTCAAAGAATTTCTCTTTTTCTTTAATCATTTTCTCTTTAAATGTATCCTCATTTATTTGATCAATAGTCAATATGTTGCCGGTGATGAACTTAGATAATGTGTCTAGTTGACCTAAAGAATCTTTGTTATCAACAATACACTTTGGTGCTATCAATTTAAGAATGAGAATTGTGTCATCAATAGCCTTATAGGTTTGTGCATTACATTTTGTGATCTTCTTTATTGAATCTAACAAGACCTCTGTTACATTTGTAGGTCTGAATTCTACCATAGATGTACCAGATGTTTGTTCAATTGTCTTTACAATAGCCATGCTACCAGTGGTGGTAATCACCTTGCTTGATTCAACCTCTGGTCGGTCAGTCTGTGTTTGCATTTCTACAAATAAAGGTTTAGGCTTTTCAGTTTGGGCCAGTGGCACTATCTCTGTTTGAACCTGTGCTTCAACCTGTACCTATTTCAGTTTCTCTATTTGTGTCTCAGAAGGTTTCTCTGAGCTTTCAACTATCGTTTTCTTAGATGTAGTCTCAGTTTGTACCTTTGAACTCTCTTTTTCCTGTTCTTCAGATGGTTTTTCAGTTGTTTCTACCGATTTCTCAGTGGTATCCACTGCCGGTTGTTCTGCCTATGTAGGTTTTTCTATGCTTATCTCAACTTATGTAGCTGGTGACTTAGTAGTCACACCTTTCTCTTTATCTTCAGTGGTTTCTCTATCAACCACAACATTTACTTCCTGGGTGTCTACATTCATAGTATACAAAATTTCAGACTTAGGATTTGTATCCTCTAGTGGAGTCTCCATACTCTTTGGGGCCGGTTGACTGACAGTAGTATCTACTGGTGGAGTATCTAAAGGAGGTGGGGGTACATTGTTAGTTATCTTAAGGCTTGGAGGACCACCTACCTTACCTTTCACCTTATCCTTGTCCTTTTGATATACTTTAATAGTCTTTGGTCTGAGTAATTCTTCCTATTTTTCTTTTTCCACAAAGAATATATCCCATGCATCTGATGTTTCCTTAGAGACTTCCTTTACTCTACTTGCCATTAATGCTACATGCCGGTGAGCAGTAGAGAATACTGTCTAGTTTGCTTCACTGATTAGTTTATCTATTTCATCAGTTGAGTTGACTGGATGTACTGCAAGTAATTTTTCAATCTTAATTTTCTTGTCCGACTCAACGATGGCTAACCTTCTGGCTTTAAGTCTCCTATACAGATCATTTGAAATTTCATCAACAATTTCCATCAAAAATTTCTTCTCTATATCTAAGTGTAAAATTACACTATTCTCTATGGTTTCCTTATCATCAGCTGATAGTGCATTATATATTTTGTTGATGTTCTTCAGCTTACCATCCTCTATTATTTCACTCAAGAGTTTATCCAATGGAGCAATATTCTGTTTTACCTTTTTTTTCTTAGGAGTCAATTTCTTTGTCAGAGGCCTTATTGCCTATTGTTTTTGTCTTGTTCTTTTTGGGTGTAGGTGAGGGTACCGGTGAGGGTTTTCTTTTCCTTTCTACCCTTTTAAATACAACTAGCATATCACTCTCAAAGGAGGTTCCGACTGGTGAAAGATGAGCTTCCGATTGAAGTCCTTCCAACTCACTTTCCTTTATACCAGTTTGCTTCAAAACATCTTCTTTAATTGCTTTAGCATACCGAGTTCCTTTCTTTACTTTGCTTCAACTTTCTTAACCCTTTTCCTTGATTGAATTCCACTTTCTATTGTTTCAACATTTCCAAAAACTTCCTCAGTAGGTTCTTTGGGTGCTTCAAGGAGGGCTAAATTTCTTTCTGATACTTGTCCACAATAGCTTGTGACAGTCTTACTCTGTTTTTCATTTGAGCCTTTAATGCTTAAAAATGTTCATTCAGGTTTTTCTCCTTGTTCTCTCCCATATTGTTCAATAGATCCAACAGTTGTTTTCCTACCGGAATGTCAAAACCAAAATCTCTTGCACCAATATCAGGCACTTGTTTTGTTATGTACAACATTAGACAAACAAGAAAATTTCCAAATCTGAATGTTCCTTTCTTATCTCCTTTAATCTTTCCTAGATTGTTTATCAATTCATCTTTGAGCCATTAACCATATCATAGGCAATTTTAATACATAGGCTAGAAACTGAGTTCTGTAATACCCTAAAAATGGTCATCTAAACCATGGGCCCCTAATCTCGACAACATCACCAAGGTCCTAACCAAAGGCAATTAAATCAATCTTGAGCACACAATTAATTCTTTAAACATCAAATGTCACATGGAAAATTAATTAATCAACCAATATTAATTAAATATTTATTTAGTTAATTAAATCATTCCAAGTAAATCATTTTAAACAATTATCTTATTTATTTTATTAAATATCCCAGCATATTTAATTAAATAAATTAGTTTGCCATTAAATCATCAAAAAGAGGAATTTAATTAAATAAATCAATTGAGCACAAATCTTCAAAAATGGAAATAAATCAAAAAAGGAATTAATTGACCAAGAAAGAATTAAAAATTGAGAAAAGAAATCAATTGGAGATAATCTTGAAAAACAAATTAAAAATTGATAAATGATCTCAAAGAAAGCAATTAAAACAATTAAATCCCAAAATTGAAAGAAATAGAGAATAAATCAGTTTTTTCTGATTTAACTTATTTTTAGTTCAATTTCCTTTAAAAACTGAGAAAAGCATCCAATCACATCAATTCACCTGGATTGTGCTTCCTCTTGGAAAATCTTGACCGCTCATCATCATTCGATCTCAGTCATTGGTTTCTTTCTGAATTTTCTATAAATTCAGGCTCTCATCTCTCATTCAAGAGATCCTAAAGGCTGGAGAATATATTGCTATTATACTATTTTTTGTTCTAGGATTCATTGATATATTGCATATTAATTATTTCACATTGATTAAATCATTTAGCTTAATATTGCAAAAATCTTGTTAGATTAATATTGCATCCATCTAGCATTCATCATGTTCATATAGATAAAATCCTTCATCTTGATGTTGTCTAGTCACTGGTATTGCTTATAATCTAAGAGCAATCATATACTCACATCTTTTAGAAGGCAATAGGTCGATTTGTTATGGTTTATTATTCATTGATTATATCAATTTAACCATGCATGTAATGACTTGATTGAAGTGTTGTGCTTATAGATACAGGTCCACTTTTCACACACACAAGTTCAACCTATTTGCATGAGTAGCCTTATAACCTAAGATCATACTCATAAATTTGACATTTATGTCTTTTACATTATTTACCCTTAAAGACCTTTTATCAAATGTTGCACCGATTAGGTTTATCACTGTGTCATTTGAGACCTTCTTTGTTTTGTCAGGTCTGTTACTGGTGGAAGGTAACCCTGTTACAACTTTTACCGCTTCTTTTGTGATTTTATGAATTGAATCTAACCAAAAAAATTCACCATGTACTCTGCCTAACACAATCCTTATGATATCCTTGGGAAAATCCAGGATACTAAGGATTTCAGTAAAACCTAGGGTTTCCACTATCTTATGTTCAGGCTTGACATTTCCAGACTCATCACAAATCATAGTCCTATACATATTCTTGATCTCATCATCACCTAGTTCCTCAATATGACAATGTATATACATCCTAGGGTCTTCAACATATACTACTCCCTTAGGAATTTGAGAAAATGCACCTATGTTATCATCTTTCTTCGCAATTTCAGGAACCAGTTTGAAAATGGGTCTAGGGCACTTAATAACCTCAACAATAGTAGGGTTTACAATAAATTCAAGAGTGGATGAAGATGCCATAGCTATAAATACCTCAATCTACCTTAATGATGAATGCTTTGATGGATTGCTTCAGTTCTTTGCTTAGAATGCCTTCGCTCGGGAATTTTTGCGCTCTCGAAGATTTGAATGCTCAGTGAATGAAAAAGGAGCCAAAACACTTTCTTTATAATGTTATTTTCTCCAACTACAACATTTAATGCTCGCTAGTTAAGTCTTAACTTAACTCATCTGCCGGTATAGAAGTAATTTCAACTTCTCACCATCAATCGAGGGAATAATAGCATGTTTTTCATTTTGTTGCTAAACCCTCAAGGATTTTCCTTTAGTTAGATGAAGAGTCTCCTGCCGGTGGAGTGATACTCTATTCTACCAGTGGAGGGGTATTCCCATCAACATTCTGATCCATTGTTTAGAGAATTCTTGCTTTTCCTCTTCAACCTTTTCTTTACCTTTCAAACTAGGACCTTTGGTATTTGTCAGTGATGCCTTACTTCTACAAAATTTAGTAATATTTCCAATCTTGTTATAGGCATAACAAGTCACATTGTTCTTTTGAATAGCTTTCCCATATCCTATGCCGGTATGTGTTCTGCATTGATTAGATAAGTGTCCAAATCTTCCACAAACATAACATCTTACATTCATTTTGCAATTTTCTGAATTGTGACTATCTTTGTTGCATTTAGAACATTGACTGGTGGGTGTATTAGTATTTTGATGATTTCTTGATCTACACTGATTTTCTCTATGACCAAACTTGTTATAGTTAAAGCATTTACCATTAAATTTGTAAGAAGTAGGTTGTCTTATTGGTTGCTATGATCATGATTGTTTGTGGTATCGAAGCTTTCACCAACTTCAAAGCCAAGGCCATTTGTATCACCATTAGGTTTCTGATTCTTTAGCATGTCACCAAGTTCTTTTGAACTTTTCTTGAATTTCTCCTTGTGTTGATTTGCAGCAGTCAGTTCATTCTCCAAGATTCCTTTCTGTCTCATGAGTTCAGTTTGGTCATTTTGTGTATGCATCAGATCTATCTTCAACATATCATTTTCATGACTGAGTGTTGTGTTTTCATTTCCAGCATCATTTAGTCTTCTAACCATGTCTTCTTCATTCTTCTTTTTGTCTTCAATTTCTTTACAAAATCTCATAGTCATATCTTGCATCTCATTCTTTGTTGTACTAATTTCTTGTCTTAGCTTGCTAACCAGATCATTAAGAGTTTTTTTTCATCTTCCTCACTCTACATCTTTTCACAAAGTTCTCTCCTTTTGTTCCTTGCAATAGTAAAATTCTCTTGAAGTGCTTGAATGATATCCTGATCAACCTTCAGATCATCTTCAATTTTGATATTCTTCACTTTTTCTGCATCATAGTCTAAAATAGCTGTTTCCAATTGCTTTCTCAAGTTTTCCATCTTTAGTGGTGACAAGATCTTCCTCAAGCTGTTAGGCTTTTGAAAATAGAGGACCAAGCTCTGATACCAATTTTTAGGATTCCCAAAGATACTGAGAGGGGGGGTGAATTAGTATATGACCGGTACGTAAAATTACTTGACTTAAAACATGAAAAGCATATTAAAACTGTGTACCGGTAAACCATAAATAATGCAGCAAATAAGAATAACAACTACAACATGAAAATCACAGCATAACACAATATTTTAACAAGGAAACCCGGTGTGGGAAAAACCTCGGTGGGATTTGTGACCCACAATATTCACTTACTGGCTAATAAGGGAATATTACTCTTACAATAGGGGCCTGCACATGTAGGAAGGCCAAGTGCCTAGAGCTCATTGCTCAAATACAAAAGAAGTCACACTGAATTACAAAATGGATTATACTAATCCAATGTCTTGTACTGCTTCATATCAACATTTTCTATGCCAGATTCAGTACCGGTTTAAGCTCTACTACTACATAAATCCTTAACCAATAATTCACATATTAGGTCTGCATATTTCGCATCCTATCTCTTCTCTTACCTTACAAAATGATCTACAATGATCTCATACATATATGAGTCATTTTACAATCCACCATGTTGGTTTACAAAAGATTTTACAATTAATTACAAAATATAAATACATAAAATTCCTCTCGGCCAGGGTGCCAGTATTCTTCCTTTTCATTGTCGGTGTTCTGTGTGCCAGTGTAGAGTTTGCCAGTGCCAGTGCCTGCTGGTATCATATGATTGTAAGGTTGCCATCAATGACAATACCTTCAATTACATACAATTTCTCATTGGAGTGTGCATTTGCCAACATACACTTCATTCATAGAGATGAATTAACCCTTTTTAGCGTGCAAAAATTTCAGAGGACGGTGGTGCCGTGTCATTGTCCGAACTTTTTAGGAGCTTTTTTGAGGGGTAGATCTAATTCAACTTATACTTCTTAGATCTAGGTGCACGTGAAGATCCCACATTTGTAGCTCATTTTTTCCGCATATTTCCTTCATGTTTCAACACTTAACCTATTTTAGCATTTCAACTTACAAAAGAGGAAACCCAAATAAATCCAATCCATTTAGTATTCAGTCCTTATCTGATTTGTGATTGAATCTAGTGGATTCTAACCCTCTTTTGAATGTGAAGGTCCCAAGTGAAAATTGATTTGGCAATTTCTCCCTTCTATGTTGCAAATTGCCGAATCAAAATTTCCCCCTTTATAGTTTCTATGGATGAAGAAATGGTAGCTTTAAAAAATAATGATACATGAGATTTATACCATTGCCTGAAGGATGAAAACTTATTGGTTGTAAATGGGTGTTCAAGAAAAAATTGGTTCATATGGAGGCATTGATAAGTATAAAGAAAGGTTGGTTGTGAAAAGATACTCTAAGGTTGAGGGTGTTGATTATGGAGGTATTGATAAGTATAAAGAAAGGTTTGTTGTGAAAGGATACTCTAAGGTTGAGGGTGTTGATTATGGAGGTATTGATAAGTATAAAGAAAGGTTGGTTGTGAAAGGATACTCTAAGGTTGAGGGTGTTGATTATGGAGGTATTGATAAGTATAAAGAAAGGTTGGTTGTGATACTCTAAGATTGAGGGTGTTGATTATGGTGACATATTTTCTCTTGTTGCGAAATTGACCTCCATTGGATTTTTTCTTTCTATTGTCGTTGCTTATGATTTAGAGGTTGAGAAAATGGATGTGAGAACTATTTTCTTTCATGGTGATTTGGAGGAGTATATTTATATGACACAACTAGAGCACTATGTGGTAAAAGGTAAAATTAATTTGGTTTGTAAATTGAAGAAATCCTTGTATGGACTCAAAAAAGTCCTAGGTTGTGGTACCAAAAATTTGATACAGATTTGTTGAGTTTGGGATTTGAGTGTTCTAAATTAGATCACTATGTTTATTATAAATATGGCGGTGATCATTTCCTATACATTACATTATATGTTGATGATTACTATTCATTGATAAAGGGAAATGTATGATTTTAGAACTGAAGTCTCATATCGTTGCTAAGTTTGAAATGAAAGATCTTGGTGCAACAAAACACATTCTTGGGATGAAAAATTAGAAGAGATAGAGTGAATAAAAAGATATGGCTAGGCCAGAGTAAGTATGTGGATTAAATATTTTTATGGAGGTTCAACATGGAAGATAGTAGACCACTATGTGTTCCTTTTATAGTTGGAACAAAGTTATTTATTTTAGATTGTCTTACATGCCAATCAGAGATGGTAGACATGAGTATGATACCTTACTAGAGTGCTGTTGAAATTTTATTGTATTCTATGGTTTGTGCTAGACTATACATTTCCCAAGTAGTAGGAGTTCTTTCTAGATATATGTCTAACCCTGGTAGAGTTCATTGGAATGTAGTTAAAAGAATCTTTATATATTTGAAGGGTACCTTAGAGTATTCTTTGTGTTATCATGATAATTTAGTAGGAGACAAGATTTCCTTGATATTCATGGTTATGTCGATTCAAATTGGGTAGGTGATGTTGATAGCAGAAGATCCACTGGTACTTATGCATTTAATTTATTTGTTGGTCAATTATTTGGATGAGTAAGTGATAGGTTGTGGTTTCTTTGTCCACTATTGAAGCTGAGTATATGGTAGCTACTCATTCTTGTAAAGTAGCCATTTGGCTTAAGAGATTGCATTCATATATTTGAATAAAATAAGGTGCAATGACTATTTATTATGTTAGTCAGATTGTGATCTGCCTAGCTAAAAACTTGACATATCATGCACAGACCAAGCATATTGATGTTCTATATCATTTTGTTAGATATATGGTGGAGGATGGTAGGTTGAAGCTGGTAAAGGTAGAGACTTTGATAAATGTTGTAGATTCTTTAACTAAGGTTGTGAGCACAGAGAAGTTCAAGTGTTATTCAAAGTCTATGGCCTCTCGGCCCTAGTGATTAAACAATGATGTAGGAACCCCTCCCATCAATATTGCAAGGTGTTCGACAAGTGGGATATTTGTTAGAAAATAACATCCCAATCTTGCAATGATAAAAGGTACTATTGATAAAAGGATACTGTTGATATGTGACAACGAGGGTTCGAGAGTAGTTACCTCAAAAATTTTTTTAGGGTTATTTTATCATTGTAAATCTTGACCATTTATCATTTGGGTATAGATCTAATGATGGATATTTTGTATGATTTTTTTTTCATAGAAGAAAACCCTATATTATGAGGGCATTGTGTTACAGCTATGTATTGTGATGTATTTGAAGAGTGTGATAGCTATCGAGTTGCATCTGCATCTTCGTTGGTGATGGTCATAATAAGAAGCTCGCTTTTCAAGTATATTATAATCTATTGTTGATTTCTGAAAAATATATTGGCTGGCTTTTAGAGTGTGGGATTTTTCTCCTGAAAGAGTTTTCCCCATGTTAATAATTGTGTTGTGGTGAGCATTCTATTATATTTATTCTTGTTAAGTTTTTGTAATGGTCTGTAAAAGTTTTGCATTACCCTCCTCTCAAGGTTAGTGTAGGAAGTTGTTTCGTTACTTGAATTCCTAATAGTTAACATGTCTCTCAGCTTCATAATCTTCAAGGAAAAATTCATGCAAGTCATAGATTTATTTCTGAATTGGTTGATCATACCCTTAATTTCACACATTTGCTAAAGAAAAATGTATGCTTTTAAAGGGATGCCAAGTTTCAACAAGATCTTGACTAAATCAAAATTTACTTGACCAATCCTCCCATTTTGATGCCAATTGTAAAAAATAGAGCTTTCCCTTCTTTATACTTTAGTGTCATCTAATCCCTTAGTATCTTTACTATCTCAACATCATGATAATGGTAAAGGAAGAGCAACATATTATATAGGCCAAATTTTACTTGATTATTTGTCTCGATATTCTACATTAGAGAAACAATATCTTACTGTAGATTTTACAATATACAAGGCATTATCTCCTTCATACATAAACGCATTTTATAGTAAAATTTGACCCTCTTAAATGTTTATTTTTTAAAACGATCTGTCAAGAAGATTGGCTAAATCTGTGGTGTTTCTTTTTGGATTTGATCTTAAGTTAATTTCTCAAAGAGCAATCAATAAAAAGATAATTCATTGATATGTTAATTAATGCACCTTCACCCTAATATTTTCCTAGTCTATGCATGTTACCGAATCAGAACCTCTTCTCTTTACAATATGACTCCACATGAAATGTGTGTGTGTGTGTGTCGCTTTATCGTTAAATGTTAAGTATATTCATATTTATGGTGATTCTCAACTATTTATAAACTAGATTAACTATCTTAGCACCACAATTTAGCCTTATCTTTGCTCCATAATTTCTTATCATTTACTATTGATAGAATTCAAAGAAAAGATAATTATCGCATGGATTTAATGGCAAATATTGCTTCCCTTGTGCCCTTTGATGATACAGTGAATGAGTATCATTTCACCATCCATTTTCTGTATAATCTTGTTGTTTCAGACAACCTTGATCCCAGTAGTCTACCATGTGCAAATATAGACTCAAATGAATGGTATTCTCATATTTATGATTATTTGAAAAATGAATCTTTTCCTAAAACTTATACTAAAAATGCTATCATAAGGATTAAAAAATGTTTAACTGTAGCGTCGTAAATTATACACCCTTAATTGGGTGGTACAATTCCACGCTTAGGTTAGCGCTCACCTTAGTGTGTTGCATCTTGTATTTTAATTTTCCTTTAAGTATTTAATTAATTAATTAATTAAATCTAAAGTCCTCTTTCATCCTTCTGTGCATCATAAAACTGGGCCCTTAATTCCAAGTGTGCTCATTTTTATTTTATTCTTTTAATTAATTAATTCATCAAAGCCCTAATTATGTCCCATTTCAACCTTCAAGGCCCAATTTCACATATCTAAACATCTTAAATCATCACATCCGCTTGAGGATCACCTTATAATCACAATACCTTGCATCCCTAAAAATTTGGAAACAGTTGGTCGGACCAATGTGACTCACATCAGTACCTACTTTTTCTCCCTAAATTTTGGGATCATGTTTTGGTGGTATTATAATGTTTAAATCCTAATGATTGCGAAAAAATATCAATTCTAGGTCGGCATTTGATAAAAAACAAAGTTAGGGTTTCATAGATATAGCCTTTCCTTTCCTCATTTGAAGGATCCAACAACTCTAGCAAGTGAACAAGCCTCTTGTGAAGTGAAAGTACAGGTTTAAGTGAAGTCTTCAATCAGAAAATCAAGCATCTATCAAGTCTACATCAACCATTTTCATCATCAATTGAAGCTTTGAAGATATTGAAGAATAATAGGAGATCACCGACTGTTGATTGGCTTGTATCTCTCCCTTAGGGTTTGGTATGGTTTCATGTTATTTTCATACCTTTGTACGAGTTTAATAACACTTATTTTCAGATTTACATTCATGCTTTAGATCCATTATTTCATTTGTGATTTGAAGCATTTACATTTACACTCATTTAGGGTTCACTCTCCACGTGTAGGGTAGAACTCCAGATTTACTTTCTTGTTCATTTAGGATCTTGCATACACACAAGGTTCTTGCACACACATTTTCAGGACATTATCGGCTATTTGTGGAGGTGGAAATCACCAAAAAAAGGGGTTTGACTAAGGCAAAACCCCATATAGCCACCCATACACCATTTTTTAAGTTGCAAGTATAGGTACAAAAATTTGACGCATGCGTGATGTTTGGAACCAATAGAACTCACAGGTGCAGAATCAAGGCTAGAGGCAAGTCTCATTTTTCTAGGACCAGGGCATGTCACACAGGTGCAGAATCAAGGCTAGAGGCAAGTCTCATTTTTCTAGGACCAGGGCATGTCACCCTGGTCCTCTAGGGTTTTTTACTTCTTGTGGCAGTTCTACAGTGCAAGGTCTCAGATCCAAGAATCCAGAAGTTCAGCTTTGCACAGTATCAAGGACCAAGGCACCTAACACCCTGGTCCTACTCAGTTAGCCCAAATTTTGGTGACAGGTACACATGAATTTAATTTCCTTCTCTATAGTCTATGTCTTAGTTTTAAATTTGCATTTTTTTGCATTTCAGTTTATATCTACACTTTTGCTTATCTCCCTAGCTAGTTGATCATTTCATCACATTTGCACATCTCCTCTTCATAGTAGCAAAGGAATAGAAATCCTAAGAGTATTCCTTGACTCTCTTTCACAAGATTTAGTCAAAGAGAATCACTTCCTTAGGCTCTTTCATATTCTAGTGTGTGGATGAGAGTGGGATTAGGTCATAGTTTACTTGATTCCATTTTCATCCTACACAATTTGATGAACCCGACGTGAATCCAACCTTCTTAGATCTGCATTTTCTAATTAGATCTTGTTATTGCATGTTTCTTTTCTATCAAAAACATAAAAATCTCAAAAATATTGTCATATGCATTGTGTGTGCATTTCTTAAACATATAGTTCATGCACTATTATATTTTAAACATATAGTTCATGCACTATTATATTTGCACTTAGTTAATCACATAACTGCTTCATTTCTTAGATATTTAGTTCACTTTATTTTCTTGCATTGTTTCTTTCATTACATTTTGTAAAAAAAAAAAGGTCATTTTCAAATATTTTCATGCCAAATTTTTTTTTCAGGGCACTGCCTCAAACCCCATTTTACCTACATTGACCTTCGTCTAACTTGTCTTTGTATCATAATAGTTTATTATACCTTTTTATAGCACTTCAACCCCTTACTAATGAGCCTATTAAGGGCATTTTGAGGCAAGAGGATGATTTCAATAACACCTTTATTAATGCTCTCCCTCTTAGAGATGAAGCATTAATAGATAGTGCCATTCCCTCTCCCAAAATTGGCTCTACCCATGAGGACAAACATTGTGCAAGAAGATAATTTTAACACTCCTCTCAATGATCTCCTTATTTGGGTTGAACCATTGGATGATGATGTTGATTATTCTCTTAATTTGTTTCTCCCCGATGAGAGTACCTTGGTGAAAGAAAATGATATTGTGGTAAAAGAGGGTGATATGATTGACCAATCTCTTAATAATACTTCCTCTCCCCAAATTGGCTCTACTCATGAGGATAACCTAGTTCAAAAAGAGAATGTTAATATTTCCTTCAAAGTTCTTCCTCTCAAGGATGAAGCCTTGACGAGTAATGTTGATCCTTCTAGAGTGGATCCTTTAGTGATAGAGGGAGATATTCTAGATATCTTTCTTAGTCACATTATACCTTCTTTCAATAACCTTCTCTCTAGGGATGAAGCATTAATGTCTACTCCTAGTCCATTTCCCAAAATTGATCCTATCCATGATAACATTTTGGTGCAAGAAGAGACTATCAACAATCCTATCAATAACTCCCATCATATGATTGATGTTGATCCTTCTCCTAAAATGTACACCCCTTTTAAGGATACCTTGGAACAAGATAATGATCTTAGGTTACAAGGGCTTGATATCCTTAATACTCATTTCTATTAGGATTTCCCATTCATCCAATCCAAAGAAAAACCTATTCATGAAGAAATGTTTTAGGTTGATAATCCTCTTTATGAACCACCTCATGATTTTATCTCTACTAGACCTTCTTCACATGTTCCCAGACCTTCTTCAATCAATATGATACATGTGAATGGTTATGAAACACCTAATAAACCTCTATTCATAGTTCAAGGTGCTAGTCCTTCTCCAAATTATCAACCTCTTAACAAGACTCTCTTTGTGGTTCAAGGTGGTTATAATAATGATTCCTTTTGCACTCCTAACAAACCAGTTATTATTGTGCAAGGATGATATCCCGCTAAGAGTCCTTATGAGTATGCTAAACAAATAAATAGAGAGAGTTATAATTCAGTTTCCCACACATATAATATGCAAAATAATAGGCAACCTTCCACTTCCTCCTTCTCAACCTATTCTTCCACCAACACCTCATATATCACACACTCTTGGTAAGGAGTATGATCTTATTAAACAACTTAAAGTTAGTCCTACCTGTAGACACCTAAAAATGGTCAACGCTTGCGAGGTCATACTTTAACATTTGCGCATTGCCTCATTTTAGGTTTTTGCGTCGCATTAACATTTCTCCTATGTCACGCACTTGATTTTTATCATTTGCGAGCATCGAGTCATTCTTCTACATTCTTCAATCATCTCGTCTTCGAATTTGGTCTTGTCAACAACACTATCCAGTCATGATTTGGATCAATCTTATCATCAATCCTGTCAATCTTACCAATCGTATCATCAATCTTATCATTTTGGACATCGTCAATCCTAATTAGGGTTTTGTCCTCTTTTCAATCTTGTCATCATGCGATCGATTTGTCATCGATCGTTGTCATTGTTCGATCTTGTCATCTTGCGATCGATTTGTCATCGATTGTGGTCATTATCTTGTCATCTTGCAATCTATTTTATCGTCGATCCTTGTCCACTTGTCAATTTTGTCATTTTGCGACCGATTTGTCATCGATCGTTGTCTGTCTCAATTATGTCAATTTGGATCAATTTGTCATTGTTCCTCGTCAATTGGCACATTTTCTCAATCATTTTGTCGCATTGGTCATTTATCAATTCAAAATCATGATCGACATTAATTATCTTCAATCAGGACCTAATTGTCACCCTCGCATTTCTAATTCGCCTTCTAAGGTTTTATGATTTATTCATTTAACCTAATTTGTCATTTCTTCCTCTAGGATTAAATAATTTACTTATTTATCCTAAGTCTTCTCATTACAATTAAATCTTTATTTAATTGGCTAATTATTCCTCTTTGTGAATTGATTAATAAATGAAAAATTATTAATTAATTCACTAATTCTTAAATCCTATTTTTCATCAATTTCTAATTCCAATTTCCTAATTTGTCATCAATTTCAATTTCCTATTTTTCAAATTTCTAATTTCTTTTCCCTCCTATTTCATCTCCTAATTCTATGGGAGTGGCATTTCAATTTGTCATGAAATTGTCATAATTGATTAATCAATCAATTTTGACATGAAATGTGTCATAATCAATCAATCAAATTGTGCATGGAAAGTGCATAATTTGTCATAATTGACATATTGATTTGCAATTTCCATTTGAATTGCATCATGCCAATCTTGTCATTTCTCCAATTTCTCTATAAATTGGATAATTTTCTTCAATCAATCCTTAAATCTTGGAATCCTTCAATCTTCAACCCCTTCAATTACTTCTTGAAATCCGAATTGCTGTCAAACTATCAAATTTTAGTTCTAGTACTCTTGAGCTTTTTGCTTTCAATTGTGAGAGCACTTGTAGGTGAGATCCACAAAACCCATTGAAGAGGAAAGAACAACAATGGAGCCGCATGGAAGAAGCATATGGTTTGCATGACATTTTCTTTTAAATGCTTTGTTTCCATACCTCTATTGAATGTGCTTTGGAATTAGGTTCATTTCATGAGTATTCTTTTGATTATGTTATCATATTTTGTGTTTTGATTGATCTACTTATGTTTTGATGATTCCTAATTCTTACGCTACATTAACTGGTGAACCCGACGTGAATACTAACCTTCTAACCCTTTTACTGTGTTTTGGAGTGCTTCTAAGTTGATTTGCAGGTCAAAAAACCCAAAAATAGGGCTGTGCAGTGCATTCTGAACACTTCTGCGCCTGTGTGAAGCATTCTGCGCCTGTGTTGAAGAGTCTTGCGGCTATGTCAAGACATTCTGCACTTGTGTCAGACATCATGCGCTTGTGTTCTGTCTTCTGCGCCTGTGTAAAGTCCAGATCAGAGGTGAAAAATGTAGTTTTTGCTTGAAAAATTTTCTATGTTTTAGTAAATTGCAATTTTGAGGGTCTTTGGTGCATTTTTGGACAAATATTGTGCCCGGAAACATGATGAGACATGATGAGACATCATTGATGTTTTCGAAATTTGGTTCTAGATTATTTGAATACCTTTCCAACACATCAAATGGTTTGTAATTCGGAGCTAGAATGAGAAAGTTATGCCTTCTCGAAGTGGACTGAAATTTTGATAGTTTTCATAAATCAGATCATCTGTGCTTTGGATTTTGGTACTAATTATTTGTGCAGGATCTTGGCATACGCATGACAAAGACTAAAAATCAAACCACTAACATGTTTTGTGCAGATTCGATGGTCAAAGACAACAAATCAAACCTCTAACATGTGTTTTGCAGGTTGCCTTGGAGAAACAACCAAATTGTGTGTTTGAGTTTTTTAATTAGGCACTTAGTGATTTTTAAATAGGTTGGAATAAACCTTTGTTTGCTTTGTTTGTTAAGTATGACATTGGAGTAGGAGAGTATGCTCTCATCCTTCATAGGGTGATCAGAAATCCAGATCTTCGATACCATGCTTGTGTTGTTGATTGAGTGTCTCCATTAGAGGGTCTGCCTTCCCGACCACTTTGCTTTAGCAAGCGAGTGATAATCGTGAGAAGGGGACGACCCAAAGTGAGTACGGCTAGAATTCCTTGGCATTCTAACTCACTATAAAAAAATACCTGATGAGCGAAAGCTTTGAAGGAAGTGTTACGTGGGAATTGCAGTTACTTGGGAAGTGATGCCCCTTGAAACTCTTTCTCATATCAACATCTAAGTAGGGCCTCTTGGTCTAAATCGTGCTTGCGTGACTACATTTGTTTGGTATCTTGATGGGCTTAATGTCTCAATCATGCTTGCATGACATCAAGGAGTAACGCTTAACAGAAATCCTTACTAAACACTTTGTTTTTAGAGGCCCAAAACCCTTCTAGTTGCTTGAGAAGGACAAATTTGGATACTTGGAAGAGATACTAAGTTCGCCATGGGGAGATTCCATGGGGACTGATGCTTGGCTGCCCTGAGAAGTGAGTGCCGTGGAGGGGAGCCCGTGGGGTCAAGCATCTATGTATTCTCCTTGAATCCCATAATGAGTCTACCTCTCAAGTACCTAATGTCTTTGCCTACCATAAGGAATGTGGAAATGAGCATGATTGCCTTGAGTCTAAGTTGTAACATCTTGTATTCTTTGATCGTCAAAAGTTGAATGTTATCCCATTTCAAAAGCAAAACACATTGATCAAAACAAGATTAAACACAAGAGACATTCATCCAACAAAAATTCAACAAGATTCAAAGATCATATTCCTAAAGCATGGTTATCCAACATTGTTCAAAAACTTGTCTCAACTCTTATGTCACTTACATTTAGGTTCATCCTAGGTTGCATTTTTCAAAGTCATTATCAAGTATCAAAGTTAGGTTTCACCTAAGTCATACTTCTTTTGCATAAAAGTCATCCATTTGCGTATGTCCTCTTGCATAAGAGTAATATCATTTCATAATTAAACCTTAGGTTTCATCTTAGGTTGACATTGTCATACATTTGCATTTGCATATCCCAAGTCTCTTCATTAAGCCTAAGTCATTGTCATATCATATTAAGATCATTTGCATATTAATTGTCCTTTTGCATATAGTGTCAAAACTAGGTCTTGTCATACTTGAGTAATCCAAATCTTTGATAAACCCTAAGTCATTGTTAGGAAGTCTAGACCTTATCAAGTCTTTTGTCCTTTTTTCATCCATGTCATTTGGTCAAACCTAGCTTAGTATCCAAGCATATAGGGGAGACATTGTCATCTTGTCCTTTGTCACTTAGTCCTTTTGTCCTTTGAGGTCTAGACATCATTTCAGTTTCCCAAGGGTCCCTCTCTTAGATTTGCATTCATAAGTTTGTCAAAATCTTCAAAAACAACAAAAACATAGATTGCATTCTTGCCATAGATTGCATTTTCATTTATTTAGTTTGCATTTAGTTGCATATCATATATTATCCTTGAAAAATTCCAAAAAAAAATATATTGCATTTGCATAGTGACATGTCTATTGAAACAAGGTTCCAAGCACCAATGATGCAACAAAATTTGACATATCAACCGACAATGCAATCAAATTTTAATCCAAGGAAATCACAATTCTATCCAACCCAACAAAAAGGCAATATCGGTCAAACTTATCATGATGATTTAAATGTCCAAATACAAAAACTAGAGGAGAAACTAGCTCAAGAAAAGGAGATATTGGAGCAAAAAGTGAAAAACAGTGAGAAGAATAGATCACAAATGTCCAAAATGTTTCGAAAATTTCCAGGTCGAAATCCAAATATTGAGCCAATTGATGTAAGATCTCTTCTTGAACGATCAGACATACCAGCTCTCCTCTCACAAATAGAGATGATGAAACAATTTCAAGAAAAGAGACAACATCAATTTCCACATTATGTGCCTCCACAACAAGAACAAGAAAGTGTTTACTATCAATCAGATTTTCAACCATCAAAACCAATGGTCCAACATTTTCAACCAATACAACCAATGGTCCAATTTCAACAATATGTCCAACCAACTATACAATGTCAACAAATAGTTCAACCAATGGTGGAATATCAACAAGTTCAATCAACATATCAATGTCAACAACTCCAACCAAACATTCAAAAACAAAACTTGCAACTTGCACCAAGCCAAAATTTGAACATGTCAAACCAATTGGATCAACATCTAGTTCGAAATCAAAACATGACATTAGATCAGAACCAACTTCTTTCCAAACAAGTTCATATTCCAAGTCCAACTATGTCAAAACCTCGAAAGAAAGGTGGCCTTATTGCAATGCTCTTAAGGAAACAACTAAGTGAATTTATTGAGGAAGATCAAAATAATACACTTATGTCTAGCAATGCCTCATCCCCTCGCAAGCAAATTGACTCTCCAGTGGCATCTATCCCTACACCTTTAAAAGTTTCACAAGAACCTTCCATATTGTCCTCATTAAACAATACACCCAAGGATGCAATTATCCAAGAGCTATCCATAATTGATTGCCAAGATAATCCAATTCATGATGCACATCCTTGTCATGTTTCAGAAATACAAGACCCAATGCCACCATGCACTTTATTGCCATTACCTATTTTAAAGGACCCCATTCGAAGTCCCTCTTCCTCATGTTCAAGCATTAATTCCTTGCCAGAATCCATCGCAAATGTTCAAAGTGCATCCCCTTCATGCCAAAGCATTAATCCCTTGCCAAAATCCTCCATGCATATCCAAAGTCCAACCTCATGTCAAGAGGATAATTTAGAGCACGAAGAAATGAGTCCTAAAGCAAATCAAGATCAAGATCCTGAAACCTTATCACCCCATCCAATTGTTGACCAAGATCCCATTTCCCCAGACACTCATAATGATTCCCCTATTCTTGTACATCCTATCCAAAGTACTATTGACATTCCACTTCCTCAGAAAGATCAAGATATCCCTTCCATCCTTTTTGATGATCCCATTGAAATTCTAGAGCAAAGCACCTTTAAAGAAGATTCCAATGATCTTCCTCCTTGTCAAGATCAAATCATTCCTTCAGATCCTCCACAAGATCCACTTGTCCCTCCATCTCCATGTCTTAATCCCACATATCCACTCCAAGATCGCATTCCTTTTGATGATCCCATTATTTCTCCCATTCCATCTCTTGAAGAGCCTATCATTGAACCATGTCTACTACACAATCCTAGTCCCCCTCATGATCCTAATCCCCCTCATGATTCTAACGTGGCAGTGCAAGATGTTCATGAACCCTTGACATTAACAATGGGTTCTTCCACTTTGGTCCAATCCGATCCACTTCAAGATCTCATTATTTCTCTCATATCACATCCACCTCATAATGAACTCGCGTCTTCTTCCCAAAGAAAAGAGTATCCTACAAGTCAAGATATTGATAAAGGCAAAGGAGTAGATCTTCACAAGCAAGAACCCTTCCATATCAAAGAAAATATTAACGGTCATGGCCTCAATAAAATCACTCAAGGCGTTGGTATCTCTTCAAAGTCAAAATCCAAATGTCCACCTTCCCCATCATCGCTTCCATCCATTCTAGGTCCCTATATCCCTCCATCTCCTATGCAACATCAGCAAAGGCACACATCTTGGAGAACCTTCCATCCATCCCACAGGCCTCCATATCATTCCCATCCACACCGACATTCATTCCCTCTTCTAAGCAATTTGGATGCCAAGTATAAGCATCATAAGTCTAGAAATCCACATGTATTCAAGGATCAACATGTCCAATATAATCGACATGTCAAAACAAAGAACAAAATGATCTATAAAGAAAAAGAAAAATCCAAAAGGCCACAAAGGCCCGCTGAGAAAAATAAAGCAAAGTCAAAATATATATGGGTTCCTAAATCCCTTGTGCAAGCAATGCACTCCAAGGAACCACAAAAGCATGAAAAATAAAAAACCATGTGGATCCCTAAGAAGCTCCTTGAACCACAAAAAGAACCATCCAACTTGGCATCCAAAATTGCTATGCATCCATCCAACCCTCTCAAATTTGTTCCTCCATCACCTTCTTCATCCATTTTGGGCCCTTATGTCCCAAAATCCCAAGCGTTTCCTCCATCCAAATCTCACAATCTGAGATACATTTTTCCTCCATCAGTCCATCACCCCTCAAGATGTGTGCCAATGTCGATCTTGCCTTCATTTCCATCCACTAAAGCCCAATTCTTCCAACACCCTATCCATTATCCAATACATATTTTCCATCCTTCGACCCCTTTGGTCCAATCCTTTGCATAAATCCTGGCCTTAGTTTCATGTCATTTTCCATGTCCTTATCCTACCAACATCTTTGAGCATACTTTTAAAGGTCATGGTCTATTTTTTTCAAGGCTACTATCCAAACAAAAAGACGCTTGAGTCCTTCTTCCATTCCCTATCATGTGTCCGTCTTCTTCTGAAAAAGTCAAAATCCAAAAAAATCAAAAAAAAAAAGACAAAAAAAAAGAGAAAAAAATAATAAAGAAAAATAATTCGTCCACTGGTGAAAACCTGGCAAATAGGCACCTTGGGCAAGTACCGTGATGAAAACCTGGCAAACAGGCATCATGCGTAATTTATGAACTTCTTGCATGCCACACTTGGGGGCAGATCTCTTCCTTCATATCCTATTGCCCTTCATTATCCTATCATACCATGTCATTACCCTTCATATCCTATTGTCCCTCATGTCCAGTTTCCCTTTCCACCTTTTGATCTTGACAAGGCTGACGATCATCATGAGCATCACACATCTTGTTTGCAGCTTTTAGTCCATCATAGCTTTTGGTCATGTATCCATTTGCTTATTTCAACCTTTCATCCATATTCCCTAGCTTATTGCAACTTCCTACCACTATCCCTTATCCAATCCCAACCTTCAGTCCATGTCCCTTATCCATTCTTGGTCTTGCTTATCCTATCCATATCTTATCACTATCCATACACTCTTTTCCATTCCTTGATCTTGATTTGACATAAGGACGTGAAATGCAAAACATGGTTTCAAACACCTCTTGACATGTCCCTCATGCCATGTTCCTGCTTTACATTGTCATATCCAGTCGCTTGTCCCATCACGCAATAGCCCTTGAAAATTGCATCCATATTGTCTCCATCATAAAAGGCCTTTGTCTTTCCTCTATCCACCATCATTTCAGCAAGCCTATTTATCCGTTTGTCATATTCCTTGCCTTGCTAGACACTGGGGGCAAAATTTGAAAAAATCCATAAAAATTGAAAAATGTCCTGAAAAAAAAAAAATTCCTAAAAATTGAAAAATGTCCTGAAATAAATCCATAAAAATCAAATAATGTCTTGAAAAAATTCATAAAAATTGAAAAATGACCTGAAATAAATTCATAAAAATAAAAAAAATGTCCTGAACAAATCATAAAAATCGAAAAATGTCCTGAAAAAAAAAAAAAATTCATAAAAATTGAAAAAAAGTCTTGAAAAAATCTCTAAAAATCATAAAAAGTCCTGAAAAAAGTCTTAAAAAAATTGAAAAAAGTCCGGAAATAATCCAAAAAAAAAATTGAAAAACGTCCTGAAATAATCCCTAAAAATCAAATAAAGTCCTGAAAAAACAAGAATGAACACAAAAAAATTGTAAAAACTCCAAAAAACCAAAACAAAACATGCATTTTTGCAATAAAGTATTCCCTTTATGCATCGACAGATCACTGAGCATCCCTCCAACGATTCGCAATCAAACACTGTGCTTTAATGAAATCATGCTTTTACCAGATGAACTTTTTCAATTCAAACCAAGCATTCAAACTGATCCAAATTGTCTTATCAATTGAATATCAACGTCATTTGTCCTTGTCACATTATCATGGGTCTTATACAGGGTGTGGTATACTCGAAACCAGACTGTGTCCTATCTTAGACGAGGTACCGCATTTCCTGAAACCAGACAGCATGATCGTCCTATCAGCACGTTCAACTTTTGACAATAAAGATCAAGATGTTTGTTTGATTTGCTTGAATTTGTGAGTCTTATCTTCTTGTTGATTTATCTTTGGCTTCGATCATGTTCCTATGTTGCTCGATGATGTCACTGAGTGATTTAGAGTGACCGGGATGGCTCATGGTCTCTTTCTTTGATTGTGATTGTCGTTTGTCTATGCTGTGTCTGTCTTTCGCAAATCGGGTTGCATTTCAGCTCTGGCCTTCAATGCCATGATGCTACGCATCCATTTTGCTAAATAAAAATAAAGGTTCTCACCTACAAAGTGCATTACTGAAAGCAAGTTTTCATCATCTCTAACTGTCTTCTATCTCATCTCTTCCTAACACTTCTTCCATCCGGTTGGATAGTCAGTTCGGTCTAGTGCTCCGATATCCAAAACCATATTGCATCCTGCATCCATTTGGCTAGTACATTTGCATTCCATCACATATTACATCAAGCATTTTTTATCCATTTCCTTTCATAAACATATCCAAAATACATAAAAATGCATCCATACATGTTCATAAACCAGTGCATAAAGTCATCCATACATGCAAAAAAACCATAAGTCATAACATATTGCATCCATCATATCGATGCATATCATATCACATATCATAATAATGTCGGAGTACAAAATCGGCCTATCTGTCCTAAGTATGGCCCGCAGGCTGACTACAAAATGGTAAACTACATATGTCCACTGTTTGTCATAAGGAGTACGTGCCTCTGTCACTGGGTGCTCCCTCTGTCCTCCTCATCCCCGCAATGTCCCGTAAGCCCTCAAAATTCATGAAATCCAAAACATGGGTTTTTGAGATACATATCGCTGCTCCTGCATCCTCCGATTGTTTGAATGTGCGTACACGTTCTCCAAGGTGATCCACCGTTGGAATGTTCACCATCTATCTGCAACTGTCCTTGTCTAGAGCAACAAATCCTCCTCTTTAGCTAATGCAAATGAGTCATTTTCACCCTCTTGGTCCCATTTATAGCTCTTTGTCATTGCATAGATGGACGTGCGTCCTCTCCATCTTATGTTGGTCGTGGTCTTGTGCACCTTAAATTGCTTGTCTATCATGCATCCAATCTCCGATTGTTAGTCCGTTCGATCCTGTCATTTTTATCGATCAATTGGCCTCTTTCCCGCATGTTTCCGGCCAATTCCTCGAGGGGGCATGCATATGTCATTATTATTGTCTGGGGCATTTTCATTATTGTTCTTTGAAACAACGCTTAAAATCGCATTGTCTCAAAGAGGGGCAAAATGTAGACACCTAAAAATGGTCAATGCTTGCGAGGTCATACTTTAACATTTGCGCATTGCCTCATTTTAGGTTTTTGCGTCGCATTAACATTTCTCCTATGTCACGCACTTGATTTTTATCATTTGCGAGCATCGAGTCATTCTTCTACATTCTTCAATCATCTCATCTTCGAATTTGGTCTTGTCAACAACACTATCCAGTCATGATTTGGATCAATCTTATCATCAATCCTGTCAATCTTACCAATCGTATCATCAATCTTATCATTTTGGACATCGTCAATCCTAATTAGGGTTTTGTCCTCTTTTCAATCTTGTCATCATGCGATCGATTTGTCATCAATCATTGTCATTGTTCGATCTTGTCATCTTGCGATCGATTTGTCATCGATTGTGGTCATTATCTTGTCATCTTGCAATCTATTTTATCGTCGATCCTTGTCCACTTGTCAATTTTGTCATTTTGCGACCGATTTGTCATCGATCGTTGTCTGTCTCAATTATGTCAATTTGGATCAATTTGTCATTGTTCCTCGTCAATTGGCGCATTTTCTCAATCATTTTGTCGCATTGGTCATTTATCAATTCAAAATCATGATCGACATTAATTATCTTCAATCAGGACCTAATTGTCACCCTCGCATTTCTAATTCGCCTTCTAAGGTTTTATGATTTATTCATTTAACCTAATTTGTCATTTCTTCCTCTAGGATTAAATAATTTACTTATTTATCCTAAGTCTTCTCATTACAATTAAATCTTTATTTAATTGGCTAATTATTCCTCTTTGTGAATTGATTAATAAATGAAAAATTATTAATTAATTCACTAATTCTTAAATCCTATTTTTCATCAATTTCTAATTCCAATTTCCTAATTTGTCATCAATTTCAATTTCCTATTTTTCAAATTTCTAATTTCTTTTCCCTCCTATTTCATCTCCTAATTCTATGGGAGTGGCATTTCAATTTGTCATGAAATTGTCATAATTGATTAATCAATCAATTTTGACATGAAATGTGTCATAATCAATCAATCAAATTGTGCATGGAAAGTGCATAATTTGTCATAATTGACATATTGATTTGCAATTTCCATTTGAATTGCATCACGCCAATCTTGTCATTTCTCCAATTTCTCTATAAATTGGATAATTTTCTTCAATCAATCCTTAAATCTTGGAATCCTTCAATCTTCAACCCCTTCAATTACTTCTTGAAATCCGAATTGCTGTCAAACTATCAAATTTTAGTTCTAGTACTCTTGAGCTTTTTGCTTTGAATTGTGAGAGCACTTGTAGGTGAGATCCACAAAACTATTGAAGAGGAAAGAACAACAATGGAGCCGCATGGAAGGAGTATTCAATCTTGGATCTGGTTTGCTTAATGTTTTCTTTTGAATGCTTCATTTTCATACCTCTATTGAATGTGCATTAAATTAGGTTCATTTACATGAGTATTTCTTTGATTGAGCTATCGTGTTTAACGTTTTGATTTGATATACTTATCTTGTGATGATTCCTAATTTCTACGCTACACTACCAAGATATCTCTTTGGGATTTGATTCAAACTTCATCCTTACATCATAGAATATTACAAGATTCTTTAAAGAACTTAGATATCCCACCTACAATGACACCTAATAACATGGCTTCTCTGATTGATCCTATGAAAGAATATAAAGCTCAAATTGTGTTCACACAAGATGAGTTACCCTCCAATGAGATTCAACATCAATATGATCCTCTTATGATTGTTGTTCTTATCAATGGTAATGCTATAAGAAGAACCTTAGTAGACAATAGCTTTGGCCTTAATGTTTGTAGTATTCAACTATTGCATAAGATCAATGTGGATACATCTCTTATTAAACCAAATTCTCTTACTATTTGTGGCTTTGATAATGTTGCTAGATTTTCTTTAGGTTCTATAGCCTTTCCTATTAAGGTGGAACCTGTTATTTTTCCTACACCTATTCATGTCATGCCTAATAAGCTTAGTTATAGTCTTTTATTAGGATGACCTTGGATTCATTGTATGCAAGTTGTTCCTTCTACTCTTCATCATAGCCTCAAATTAATTTATAACAATAAGATGTATACTTTGTTTGGTGATACCAATTTACAAGCTCCATTGCAAACATCATATTCTAAATATTTTTCAACTACTTCCAATTCCTCTCCAAGAACTCCTACATCTTCAAGTATTCTTACTTCTTTGAGTACTCTTGATCCTTCTTCTACTCATATTGAATCATCATCTCCTCCTAAAGATACCTTTTCACCAGAACAAGTGCTCTTGGAAGATGATTAGGGATCCTTATATTTTACACCTACCTTTGTAGGAGAATATAAAGTCCCTCCAAGAAAGCCTAAAACTAAAAAGGAAGATGATATGATGGAAAGTAAAAATCAACCCACTTTGTCTAAAACAACTAAGTAACAATTTTGTGGTTGCTTCTAATTCAAACAACTCTTCAGAATCTTCTTTTAATTCATCTAATTATAACATTGAGACCTATGAGGCCCCACCATCACTATCTGATATGGCATCCCTTTATGGTCTAGGTTTTCACATCTTATTTGAAAGTGGATATAATGGTAGTTGTTGTGGCATAAATGAACAAGGGATTAAGGTTCCTTTAGAAAATAAAAGACATGAAGCCACATTTGGACTTGGATATAATATTTCAAAGCCTACCAAAACTTCTAAAAGAACATCGCTCAATGTCAATGCTATATTTAGTAGCGATGATGACTTATTTTCAAGTAAATCATCCCCTACATCTCTCAACACTCACCCTACTCATAAGAAAATTATGGTGGTTGATAAGTCTCTTTATGAATATCCCCAAGAGATTGACAATCCCACTTATGAGGATTTGCCTTCTTTCATATTCTCTCTTATAGAAACATGGCTCTAATTAATTATAACTATCCCTCTCCTAAGGTTTCTTGTGTGCAAGAGGAGCATGACTTAGTGGCCTATTCTCCTACTAGAGACTACTCTCTTAATAAGGACATTTCAATACTTATCATCATATACTTATGTTCAAATTCCTCATCCAATCTACCATACATTTAAATAACATTAGTGGCTATTATGTTACTCTTTACCATGTGACATTGGTAGCCTGCCAATTGGGGGCTCATTGTCATTCATGATAGTACAATTTAACGTTAAATCATACTTTGGAAGCTATTGGCCATTTGGAGGAATTGATTATGTGTTGCATTGATGTTTTGTCATTGATGTCAACACTAGCTATTTTGGCTATTTACCGGTATCTTTCTGGTCTTGGTAAGTTGTTTGGTTTTTGGTTGGATTAGATCATGATGATCTGGTATAATCTGGTATGCTTTGGCTTTTGGAATTGGCTTAGATCTGCTATTCATGCTACTGAGATTCATGCTCAGTTAGTTGGTTTTGATTTGGTGATCGGATACTATTTTATATGCTGGTAAGCTTGGTTTGTTGATTCGGTGAGGGTTCATCGAAAGAGCTTTGTTGAAGATATTTGATGTTATGCATAAGTAGTGTTGGTGTGGATTCTAGTAGAGATTCACGATGTTGATGGTGATTATGTTCGAGACTTGGCTAATTGGGATCATTGCATTTGGTATTACACATATTCTGAACTATCTAGGTTATGGACCGACTTAATGTAACGTGTTGTTTGGAATTCTCGATGTGTTTTCATGATGCCTTATGGGTTGGATATTATTTGTTTGGTCTTAGTCCGACATGTTTTATAATTATGTAATTTCTTTATTGTTTGGTGGCCAACCTGATTGTTTATGGTCTAAGGTTTGTATATATATGATGTGAGATCTCATTGTAGATCATATAGGAATGTGGTATAGGAGTGAATAATGTAATAATCATTCATGCAGAGGATTTGGTCGATCATTGGTGATCAAGTTGGGTTTATGTAAGAGGATTAACTCCTCTGGTATTGAGCTTAAATGGAACTGTATTCAGGCATAGGAGATGCTATCATTGCAGTTCATTCTTCCTTCTGGATTGTAGTCTGGATTTCCATGTAGTCAGTGAGACTCCTTTTGTAATGAGCAGTGTGCTCTAGGCTGTTGGTCTTCTTGCAAGTGCAAGCCCCTTAATTTGTATTCACATACTTATTGCAGAAGTATTATCTAACTATGGGTAGGCTTCCCACCATGGTTTTTCCCTTTAATGGGTTTTCCACGTACAAATATTGGTGTCATGTGGATGGTATTTATTCTTTAATTGTTGCTTATGCTTAATTGGTATATATGCTATTTTGGTAATTGGTTTATGCATTCTGGTATTGATCTTATGTGTGTCGGTATTAAAGTTTTACTTACTTAAGGTTCTTGTAATCTGGTGACAACTGATTCATCCCCCCCTCTCAGTTGTCTTCCAGTTATTTGAATTGTCTAATAGAAGTAATGTAATAGCCTACTCTTTGTCCCATCTGTTGTCTCTATATGTTGGGGGGGGGGGGGGCAAGAATGATTTCAAACATCTCTCCTTCTTAAAATTAAACTTCCCCTTTTGTGAAGTAGTAACTTCTATAGGGTTGTCCTATTGATCATAGAGGTGTATATGATGGACTTATAAAGCACTGAGAGGGGGGGGGGGGTGAATAAGTGACACCAAAAACAATACTATTTTAAACACTGACTGGTAGATATACTTAACAAGTTTGTTAAACACTATGCATGCAATCCAAGATGATATAAAAGCATCCACAATAAGTAAAACATCCACCATAACACGTGTTTATACGTGGAAAACCCAAATGGGAAAAACCATGGTGAGATGGGACTCACAAGTTAACTATCTGCAGTAATAGATAACTGACCGGTTAAGGTCTACAAAAAGTTGCTTTGCTAGGAGCGAATCTTGTTAAAGATCCCAAAGCTTAGTTAAAAGCTATACCCTGTTAAAGGTAGTACCCTATTAGGAGTAACCTCGATAGAGGATTTTTGAATCCAAACTAATGGATCACCTAGTTAGAGGATTTGTACAATGAAGCTTGTTAGAGCTTACCTGGTTAGGGGAATTGACTGTTGCAATGATTAGAAAACAGCAGGTGGTGTGATCTAGTAGTAGCACAAATTTCTTGAATAGATCCTCTTCCGCGCACTCAAAAATTCATTACCAACATACTCTTCAACTTAACACTTCCACTTTCGCATCAAATCATGTCATATCATATCTCCTTCGCTCATACAAAATAATTCATTGTGATGTCAATATATAGACATTTAGATTTCATGTCGGCCTTTAGAAATCATATCATAATTTTCTAGGTGCAGTGTATCTAGTCAAACAATCATAACTCATCACAAAAATACCGCCAAATATTTTTGGTTAGGACAACTCATCATGACTAGTGATAACTCATCACAATCAATGAATATCAGTTGGAACAACAATACCGGTTGGAGTTAAACATATAAACCATTTGTCCTTCGATGCTCCTATGATAATCTTCATTAGATCTTTAGGTTGATGTCGAGTTATGTATATCCATATATAAATACACACCGGTTGTCTCCATGTATATACCGGTTGTCACCATGTACTGGTTAGATATAAACTTCTAGTATACCGGTTACAATATAAACAACTTTGAAGTCACACCGATAGACAATATGAACATGTGTATGTATGTGTTTCATCAATGACAACATATGAAGTTATTCATTACAATCATAATCAAGCCAACAATCTCCCCCTTTGGCATTGATGGAAACACTTAGAAAATTTTACAACAATACCGCTAAGTGTGCTTACAAAATTAAATAAATTTGTACACATATATTTCTACTCCTACTCCCCCATACTACATACAACATACAAAATTTTCACAATACACATACATATTTGTACTCCCCCTTTGAAAATATGAATCAAGATGTATGCAGTGCAATCCCCAGAAAAATGTCACTAAAGTTACTCTTCAATTGAGAAAAAGCATGTTACCATGTCTCCAGCAAGTTCTTAGTGATCTCAATTGTGGTCATAATCTGAGTACAAAACTCTTCCATTGAATCAAGTGTACATGTCTCTGGAGTAGCCAAAATTGCTTCTACATTCTTGTAGGCTCTTTGCAATATGTCCACTTGGGGTCTGAGTAGATTCTTCAACTCCTTCAGGGATCAGAGTCTTTTTGCCTTTTCAAAATCATAGATATCTAACTTTTTTTGCAAATCATCCACATATTTTCCAAAAGAAAAAATAGAATCTTGTAATGGTACATATGCATTGCATATCTTCTCTAGCTCTTGCTCTGTTTCAGTTCACCTCTTATTGATATTAGAACAAAAGAATGAAACATTAGAAGTAGATGCAAGAATTTTCCCTCCTGTTTCAATAGCTTTTCTTAATAAATCTTTATTAAGAGATAGAGCAATTTTTTCTGTATCAATCTCTTTCATAAGCTTCTCTCCACGCTTCTTCCTATATCTTTTCTCAGCATAAGTTTTTGCTTCTTCTTCTAGGGACTTAAGTTGGTCAGATGCATCAGTAACCAACTGACCAAGCTTGCAAATAGGAGTTGAAAAATGCCTTGTAGCAATTTCCGGTAGTAGACTTGTCAGAATATCCACAACATTTTGAATGGTTTCTGCTTCCATTCTCTGTTCTTTAAGTCTCTTCTTTTGTGCCCTAGATTGCATGACAGTTGCAATCTTCATCAATTCTGATGCACTCATGTTATCAACAATTATAGGCCCTGAGATGCCTAATGAGTCATCATCATCTTCATCAGACTGTTGTATGACTAATGATTTTACCGGTTCAGCAGATGTTACCTTATTAATCTTTTCTTTCTCTTGTTCTTTCTCCGTTTTTTTGTTCATAAATCTGTGTATCAAATTTTTCATCAGATTCCTTCTGAGTGGCCTGTGAAACCGGTGGGAGTTGGGGTTTCACTAGTTGTTCTTTGGCTGGTGGAATATCCACTCCTGGTTGAGTTGCTGGTATCTCAACTGTAGTAACATGTGAGTCTGAATTTGTCAGTGGCTGCATATCTGGTGCAGTAATGTTTCCAGATAGATCTATTGCTTCCTAAATATCATCAACAAGTATGACTCATTGGGAAATAGTGTCATCCTTCTTCTTGACAAGATAGACAACATCAACTTGCACAATTTCTTCCTCATCCATTTTTGGTAGATCAACAGTATCTTGCTCATCCTTAAAAGAATGTATAAGCTTTTGCATCTATTGAATATTATGATCAATCTGATGAGTCTCAATTTCAACATGTTGCACTTTTCCACTAAGAAGCTTCAATCTTCTTGACTTGAACACAAATTGGGCTTTGTACTTATCAAGCAATTTAATTAAATCATCCTTTGACAAATCAGAAAAATATTACACAAATACATCATCTATAATTTTTTTTCTTTCTTCACAACTTCCTCCCATTTATTCAAAAGAATAGTATGTAAGGAAATAGAAATATCTTTTTCAAGATCATGAGGTAATCTATTGTAATGGCACAAATAACTGATTACTCGTTGAACAATTTGTTCCTTCTGATCTTCATTGAATGAATCAAAATGAATTTTGACATTATCAAATCCATTTCTTCCTAATGTCTTCACCATTTTCTCAAAATTAGTCTCAGGCTTATAAGTTAAGACATTAATAGGCACAGTTGCCTTTGGCACTTCTTTCACTGGTTTGGCTACTTTACCAGTTGCTTTCATTTTCTTGGGTTCCTCCTCAGTATCAGTACTTTTAGATTATGCTTGGAGAATCAATTTCTGACCTCTTTTCTTTGATGCAGTTTGCTTCTTTAATACACTTTAGGTTCCGGTTCCTTTTTAGTTTTGATACTTCGTGTCACTCTAGTACTTTTTATTACCGGAGGTGCTTTCTTAGACTTCTTCATCTTACCTTTACCACTTCTGGTTGGAACACTATTGGATTCATCTTTTGCAGTCTAAACTTCAACTTTATCCAATCTTGTCTTCTTTTTGTCCACTGGAGATGCCAACAGGTTATTGGCATAACCGGTCAATAAGTCATAATTGACTTCATATCTCATGTCTTCCATTTCATCTTCTCTAGGCTCAATAGCTTGCATCAGACAGAAATCAGTGGTGACTGTGAAAATGATGTCCTTAGCAAAGTTTTTCACCACATCCTCAGGTAGCCTTACCCTCATACTCATTTTCTTCTGAAATTCATTGAAATATTTATTCATTGCAATAGAGAAGGTGTTCCTCACAACCTTAATGTTGTTCTTAATCTGGGCAGTTACCGGTAGATCCTTTGACCATTTAAGATCACCAATTCCTGGTAGGAAATTCTGGAAATAAAAGTAAACAAATCAACAACTGACCAAATTTAAACTTTTGACTGCTGTCCTTCTTGATAGACTAAAGATTCAACATTAATTGGCTCCTTATGGCCTCACATAGGTCATAATTAGCATTTTCAGCTATCATTTTATAAGCAGTATGCACTGCTGTAGATGGTACACTGTTCATTATATTGGAATAGAATATTTGGTAGCCTATAACCATAGTTGCCAGTTTAACCACTGGGTCCTTAATGTTATTGACAGAAAAAGCACACCCATCAGAGGTTGATGAGGTTAAAGTGTTTACTGTCTCTTTTGAAATTCACATCAACTTAGGTACTTCACTAGTTGAGAAAAAACCAGTTACTGCTTGAATAGCCTCCTTGGTTATAGTGTGTGTCCTTTCCAAATACATATTTTCCCCATGAACACGACTCAGAATAATTCAGATATGTTCCTCTTCAAAATCTCAAGAAAATAAGCTGCATTATGAAAACCTTTCTCATAAACCCTAATATACTCGGGTTGAATCTTTTTGTTTTCATCACAAAGGGATTTCAACTAAGAATAAGTTGACAATGATCCTAAATCCTCAATTTTACAATCAATGTAGCTAGACACTTCTGCTTTCACTATGACACCATTAGGAACTTGAGATAAAACATTATAAGACACAATTTGTTCCAACATAGAGAAGAAAACTACAATCAACAATATAGTCTAGAGTAAAAAGAAGATGCCAAAAAAATCTCCACCCTAAAAGCATCTCAAACTTTTGTACTTGAGGGAAATTTTATTTTAGTTCTTTAATGACACCATATGTCGAGGAAAAGGCTTTCACCTGAAATGCTATATATATTATGAATGTAAGTTGAGAAGCATCCTTAGCTTTGAGAAAGTATCAAAAGATATTTTTGAGAGACTTTTGATGTACATCGAATAGACATTGAGGATCTAAAATACTTAAGTGGGTTAACTTATAACCAATGGGAAGATTTTGAAATAGAATACACCAAGTATAGTGGTCCATCCTTGGCTCAAGAATAGTAGACCAAATGATGTGAATATTGTATTACCAATTGATAATAGAGACTGCAAATAGCATCATTCATTCAAGGTAGGCACCATACATAAATGGGGAGATAGAAATGAATATCCTTTCTGAAGCTTATAATTCTAAAATTATACAATATCACAATACCATTTCCAATCCTTCCACCAAGGTTTATAAAATTTGCCACCAATTTTTGAACCATATCAATTAGGATGAATATCTTTACCACCTAAAAAATTTCACAATCCTAATTGAAAAAATGAAATTTACCCTTGGCTTGATTCTAAGATAAATCACATTTTTGGTAACCCTTAAAAAAATATTAGGAAGGTTTTAATTTCCTTTTCAAAGATTCTTTGTAAGCGGACAATGTTGAAATTGTAAAATAGGAAACCACAAAATATTTTGTTACTTGATAGAAATACAATTACGTAAATTAGTGTTAAGGCATTGTAGCTTATTGAACTTGCCAAATGCTTTTCATCACAAAAATTTCGTAAACTTGAATAAACTCTTTCATAAGAAAAAGGATGTAAAGACCATTCCCCTTTTTTATATTAACATTTAATATTTATATAAAAAGTAAATAAACTAATAAAATATAATATTTAAATTTTAAAACACATATTTAATTAGAACTAATTTTTTTAAAAATGCATTCTTTTTGTATCCATATGTGAAATTGTAGATAAATGATAGGATCCTAGAGTTCACATTGTCTAATGATTATTAAAGCTCATTCCAAAATTGATTGTTACAACATAGTTGCTTTGGACAAGAAAAAGTTTTGGCTAATATTCAGCAAATAAACTTGTCATTACATATATTTTAATAATTTCTATGAACAATTTGGCGGAAACAACATTCCAACATTTTAGTTGTCGAGGAATGAGAAGGTTTACAAAAAAAATGAGCTTTTTAAATTAACACATTACATTGATAACAAAAAGTATATAGTATCTAAGGTCAAACTTTTTTTTAGGAGATTTAATATTCACATGAAGAAATCAAATATATAATGATATTTAAAAAATCAATAGAAAAGTTAGTTTATATTTATTTTATTTTTTTATTTAAAGAGTTATTCATTCAATTTTAGTTTTTTATTGATATATAATTATTTAAGTTTTAATTTTAAATTAGTTATTTTTTTATATATTTGTAAGTAACTATTATTTTTATTTTTAGAAGAATCGTTATAATTCTTATGTTTTTTGGTTTTTTGAAAAATCAAAATATATTGACTATGGTTTTGCTCATAGTTGGGTTAAATGGGTTTTTTCCTGCATTTCTTCTGCTCATTTTTCAATATTGCTTAATGGTTCCCCTTCTGGCTTTTTCTCTTCCTCTCGAGGTGTTAGGCAAGGTGATCCTTTGTCCCCCTTTCTGTTTATTCTTTTAGTTGAGGCTTTTAGTAGAGCCATTTTTGCTACTAGATCTTCAGGCCTTTGGAAAGGTATTAAGATAAATGGGTATCCGATTTCCCCCATTGTCTTTTTGCAGATGATACTCTTCTGTTTGGTTCAGCCTCATTGGCAGAGGCTAGAGTCATCAAGAAAATTATTGTAGATTGCTCTTCTTTTTCTGGGCAGAAAGATAACAGTCTCAAATCTAAGGTTTTTTTTTCTGAATGTTTCCCCTTTAGTACAGAGTAGGTTGACTCATTTTTGAGGTTTTGAGGTGGGATCCTTTCCTTGTAAGTATTTAGGCATTTCCTTTTTTGTCGGATCGGATAAGACAATGTTTTGGGACAAAGTGGTTCATGTGGTATCTTCCAGAATTTCTTCTTGGAATCATAAATGGCTTACTTTAGTTGGTAAGATTCTTCTGATCAAGTCAGTTCTTAATGCTATTCCTATTTATTTGATGTTTGTTTTGAAAACTCCTCCCAAGGTTGTTCATGAGCTTAAGGTGTCTTTAAGATCCTTTCTTTGGAATGACAATATTGGGGGCAAGAAGAAGATCCCTCTATTAGCTTGGGATAGGGTTTGTCTTCCTAAGGAGTTAGGGGGTTCAGGTATCAAATATTTAGTTACTCAGAATAAAGCTTTGGGGACTAAACTTGTTTGGAAGCTCTATAAGGACCCCTCAAGTAAATGGGCCTCTCTTAAGTTTGCTAAGTATCCGAGGGGGGCTCCTAGAGAGTGGTTATTCAGAGCTTCATCTCTTCCAAAAGGGTCAACTTTTTGGAATTTTATTTCTAGTTGTAGATTGGTTATCCTTCCCCACCTTTCTTGGGTAATTCATAATGGGAGAAAGGCACAATTTTGGGATGAAGTTTGGAATGACCATGCTACCTTGACTTCCATTCAGGATTGGTCTCCTTTATCTAATACCCTCATTGATCATTGGGGTGTGTTTGTTGTTGATTATTGTATTGTTGATGTTTCAAGTCCCTATCCTATATTTTGTTGGAAATCCATTGATTATGTGTTGATAGGTCAAGAACTCAAAGATGCTTATATGCAGGAGCTTGAGAAGAGATTGCTAGTATTTCAGAATAAGGGGGATGATTTGATCTGGACTAAGAAGGTTTCAGGTTCTTATACAGTAAGGGAGGGATATAAGGTTTTGTCTCATTCCTCTTCTATCCCCTGTTGGCCTTCTCAGCTCTTTTGGCATTCGGCTTGTCTTCCTAAAGTTGGTTCTTTTGTCTGGCTTGCAGTTCAAGATAGAGTTCTTATAGGGATGAGATTAGATAGGCTGGGGATTACAGCTGTGTTTCCTTGTGTGTTTTGTGGCTTCTTCATGGAATCTATGGACCATGTGTTTTTGCATTGTCTATTTGCTTCAGATTGCTGGCGTTGGCTGTTTGGTAAGCTTGGATGGTCCTCTACTATTTGTTCTAATTTATTATCTCATTTTTGGCTTGGCCTTTGTTGTATTCGACTTCATTTTAGTCATGTCTCTGGATTGTTGCTTCATCTATTGTTATTTGGTTCTACTACTTATCAAGTTTCCATTAGTTTTATGTTCAAAGTTATTCTATATACTTTAGTCGATTACTACTACCGAAATATTCAATCGGTATACACAGTCCAGTCGGTTATAGAAGAAAGTAGTCACTGAGCATAGTATACATCGAGTTGTCTACCGAGTATCATTCCATGTCTACCGAGCAGCAAAGATGACACACCAAGTTGATATACACAGAGCGAAATGTGTTACCAGATTCATTGAACCTAGACATACATATGAAAACGTGTTACAAGATCGAGGCACATAGAACCATTATCACATTGGAAATTGTACTTAAAGATTGTGTATGATTTTGAGGTCATCTAACCAATGAAATATTTTGCATGGTTATTCATTCGATAAAATATATTTGTAAGATCGAATCAATGAATGGATCACCGAGATAAGAGATCTATTTATACAACATGGATTAAGCTAAGATATATACATGTCGCATAACATAAACGAATATATAGAAATATATGAAGCAAGACATGTGAAAAGCACTAAGTGTTATGATTGTTACAGAGACACAGAGGTCACCGAGAAGGATTTCAGAGAAGAGTCAAAGAACAGAGTAAACAGAAGGGTTTATTGAGTTACTATATGGGTTACCGAGGTATGCTATAAGCAAGGTAATCTTACTCTGAGCACATAGAATCTGCTATAACATTCCAGATGTAAAGTTGTAGATATTTGTAATGATTTTATTGTAATATTTTGAAGTTGTAAGAGAAACCTTTAACAAGGTAAAAGACTCTAATCAAGTCTATAAATTGTAAAGCCTCTAACTAGGTGCAACATTTAGACTAATTGTTGTAAAATCCTTTAGCAAGGTAGATCTAACAGATCTTGATACTGTAGCTCTAACTGAGCAACCTTTATTATTGCAGTAGTGAAGTTGTGGGTGCCATCCCCACCACAGTTTTTCTCTCTAACCAAGAGTTTCTGTGTAACCAAAATATATGTGTTATGGAGTGAATCATGTATGATTGTTATCTATTTGTTTTAGCTTTATATTATGTTACTGCACTATTTGGTTTATGCATAACAGTAAAGTTATTATTGAAGAAATGTTTTGAAGTACTGATTCACCCCTCCCCTCTTAGTACATTAGCTTTCCATATTCGGCCTAACAATTGGTATCAGAGCTTCAATCTTGGAAAAGGGTTTAACTGCCTAAAGAGAAAGATCTTATCAATGGAAGGCTATAAACAATCTTGGAGGATTGTGTATCTGGAAGAAGAGTTGGATCATGCTAATCAAGTGATTGCAGACATGCAAAGGCAAATGCAAAAATCTCTAAAAGTGAGAAGAAGATTATCTGATGATTTGTAGGACTCTCAAGAGTTAGTGGAACAAATTGAGACATCATCTGAAAATAGTATATTTGAAGAGACTGAAGAAATAATTGGAGTATTGAAAGAAAAGAACAAAGCACTGGCTGATCAACTAAAAGCAATGAAAAGAGAACATGAACATTTCAGCACACAGGTGATTGAAAATCTTGATGCATTGAGGACAGCCGAGGATAAAGTAAGAGATCTAGAAAGAGAGAAACAACATCTTGAAGTCTTAGTATCTAATAAGAATGATGAAATCACAAGGATGACTCGAATTAAACAAAACCTGTCAGATCAACTAGGTTATGCACATCATGAAGCAAATTTGAAAGATGGTGAGAATCAAGCATTGAATCTTGAAGTATCAAGGTTGACCAATGAACTTGAAATAGAGAAGAAATCCAAAGAAACACTGAAGAAGAGTCATGAAGCATCAAAGATGTTGGATGAGCAACCGAATACAAGAAGACCCAACAAAGATGCAGGACTCAGTTACAAAGGAAAAGACTCTACCGAGAAGGAAATTCATACCACTGAGAGAGGAGAATCATCAAAGCAAGCTGGAATCAAGAATAACATCAAAAGAAAGAAGCCTATTTGCAACTACTATGGAAATCAAGGTCACACTGCCAACATGTGCCAAATCAGAAAAGATAAGCAACCGAATGTCACTAAGTCCAATGGTTATTGTTACAACTGCAATAAATATGGTCACACATCTAATCAATGTAGGACAAAGTCTATTAACAATTATCAGAAGGCAAAATTCAAAGGGTTTTGTAAAAACTGCAATAGATATGGACAAGTACCGAGAAGTGTTGGTTTAAGCTAAAGAACTACATGTGGTCTGTACACCGAGAAAATGCTAGAGGTTACCGAGCTCACACAAATCCTTATCGACAATATTCTACAGTACCATGGGATTACAATACAAGGATATGGTGTGAATGTTGTGGAAGATATGGACATATAAGTGCCAACTTCTTTATAAGGTTTGGGATGAACAACCGAAGATCATGGAGAAATCCTGGTATGGCATATTTTCATTGTCACAAAGTTGGACACTTGGTTGGAGATTGCAGAGATCAACCTAGAAAAGACACTAAGGAAATAAAAGACAAATTACAGATGATTTGGAAAAAGAAGGAAATTGTGTCAAATGAACAAAGCACCTTACCTACCAAGTTAGGTGCACCTATTCCAAATTAATCGGTAAAGGTATGAAGGGAATGCATTCTCTCAAGGTTAAATCTTAACAGTTCCTATTATATTATGTACTTAATTCAAAATCTGCATAGTTAAAGATGTATTAGTAAGTTTGAAATTCTATCAAAGTCTTTTGGAGCACTATACAGGAAACCTGTCAAGTCGGTGAATACAGGAAACCTGTCAAGTCGGTGAATACAGGAAACCTGTCAAGTCGGTAAATGAAGGAAGTTTGGTTACCCGGTTAAAGCAGAAAAAGGAAAGACAGTTTAGTGGAACTGAGTGCATTTAATGTTTTTGACCTAACCCGCATGGAGCCCGATAAGGCATATTATGTACTTAAAGCATTTACGCAGTCATTTTTACTTACCAAGTTTTTGAGAGAGAAGAGCAAAGCGAATCTAAGGCGATCAAACATCCTACAAAGCAAATTCAAGGTATTTACATCAATCTCAACGCATTGTTAAGCTGGTTTATCGATCTTATCAAGTTGCTATTATTTGCTAAGTGTGAAGCATCTACCATTTGAAAATCCTGAAACCCTAAGGATCTTTTGTTAGTTTTTTATCTGAAATCTACAAATGGCACCTAAGATCCAAGATCCCATTGTTGTCAAGAATGTTGAGAAGCCCTCACTAAAATACTCGTTAACTCCCAAAGTTGCATCTGAACTGGATGACAAAACTGCATTTTCACTCATCCCGGATAGAGTGTTATTAGTCGAGGATGTGAGATTCTTCACCAAATGTCGTGTTGAAGAACTCGGTCATGTTGAAATCAAAGACACCTATGATGAATTATGCATAGATGGTAAATTGAATAGAAAGTATGAGCACATTAAGATCAAGGGATTAACTGAAGCCCTGACCTATCCCCGTGTGTTCAAACCCCAGTGGGTCAAGTTTGTTCTGAGCAGAGTTCATGATGACTTCATGTGGCTAGAAGAGAAACCGTTTAAGATTACCAAGGAAATCATTCATCTGATTACTGGTTACCCTATTTATGATCATGCCCGAGCCCAAAAGATGATATCACAGAAGGAATTGATCAGTTTAATCAGAGTGGAATCAAATTGCAGAGGACTAAAATTGAACAATGTCACAGATGAAGAACTAAAATTTGCCATTAGAGTAATAGGCTACTGTTTCTTCCAATCGGCAAGGGAAAATAGTGTACCCTGTGTAGCAGTAGACCTAGCATACAAAATTGTGAAAAAGGGAATGAAAATTGATCTTTGTGAGGTGTTGCTAAAAAACCTGTTTGAGAATCTGAACACCATCAGGAAGCCAAAGAAGAACAACTCGGCTAATACACTAAAGTTTGGATCACTACTTGTATGCATGTTTTTTTATTTTGAAAAATTCTTTCCATCAGTCGGTAAAGTTTGGGAACTACATCGACCAATCACCCATCAGATTAATGACTTCATCAAAAAGTTGGGTGATAATTTTAATGATATTATGGATGATTACTTCAGTAAGTTTCAAGAGAAAATGCATAACAGATACCGGATTCCACCCCAGCTAGTGGCGAAATACAAAAATGACATATGTTTTGAAGTAGACACTGATTACTGTTATGTGAATGTTGTGGAACCAAGAACTCAATCTTTGTAACTGATGGGTTATGAGATTGATCTTGACATCACACAATAGCAAATTGATGCATTTCTTACATTGCCAAGACATGTTACCGGGCTGATGTATGGAACCTATGAAGAAGTGAAGGAAAAAGTAAAAATGAGCATTGTAGTACCCAAAGCTACAAGAAAGGCAACAAAGATGATAAAGACATTATAAGAGAAATTTAGAGAAGACTCTTCCTCCACACCTGTCAAAGGCACTTTAGCCATTACCGAAGAGGAATCTGAAGCCCAAGAGGTAGCTATAACATTGAGCACCAAATTGCCCAAGGGAAAAGTGTTGAAAAGAAAGAAACAAGACACATCAAAGGCCTCACCGACTCCACCAGCAAAGCAACCTAACACTAGAGCATCTGCAGCTTCACCGAGTAAGAAAGCAAAGAGTGTTACTATTCCTAAGGTAACAAAAACTTACAAGAAAACTACTCGGAAACTCATTTTGTCAAAAGAGTCTAGTGACACCGAATCTGAGGATGCAAGCAAATTTCAGATTGTCAAGAGCAAGAAGGTAAATGTACATAGTGTGGAAAATTTCTGTGCTAATCTGAAAGAATATGGTGGATTTGGATCATTTAGATATGTTAAGTATGAAACCAGAAATAATGATGAAAAGAGACAAATTGAAGAAGCTGTCATCTGCACACTTCTAAAATTCCGGTTAGCTCCATTGGAATTATCTAAGTCACTTCCAAATGAATTATATTTACATATTGACAATAGGTGGAACTATGCAATGGACTCGGAGAAATAGATCAGAGAAAGAAGTTTGGTACATCTCTTTCCTGACATGTCAGTAGCTGAAATAAAAGAACATCTGACAACCTACAACTCAAAGTTTCTCTTCAAACAAAGAGCCTTGGAACTGATGAATGGGCTGTATATTGAAGTAGAAAATGAGACAAAAGCAAAGTGGCAGGAAATATTTAAAATCAAGGGTGCTGGTGAGCAAGCTGAACTTGAAATTGTTGATGTCATCGAGCAAGATCCTGATGTTCCCAAGCAAGACCCTACTGACACCATTCAAATAGATGAAGATATCATGGATACAGAGGCACTGGAACAGGAAATGATAGAAGGCAATGCATATGCAAAACTTGTATCCAATGAATTAGTCTTGGAACAAGTTCAACCTTATCCATAGGTCAATCAACCTGTCTCAACCGAAACCCCTCAGGATACGGATCAAGGTACCGAAGGTCACAAGTCTACAGTAGGAGAAGGTACTACTCAAGAACAGACGTCTCAAGCACCTTCTAGCACTGAAAATGTTGAAACTAAGACACCGAGTACTGAGACACCAAAGGACACTATAGAGGCTAAAGAAACCAACCAAAGTGTTGCCTCTACCGAGCAACCTATCGAGGGTCATCAAGCCTCACAAGCCATTGTATTAGTTCCATCGTTGAAAGGTAAAGAAAAGAAGATGAAAAAGCATAGTTTTAAAGTTGATTTGTCAAAACCAATAGTGTTGCCCAATGTAGACATATCAAAATTAAAGGGGCAAGCACTCATTGATTTTGGTGAACTATGCAAAGCAAAGGCCGAACAAGAGAAGCAAATGGCGATTCAAAAGAAAAATAAAGTACTTCAGAAGGTGAAAGCACTCTTAATAAATATGCTACCTGAAGCTACAGTGTTAACAGTTGCAGCCATCCACATTCAACTAGATGAACTCCTAACAAAGATAGAGACATCTGGAGTAGATGCATTAGAATATTTGAGCAAGCTAAAAGACAAGGAGCTCACTACAAAAATGATAGAAGAAGTGTAGAAAGCTATAGCTATTGGCAAAGTTAAACTTGTCAAATTTATTGTTGAGTTGACTCCTCAACTCAAGCACATTCTTTATTTATTTCAGAAACTCTGTACATTTTCTTTATTCATTAAAGACAAAAAATAAAATAGAGGCAATTGAGAAAGAGATCACCGATCTCTCAAATAAGTTGACCATAGAGCCCAATTCACTTCAGAATTTCTATACAAAGCTACAATAGCTCATGGCTCAACAATTGGACCTCAGAAATGAAGAACACAAGATCAGGATGGACATAATGACACTTCAGACATTTTTCCTTCCTCATCTTTCATCCATGCAAGAATAGATCAACTGAGCCACATACTTGTCTACTACACCAAAGGGAAGCACTCTAGATGGCTGAATATCATTATTGGCTGATATTCAAGTGCAAAATTCTTTAATGGATAGTGTAAAGGATGACCTCTCTGTCGCTCTCACCGAAGCATGGACCAAGTACAAATCCATTTTTGACTAGTTGCCACCACCAAATGGTAATTAAGTCTTGATGTTTGTCAAAAAGGGGGAGTGATATAGTATTCAAAGTATCAAACAAAAGGAGTGTACTATACAGGGGGAGTATACCGAGTAGAGTAGGCAGAGTATCCAAGAGTAGTGTACCGAGCAGTGAACAGAACAGTAAGAAAAGAACAAGTACAACACATAGAACATTGATCACTGAGCATGCAAAATCAGAGTTTTGTACAGTATATCGATAAGGGGAGTATATTTGGATTTACTATTTCATTGACTATTGTATATACTGTTAGTATAGTCAAATTTTAGAAGTATATAGATTATTGAGTTATAACTTTGAAAGTAGTTTTTGTCAAACATCTCAACTAATGTCAAAAGGGGAGATTGTTACTACTTATCAAGTTGTCATTAGTTTTATGTTCAAAGTTATTCTATATACTCTAGTCTGTTACTACTACCAAAATATTCAGTCGGTATGCACAGTCCAATTGGTTATAGAAGAAAGTAGTCACAGAGCATAGTATACACCGAGTTGTCTGCCAAGTATCATTCCATGTCTACCGAGCAGCAAATATGACACACCAAGTTGATATACACCGAGTGAAACGTGTTACCAGATTCATTGAACCTAGACATACATATGAAAATGTGTTACAAGATCGAGGCACATCTAACCGTTATCACATTGGAAATTGCACTTAAAGATTGTGTATGATTTTGAGGTCATCTAACCAATGAAATATTTTGCATGGTTATTCATTCGATAAAATATATTTGTAATATCGAAGCAATGAATGGATCACCGACATAAGAGATCTATTTATACAACATGGATTAAGATTAGATATATACATGTAGCATGACAGAAAGGAAGATATAGAAATATATGAAGCAAGACATGTGAAAAGCACTAAGTGTTATGACTGTTACAGAGACACAGAGGTCACCGAGAAGGATTTTAGAGAACAGTCAAAGAACAGAGTAAACAGAAGGGTTTACCGAGTTACTATATCTGTTACTGAGGTATGCTATAAGCAAGGTAATCTTATTCTAAGCACATAGAATCTGCTATAAGATTCCAAATGTAAAGTTGCAGATATTTGTAATGATTTTATTGTAATATTTTGAAGTTGTAAGAGAAACCTTTAACAAGGTAAAAGACTCTAATCAAGTCTATAAATTGTAAAGCCTCTAACCAGGTGCAACATTTAGATTAAGTGTTGTAAAATCCTTTAGCAAGGTAGATCTAACAGATCTTGATACTCCTAACAGTGTAAGCTATTAGAAATAGCTAATCATGTAGCTCTAACTGAGCAACCTTTATTATTGCAGTAGTGAAGTTGTGGGTGCCATCCCCACCACAGTTTTTCTCTCTAACCTAGAGTTTCTGCATAACCAAAATATATGTGTTATGGAGTGAATCATGTATGATTGTTATCTATTTGTTTTAGCTTTATATTATGTTACTTCACTATTCGGTTTATGCATAACAGTAAAGTTATTATTGAAGAAATGTTTTGAAGTACTGATTCACCCCTCCCCTCTCAGTACATTAGCTTTCCATATTGGGCCTAACAATTTGGAATATTTGGCTTGAGAGGAACTCTAGGATTGTCAAGCATAAATCTACTTCATTGGTGGATGTGCTGGGTAGGATTCAATCTTCCATTTCTAAAGTGGTGCTTTCCTATATTTATAAAAATTTGGATAATTTGTGTTCCTTTTCCCACTGGGATAATTGGGTGACATGGAATTGGGAGGCTCTTCGAGTCACTCCCTCTCATGGGGTTTTATCATTACGTTTATCTTTTGTTGTCAAGCGTAGGCTTGCTAAATGGTCCCCTCCTCTACAACTCTCTTTTAAATTAAATTTTGATGGGGCTGCCAAGGACAATCCTGGCAAATCTAGGATTGGAGTTGTCCTTTTTTATCATAATTCAAAGATTGTCAAAGCTGCTTGTAAATATATTGGTTTTGGTTCTAACAATTCTATAGAATTATGTGCTTTATCATTCGGTTTGGATTTATCTATTTCTCTGAACATTAAGGATAGTGTCATTGAAGGGGATTTTTATGTTGGTTTTTCATTCGGTTTCCAATAAGAAATATGCCTCCTGGCACTTACAACACCTTTTAGACCGAATTCTTGCTCAATTAAAGTGCTTTAGTTCCTTTACCATTTCTCATTGTTAGAGGGAAATTAATTATATTGCTTATTTTCTTGCTAATAAGGCAGCAGTTGAGGGCTTGGAATATTTGGAAGTCTCCCCTACGGATATTCCCTCTTCTTGCATTAGCATTCTATTTTAGTCTTCTGTGGTCAACATTTCTTGATTATTTTGTTGATTTATGGGCTTGGGGGCCTCAAGTTTGAAGTGGTCTAGCATGTGTTTTCTTGTTCTTGTAGGTGTGTAATATGAGCTTAGATCATTTATTTCATTCTTTAGGATTGGTGGTGTCCTCTCTATAAGTTGGTAGTCTGATGCTTTCATCACACACCCTGTTCGTCATGGATGTTCTTGTATGTATTACACTAGGAGGGTGTTGTCCATTTGCTTATCTTGTGGTAACACTTTTGCTGATGGCATACATGTTAAGTATTTTCTCTATGAATGGTGGTGGTGATGGAGTTTTATCCATGCGGTATGTCTCTTTCATGTTTCCTTTTTCAGTCGGATCAGGTTTATCTGGTTACTTATTAGAATATGATGTTCTCACATGCTCTTTTTCCCATTCAGTTCTTCTATAATCATTACTAATCTTTGGCATTGCTTATTATCATGGAATGTATCTTGGGTGATTGGTTTTGGTAATTATGTATGTTTGTGCTCTTTATCTTGGTTGCTGATCATTTCTTTGGATCGTGGGCTTGATAATTATGTTCAAGCGAGTTTGTTATTTCAACTTCTATGAGATTTCGTGCTTTGCTTCAAGTTGTAGTTGTTATGATGTCTTCTCTCACTTGGTTTGGGTTATATACGAGTTTACTATTTCTTTATTCTTATCATTTTTTCCTCTTCATGTTTCCTTCTAGTGGTTGTCTTTCTCATATGTTTAAGATGAGGATTGTGGGTGGGAGTGCAATCTGCTTCATGCAAATGACTTTATTCAGGCTTGAAAGGTGGTGGTTGTCTTTTGGATCTTGGAAATTGCAGGTGTTATGGTATATGCAGTGGTTTCTTATTTTTATTTTGCTTGCTTGGTTCTTCTTATGGGTGATCTTTTGGATTGGCCTCATTTTGGTTCCATTTGGATTCCAGCATCCTGTTCTCCTTCCTATTTGGGTTATTCTATGTTTGATCAAGGTTCTCATCATGGCATGTTCACTTGCAGCGGTTTTATTTCTTGTTTTCCGTCTCATACTAATAAATGGTTTGGAGAATTGTTCTATGTAGCTAGGGGTGGTTCGAGGATGTTCTTTTTTGGCTTTTCTAAAGTTGTGATTGGTTGTTGTTCTTCACAATGAAATGAAAGGATGGTTATGCTATTGATATCTTTTTGTATGCCTTTTATGGCAGCTTCTTTTGTATCTAATGGAAAGATTATGTAATATGGGGAGGGGTATTTTGGATTGTGCCCAGGAGGTCTCTTTGTATTGGGTAGGTAGACCTTAATTTTTTTGGAGCAATACTAAAGGGTTTTCTTACTGGTTCTTTCCCTTCAGTGCTCATTGAACCAGAAACCATGTAAAATATTAAAAATATTAATATAATTTAGTGGTATATCCACTTTTATCAACAAAATAAAAATAAAAATATATTGACTATTTATTTTATTATAATTTCAATTGTTTTTGTATCAAATGACAATAAATGTACACACACATATGAATTTTCACACCATCACTATAATTTATGAAGATACACTTTGATCTCTTTCTTGTATGTACATTTGTAAATGTTTTATAACTGAAAAAGCTTAAAGTACTACAACAAAATATTCTTTCTCAACCAAACCTCCCTAAGGATCATATCCAGAAGAGATTTAATATATAGCAATTTATTCTCATAGCTTCTACCTAAAACTGTTAGTCTAATCAAGAATCTCTCTCTCTCTCTCTCTCTCTCTCTCTCTCTCTGCAATTTGTTGATGAGTGTATGGAATTATCTCCCACCTCATAATCACATGTTCCCTATAAATGTGATCAAACTCTAGTGAACATAATTATCCATTATCATTATTCTTATAATGTTGATCTTACTATCTATTTTATTCTCAAAAAGAGCCTAAAAATCTCTTACCTTATCAAAAAGGTTTGTAGTTTATGCCTAATGAAAAAACACATGTAATATATACCTGAGAAGTTATCAACAAATGATACATAGTATATAGGTATTTTCCAAGAAATGGTACATATAAAAACCATAAATGTCTATGTGAATCAAATCCAAACCCCTCTATATCTAGAAAATCTCATATGAAACTTAAACAATTTTCCCCAATCTATGCAATTAATAGAGATTAAAATCTTAAAAAAATATAGTTAGTTCATGTATTAATTTCTTACTCTTCACAAGCTTTAGGTCTCTCTCATCAATATGGTCCATGTGCTTCTTCTATAACATGGTGTTCTCTATAAGAAGCTGTTAGGCCCAATATGGAAAGCTAATGTACTGAGAGGGGAGGGGTGAATCAGTACTTCAAAACTTTTCTTCAATAATAACTTTACTGTTATGCATAAACTGAAAAGTGCAGTAACATAATATAAAGCTAAAACAAATAGATAACAATCATACATGATTCACTCCATAACACATATATTTTGGTTACGCAGAAACTCTTGGTTAGAGAGAAAAACTGTAGTGGGGATGGCACCCACAAATTCACTACTACAATAATAAAGGTTGCTCGGTTAGAGCTACATGTTTAGCTATTTCTGATAGCTTATCCTATTAGGAGTATCAAGATCTGTTAGATCTACCTTGCTAAAGGATTTTACAACACTTAAACTAAATGTTGCACCTGGTTAGAGGCTTTACAATTTATAAACTTGATTAGAGTCTTTTACCCTATTAAAGGTTTCTCTTACAACTTCACAATATTACAATAAAATCATTACAAATATCTGCAACTTTACATCTGGAATGTTATAGCAGATTCTATGTTCTCAGAATAGATTACCTTGCTTATAGCATACCTTGGTAACCCATATAGTAACTCGGTAAACCCTTCTATTTACTCTATTCTTTGACTATTCTCTGAAATCCTTCTTGGTGACCTCTGTGTCTTTGTAACAGTCATAACACTTAGTGCTTTCACATGTCTTGCTTCATATATCTCTATATCTTCCTTTCTATCATGCTACACGTATATTTCAGATCTTAATCCATGTTGTATAAATAGATCTCTTATGACGATGATCCATTCATTGCTTCAATCTTACAAACATGTTTTATCAAATGAATAACCATGCAAAATATTTCATTGGTTAGATGACCTCAAAATCATACACAATCTTTAAGTGCAATTTCCAATGTGATAACGGTTAGATGTGCCTCGATCTTGTAACATGTTTTCATATGTATGTCCAGGTTCAATGAATCTGGTATCACGTTTCACTCAGTGTATATCAACTCGGTGTGTCATCTTTGCTGCTCGGTAGACATGGAAAGATACTTGGTAGATAGCTCAGTGCATACTACGCTCTGAGACTACTTTCTTCAATAACTGACTAGATTGTTCATACCGACTGAATATTTCGATAGAGATAACCGACTAGAGTATATAGAATAACTTTGAACATAAAACTAATGACAACTTGATAAGTAGTAACAATCTCCCCTTTTGACATTAGTTGAGATGTTTGACAAAAACTACTTTCAAAGTTATAACTCAATAATCTATATACTTGCAAAATTTTGACTATATTGACAGTATATACAATAGTCAATGAAATAGTAAATCCAGATATACTCCCCTTATCGATATACTATACAAAACTCTGATTTTGCATGCTGTTTTGTTCACTGCTCAGTTCACTGCACTTGGATACTTTGCTCACTCTACTCGGTATACTCCCCCTGTATACTATACTCCTGTTGTTTTATACTTTGAATACTATATCATTCCTATAATACTATATCACTCCCCCTTTTTGACAAACATCAAAACTTAGTTACCATTTGGTGGTGGCAACTGAACAAAAATGGATTTATACTTTGTCCATGCTTCGGTGAGAGCGATAGAGAGGGCATCCTTTACACTGTCCATTAAAGAATTCTGCGCTTGAATATCAGCCAATAATGATATTAAGCCATCTAGAGTGCTTCCCTCTTGTGTAGTAGATAAGTATGTGGCTTGGTTGATCCGTTCTTGGACGGATGAAAGATGAAGAAGGAATAATGTCTGAAGTGTCATTATGTCCATCTTGATCTTGTGTTCTTCATTTCTGAGGTCCAATTGTTGAGCCATGAGATGTTGTAGCTTTGTATAGAAATTTTGAACTGAATTTGGCTCTGTGGTCAACTTATTTGAGAGATCGGTGATCACTTTCTCAATTGCTTCTGTTTTATTCTTGATGTCTTTAATGAATAAAGAAAATGTGCAGAGTTTCTGAAATAAATAATGAATGTGCTTGAGTTGAGGAGTTAACTTAGCAATAAATTTGACAAGTTTAACTTTGCCAATAGCTATATCTTTTTGTACCTCTTCTATCATTTTTGTAGTGAGCTCCTTGTCTTTTAGCTTGCTCAAATATTCCAATGCATCTACTCCAGATGTCTCTATCTTTGTTAGGAGTTCATCCAGTTGAATGTGGATGGCTGCATCTATTGACATTGTAGCTTCAGGTAGCATATCTATTAAGAGTGCTTTCACCTTCTGAAGTGCCTTATTTTTCTTTTGAATCACCATTTGCTTCTCTTGTTCGGCCTTTGCTTTGCATAGTTCACCGAAATCAATGAGTGCTTGCCCCTTTAATTTTGATATATCTACATTGAGAAACACTATTGGTTTTAACAAATCAACTTTAAAACTATGCTTTTTCATCTTCTTTTCTTTACCTTTCACCGTTGGAACTAAGACAATGGCTTGTGAGGCTTGATGACCCTTGATAGGTTGCTCGGTAGAGGCAACACTTTGGTCGATTTCTTTAGCCTCTGTAATGTCCTTTGGTGTCTCGGTGCTCGGTGTCTCAGTTGCAACATTCTTAGTGATAGAAGGTGCTTGAGATATCTATTCTTGAGTAGTATCTTCTCTTGCTGTAGACTTGTGACCTTCAGTGCCTTGATCCGTATCTTGAGGGGTTTCGGTTGAGATAGGTTGTTTGACCGATGGATAAGGCTGAACTTGTTTAAAGACTGATTCACTGGATACAAGTTTTGCATATGCATTGCGTTCTATCATTTCCTATTCTGGTGGCTCTGTATCCATGATATCTTCATCTATTTGTATGGTGGCAATAGGGTCTTGCTCGGTAACATCAGGATCTTGCTCAATGACATCAACAATTTCAACTTCATCTTGCTCACTGGCATCCTTGACTTTAAATATTTCTTGCCACTTTGCTTTTGTCTCATTTTCTACTTCAATCTACAGACCATTCATCAGTTTTAAGGCTCTTTGTTTGATGAGAAACTTTGAGTTGTAGGTTGTCAGATGTTCTTTTATTTCAGCTACTGACATGTCAGAAGAGAGATTTACCGGACTTCTTTCTATGATCTGTTTCTCTGAGTCCATTGCATACTTCCACCTATTATCAATATGCAAATAAAGTTCATTTGGAAGTGATTTAGATAGTTCCAATGGAGCCAACTAGAATTTTAGAAGTGTGTAGATGATAACTTCTTCAATTTGTCTCTTTTCATCATTATTTCTGGTTTTATACTTAACATATCTAAATGATCCAAATCCACCATATTCTTTCAGATTAGCATAGAAGTTTTCAACACTATGTACATTTACCTTCTTGCTCTTGAAAATCTGAAATTTGCTTGCATCCTCAGATTCGGTGTCACTAGACTCTTTTGCCAAAATGAGTCTCTGAGTAGATTTCTTGTAGGTCTTTGTTACCTTAGGAGCAACAACGTTTTTTGTTTTCTTATTTGGTGAAGCTATAGATGCTCTAGTGTTAGGTCACTTTACTGGAGGAGTCGGTGAGGCCTTTGATGAATCCAATTTCTTTCTTTTCAACACTTTACCCTTAGGCTATTCAGTGCTCAGTGTTATAGCTGCCTCTTGGGCTTCAGATTCTTCTTTGGTAATAGCTAAAGTGCCTTTGACAAGTCTAGAGGAAGAATCTTCTCCGAATTTCTCTGATAATGCCTTTATCATCTTTGTTGCCTTTCTTGTAGCTTTGGGTACTACAATGCTCATCTTTACTTTTTCCTTCACCTCTTCATAGGTTCCATACCTTAGCTCGGTAGCATGCCTTGGTAATGTAAGGAATGCATCAATTTGTTGTTGTGTGATGTCAAAATCAATCTCGTATCCCATAGGTGACAAAGAGTGAGCTCTTGGTTCCACAACATTCACATAACAGTAATCAGTGTTAACTTCAAAGCATATGTCTTCTTTGTATTTCTCCACTAGCTTGGGTGGAATTCGATACCTGTTATGCATTTTCTCTTGAAACTTACTGAAGTAATCATCCATAATATCATTAAAATTATCACCTAACTTCTTGATGAAGTCATTAATCTAATGGGTGATTGGTCGGTGTAGTTCCCAAACAACTTTACCGACTAATGGAAAGAATTTTTCAAAATAGAAAAACATGCATACAAGTAATGATCCAAAATTTAGTGTATTAGCCGAGTTGTTCTTCTTTGGCTTCCTGATGGTGTTCAGATTCTCAAATAGGTTTTTTAGCAACACCTCACATAGATCAATTTTCATTCTCTTTTTCACAATTTTGTATGCTAGGTCTACTGCTGCACAGGGTACATTGTTTTCCCTTACCGATTGGAAGAAACAGTAACCTATTACTCTAATGGCAAATTTTAGTTCTTCATTAGTGACATTATTCAGTTTCAATCCTCTGCAATTTGATTCCACTCTGGTTAAACTGATCAATTCCTTCTGTGATATCATCTTTTGGGCTTGGGCATGATCATAAATAGGGTAACCGGTAATCGGATGAATGATTTCCTTGGTAATCTTAAATGGTTTCTCTTCTAACCACATGAAATCATTGTGAGCTCTGCTCAGAACAAACTTGACCCACTGGGGTTTGGACACACGAGGATAGGTTAGGGCTTCAGTTAATCCCTTGATCTTAAGGTGTTCATACTTGCTATTCAATTTACCATCTGTGCACAGTTCATCATAGGTGTCTTTGATTTCAACATGACTGAGTTCTTCAACACGACATTCAGTGAAGAATCTCACATCCTCGACTAACAACACTCTATCCGAGATGAGTGAAAATGCGGTTTTGTCATTCGGTTCAGATGCAACTTTGGGAGTCAAAGAGTATTTTAGTGAGGGCTTCTCAACATTCTTAATAATGATGTGATCTTAGATCTTAGGTGCCATTTTTAGATTTCAAATAAAAACTAACAAAAGATCCTTAGGGTTTCAGGATTTTCAAACGACTGACGCCTCACACTTAGCAGATAATGGCAACTAGATAAGATCAATAAACTAGCTTAACAATGCATTGAGATTGATGTAAATACCTTGAATTTTCTTTGTAGGAGGTTTGATCGCCTTAGATTCGCTTTGCTCTGCTCTCTCGAAAACTTGGTAAGAAAAAATGACTGTGAAAATGCTTTAAGTACATAATATGACTTATCGGGTTCCGTGCAGGCTAGGTCAAAAACATTAAATGCACTTGGTTCCACTAAACCTTCTTTCCTTTTTCCTCTTTAACCGAGTAATCAAACTTCCTTCATTTACGAACTTGACAGGTTTCCTGTATTCACCGACTTGACAAGTTTCCTGTAAAGTGCTCCAAAAGACTTGATAGAATTTCAAACTTACTAATACATCTTAATTATGCAGATTTTGAATTAAGTACATAATAAAATAGGAATTGTTAATATTTAACCTTGAGAGAATGCAGTCCCTTCATACCTTTACCGATTAATTTGGAATAGGAGCACCTAACTTGGTAGGTAAGGTGCTTTCTTTATTTGACACAATTTCCTTGTTTTTCCAAATCATCTGTAATTTTTCTTTTATTTCTTCAGTGTCTTTTCTAGGTTGATCTCTGCAATCTCCAGCCAAGTGTCCAACTTTGTGACAATGAAAACATGCCATACCAGGATTTCTCCATGATCTTTGATTGTTCATCCCAAACCTTATAAAGCAGTTGGCACTTATATGTCCATATCTTCCGCAGCATTCACACCATATCCTTGTATTGTAATCCCATGGTACTACAGAATATTATTGGTAAGGATTTGTGTGAGTTCGGTAACCTGTAGCATTTTCTCAGTTTGCATACCACATATAGTTCTTTTTCTTAAGCCAACACTTCTCGGTACTATGTCCATATCTATTGCAGTTTTTACAAAACCCTTTGAATTTTGCCTTTTGATAATTGTTAACTGACTTTGTCCTACATTGATTAGATGTGTGACCATATTTATTGCAATTGTAACAATAACCATTGGACTTAGTGACATTTGGTTGCTTACCTTTTCTAATTTGGCACATGTTGGCAATGTGACCTTGATTTCCACAGTATGAATTCCCAGCTTGCTTTGATGATTCTCCTCTCTTGGTAGTATGAATTCCCTTCTCGGTAGAGTCTTTTGCTTTGTAACTAAGTCCTACATCTTTGTTGGGTCATCTTGTATTCAGTTGCTCATCCAACATCTTTGATGCTTTGTAACTCTTCTTCAGTGTTTCTTTGGATTTATTCTCTATTTCAAGTTCATTGGTCAACCTTGATACTTCAAGTTTCAATGCTTGATTCTCACCATCTTTCAAATTTGCTTCATGATGTGCATAACCTAGTTGATCTGATAGGTTTTGTTGAATTCCAGTCATCCTTGTGATTTCATCATTCTTATCAGATACTAAGACTTCAAGATGTTGTTTCTCTCTCTCTAGATCTCTTACTTTATCCCCGACTGTCCTCAATGCATCAATATTTTCAGTCATTTGTGTGCTAAAATGTTCATGTTCTCTTTTCATTGCTTTTAGTTGATCAGCCAGTGCTTTGTTCTTTTCTTTCAATACTCCAATCATTTCTTTAGTCTCCTCAGATATACTGTTCTCAGATGATGTCTCAATTTGTTCCACTAACTCTTGAGAGTCCTGCAAATCATCAGATAATCTTCTTCTCACTTTCAGAGATTTTTGCATTTGCCTTTGCATGTCTGCAATCACTTGATTAGGATGATCCAGCTCTTCTTGTAGATACACAATCCTTTGAGATTGTTTATAGCCTTCCATTGATAAGATCTTTCTCTTTAGGCAGTTAAACCCTTTTCCAAGATTGAAGCTCTGATACCAATTGTTAGGCCCAATATGGAAAGCTAATGTACTGAGAGGGGAGGGGTGATTTAGTACTTCAAAACTTTTCTTCAACAATAACTTTACTGTTATGCATAAACCGAATAGTGCAGTAACATAATATAAAGCTAAAACAAATAGATAACAATCATACATGATTCACTCCATAACACACATATTTTGGTTATGTAGAAACTCTTGGTTAGAGTGAAAAACTGCGGTGGGGATGGCACCCACAACTTCACTACTGCAATAATAAAGGTTGCTCAGTTAGAGCTACATGTTTAGCTATTTCTGATAGCTTACCCTATTAGGAGTATCAAGATCTATTAGATCTACCTTGCTAAAGGATTTTACAACACTTAAACTAAATGTTGCACCTGGTTAGAGGCTTTACAATTTATAGACTTGATTAGAGTCTTTTACCCTGTTAAAGGTTTCTCTTACAACTTCACAATATTACAATAAAATCATTACAAATATCTGCAACTTTACATCTAGAATGTTATAGCAGATTCTATGTTCTCAAAATAGATTACCTTGCTTATAGCATACCTCAACAACCCATATAGTAACTCAGTAAACCCTTCTGTTTACTCTGTTCTTTGACTGTTCTTTGAAATCCTTCTCGGTGACCTCTGTGTCTCTGTAATAGTCATAACACTTAGTGCTTTTCACATGTCTTGCTTCATATATCTCTATATCTTCCTTTCTGTCATGCTACATGTATATTTCTGATCTTAATCAATGTTGTATAAATATATCTCTTATGACGGTGATCCATTCATTGCTTCGATCTTACAAACATTTTTTATCGAATGAATAACCATGCAAAATATTTCATTGGTTAGATGACCTCAAAATCATACACAATCTTTAAGTGCAATTTCCAATGTGATAATGGTTAAATGTGCCTCGATCTTGTAACAGGTTTTCATATGTATGTCCAGGTTCAATGAATCTGGTAACACGTTTCACTCGGTGTATATCAACCCGGTGTGTCATCTTTGCTGCTCGGTAGACACGGAAAGATACTCAGTAGAGAGCTCGGTGCATACTTTGCTCTGAGACTACTTTCTTCAATAACCGACTAGACTATTCATACCGACTGAATATTTCGGTAGAGATAACCGACTAGAGTATATAGAATAACTTTGAACATAAAACTAATGGCAACTTGATAAGTAGTAACAGAAGCTTATTGTGATCCCTAAAATTATGAACTCTTAAATTATTATATTCCACAATGGGAGCATCAAAATGGAATAAAGTATCAAATCAAACTCACTTAGGCAAGTCCACGATTTCATACACTAGATATGTCATTATTCCTTATTAGGGAGAAATTGGACACCAACATCATTAAGTTTACTCATTTATAGAAGGATTCTCACTAAATTTGAAACATGTAGAAAGACCCATTATCCCAATACAAGATTCCATCTCTACCTTTTCTAATGGTCTTAAGAGATTCTGTATCTCCTAGATACACAATACCACCACCAAATCTCTCTTAACTTGATACCTTCTCCTTTTTTATATCTATATTTAATAATATTCTCTCAATTCAATAAGATATGCAAGCTTGTGTAGGTCCTTAATTCTATATCATATTTTGAATCCTTTTCCTTCTTATTCTTGCAACATCTTCTAAACTTCCCTAACTTACCATAGCACCCACACTTGGATATTATGAGACTTGAATCTTATGAGACTTGAAACTCCACTTGATTTGGAGTACCCATAGTTGATAATGTAATTACAAGAAAACAGAAGAACAACTATAAGACACCAATACCATGTAAAAATATTTTTGAAATAAAATCAATCTCCCAAGATCTAGATTAATATGTTATTCATTAACTTGAGATATTACAGTACACTTCTAAACTCCATGCTCTTTCAAGGAAACCCAACACCTAAACTCAAGAAGGAATCAAGCACAAAATTCTATAAATAACCTCTTAGCCAAGCTCTATATTATATTCTAGAAATCAATAATGAGAGATAAGCTTAGTAGAATCTTCTCAAAAAATTTGATACCAATATTTAATATTATAAATTAAAATATCGAATACATCATATGAACTCACACAAAATATTTCACAAAAACTCAAAAATATTAAATACAATCATTCAATAAACCTAATTGTTGTTGTACTAAACTATAATCTAATTTACCAATGGCTTTAAATATTGTTGATATGTCATATAAAGTATTTATGGTGGTGTATAACACCTTCCTACCAAGATTGACCAGCCTTAAGATAAATCTGCTTGTGGTTTTAGATTCAATGTAATGCGTCATGACTTCCTAAATAGAATAGAATAATGTAGAAATAAGTTGTCACTTGACAATAAAGAGGGGTAAAAATTTATTCAAAATAGAAAGAGAGATACAACAAAAGAAGGTGAACTGCCCAACCAAGAGAACTACAAAGAGTTATCCAAATCAATAAGTTGATCCATCATATGAGACAACTCAGGAGATAATTGAGCCCTATTCTCAATAGACGAACCCTCCATAAATTCAGAGGCCCATTTGGCAAGACAATCGGCCACCCCATTCCATTCTTTGGGAATATGAAGTAAAGTGACTCACTCAAAAGAATCACAAAACAATAGAATCTACAGGATAACCAATTGTGACTGCCAACTAACACCATCAAAGTATTGCTGATTCAACAAAGACACCACTATCTAGGAGTTAGATTCAACAACAATTTGCTTCCAGGGAAGAGAACAACTACGTTCCAACGCAACCAAAATAGCAAGGGCCTCCATATAGTTATTTGTATGGACACCTTTGTAGATAGAAAAAAGATACTGGACTTGCCCAGAACTATCACACCCCACTCCACCAATGCCAACATGCCTAGGATTGCCCCTAGAAGACCCATCCATATTAATTTTCAAAACACCAAGATGAGGAGGGTTCCAATGACCCATTCTATAAAAACTCTGTAAAGGATGACAACATCTATTCCTCATAAGTTGCCAAGCCACCTGCATACCACGACTAGAAGCATCCCCTTGAAGAGAAAAATTAAATTGGTTATATATATTAATCTCCCCAGGAGCCACATCCCCAACAAGGTCACAGTTAGCCAAAATTGTCCCCCAAAGAGAATGCATAATTTTCGACCACATGTGTTGAACATCAAACCTGATATCCTAGAAAATATGACAATTTCATTCTAACCAAATGTGCCAAATAATAAAAGTGGGTCCTAAAGACTAGGTAACCTTTAAAGAAAAATCAGGCTGCAAGGACCCCACAAAGTTTCCAGACTGCTACTGAAGAACAACAACAGACTATTGTTGTAGAACATCAACAAGAGAAAAATCGCCAAGAGAAGAGGGAAGTTGTAGAGAAGGAGCAACAAATGTAGGAGTGAAAGGGGCAGAAGAGTCCACGACAATAGTTTCATCAGCAAAGGCTTTATCAATAGTAAGGGGCCCATGATATTGTTACATTAGCATAAAATGTGGATATATCATGTTGCGCAATGTCCATTACTCTTGCAATTATTGCATTGCTAGTCTTCCTTTTGTTGGGTTGGGTATCTTTCATGTCATGAAATATTCTAAGAAGTGTAACTGCTTCGTGGTAGGGTTGAAATGAACTCCAACAATGTTCTCATTCATGATGTGTGTGAGGGAGACAAGTGTCGGGAGTTATTGTCAGGTTGGTCTTCATGATTTTTTCCTTCGAGATTCACTGAGTTTGACCATGTGGTCTATTGTAAAGGTATATGTTTCCTTTGATCTATAGATTATGTGCCCTGACTTATATGTTGAAATGTAATTTCATATCTCTATCTTGTGTATTTGAACATGTGGCATTAATCTATTCTTGTTGATGTGTAATTTTTTAATTATGTTAATTGGATTTTATTGTAGTCGTTACATTTGGTATTAGAGCTCTAGGTTTCACACTAGGGCCTTTATTTCACTATGTTAAGTTGCAACAGTTGGCTGCATAACCCTCTAGTCAATTGCTTAGCACATTTATGTGTAAGTAATTATAGATTGAGTCTATAGTTCAATCAATGTGGACCCACTAGAGTAGTGAGGGAGAGAGCCTCCTCGTTTTCGTTACACCTGACAAGAAAAGGAAAGATGTCCCTTTCTTTAGAGTTAATAGAAGCAAAAATAATTACTCTTAGAGAAATATATCTTGCATATATATTTGTGTTTGGATTGTATGCGTATATTTGTGAAATGTATGACTTCTTGGTTTCCCTTGTTGATAGAACCTTGAAGTGCTTGATTATCTTTGTGCATTCTCTTGATTGGAGTGAATGTCCAACTTTTTCTTAAGATCCAATATCCATTGAATCTAATTGGAAAAATATGAACTCTATAATGCGAGTGATGCATTTGAAGTTAAATGATTGTTCTTTTGTATGTGATGTCAAAAAGAAAGTAAAAATTATATGAATTATGTTGCATGATTAATTGATGGATGATTTTTGCTTAATAATAGTATCATAATGTACTAAGAATATGAGTGTTTGCAAGGTGTCATGCAAATTTTTAATCCCTTGAAGTGACTAGTGTTAGTCACTTAGTTATGAGAAATATTTCAAGTTTGATGACTTATTTTTGGTTATTGATGAAAATGTTCCTTCTGTTGTTGGGGCTTACATTGTGTTTTTAATTTTTCTTATGAATGGTTTAGTCACCAAACTCTTTCTTCTATCTATTTTGTTACCATTAGTCATGTTGTCCATTTGGTGGAAGTGATTATGTGTTGATTTGATGTTTTTTCATCGATGTCAACACTAGCTGTTTCGATGCTTTACCGACACCCTTCTGGTCTTGGTAGGTTGAGTGGTTTCTGGTTGATTTGAATCTAGCATGATCCGGTAGGCTCTGGTATGATTTGGTTATGGAATTATCTTGTTCATGATACTCATGCTCATGTTCAGTAATTTGGTTTTGGTCTGGTGATCAGATGCTATCCTATTTTCTTAGAAGCTTGGTTTCTGGTTTCGGTGAGGGTTTCACCGATAGAGATTTTGATGAAGATCTTTGATGAATTGCATAAGTGGTGTTGGTGCAGCTTCTGGTGGATTTTCATGATGATGTTGGTGATCATTTTTGAGACTTGGTGGATGGAGATCATTGCTGTAGCGTGTGGACCTATACTGGGTCTCGGTTGATCTAGGTTATGGATCGATTTTAATGAAATGTGTAGATTGGACCTCTCAATGTGTTTACAGGATGTCGTATGTGTTGGATATTATTTGTTTGGTCTAAGGATGACATAGTTTGTAATTATGTAATTGGTTTATTATCTAGTGGCTGACCTGATTGTTTATGGTCATGGTCAAGGAATGTAATGTGTGAATAATGTAATATCATTCAGGTAGAGGATTTGGTCGATCATTGGAGATCGAGTTGGGTTTATGTAAGAGGATTTAGTCCTTAGGTATTGAGCTTAACCAGAACTATACTCAGGCATAGGAGATGCTATCTTTTGTAGTTCAACACTTCTCCAGATTGTAGTATGGATTTCTATGTAGTCAGTGAGACTCCTTTTGTGATGAGAAATTCGCTCTAGGAAGTTGGCTTTCTTGCAAGTGCAGACCCCTCAATTGTAATTCACATTCTTACTGCAAAAGTATTATCTAACTGTGGGTAGGCTTCCCACTGTGATTTTTCCCTTTACTGGGTTTTCCACGTACAAATCTTGGTGTTATGTGGATGGTATTTATTTTATGATTGTTGTTTATTCTTAATTGGTTTAACTACTATTCCGATATTTGGTTTAAGCATTCCGGTATTAATGTTTTGGGTTCGGGTATTAATTTTTTAATTGCTAATGGTTCTGGTAATCCGTGAAACTGATTCACCCCCCCTTCTCAGTTGTCTTCCGGTTACACAGTATGGAAGATTTGGATGGAGACTCATCTGAGATGTCTTGGCAAGGAGATTCAGGAGATCACATAAGATGGTGTCACACCTTATAATCCAGGATTTGGCAATCCTCCTCTAGAAAACCTTGATTAGGAGCTTGAGAATTATTGTAGAGCAAGAGAAGCCCTCTTGTGTGCACTTTTTGATCAGAAAATAATGGGATTAACCGACAAATCATCTGCAAAATCTATATGAGATAAGTTGGAGACTCTTAATGAAGGTGACCCTACAGTGAAGATTGCTAAACTTGATGGTTATCGGGTGAGATATTAAAACCTGAAGATGGAAGAAGATGAAAGGATTACTACATTCATGGAAAGGGTAAATGAGATTGTTATGGGATTACAATTTTGTGGTGGAACTCTGAGTGAAGATGAAATTATTTCTAAAGTTCTGAGAGACCTACCACTGGCTTACAAAATGAAGTCTACTACTATTAATGAGTTGATAACAATGGCTAATACATCTATCAACAAAGATACCTTGGTTGGGAAACTATCTACTTTTGAGCTTGTAGAATTTGGACTTTTTGGAGCTATGAAGACTGAACCTGCTTTTCATGCATCTACATCTCTAACTAGTAAGCAAGATCAGAAAGATTTATATGAAAATGAATTGGAAGATATGAAGAGAGAAGATGATGAGTTTGAGCAACTTGAAGCACTATTTTCTAGAAGAGTACTTAAAGGATCGGTAGAAATTAAGTATGAAGGAAAAGAACCTTTTAAATGTTTTGCATGTAATAAGATTGGTCATTTTGCATCTAGATATCCTGAAAGGAATTCAAGATTTGAACAAAGAATTAGAAGATCATTTAAGCCTAACCTTGGATATCAGAACAAGTATAAGTACAAGAAAAATAGAGACAAATCATGCTACATAGTGGATGAGGAAGGCATTACTGATTTTGATGATGAATTGGCAAAAGACTCTGCTAGTGGTTCTAGCAATGGAAAGGAATGGGTGTTACTGGCTATCAAGGAAGATGATCTGAGACTAGAAGAGAATGTACCTAAAGAGAAGGCACTTGCTGCTAAAATTGAAGACAAGGATGAATGGGTAATTGATAGTGGTTGTTCACATCATATGACTGGAGATAAAGGAAAGTTTCTGTCTTTGCAAGAATTTGATGGCGGTCTAGTTAGATTTGGAGATGACAAAGCATGTATGATCAAAGGAAAAGGAACTATATCATTGGATGGTAAGAACGTATTGACAATATTTATTATGTTGAAGGTTTAAAGCATAATATTTGGAGTGTAGGACAATTAGTGGATAAGAGATTTTAATTACAGTTCAAGGATGGAAAATGCAAAATCATTAAAAGATTTGGTTTGGAGATTGCAACCGGTACACAGACAAAAGGTAACATATTTCATTTGAATTCCAGTGAGAAGACATGTTTGATTACACAGATTGATGAGAGTTGGCTATGACATTAAAGGTTGTGTCATGTGAATTGTGTTTGCATTGTAAAGATCAGTTCAACTAAGGCAGTTAGGGATATACCTAAGATTGTGAAGCCCTATAATCTGGTATGTAAAGAATGTCAAATGGGTAAATAGGTCAAAACCTCTTTTAGGAGTATACAAGATAAATCAAATGATGTTATTGATATTATTCATACTAATTTGTGTGGCCATGCTAGAGTTAAAATTTTTCAAGGTGATACATATTTCATGCTAATAATTGGTGATTATTCTAGACTGATGTGGGTTACTTTTCTGAAAGAAAAATATGAAGCATTTGAAAAGTTTAAAATATTTAAGGCTAAAGTGGAAACTGAGACATGATTGAATATTAAATGTTTGAGGTCAGATCATGGTGGATAATTCACATCCGGTGAGTTTAATAACTTTTGTGAGAAGTATGGTATAAGAAGACAATTTTCTGCTCCACAGACACCTCAACAAAATGGAGTTGTGGAAAGGAAGAACAACACTATCTTGGATGCTGTTAGAAAAATGATGATGGAAGATAGTCTACTTCATATCTATTGGAGAGAAGTAGTGAGCATAACAGTTTATACATTCAACAAAGTACATATCAAAGGAGAAATTGTTAAGACACCTTATGAATTATGGTTTGGCAATACACCTACAGTTAAGTATTTCAGAATATTTGGTAGAAAATTTTATATCAGGAGAGGATATTATTAAGAAATTTGATCCTAGATGTGATGAAGGCATATTTCTTGGTTATTATAATGAAAACAAAGCATACAGATGTTATAACAAGAGATTACAGATAATTGTGGAGAGTGCTAATGTCAAAGTAGATAAGCTTAACAAAAGTCAAATAAGAGTTTATGAGAAGGAATCGATAGTGGAAATGATTATATCTGAACTGGTAGCACCTTTACCGGAACAAAGTGTTGAACCAGTTACTCCAGTAGTATTAGAAAATTCTATAGTAACTAAAGATCAGAGAAGAGGAACAGAGAGTCAGAGGACTCCTAGGTATGTGAGATTAAATAATTCAGAAGATCAGATCATTGGGGATAAGAGCAATGGAGTGATGACAAGAAGAAGACTAGAAACTAATGAGGTATGTTTAATTTCACAAGTTGAACCAGTATCGGTAATTGAGGCATGTAAAGATGAATATTGGTTGAGAGTTATGGAAGAAGAATTAGATCAGATTGAGAAAAATAACACATGGACTTTGGTTCCCTGACCTACAAATAAAAATGTTATTGGAACTAAATGGGTTTTTAGGAAAAAATTGAATGAGGATGGTCAAGTTATAAGAAATAAGGCTAGATTGGTTTGTAAAGGATATTCTCAGAAGGAAGGAATTGATTATGGAGAGACTTTTGCACCTATAGCTAGGATTGAAGCTGTAAGATTATTTCTTGCCTATGTTGCTTATAAAAACTACAAGGTTTATCAGATGGATGTTAAATATGCATTTTTGAATGGCGATATTGATGAGGAAGTTTATAATGAGAAACCTAATGGTTTTTTACTATCAGATGATACAAATATGGTTTGCAAGTTAAGGAAAGCTTTATATGAATTGAAACAAGCACCTAGAGATTGGTATGCAAGGTTGGATAAATATCTTTTGAAACTTGGCTTTACTAAAGGTAGTGTTGACAGTAATTTATATTATAAGATCATTGATGATGATATACTAATTATTGAAGTATTTGTTGATGACATTATTTTTGGAGGTGGAGATAAATTATGCACAGATTTTTCTAAGAATATGGAGAAATAATTCGAGATGTCTATGATTGGTGAGATGAAATTTTTCTTAGGTTTGCAGATTACTCAAACTGACAAAGCTATTTTCATTTGTCAAATTAAATATTCTAAGGAATTGTTGAAGAAATTTGGTATGGGAGATTCTAAACTGGTAAGTACTCCTATGGTTACAAGTGAGAAATTGACAAGAAAAGATGTTTCTGCACTAGTAAATCCTACAAGATACAAATCTATGATTGGAGGTCTTCTTTATTTGACTTTGACTAGGCCTGACATTATGAATGTTGTTTGTATTGTTTTAATATTTTAGAGTGACCCTAGAGAAAATCATGAGAGTACGGTGAAAAGGATTTTTAGATACTTGCAAGGTACATCAAAATAACCCTAAGGATGATAACTTTACTTTATGTGCATATACAGATGCTGATTAGGCTGGGGATGTTGATGACCAAAAAAGAACTTATGGTGGAGCTTTCTTTCTTGGAAAGAAGTTGGTTTCATGGATCAGTAAGAAACAATCATGTACTTCTTTATCTACTGCTGAAGTTGAGTATGTTGCTGTTGCTACTAACTGTACATAGGTTTTATGGATGAAGCAAATGTTGAAGGATATTAAGGTAGATTGTGATGCACTTGCAGTTATTCACTGTGATAACTCTGTTGCTATTGATATATCAAAGAATCTGGTATTTCATTCTAAGACAAAGCACATATCTATCAAGTATAACTTTTTGAAGGAAAAGGTGGAAGCAAATGAAGTTAGATTGGTTTATGTGAACACTAAAGAGTAGATTGCAAATATTTTCACTAAACCTTTTCCCAAGGAATCATTTGAGTACCTGAGAGACAGATTGAGAGTTTCTGCCCCTCTGGTAGAGACTTGATTGATGCATTTTGGCATCAATTCGGTATGCATTATTAGAGATACTATTCATTACGACATTGATGTGGGGATGCTACTACTCAGAGGGAGTAGTCATCTTTGTGATTCAGTGGTTTGTGTTTTTGCTTTGATATTTTTGTCAGATTTATGGCATTGATGTCAAAGGGGGGGTGATATAGATGTGAAAAGAAAACTTAAGGAGTTGTATACATAAGGGGGAGTTTGGTCTTTATTTCAGAGTTGTATGCAGGTGATTGTTGGTTGTCTTCCATAGGGGGAGACTTTTTTGGCATTTCTTGGTACTTAGATGTTTTTCACATCTAGTGTTGCTATCAATGTAAAAGGGGGAGATTATTTTCCATTTGGTGGAAGTGATTATTTGTTGCTTTGATTTTTTGTCATTGATTTCAACACTAGCCGTTTGGATGCTTTACCGACACCCTTTGGTCTTGGTAGGTTGAGTGGTTTCTAGTTGATTTGGATATGGCATGATCCAGTAGGCTCCAGTATGATTTGGTTATGGAATTGGCCTTTTCATGATACTCATGCTCATATTCAGTAAGTTGGTTTTGGTTTGGTGATCAAATAATATCCTATTTTCTTAGAAGCTTAGTTTTTGGTTCTGGCGAGGGTTTCACCGACAGAGCTTTTGATGAATTGCATAAGTGGTGTTGGTGCAACTTCTAGTGGAGTTTCAGGATTTTGTTGGTGATCATGTTCGAGACTTGGTGGATGGAGATCATTACTATAGCGTGTGGACCTATACTGGGTCCTGGTTGATCTAGGTTATGGACCGATTTTAATGAAATGTGTGGTTTGGACCTCTCGATGTGTTTCTGGGATGTCTTATGTGTTGGATATTATTTGTTTGGTCTAAGGCCGACATGGTTTGTAATTATGTAATTGGTTTATTATCTGGTGGCCGACTTGATTGTTTATGGTTGAGGCTTTGTTTATATAGATGTAAGATCTCATTGTAGATAATCATGGCTATGTTAGAGGTCATGGTCAAGGAATGTAATGTGCGAATAATGTAATATCATTTAGGCAGAGGATTTGGTCGATCATTAGAGATCAAATTGGGTTTATGTAAGAGGATTTAGTCCTCTGGTATTGAGCTTAACTAGAACTGTACTCAGGGATAGGAGATGCTATCTTTTGTAGTTCAACACTTCTCTGGATTGTAAACTGGATTTCTATGTAGTCAATGAGACTCCTTTTGTGATGAGCAGTGCGCTCTAGGCTATTAGCCTTCCTGCAAGTGCAAGCTCCTCAATTGTAATTCACATACTTACTACAAAATTATTATTTGACTATGGGGGTAGGCTTCCCACCGTGGTTTTTCCCTTTACCGTGTTTTCCTCATACAAATCTTGGTGTTATGTGGATGGTATTTATTATGTGATTATTGTTTATTCTTAATTGGTTTAACTGCTACTTCGGTATTAAACTTTTAATTGCTAATGGTTTCAGTAATCTATGACAACTGATGCACCCCCCTCTTCCCTCTCATCTTCTGGATATTTGAACTGTCTAACAAGTCATGCTTGATTTATTGTTGAACTATGCACATTTATGATTTAGCATTAAATTCAATAATTTTCCCTCTTTTGTTTTTCTTGTAAAAAATATCAAGGTGGTTATTCCAAATGTTTGATATCATTGGTCCTATGTTGTGTTAAGTGTTGTTCTCTATCATGTACATGATGAACACTGATAATTCATTCAAGGGAGTAGATAGCGGAGAGCATACCAAGCTTGAACTATATTTGTATTTTTATTTAACAAAATATATTGTATTTATGAAATTTCAAAAGATACATAATATTGTGTGAATTAATTAATGCTGAGAAAGATGCATGTTGAAGTGAATTGCTTTTCTAATAAGTGTAGTTTTATTTGTACATGTGTTTTGGGTTTATGTTTTTGAGATGGGTGCCGAATATAGAATCACAGAGAAGGATGATTCTCTTTTCAAGAAAATCTGGACAATTTGAAGTGCTTTGGCCAAAGTCTAGTGTCCATTGAAATATATGGAATCAACCTAGCAAAATTTATTAATATGTTTCTCTACCATATCTTAATAGTAGGATACATTGCATTTCATACAAACAAATTCATGTAGATATATCAAGTTGTATTGAACTTCTTCCTACTTATTATTTCTAGGTAGCTACGTATTGTAGGGTTGGGTTCTTCAAGCAAGAAGAATCCAAAGGAAGCACAATCTTCGTGGTTGGGTGGAAAAAAACCCAAACCATGTTCTTGTCTCTTAGGCTTTGCAGATGGTTGTGTGGATTGATGGCAGCTAGAGACATCATTGATTATGTGTTAAATCATTACCTTTATATTACTTGTATTTTATAAAATTATGGTGTGGACTACAATGCATGAGGGTGTAAGTTATACTTGAAGAGAACATGGTTATATTGAGAGGGGGAGTGAGGGGGGCAAGGGGTGTGAATAATGTAACAACCAATTTAAACTTTTTCAACTTCGATCACAAGTATAAACTTATCACATTAACATATCCATTGAATACCAACATTCATATGTGATTTAACTAATATGAGCACAAATAGAGCATGAGATATATATGTGGAAACCCTTATGGGAGAAAACCATGATAAATAAATGCTTGTATACAATTCTTATTTTACAATGTTTTGTAGGCACCAACCTACTAGAGGCACCAAACCCTACATTTGTGAGCACCAACCGACTTCACATAAATATGATTTTCCACCTTGACAATGTTGCTTCTTCAACAGATGATAGACATTACAATCTTTTCAAATCTACATATCTCTTTTAGAATCTGTAATAATTCACTCTTCTATATCTATTGGATTTTCTTCTTTATATTTGCATAACATTCTTTATTAATATCCTCCATTAACATTCTCTTTTATTTTATATCTACATATTCTTCTATTGAACTCTCTTTCAACTTTACATAGACACTTTCATTCATTTGCTATATATGATACATTATTTCCATTCAATACTTGTACATATATATCTTCATAGACACACACACTCTCTTTTTATTTGCCAAACAAAAGTATCATATATATGTCCATACTTGTATGAAGAAAGACATCTCCCTTCATACCAAGTAGTGACCACCTTAAATAGCACCACTTCAAAATAGATTACTTTATTTAGTAATCACACCTCTTTGATTATTATTTGTTTCTTATTAACTAATGTTTTTATTGCTTCTTCCTTAATTGCACCTTTCACCTTATTAATATTGCACCCTCACACTAAATGAATTGCTGCTTTGAAAATTGTTTATAATTACTACATAATAATTAGTTTGGTTGTAACTAATAAGCATTCCGATTTCTCTTTAAACTCTTCACAACCTTATTGATCTCAATCATAATGAGATCGTTGCATATTATAATGAGTTTCTGTGATATTAATCACTCATAGTAATTACATCTCCCATGGAATATTTAGTTGTCTCCTACCTTTAGAATAGTTGATCCTTTGAATTGTATTTTCTCAATTTTACAATTAATAATTTTATAATTTTGTAATTTGCAACAAAGTGGTGTAAATGGATTAAAGTGTGTATATTTGGAGCCCAATTTTCAGTCCTTATTAATGATTCGCCAGTAGGCTTTTTCACTTCAACTCAAGGCATCGGGCAAGGGGACCCCCTCTCACCATTCTTATTTATTATTATGGTAGAATCATTTAGTAGGATTATCAAATTCAAAGTTGCCTAGGGGTTGTGGCAAGGAGTTCAAATTGTGGGCACTTCCATATCGATCACACATTCTTTCTTCGCAAATGACTCACTTCTCTTTGGGAGATCTAACCTCCAGGAAGTCAAACAAATGAAGAATGTCCTTGACCTATACACAAGCATGTTTGGTCAAAGAATAAATGATCATAAGTCTAAAATTTTCATCTTCAACACATCCAAGAAAATACCAGACAAAATTATTTCTACATTGGGTTTCTCATTGGAAAATTTGTCCTCTACCTATCTTGGTAGTCCAATCTTTATGGGTACCAATAAAGTTGGCTACTGGAGGCCCATCATTGAAAGGATCAAAAACATAATTTCTTCCTGGAAGGTACGTTGGTTATCTCTATTTGGTAGAATATTGCTTACTAAAACAATATTATCAACCATACCAAACTATTTCTTGTCAATTCTTCAAGCACCAAAATCTATCATACAACAAATTGATAAAATCATAAGAGATTTTCTTTGGACCAATAATATGTCTAGGGAAAATAAAATTCCATTAGTATCTTTAAAAGATATGTCTTCTTCACAAAATGTGGGTGGCACAAGTCTGCATAATCTAGCATTTAGAAACAAAGATTTTGGAGGGAAATTAGTCTGGCAAATGTTCAAGAAACCAATAGCAAATGGTGTAGACTCCTGCAAGAAAAATATCTTGATTCACATGAACCAAATAGAATTATTATAGTTCTTGACCCCCCTAGTGGATTGATAATATGGAACTTCATGATTTCTTCTAAGGATGTAATTACAAAATATATCTCTTGGGAGGTACATACCAGAGAAAGCATTGACTTTTGGGAAGATTCATGGAATGCTTTACCTCCTTTAATACAAAATGATGAATTGGTTAGTGTTTCTGATATAGCCAAGGACTCTTGGGGCACAAAATTAATTGATTATGTTAGTGCTATTGATATACATACAAGTAAGGCATGCTGGAAAGATCCTTCGGTTTTACCAATCTTACCTTTACAGATATCAATTTTCAAATCTGTACTAAATGAAAGGATTGTATACATTTCTAATAATTTTGATTCACTATTTTGGGTGCCATCTCTAGAGGGAAATTACACAATTAAGCAGGGCTATAAGGCTATTCAATGTATGACAAATACAAAAAACAAACAAAGGGCATTCTTATTTTGTTGGCACAAAGCTATACTCCCAAAGGCTGGCTGTTTTGCTTGGTTAGCACTCAAAAAGCGTATTCTTACCAGTGATCAACTTCAATCTTTAAATATGGCACAACCTTTCCAATGCATTTTATGTAACGAATCAACAGAATCAGTGGATCATCTCTTCTTGCATTGCAATTTTGCACAACAGTGTTGGCATTTTGTCATGAATAAGCTTGACTTGTTCTTCCCATTTCCAAATTCAATTTGGGACATGTTTTTATCATTGCCAGTCCTATATTCAAAATCAATGTTAGAAAGTATATGTTATTGTTCACCAGTTGCAATCCCATGGACCATATGGTGGGAGCATAATAAAAGAATCTTTAGGCAAGCTCACTCTCCTATCCAATCTGTTCTTGTTGTCCTGGAAAAATCTATTTCTGAAATGGTCAATGCCAATGCTCAGAGATTGGAGGGAAAACATACCTTTATGCCATGAGATGCTACAATTATTAAGATATGGGGTGACATCAAGTTTCCTTCATTCCCATCCCCCATCTACCATCATAAACAAAATAATTTTAGATCCAACATTAAATGGCAGCCCCCACAATCATACCAATTTAAAATTAACTTTGATGGAGTGTCAAGGGGAAATCCAGGGAAAGCTGGGATCGGGATTGAAATTAGAGATAACTTGGGTAATCTCTTGGCTTTGGAATCTGCAAGTATTCAACCAGATATGAATAATTTGGCTGCAGTTACTGCATTGTTGAATGGGATGGTCATGGAAAGAAGATTGGGGCTGAGGCATATTCATGTAGAAGGGGATTCATCTATTATCATTAATGCTTGTATCAAGAGACATGCTTTCAATCGTCGCATTTCTTATATACTAAAACAAGCATGGTCATTGCTGGACTCATTTGAAGAATGTTACATTTCTCATACCTACAGAGAAGGTAATAAATTGGCAGATTTTTTGGCTAATATGGGGTGTGAGCAGGTACTCCTTGACTCCTTGGCTTCAGATATAAACATCTCAAAATTCCCCAAGCTAGTAAAGATTGTTAATGAAGACAAGATTTTTTCACATGTGAACCTACAACAGATATGATTATTTGGTATGTGTGGCACACTGCTGAGGCTCACGGGGCATGGTGGTTGGCTCCTCCGGTACGACATTCACAGTGAAGGCCGAGGTGTTTTCATGATGTCATTTCCCATAATGGGATGTTGTTATGGGGCTTCTTTTTATTGAAATTCTTAATATCCCCTTCATTTTTATTATAGCCCATTATGTATATTCAGGGGTTTATATAAACTTTGTAATTAAAATAGATACAATGTGCTTTAGTGGTCAGGGGGTGAACTCACAATGCTGGTTCCCACTTTTTGGTACATCCTGATTTTTGCTGAAATCATACATTTTGAAAATAATATAAGGATTTAAGCTTTAAAAGGTCCCATTTGAAGTAATTAATTGAAGAGAGTTAGATCAAAGGCTCTTAGATCAAAATTTATTAGGTAGAACCTCTCTACTTCTAAATCATACTTACAATGGAGTCTCCTTTGCATCTATCAAATGCTGATAAAAAACCAATTTTACATTAGCTTTTGGGAGGTCAAATGAATTCATTTAGAAGTTTTGTTTTTTAAAGTATTTAGTCCTTATTATAAGCTTTCCAAATAGTATAATTTTTAATATATTTAATTTCATTTATATATTTTTATTTTATATTTTATGAATGTAGGTTTTTCATTGAACATGAACTTCTTTATTCAATGCATTGGGAAAAATAGTAAACTAATTAAAAAAAAAACTAAAAGATATCTATGCACTAGGTATTGATGTCTTCTTTCTAACAAAAAAAATAAAATCGAATTTTGATATATATTGAACAAGTTATGTGTTCAAAAGTACACCTATATCTAAATTATAATTAGTTAGACTTCAAAACTTAATAAAATGAAAAATATTCAACATATCACTATCAAACCAACTGCATGCCCTGGGTATTGATGTTACAAACTAAAATTCAAAATAATTAAGTTTTTATCATTTATTGAAAAAAGGTTATGCATTTCGGGATGTACACCACTCTTAAAAAATGTTGTTTGCTATAAAAAACTATTTTTTGAGGGAGATAGAATTATTGATGAAAGTTTATTAAAAAAAACATGAAAAAATATATTTAGAATCTGCAAACAAGATGTTACAAATCACTAGTTTACATCATCTTCAAATTCTTAATGGTTTAAAAGTTATAGGTGTCGAAAATTGAAGGTTTTTCCAAAATGTTCATCTGAGCGTCAAAGTTGGTCAAAAAGTGGGAACCAGTATTGTGAGTTCACCCCAGGGTAGATGCATATTGATGGCATCATGTACTTTTTTTTGATGCCTTGGATTTTGTTAATAGTATCAGATTCAGACTATAGAATAGGGCTCTCCTTCGGGATTTTATCTATATGTTTTTACTTGAGAAAGGATATAGGGTTTTCTTCACTGGTTCTTTCCCTATTGAGCTCTTGAACCAGTTATTATATTAATATATTATTAGTGGCTTGCCACTTTTGCCAAAAAAATAATAATAATTTTATATTATTTCTTTACTTCATTACCATTTTAATAATCTTTATCGCTTCTTGTATTAATATATTTGTTGTTTTCTTGTATATGCCTTCCTTATTGTCAACGTCAACACTAATCAACATCTGACTTTATATTCTTCTTGTGCCAGCATACCTTCAACTAATTCACAAATTAACTTAATCACCACTTCCATAATTTTATGACTGCCACCATCTATAAATTAATCATTTCTATAATCTCTACGGCTGATTTAAATCTACAACTCCATATGAAGCTTGTTCACCTCAATACTTCACAAATTGGCACATTATGTATGTTTATGTTTATTTTCATATCGACAATTGTGGTCATCATGATTTCCTTCTTTTTTACTAAAATTTGTCATTCAAGCTATTACTATTATTGTATGTAACATCTAGTTTATAATTGTCCCAAATTAAGTGATATTTGTATACACCTAAAAATGTACACCTAAAATTGGTCTGAAGATAATTAATTAAATAAGCAATTATTTAATTGATCCCATTCCTAATTTAATTGAATTCACTAAGTAATTTGATTAAATTCCCCCTTTCATCTAATTATTAATAAATCTAAGGATTTATTTAATAGATTCATTTTCATAATGCCATTTGATTAATTAATTCAAATTAATTAATTCTCCCCCCATCTTCAATTAATTCTTCTAATCTTCTAATTAATTAAAACAAATCAATTTATGAGTTGTTGAGAATTAATTAGTCTTATTTGAATTTTAAATTCAAATTTACCCACATGCCTCCTAACTTCTAACCACCTAACCTAACCCCTTCTAAACCCAACCCATTTCATATAACCTTGGGTTTAATTAAACCTACTCCTCCCTCGAGACACATGGCATTCTTGGGCCACATGTACCCTTTTCTTAGACACTTGCTCTCTCATGAGAAAAGCTTCTTGACACTTGTCACCATAGAGATGACAAATGTTCCCTTTCATCCAACCTCTTTTCCAACCTCCTCCAATTTCACCATTGATATCTTCGGACTTAATCTTGACCGTTGATTCCTGCCACCTCACCCTTGGCCTTGGAAATCCTATAAATAGATCCCATTTTGGAGAAATAAGGATCCCATCTCATTTGCATCTTAGGCATTGTTACTATAGGCATAATAGCTCTTAGTTTATCATTTGAGCATTGTTATCATAGCTTAATTACATCATTTTAGCATATTTCCTAGCATAATCATGGAATCATATAGTTTAATCATTATCATTTCTAGCTAAAATGCATCATTTATCATTTAAATCCTCCATTTAGGTGTAGTCAAGTCACTGTAATTTGCCTAAACAGATTTGAGAGCAAAATTCATACTCACATTTACTAGAAGGCGATAGATCGCTTAGCTATGGTTTTATCTTTCTTTGCTTTAAATTTATTAACCATGCGTGTAATGATCTATTGAGTGTTTTGTGTGGCAGCTGCAGGTATACACTTCATAGGCGCGACAATATTCATTTTCCTTTGACATCAATGATAGTGAATTACTTAATCATCTGGACATCAATGACAACATTTCCAACACTACTATTTATATAACTCATTTAATGTGCTAATACTTGAATTAGGCACTTTTACTCATGAGATGTAATATGTTGTTTATCACATATATATTGAATTTATTATATATCATTATCATATTTATGTGGAATCAAGTTGATATTTATCTTTGAGATATTATTGTGATGAGACAAGCAGGGAAGCCTAGGTTGCATAAATAGCAAGGTGGATTCACTAATCTTTCAGGTGATTTGTGAGTATGCATGGATGATCTATGAGCATACTTGAGTACCACATTGTTAGAGGGTACACATGAATGATTTATTTATTAATTTTTATATGTGATCAAGTTGTTACGTAGTTTAAAGTTATTCTTAGTGAGAATTTGTAATCCTTAAATGATCATCTTGTACCTTGAAATGTTGAACATTAAAATGATATTTCCATGAGGTATTGATATTTGTGAATGAGCTAAAAATATGGCAAGTGCATATAAGGAAATGTCAGGAATGTCGATAAGAAAGTCAACTCATGATAGGACAACTCATGATAAGAAAGAGAACATTGTTGGAGAGAGGTAGCCAAGCTTTGTGAAACTGAATGGTAGTAATGGAATTCACACACGCCCATGTAGAAATTTTTATTGAAATGGTTGTTTGATGAATGTCATGATTGCATATATGAATATGTATTCTTTCTTGTTTGTCTTGTTTTGGTATAATGATAAACTTGATTGATACATCGAGATGATGCATCAGTTTAGGGGGGAAGTATATCACAAGCCTTATTATTTAATATTTAAATTGATTTTATATTTATTAATATTTTCCTTATGCAATAATTGAAACTTTTAGTTGGTTTTGATATTTCATCCTCCACATCAATACATACATTTAGAAAATCTAAAATAAGAAAAAAAATAAAAATTAATTTAAATGTTTTTTTTAATTAAAATTTATCATTTATTAAAAAACATTTTTATTTTCCTTTACTAAAATGCATGCTTAATTTTAAATAATTTATTTTAAACTAAACTCTCTATAATAAACTAAACTTAACTTATTTGCATTTCTTCAGGCTTTCCTTCCAAAAGGCCAGTCTGGAAGGGGATTGGCTTGCAAACCTTGCTTACCATGAAAGACTCTGTTCAAATACAGGGTACTTTTGTGGTCAAAAGTATCTGGTGTGCTTGGGAAGCTATCAAGCCTTGGCTTTGATGGGTCGGCAATGGCTTTCGAGATGGCTTATCCATGAATCAACACAACCTTTGGCGGTCACGTCTTTTATAGGTGCAAGGGTTACCTCTGGCCAAACTTCAGGGTGTCAATGCTCTACGCTTTCACAAGTGTGGCATTCAAACACCTAAGGATCTTTTTTCCAGATCTTCTACGAGCCTCCGGTCTTGGGAGGACCTCTAGGTCTAGTTTCGCCTATCTTGGCTAGATCGATAGACTTATGACCTTCTGGTTTGGACCCTTCCCTCAAATTTACTTCATAAGCTTGGTCTATCAGACCTTGGTGGAAAGATTGGAAGTGGTATCCTTGGATTCCACCATCTACAAACCCAAAATGGGTTATCTCTGGTTAGTTCCTCATTTTCCTATGGTTCATATTCTCAATCAGTGGTGGCACTTGTAGTCTTCTCAAACTTCCTAGAGATTCAGGTTTTGGTTGTCTAGTCTGCCATCACCGAACCTAAGATTGCACACTTTTCTTGGTGTGTTTTCTTTCAAGGTTTGCCTTTGGGTTCTAGAATCAAGCATTTGGGAGTTCCTGATCCTCAATGTCCTTTTTGTGGTCACCCAGAAAATTTTATGCACATCTTTTGGTTCTGTAGAAGAGCTCAACAATATTGGAACTGGATTCATGACTTTTTTCAGCCTTTTTGGCCTGAGCCATTTTCCTGGCACATGGCTCTTCTGGGTGATTCGCTTAGAATCCCTTATAAGTTCTCCTAGATATGGCATGCTTTCAAAATGGAGATCCTATACACTCTTTGGAAGGATAGAAATGGTGTTATTTTTTCTCACAACTGTTTAGATATTAATGTTTCGCTTTATGCTAAAGATTGCATTTATAACAATGTATTAATGTAGATTCAAGTACAAGCTGATAAGGTGGCCTTGGAGGTGGCCCACCTTCAAGAGCTCCTCCAACACTGGGGCAATGCCCCTTGTATGATTGCCTGAGTACCGCCGAACTCTGTCTCTGTCGACCGTACTCCACCCCGTGGCTACCACTGTGGTCGCAACTCCTCTGCCTGTCGCTCTTAGACCCTGCAGTCCCAACCTCCCTGCCACCCCTCGGGCGGGAGAGATGATTCTTGGCGATGCTGCTCGACTTCTCCACTGTGGTGTGGCTCTTCCTCTAGGTGGCCCTCTACTGATCCTGTGGTCTTTTCTCCTCCTGATGTTGCTAATTCTGGGTAGCCCTCTGCTACCACCTCCAAGTTTCCTTTCCTAGCTCTAACGATCTCGCCTCCCAGGTAGGAGGAAGGAGAAATTAAAAAAGATCCAAAAGATAAGTTGTTTGTGCCAGACCCAACTCCTGGCCCCGTTGATGTATGGGGCAAAAAAGATGACCCTGATCCTCCTCCCTCAGCTACCACTGCTTTGGTTGCCTGAGGAAGTTTTTTGATGAATAGCTTGTGTTGTTTTTTTTTCGGCCGTTGGCCGAGTGACTCTCGTGGGGTGATCTTGTATCCCTCGGCCTTTTTTTGTGAATATGTACTTTAATATTTTTAATTAATAGAGAAAGCCTATTCATCAAAAAGTAAATGATAATAAACTATAAATAAAAGAGAAAAAAAGAAAATTTGAGAAAGGAAAGAAAATAAGAGAATTGGTTAGTAATAGTGAAGTTTCTTTTACAAAACTTAAGTATAATATTAAAAATAAACTTTCTTCATATTTTTAGTAGTATATTATGCAAGTCAAAGTTCTCTTTTTTTTTTAAGAGGGAGGTTACTAAAGAGCTAAAGATAGCAACAAGAAGAGAATGACATTAAAAAAACATTAGAATTTATATGTATTGATATAAGCCTAGAATTTGATAGTATATATGATTGTTTTTCACTTTTAGATCATATATGACACTTCAAATTATTAATATCGTAAAAAATTATAATAGATAATATATAGTATATAGTATTAAAATTTATAATATTGATATATTATTTTAGATTGTTTATTATAAAAATACGAACTTTTTAGAATATTTATAAATGGTTAGATACAGGTGTTTCTAATTTTATAATATTTTAATATAAATTTTAAGTATCTATTTTCTTATATGAATTTAGAAATTTAGTGAATTTACTTTTTAAATATTTTTAATAAGATTGCCTTGAATATCAATTTAAAAACTTGTCATAATTTAAATGATATTTTAATATGATTTTTTAGAATAGTTTATATTATAATTGTAAACAAGATTTTTGAGTATGAATCTAGAAACTTACATAATAAATTTAAAATATTTGCATATATTAATTACCAATTTATCATTGTTTTCTAAATGTTTACATTTTTTTATTTATATAAGATATCATATGTGATCTACTAATTCTAAAAGAAGAGTAAAAATTTATTCAATTAGAGAAAGAGATACAAAGCAAGAAGGGCCACATGCCCAACAAAGAAATAAACATTACATAACCTTGTCAATTTCCACTAAATGATACTAATAATGAAAGAGAAATATTTTCATATCCTTTCAAAAAATCAGCATTCCATTGACAACATGAGAAGGGAGAAAGCTTGGCTACGAATCATAAAGGAAGTAAAGAAGACAATAGCTCAGAAGGTAGACATTGTTGTATATCTCTTCTCAAGCATTACTGCCACCACCTTCAAATGATTTGACAACTCATCAAAATTTCAAGATAGTAATTTTTTAAATTTGTCTTTAATTTCTTTATTCATGAACATAATATAATCTTACCATTAAATCTGATTGTGCTTATCCCATTTTTTCTTAGTTGCAGATTTCTTGGATCACTCCAATGCATGACTTATTTATTCCTTAGTTGGCAAATATAAGTCTAAATCCACTATCCACTTGCCTGTGATGTAAAACCAAAGGACCCGGAAGATGATGCGGGGGTGCGGGCAAAGGCAAAATAAGCTGCTCGCGGGTTTGCAACACAATAATGAGGAGCCAAAAAAGGAAACCAGGTCCGTAGGAGCTAGAAAAGATATCACCTGCCGATGGAAATAAAAAAGGGGGAATTGGCCCTCCAACGATAGAGAACCCTCCTGCCGGCAATGCATAAGTGAGTTGACCGGCTGGCCTGATCAACACAAGAATAGAACAAAGGAGCCCAAAGGAAAAAAGGGTTCCCTTGTGCAGAAAATGTGCGTAACACAAAGGTTATGTAGAAACCATTAGGCCAACAAAAGGCACATAACACGAAGGTTATGAATGTTCTCTGGATTTTCTTAGATTGATTATCCTCAAGATAAGTTGACAGAAAAAGTGCAACATTTTGGTGACTCAAAGGAGGCCCTAAGCTTGCTTAGGGAAAGACTAGATGTCCTTGTAGTATCCATTGGGCAATGAGTCAAAAGGGAAAAACAAAGGAGGAACTCCTCATTGCAACATGCAAAATTTCAAACTTTGGCCAATCTGAAAGGATTGACTTGTGCACGAGCACTAATGGAAAGAAGAAGAATATAAAATAGAGATATTCATAATATTTACAAAAGGATCTACAAGTCCCTTAAGAACATGCTTTGAGATGTATGCCATTGACTGTAATGGGGAGGCCTTCACCATTTAGCCTAGCTATATTGAAAGAATTAGCCTCCTTGCAACCTGTAATCACATAGAGGCCACTCCATATGGCATCAAAACTTGAGTGCCTACCTGGTTTTTCTCTATTAGCATCCCATTTTAGGACAAAATATCCAACTTGGAAGGTCCTCAAAATGGCTTTGTCATCAAAGTACCTCTTCACCTATCCTCGATGGACATTTAAGGTCTGCCTAGCCTTCTCTTTGACCTCTTCAAGCTCTATAAGTTTAGCATACCTTATTGATAAGGTATCATTTTCTAGGAGCTCCAACTGATGTGCTAGGTCTAGAGATGGAAACTTAAGGGATAAGGGAAGCCTTTCTTCCCTTCCATATACTAGCATGAAAGGTGAGTTGTGTAAATCTCTTTTGGGAGTGATTCTATTAGCCCATAGGGTTGTTCCCAACCTAAGGTGCCATGAACTCTGACTATCTTCAAGAGCCCTCTTGATGATTCTAATGAGATTTTTGATGGAGGGCTTAGCTAAGCCATTTCCTTAGGGATAATAATTTGATGATGTTTACACAAACACATCATGTTGGACTACCCATAGACTGATCTGGGATCCCACAATGGCCTTAGCATTGTTTGATATAATTGTGGAAGGGGCTCTAAATTTGGTTGTAATCCCCTCAAGAAATTGAACCATTGAATTCTCGATTGCATCCTTCAAAGCAACAACCTCTATCCATCTTGGGAAATATTCAGTGGTGGCCAAAATCCACTTGTGGCCTACACTTGATATTGGATTGATAGAGCCAATAAAATCAAGCCCCATTGCGCAAAGGGTTGATCAACAAAAATGGGATGAAGGGGCAGAGTTGCTAACCTTTGCTTGTCTACAAAGAGTGCACACTCATTACATTTCCTGACCCATTTGTGAGCATCACCAAATAGAGAAGGCCAATAATAGCCTGCCCTTATTATTTTCATGGTTGTAGTCCTTGCTGAGAAATGGCCACCTAAGGGTCCATTATGAAATTCTTTTAGCAACCTATTGGTCTGATCACCTTGAATGCACCTTAGTAGGACACCATTTAGGTCCCTTTTGAACAAAATCCCATCCACCAAATCATAGGTGATGGAGTGAAACCTGAGATGTCTCCTCTTGGTTCTGTCAAAGTGAAGAGGATAGCTTCCATCCCTTAGGAAGGTGATCATATTCTAGAACCAATTAGATTGCACATTTTCCTAGTTTTCAATTTGTCCTTCTTCCTGCAACAAGAGCGAGACCTCTGAATCTTTCCCAAAAGTTGACTTGAACTACTCATAGAGTCCTCTTCCCCTCACTAACCTAGTAATTTTCATGTCAAGGTCATACTCCATGACCTTAGTGATCCATCCAACTCTTTTCTCACTTATTTCCTTGTTGAGAAAGAAACCCTTAACACTGACATGTGGAACTAGGAGCTGAATCCTATTGTTTGAGAGAATATGCCTAAAATTCTTTAATTCTCTCACCATTGTGATGAATTTATTTTCCACATAGTTGTACTTGAGTTCATATTCCTTTAGGCCTTCACTAAAAAAATCTATGGGTTGCTCCAATCCTTCCTGATTTAACTGTGTTAGGACAACATATATACTTGCATCTCCTCCCAATGTATAAAGGATGAAATCCTTCTCATAGTTTAGATTTACTAAGGTGGGAGCCTTAGCAATGGACTATTTTATCTAATCAAAACCCTCTTTCCCTTCATTGGTCCATTTGAAGGGAAAATCCTTCTTGAGCATGATAGTGAGAGGTTTGACCAAGGCTACAAGGTTTGGGATAAACCTTCTAACAAAGTTGATTCTTCCCATAAATATTTGAAGGCCTTTCTTGTGATGTAGAAGTAAAAGAGACACAAGAGCTTCCACTCTCTTTGGGTCTATGGCTAGACCATCTTTGGATACAATGTGTCCAAGTAGTTTTCCCTGATCAAAAGAAAATAGACACTTTTTGGGGTTCAAAGACACACCATATTCTTTGCATTTTTTGAATACTTGCTCAAGGTGAGCAAAGTGGTCTGCTGCATGCTTGGAGTATATGGTGATATCATCAAGATACACTAGTATAAATTTTGCTAATACTCACTTAAAGGTCCTATCCATGGCTCTTTGAAAATTTGCACCTACATTTGATAGTCCAAAGGGCATTTTACAATAGGCGTAGGTTCCCCACTTAGTAGTAAATGCAGTCTTAAATTGGTCTGATTCTTGGACTAGGATATGATTATACCTTTAGTATTCATTCAAGAATGAAAATATTTTTGAGCCACTAACTTTGGCTAAAATTTGTTCCATAGAAGGGATGGGGTAATGATCTTTAAGGGAGGCTTAATTGAGATCCCTAAAGTCTACACACAATTTGATCTCCCCATTCTTCTTCCTAATTGGAAAAAGATTAACTACCCAACAAGAAAGCTTGATTGGAAAAATAATACTAGATTCTATAAGCTTGGATAGCTCTTTCCTCATCAAAGGCTCAAATTTGGGGTTTATAGGTCTTTTCTTTTGTCTAACTGGCTTTGCATTAGGATCTAATTCTATGGTATGCTGAGCTAAACTAGGGTCAAACCCTTTGAGATCCTCATATGTAAAAGAAAAAATATTATTATACTCTTGAAAAAGATTGACAAAAGTACCTCGATCACTTTGGGAACATACCTTTCCCAGGTTGAGATCTCTTCCATCAGATATAGGGACTGATTTGTAGTCTCCTTTCTTTGTAGCCAGGTTAATTTCTCTCCCTTTCATTTGATCATCAGTGTTGAAGATCCTCTCCAAGGTGATCAATCCCTTGGGCAGCTTGTTTGATCTTAGTTGCATAATTTTATCTTCATAGTAGTCCTGCAATATGCCCTGTTTCTTATGTGAGAACTCTACTTCATCTTGTAGGAATATAAAAATCTTCTAATCATAATCAAAGACTTTGCCAATTCACTTGGTTATTAGGCATTGTTGGTCTCACCACAAGTCTGATATGTTGTTCTTTCTCTGCTACAACATCAGATGAAATGTCATGTTGAGCACCTATTGCTACTAATCGGTCATCAAGTTTATTCTCATTTCCAAGGACACTATACATATTGAAGGCCTCAAAACCTTCAATTGGGTCCCATGCTCTATGCTTGTAGGCTTTGAGAAGGTTGTTCTTGGTGGTTCTTTGGGCTCTAATCTGATTCAAAACTAACTCATTGTCTTCATGTACCTTCAAGGATTTGATCCCTCTTTTGTGTCGCTTGGAGACCCAAAATCAAAGCTTCATAATCAACCACATTATTAGTCCAACCAAAATTAAGTCAGAAAGAAAAGTAATATTTCTCCCTTCTTGGAGAAATAAGAAGCACACTGACCCCTGTACCATTTTTTTTCCTTGAGCCATCAAAGAACACATTCCACAATGCATGCATGCCACTTTCTTATTTTCAGAGGTTGGGGATAGGGGTATCCTCTTCATGGATGCAATAAGTACCCAAGCTTGTATCTTTGATCTCATCAATGGGATCAAACTGGAATGCATTTTCACATTCATCAAGTAGGCAATCATGAACCTCCTCTAACTGAGTTGTAGGCTCTCTTATTGAAATTTCTTCTTTCTCCTCATGGAGAGTACAATTCATGTTAATAGGACTTGGGGCATAGGGCTCTATATGATCATTGGCAATATGCTCAGCCCTAATGGTCACTTTGGTACCATATCTTGTCCTAAACAACATGTGAGACCAATTAGAAGTTTGTTAGCCACCTATATTAGTAGTGAATTCCCTAGATAAACAAATGGAAAAATAAGTAAGGAGGTCAATCACTGAAATGTCTTGCAACACACTACAACCCGAGCAGGCATGGAAGGTTAGATTTAAATCCTTAATGACCCCAACAGTCTAAATTGATGTGTCATTAAGTTGCACAACTCCTCTTGTGATATGTTCATATTTGATACCGAGGTGGTCAGTTATTCTCTTAGGCATAACTGAACTACTAACCCCATTATCAATCATACAATTATGAACAAGTTTATGTCCTATGATTAGTGATAGATAAAAAGGGGAAGGCTTACTGATTTTTATTGGATTTTTGGCCTCAAAAGGATGCACCAAGCTTGTAGAAATTGAAGATTTGCAACCTTGACTAGGTCCTTCTACAACATCCATCCCCTTTATTTCTTCTTGAATTAGGTCTCTCTAAGATGGGATAGAAAGAGCATCCCACATAGATACATTGATGCTAGCCCTCTTCATTTGTTCAGCAATATTAAAGGGGATGACAACCTTAACAGGGACCTTTGTAGTAAAAAGGTCTGATTTTGACATTATAGGAGCCTTAGGTGACTTCCCTTGCATGACCCTTTGAGTCAAATCCTTCTCTTTAGTTGAAGCAACTACCTTATTAGTGGTCTTTGACATTGTAGTCTTCATGGCAGCCTGTGGAGTTTGAGCTACTTTGGTAGAAGAAATAGTAGGGTCCCGTTAATGGGTGTTTCGACACACTCACCAACAATCAGGTAGCATATGAGAATGTATACCACCTCTCCTAAAAGGTAATCAATATTAAAGACTAACAACTCCAAGGTCTTTGTAGTCGGGCCATGACAATATTGGATAACTCGGTGGCTAATGTAACTGTACTTCTCAAGGGGCCTACTGGTTGAAACAAAACAAACAAAATTGTTTTTTAGTATTTTCTATTTTTGACTTGATAAACAAATGTCAAAAGATAGGTCAGGGTAACAAGAGAATATAACAAAACCAATCCTAACAACTGAGCGAATTATGAAGTTGGTGTATCACAGAAAGGTATTATCAATAACACTTAAAGCAACATTTACATAGCATTCCAACTAAAATGCAAAGTTAGTCATCACATATAAATGGAATTGGATACCAAAATATCATAAAATTATTCTACTATTTCATCCTCATATACCATTCACATGCATAATATGATTCATAAAATAATAAAACTGAAAGGACAAGCTACTAAGTAGAATGAGAGAAGATACCAGACTACAAATAACATCAACTATGAAAACATGTAAGACACCAAACTACAAAGAACATCAACTATAAAAACACGTATTGTAGACCAGGCAATCCACAAGTTGCTTTGTATTAATATTAAAAAATGGATAGCAAAATAGATATGAGAAAGAAATTGCAGAAAAGGTATAAAGTATCTAACTAAAATGGCCTTGAATCATCAATTCATGAACCCCTAAAATGGCCCAAACTTTATAATTTATAGAAGTTTACCCCTACATCCTAGGAAGGAATCATGCCTAAAAACTAGGATTACAAAATGGTGGGGGTTCCAGTCGACATGCAAGTCGCTACCTGTGCACTCCACTTAACTATTAAAAAATTGGTGCTTGCATTTCATTTTCACTATGGTACCTCAGGTTTAGGAGCTTCGAACCATGCAAACATGAGACAAAATAAAAGAAAGTATGACATCTAGTATCAGTTGAAGCTACAGTGGTTGTGGCGTTGGACCTACTTCAACATGCGTTTTCTTTTTCTAACTACCTGTTTGTCTTTTATTCTTTTTGTATTTATGGTAGTTGTTGATGAAGAATTCTATTGAAGCAGTTGGTGGATCAGAAATGTACTCCATCATGAACTTACACACTCTGAGTACCTCCTTTGTACTCTCTAGTTTATCTTAGATATCAAGGTCTGATTCTGATATTGATATTTCATTGCTGGTGGGTTTTTCTCCAATTTAATCTCTCCTCTAGTCTTCTTTCGAGATGAGGTGGAAGGTTCCATAAGCTTGCTTCAACCTGCAATACAAGATACATAATCAACTCCATCATATTGGCAAAACCATAAGGGACTCCAGAATTATGGGATTCTGGGTTCTTTAAAGAGTCCATTATAGATGGTTTCACGATCTTGGGGTTTCGGGTTCCATTATTGATGGTATTGGGATCCTGGGGTTCTGAGGTCCATTATTGATGGTTTCGAGATCTTGGGGTTCCATATTAGGATAATAGAGGGAGTTTTGGGATTCTAAGAACTTGAGTGTTGGCATTATAACAGACAAGGAGAGATTGTTGGCATTTCATTAAGGATATTGAGAAGGTTGTTGATGATTATGGATATAACTGATTAAGGATGTTTACTATCTTAATATTATTATTTTGTCATTGATGTCAAGAAATTGATTTTCTAATTCAATATGATGTTTCCATATCTTGAGAAGTATGATTTGATGAGTATAAAGATGTCAGTAAAAGACACAGAAAGAATATGATGAATAAGGGGAGAAATAAGTTATTCAATGGGCAACTATTACATAGTTAGACAATGATGAGATCATGATGTTTAGATTGTTTTGATATCATACATATGTTATTGATTGTAAGGTTAATACTATACTATGTTATTGAGCAAAGAACCTAGTCGGTAAACCCTAAGGTTATCACTATCGGTTAATGAAGATGAAATGTCTACCGAGTGTAGTTTAGTATTTACCGAGCTGCAACCGAGTAATAACAGAATGCATTAAATGATTACATGCATTATTTATTGAAGGAAGCTGATGAGCTAGCTATGATTAAATGATTGGTATGTCATGAATGAAGTTTGTTAAAGAATCTATGACAAAGGAAAATCAGCAGGAAGATCTACAACGCAGATTGAACCGCAATACCCTAGCACAAGTTCCAAGAAATGTATGCAAGTTCCAAGATGGGGTAAAACATTTTCAGATCAAAGGATACATTGAACCTGGACCAAATCTGGAGATCTAATGGCTATGATTGATCATGGGAAATGTGATCAAGGAGATTAAGCAGTTAGCTATTGTTTATAAATAAGGAACTATTGATAAACAATGTATGTGGGCAAGTGTATGCACAAGGATGCTACATAGTGATTGTCGAGCACTGAAGCTTGAAGACCTATTTTGAATAACAGAGTATAGAGCCCAGAAGATGGACAAGATTAGTTCTATGTCTATATTGTATTGAGAAAATAAGAATCTACTTTAGAATTTTAGATGTGATGTTGTAGATAGATTTTTATTACTGTTATTTTGTAAAGTGACAGAAAATCTCTTAACTGAGTGGACTTAACATTCTTATTTGTAAAACTCTCTAGCAAGGTGACATTCTGATTGAGTGTTTGAAATCCTTTAACAAGGTCACTTCAAACAGGATTTTCTTTTAACCGAGCATACTCTAGAAGAGTATATTTCTTAGTGGGTCCGAAATCCCATGGTGGTTTTTCCCTATTTGGGTTTCCACATTAAATCTGGTGTTATGAGTGTTATGATGTTTATATGCTTTTTATTTTGCATGTTTAGCAGTTTTGGTTTTATTACTGAAGTATATGTTACCGAGGTTGAATCTAATGTTTTTATGGAAGATTAAAGTTGTATGATTCCCCCCCCCCCTCTCATCTTATTAGCTTGGCATATATACTTAACATTAAGTATCAGAACTATCAATTGGTATCAAAGCCTTGGACTCTGGAAGAAAAAGTTTTAAGGTACTTGAGGCAAAAGATCCAAAGATGTATAAGAGGGATGCACCAAAGATGAATAAGTCAAGTTTCTCTACATGGCAGAAAAGGATGAAGCTGCACCTATCAGGAGTTGGAGAATATGCTGTATATTATTTGGAGAATGATTTCATCACACCGAGAACCTATCCATTGACAATGGAAGAGATAAAGGTAAAGCAAGAATATATCCAAGCAATGATTGAAATAACATCTGCATTGACCGATTCAGAGTTTAATGATCTAGAAGGCTGCAATGATGCAAAGGCAATGTGGGACAAGCTCATATCTGTGTATGGTGGTGATGAACATGTTCAAAGAGAAAAAATGGATAGTCTTAGAGGACAACTTGAATCTATGAGGATGAATGAAGGTGAGAACATAACCCAGTACAGTACAAGACTAAAGGAGATTGTCAATCAAATCAAAGGAGTAGGTGGAACCATTGAAGAAAAGGATATAACAAGTAAGTTGTTAAGAACCCTTCTACCAGCTTATGCAATCTAAGTCTCTACAATCAATGAATTAAGGTTTGTATCCAATATGCCAATTTCTTTAGATGCTACTATTGGTAAGCTACATGCATTTGAGTTGAGTAACTTTGATAACAATGGGTCTTCGGTAAATAAAGTTGAATCTGCATTTAGTTCTTTTCATCTTGATGAATCTAATGATTACAATGAAAGAAAGTATAAGTACTCTAAAGGAGATCATAGTGGACCAAGTGAAAGATTTCGTAAGAACATGGAAGAAGTACACAAACTGTATGAGGAAATCAGAAAGCAAGAAAAGTTTGAAGCACTATTAGCCAGAAGTTTACCGAGAGGCAAAGGTAAGTATAAAGGAAAACTACCTTTGAAATGTTTCAATTGTGATAAGATAGGAGATATGGCTTCTAATTGTCCTGACAAAGATTATATCGAAAAGAGAGATTACTGAGATGATAGATAGAAAGATAATCATTACAGAGGGCACCGAGACTTCAAAAGAAGAGATAGAAAGTCATTCTTAATATCCGATGAGGAATCCAATGATGATAAATCAGATGAAACTGATATAGAGGAAGTAGTTTATGTGGCTATCAAAGATGGATCAGATGAAGAAAAGTATGAAGAAAAATCCCTAATATCTCACATAAATACTAATGATTCTTGGGTCATAGATAGTGGATGCTCACATCACATGACAGGTGATAAACACAAGTTTGTTATGTTAGAAGACTATGATGGAGGCTATGTAAGATTTGGTAATGATGCACCATGTCTGGTAAAAGGTAAAGGATCCATAACACTTCTTGACAATGCAAAGTGCAATGATGTTTATTGGGTTGAAGGTTTGAAATATAATTTGTTGAGTGTAGCACAGCTAAACAATAGAGGATACCAAATAGAATTTCAGAAAGGAATTGTCAAAGTTCATGACAAGAATGGAAAGTTAGCTGCTACCGGGACACAAACAAAAGGTAAGACATTTCATCTTGATTCAACTTAGAATCAATGTCTATATGCAAAGATAGATGATACCTGGTTATGGCATAAAAGGTTTTGTCATGTAAATTTTGATAATTTGATCAAAATAAGCAAGAAGCACTGAGTAAGAGGTTTATCGAGTTTGGAAAAACCTGAGAATGCTATGTGCCAAGGATGCCAGATGGGTAAAATGACAAGATCAAGCTTTACAAGTAAGTCTTACACTTCTAAGGGAATTTTAGATCTTGTGCACACCGATCTTTGTGGTCCTATGAAAGTTCAAAGTTATTATGGTGATAAATATTTCATATTATTTGTGGATGATTACTCAAGGATGATGTCAGTTATGTTTCTAAAAGAAAAATCAGAAGCTTTTCAAATGTTTAAATGGTACAAGGCAAGAGTTGAAAATGAAACAGGAAGACAACTGAAATGTCTTAGATCAGATAAAGGAGGAGAGTTCACATCTGATGAGTTCAACTTATTCTGCAATGATCATGGTATTAAAAGACAAGTCTCTGCACTGAGAACTCCACAACAAAATGGAATTACTGAGAGAAGAAACAGATCTATTGTGGATTGTGCCAGAACCCTGATGATTGAAAAGAAAGTGCCACAAACATTTTGGAGAGAAGCAATAAGCACAGCAGTTTACACCCTGAACCAAGTACAACTGAAGAAAGGAACTTTGAAGACACCATATGAAATCCGGTATGACAAGAAACCTAATGTAAGTTATTTTAAAATCTTTGGAAGTAGATGCTATGTGTATATGGTGAAAATGGATAACAACAATATTGAAAGACTAAATGAAATCAACCACAAAAACCCTAGCCTAACAACAACAAAGATCCACCATAACATATGAAGATTACCTAAGACAATGCAAATCAAATGAAATCACAAAGATTATACCATCACATGTCCAATAGGGTTTGGATCTCCATTGATCTTGCTTGATATATTTTCTCTCAGATTTTATGTGCACAAGAGCTCAACAAAGAATAGAAATGTGGTTGCAAGTAGGATCGCATATGAAAGTGCAAAGTGTAATGTAGTCAATTGATCAAGTAGTTAGTTAGTTATTTTGGGTTGATAATGAAGGAAGAATCTCTTTATATAGAAGAGACTATATGAAATGGAGGGATAAGATTGAGACGTGTAAAAGATAAATGGCCGGCTATGATTAAAGGGTAGGTAAAGAAAATAAGAAAATAATGAGAGGGTAGGTAGTGTAGGAATTAAGAGATGAATGACATGTGTCATAGGTAGAAAAGGCTAATGAATTAATTAAATAAATAAAGATTTATTTAATTAATAGAGGAAGTGGGATCAATTAAATAAATAAGATATTTATTTGATTTAGGAAAAGGATAATTTAAATAAATAAATGTATTTATTTAAATGAGAAATAAGGCTAGAAGAGGATAAATGAATTAATTAAATAAATAAAGATTTATTTAATTAATAGAAGAATTAGGCTTAGATAATTAAATAAATAAAAATATTTATTTAATTAGACATGACAATTTTAGGTGTCTACACTATGTACACAAAGATGATAGAAATGGCAATTTTGATCAGAAAAGTGAAGAAGGAATATTTCTTGGTTATTCTTCTAGAAGTAAAGCATTTAAATGTTTGATCAAATCAACTAACAAAATAGTAGAAAGTGCAAATGTGAAAATTGATGAATTTGCAGAAAGAAATGATGAAGGAAACTCCAAAGAACCAGAAGATTATGATGAATTTGTCTATGTTCAACCAACAAGTCTTATCGAGAGAACTGTTGAAGGAAATGAAGAGAATAGTCAGTTACCGAGTGATGAAGAAGATCATATAGAGCCTACCGAGCCCGTATTAACCAAGTATGTTAGAAGACATCATGCATCAAGTCAGATTATAGGAGATAAGGATGATCCAGTGATGACAAGGAACAAATTGAGACAGAACACATGTCTGATATCTGAATTTGAACCGAGAATAGTGAAAGAGGCATTTAACAGTGAAGATTGGATAAATACTATGACAGAGGAGATTGATCAAATCAAGAAGAATGACACTTGGACATTGATCCCAAGACCGAAGGACAAAAATGTAATTGGTATAAAGTGGATTTTCAGAAACAAGTTGAATGAAAAAGGAGAGGTCATTCAAAATAAAGCTAGACTAGTTTGCAAAGGTTATGCTCAAGAAGAAGGAATTGATTATGGTGAAACTTTTGCACCTATGGCTAGACTAGAAGGAGTAATAACATTGTTGGCATATGCTGCTTACAAGAATTTCAAGGTATATCAAATGGATGTCAAATCTACATTTCTGAATGGTATATTAGAAGAAGAAGTTTTTATTGAACAACCTGAAGGATTTGTTGAAAACAAGAATAAAGATCAGGTATGTAAATTGAACAAAGTTTTATATGGTTTGAAACAAGCACCTAGAGCATGGTATGAAAGATTGCACTCTTAATTAATCAAGATTTGTTTTATAAGAATAAGTGAAAACAGTAACATGTACATGAATAATGATGAAAATGGAATACTGATCTCAACCATATTTGTTGATGATATTATATTTTATGGAAATGACTCTCTATGTAAGAACTTTGGTAATGAAATGAGCAAAGAATTTGAGATGTCATTAATTGGTGAGATAAAGTATTTTATAGGTTTATAGATATTGCAAATGAAAAATGAGATTTTCATTACTCAATCCAAGTACATAAAGGAAATCTTGAAGAAATTTGGAATGGAGGATTCAAAACTAGTAAGTACTCCTATGACTACCAACTATAAATTATCAAAGAATGATGAATCTGCATCTTTTGATGAGACACTTTATCGATCCATGATTGGAAAGTTACAATATGTTGTTCATAGTAGGCTAGACATAGCACATGCAGTAGGTATAGTTGCAATATTCTCTGCAGATCCTAAGGAAACACACATGACAACAATCAAGAGAATTTTCAGATACTTGAAAGGCACTGAGGATTATGGCTTAGTATATCAGAAAGGAAATGACTTTGATTTAAAAGTTTATACTGATGCTAATTGGGCAGGCAACATTGATGATAGGAAAAACACAAGTGGAGGAGCTTTCTTTTTAGGAGAAAGACTAGTGAGTTGGCTTAGCAAGAAACAAGGATGTGTTTCACAGTCAACAACAGAAGCTGAATACGTTGCTGCAGCATTGAATTGTACCAACATAGCATGGATCAAACAACTATTGGGAGGTATAAATGAGAAAGTTATCGAGCCAGTAACTATATTTTGTGACAATAATAGTGCCATTAACATTTCAAAGAATCATGTTATGCACTCTAAGACAAAGCACATCTCTATCAAATATCATTATCTTAGAGAAGAAGCTCAAGAGAAGAAAGTGGTGTTGGAATATGTTTGCACAAAGGAACAAATAGCAGATATCTTCACCAAGCCACTACCAAGGGACACTTTTGAGTATCTCAGAAGTAAGTTAGGGGTCATACTCCTATCTTCTACTCACTGACCAAGTTCAGTGAAAGTATCAATTCAATGACTCTATAGAATATCTTTTAGGAGTTGATGTTGATTTACACACTTTAGGAGGTTTTGTAAAGGTGTGTAGGAAACAAATACATGAAATAGGAATTGAAGACATAAATGCTCTGACCGAGACTAAGTTGACACATAACAGTAGGAAATCAGTTCATAAAGGAAGAAATTATGTTTTAGTTCTTTAATTTTTGGCATTATTTTCAAAGGGGGAGAAGATTGAAGAAAAGCAAGACTGGAGAGAAAATAAGAGAAGACTAATGTATGAGGGAGAATTCTAATGACAGGGGAAGAGCATTTCAGCATTTCAGAATCTCACAGCAATCCGAATCAATTAGGTCAAATCAATTGGTTTTTCCATCAATGCCAAAGGGGGAGATTGTTGGCATTATAATAGAGAAGGAGAGATTGTTGGCATTTCATTAAGGATATTGAGAAGGTTGTTGATGATTATGGATATAACTGATTAAGGATGTTTACTATCTTAATATTATTATTTTGTCATTGATGTCAAGAAATTGATTTTCTAATTCAGTATGATGTTGCCATATCTTGAGAAGTATGATTTGATGAGTATAAAGATGTTGGTAAAAGACACAGAAAGAATATGATGAATAAGGGGAGAAATAAGTTATTCAATGGGCTACTATTACCGAGTTAGACAATGATGAGATCATGATGTTTAGATTTTTTTGATATCATACATATGTTATTGATTGTAAGGTTAATACTATACTATGTTACCGAGCAAAGATCCTAGTTGGTAAACCCTGAGGAACCTAGTCGGTAAACCCTAAGGTTATTGCTATCGGTTAATGAAGGCAGAATGTCTACCGAGTGAAGTTTAGTATTTACCGAGCTACAACCGAGTAATAATAGAATGCATTAAATGATTACATGCATTATTTATTGAAGGAAGTTGATGAACTGGCAATGATTAAATGATTGGTATGTCATGAATGAAGTTTGTTAAAGAATCTATGGCAAAGGAAAATCGGTAGGAAGATCTGCAGCACAAATTAAACCGCAATACCCTAGCACAAGTTCCAAGAAATGTACGCAACATCCAAGATGGGGTAAAACATTTTCAGATCGAAGGATACATTGAACCTAGACAAAGTCTAAAGATCTTGATGGCTATGATTGATCATGGGAAATGTGATCAAAGAGATTAAGTGGTTAGCTATTGTTTATAAATAAGGAACTATTGATAAACAATGTATGCGGGAAAGTGTATGCACAAGGATGCTACATAGTGATTACCAAGCACTGAAGCTTGAAGACCTATTTTGAATAACAAAGTATTGAGCCCAGCAGATGGACAAGATTAGTTATATGTCTATATTGTATTAAGAAAATAAGAATCTACTTTAGTATTTTAGATGTGAAGTTGCAGATAGATTTTTATTACTGTTATTTTGTAAAGTGACAAAAAATCTCTTAACCGAGTGGACTTAACAGTCTTATTTGTAAAACCCTCTAGCAAGGTGACATTCTGATTGAGTGTTTGAAATCCTTTAAGAAGGTCACTTCTAACAAGGTGAAGATCCTAACAGATCTGAGGGAAATCCCTTAGCCGGGTCACATCTAGCAATGCATTTGTAATCTTCAACAAGATTTGCTTTTAACCGAGCATACTCTAGAAGAGTATATTTCTTAGTGGGTCGGAAATCCCACTGTGGTTTTTCCCTATTTGGGTTTCCACATTAAATCTGGTGTTATGAGTGTTATGATGTTTATATGCTTTTGAGTTTGCATGTTTAGCAGTTTTGGTTTTATTACTGAAGTATATGTTACTGAGGTTGAATCTGATGTTTTTATGGAAGATTAAAGTTGCATGATCCCCCCCCCCCTCTCAGCTTATTAGCTTGGCATCTATACTTAACTTTAAGTATTAGAACTATCATTGAGATCCCCAGATGGAGAAACAAGGCTGAGAAAACATAAAACCCTAAGTTTTGATTCAAAATCAACTTTATTGAAAGGAGGGAAACTAAGACTAACCCTAAATTATGAAGGCAAGAAAACACACACAAAAATAAACACAAACAAGCAACAACAAGATGACAACAATGATCAATGAGAAGAAACACAATGGGAAAACAAACTCACACAAACAACTTCAAGGTTCCAAGATCTCGAGGTTCTAGAGGTCAAAAGGAGAACGACCTCGAAAGTCTAGAGTTTTGGATCTCAGAAGAAGGACCAAAACACAAAAAGAAGAGAGAAACTCGGATTCTAGAATTTTGGGATCCTGGGGCTCCAAGAAGCAAACATGGGACTTTGGGACTCCAGGGTTTTGGAGTTCTGAAATCAAAGAGAAACTAATGAAGAAACACTTTGGGATTCTAGAGTTCTGAAGTGTCAAAGGAAGAACAATGAAGACTTCCCAAAATTCTAAAGTCAAACAAAGCAAACAAAAGAGATTGAACAAAATGCACTTTAGTACCTTGGGAACCCGAGGTTTCGAAGTGCAAACAAAAATAAAATGTGATGAAAATAGATCAAAGAAAAGGTGGGGGGGCAGCTCAAAAAGCAAAAAGTTGGGGTACATTATGCGGGGCATAGCAAATGTTGAATTGGTTGGGAAAATTCTTCCATGCATTTTCAAGCTCTCAACCCTTCAAGAACCTAGAATCTTTGGTTTATGCTCATACAAGACAACTCAAAGAAAACCAATCATAATCAAGCCCCAACACACCAAAGAGGACCAAGTTACAACTGAAACTGTAAGTGTGTGCAAATGATTCATTAACCATCCATTGAGTTTTGTTACCACCAAGCAAGTTAGATTCTATCCAAGCTGTGTAGGTGAAGTATGTAGTTCCCAATGTAAAATGATATCTTGGGCATAGCTCTGCTTCTAGCAAGACATCTATAGCCCTTATAGAGATACCTCTGGCTTCCCTCAAGTATTTCTCCAGTACCATCCAGGAATCCATAGCCTTGGTGGAGGTACTTGAATGGACCTTTTAAATTTAGATTTTGATAATTCTTTCTTCTTTCCTTTTTCTTTTTTAACTTTTCTAATGATTGCATTCTTTTCACTTTTCTCAATTTTTGAAACAATGAACTTCAATAGTAGGTTGGGAACCACAGTGGACATCATGAAGGAAAAATTAACCTTCAGATTTTTCACCTTGGATAGAATTACCAAACCTGATATAAACTAACTTATGGATTTCTTAAGATATGTATTTCGTGATAGGTCTTCAACTGCTTCCTAGAAACTCAAAAATGTACTAAGTGATAAATACTAAGAGGGGGGGGGGTGAATTAGTATGCCAAAAATCTCTGTACTTAAATACTTAAACAGTCTGAAGATAAACTAGTTAAACAGTTTAATAGACAGACTGGTTATCATACATGCAAACCAAAATGCAAAATAAAGCATTCACCCACAAAAGCAATACAACCATAACACAAGATATTTGACGTGGAAACCCAAATGAGAAAAACCACGGTGAGATGGAACTCACAAGTCACTATCTGTAGAATAGAAACTAGACCAGTTAAGGTCAGACTCGTTAAGGTCTTACGATGTTCTTCACCAGAACAGATCCTGTTAGGAATCTCAATCTTTGTTAGGAGATAAGTCCGATTAAAGACTACCTTGCTAGAGGATTTTAGATTCACAGAGGTGAACCACCTGGTTATAGGAATTTACAAAAGGCTTTTGGACCTACCCAGTTAAGGGCTATAGACTTGTCAAAGATGTGAGTAATCAACAAGTGTTTGATCTATCTAATAGCACAAACTACTTGGTTAGATCCAGTATAGCTCACTGCTAATGCATTCCAGCATTACTTCAGTCTTCTTTATCTCTCACTCAGTTACAACTTGATCTTCTTAGATAAGATCGCTCTTACAACAACTCATCAACCACCTTAAACCCTAGCACAACATAAACCCTTTCAGCAACAACCTAAAACCCTAGACATGATGTCCTTTTAAAGGAATCTAATTTCATGTCGGTCCAATAGGATTACATTACAATTTCCTAGGTTCAATGAATCTAGACATACTTAGTAACACGACACAAGAAGCACCATCAAACAATTGGTGGATTGGTAACTCATCACAAAAATGTTGGTTGGTAACTCATCACAGAGTATTACCAGTTCATACAAAATACCCGTTGCTAGTTTGACAAATGAAGACTGGTAAGAATGTGTTATGCCACTTTGCTCCCTCATACCGCTTGAGATCTATGAACCACTTGGGGTCGACATGCCACTTAAGACTAGGAAACACATTCTACAAAAACACCAATAGTCTAAAGACTAGAATACAACATACCGGTTGGAACAGATACCGGTTGAGCTCTAGCTCATACATATAAAGTGGATCTCAATGCATGTCCATCAATGACAATCACAACATAAACATCAAAAAATGCCAACAATATCCCCCTTTGGCATTGATGGCAACACTTAGGAAAATAAAATTTTGACATCTAAATGTTTTACAACAAACATGCCATTAACAAAATTGCTCCTCCTAAGCATATACACTATCCCTTAATCAATACAATGTATAGAAATTTTGCATACAGAACATAAACATTGAGATATCAGAGCATAAAGCATATATCAAAAAATATATCAAAATTTTAAAGCTAGATACTTCTCCCTATTCTTCTCCAAAATAGATATAGTACTTCTCCCCCTTTGCCAACAATGACAAAGTACTGCTGAACAACCCTATTTCCATTTGATATTAAAATAATAGGAGTTTATGACAACAAGGAATAATATTTGTCAAAAACCGATTTATAGTCCTGCAAAAATTGTTTCATGGATAGAGACCAGGACTCAAGTAGGGAGGTGGCCACTTCTTTCTCTGTTTGCATCTGGGATACCTGTTCTTCCATGGCATCAACTATGCTCATCTCCTGCGTAACTGTCAAGGCATCCAGGTTCAGATAACACTTCTGAAGAATTTGCAGATGTGGAAGTAAAACCAGTTGTAGCTCTTGCAAATCTCTAGACCGTGTATTGATCTCTTGTTCCATTTTGGCTGACTGGATTTGAAACCGGTGAATAGTTTGCCCATAAGTTGCAAAGGAATCATAAGGTGGCTTAAATGTGCTTAAGTAAGACTGTAAGTCCATTTGAAGCTTTTGCTTCTGGGCTAGCACATCATTGCAGAATAGATGGGGTTGACAGATTTTGTGTAGTAGTAGGTTTCCCTCATCCAAAGCATCTCTTATATCCTTTTGGTCTTTCAGAAGTTCAGACTGGAGTTCATTCAACTTTTTCACCAGAGCAATGTTAAGAGCCTTTTTATGCTCTTTCTTGACATTTGCCTCAGTTGCTTCTTCCAGACTCTGCACCTGATCATCCACTATAGTACATAGTAGCTTAAGCTGTGCTAGTGATGATTCAGTGTTGGGAAGATTGGTACCGGGGATCAAACTAGTAAGGGTGTCTATAGCCGCTTGAATTATATCTTGCTCCTTTTTCCTTCGAATGATTTCAAGGCACTCTTGAGCAACCTTGATTCTTTGTATTAGCTCCAATTCACTTGCAGACTGGAGATCGATAGGACTGGAGATATCAGCCGGTTTGGCTTGACTCCTAGTTGCCTTTGGAGTCTCCATCTATGTGCTCTTCACTGCTTCTGCTGCCTTGTCTGCTTCTTCCTTCTTCTTTTTCTCTGCTTCCTTCTTCTTTTCTTGTTCCTTGTCTTCCTCTTCTTTCTTTTTCCTCTCCGCTTCCTTCCTCTTCTCCTCTTCTTCCTCTTCCTCTTCCTTCTTCTTCTTTTCTTCTTCCTTCTGCTTTTCCTTTTCTTTATCCTCCTCTTCCTTCTTCTTCTTTTCCTCTTCCTTCTTCTTCTTTTCTTCTTCCTTCTACTTTTCCTTTTCTTTATCCTCTTCTTCTTTCTTTTTCCTCTCATCTTCTTGCTTCTTTTTCTCTTCACCTTTTCTTTTCTCCTCTTCCTCTTTTCTCTTCTCTTCCTCTTCGTCCCTTTTCTTTTTCTCTTCCTGTTCCTTAGTCATTTCCTGTCTATCCTCGGCTTGCTCACTGCCTTGTTCGGCTTGTTGCACCTATTCTGTTCCCTTAGAAGGTATGTCCTGAGTGACATCTTCTATGTCTAGGGCATCGACATCAATAGTGTCGATTGGTTCTTCAACCGGGTTTCCTTCTTCATCAAAAGCTTCATCCGGTTTGGATATGACTACATCTTTTTCTGCTTGTAGGTTGGCCATACATGTTTTGTGAGCTTGAATAGCATGATTCATATGCTGATGAGTGTCTTTTTCAACATCATCAATTCTTCCCTCTAACAGCCAGAGTCTTCTTCTCCTTGTGAAGAAGAGTCCTTTATTTTGGTCCAAAACATCAAATAATTCTGAGTTTGAGAGGTCGGGAAAGTACTGTGCAAAGACATTCTCCCTAATCTCCTGTTCTTTTTCTATGGCAATGCGCCATTTATTATCTAATGCCTTATATAATGAATCTAGTGTCTGAGATTTAATCTCTGATGGCGACCGGTCATTCTTACACAAATAAATAATAATTCTTGTAGTACCTCTTCTTTCTTCTCATCACTAAAATCATCATAGTAATCTACTAAATCATGAAGTAATTTTCTCCTAATATTCTTTACTATTCTTTGACAATGTGTCAAAGGTTTATATGAGGAGATATCAATATTTACCAGTGTAGACGCTGCCAGTTCATTCTTCTTCATCTTCTTTGTCTGTTTGGCCTTCTTTGGCATTTTATCAGACTCAGTCTCCTCAGAGTCTGGTTCATTTGACTTAGTATTCCTTTTTCTTTCAAAGACTTTTGTCGATGCCACTACCAGTTTCTTCTTTGCAGGTGACCACTTGGTCACTCTTGGAGTTGCAGTAGTAGTCGGTGTCGATGCTGCAGGCACTGCCTTTGCTTTCTTTGCTGCCAGTTCTTTTCCTTTCTTAATAGAGGGTTCCTTGGCTAGTGCAATCCTCTCCAAATAGGTTCCTATCCTCTTTTCCTTGGGATCAAGAGGTGAGGCAAAAGGGTTGAGGCTGTTAGGCCCAATATGGAAAGCTAATGTACTGAGAGGGGAGGGGTGAATCAGTACTCCAAAACTTTTCTTTACTAATAACCCTACTGTTATGCATAAACATAATAGTGCAGTAACATAGAATAAAGTTAAAACAAATAGATAACAATCATACATGATTCACTCCATAACACATATATTTTGGTCATGCAGAAACTCTTGGTTAGAGAGAAAAATTGCGATGGGGATGGCACCCACAACTTCACTACTGCAATAATAAAGATTGCTCAGTTAGAGCTACATTTATCTATTTCTGATAGCTTACCCTATTAGGAGTAACAAGATCTATTAGATCTACCTTACTAAAGGATTTTACAACACTATATAAATGGTGCACTTGGTTAAAGGATTTACAATTTATAGACTTGGTTAGAGTCTTTTACCCTATTAAAGGTATCTCTTACAACTTCAAAATATTACAATAGAATCATTACAAATATCTGCAACTTTACATCTGAAATGCTATAGAAAATTCTACGTGCTCAGAATAAGATTACCTAGCTTGTAGCATACCTCGGTAACCCATATTGTAACTCAATAAACCCTTCTGTTTACTCTATTCTTCGATTGTTCACTGATAACCTTCTCGGTGACCTCTCTGTGTCTCTGTAACAGTATTCCTTCATGCATACACACACATGCATTCATACATATTCATCCACACATATTTCTCTCTTCCCATGCTGTATAAATAGATCTCTTACAGTGGTGATCTAATTCATTGCTTCGATCTTGCAAAAATATTCCTCTAATGAATAACTAAACAAAATATTTCATTGGTTAGATTGACCTTGCAATCATACACAATCTTCTAGTGCAATTTCTAATGAAAAAACGGTTAGATGTGCCTCAATCTTGTAACACGTTTTCATGTGCATGTCCAAGTTCAATGTATCTAGTAAAATGATTCACTCGGTGAATATCAACTCGGCGAGTTAACTTTACTGCTCGGTAGCCATGAAACAATACTCGGTAAATAGCTCGGTGAATATTGTGTTCTATGACTACTTTCTTCTTTAACTAACTAGACTGTTCATACCGACTTCTCTGTGTGTACTGACTGCATGATTCAGTAATACTAACTGACTAGAATATATAGTATGACTTTGAATATAAAACTAATGGCAATTTGATAAGTAGTAACAATATCCCCTTTTGACATTAGTTGAGATGTTTGACAAAAACTACTTTCAAAGTCATAACTCAAAAACTATATACTTGCAAAATGACTACACTTGAAAATATATACAATAGTCAATGAAATAGTATATGCAGATATACTCCCCTTATCATTATTCTGTACATAACTCTAAATTTTGCTTGTTCGGTTCTATTCTATGCTTGTGTGCTCTGAATGCTCTATGTATTCTGCTAGGTATACTCCTCTTGTATACAATACTCAAAACCATGTTACCAAAATTGTATCACCAAAACTGTATTACTCTCCAAATATAGTATTACCACCCCTTTGCTGGGTATTAATTTCCTCTATGTAGTATCATAATATTACTCCCTCTTTTTGACAAACATTAAAAACTTAATTTCCATCCGGAGGCGGTAACTGATAAAAAATAGACTTATACTTGGTTCGGGCATCAGTGAGGGCGACTAAGAGTGAATCCTTTACACTTTCCATTAATGAATTTTGTGCTTGAATATCAGCTAAGAGTGATATTAAGCCATCAAGAGTGCTTCCCTCTTGTGTAGTTGATAGGCATGTAGCTCTGTTGATCTATTCCTGTACTGATGAGAGATGAGGAAGGAATAATGTCTGAAGGGTCATTATGTCCATCCTGATTTTATGCTCTTCATTCCTGAGCTCTAACTATTGAGCCATGAGCTGTTGAAGCCTTTATAAAAATTCTAAACTAAATTAGGCTCGGTGTTCAACTTAGTTGAGAGATCGGTGATCTCTTTCTCAATTGCATCAGTTTTATTTTTGACATCTTTAATGAATAAGGAAAATGTACACAGTTTCTGGAATAAATAAAGAATATGCTTGAGTTGAAGGGACAACTCAGCAATGAATTTGATAAGTTTTACCTTGCCAACAATAATGGATTTCTGTACTTCCTCTATCATTTTAGCAGTAAGCTCTTTATCCTTGAGTTTTCTTAAGTACTCAGATGCATCAACTCCAGATGTTTCAATCTGATTTAGGAGTTCATCCAATTGAATATGGATGGCTGCATCGGTTGACACTATTGCTGATGGTAGCATGTCTGTTAGTAGTGTCCTAACCTTCTGAAGTACTTTATTCTTCTTCTGTATGGCTAGTTGCTTCTCCTGTTCAGCCTTTGCTTTGCATAGTTCACCAAATTCTATGAGTGCTTGCCCTTTCAATTTGGAGATTTCTACATTGGGAAACACTATCGGTTTGGACAAGTCAAATTTAAAACTATTCTTTCTTACCTTCCTTTCTTTTCCTTTGGTCGGTGGCACTAAGACAAGTTCTTGTGAGGCTTGCTGACCCTCGGTAGGTTGCTCGATAGATGCAACACTTTGGTTGGTTCTTGTAGCCATTGTAGTGTCTTTGGGTGGCTCAGTGCTAGGGGTCTCAGTTGTAACATTTACAGTGCTTGTTTGTGCTTGAGACGTCTGATCTTTGGTTGTATCTCTTGCAGCTTCAGATTTGGTACCTTCGGTTCCTTGCTCTGTGTCCTTGGGAGCTTCAGTTGAGACAGGTGGCTTCATCGGCGGATAAGGCTGAACTTGTTCTAAGACAGATTCACTAGAGAAAAGTTTTGCATAAGTAGTGCCTTCAATCATTTCTTGCTCTGGTGTTGCTTCTTCCATTACATCTTCATCAATTTGAATGGTGTCAACCAGGTCTGGACGATGCTCGGTGACATCAACAATTTCAATTTGAGATTGTTCACCGACATCCTTTTGTTTGAAGATCTCCTGCCACTTGGCTTTTGTCTCATTCTCCACATCAATGTATAGCCCATTCATCAATTTTAAGGCTCTCTGTTTCACAAGAAATTTAGAACTGTATGTGGTCAAATGCTCCTTGATTTCTGCTACGGACATGTCAGGAAATAGATGGACTAGACTTCTTTCTCTTATTTGTCTCTCTGATTCCATTGCATATTTCCATCTGTTAATATGTAAGTATAATTCACTCAGAAGTGACTTTGCTAGTTCTAATGGAGCTAGCCGAAACTTCAGAAGTGTACAGATGACAGCTTCTTCAATTTGTTGCTTCTCATCATTATTCCTAGACTCATACTTAACATATCTAAATCCTGCAAATCCACCGTATTCTTTAAGATTGGCACAAAAATTTTCAACACTGTGAATATTTACCTTTTTGCTTTTCACAATCTAGAATTTATTTGCATCATCAGACTCTATATCACTCGACTCTTTTGCCAAAATGAGTCTCCGAGTAGATTTCTTATAGGTCTTGGTTACCTTTGGTGCAGTAACACTCTTTTGGTTCTTACTTGGTGATGCAGTTGATGCTCTGGTGTTGGGTCTCTTTGTTGGTGGGGTCGGTAGGGCCTTTGAGATGTCCTGTTTCTTTCTTTTCAGAACTTTACCCTTAGGAAACTCTATGCTTAATGTTATTGCTGCCTCTTGTGCTTTTGATTCCTCTTCGGTAATGGTAAGATTGCCTTTGACAGGTGTAGAGGAGGATTCTTCTCCAAATTTCTCAGATAAAACCTTTATCATTTTTGTAGCTTTTTTTGTAGCCTTAGGTACTACAATGCTCATTTTTACTTTCTCCTTCACCTCTTCATAGGTTCCATACCTTAGTTTGGTTGCATGCCTTGGCAATGATAAATAGGCATCAATTTGTTGCTGTGTAATATCATAATCAATTTCATAACCCATTGGTTGCAATGATTGAGTCCTCAGTTCAACAACATTTATATAGCAATAATCAGTGTCGACCTCAAAACATATATTGTCCTTGTATTTTTCTACCAACTGTGGTGGAATCCTGTACCTGTTGTGCATTTTCTCTTGGAATTTGCTGAAGTAATCATCCATGATATCATTAAAGTTATCTCCTAACTTCTTGATGAAGTCATTTATCTGATGGGTGATAGATCAGTGTAGCTCCCATACTACTTTACTGACTAAGGGAAAGAACTTCTCAAAATAGAAAAACATACATACAAGCAGTGAATCAAACTTTAGTGTATTTGCTGAGTTGTTCTTCTTTGGCTTCCTTATTGTGTTTAGGTTCTCAAACAAGTTCTTCAGTAGTACTTCACACAAGTCTACTTTCATTCCCTTCTTCACTATTTTGTAGGCCAAGTCAACTGCAACACATGGTACACTGTTTTCCCTTGCAGATTGGAAGAAACAGTAACCAATTACTCTTATTGCAAGCTTGAGTTTTGCATTAGTGACATTATTCAGTTTCAGTCCTTGGTAATCAGATTCTACTCCAGTTAGACTGATTAGCTCCTTTTGTGACATCATTTTCTGTGCTCGTGCATGATCATAGATGGGATACCCAGTGATCAGGTGAATGACTTCCTTAGTGATCTTGAACGGTTGCTCCTGTAGCCACATGAAATCATCATGTACTCTGCTCAAGACAAACTTAACCCACTGGGGTTTGAACACATGGGGATAGACTAGGGCTTTAGTTAATCCCTTGATTTTGATATGCTCAAATTTGCTATCCAGTTTGCCATCAGTGCAAAGTTCATCAAATGTGTCACTAATCTCGACATGACCGAGTTACTCAACACGAATTTTGGTGAAGAATCTAACATCTACTAACAAGACTCGATCTGGGATGAGTGAAAATGTAGTTTTGTCATCCGGTTCAGAGGCAACTTTCGGAGTTAAAGAATATTTCAGCGAGGGCTTCTTCACATTTTGGACAACTACGGGGTCTTGGATCTTGGGCGCCATGGTAGGTTTCGGGTAAGATTTGACAAATTATCCTTAGGGTTTACAAACGACTGATGCTTCACACTTAGTAGACAATAGCAATTTGACTAGATCGGAAACCAGCTTAACAGTGAATAGATTTGATGAAAATACCTCAAAATTTGCTTTGAGTGAAGTTTGATCACTTTGATTCGCTTTGCTCTACTTCTCGAAAACTTGGTGAATGAAAATGACTGCAAAAACACTTTTAAGTACTCAAAAATACCTCATCGGGCTCCATGCAAGTTAGGTCAAGACATTAAATGCACTCAGTTCACCTTTTGTCGATTTACTCCATTTTTAGTTTTAACCGAGTAACCAACTTTCCTTTATTAATCGACTTGACAGGTTTCCTGTATACACCGACTTGACAGGTGTAGGGTCCCTCCCCAATCAAGCTTTGATTTTCATAGTGACCATGGTTGATTCTATTAATAAATGCTATAACTCAATAGGATGGGCTAAGTTAGATAGATAGACTGGTGAGAAAAATAATTGAACCAAGCTATAGAAATCATTTCACCTTGTGGTGTACATTTTGATGTGTTATGAACTTGAAAACCTATATGATTCCATGATTTGGATCACATTGACATATGTTGATGCTTTGTTTTATGCTTGCTGATTATGAAGCTTTATATGTTGCTAGAATAGAATTTCTTGGAAATGGTGGATTTCATTATTGGAATTGCAGGACTTCAGTTTGATGATAGAAAAATGATGTTTATTGTATGAATGGTTCAATTTTGAGAATTACGATAATTGCTATGTGAAATCGAATTTGAAAGGATGAGATATTGAATTATTATTGTCAAATGTACGAGTGTTTGATGTGCAATGAAATATATGTATCTGATTATGTATAATTGTGATTACTTGGGATTACTAATATGTTAATTGAGATGCGCAGGAAAATTATCCATGTGACCATGGAATTTATATGGAGAACCAAACCTAGACCAATGTACGCTTGTTAAGCCGGGAGTTGTCTATTTGGAGAGACAACACCCCATTCGTAATGTATTTTATTTGTGAAGTGTATGATGCTTGAGTGTTAAAATTAATTTTTATGTATATGTGTAATCCCACAAGAGACAAATTCCATGTGTGATTTTTATATTGTATTTTTATTGTGTCACTTGACACATGTGCTGATTAGTGTCATTGATTTTGACTTGTCTCTTGGAGGGATTTTTTTTTCTACCAAAGCCATTCAAAACATGAGTGTGGTCCCAAATTTGCCTTGGGTAGGGAGTCTTGGGAGTGGTCAACTCAGGTTTGACCCGTAGGTAAACTTCAGTTGGGTTTCTAAAGGGTTAAATGGACTCCTAGGGTCAGTTTTAAGGCTTTTCCAAAGGTCCAAAGGGTATACCTATGGGTTAGGGGTATTTTGAAACATGTGACTTCTCCCATGTGACTGTTTAGTCACCTCAAAAAGTGGTGTTTCCAAGGTGAACGAAAATTCAACTTAGAAAGTTCCTCCTAGGATAGACAACCTTCCCTTTTGATGTCAAACTCTCTTCCCCGTCTTCTCTCACCTTTTCCCTTTCCAGTTTTAGTAATGTGTAAGAGTTTGGGAAGAGCAACCAATGGGAAACTCTCACCTCACCCAAGGGGTTGGGAAGTGTGTGAGAGGCCTTCTTAGGCAAGAATTGGAGACTTAGTGAGTAATCACCCACTCTCCATTTTTGGAGATTATGCTTTTGTTTTGAAAATTAGTAGGAGAATAGAACTTTGGGTAGAGATTGGAGAAAAGTTTGTGTGGAATTGGGCAGCTCATCCCCAACTAATTTTAGCATACCTATTGGCAGAATAAGGTTGGTTTTTATCTCCTCCTATTTATGTTGTTTATGTTTGTTATGATGTTTTTGTTGAAGGAAGGAAATGCTTGTGAAAAGAATGTGTTAATGTAAATTGTTGTTGAGAAAAAGAATGTGTAGTTTTCATTTCTATGTTTGTTTATGTGTTCTTGTTGTTGTTTTTTGGGAGTGTCCAAGATCTCCTACTCTTGGGGGAGTAGGATGGTCTTGGGGTGGAAGAAGCATGACAGCCTTGGGTGAGAGGCTCTCCTTATGGAGAGTGATTCTCAAGGGTGTCCTTTGTGACCCTTGTTGCATAGCCTTGTGTATGCATTTGGGGGTCATAAGGGGAGGAAATACGGCTTGATGCCTTTGGGGGGCATAAGGTGTGGAAGGGAAATTTGTTGTATTTTGTTTGGCCATGAGGTGGCTTGAGTTGTTTTGAGCTTGCAATCTCCCCAATGGTACTTGGTCCACTTCCACCCATGGAATGATCACCACAAAATGTGGTGAAAGTGTAGCTTGGGATGGGAATATGCATGATTGAGTGTTTTTCCTTTGTTGTTGGGATGTTTGTTTGTAACCCGTCTAGTGCTTGGTTCTCCAAGCTCGGGGGTGGCTTCTAGTAAGCCTAGGCTAGGAGGTGAGCTCTCCATGGTCAAAGTTGTATTTTATATTGCAGGTTGCTTGGAAGAGAAGAAAAAGGGATGGCATTGAGTGGATCAAAAATTTATTGTGATTTAGTAAGCAAAATGCATATATTTGTGGAGCCCTCATTTAGTAGAGATGAGAGGCTAAGTTTGAGATCTATCCATTGTACAAGTCATCAAATGTAGAAAATGTACTTAGTTGTCATAGTTTTATTATGAAATGAAAATGTAAATTACTTGTACATACTCTTATAAAGAAAGGAATAAAGAATTAGAGATATTTCCTTATGGATATTTGAAATAGTCTATTTATTAATATCTTCTTGTTGCAATGTATTAGGAAAAGAATTTGTCCATGTCATAATAAGCTTTTTGAAAGGAAATAAATTGGATAAAAGCTAGTGGTGTTGTTGAGCAAAAAAAAAATATAGTATAAACCAATACGTTAATAAGGCAACCTCTTTTGAATAAGAAATGAAATTTTGATTTTTATTGCTGTTTAATCTCCTTCCTGTCATGTTTCCTAATGTTGAAAATACTGATTTAATGATATTCTAGAGAAGTTAGTTGTAGCTGAAAGAAATTCATTTCTGTTATATTTTCTAATGCTGAAGATGCATGTTAGTGGGAGGGGAAACAAATCTAGATCTAATTATTTTTTTTTAAAGCAAAAAGGAAGGCTATATGTAACAAAAGAAAACAATTTTTAAGTCAAATCTGACCATTGGAGATTAGCATGCTCTAAGTTATGGATATGTATCTTTAACCATATTTAAAAAAATATATATATAAGCATATATAATTTATTTAAGTAAAGGCAGAAAGTCTTAATATGGAATACCAAGATGCTGTATTTTCTTAAGAAAATCTCTTCATTAAGTTGGTGCAAGCATTAGAAATCATGTTTAATCAGATTTAATAAATTAGCCTTATATTTGAGTTTAAGTTAGATTGGTCAAACAAATGTATTAAACAGACTTAAATAAGTGACCTCTAATTTAGTGACTGTTTTATCCCTTGATCGGACTGCCACATTTATACATTTTATAATTATTTCTTGACAAGAATATAAAAAAAAATATACCCATATACATATATATATATATACATATACATATATATATATACATATATATATATATATATATATACATATATATATACATATATATATATATATATATACATATATATATATATATATATATATATCTAAACATTTACATTTAACTAAGTTCCTTTTATTTTCAACAGCAAAGCATAAATAAAATTTTAATATAAAAAAAAAAAGAAAAAGAGAAAGCATCATCAAGGGCTCGGCCCTGTGGCGGTGTGAGGGGCTACGGCCGCCCACAGCCGCAGGGCTTAACCCTGCGACTGTGAGGGGCCACCCACAGTCACGGAGCCTTGGCTCCGTGGTCTGTGGGAAGCCATCCCCACAGCCGCAGGGGTATCCCTGTGCCTACGACGTGGCCGTCTCCTGCAGCCGTAGATCGCGCCGCTCGAACCCTCTGCGCTGGCTGTTGTTCCCCTTTTGCGTCGCTCGCGTTACCCTCGGTGCCTCCCTTCCTTTCGGTGCCATCATCCCCTTCGGTGCCACCCTCCCTTTCGGTGCCGCCTCCACTTACCCCGCTAAACTCGTCCCAACCTGCAACTCAAACACAAAAAAAATCCGCCCTAATAAAATAAGAAAATATACATGTAAGTTTTAAAAAAAAACACATGCCCTAACCCTAATTTCGGGTTAGGGCAAATTCATTTGGCCTTGTTTTCTTTTAAAGATGAGAATTATGGGCGGGAATGTTTAAAGGATCTAAAGTAAAATAAAATTTCCCCCAACCCCTTCTCTTTAGATTAGAATCATAAGCATATGTCTAAATGCATATATATATATATATAAGAAGTGAAATCTCTATATTCATTTGGGTTGGTACTTAATGTTTTGAAAACATATTATCCCATATCATAGGAAAGTATAGTGAAAATTCATTAAAAGAAATAGTTAAATAGAAGGTTGATTTAAAATATATATATATATATATATATATATATATATATATATTTTGAATGTCAATATATATTAAATTTGGAGATTAATTATCATTAGAGGAATAATGCACTCCCTTTGAGTAAGATTATTAAAAGAGAAATTTAATGGAAATTTTATAGGGTTGACTGATTAGATATAAATCCTAGAAGAAATTTAAGCATCATGTATTAAATATCTAATACCTAATGTTCAATATCGTGTATTAAACATCTAATACCTAATGTTCAGAGGAATATTATACTTCAGCCTGAATTAAGTTTATCAAATACCTTTGTTGGATATTTTAAAGATATAGGAAGGGTATTTAATGATCATTAACGATTTAAGTGATTGGGTATGGTTGTATAAGTTATTGTAAAATAAGTCGATGGGCTGGATCTTTAGAATGAATTTATCCCTAGTGTGATTTCTCATTTAAAAATCTAACTATTATAATGACGTTTGGCACTCCAAATTTATTAATTAATAATAATTTCTTGGAAATCATGTTAGTATTGAATTAAAAGATATATGGATTAAATAAGTTACAATAAAGAGGCTATAAGTTTTATGTATTGGTGAATACTTAACATACCTTGACTTAGAGGACTAACTATTGAATTAAATAATTATGCTAATGTCTATGTAGAGAAGGTTGATCTAATATTTTTCGCATCTGTAAAGAAAAGGACATTTGAGAGAATTTAATATCGACCTTATAAAATTAAATTGTTCTACTTGATAACAAGAGTTATCGTGATTGTTACGTAAGTAATAATCTAATTTTATCATCTATGGGTTATCTCAAATCCTAAGGCTCCTAGTTAAGTCTGAATTCATCTCTCGCTTTAGCAAACCCAATTTATTATCATTTAAGATTAAGTTTGGAGTGACTTGTTTAGTTGTCACAACTGTATAAACATAGGTTGCACGTAAATTAAGTGTTTTTAAAAAATAAAAAATAAAAAAATTTGTTGTTTGTGTTCTTGCCCAAAAGTTTGGGCATGACAACAGGTTTCCTATATAGTATTTAAACTGACTAATTGCATCTTAACTATGTAGATTTTGAATTTTGTACATAATAGAATAGGAACTATTATGATTTAACCTTTAGAGAATGCAGTCCCTTCATACCTTTTCTTGACTAATTTGAAATAGGTGCACCTAACTCGGTAGGTAAGGTGCTTTCTTCATCTGACATAATTTCTTTCTTTTTCCAAATCATCTTGAATTTTTCTTTTATCTCTTCAATGTCTCTTCTAGGTTGATCTCTGCAATCTCCAGCTAAATGTCCAACTTTGTGACAATGAAAACATGCCATTCTAGGATTTCTCCATGATCTCCGGTTGTTCATTCCAAACCTTATAAAATAGTTGGAACTAATGTGTTCATATCTTCCACAACATCCGCACCATATCCTTGTATTGTAATCCCATGGTACTGCTGCATATTGTCGATAAGGATCTGTGTGATCTCGGTAACCTCTAGTGTTTGCTCGATGTGGATACCGCATGTAGTTCTTTTGCTTAGACCAGCACTCCTCGGTACTATGTCCATATCTATTGTAGTTTTTACAAAACCCTTTGAATTTTGCCTTCTGATAATTGTTAATAGACTTTGTCCTACATTGATTAGATGTGTGACCATATTTATTGCAATTGTAACAATATCCATTGGGCTTAGTGATATTTGGTTGCTTACCTTTTTTGATCTGGCATATGTTGGCAGTATGACCTTGATTTCCACAGTAGTAGCAAATATGCTTCTTCCTTTTGATGTTATTCTTGTTTCCAACTTTTTTTGATGATTCTCCTCTCTCGATAGTATGAATTCCTTTCTCAGTTGATTCTTTTCCTTTGTAACCAGGTCCTCCTTCTTTGTAGGGTATTCTTGTATTCAGTTGCTCATCCAACATCTTTGATGCTTCATAACTTTTCTCCAATGTTTCTTTGGATTTCTTCTCTATTTCAAGTTCACCAGTCAACCTTGATACTTCAAGTTTCAATGATTCATTTTCATCATTATTTAGAATTGCTTCATGATGTGCATAACCTAATTGATGTGTCATATTTTGTTGAATACCAATTAACCTTATGATTTCATCATCCTTATCAAATACTAGAGCTTCAAGTTGTTGTTTCTCCCTTTGTAGATCTCTTGCTTTATCCTCAGTTATCCTTAATGCATCTAGATTTTCAGTCATCTGTGTACTAAAATGTTCATGTTCTCTTTTCATTGCTTTTAGTTGATCATCCAGTATTTTGTTCTTTTCTTTCAACATTCCAATCATTTCTTCAGTCTCTTTAGATATACTATTCTCAGATGATGTCTCGATTTGTTCCACTAGCTCTTGAGAATCCTGCAAGTCATCAGATAATCTTCTCCTTACTTTCAAAGATTTTTGCATTTGCCTCTACATGTCTTCAATCACTTGATTTGCATTATCCAGCTCTTCTTGTAGATACACAATCCTCTGAGATTTTTTGTAGCCTTCCATTGATAAGATCTTTCTCTTTAGGTAGTTAAACCCTTTTCTAAGATTCAAGCTCTGATACCAATTGTTAGGCCCAATATGGAAAGCTAATGTACTGAGAGGGGAGGGGTGAATCAGTACTCCAAAAATTTTCTTTACTAATAACCTTACTGTTATGCATAAACAGAATAGTGCGGTAACATAAAATAAAGTTAAAACAAACAGATAACAATCATACATGATTCACTCCATAACACATATATTTTGGTCATGCAGAAACTCTTGGTTAGAGAGAAAAACTATAGTGGGGATGGAACCCACAACTTCACTACTACAATAATAAAGATTGCTCGGTTAGAGCTAGATTTAGCTATTTCTGATAGCTTACCCTATTAGGAGTAACAAGATCTATTAGATCTACCTTACTAAAGGATTTTACAACACTATATAAATGCTACACCTGGTTAAAGGATTTACAATTTATAGACTTGGTTAGAGTCTTTTACCCTATTAAAGGTATCTCTTACAACTTCAAAATATTACAATAGAATCATTACAAATATCTGCAACTTTACATCTAAAATGCTATAGCAGATTCTATGTGCTCAAAATAAGATCACCTAGCTTGTAGCATACCTCGGTAACCCATATTGTAACTCGGTAAGCCCTTCTGTTTACTCTGTTCTTCGACTGTTCACTGATAACCTTCTTGGTGACCTCTCTGTGTCTCTGTAACAGTCTTCCTTCATGCATACACACACATGCATTCATACATATTCATCCACACATATTTCTCTCTTCCCATGCTGTATAAATAGATCTCTTACAGTGGTGATCTAATTCATTGCTTCAATCTTGCAAAAAGATTCCTCAAATGAATAACTAAACAAAATATTTCATTGGTGAGATTGACCTTACAATCATACATGATCTTCTAGTGCAATTTCCAATGAAAAACGGTTAGATGTGCCTCGATCTTGTAACACGTTTTCATGTGCATGTCTAGGTTCAATGTATCTGGTAAAACTTTACTGCTCGGTAGCCATGAAACAATACTTGGTAAACAGCTCGGTGAATACTGTGTTCTGTGACTGCTTTCTTCTGTAACTGACTAGACTATTCATACCGACTTCTCTATGTGTACTGACTGCATGATTCGGTAATACTAACTGACTAGAATATATAGTATGACTTTGAATATAAAACTAATGGCAATTTGATAAGTAGTAACAGAGGCATACCCTTCCAGCATATTGTACATCACCTCATAGCCCATTGGCTCCACTTCTTCCATTCTAGGCTCAACAGCCTCCATTAAGCATTTGTCCACCTGGATGGTGAAATAGATGTCATCTTCATATTTCTTAACAATATCACTTGAGATCCTCATCCTTTGGCTCATCTTCTGTTTGAACTCATCAAAATATTTGTTCAGCACATCAAGGTAATTGGTTTTGATAGCTTGAATGCTTTCCTTGATCTGCTTGGTTATCGGTTGGTCAGGAGACCTCTGGACATCTCCTACTCCAAGAAAGTACCCTTGGAAATAGAAGAACAACCCAACCAATAGTTGTCCGAACTTGAATCTCAGTGCATTATCTGGTTTAATCAACTTCAGATTAGACAGGAGTTGCCTCTACATACCGGTGCACAGGTCAAAAGATGCATCCTCTTTAATCATCTGGTAAGAGGTATTTACCGCTGCAGCAGATACATAATTAATCCTGCTGGCTGAGAATGTTCTGTAGCCTATCACCATGTAGGCGTACTTCACCAGATCATCCTTGATAGGATTAACTATCATACCTCGTGAGTCACTTATTGAACCGATGAGCTTGGCCATTTCCATTTTGCTTACCGTTCTTAGGGCTGGCACTTCCCCTATGTTGTAGAAACTAGTGACTGTATGAATTGCCTGTGGCATGATATCATGCATCCTCTCTAGGTACATCTTGTCACCATGGACTCTGTTCAAAATGATCCTAATATGATCCTCTGTAAAGTCTTCCAGAAAGTATACAACATTGTGGAGTTTCTTCTTCTCTAAGATATTGTATTCTGGTTTGATTTTCTTGTCCTTGCCGCAAAATAAACCTAACTGGGTGTGAATAGCTAAAGACCCTAGGTCTTCTATTTTGCAATCAATATAGTTAGAAATTCCCTCTTTTACTATCACTCTAGCCGGAACTTGTGATAGGGCATTATACTTGGACTTCCTTTGAATGAAACTTTCTGACTCAATGGATGTACTAGAACTGGTATGAGATGCGGAAGCCATTGTAGAGTATTTTAAGATCACAAAAAATAACTTTAAAATGTGAACTTAGGGCTTCTTGATTCTCCTTCACTCCACACTCCGTCGGTTGCCAAATCACCGCTTTGTGTTCTCCACTTGATTGTTTGTAAACTGAATTTGAATCTCCTTCAAGATTATTCAATTCCTTGAAATCTCAACTCAAACCACCTTTTCTTCGCTTGAAAACATATAGTGAGAAATGATTTGAAATATGCTTTTATACATGTCTCTCACCTACCGCCATTAATGCTCCTCTATTAGGGCGTAAACCCTAATTTGCCTTTTTACCATTTCTGGTCTTCTGCCAAGCGACAGGTATCACATACTGGTTAAGGTCTTTTACCGGTGTAAAATCGAGGGTTCGAAAACATTTCACCATTTGCTCCCCCTAAGCCTTTTTTGGATAGTTTGTTGGTTCTGATATTTCCACACTAGGTGCAGAAACCGGTTCCTCTTCCAACATTGTTGGTTTCTTCCTCCAGGTTTTGTTCATTTTTGCTTGAACTGTTTCAACATCAATTTCTCCTTCCTGAGTGACCAGTATATCATCAGATATACTCTTTCCGCTTCTACAGAATCTTGCAATGTGACTCAGTTTATTGCAGTGATAGCAAACCAATCCAGGTGCTCTCCAAGGTCCATTGTTCATGTTTCCATTCTTCCTTTGCATGTTGCAGCAGTGTGACCATGACCATGACAAATCCAATAGTTTTCTCTCCATCTGGTTGCCACTTGATGGCCACTGCTTCTTGACTCATGATTGAAGACATTAAACCGGCTGTAGTTCTAGTTTACAAAAGGTTCAGGACCAACTCCTTGGGTCCTCTGAGGATATCTTCTAGTGTTGTTCATCACAGACCTGCATTCAAATGCTCTATGCCCAAACTTGTTGCATGCATAACAATGACCATTGAACTTATTGGATCTAGGTACATTGTTGATAAAGTAAGGAAAATTATTGTAGGCTTTGCTCCCACATACATTGGTAGTGTGTCCTTCGTTAAGACAGTTAAAGCAAACAGGTTTGAATTTTTGCTTACCTTTTCCTTTGAGTGTTGGTTGCTTATTTGATGCTTCAACATTTGTTCCTAAGGATTCTCCTTCCTCATATCTAGAGAAACCAAGTCCAATGGTATTCTTTACCGGTCTTGATGACTCAAGCTTTTGCTCTAGCTTGATAGTACTTTTGCTGAACTTCACAAGTATTTCCTTTGACTCAGAGAGTTCTTTGGAAATAGCAGTATTTATCTCCACTAGGCTTGCATTTTCAAAGATGGCTATGTTCAGTTCATCTTGTACTCCTTCTTTCTATTCTGCTCTCATGAAGGTGAGAAGTCAGTGCACTAATCTCTTGTTTCAACTTGGAGAACTCATGATCTCTGTCCTTTACCAGATCTTCAGCTTTCCTCCAGTTCTCAAGCTCTTGACTAGACCGAATAGTCAGTCCTTCCAACTCCTTTCTCAGATTGGAGTTTGAATCATTCAGCTTATTTACTTATGCAATCATGGCTTCCATATTTGCTTCATCTTTAGAACCATTTTCAGATAGCTCCATCAGCTTCTCTACATATTCTCTCCTTTTTACTTGAGATGCCTTGTATTTGACCATAAGATCATCATAGGCTTGCTCAGACTGAGTGAGTCGTTGAGTAAGTTCCCTCAAGGTGTATTCCCCCATATCTCTTTCCAAGTGGTTAAACTTATAGAAAGGTAGGCTCTGATGCCAATTGATAAATACTAAGAGGGGGGGTGAATTAGTATGCCAAAAATCTCTGTACTTAAACACTTAAACAGTCTGAAGATAAACCGGTAAAACAGTTTAACAGACATACCGGTTATCACACATGCAAACCAAATTGCAAAATAAAGCATTCACCCACAAAAACAATACAACCATAACACAAGATATTTGATGTGGAAACCCAAATGGGAAAAACCACAGTGAGATGGAACTCACAAGTCACTATCTATAGAATAGAAACTAGATCGGTTAAGGTCAGACTGGTTAAGGTCTTACAATGTTCTTCACCAGAACAGATCCTGTTAGGAATCTCAATCTCTATTAGGAGATAAGTCTGATTAAAGACTACCTTGCTAGAGGATTTTAGATTCACAGAGGTGAACCACCTAGTTAGAGGATTTTACAAAAGGCTTTTGGACCTACCTGGTTAAGGGCTACAGACTTGTCAAAGATGTGAGTAATCAACAAGTGTTTGATCTATCTAATAGCACAAACTACTTGGTTAGATCCAGTATAGCTCACTGCTAATGCATTCCAGCATTACTTCAGTCTTCTCTATCTCTCACTTAGTTATAACTTGATCCTCTCAGATAAGATCGTTCTTACAACAACTCATCAACCACCTTAAACCCTAGCACAACATAAACCCTTTCAACAACAACCTAAAACCCTAGACATGATGTCCTTTTAAAGGAATCTAATTTCATGTCGGTCCAATAGGATTACATTACAATTTCCTAGGTTCAATGAATCTAGACATACTTAGTAACATGACACAAGAAGCACCGTCAGTGTGTTGGCACCGTCAAACAATTAGTGGATTGGTAACTCATCACAAAAATGTCGGTTGGTAACTCATCACAGAGTATTATCGGTTCATACAAAATATCGGTTGCTGGTTTGACAAATGAAGACTGGTAAGAATGTGTTATGCCGCTTTTCTCCCTCATACCTCTTGAGATCTACGAACCGCTTGGGGTCGACATGCCGCTTAAGACCGGGAAACACATTCTACAAAATCACTAATAGTCTAAAGACTAGAATACAACATACCGGTTGGAATAGATACCGGTTGAGCTCTAGCTCATACATATAATTTGGATCTCAATGCAAGTGTGTGTGTCCATCAATGACAATCACAACATAAACATCAAAAAATGCCAACACTAAGTCAAGATACATGTTAGCACCCTCAAGATTGAAAAGTATGAAAGTAAACTAAAGTTTATAAGGCAAGTGAATAATCAAGTATCCGAAAATCCATGTAGGAAACTCCTAACGTAGTCACTCTCTATTATACCCCTCATACAACAACCCAACTTCCACCTTGGAACAAGGACCCCCAAATAAAGGAAAGAGAAAGTGGTGCAGCCATGGATAGGAGGGACCTCAATGAGATCTATTTGAACCATGCAACTAGAGTAAACACAATGAAAGAAAGACAAGATGATGGAGGCAATACAAAAATGAATGAATTAGATCATGAAAACTGGTTACAAATAACTGGTAACATCTAGACTACAAGATTTGGCTCATTGGCCTGCTACATACATGCTCAATTACAGAATTAGTTAACTCCGGACCTCTAAATCTTAAGATTTATCTTTCATATCCTCTGCTATGAATTATGATTCCTAATTACATTGATTTATATTCTCAAGAGAGATCCGCATCGGTCCAAGAGGGCTCAAATTCTAAAGAACAAAATCAAACATGTAAAACCACTAGGTCAACTTCTGCTAATGAAAATCCTCCAGAAAATCCAAGGAAGATGTGCAGATCAGAGGGAAGGTTGACCACACACCAAGGAACATATGAATCAACAAATTGGGGCTCCAAAATCTATGGAAAAGATCCACAAGATTCACCAATAGCAAATAGGTCCAAGCGACTCCGGTGTTCTAAGCCAAAAAAATATCTCAAAATTTAGAAGCGATAACTTGCTCCGCAAGATCTAGTGAGAAAATACAAGAAAATGCAGAAATAAATGCTAAAATTGAAAAATAGAAAAGAAACTGAAAATAAATGTTTTTGGTTGATACAAGATTGCCAAGAAGTGGGGATGCTCCTGCATCAGAAAGGAACAAGGAGACAAGAGAAACAAGACATAGGAGAACAACAACCCAAAGAAAAAAGAAAGAACGCGAAAAGAGGAAGAAACAAGACAAACAAGACCAAGACACAAGAAACAAAAGAAGACACAAAACTGACACACAAAAAAAAAAACACAAGAAAGACTGAAGGACACAAAAAAAAACCAAAACCAAAGAAAATAGAAAGAAAACTAAACTACTCCTACCTATCTAGCCTAAACTAACATTAAACCAACTTAAGACTCGATCCTAACAAAATATGACAATAAATTTTTTGGCCACTTCTTGATTGATTCTTCATTATGTTCAACAGTAACAGCTTAGTTGGCCAAGTCCTAAGTCTGGCAAATTCATTTTTGTACTTAAAAATGTAAAATTTTAGTAATTTCAATTCATTTTGAGAGCACAAAACTTTTAAGATCAATAATTGTGGGTCTTCATTATGACTGTGATCTACCCACAAACATGTTGGTATTCCCCCCAGCTCGTATTCAAACACACAATAATTAACACATGGAAGGAAAAGGAAGGAAGCCACTTGATTTGATCATGTTGTAGGAGCGTGATCCCACATAGTGACTTCATCGTTACAAGGTCCCAGCTCGAGGTAGAACTTGTTGTCCCACTTAGGTTCATACATGTCAAGAGAAACAACATCCATTAGTCATGCGTCAAACTGATCATCAATATTAACTTTAGTTTTTAACACATCATTATTATGAAGATCAATCCCAAGCAGTGAATTGAGACACTTAACTTCCAATTGACTACACACTTCAAACCTCTCCTCTTGTAAATCAACAACTTTAAGTTCAAAATTCTCCAAATTATTAAGAGTAGAATGTTCACCTTCAACATTACCTACCATGGCAATCTCCCAAGCCATTACAAAATCCGGACAACTTACCTTGGAATCTAATTTCAAAGGATGAATCCTACATGAATCACATGTTGCAAAATCTAACATGTTATGCGAGCAGCTGCAAATACTCATCTCTATGACCATTTCCACATGAGATTCATTGTCCTTTCCATTTCTTCTATTGAGGTAGGTTGTATTCTATATTTGCCTTGCAAACTATGGAACTCCTCTTCATGATGTACACTATGAATTCCTTGCATAAAGTTGCTAGCATTAGTAGTTTCATTACCAACATTATGAGAAACTAACGAATAAGAGATTTCTCCTAAAATTTCATTAGAATGTGTGAAATCAAATGAAGACTTTCATATTTCATGGTGTTGGTCTTGGTGAAGCACTTCCATTTGTAACTTTGTCTCTTATGTACACTTTGCACTTCCTCTCACTCCTTCAACTTGGAATAAATCACAAACACTTTGTTGCAATAAGAGGTCATCCGCATGTGTGTGTGTGTGTTTTGATCATTATTCATCATGAATTCTAGCTTTCTCTCATGACTGACATAAATCTGATCTAAGCATTCATCAACAAGTTTTTGAAAAGTTTGAATGCAGTTTTGACTTGTTTCTACATTTTAATCAAAAGTCTCAACATTTGAATCATCATTACGAAGAGGGAAGGGTTTTCCACTACTTTGTCCAAAAATATATCAAATTCTCTTCCATTATTGATATTCTCTTCAACTGGATCAACACAAGTTGTATATTCCAATGAGGATCTTGTATCATCCTTTGTTATGAAAACATTTGCAAATGTATTACTTGTGTCAAAACAAGTGAATTCATCATAATTTATTTCAATCACTTCAAAATATGATCTGACATCACTCTCCTTACTTATGGAGTCCATACAAAGATCAACATTATCAACTTCTAAACACAAAATATTATCAATTATAACTTTGTCTGAGCAATCATCCATGGTTGAACTAGCCTCAACTTTGTCCTTACATGTAGTGATTTCTCCATCATGTTGGTCTTTGTCCATCAGTCCATCCTTATGGGGAATTGGCTGCAAGTCTTCTTGAGACACGTAAGATAAGAATTACTCTTTAAATTCATTCATAAGGTCCCAGTGGTCTTCCAACGGAGTGAATACTTCAACGAATTCAATTTTCTCCTTCAAGCATAAGTCCATTCTCTCAAAGAAAATAAAACAATTGGCTTAACAATGCTTGTTCATGAGGTTTATTATACATCCATCTAATAGTGCAATGTCAACCAAACACTTAGAAACACCCATTTCTTTCAAACATCGATTCAATATACTATGTGCAAACATAATGTCTTCTAAAGAATTAAAAGTTTTCTCCCCTTTTTTCTATGATTGGTTACTATGGAAATCATCATGGGAATGTGCATGAAACCTTTCATTTGTTGAATCTCCATTGTAACAATGTTGGGGCAGAGTTGTTGACATTCCAATTTTTTTAAAATATTCTTACAAATAGGTTGTTGAATCACTTTCGGACCTGATTTTATGTTTGTAATTAGAGTTTGCATCCACTTCTTCGTTATTTTTGAGCAATCGGTTCATGTGGCATGGTTGATCATCAAATTCTGTAGCTACAACTTCATTATAATTTGTTCTTCTTCTTCTTGAATCATGACCAAATAAAGAAGTTGCAACCATAAAAAAATCATTAGTAGATGTAATATTTTCATTCCCATTTGGGAGTTGCATTTGTTGATTACAACTAGGCCTGATTTATTATGATATTTGAAGTCATAGTAGGCAGATTTGGGAAGTTATATCTTTTGAATGCTGCTTGTTGGATAGGTGTGGTGTATGCCTGAGCACAAGTTTGTACATACTAACAACCTCCTAACACAATTTCATAAAAATTGTAGAAATTATTATTCACAACTTCATACCCAGATTGTGCTAAGATTAATGCTATACCAAGTGCCTGATGCACATCATTGACCACCAAAAAATTTAATTTTTGCTGCAACTATAGTACCAATACCCCAAAAGTAATGATTTTTCAAAAATCTTGCATCTATTACTCTACTTGTAGATTGAACTCTTTGATACATAAGCAAGAACCTATGATTGAATTGAGCAATTGATTCACCAGATACTTTTTCACATTTGCAAATTGAATTAGTGCATCTTCCAATCTTGTGGAAGGATTAAATTGACTTAGGAAAAAGAATTCAAGTTAATTCCATGAACAAATCAAGCTAGGAGAAACACTTGCATACCATTGTGATGCTGACCCTTGAAGAGTTTGAACAAACAAGTTGCAGGCAACATCCTCTGGTGAGCTTTGAAGAAAAAAAAATTTGATGTTTAAAAATATTTACATGGTTTGAAGCATTTTGTCCATTTTCAGGAAAGAACATTGGAAGCCCATTACATGCATGCATGATGAGGAATTTTATGAACAACCTTGGGTATGCACAATGAACTACCCATTGGATTCAAACTTCCCCAAGGTCTAACTCACTTTAACTTAAGAAAATAATTCAGAAATCATTATTGGCCCTCCTAGTGCCAATTTTTGTTGACGGGTGTTTTGACACACTCACCAACAGTCAAGTAGCATATGAGAATGTATACCAGCTCTGTTGAAAAGTAATCAATCTTAAAGACTAACAAATTTAAGGTCTTTGTAGCTGGGTCACGACTGTTAGGAATTGCATGTAGAAAATATCAATTATATGCAGATAAAAATTAAATTCAGGAATGAAAAACACAAAAATAATAACAACGAAGAGACAAAATTTAATGTGGCTCACCCAATCTCGGGCTACATCCACCAAACAGAGAGTCCAATATTATTATCTAGTAAATCAAAACTGATTACAACTAGCAATCCCTTGCAACTCAATACCGTTGCAAAATGCTATATAAAATTCTCTACAGAATAAAACCCCTAACCCTTAGCCTTTTTATCAAGACTTATGTTGGTTACAAAATTAGGGTTACAACATGTCAGCCAATAGAAAAATAACACCCAGCACTTTTATAAAATAATAAAAGTCTTTTTGGCCTTGCAAGATGCTGCCCCTTGATGGGAGTGCGCAAGGGGCACTTCCCACAAACCCCCATTGAAAAATATGGGGGAAAACTGTGCCAATAGAAGTAGGGAAAATTTAACCTCCTAGTCTAATTAGGCTCCATATAACAACAATGAAATGTTGGATAATTCAATTGCTGATGTAACTGTACCTATCAAGGGTCCTTCTAGTTGAAACAAAACAAACAAAATCCTTTTTTTGTATTTTGTATTTTTCGCTTGATAAACAAATGTCAAAAGATAGGTCAGGGTAACAAGAGATAATAACAAAACCAATACTAACAACTGAGGGAATTATGAAGTTGGTGTATCACAGAGAGGTATTATCAACAACACTTAAAGAAGTCGTTACGTAACTTTCCAACAAATATACAAAGTCATTCAAGTTACATATAAATGGAATTGGATATCAAAAGATCATAAAATTGCTCTACTATTTCATCCTCATATACCATTCACATGCATAATATGATTCATAAAATAATAAAACTGAAATGACAAGTTGCTAATTAGAATGAGAGAAGATACCAGACTACGAAGAACATCAACTATGAAAACATGTATTGTCAATCAGACAATCCATAAGTTGCTTTGTATTAATCTTAAAAAATGGATAACAAAATAGATCTGAAAAAGAAATTGTAGAAAAATTATAAAGTATCTAACTAAAATGGCCTTGAATCATCAATTCATAGACCCCCTAAATGACCCAAACTTTACAATTTATAGAAGTTTACCCCTACATCCTAGGAAGGAATCATGCCTGAAAACTAGGATTATAAAATGGTGGGAGTCACGGTCGACATGCAAGTTGTTGCCTATGAAATCCACTTAACTATTATAAAACTGGTGCTTGCAGTTCATTTCCATGATGGTCCCTCAGTTTCAAGAGCTTCGAACCATGCAAAAAAGATACAAAATAAAAGCAAGTGTGAAATCTAGTATCAGTTGAAGCTGCAATGGTTGTGGTGGTGGTGCTACTTCAATATGCAATTTCTTTTTTCTAACTACCTATTTGTATTTTATTCTTTTTGTATTTCTGGTAGTTGCTGATGAAGCATTCTATGGAAGCAGTAGGTGGATCAACAATGTACTCCATCATGAATTTATACACTCTGAGCACCTCCTTTGTACTCTTTAGTCTATCTTAGATATCAAGGTCTGATCCTGATATTGATATTTCATGGTTGGTAGGTTTTTCTCCAATTTAATTTCTCCTCTAGTCTTCTTTTGGGATGAGTTGGAAGGTTCCATAAGCCCGCTTCAACCTAAAACACAAGATACATAATCAACTCCACCATATTGGCAAAACCATAAGGGACTCCAAAATTTGAGGATTCTTGAGTCTTCAAAGAGTCCATTATATATGGTTTTGGGATCCCAGGGTTCCGAGGTATATTATTGATGATTTTGGGATCCTAAGGTTTCGGGGTTCATTATTGATGATTTCGAGGTCTCGGGGTTCTAGGGTCCATTATTGATGGTTTCGGGATCCTGGGGTTTCGGGGTCCATTAATGATGATTTAAGGATCTTAGGCTTCCGGGGTCCATTATTGATGGTTTTGGGCTCCTAGGGTTCTGAGGTCCATTATTGATGCTTTTGGGATCCCAAGGTTTCGGGGTCCATAATTGATGGTTTTAGGGCTGCAGGGTTCTAGAGTTTTGAATTAGGGTAATTAAGGGAGTTTTGGGATTCTGAGAACCCGAGATCTCGGGAAGGAGAAACAGGTCGAGAAAACATAAAACCCTAACTATTGATTCAAAATCAACTTTATTGAAAGGAGGGAAACTAAGACTAACCTTAAATTATGAAGGCAAGGAAACACAAAAAAAAATGTGAACACGAGACTTCGGGACTCTGGGGTTTTGGAGTTCTGAAATCAAAGAGAAACCAATGAAGGGACACTTAAGGTTTCTAGGATTCCAAAGTTCCGAAGTGTCAAAGAAAAAAAAATGAAGACTTCGGGGTTTCAAAATCCCAAAACTCTGAAGTCAAACAAAGCAAACAAAACAAAAGGAACAAAATGCATTTTAGGATCTTGGGAACCTGAAGTTTTGAAGTGCAAACAAAAATAAAATGGGACAAAAACAAAGAAAAGCAAAGCCCCCCTAGCTCGAGAAGAAAAAAATTGGAGTGCGTTATGCAAGGCATAATAGGTCCATGGCCCTCTTTTTTGATCTTATATTGCTGGCCATATTATTCTCACTTGTCTGATTTATTCCACATAAATCAGCCTCCTGCTAATTCATAAAAAATGTATCTCTCTATGGATGACTAGAGCCATCAGCAAATTGTTGTTGTCCTAACATTGTTGTCTCATTTTGTGCTACTAAGACATGAGAGAACTCACCATTCTAGCATGCAGCCTCATTATGTGGTTGATTGCATGGGACACACCAATCTTGTTCCTAAGCAAGATTGTTCTGAATTGGCACTATAGCCTTTAAGATACTTGTAGCTGAGGGATTCAAGCTATTCAAGGGCCTAGAATTACTCCATTGGTTTTGCCTTGAAAAATTGGATCTTTGATGCTGATAGTTCTGATTTTGCTACTGGCAAGGCTTATTATTTTGAAATTGTTGCCTCTTCAAAGTTACCAACTGATTGCTAAGTCCCTGCATCAAAGTCTTAAGCTCTTGCAACTCAGACGGTGATATAATAGGTGTCAGTGTAAGTAGATGGCTTATTGATGCCACTAGAATAGGAGCCAAAACAAGTTGTTGGGTAGGAGCCTCTGGAAATAAGGGCATTGCAGGCCTAGGAGACAACTTCCCAACCTGTATTAGACAATTTTCTGCCCTTATGGAAATATCATATGCCCCTGCAAGATTATCTCCTCCCATAGATTAAATCATAGTGGCAATGTCACTATTTAAATCCTTAAGAAAATAGAAAAAAAATGGTTTAATGAAGGCTTTACTAGTGATGGGATTCTATCCCATGTCTTTTGAAATCTATAATTAAAATCACCCATGAATTCATGGGGTTCTCTTTTTACTGTAGTTAGCTGCTCCATAAGCGATAGATGGTCACTTTTGTCTTCAAAATGCTCGCACAATTTCTCCTCTAATTCATCCTAGTTATGGATTGTACCAGAGGGAAAACCCCTATACCATTATAGGGTTTTTTCCTTTAATGAAGAGGATAGGAGCCTCACTGCAATGTTGTCCTTTGTGATATCAAAAATTGTGTAGATGCTTGCAACATCTTGGATGTGTTCCTCCTCCGAGGTAGATGTCTCTCCAATAAAAAAGGATAAATCCTTTAGGGTTGTTGCTAGAATGTTATCCTTTTGAGTTAGGAATAAGGGGTTTCCACCATTAAAGGTGACAAAGGTGTGTGCTCGAGGAACCGCCATGAAAAATAGTGTCCTATTGATACAGATGGATGTGCTTTTAGGTTGTGTTAATCTTAAGAATGGTAGGGTAGAAAGAGACCTTAGACATGTACAAGATTCTCCTTAGGTTCCCCTAACAAGCAACAATGAACGTCTACCCCCTCTTCTTCTAGAACTAGAACTTGAAAACTCAGAGAATTGAAAATTACCTCTAGAAGATACTTTGGTTTGAATTCTTGGTATGAAAGTGGCAACTGGTCATCACCAAGAACTGGATTTCATCCTTAGAGTTGCCAAGTGCTTGATTGATTGCCTCCAAAGGTTGAGACCAACACTGAATCCCTAGCATGAATGCTGAAATGGAGTCCCACTAAGCATGCCCAAAGTTGTTGTCACAAAAGTTGCACCCTGTAATGATCAACCTTGATCATCAACCTTGTGAAACATGGAAACAACCTCCCAAGTGTGGGACTTGCAAAAGTGAGGTTGAGTCTCTGGAGAAGGTCAACTTTGTCTTCAATCTGATGCAATAGGACCTAATCTAATGATTCGACAAAGAAAAGGAGAAGAGAGAAGGGTTGCTTTAAAGAGGGGAAAAGGTTTGCACCTAGATGGAATATGATCTTCCTGCCTATATCAAAACAATACATTAACAAAATCTCTCTAGGTATGCACAAATTCTATCCAATTTTGTCACCTAAGGAAAATGTGAAGGTTAGTATTCTTATGAATAGTAAGAGGAAATTCACTCAGTTCATAGATGACATCCAAAGAGGAGAATAATACAATCACACATAACCTAAGACAACCAATAAGTACACATTCACATAGGAAGGTAAGAATTACACAAATTGTGAAAACTGAATAAGGCAAGATAAGAAAATTTTATTCATGTGAAGGAAAAGTGATATTTACAGTTGCAGAAAATAAGAGTTCTAGAAGAGAAAAATAAAATAAGATCTCTCTGGAAAATTACAAAAAATGCCTTTATAGTTGAGGCATAACTCAAAATGAAAACTACAACTGGAAACCCTAACCCTATTAAAATATCTACAAGAGGGAAGGAAGAAGATCAGATCGACAAAAGGGATTTGATGGCATGCAAAATATCCTCTACAAGTGGGCATCATTTTGAAAGAGGTCTGCAGGAGAAGACATCTTTGTGATAGATGCATCATGGCGACATGGAAGAGAAAAGAAAGTCTTCAAAATGCATTGAGTAGGCATGATGGTGAATTTCAAATCAGCCTACAGGGTCACTTTTGGAGTAATGGTGAAAATCCTCAGTGGTTGGAAGAAAAATGGATCCGATTTGGGGCATCAACTGAGTAGAAAACCAATCTCGACCATTGGGTTGACAACCACCCACCTATAGGGCATTTAAATTCCAACATCCACCAAAAAATTGAATGTCAGTCATCGATTAAGAGATCTCATGCGCAGATAGACACACGAGATCTCTCCATGTAAGTGTCCAAAAGGCCCAATAGAAGAATAAGTCATCGTTGTTGGATGGAGTTTAAGTGATGATCAATGGTGGAGAAAGTTTGGACCCATTGCATTCATCTCCCGCTAGCCCGCAAGGAAGCCATTGCATGGCCAAAAGAGTATGTGGGGAGGTGGGAGGAAGAGACAAGTCCCCCGCTACCACATATCATGTCGCTCACTTGCCCACAAAGAAGAAGAGCATCGCCAAAGAGACCACATGGGGAAGCAAGGAGGATAGATAACAAGCTTCTCGCACACCCACAAAACAAAATGGTAGCAGCTAGAAGAGCACATGTGGGCATAGGCGAAGCCAAAACAAGATGTTGGTGACCCCACAACACAACTTGGAAGAAACAAAAGGACCCTGCAGGGAAGCGGGAGCAAAAAGCCACTGCTTGCCCACCCGCGATGTAAAACCAAAGGACCTGGAAGATGATGCGAGGGTGTGGGCAAAGGAAAAACAATATGCCCATGGGTCCAAAACATAACAATGAGGAGCCAAAAAAGGAAAGTAGGGCCATGAGAGCTAGAAAAGATATCACCAACCGGTGGAAATAAAAAAGGGGGAACCGGCCCGCCAATGATAAAGAACCCTCCAACCGGTAATGCATAAGTGAGTTGACCGGCTGGCCCGGTCAACACAAGAATAGATTAAATGAGCTCAAAGGAAAAAAGGGTTCCCTTCTACAGAAAATGCTCATAACATGAAGGTTATGTAGAAACCATTAGGCCAACAAAAGGCGCATAACACGAAGGTTATGCAAAAATTGGATTTTCTCAGATCGATTATCCTCTGGATAAGTTGACAGAAAAAGGTCAACAGTAAAATTTATCATAAGTTGATTACAAAGGAAAATATCATATGACAATATAATTTTTTTATTTAAATAAAAGGGTCTTGATGCATGCTTATAAAGGAAATAAGGATTAGATACTATCACCAAAATAGGAAATAGCCTATAGATCTTCATGATGTGATCAATATAGAGATATTTCAGGGTTTTATTTATTATTATAGATATCATTTGGATACCTCGCCCTAAGAATATTTTGTTGGCCATTTGGAGGAACTGATTATGTGTTGCATAGATGTTTTGTCATTGATGTCAACAGTAGCTATTTGGATGCTTTACTGGCACCCTTTTGGTCCCGATAGGTTGAGTGGTTTCTGGTTGGTTTGGTTCTGACATAATATGGTAGGCTCCGATATGGTTTGGTTATGGAATTGTCTTATTCATGATACTCATGTTCATATTTAGTAAGTTGGTTTCGTATGGTGATCGGATGCTATCCTACTTGCTTGGAAGCTTGGCTTGTGGTTCCGGTGAGGGTTTCACCAAAAGAGATTTTGATGAAGATCTTTGATGATATGTATACGTGGTGTTGGTGCATCTTTTGGTGGAGATTTAGGATGTTGTTGGTGATCATGTTTGAGGCTTAGTTGATTGGGATCATTGCTTTAGTGTGTGTGGACCTAAATTGGGTCCCGGTTTATCTAGGTTATGGACCGCCTTAATGTAACATGTGGATTGGACTTCTTGATACATTTCTGAGATGTCTTATGTGTTGGATATTATTTGTTTGGTCTAAGGCTGACATGTTCTGTAATTATCTAATTGTTTTATTGTCTGGTGGCCAACCTAATTTCTTATGGTTGTGGGTTTGTATACATAGATGTAAGATCTCATTGTAGATCATATGTGTGGGTTATGGGTTTATAAGATTTTATGTGCGAATAATGTAATAATCATTCAAGCAAAGGATTTGGTCTATCATTGGAGATCAAGTTGGGTTTATGTAAGAGGATTTAGTCCTCCGGTATTTAGCCTAATTAGAACTATACTCAGGCATAGGAGATGCTATCATTGCATTTCATTCATTCTTCTGGATTGTTGTCTAGATTTTTTATGTAGTAAGTGAGGCTCCTTTTGTGATGAGCAGTGTGCTCTAGGCTATTGGTCTTCCTGCAAGTACAGGCCCCTTAATTGTAATCACATACTTACTACAAAAGTATTATCTAACTGTGGGTAGGCTTCCCACCATGGTTTTTCCCTTTACCGGGTTTTCCACATATAAATCTTGGTGTCATGTGGATGGTATTTATTCTGTGATTATTGTTTATGCTTAATTAGTTTAACTGATATTCTGGTATCTAGTTTAAGCATTCTAATATTAATGTTTCGGTATTAAAGTTGTAATTGCTAAATGTTTTGGTAATTTGTGACAACTAATTCACCCCCCCCCTTAGTTGTCTTCTGGTTATTTGAACTATCTAACAATTGGTATCAGAGCTTTGGTCCTCTATGCAGAAATATTAACCGCTTAAGGAAGATCCTATGGTGACTAATAGTTCAAGTTCATCCAGTTCATCTGGAGCTATCTTTCAGAGAGATATCCCTAGGCTTGATGGAACAAATTACATAGTATGGAAGATTCAGATGGAGACTCATCTGAGATGTCTTGGTAAGAAGATTTGGGAAATCACATAGAATGGTGTTACACCTCATAATATAGCATCTAGCAATCCTCCTCCAGAAAACCTGGATAAGGAGCTTGAGAATTATTGTAGAGCAAGAGAAACCCTCTTGTGTGCACTTTCTGATCAACAAATAATGGGATTGACTGACAAATCATCTGGAAAGGCTATATGGGATAAGTTGGAGACTCGTAATGAAGGTGACCCTACAGTGAAGATTGCTAAATTTGATGGTTACCAGGTGAGATATGAAAACCTGAAGATGGAAGAAGATGAAAGGATTACTACATTCATGGAAAGGGTAAATGAGATTGTTATGGGAATTCAATGTTGTGGTGGAACTCTGAGCGAAGATGAAATTATTTCTAAAGTTTTGAGAGCCCTACCATCATCTTACAAGATGAAGGCTACTACTATTAATGAGTTGAGAAAAATGGCTAATATAGCTATCAACAAAGATACCTTGGTTGGAAAATTATCTTCTTTTGAGCTTGAAGAATTTGGACCTTCTAGAGTTGTGAAATCTAAACATGCTTTTCATGCATCTACATCATCAACCGACAAGCAAGATTGGAAAGCTTTGTATGTAAAAGAATTGAATGATATGAAGAGAGAAGATGAAGAATTTGAGCAACTTGAAGCCCTATTTGCTAGAAGAGTACCTAAAGGACCGGTAGGAAGTAAGTATGAAGGAAAAGAACCTTTTAAATGTTTTACATGCAATAAGATTGGTTATTTTGCATCTAGATGTCTTGAAAGGAATTCAAGATTTGAAGAAAGAGTTAGAAGATATTTTAAGCCTAACCCTTGATATTAGAACAAGTATAAGTACAAGAAAAATAGAGACAAATCATGCTACATAGTGGATGAGGAAGGCATTACTGATTCTGATGATGAACTGACATAAGAATCTACTAGTGGTTTCGGCAATGGGAAGGAATGGGTGTTCTTAGCTATCATGGAAGATTTTCTGGCATAGGAAGAGAATGTACCTAGAGAGAAGGCACTTGCTGCTAAAATTGAAGACAAGGATGAATGGGTAATAGATAGTGGTTGTTCACATCATATGACTGGAGATAAAGGGAAGTTTCTATCTTTGCAAGAATTTGATGGTGGTCTAGTTAGATTTGGAGATGACAAAGAATGTATGATCAAAGGAAAAGGAACTATATCATTGGATGGTAAGAACAATACTAACAATGTTTATTATGTCAAAGGTTTAAGGCATAATCTTTTGAGTGTAGGACAATTGGTTCATAAGGGATTTCAATTACAGTTCAAGGATGGAAAATGCAAAATCATTAACAGATCTGGTTTGGAGATTGCAACCGGTACACAAACAAAAGGTAATATATTTCATTTGAATTCTAGTGAGAAGACATGTTTGATTGCACAAACTGATGAGAGTTGGCTATGGCATAAAAGGTTGTGTCATGTGAATTTTGATTGCATTGTGAAGATCAATTCAATTAAAGCAGTTAGAGATATACCTAAGATTATGAAGCCTTATAATCCAGTATGTAAAGAATGCCAAATGGGTAAATAGGTCAGAACCTCTTTTAGGAGTATACAAGATAAATCTAATGATGTTCTTGATCTTATTCATGTTGTTTTGTATGGCCCTGCTAGAGTTAAAAGTTTTCAAGGTGATAGGTATTTCATGCTAATCACTGATGATTATTCTAGAATGATGGTTACTTTTTTAAGGGAAAACTCTGAAGCATTTGAAAAGTTTAAAATATTTAAGGATAAAGTAGAAACTAAGATAGGATTGAAGATTAAATGTTTGAGGTCAGATCATGGTGGATAATTCACTTTCAGTGAGTTTAATAACTTTTGTGAGAAGCATGGTATAAGAAGACACTTTTCTGATCCCCGGACACCTCAACAAAATGGAGTTGTGGAAAGGAAGAACAAAACTATCTTGGATGCCACTAGAACAATGATGATGGAAGCTAGTCTACCTCATATCTACTAGAGAGAAGCAATGAGCACAACAATTTTTACATTCAATAGAGTACATATCAAAGGAGAAACTGGTAAGACACCTTATGAATTATGGGTTGGCAATACACCTATAGTTAACTATTTTGGAATCTTTGGTAGTAAATGTTATATCAGGAGAGATGATATCATTGACAAATTTGATCCTAGATTTAATAAAGGCATATTTATTTGTTATTCTAATGTAAGCAAGCCAAATAGATGTTATAACAAGAGATTGCAGAGAATTGTGGAAAGTGCTAATGTCAAAGTGGATGAGTTGAATAAAGGTCAAATTAAAGTTTACGAGAAGGGACCGATGGTGGAAATTATTATATCTGAATTGGTAGCACCTTTACCAGAACAGAGTGTTGAACTAGTTACATCGGCAGTATCAAAAAATTCTACAGTAACCGAAAAACTGGGAAGAGGAACAAAGAGTCAGAAGACTCCTAGGTATGTGAGATCGAATCATTCAGAAGATCAGATCATTAGGGATAAGAACAATGGAGTAATGACAAGAAGAAGACTGGCAACTAATGAGGTATATTTAATTTCACAAGTTCAACTAGTATCGGTGATTGAGGCATGTAAAGATGAATATTGTTTTTTCACTTTTAGATGATAATAACATGGTTTGCAAGTTAAAACAATGCTTTTTATGGATTAAAACAAGCACCTAGAGCTTGCTATCCAAGGTTGGATAAATATATTTTGAAGCTTGGATTCACTTAAGGTAATGTTGACATCAATTTCTATTATAAGATCAATGATGATGATATACTGATTATTGAGGTCTTTGTTGATGACATTATTTTGGAAGGTGAAGATAAGTTATGCATGAAATTTTCTAAGAATGTGGAGAAAGAATTTGAAATGTCTATGATTGGGGAAATGAATTTTTTCTTAGGTTTGTAGATTACTCAAATTGATAAAGGTATTTTCATCTATCAAACTAAGTATGCTAGAGAGTTATTGAAGAAATTTGGTATGGAAAACTCTAAATCGGTTGGTACTCCTATGGTTACAAGTGAGAAATTGACAAGAAAAGATGTTTCTGCACCGGTAAATCCTACAAGATACAAATCTATGATTGGAGGTCTTCTTTATTTGACTCGGACTAGGGTTGACATAATGAATGTTGTTTATATTGTATCAAGATTTCAAAGTGATCCTAGAGAAAATCATGTGAGTGCGGTGAAGAGGATTTTGAGGTATTTGCACGGAACAACTAATTATGGTTTATGGTACCCTAAAAATGATGACTTTACATTATGTGCATATACAGATGCAGATTGGGCTGAAGATGTTGATGACCGAAAAAGTACTTCTGATGGAGCTTTCTTTCTTGGAAAGAAGTTGGTTTCATGAATCAGCAAGAAACAATCATGTACTTCTTTATCTACTGCTGAAGTTGAGTATGTTGGTGCTGCTACTAACTGTATATAGGTTTTATGGATGAAGAAAATGTTGAAGGATATCAAAGTGCATTGCACTGGACTGGTAGTTGTTCATTGTGATAACTCTAGTGCTATTGACATATCAAAGAATCAGGTATTTCGCTCTAAGACAAAGCACATATCTATCAAGTATAACTTTTTGAAGGAGAAGGTGGAATAAAATGAAGTCAGATTGGTTTATGTGAAGAATAAAGAGCAGATTGCAGATATTTTCACTAAACCTTTGCCTAAAGAATCATTTGAATACTTTAGAGACAGATTGAGAGTTTCAGCCCCTCAGACAGAGACTTGATTGATGCGGTTTGGCATTAGTCTGATATGCATTATTAGAGATATTTTTCATTCCAGCACTGATGTGGGGATGCTACTACTTAGGTGGAGTAATTAGCTTTGTGATTCAATGTTTTATGTTTATGTTTTGATATTTTTGTTAGATTTATGGCATTGATGTCAAAGGGGGAGAGATATTGATGTGAAAAATAAAAACTTAAGGAGTTGTATACATTAGGGGGAGAGATATATGTATAATTCAGAGCTTTACAGAGATATCATTCATAGGGGGATTTTGGTTTTGGTTTCAGAACTTCATTACTACATCTGTATTTGGGAGATTATTGGTTGTCTTCCATTGGGGGAGATTTGTTTGGCATTTATTGGTACTTAGATGTTTTTCACATCTAGTGTTGTCATCAATGCCAAAGGGGGAGATTGTTGGCATTTGGAGGAATTGATTATGTGTTGCATTGATGTTTTGTCATTGATTTCAACAATAGCTATTTTAATGCTTTATCGACACCCTTCTAGTCCCGGTAGTTTGAGTGGTTTCTGGTTGGTTTGGATCTGGCATAATCTGGTAGGCTTTGGTATGGTTTGGTTATGGAATTGGATTATTCATGATACTCATGTTTATATTCAATAAGTTGGTTTTGGTCTGGTGATCGGATGCTATCCTTCTTCCTTGGAAGCTTGGCTTGTGGTTTTGACGAGGGTTTCATCGATAGAGCTTTTGATGAAGATCTTTGATGATATGCATAAGTGGTGTTGGTGCAGCTTTTGGTGAAGATTCAGGATGTTGTTGGTGATCATGTTCGAGGCTTAGCTAATTGGGATCATTTCTTTAGCATGTGTGGACCTAAATTGGGTCCTGGTTTATCTAGGATATGGATTGACTTAATGTAACATGTGGATTGGACTTCTCAATACATTTTCGGGATATCTTATGTGTTGGATATTATTTGTTTGGTCTAAGGCTGACATTGTCTGTAATTATGTAATTGGTTTATTGTCTGGTGGTCGACCTAATTGTTTATGGTCGAGGGTTTGTATATATAGATGTAAGATCTCATTGTAGATCATATGTGTGGGTTATAGGTTTATGAGATTGTTTGTGCGAATAATGTAATAATCATTCAGGCAGAGGATTTGGTCGATCATTGGAGATCGAGTTGGGTTTATGTAAGAGGATTTGGGCCTCTGATATTGAGCTTAACCAAAAATGCACTCAGGCATAGGAGATGCTATCATTGCAGTTCATTAATTTTTCTGGATTGTTGTCTAGATTTTTATGTAGTCAGTGAGGCTCCTTTTGTGATGAGCAGTGTGCTCTAGGTTGTTGGCCATCCTGCAAGTGCAGGCCCCTCAATTGTAATCGCATACTTACTGCAAAATTATTATTTCACTGTGGGTAGGCTTCCCATCGTGGTTTTTCCGTTTATCGGGTTTTCCATGTATAAATCTTGGTGTCATGTGGATGGTATTTATTCTGTGATTATTGTTTATGCTTAATTGATTTAATTGTTATTCCGGTATTTGGTTTAAGCATTCTAGTATTAATGTTTTGGGTTCCAGTATTAAATTTTTAATTGCTAAATGCTCTAGTAATCTATGATAACTGATTTACCCCCCCCTCAGTTGTCTTCTAGTTATTTGAACTGTCTAACATATGTTTAGAGTATGGAACCCTAGACCATTTATGAAAATTCTTCTATTCTTAAATTATATATGATCAATGCCACTAAGAACTTATTTATCATTACTTAATAATGAAAACTTGTATAGTTTCATTTTATGTTAATGGAAGAGTTAGTAGATAATGATACTTTGATTTATGGAAAATTTTTGTGGGAATTACTTGAAATATTTTCATATATTTATTATGAAAAGGATCATGGATTTTATGTGTCTGACTTGTGCTTGTCTTCACTTAGATATACAATATGCATATGTATAAGCTTATGTGTGATTTTATTAACTACTAATGCATAGGTAGATGCTTTTTCTGTTAGGACCTGGAGGCAACTGAGAGGGGGGGGGGGGTGAATCAGTTGTCTAATAATTTTAACCCAAATACAACTTAACCAAAATTGATACTTAATACCGATAAACCAAACTTAATGTCGGTAAACAGATTAGCAGTTAATAACAGTACCAGTGAAACTTAATGCATGAAACAAAAAGCGAAACAATAACCACAACACATAACACAAAGATTTGTAGGTGGAAACCCTGTAAGGGAAAAAACCATGGTGGGAAACCTTACCCACAATCAGATGATACTATTGTAGATAGTATGTTTACAAATGGGGTCTGCACATGCAAAAAGGCCAGTTGTCTAGAGCTCACTGCTCAATCACAAAATAAGACACTGACTACAATTGGATGATTAAATCCAATGATGATGTATTGCTCAAAGTAGCATCTCCAATGCTAGATTCTATATTGGTTAAGCTCTAATTGTGTTCTTCAAACCTTTCTTGAATCTTCAAATGATGTCTGTGTGAGTAGCTCTTCTTATATTTGCATATACCAAATATCACAACCTTATAATACCTTATTACCTACCACCTCTATATGAGTCTCACAATTGAGATCCTACATATATACCAAAACCTAAGACCAAATGTGTAGGTCTGCTCACTAAGAATATTACAATAAAAATCAATTACAACAAGTCAAGATGCAATGCATCATGTCGGCTCAACAACAAATTTTAATTGATTAAACCATCTCCATTATGTATCATGTTGATCTGGATTAGATAATGCATGTCGGTCCATAACCTAGACCAATTTGTTGGTAATAGAAATATGTCAACCCAATTAGACCAATAACCAAATCTCCAAAACCAAGTGTCCAAACCATGTCTTCGACATAACCAAGTGATCTCCAGATGATAACAAGTCATCCTTAGTGCCGGTGAACAATATAACATGTCGATGAACCAAATACTGGTGACTATGCATAAGTCACTGAACTTGCCTGTCAACATAACCAAAGATCTCCAGAAGGATAAGTGTTGATAAGTGTTGACATCAATGAAAAAACCAATACAACATATCCATAATACCAACAATCTCCCCCTTTGGCATTGATGGCAACACAAGATGGAAAAACCATCTAAGTGCCAAAGCAGAAATGCCAATAAACAAAAAACCAACAATCTCCAGAATAGATCAATACAAATGAAGAGAGTAACAATCTCTCCCTCAATGAATAATCTCTCCCCAAAGGATAATGTGTTTTTCCATAGATATCTCTCTCCCTTTGACATCAAATGCCAAAGCAATACAAACGCCAAATAAAACTAGTTCATAGAACCAAAATACCAACTTACCCAACTACTCCCCCTGAGAAGTATCTCTCCTCCATCAAATCCGGATAAAGGTTTCTTTGTAAATTCTATTGGTTTGATGCCAAGAATCAACTATCTAAGTCTCTACCGGTGAGGGTATGACCCCAAGCTTCTCTCTAAGATATTCAAAAGTTTCCTTAGGCAAAGGTTTAGTAAGGATGTCTGCAATATGCTCTTTAGTATTCACATAAACCAATCTCACTTCTTTTGCTTCAACATTCTCTTTCAGAAAATTGTATTTGATAGAAACATGCTTAGTTTTAGAGTGAAATACTAGATTCTTAGATCTATAAATTGCTACCATATTATCACAATAAATGATTATAGGTTCTTTTCATTTTACCTTTATGTCCTTCAACATTAGCTTAATCCATAATACCTGAGTACAATTGGTTGCTGCTGCAACATATTCTAATTCTGCTATTGATAATGATGTACAACTCTGTTTCTTTCTCAACCATGAAATCGATCTACTACTAAGAAAGAATGTTCCACCGGTGGTTCTCTTTCTGTCATCTACATATCCTTCCCAATTAGCATCAGTGTATGCACATAATTCAAAATTTTCATCTTTAAAATACCATAAACCAAGATTTGTTGTGCCTTGTAAATACCGAAAAATCCTTTTTACTGCTGATTCATGATTTTCTCTAGGATTACTCTGAAATCTTGAAACAATACATACTCCATTCATTATATCAGGTCTTGTTTGTGTCAAATATAGTAAACCTCCAATCATAGATATGTATCTTGTCGGATAACTGAAGCTAAATCATCTTTCAATGATACTTTATCAGTTGTAGTCATAGGAGTACTTACCGGTTTAGAGTTTTCCATACCAAATTTATTTTGTAATTCCTTAAAATATTTTGATTGACATAAGAATATACCTTTATTAGTCTGTGAAATCTGCAATCCTAAAAAGAATTTTATCTCCCCAATCATAGACATTTCAAATTCTTCCTGCATCTTGTTATAAAAGTCTTTACATAATCCATCTTCTCCTCCAAAAATGATGTCATCAACAAAAAATTCAATAACCAAAATATCTTCATTAGTCACTTTGAAATATAAGTTGTTGTCAGCATTACCTTTAGTGTAACCAAGCTTTATAAGATATTTGTCCAATCTAGCATACCAAGCTCTAGGAGCTTGGTTCAATCCATATAAAGCTTTCCTTAATCTGCAAACCATATCTTTATCATTTTTCAATGAAAATCCATCAGGTTGTTCAATGTAAACTTCCTCTTCAAGATCACCATTCAAAAATGCACATTTAACATCCATTTGATAAACTTTATAGTTTTTGTGTGCTGCAAATGCAAGAAATAATCTAACTGCCTCAATTCTAGCTACCAATGCAAAGGTTTCATTGTAATCAATTCCCTCTTTCTGTGAATATCCCTTACACACTAATCTTGCTTTGTTTATGATTACCTTACCATCTTCATTAAGTTTATTTCTGAATACCTATTTAGTTCCAATTACATTTTTTATTTTTAGGTCGGGGAACCAATGTCCATGTATTGTTCTTTTCAATTTGTTCCAATTCATCTTCCATAGCCTTAATACAATGTTTATCTTCACATGCCTCAATGATAGATATTGGTTCAATTTGAGAAATTAAACATACCTCTTCATTTGCTAGTCTTCTTCTTGTCATAACTCCTTGATACTTATTCCCAATTATCTGACATTTAGAGCGATTCAATCTTACATACATGGGTGTGTTCACTTGCTTCTGTTCTTCAGTCACCATGGAATTCTCTGATGATGCCAGTGTGACTAGACAACATTTTATACTGGTGCACTCTGTATAGGTTCATTTGTGATTATCTCAATTGCTGGTTCAGAATCCATAGACCTTGAATTTCTTCTAAAGTGTTCATCAATCTTCACATTTGCACTCTTAATGATTTTCTCTAATCTCTTATTCAAACATCTATATGCTTTGCTTTTAGATGAATACCCAGGAAATATTTCTTCATCACTTCTAGGATCAAATTTACCAATATACTCATCTCTCTTGATGTAACATTTGCTTCTAAATATTCTGAAGTACTTAAGAGTAGGAATATTACCAAACAATAATTCATAGGGTGTCTTGCCAGTTTCACCTTTGATGTGAACTCTATTGAAAGTGTAAACCACTGTATTCGTTTCTTCTCTCCAATACAAATGAGGTAGATTTGCTTTTGATATCATGCTTCTAGCTGCATCCAGAATAGTTCTATTCTTCCTTTTCACAACTCCATTTTGCCAAGGTGTCCGGGGTACTGATAGTTGTCTTCTGATTCCATTCACTTCACAAAATGTATTGAACTCCTTAGATGTAAATTCACCTCCTTGATCTGATGTTAAACATTTAATTTTCTTGCTGGTTTCATTCTTTACAAGTGCCTTGAATAATTTGAATTTCCCAAAAGCTTTTGATTTCTTCTTGAGAAAAGTAACCCAACACATTCTAGAATAATCATCAATGATTAGCATAAAGTATCTATCTCCCTATAGACTTCTTGTTCTTGTCGGACCACATAAGTCAGTATGAATTAAATTGATAACATCAATGGTTTTCTCAAAAATACTTTTAAAAGTTGTTCTAACTTGCTTTCCCATTTGACATTCCTTACATACCGGATTATGAGGTTTTACAATCTTAGGTAAATCCCTTAGTACCTTAGATGAACTAATCTTCACAATGCAATCAAAATTCACGTGACAGAGTCTTTTATGTCATAACCAACTTTCATCAATGTGTGCAATCAAGCATGTCTTTTCAATTTTATTCAAATGAAAGATATTACCTCTAGTTTGATTACCGGTTGCAATTTCCAAACCAGTTCTATTCATGATTTTGCATTTACCATTCTTGAATTGTAACTGAAATCCTTTTTCAACTAATTGACCAACACTCAGAAGATTATGCTTCAAACCTTCAACATAATAAACATTGTTAGTATTGTGCTTACCATCAAAAGATATAGTGCCTTTTCCTCTGATCAAACAAGCTTTGTCATCTCCAAATCTTACTAGACCTCCATTGTATTCTTGAAAAGATAAGAATTTACTTTTATTACCAGTCATATGATGTGAACATCCGAAATCTATAATCCATTCATCCTTTTCTTCAATTTTAGCTGCCAGGGCCTGTTCTACCGATGGAATAGTAGGTGTCGGTTGATCTTCTGTTATTGAAACAAAATCACATCCATTGTATCCTAGTTCTTCATTAGAATCATCAGTAACTCTTTCATCAACATAGTAACAAGATTTGTCTCTATTCTTCTTAAATTTGTATCTCTGATATTCAGGGTTAGGCTTATATGTTCTTTTAGCTTCTTCTCTCAATCTTGCATGTCTATCCAAACATCTAGATTGCATATGGCCAATTTTATTACAGTTAAAACATTTAAAATTTGCTTTACCTTCATACTTACTTCCAATAGGACCTTTAGACATTTTCCTTGCAAATAGTGCTTCAAGCTATTCAAGTTCTTCATTTTCCCTCCTGATGTCTTCAAGTTCTCTTGCATAAAGTTCTTTGCAATCTGATTTATCAGGTGATAATGAAGATGTTGCAGATGATGATGCTTTGAAAGCTAAATTTGTCTTAATTGTAGAAACAGGACCGAATTCCTCAAGCTCAAATGCTGAAAGTTTTCCAACCAAGGTATCTCTAGACACTGATGTATTAGGCATGGTTCTCAACTCATTAATAGTAGTTACTTTCATTTTGTATTCCAGTGACAATTCTCTTAAAACTTTAGAAACAATTTCATCTTCACTTAAGGAACCTCCACAACATTGTATTCCTAGAACAATTTCATTTACCCTTTCCATAAAAACAAAAATTCTTTCATCTTCTTCCATTTTCAAATTTTCATACCTGACCCAGAAGCATTCCTATTTTGCAATTTTGACAATGGTATCTCCTTCATTCAATGTTTCCAACTTGTCCCAAATAGCTCTAGCAGTAGATCGGTCTGATAATCCCATGATTTGTTGATCTGACAAGGTGCTCAAGAGTGCTTCTCTTTCTTTGCAATCATTCTCTTGATCCTTAGCCAATGTAGGTGGATTAGGTTGACCTGGTGTAGGACCAACACAACCATTCTGTGTAACATCCCATATCTCTCTTCCAGTGCAATTTAGATATGTCTCCATTCTAATCTTCCATATACCATAGTTAGTTCCATCAAGTTTCAGACTATCCTTCCTGAAATAGTTAGTTGTCATAAAATCTCCTCAAGTTGTTAAACTTTTGCAAAAGAGGAATTAGCTCTGATACCAATTGTTAGGACCCAGAGGCAACTGAGAGGGGGGGGGGGTGAATCAATTGTCTAATAATTTTAACCCAAATACAACTTAACCAAACTTGATACTTAATATCGGTAAACCAAACTTAATGTTGGTAAATAGATTAGCAGTTAATAACAGTACCGGTGAAACTTAATGCATGAAATAGAAAGCAAAACAATAACCACAACACATAACACAAAGATTTTTATGTGGAAACCCTATAAGGGGAAAAACCACGGTGGGAAACCTTACCCACAATCAGATGATACTACTGCAAATAGTATGTGTTTACAAAAGGGGTCTACACATGCAGAAAGACTAGCTACCTAGAGCTCACTGCTCAATCACAAAATAGGAGTCACATTGACTACAATTGGATGATTAAATCCAATGATGACGTACTACTCAAAGTAGCATCTCCAATGTTGGATTTAGCACCAGTTAAGCTCTAATTATGTTCTTCAAAACTTTCTTGAATCTTCAAATGATGTCTGTGTGAGTAGCTCTGCTTATATTCGCATATACCGAATATCACAACCTTATAATACCTTATTACCTACCACCTCTATATGAATCTCACAATTGATATCTTACATATATACCAAAACCTAGGACCAAATGTGTAGGTCAGCTCACTAAGAATATTCCAATAAAAATCAATTACAACAAGTCAAGATGCAATGCATCATGTCAGATCAACAATAATATTAATTGTTTAAACCATCTCCATAACGTTTCGTGCTGATCTGGAATAGATAATGCATGTCGGTCCATAACCTAGACCAATTTGCCGTTAATAGCAAATATGCAACCCAGTTAGACCAATAACCAAATCTCAAAAACCTAGTGTCCAAACCATGGCTTAGACATAACCAAGTGATCTCCAGATGATAACAAGTCATCCTCAGTGTCGGTGAGCAATATAACATGCATAAGTCACTGAACTTGCCGGTGAACATAACCAAAGATCTCCAGAAGGATAAGTGTTGATAAGGGTTGACATCAATAACAAAACCAATGCAACATATCCATAATACCAACATTTTCTACCTATGAGTGCTTGTATTCTTGTATTTTCTCTGAGTTTGAGGTAAATACATGTTATGTTTACGTTTGGAACAATTGTAATTAAGAGGGAAATAAATATCTTGATATGATAGTTAAGAAAGGATTTTTGCTTCCATCTTTATATTTGTGTTAAATTCATCTTGTGTGCCCATGATATCAATATATTAGTGTAGCATTGTAAATTATAATGGGTAAAATTTACACCTCAAGATTGTACCTCTACTTTAGCATGTTATATCCCCATCCCCTCTCTAGGTCTGATTTGTGTTAATTCCCCAACTTTGATGTCATGTACAACCTATTGTGGGTCCCCAATTTGGTACCCACCTCCTTGGTACCTTTTTTGGTCCCCTTTGCAGTGGGACCAGGGCATGGTATGTCCTGGTTTGGACCATGGTGCCCTAAAATGCCATGGTCCACCTCAAAAGCACCCAAATCTGAAATAGGATGGGTGTTTTATTTGTTAGATAGTTCAAATAACCGGAAGACAACTGAGAGGGGGGGTGAATCAGTTGTCACAGATTACCCAAACACTTAGCCATTAAAACTTTAATACCGGAACCCAAAACATTAATACCAGAATGCTTAAACCAAATACTGGAATAACAGTTAAACCAATTATGCATAAACAATAACCAGAGAATAAATACCATCCACATGACACCAAGATTTATATGTGGAAAACCTGCTAAAGGGAAAAACCACCATGGGAAGCCTACCCATAGTTAGATAATACTTTTGTAGTAAGTATGTGAATTAGAATTGAGGGGCCTACACTTGCAGGAAGGCCAACAGCCTAGAGCACACTGCTCATCACAAAAGGAGTCTCACTGACTACATAGAAATCCAGACTACAATCTAGAAGAATGAATGAACTGCAAAGATAACATATCCTATGCCTGAGTATAGTTTTGGTTAAGATCAATACCAAAGGACTAAATCCTCTAACATAAACCCAACTTGATCTCCAATTATCATCCAAATCCTCTACCTAAATGATATTACATTATTCACACATTACATATCCATATCCCATTCCTTTGACCATAACATGATGATCTACAATGAGATCTTACAATATATATACAAACCCTGGACCATAAACAATCAAGTCAGCTACTAGACAATAAACCAATTACATAATTACAAAACATTTCGGTCTTAAACCAAACAAATAATATCCAACACATAAGATATCTTTGAAACACATCGAGAGGTCCAATCCACACGTTACACTAAGTCAGTTCATAACCTAGATAAATTGAGACCCAATATAGGTCCACATGCTAAAGCAATGATCTTCACCCACCAAGTCTCGAACATGATCACCATCAACATCCTGGATCTCTACCAGAAGCTACACCAACACCACTTATGCATATCATCAAAGACTTTTTATCAAAGCTCTGCCAGTGAAACCCTCATTGGTACCACAAGCCAAGCTTCCAAGCAAACATGATAGCATCCGATCACTAGACCAAAACCAACTTACTGAATATGAACATGAGTATCATGAATGAGCCAATTCCATAACCATACCATACCAGAGCGTACCGGATCATCTTGTATCCAATCCAACCATACAACCTATCGGGACTAGAAGGGTGTCGGTAAAGAATCCAAAATAGCTAGTGTTGACATCAATGACAAAAAATCAATGCAACACATAATCAATTCCTCCAAATGGTTGATAGTATTTTCCCAACAAGAATTCATCCCTATGGCTATACATGACCATTATAGGTCGGCCTAATTGGTAATTTACTTAGAAACTCCTATATAAAGACATTTTATCAACCTAGTTTCATCTAAGCAATCTAAGTCGCCATCCCTAGCATTCGTGCATCCATGAAGTATTCATTATCAAGAATTTTCAAATATCTTCAAGGTTGCATATTCATCCTTCAACCATTCTAGAGCTAAATTATACCAATCTTATGCAAGCATGTGTGTGTGATTAGGATTTTGTGTTTGTCATGTCATTTCATACAACATTTATGATTTCATTCAAAGAGAAAAACATTATCATCAACAATTTCATATTTGAGGTATATCTATTTAGAATTCATTTCAGTATTTGCATTATTTCATTCAAGGTTAATTCCAAAACCAGGATTTCACTTAGGCAAACCCCTTTTCCCAACAATTTTCCCTTTCTTTCTATGTGCAAGAAACAAGTACAAATCTGCAAATTAGAGAGGATCAACAAAGTGCATAGAGATGAATAGGTTCATCTTTTGATGGCAATAAATTTGGAGGACAATGATGGTATGATGAATCAATAAGGATCCGGATAACTACTAAGAGGGGGGGGGGGGGGGGTGAATTAGTAGATAGAAAACTAACTAAACTTTCACCAAACTCAAAAACAACCTCTCAAGTCAAACTTAGAACTAACTGGTTCAAACACTAAACTACAAATTGGAATATCACTGTCAAGTATACCGGTTGATTGTCATAACAAAATAATAGTATAACAACTCTGAAACTCTCAAAACCTTTAAAAAAAACATTCAAATACTTTACTAACAATAGTAAAAGCACATTTCATATTGTTTCTAGTCTTCTTATCATATCTAAGTGGATTTATTAGTTAAGAAAATTAACCATATCAAACATAACCACAAAAACATTCATCACTTGACATAATGATTTTGATGTGCAAACCCAAATGGGAAAAACCATGGTGGGGATGAATACCCACAAGTATTCTAAACTCTTCTGAAGTTTTCCATGTTAGGATCCAAGCCTGTTAAAGCTTTACAAAAAGTCATGTTAAGAACAGATCCTGTTAGGGACCACTCGGTTAAGGGATTGAATATAATGCCCTATTAGAAGCAATACCCTATTAGGAGTAACCTCAGTAGAGGATTTGAAATCCAAGCTAATGGATCACCTGGTTAGAGGATTTAGAAAGCACTAAGCCTGCTAGAGTTTACACTGTTAAGGGATTTGACTATTGTAATTGTTACATAACAATATGGGTTTAGTAATCTAGTGAATAGCACTACTTTGCTTGATCAGATCCTTTTCATGCTCCTATCTACCTTCACACATAATGTAGATACACCTTCTGGTTTGACAACCAATCACACTTACACTTAACCAAAATTTCCAACTCTACAACAAAACAACTCATCGACCTTATAAGCAAAACAATAGGTCGGTTACACAACACAAACCTAAGATCTCATAGAGATTAAAATTTTTTTGGTTCAAGTATGTTTTAGGATTAATGATAGTCCCAAAGATACTGAGAGGGGGGGTGAATCGGTATCTAACTAGTTAGCAGAATATTTAACCTTATTAAGAACTTTGCATTTCAAAATAGTGTACCGGTAAATAAGAATTAATGCAGTAAATAGGAACAATAAAGACAACATAGAAAAAACACCATAACACAAGATGTTTAACGAGGAAACCCAGTGTGGGAAAAACCTCGGTGGGATTTGTGACCCACAATATTCACTCACTAGACAATGAATAAATATTACTTACAATGAGGGGCTTGCACATGCAGGAAGGCCAACTGCCTAGAGCTCACTGCTCAATAAGAGTCACACTAACTACAAAAGTGGATTATGAAATCCAATACAATGTACTACTTCAAATCAGCATCAACTATGCCCGGTTCAGTACCGGTTTCAGCTCATTCTATAACTAAAACCTTCATTGTCAACTATATCTCCTTATACAAAAATATCATTCATTCATGCTACCTTTTCTACACAACTCTACTCAACATGACCTATAAGATCTCATACATATATATGAGTCTTTTACAATATGCCATGTCAGCTTTACAAAAGATAATTACAATTAAATACAATAAACAAAAGTTTATTCCCTGTTGGCTAGGGTGCCGGTATGCATTGTTGCCACTGCCGGTGAAGTGTCTATTGGTGTATGTAGATGTCTATGTTGGTGTTGGTGTCGGTGTCTACTAGTGGCTTTACTAGATGAGTGCCAAAAGGTTTCCAGATGGTTGCCATCAATGACAACACCATTATTCTCATAAGAGTGTAGAATGCCAACAATATCCCCCTTTGGCATTGATGGCAACACTCATGAGAAAAATTCATAAACTGCTCTAAAAACTGAAGTCCAAAGAGTTACCAAAAAGATGTGCTCCCTCTAAGCAGATGATCTCCTCTAATTAATCATTTTTCTTTGTCCACTACTCCGCCTTTGACATCAATGACAAAGGTTGTCAAAATTTGTCAAACGAGTGCAAAAGATTTCACCTCAAAGTTTGTAACTGGTTGGTTACAATCTGAAATATATCTACCAAAACCAAATTTAAACTCTACATGAATCTGTTGTTGTCATTTAAGGTTGCCTCAGTCTATTGGATCGTGCCAGTGAGATGATGCATGTGATCTTTTGGTGATCTTTCTCCTTGAAGTAATGCCTTAGAGATCTCATTTCTCATAGAGATAAGGTTGTCCAACTTAGGACCAAGTTTATACTTAAGTTCTCTACCATTAGCCTTAATCCTTGCCTTCTCTTTCTCAAATTTATCCAATTTCTCCTCAAAACCTATTATTTCTTTCTTAATAATTGATATAGGTTCGGATGAACCAATTATGTTATCAGCTATGCCATCTATTTCCTTTTGTACTATGCTTATTTCTTTTTCTATGTCCTTTGTCAAAAGATGTGGTTTGCATGTTTCTCTGTATAGCTCTTTATATTCCAAAATTGTAGTATTTAGTGTCGGTAAAAGTGTGTTTATGTGTTCTGTGCACTTATTTATTTTGTCCTCAAAGAATTTATCCTTTTCCTTTTCAACTTTCTCTTTGAATGTGTCCTCATTCACCTTATCAAATGTTATTACATTGTTAGTAATGAATTTGGACAATGTGTCCAACTTACCTAAAGAATCCTTTACATGATCTATATTACATTTTGGTGCAATCAACTTAAGTATTGGTCAATTGCTTTGTAAGCCAATGCATTACAGTCAGTTCTCTTCTTGATAGATTCTAGGAGTACCTTTGTCACATTAGTAGGCCTAAATTCACTTAATAAAGTACCGAATGTCTGACCAACTATCTTGATTACCTCTGTGCTTCCAACATTTGTAACCATTTTTCTTGTATTGTCTTCTGGTGGATCAGTCTGAGTTTGCATTTCAACCAGTAGAGGTTTGGGTTTCTCAGTGATTACCGGTTTCACTACTTCAATATGTACCTCTGCCTCTATAGGTTTCTCTATGTGCTCAACTATCGGTATCTCTTTCTTAGTAGGTTTCTCTGTGCCAGTCTTTGTACCTTCAGTATTCTTCCCAATATCCAATGGTTTCTTACTTTGTAATGTTTTCTCAGTTTGTTTAGTTTGGATCTCAACCTCAACAGTCTCTTCCGATTTCTTAGCAATGTTTCCACTGTCAGCAATGTCATCCTTAACCTCTGTATTGTCCTTATCCACAACAATGTTCACTTCCTGAGTAACTACATTCATGGTGAATAGAATTTCAGAATTGGGATTAGTGTCATTGTGTGTGATACCTTCACTTCCAATAACTGGTGGATCATCAATATGTACCGGTGCAGTATCCAAGGGTGGTGGAAATTTATCAGTTATCTTGATGTTCGGTATTCCACCAACTTTACCTTTCCCTTTGTCTTTATCCTACTAATAAACTTTGAATGTTTTCTTCGGTCGGTTCAATTCCTCTTGTTTTCCTTTTTCCACAAAAAATATCCCATTTATCAGCTGTCTCCTCTGCAATCTCATTTACTCTACCTGCCATCAAACTCACTAGCTATTGACCACTAGCAAAAATGAATCTGTTAGCCTCACAAATCAGGTCATCAATCTCTTCCTTTTAGTTAGCCGGATGTACAGCTAGAAGTTTTTCAACTTTAAGTTTCTTGTCTAATTCCATTACTGCAATCCTCTTTGCATCTAATCTTCTATATAGTTCATTAGGCAAGTCATCCACAACTTCAATTAAAACTTTCTTATATATATCCAGATGTAAGATTGTACTATTTTCAATGCTTTCTTTTTCTAAATCCTTGAATGTGTTATACAATTTTCTCACATTAGCCAAATTTCCATCACCAGTTATTTCATTTAGCAAATTATCTAATGAGGGTATAACCAGTTTCTATTTCTTTTTGGGAGTCAATTTCTTAGCCAGTTGCCTTACTGCCTGTTGTTTCTTCCTTAAGCTCCTTGTTCTTTTGGGTGGAGGAGAGGGTACCGGTGAATGTTTTCTCTTCCTTTCAACTCTTTTGAATTCAGCTGGTATCTCACTATCAGAAGTTGTGCCAACCGATGAAATGTGTGCCTCCGGTTGCAGTCCTTCCAGTTCACCAGCCGATATACCAGTAATGTTCATAACATTTTCTTTGATTTCCTTTACCTGCTTCGATGCATCTCTTATGTATTTCTCTCTTTTCTTCCTTTTCTTTATTGTTTGCACATTGCTTTTAATTGTTTCAACACTACCAAAACTTCTTATGTTGGTTCTCTAGGTGCATCTAACAAGGCTTTTGCATAAGTCTCAATTATGTTGAGATCTACCTCATAACCCATTTCTTTTACCCATACAGTCCTAGGTAGTACAACTTCCATCCATGTTTCATCCTTCTTGATTACAAAACAAATTTCTTTATCATGTTTATCCACTACACTCTGTAGTAGTCTTTCTCTATTTTTCATTTTGGCTTGAAAAACTTTGAAATATTCAATTATGTTGTTTTCCTTAGCAGTACCCATGCCAATGAAAGCTTCTTGTAATTGTTTTCCTACTGGTATGTCATATCCAAAGTCTTTATGTCTTATACCGGGGATCTCCTTTATGAAATACAACATTAAGCATACTAAGAGATTACCAAAACAAAATGTCCCTTTCTTATCACCTTTAATTTTTTTCAAATTATCTATGAGTTCATCCTTCAGCCATTCACACACATCTATTTTTGCATTGTTGTTCACCATTTCATAAGAACTATTGATGCAAAGACTAGAAACTAAATTAAGTCTATTTGCATGAGTAGTTTTGTAACCTAAAATCATACTTATGAATCTCACATTGATGTACTTGATGTCATTAACTCTTAGAGATCTACTATGAGATGTTGCTTTGGTTAGGGTCACGACTTTGTTGTTAGGAACCTTCTTTGTTTTGTCTGGTCTATTGCTGGTTGAGGGTAAGCCTGTTACTGCCCTAATTGCTTGTCGGGTGAATTTATAGACAGAGTCTAACCAAAGAAATTCTCCATGTGCCCTACTTAGGAAAATTCTCACTACTTCCAGAAATTTAGAGATTTTCAATAATTCAACAAAACCTAAAGTCTCCACAATCTTGTGCTCAGGTTTGATAGTACTATTTTCATCACAAATTACGGTTCTAAACATTTTTAACAATTCCTCAGAACCTAATTCTTCAATGTTGTAGTGAATATATATCCTAGGGTCTTCAGCATAAGCTACACCTTTAGGAGTCTTTGAAAATTCTCATATGGAATCATCTTGCTTAGCTACTTTGGGAATAATTTTGAACATGGGCCTAGGGTGTTTTACATTTTCCACAATAGTAGGGTTTGCAATAAATTCAGGAGCTGAAGAAGAAGCCATTTGAAAAATACCTTTAGCTGCCTGATAATGTCTAAATGCTTGAAAGAAATCCCTTTAGACCTTCGCCTTGAATGCCTTTGCTTAGATTTCACGCTCTCTGCTAATTTGAATGCTTGGTGAATCAAAAATGAGGGAAAACCGATGATATATAATGACTTTTCCTTCAACAACCACATTAAATGCTCGTCGGCTAAGTGAAAACTTAACACATCTGTTGGTAGAGAAGAAATCTATCTTCTCACCATCAACTGAGGGTAATCTGCATGATATTTAATTTCTTGCAATACCCCCAAAGGGTTACTTCTCAGTTGGATGAAGAATCTCCTGCCAGTGGAGTAATACTTTGTTCTACCGGTGAAGAAATAGTCTCATCAACATTCTGATTTGTCTTCCTAATCCATTGTTTTAAAATTTCTTTCTTTACCTCATCTACCTTTTCTTTGCCTTTCAAGCTGGGTCCTTTATTATTTGCCAGTGAAGTCTTGTTTCTACAAAATTTTGCAATATGTCCAATTTTGTTACAAGCATAACAAGTTACATTATTTTTCTGAATAGCTTTTCCATATCCTATGTCGGTTTGTGTTTTGCATTGATTAGATAAGTGCCCAAATCTTCCACAAACATAACATTTCACATACATTTTGTAGTTTTTTGAATTATGACCAGCTTTGTTGCATTTGGAACATTGACTAGTGGGTGCATTAATGTTCAGATTGTTTTTGAATCTACACTGATTTTCTCTATGACCATACTTGTTACAGTTAAAGCATTTCCCATTAAATTTATAAGCACTAGGTTGTCTTACCGGTTTACTGTGATCATGATTGTTTGCAGTATCGGAACTTTCTCCAACTTCAAATCCAAGTTCATTTGTATCTCCATTAGGTTTCTGACTTTTCAGCATGTCATCAAATTCTTCTGAGCTTTTCTTGAATTCCTCTTTGTGTTGATTTGCAGTAGCCAACTCATTTTCTAGAATTCCCTTTTGTCTCATAAGTTCAGTTTTATGATGTTGCATGTGAATCAGATTTGTCTTCAACATATCATTTTCATGATCAAGTCTTAGATTTTCATTTCCACCATCATTGAGTCTCCTAGTCAAGTCATCTTCATTCTTCTTCCTGTCTTCAATGTCTTTACAGAACCTTATAGTCATATCTTGTTAGGATTCCCACAGATACTGAGAGAGAGGGGTGAATCAGTATCTAATCGGTGTATATAATTTTTTATCTTAAAACATGAAGAACATATTATAACAATGTACCGGTATGTAAGAAATAATAAAATAAACAGAATTAAAAACATCCACATGAAAAGCACACCATGACACAAGGATTTAACAAGGAAACCCGATGTGGGAAAAACCTTGGTGGGATTTGTGACCCACAATATCTGTTGGCATATGCACACTCCAATGAGACATTGTATGTGATTGAAGGTTTTGTCATTGATGGCAACCTTGCAATCCTATGGCACCGACAAAAGCATTATACCAGCATCAGCAGATCACAGTCTACACTGGCATTCAGGACACTAGCGCCAGCACAGAAGAAAGGAAGTATACCAGCATAGAGGCCGACAGGATTTTGTTATATTTTATTTTGTTTATTATTGTAAAAATGTGTAAGCCGACTTGGCAAATTGTAAAATGACTCTTATATATAAAAGAGATCATTGTAGACATTTGGGATGAGATGTAGAAGGAATATAAGGCAGAACTATTGTGCGAAATATAGGTCAAGGGGTATATGTAAAGAACAAAGCAGGAACTGGTACTGAATCAGGCATTGAAGATGCTATTGTAAAGCAGTACAAGTTATTGGATTTGTATAATCCTTATTGTAAGTTAGTGAGACTTCCCATTGAGCAGTGAGCTCTAGGTAGTTGGCCTTCCTGCATGTGTAGGCCCTTATTGTAAGTAATATTCTCTTATTGGCCAGTGAGTGAATATTGTGGGTCACAAATCCCACTGAGGTTTTTCCCACACCAGGTTTCCTCGTTAAAATCTTGTGTTATGGTGTGCTTTTCATGTGGATGTTCTTGATTCTTTTTATTGCAATATTTCTTGCATACCGGTACACTGTTATATTATGTTCTGCATGTTTTAAGTTAAGAAATTCCATTAACTGGTTAGATACTGATTCACCCCCCCCTCTCAGTATCTGTGGGATCCCTAACAATTGGTATCAGAGCTTGGTCCTCTATTTTCAGAAGCCTAATAGCTTGAGGAAGATCTTGACACCGGTAAAGATGGAAAATCTAATGAAGCAACTTGAAGGAGCTCTTACAGAGTATGATGTAGAGAAATTGAAAAATATAAAATTAGAAGATGATTTAAGGGCAGCTCAGGACATCATTCAGGCACTTCAAGAAAATTTTACTGTTGCAAGAAATAAGAGAAGAGAACTTTGTGAAAAATTGCAAAATGAGAATGATGAAAAGGAATCACATAATGATATGATAAGCAAGTTGAAACAAGAGATCATGACAACAAAAAATGAAATGCAGGATGTGACTATGAGATTTTGCAAAGAGATTGAGGATAGGAAGAAGAATGAAGAAGAATTAACCAGAAGACTAAGTGATGCAGCAAATGAGAACACAAGACTTAGCTATGAAAATGACATGTTGAAGATAGATCTGATGCATACTCAGAATGACTCAAATGAACTGATGAGACAAAAAGAAGTCTTAGAAAGAGAACTAGAAACTGTAAATCAACAAAAAGAAAAATTCAAGAAAATCTCAGAGGAACTTGGCACCTTGCTGAAGAATCAAAAACCTAAAGGTGACACTTTTGGAACTGGCTTTGAAGTTGGCGAAAGCTCCAGTACTGCAAATACTCAAGATCACACTAAACCAATAAGACAACCTAATGCTTATAAATTCAATGGAAAATGCTTTAACTGTAATAAGTATGGTCATAGAGCAAATGAATGTAGATCTAAAAATTATCAGAATATCAACACACCCACCGATCAATGTTCTAAATGCAACAAAGTAGGTCACAATTCTGAAAACTGCAGAATGAATGTGAGATGTTATGTTTGTGGAAGATTTGGACATTTATCTAATCAGTGTAGAACACAAACCAACATAGGTTATGGGAAAGCTATTCAGAAGAATAATGTAACTTGTTATGCATGTAACAAGATTGAGCATATTGCTAAATTTTGTAGAAGTAAAGGAACACCGGTAGACAACAAAAATTCTAGCTTGAAAGGTAAAGAAAAAGTTGAAGAGGTTAAGCAAGAATTCTCTAAAAAATGGATTAGGAAAGCTGATCTAAATATTGGGAATACTCCTCCACTGGTAGAACAAACCAATGCTTCACCAACAGGACAGAGTGATGCATCACCGGAAGGACAAAGCAGTGCTCCACTAGCAGGAAGTTCTTCATCAAATTGAAGAAAGTTTCTTTGAGGTTTTGGCAATCTAATGACACATGTATTATTATTCCCTCGGTTAGAGATAAGAAGTTGAAAATTACTCATTACCAGCAAACAATACTAAGTGAATGCTTAACCGACATGCAATTAATGTGGTAGATGGTGAATAGACACTATAAAATTAAGGTTTTGGCTCCATTTCATTTCACCGAGATTTCAAATTTACGAAGAGCGTGAAGATTCTGAGCTAAGGCATTTCGAGCAAGAAGCAAGAACACTCCAAGCAATCATCCATCCAAGGCAGTAAAAGGTATTTAATCATGTCATCCACCTCTACAATTGAATATATAGCAAACCCTACTATTGTTGAAGTAATAAAAAGACCTAGGCCTATATTTCAGTTAGTACCTGAGATAGCAAAGAAGGATGATACCTTAGGTGCTTTTTCTCAAATTCCTAAGGGAGTTGTTTATGCTGAAGACCCCAGAATGTACATCCACTACAACATTGAGGAATTAAGAGATGAGGAAATTAAAACCATGTATAAAACCATGATATGTGATAATACCGGCAATATAAAAGATGAACACAAGATCATTGAGACCCTAGGATTTATAGAAATCCTTAACATTCCTGAATTTCCCAAGGATGTGATTAGGATAGTCTTAAGCAGGGTAAATGGAGAATTTTTTTGGTTAGATGCAATCCACAAGATCACCAAGGAAACTGTGAAAGCTGTCACAGGGTTACCGGCCACTGGTAAAAGACCAGATAAAACCAAGAAGGTTTCCAATGACCTAGTTATAAACCTAACTGGTGCAACATTCGACAAGAGGTCCCTAAGAGTTAATGATGTAACAGATATTAATGTGAGATTCATCAGCATGATATTAGGATATAAAGCTACTCATGCAAATAGACTTAATTCACTCTCAAGCTTATGTATTAAGAGTGCTTATGATGTGGTCACAGACAATGCAAAAATTGATATATGTGAATGGTTAAAAGATGAATTAATTGACAACCTTGGAAAGATCAAGAAGGGAAAGAAAGGAACTTTCAGGTTTGGAAATCTGTTAGTATGTCTGATGCTACACATAACAAAATAGGTTCCTGGTATCGGTTACAAAGAACTTGGATATGATATACCGGTAGGCAAACAATTAACAGAACTATTTAATAATATGGGTGAGAACAATAAAAATAGTATTCATGACTTTTTTCAAGCATTAAAGACCAAAATGAAGAAAAGAATAAGGTTATCACAGAAGATTGAAGACAAATACAAAGATGAAATATGCTTTGTAATCAAGAAAGATGAAATCTGGATGGAAGCGGTCATCCCAAGGATAGTTTGGGTAACCGAGATGGATGGGCTATGAAACAAATGATCACATAGTTGAAACATATGCTAAAGCACTTCTGGAAGCCCCCAGAGAACCTAAAGAAGAAGTATTTGGTAGTGCTGAAACCATAGAAAGTCAAATGCAATCTAAGAAGAGAGTGAAAAAGGTTGAGGCAGTTGTAAGGAAAGGTTCCAGACAAGAAAAAGCCATCAAAGAAGATGTATTGAAGAAAACCGATATAATAGAGGATGAGTTAGCAGCTCCACAACCTAAAACTCACCTATCACCGGTAGGTACTTCTTCAGGAAGTGACACACCTGCAACTTTCAAAAGAGTTGTGAGGAAAAGGGATCCCTCACCAGCAACCACACCCTCACCCAGGAGGACAAGGCAAAAGCAACAAGCAGTGAGATCTCCGGTAAGAAAGGCCACACCAAAGAAGAAACTGACACCCAAGAAGAAGAAGAGGACAAACAAAGACTTGGCTCCTCTTGATATACTGCTGAATGAAATCATAGAGGAAGGTAAACTGAAGAACATAGAGAAAATATATGACACTCTAACAACTGATGAAAAAGAGCAAGTTGAAAATAGTGTTATATTACATATGGATATGTATAAGAAGTTTTTAATGGAAGTAGTCAATGAAGTTCCAAATGAACTATTCAAAAGACTAGAAGCAAGAAGACAAGCAGTGATAGAACTGGATAAGAAAATAAAGATTGAAAAAATACTTGCTGTATATCCAGTAAACTCTCCACAAGAAATTGATGACCTAATTGCTCAAGCTAACCAGACAGTATTTTCTACTGCACACCGGCACGTTGCTTTAATGGTAGGAAGAGTTAATGAGGTAATAGAGGAGACAGAAGATGGATGGGATATATTCCTGGTTGAGAAAGAAAAACAAGAAGAGTACAGGAACCCCAAACCCATAAAAGTTTATCAGAAAGATAGAGACAAGGGGAAAGGAAAAGTTGGTGGACCACCTAGTATCAAGGTTAGAGACAACTTACCCCCACCTCCTTTAAATACTCCACCGGTAAAAACAACAACTACAAATGATCAACTGGTAGCTGAGAGTATGGATGTAGAGGATAATAATCCTAATCCTAAGTCCTATATACTGTGAATGTTGATACTCAGAAGATCAACATAGTGGTAGACAAAGATTCAACTGATAAGGCTAATATGGCTAGTGAGCCTTCGGTAGCAGGGGAAACTGATAAACCGGTAGAAGATAAAGAGAAAAAGGAAGAGACTCAGACACAAACTAAGACAACACAACAAACAGAGGAACAAACAGAGAAAAAGGGTCCGGAACAGGAACAGGTACATAAGGAAACAGTGCCGCCGACAACTAGTGAAAAACCAGTGCTTAAAAAAATGCAGACACAAACAGACCTACCAGAGGTCAATACAAGCTTGGTTACCTCCATTGGTATTTAGATTGTTGGATCATCATTAGGATACAAATCAACAAATGTGACTAAGGTGCTATTGTATTCAATCAAGAAAATAATAGACTACAGCTCACAAAGCAATTGATGATTCCATACCAATTTTGAAGGTAATTGCTCCCAATTGTAATATAGACAATAAAGATTCTTTAGGACAACTGGATACACTGTGTAAATATATCTCAGAAAACATTGAGAAAATAAAAGAAGAGTCGGTGAAGGATAAAGTAGAAGTTGAAAAACAGAAATTCTTTGATGAGCAAATAAAGAAGTGTAATAGAGATTTTGACGCACTTCTACCAGAATTATGTAATTTGTTGAAAGAGTACAAAAATTTGTACAAAGATACCTGTAAAACAAACTTTTTGACTGTAGATATAGACAAGAAAATGAGCAAGGTACAGGATGAGATCAATAAACTTGCAGAAAATTTTGTCAACTCACCTGATACACTATCAGTTTTTGAGGAGAAGATAACAAATTTTGAGGAAGAACTACTCAAATTGGAAAGAGAGAAAGAAAGAATAATAAGTAAGGCAAAACATTTGAGATCAAAACTAAGTCCAAGATTGGACTATCTAGCATCTCTGTGAAAGGAAGTATCTAAAGCACTAATACAGGGAAGCAAAACACTGGCAGAGCATTTGCAGCATCTCACCAGTACAGTGAAGAGAACAGAGACAACAATAAAGGATAGCAAGAAGTTTATGGATAGTATAAACTTGATTTTGGGAGATCTTTTTCAAATTGTAACCACCCAGTTACAAGGTTGAAACTACAAACTCTACTGACATCTTGACAACCTTTGTCATTGATGCCAAAGGGGGAGTAGTGGGATGAGAAAATTCAAATCACATGACATGAACCATATGCTCAGGGGGAGCACACACATTTTTGGTAACATTTTTGGACTACACATTTTTGGATACTTTTTTTTGAAATTTCTCATGAGTGTTGCCATCAATGCCAAAGGGGGAGATTGTTGGCATATGCACACTCCAATGAGACATTGTATGTGATTGAAGGTTTTTTCATTGATGGCAACCTTGCAATCCTATGGCACCGGCAAAAGAATTATACCGGCATCAGTAGATCACAGTCTACACCGGCATTCAGGACACTGACACAGAGGCCGACAAGATTTTGTTATATTTTATTTTGTTTATTATTGTAAAAATGTGTAAGTCGACTTGGCAAATTGTAAAATGACTCTTATATATAAAAGAGATCATTGTAGACATTTGGGATGTGATGTAGAAGGAATATAAGGAAAATATAAGGCAAACCTATTGTGCGAAATATAGGTCAAGGGGTATATGTAAAGAACAGAGCAGGAATCGATACTAAATCAGGCATTGAAGATGCTATTGTAAAGTAGTACAAGTTATTGGATTTGTATAATCCTTATTGTAAGTCAGTGAGATTTCCCATTGAGTAGTGAGCTCTAGGCAGTTGGCCTTCTTGCATGTGCAGGCCCCTATTGTAAGTAATATTCTCTTATTGGCCAGTGAGTGAATATTGTGGGTCACAAATCCCACCGAGGTTTTTCCCACACTGGGTTTCCTCGTTAAAATCCTGTGTTATGGTGTGCATTTCATGTGGATGTTCTTGATTCTATTTATTGCATTATTTCTTGCATACCGATACATTGTTATATTATGTTCTGCATGTTTTAAGTTAAGAAATTCCATTAACTGGTCAGATACTGATTCACCCCCCCCTCTCAGTATCTGTGGGATCCCTAACAATATCCACTTACTCACCAATAAGAGAATATTACTTACAAGAGGGGCCTACACATGCAGGAAGGCCAACTACCTAGAGCTCACTGCTCAATGGGAAGTCTCACTGACTTACAATGTGGATTATACAAATCCAATATCTTGTACTGCTTTACAATAGCATCTATAATGCTTGATCCAGTACCGGTTGCTGCTCTGCTTCTTACATAAACCCTTTAACCTATATTTCGCTTAATAGGTTTGCTTTAATATTTTTCCCCTTCGATTACATCACCCTTTTTTTAACTTACAAAATGTCTACAATGATCTCTCTTATATATAAGAGTCATTTTACAACATCCCAAGTCAGCTTACAAAGTTCTTACAATAATAAACAAAATATAATATAACAAAATCCTATCGGCCTCTATGCCAGTATACTTCCTTTCTTTGTGCTAGTGTTGGTGTCCTGAGTGCCGGTGTAGAGTCTGATCATTGATGTCGGTGAACTATCTTGCCGGTGTAATGCCTTACTGGTGCCATAGGATTGTAAGGTTGTCATCAATGACAAAACCTTCAATCACCTACAATGTCTCATTAGAGTGTGCATATGCCAACAATCTCCCCCTTTGGCATTGATGGCAACACTCATGAGAAATTTCAAAAGTGTATCCAAAAATGTGAAGTCCAAAAACATGTTACCAAAAATGTGTGCTCCCCCTGAGCATATGATTCTTGTGATATTTGAATTTTCTCATACTACTACTCCCCCTTTGGCATCAATGACAAAGGTTGTCAAGATGTCGATAGAGTTTGTAGTTTCAACCTTGTAATTGGGTAGTTACAATTTGAAATAGATATACCAAAATCAAGTTAATACTCTCGATAAACTTTTTATTGTCTCTTATTGTTGTCTCTATTCTTTTAACTGTACCGGTGAGATGCTGCAAATGCTCTTCCGGTGTTTTCTGTTCCTATATTAGTGCCTCAAATATTTCCTTCCGCAATTATGCTAGATAGTCCAATCTTGGACTTAGTTTTAATCTTAGATGCTTTACCTTATTCACTATTCTCTCCTTTTCTCTTTCCAATTTAAGTAATTCTTCCTCAAAATTTGTTATCTTTTGCTCAAAAACTGATAATGTACTAGGTGAGTTAACAAAATTATCAGCAAGTTTATTGATTTCATCCTATACCTTTCTCATCTTCTTATCTATGTCTACTGTCAAAAGGTTTGTTTTACAGGTGTCTTTGTACAAAGTTTTGTACTCTTTCAATAAATTACACAGTTCTAGTAGAAGTGTGTCAAAATCTCTGGTACACTTCTTTATCTGCTCATCAAAGAATTTTTTCTTTTCAATTTCCAATTTGTCCTTCAATGTCTCTTCCTTTATTTTCTCAATGTTCTCTGTGATATATTTACACAAGGTATCAAGTTGTCCTAAAGAATATTTATTGTCTATATTATAGTTAGGAGCAATTACCTTCAAAATTGGTATTGCGTCATCTATTGCCTTATAAGCTTGTGAGCTGCAATCTGTTATCTTTTTAATTGAATCTAATAGTACTTCAGTCACATTAGTTTATTTGTAGCCTGATGATGAGGAACCTACATTCTGAGTACCGCCAGTGGAAGTAACCAAGCTTGTATTGACCTCTGGTAGGTCTATTTGTGTTTGCATTTCCTTAAGCAATGGTTTTTCTACTTCTCCAGTTGCTGGTGGCACTGTTTCCTTATGACCCTATTCCTGTTTCTATTGTTGTTCCTGTTTCAGAGCCTTTTGCTCTATTTGTTGCATTGTCTCAGTCTGAGTCCGAGTTTCTACCTGTTGCTCTTTGTCATCTGTTGGTTTCTCCTGTGTGTTATCAGTTTGCTCAGCTACTGGTGGCTCACTACCCATTTCAGTCTTATCAGTGGTATCTTTGTCTACCACACTATTGATCTTTTGAGTATCAACATCCACTGTATATAAGACTTCAGGATTAGGATTGACATCCTCTACATCCATACTTTCAACTACCGGTTGATCTTTTGTAGGTGTTGTTGTTACCGGTGGAGTAATCAAAGGAGGTGGGGGTAAGTTGTCTTTAACCTTGATAATGGGTGGTCCACCAACTTTACCTTTACCCTTGTCTCTTTCTTTCTGATATACCTTTATAGGTTTGTGGCTCATGTATTCTTCTTGTTTTTCTTTTTCCACTAGGAAAATGTCCCATGCATTTTTTGTCTCCTCAGTCACCTCATTAACTCTTCCAACCATTAAAGCAATGTGCCAGTGTGCAGTAGAAAATACTGACCGGTTGGCTTCAACAATTAAGTCATCAATTTCTTTGGGTGAATTCACCAGGTATACAACAAGTAGCTTTTCTATCTTTATTTTCTTGTCAAGTTCTACTACTACTTGTCTCCTTGCTTCCAGTCTCTTAAATAGTTCATCTGGTACTTCATCTACTACTTCCATAAAAAATTTCTTATACATATCCATATGCAATATAACAATGTTTTCTACTTGTTCTTTTTCATCAGCTGTTAGAGTGTCATATAGTTTCTCTATATTCTTCAATTTCCCTTCCTCTGTAATTTCATTCAAAAGTGTGTCAAGAGGGGCCAAGTCCTTATTTGTCCTCTTCTTCTTCTTTTGTGTCAACTTTTTCTTCTTTGGTGTAGCCTTTCTTATTGGAGATCTCACTGCTTGTTGTTTTTGTCTTGTCCTCCTAGGTGAGGGTGTTGTTGCCAGTGAGGGATCTCTTTTCCTTACAACTCTCTTGAAAGTTGCAGGCATGTCATTCTCTGAAGATGAGTCTACCAGTGATAGGTGAGTTTCAGGTTGCGGAGCTGCTAACTCATCCTCTGTTATACCGGTTTGTTCCATTACTTTATCCTTGATTTCCTTTGCTTGCCTAGAACCTTTTCTTACAACTGCCTCAACCTTTGTCACTCTTTTCTTAGATTGTATTTGGCTTTCAATAGTTTCTACACTACCAAATACTTCTTCCTTAGGTTCTTTAGGGGCTTCCAGAAGTGCTTTAGCATATGTTTCAATTATATGACCATCTGTTTCGTAGCCCATCTCTGTTACCCAAAGTGTCCTAGGGATGACTGCTTCCATCCAGATCTTATCCTTCTTGATTACAAAACATATTTCATCATTATATTTGTCAACAATATTTTGTGATAATCTGATTCTTTTCTTCATTTTGGCCTTAAGTGCTTGAAAGAAATCATGGATATTGTTTTCCTTATCTTCTCCCATATTATTGAATAGTTATGTTAGTTGTTTACCTACTGGTATATCATATCCAAGTTCTTTGTAGCCTATATCAGGAACCTATTTGGTTATATGTAGTATTAGACATACTAGCAGATTTCCAAATTTAAAAGTTCCTTTCTTGTCCTTCTTAATCTTGCCTAAGTTGTCAATTAATCCGTCCTTCAACCACTCACATACATCAATCTTTGCATTATCTGTGACCATGTCATAAACACTCTTAATGCATAAACTTGAAACTGAATTGAGTCTATTTGCATGAGTAGCTTTATATCCTAAATCTTACATTAGTATCTTTTACATCATTGACTCTTAAGGACCTTCTGTTAGATGTTGCACCAGTTAGGTTTATAACTAGGTCATTGGAGACCTTTTTAGTCTTGTCTGGCCTTTTACCGGTGGTCGGTAACCCTGTGAAAACTTTCACAGCTTCCTTGGTGATTTTGTGAATTGCATCTAACCAGAAAAATTCACCATGTACCCTGCTTAAGACTATCCTAATCACATCCTTGGGGAATTCAGGAATGCTAAGGATCTCTGTAAATCCTAGGGTTTCAACGATCTTATGTTCATCTTTTACATTACCGGATTCATCACATATGATAGATTTAAACATGGTTTTAATCTCTTCATCTCCTAGTTCCTCAATGTTGCAGTGAATGTAAATTCTGGGATCTTCAACATAAACAACTCCCTTAGGAATTTTAGAAAAAGCACCTAAGGTATCATCGTTCTTTGCTACTTCAAGAACTAATTGAAATATGGGCCTAGGTTTGTTTACAACTTCAACAATAGTAGGGTTTGCTATATATTCAAGTGCAAAGGTGGATACCATGATAAAATACCTTTTACTACCTTTAGGATGGATGATTGCTTGAATTGTTCTTGCCTCTTGCTCGAAATGCCTTAGCTCAGAATCTTCACGCTCTTCGTAGGTTTGAAATCTTGGTGAAATGAAATGGAGCCAAAACCACAAACTTATAGTGTCTTTTTGCCATCTACCACATTAAATGCATGCTGGTTAAGTATTCACTTAACATTGTCTGCCGGTAATAAAGTAATTTCCAACTTCTCATCTCTAACCGAGGGAATAATAGCACATGTATCATTAGATTGCCAAACCCTCAAGGAAAATTTCTTCAATTAGATGAAGAACTTCCTGCCAGTGGAGCATTGCTCTATCCTACCGGTGAAGCATCACTCTGTCCTATCGGTGAAGCATTGACTGGTTCTACCAGTGGAGGAGTATTCCCAATATTTAGATTAGCTTTTCTAATCCATTGTTTTGAGAATTCTTGCTTAACCTCTTCAACTTTTTCTTTACCTTTCAAGCTAGAACTTTTATTGTCTACTGGTGATCCCTTACTTCTACAAAATTTTGCAATATGCCCAATCTTGTTACATGAATAACAAGTTAAATTATTCTTCTGAATAGCTTTCCCATAACCTATGCTGATTTGTGTTCTACATTGATTAGATAAATGTCCAAATCTTCCACAAACATAACATCTCACTTTCATTTTGCAATTTTCAGAGTTGTGACCAACTTTGTTGCATTTTGAACATTGACCGGTGGGTGTGTTGATAATCTGATAATTTCTAGATCTACATTCATTTACTCTATGACCATACTTATTACAGTTAAAGCATTTTCCATTGAATTTATAAGCATTAGGTTGTCTTACCGGTTTGCTGTGATCCTGAGTATTTGCAATACCGGAGCTTTCACCAACTTCAAAGCCAATTCCAGAAGTGTCACCCTTTGGTTTTTGATTCTTCAGCAAGGTGCCAAGTTCCTCTGAGCTTTTCTTAGATTTTTATTTATGTTGATGTGCAGTTTCTAGTTCTCTTTCTAAGACCTCTTTCTATCTCATCAGTTCATTTGAGTCATTCTGAGTGTGCATCAGATTTGTCTTTAATAGATCATTTTCATAGCTAAGTCTTGTGTTCTCATTTGTTGCATCACTTAGTCTTCTAGTCAATTCTTCTTCATTCTTCTTCCTATACTCAATTTCTTTACAAAATCTCATAGTCATATCCTACATCTCATTCTTTGTTGTCATGTTCTCCAGTTTCAGCTTGCTTATCTGATCATTAAGTGATTCCTTTTCATCATTTTCAGTTTGCATTTTTCATAAAGTTCTCTTCTCTTATTTCTTGCAATAGTAAGATTCTCTTGAAGTGCCTAAATGATATCCTGAGCTGCCTTTAGATTATCTTCTAGTTTGATATTTTTCAATTTTTCTGCATCATAGTCTGAGAGAGTTCCTTCAAGTTGCTTCATCAGATTTTCCATCTTTACTGATGTCAAGATCTTCCTCAAGCTATTAGGCTTCTAAAAATAGAGGATCAAGCTCTGATACCAATTGTTAGGATTCCCACATATACTAAGAGGGGGGGGTGAATCAGTATCTAACTGGTGTATAGAATTTCTTATCTTAAAACATGCAGAACATATTATAACAATGTACCGGTATGCAAGAAATAATAAAATAAATAGAATTAAAAACATCCACATGAAAAGCACACCATGACACAAGGATTTAATGAGGAAACTCGGTGTGGGAAAAACCTCGGTGGGATTTGTGACCCACAATATCCACTTACTAGTCAAGAAGAGAATATTACTTACAAGAGGGGCCTGCACATGCAGGAAGGCCAACTGCCTAGAGCTCACTACTCAATGGGAAGTCTCACTAACTTACAATGTGGATTATACAAATCCAATATCTTGTATTGCTTTACAATAGCATCTATAATGCCTTATCTAGTACCGGTTGCTACTCTTCTTCTTACATAAACCCTTTAACCTATATTTCACATAATAGGTCTGCCTTAATATTTTTCCCTTTCGCTTACATCACCCTTTTTTTAATTTACAAAATGTCTACAATGATCTCTCTTATATATAAGAGTCATTTTACAACATGCCAAGTCAGATTACAAAGTTTTTACAATAATAAACAAAATATAATATAACAAAATCCTGTTAGCCTCTGTGCCAGTATACTTCCTTTCTTTGTGCTGGTACTGGTGTCCTAAGTGCTGGTGTAGAGTTTGATCATTGATGCCAGTGAACTATCTTGCCGGTGTAATGCATTGTTGGTGCCATAGGATTGTAAGGTTGCCATCAATGACAAAACCTTCAATCACCTACAATGTCTCATTGGAGTGTGCATATGCCAACATATCTTGCATTTCATTCTTCATATTACTGTTTTCTTGTCTCAACTTGTTCGTGCAAGTTCATTAAGAGTTTCCTTTTCATCATTATCATTCTGCATCTTCTCATGAAGTTCTTTTCTTTTATTTTGAGCTATAGTATGATTCTTTTGAAGTCCTTGAATGAATTCTTGTGCAGTCCTTAGATCATCTTCAAGTTTGATATTCTTCAACTTCTCTGCATCATAGTCTACAAGAGCTCCTTCCAATTGTTTTCTTAATTTCTTCATCTGTACCAGAGTCAGAATCTTCCTTAAGCTATTAGGATTTTGAAAATAGAGGACCAGGCTCTGATACCAATTGTTAGGATTAATGATAGTCCCAAAGATACTAAGAGGGGGGTGAATCAATATCTAACTGGTTAGCAGAATATTTAACCTTATTAAGAACTTTGCATTTCAAAATAGTGTACCAGTAAAATAAGAATTAATGCAGTAAACATGAACAATAAAGACAACATAGAAAACACACCATAACACAAGATGTTTAACGAGGAAACCTAGTGTGGGAAAAACATCGGTGGGATTTGTGACCCACAATATTAACTCACTGGCCAATGAATAAATATTACTTACAATGAGGGGCCTGCACATGCAGGAAGGCCAACTGCCTAGAGCTCATTGCTCAATAAGAGTCACACTGAATACAAAAGTGGATTATGAAATCTAATACAATGTACTGCTTCAAATCAGCATCAACTATGCTAGGTTCAGCACCTGTTTAAGCTCATTCTATAACCAAAACCTTCGTTGTCAACTATATCTCCTTATACAAAAATATCATTCATTCATGCTACCTTTTCTACACAAATCTACTCAACATGACCTATAAGATCTCATGCATACATATATATATATATATATGAGTCTTTTATAATATGTCATGTTGTCTTTACAAAAGATAATTATAATTAAATACAATAAACAAAACTTTATTCCCTGTCGGTTGGGGTGCCGGTATGCATTGTTGTCGCTACCAGTGAAGTGTCTACCAGTGTCGGTGTCTGCTGATGGCTTTACTAGATGAGTGTCAGAAGGTTACCAGATGGTTACGATCAATGAGAACACCATTATTCTCATAAGAGTGCAAAATGCCAATAGTATGATCGTTAGATTACATAGCAATCATTGCACATGATTCAAGACAACCTCGATCTCTCCTTGATCACTGCTTCATTGATCCCTGTAACTCATCACGCAGTTTCTACTTCATGCAATGTACTCGCTCATTCCCAAGATAAAATTGTTATCTCTACGCACCAAAAACCATTTGAAACTCTTCACATACAAAAAAATGCATATGTGGCATAATCATTACCGCTCACCATTTGATTATAAACCAATACAACTGATTCACTAAGCTCCATCGATTAGGGTTTGACACATCAACAGGTAGGGTTACCGGTTGATCTCACTGCTTCTCAAGTAATACCGGTTTCCTTTACTAGCTCACCTACCGGTGGCAAAACAACATCATAACAACATAATAGCTCATCAATGGAATCTTCATGCAAATGCCAACAGACAATGGTGAATTGATACTGCCAAGTCCCAAAAAATCAAGCCGAACATTTGGGAACAAATTTGTGACATCTTATTTTGACCAGATCTAGGTTGGTTGCTCTATATGACATTTGTGGCTCACTATTTTTGCCTGATTTCTTCAATAATCACCTATTTTGCCCTAATATTCTACAATCCAAATCAACTCAATTTAAGGGGGAGAAAGCCCTATCCAAAGAGGCTGGAATCTGATCAAAATCATGGTCTATCAAGGCTAGATCTATTAGATTTATCTCCCTACTAATGTAACAGTTAATTAGGTAATTTAGTGGTTTTAAATTATCTTTATTTAACCCTAACCCTTATTTCCTACCATTACATTTTGGTGAACCCAACTTCTTACACCACTATTTATGATTTCTATTCTTATATCTAATTTGCATGCATTTTAATATTAAAGTTTGCACTCATAGATTTTTTTTTAATCAAATTACATAAATTTAGAGGTGAAAATCATAAAAACCCTAATTTATCCTAGTTAATTTGAATTGTGGGTTGCATAATTTGTAACTTTTGTTTTCAGATCCAATCTTAGGCATTCATAATGGCACTTAATAGATCTGATTTGTTTGTTTTTCATTAGAAAAGCGACGTTAACTAGGGTGCTTACCCTTAACATAGTCAAAAACTATCAACAACACATACACAACACCAAAACATCAAGAGTGTTGACCTTTGAAAAAATAGCCCAAAGGAAGTAAGAAACAACAAAACAAGAAGACAGACCCCGACACACATAGTTAGACAAGCCAAAGAAGACCCTGTCAAACTGGACAACACCCAAAACCCCAAAGAAGAATTGATTTGTTTGTTATTTCACATATGATTATATTGTTTTTTACTTATATTTATCAAAATCATGTATTGGATAATAGTGTCTTTCACTTTACATTGCTTCTTTTCATTCATAGAACTTTGGCATATGGCATTTTTAGAATTTCCAAAAAAACTCTTATTAGTCAAATAAATCTCAAATCTTTTATCCATGATGCATGTTGTTTTATGGTGATATTTTTAAGAAAATTCATTACATATGTAGATCACATAAAAGCTTTTGTAGATCATAATCCTAGAGATGCTAGTGAAAAATCTAACACTTGTACCTCTCCTAGGGTATATCATGTGAATGAAGAAAGAGCCAATATTCCTATCAATAACCTCTCTAATAGAAAGCAAGCATTGAAGAGAAACATGGCACCATCTTCTTCTCATACACATTCCCTAGTGCAAGGGGGGCAAGATCAAAATATTGGTGTTTCAATCTCTCTAGATCCCCCTTATTCTGCTAGAGCTTATCTTAACCATCAAAAGATTTGTAGAGAAGATGATGTTATGCATTCTAGTCATGATACATCTCCCCATATAACATTAAGTAGATATGAGGCCTTATCATATAAGGATCTTCCTTCCTGGCCTATCAAAGAGGATATGGATGATGATAAAAGGATAATTTTGCTACAAAGGATATTCCTTCTTCATTTACTTCTCTCTTTAATCCTTCTAGGTGTACTTACACTACAAATTTTAAATTCATTATAATACTCCTTCTCAATTAAAAGCACTTATAGGAGTTTCTATAACATAATATCAAGACAAGGTTATAGAGGACAAGTACTTGGATAATTTGAACAAGGAATCAAAGTCCCTATATCAAAGGTCTAGGACATCCTCATAATTCACCTATGGATTATCTCCTTAGGATTCAAAATTTTAAGGATTAATTTGCAAGGCATAAACTCTATCGTCCATCTAAAGGTGCTTCTTCCTTAAACACTCCATTTTGCTGACATCGTCAAACTAATGACCATGATACCACTGATTGTTTGGATTTTCAAAATGGAATGAAAGGAATCATTGATAATGACATAGTCAAAATCATAGAAAAAAATACATCTTCTTCTAGCAACCCTTGTCCTACATTTCAAGAGACAAGGCCCACTCCTATTGATGACCAAGAGAAATCAGCTACTAAAATATTTTGGAGATTGAAGTATGATAAGAATTTTGTTTTTCCTTTCATTGGACTTAATCACAATTATAAGCATAAGGAAGGTGATGAACATTGTCTTTTTCATCGTAGTTATTCTCATTCTCTCATAAAATGTAAACCATTTAAAACATTTGTTCAAGATCAATATGATAGAGCTCACATAGCTCTTACAACTGATCTGATAGTTTTGATACTTAATGTTAAGTATAGATGCCAAGCTAATAAGATGAGAGGGGGGGGTGAATCATACAAACTTAATCTTCCATAAAAACATCAGATTCAACCTCGGTAACATATACTTCAGTAATATAACCAAAACTGCTAAACATGTAAACTCAAAAGCATATAAACATCATAACACTCATAACACCAGATTTAACGTCGAAACCCAAATAGGGAAAAACCACTGTGAGATTTCGGACCCACTAAGAAATATACTCTTCTAGAGTATGCTTGGTTAAAAGGAAATCCTGTTAAAGATTACAAACACATTGCTAGATGTGACCCGGTTAAGGGATTTCCCTTAGATCTGTTAGGATCTTCACCTTGTTAGAAGCGACCTTGTTAAAGGATTTCAAACACTCAATCAGAATGTCACCTTGCTAGAGGGTTTTACAAATAAGACTGTTAAGTCCACTCAGTTAAGAGATTTTCTGTCACTTTACAAAATAACAGTAATAAAAATCTATTTGCAACTTCACATCTAAAATGCTAAAGAAGATTCTTATTTGCTCAATACAATATAGACATAGAACTCATCTTGTCCATCTGTTGGGCTCTATACTCTGTTATTCAAAATAGGTCTTCAAGCTTCAGTGCTCGGTAATCACTATGTAGCATCCCTGTGCATACACTTGCCCGCATACATTTTTTATCAACAGTTCCTTATTTATAAACAATAGCTAGCCGCTTAATCTCCTTGATCACATTTCCCATGATCAATCATAGCCATCAGACCTTCAAACTTTGTCCAGGTTCAATGTATCCTTCGATCTGAAAATGTTTTACCCTGCCTTGGAACTTGTGCTAGGGTATTGCGGTTCAATCTGTGCTGTAGATCTTCCTACCAATTTTCCTTTGCCATAGATTCTTTAACAAACTTCATTCATGGCATACCAATAATTTAATCATAGCCAGCTCATTAGCTTCCTTCAGTAAATAATGCATGTAATCATTTAATGCATTCTATTATTACTCGGTTGCAACTCGATAAATACTAAACTTTACTCAGCAGACATTTCGCCTTCATTAACTGATAGCGATAACCTTAGGGTTTACTGACTAGGTTCTTTGCTCGGTAACATAGTATAGTATTAACCTTACAATCAATAACATATGTATGATATCAAAACAATCTAAACATCATGATCTCATCATTGTCTAACTCGATAATTGTTGCCCATTGAATAACTTATTTCTCCCCTTATTCATCATATTCTTTCTGTGTCTTTTACCCACATCTGTATACTCATCAAATCATACTTCTCAAGATATGGCAACATCATACTAAATTAGAAAATCAATTTCTTGACATCAATGACAAAATAATAATATTAAGACACTAAAACATCCTTAATCAGTTATATCCATAATCATCAACAACCTTCTCAATATCCTTATTGAAATGCCAATAATCTCTCCTTGTCTATTATAATGCCAACATGATCTTGTACTCTTTCTTGGTGAAGAGGTAGTGCCTTAGCACTCCATTCATCCTTCATGTTTCTCCTCACTTGATGACACTATAGCTTCATTGGGGGCTCTTTGTCATGAGACGACATGGTATTTCAATAACAAACATTTTAGGGAAGCAACACATATTTATTCCTTGTTTCCTTACTTGGGGGGAAAAGACAATATGTCACATCTTTTTCTCTTTTTCTTTTTGAATATTACCTCTTCTTTAAAGTTGCATTTTTCATATCTTGATGTCTTTTCTTGCATTGAATATTCCTTCATGTAAGTACACAATGCATTTCCTTATGTGTAATCTCTCCTTAGGTTGTTTTGTAATTCTTCTCCTCATTATCCTATGCTTGGGGGTATTGATCTTTCTCCTACCATTTCTAGGGATCCACTTTTCCTTTATTGAGTGGTGTTTACTTATGATGCAATGTCATTCCTTGTATGAATTTTTTTGATTCACTCAAGGATTTATCTCTTATGCAAGAGGTGTGATTCCTTGACTATAACCTCTTTTACACTTTGCAATTTATGTCTATTATAAACAAACCCCTCACTTAGCATCAAAAGTGTGTCATTATTCATCAAGAATCCTTTTCACTTAGAAATAAAGGGGAATGTATGCATTCTTTTTATCCCTCCTCTCTTTTGGTAGAAGATGTTATGTTTTCTCAAGAAACTCCTCTTGGAGGTAGATGTCTTTTGAGCAAAGATATCTTCTCCTCCAAGCATTCCCTTTACACTTGTTGCAAGATATCTATTTCTCAACTATCTTATCCTTGCTTGTAAGAGTATTTCCTCTTTAGGTTGGATTTATAAACATTGTTTCCTAAAAGGATATCTCCTTGGTGTTGAAAACTGGGTATCCTTGCTTCCTTAAGACATCAACATAGGACTATTTTGACATCTTAAGAGGCAAGAGGCAAAGCATATCACCCTCTTTGTGTACTATATTGCACTATATTTTTGTATGTCTTAAATGGGGTGTTCATTCTCAAAACTAGAGAAAACAAATGCTTACACAATATGCTTCATGTTCAAAACCAAGCATATATTTGTCTTACACAAGGTTAAACATTCTCGAAACCAGAGAAAAAAAACTCTTACACAAGATGTTCTTGATACCAAAAATACATTTGCAATTTCATTTCATGTCTTACACAAGTTGTTGCATGTTCAAAACCAAATAAATCAAACTCTTATATGGGATGCTTATCACTTGAAACCAAATAGTTGCACACATAGCAGGATAAGTGGAACTAGCAAAACATGACTAGACTATTCCTACTCTCCTCCCCAATATGGATCACCTAGAAAAACACAACTATCTTGTGGCAGCCATGTCCTCTCTTGCTCTTCTTCTCATGGATCACCTAGAAAAACACAACTAGAATGTGATATCCATGTCTTCTCTTTCTTCTCATCATGAGCTCATAGCTTTTCTATTTGTAGTTCATGGTTTGATGCATGTTCTTTCTCTTTTTTATGTGATCGCTTGTGTCCTTGTGATATAATTTCAAGAATGATATTAGTGGTTGAGATATTTAGATTATCAAGGTCTCTTCAGCTAGTTGAATTGATCTCTTATTTTGGTTTTTAACTTTTATGTTGTGTGTCTTTTGCCTTTTATCTTTGTTTGTCTTTTCCAATTGTTTTGTGTACCCTTGCACGTAATTGTGTGAGATAATATCATAAGATTGGGGGCTTGGTTCCTTGAAATTAGTAATGTCTTATCTCCTTGTTATTGTGCTCCTAATTTCTACTCTCTTTCATCTTTCACCTAATTTAATGTGAGTATTTGTATAGGTTCATACTCCCATTTAAACATGGGCTAAATGTAGCATCGTAAATTTTCACCTATAAAATTTATACCTCATGATTTTGCCTCCACTTTAGTGTGTTCTATCCCCATCCCCTCTCCAGGTTTGATTTGTGCTAATTACCCAAATTTGATGTCATGTACAACCTGTTGTGGGTCCCATAGAGTGGTACCCACCTCCTGGGCATGTTATTTTAGTCCCATTTGCAATAGGACTAGGGTGTGGTACGTTCTACTATAGACCATGGCACCATAAAATGCCATGATCCCCCTCAAAGAGGCCCAAATTTGAAATAGGGTAGGTGTTGTATTTCTTTGGTGGGAATTCATCTCCTTGGCTATACATGAATGTTGGAGGTTATCCTAATCAAGAATTTACCTAGAAACCCCAATATAAAGACATTTTATCAGCCTATTTTCATCTAAGAAAACTAATTCTCCATCCCTAGCATCTCTACATCCATGAATCATTTATTATCAAGAATTTTCAAAGATCTTCAAGGCTATAGATTTATCCTTCAACCATTATGGAGAAAAATTATACCAATCTTATGCAAGCATGCATCTATGATTTGAGTTTTGTGTTTGTCATGCCATTTCATACAAAATTTGTGATTTTATTTAAATAGAAAAGCATCATCATCAATAATTGCAGATCTAAGGTATATCTATTTAGCATTTATTTCAATATTTTCATTATTTCATTCACTTGGTTAATTCCAAAACTAGGGTTTGACTTAGGCAAACCCCTATTCCCAAAAATTTCCCCTTTCTTTCTATGTGCAAGAAACATGTACAAAGATGCATTTGGGAGGATCAATAGAGTTCATAGAGACGAATAGGTTCAACTTTCAACAACAAGAAATTTGGAGGACCATTGGTGAATTGATACTACCTAGTCTCAAAAAATCAGGCCAAACTTTTGGGAACAGATCCGTGACATCTTATTTTGAGAAGATCTAGGTTGGTGGCTATATATAACATATGTGGCTTGCTATTTATGCCTAATCTCTTCAATAATCACCTATTTTCCCCTAATCTTCTACAATCCAAATCAACTAAATTTAAGGAGGAGAAAGCCCTATCCAAAGAGGCCAGAATCTGATCAAAATATTGGTTTATCAAGGCTAGATCTATTAGATTCCTCTCCTCCCTAATGTAATGGTTAATTAGGTAATTTAGTGGTTTTATTATCTTAATTTAATCCTAACTGTAATTAACCACATTACAATTAGCATAGAATATGGATATATGATGTTGCACAAGGTTAATTACTCTTGCTAGTATTGCATTGCTAGTCTTCCTTGTGTTGGGCTAGGTATCTTTTGTGTCATGAAAGATTTTGGGGAAGTGTAACTACTTTGCGGTAGGGTGGAAACGCACTCCGACAATGTTCTTTCTTGTGATGTGCGTGAGGGAGACAAGTGACAGGAGTTCCTGTCAGGGTGGTTTTCATTATTTATTCCTTCAAAATTCACTGAGCTTGACCATGTTGTCTATTGTAAAGGTATATGCTTCCTTTGATCTATAGCTTATGTACTATGACATATGTCACAATGTGATTTCATGTTTCTATCTTGTGTATTTGAACACGTGGCATTAATGTATGCTTGTTGAAGTGTAGTTTGTGAATTACGTTAATTTGATTTTATGGATGTGTTTTTCTATTGGGCACTTGGTGTTTGCTTATTCCTTCAATCCTTGTAAGAGGTCTTCTCCAACTTGGTGGAATAATGTTCTTCTTAAACATCCTATGGTGTATCCAGATGGTTCTTTTAAATGTGTTTGAGGATTTATATTCTCCTTCTTTCCCAAATAATCCTATTCTTAATCCTAGTGGTGTTGTTGTTGTGGTCCAAAATTCTTTCCTACCTTATTCCTTAGTTCCTGTTAAGGCTTCGTCATCTACTCCTCCTTCAAATATTGAGGTTATTGGTATCAGATCTTTTGTGGGAGTTACCTCTCCCCATGGTGCTATGGTATCATACCTTTTTATGGATTCACCTTGGATATTAGTTCATAGGAGGGACAATGACTCTCCTATTTTGGATTCTCCCCCACATGCCAATCTTTTGAGTGCAAAATTTTGTAATTAAATTTTTAGATTTGGTTTGGATTGTTAAAGATTTTTAGAGATGTAACCCCAAAGTTTTGATTCAAATTTATATCTTTCCTAATCTATTCCATCTTTTTTTTTAAGTCTTAGATGGTTGCCTTGGTTTGGAGTTTCCGTGACTAGTTTTTTTTAGATGTTCCACTCTTTTAAGGTTTTGGGTCCTTTTAGAATCTTTCTTTTCTAGCTTTCTCTCCAAGCCCTGTGGTGGTTTTTATTATTTTTTTATGGTTTTTTGTTTGGATCTTTAATGGGGTGGAGCCCTTCCCCAATGAATTTATTAAAAACAACCAACAACAAAATATCTAGATCAAGCTATGTCTCCTTGTCTACTCTAATTAATAAATCTAAGTGAAGAAAAAAGAGAAAGAGACATGCTTGAAAGTAAAATATGCAACCAATAACAAACCATAAGACAAGAATCAACATCTCTCCAATAATTGGCCAACGCTTTTCAACTCATTGTAGAACATTGGTTAATAAAACAAAACCATTTAACTCATGAATACATTAGGAAATCTACACCATATATAGCTATAAGTTAAAATTGCTAAAGTAAAAGATTTGTACATTACATAATTTGATGATACAACACAACCATATATGTGTGAAGCATCAAATATAAGCATAAATACATTGAGGCTCACTAGAACTAGACAAAAAAAGGTTGATGAAATAGAATACACAACCTAAGTTTGAGAAACAATAACATAGTCTTGCATACAAAATAATAGAGCTATTCCAAATTATCTAGCCTCCTTACATTTTAAATCCCTAAGGGAAATATAAAAGAGGAGGATAAAGAACTGGATAATTAAAGGGAGAAAAGAAAAGGAAATAGAGTTGTAGCTAACTTAATTGTAATATTTAATTTTAAAATTTCTAGCTTGTTGGAGCTGCATTTATTCCTATAGCTACCACCTTTCAATAATTCATTTAAATATCATTCTTTTGCTTGCATGAGATCCTTTAAAATATTCATCAAGGTAAGTGATAATAGATGTTTAAATATTAAAATAATAGTTTCAATATTTCACTCATTAACTTTTACTTATGATATGAAAATGTATTACTACTCCATGAATTCAATGTTACATTAATCACCTTGAGAAATATAATTGACATACATTGATCTTTCCCTACAATTTTATTTCCTATTTTCATGAGATCCTAAGAACCATTTTTTAAATAATAATCCCCTTTGACATTTAATTTACAAATATTTATGCCTTGTCAATTCACCTATCATGAAATCTACTCACATGTGTTTTTATGTTCTTGCTTCTTCCAATTTATATTTGCTCATTAAACAATTAAATTAACTTGGAATTTCACATAATATGTACATTTATTTTCATTCCAAGCTCTTCACATTTGAGTTCACCCATATTTGTCTAAAATATGAAAGTCCAAAATTTAATGTTTAGTCACTAAATTACATATCATAGTTTTGCTTTTGTATAGTAGATGTACGAAAAAATTTGTGACTAAACATATAATTATTTTCTCGATAAGATTTTTATTGTGGATTTAAGCAACCAATTGGTGGATGTTGGATCTCATTATGAATTATGGTGGATGCAATATGGAGCTTAGTATATATTGAAATGAATATTTTAGAGGTTTTAAACAAATATTTTGATCATACAAAATAAAATGTATTAAAACTTGTCAATTTACTTTTCATGGGTCTAGCTCTTTCCATTATAGTTTGATTCATTATTTATGCTAACCCATTTTGTTGGGGAGTATAGGGAGTATTCTTTTGTTAAAGAATGCATGCATGCTTGCAGAACTCATCAAATTTCCTAGAATAATATTCAACCCCATTGTCATTCCTCAACACTTTTATCTTATAATCTAATTTCTTTCCCACTAAGGTCTTAAATTCCTTAAACTTACTAAAAATTCCAAATTTAGAATGCATAAAAAAAAATCTAAGAGTATCTCAAGAAATCATCAATGAAGAAAACATAATATCAAGTTTTACCCAAAGAAACAACATCCACTAGACCATACACAACATCCACTAGACCACACACATCTGAATGAATAATTCTAATTATCTATTTACTATATAGATTCCTTTACAAAATGATGATCTATTCTATTTACGAAACTTACAATACTTACAAATTAAAAATCTTTTTTTGCAAAAAAATAATTAGAAATACCATCAACCAACTTTTTGTTTAGGATTGTCCTAAGAACTTTTCCAACAATATGATCCAATCTCTAGTGCCACATCATACATGCATTTTCATTTTTAGTTACATTGAGAAAGTTACAAAAAGCAGATACACTAAGAATAAACATAGTCCTTATCCATGATCATTTAGCTATCACCAAACTCCCTCTTACCAACTTACAACTTGTCAAATGTCACATGCACTCCAAAATCATTCAACTTAAACAGAGAAAGAAGATTTCTCACAAGTCTTGGAATATGCAACACATCATCAATAGTTTTTCTTCTTCCATCACTGAAACATAACTTTGTTGGAAATTTGGAGGAATTGATTATGTGTTTCATTGATGTTTTGTCATTGATGGCAACACCGGTTGTTTTGATTGTTTACTGGTTTCTGGTTGGTTTATAATATTGATCCGGTATGATTTGGTTTGTGGAATTGGTTTGGATCTATCATTCATGCTTTTCAGATGTGTATCATGATTAGTTGGTTTGAGATTTGATGACTTGGGAACTATCATTTGTTCTAGTAAGCCTTTTGGTCACTAGTAAGGGTTTTACCGACAGAGCTTTGTTGAAGATATTTTGATGCATGTGATAAGTGGTGTTGGTAAGGCTTCTAGATGGCTTTCAGGATGTTGTTGGTTATCTTGTCTGTGTTCCAATTCATCGGTGGTGTTGGATTTGGTTTATGGCGACCTATTTTGGGTCCGGTGTTATCCAGGTTATGGATAGGTTTATGTAACGTGTTGGAGGATGTTCCTAATGTGTTACCAGCAAGATTTAATGATTGGTTTACATTGTTTATGACCTAATACGACTTGGTTGATCATTGGATTGTGGGTTTATATTATGGACTTGTTGTATTATCTTTTGGGTGGCCGACCTAATTGTTTAGGCCCCAGATTGGTATAAATATGGTGTAAGATCTCTTTGTAGATCATAGGAAAAGGATATAGGTTTATCTATGTGCAAATAATGTTGTAATCATATGTTGAAGGTTTGGTCGATCATAGGTGATTGAATTAGGTTTGTAAGAGAGGTTTAAGGCCTCTGGTATTGAGTTTAACTGAAATTGTACTCAGGCATAGGAAATGCTATACTTGTAGTTCATTCTTCTTTCTGGATTGTAATCAGATGTTTATGTAGTCAATCAGGCTCCTTTTTGTGATGAGAAATGCGCTCTAGACTATTGGCCTTCTTTCATGTGTAGGCCCCTCATATTGTAATCACATATTTACTACAGAAGTATTATCTAATTGTGGGTAGGCTTCCCACCATGGTTTTTCCCTTTACCAGGTTTTCCACATACAAATCTTGGTGTCATGTGTTATGGATGGATGTTAATTGTTCAGTGATTTATGCTTATGTTTAATTGCTATATTTGTTATTTCAATATTTGGTTTATGCATTTCAGTATTGATTTCATGTGTTTCGGTAATAAGGTTTTGAATGTTTAATGTTTTGTAATCCGGTGACAATTGATTCACCCCCCCATCTCAATTGTCCTCTAGTAATTTGAGTTGTCTAACAATTGGTATCAAAGATTGATCCTCTCTAGAGAATCTTAACCACTTGAGGAAGATCCTATGACATCTAGCAATTCAAGTTCATTAAATACATCTACAATTGTTTTTCAGAGAGAAATTCCTAGGCTTGAAGGAACAAATTACAAGGTATGGAAGATTCAGATGGAGACTCACTTGAGATGTCTTGGAGAGGAAATTTGGGAGATCATTGAGAATGGTGTTATATCATTTAGTTTGGCATCTGGCAATCCTCCTTCGATAGGTCTGGATAAAGAGCTTGAGAATGATTGTAGAGCTAGAGAAGCCCTTTTGTGTGCACTTTTTGATCAACAAAAAATGGGACTAACTGACAAATCAACTACAAAGGCTATATGGGACAAATTGGAGACTCTGAATGAAGGTAACCCTACTGTTAAAATTGCTAAACTTGATGGTTATCGAGTTAGGTATAAAAACTTAAGGATGAAAGAAGATGAAAGGATCACTGATTTTATGGAGAGAGTTAATGAGATTATTTTGAGAATTCAATGTTGTGGTGGATCTTTGAGCAAAGATGAAATAGTTTCTAAAGTACTGAGAGATTTGCCAATGGCTTATAAGATGAAGGCTACTGTAATTAATGAGTTGAGAACTATGGAAAACACCTCTATTAATAGGGATACCTTGGTTGGGAAGTTATCTTCTTTTGAACTTGAGGAATTTGGACCTTCTGGTGTTGTGAAATCAGAACCTTCTTTTCATGCATCTACATCATCTAATGACAAGAGTGATTGGAAATATTTATATGCAAAGGAACTTGAGGATATGAAGAAAGAAGATGAAGAGTTTGAGCAACTTGAAGCCTTATTTTCTAGAAGAGTACCTAAAGGACCGACAGGAAGTAAGTATGAAGGAAAATCACTTTTTAAATGCTTTGCATGTAATAAGATTGGTCATTTTGCATCTAGATGTCCTGAAAGGAATTCAAGATTTGAAGAAAGAGCCAGAAGATATTTTAGGCCTAACCATGATTATCAGAATAAGCATAAGTATAGGAAAAACAAAGACAAATCATGCTACTATGTGGATGAGGAAGGTGTGATTGATTTTGATTATGAATGGACATAAGATTTAGCTAGTGGATCCAACAATGGAAAGGAATGGGTATTTTTGGCTATCAAGGAAGATGATTTGGTACTTGAAGAGAAGGCACTTGTTGCTAAAGTTGAAGACAAGGATGAGTTGGTAATTGATAGTGGATGTTCACGTCATATGACTGGAGATAAAAGGAAGTTCTTATCTATACAAGAATTTGATGGTGGTCTGGTTAGACTTGGAGATGAAAAAGCATACATGATCAAGGGAATAGGAACAATATCATTGGATGGTAAGCTTAACATTGATAGTGTTTATTCTGTTGAAATTTCAAGGTATAATCTTTTGAGTGTGGGACAGTTGGTGGATAAGGGGTTTTAGCTATAGTTCAAGGATGGAAAATGCAAGATTATCAATAGATATGGATTTGAAATTGCAGCCGATACACAAACTAAAGGTAATATCTTTCATTTGAACTCTAGTGAGAAGACATGTTTGATTACACAAATTTATGAGAGCTGGCTATGGAATAAGAGGTTGTGTCATGTGAATTTTGATTGCATTGTGAAGATATGTTCTACTAAGGTAGTTAGAGATATACATAAGATTGTAAAGCACTATAATCTGGTATGTAAGGAATGTCAAATGGGAAAGCAAGTCAAAACAACTTTTAAGAGTATACAAGACAAATCTAATGATTTTCTTGATCTTATTCATACTATTTTTTGTGGTCCTACTAGAATAAAAAAAAATTCAGGGTGATAGATATTTTATGCTAATCATTGATGATTATTATAGAATGATGTGGGTTACTTTTCTAAGAGAGAAGTCTAAAGCATTTGAAAAGTTTAAAATCTTTAAAGCTAAAGTTGAGACAAAGACAGGATTGAAGATTATATGTTTAAGGTCAGATCGGGGTGGAGAATTCACATCTAGTGAATTTAATAGCTATTGTGAGAAGAATGGCATAAGGAGACAATTGTCTTCACCCCGAACACCTCAGCAGAATGGAGTTGTGGAAAGGAAGAACATATCTATCTTGGATGTAGCTAGAACTATGATGATGGAAACTAATCTACCTCATATCTACTGGAGAGAAGCTATAAGAATGGCGATATACACATTCAACAAAGTTCATATAAAGAAGATGCTGGTAAGACACCTTATGAGTTATGGTTTGGTCATACACCGATAGTTAAGCATTTCAAAATCTTGGTAGTAAATGCTATATCAAAAGAGATTATTCCACTGGAAAGTTTGATCCTAGATGTAATGAAGGAATATTTCCTAGTTATTCTAATGAAAGCAAAGCATATAGATGTTATAAAAAAAGATTGTAGAGAATTGTGGAGAGCACAAATGTCAAAGTGGATGAGCAGAACAGAAGTCAAATCAGAACCTATGAGAGAGAACTGATAGTGGAAATGATCATAACTTAACTAGTGGCACCTACACCGGAACAAAATGTTGAACTAGTTACTTCGACAATATCAGAAAATTCAACAGTGACTAAAGATAAGGAAAAAGGAACACAAAATCAAAAGACTCCTAGGTATGTAAGGTTGAATTATTCAGAAGATCAGATCATTGAAGACAAAAGAAAAGGAGTGATGACAAGAAGAAGGTTGGTAGCTAATGCGGTATGTTTTATCTCTCAAGTTGAATTGACATCAGTAATTGAAGCTTGTAAAGATGAAAGTTGGATGAAAGCTATGGATGAATAATTAGATCAGATAAAAAAGAATAACACATGGACTTTAGTTCCCCAACCTAAAAATAAGAATGTTATTGGAACTAAACGGGTTGTTAGGAATAAATTGAATGAGGATGGACAAGTTGTAAGGAATCAAGATAGATTGGTTTGTAAAGGATATTCTCATAAGGAAGGAATTGATTATGGTGAAACCTTTGCACTGGTAGCTAGGATTGAAGGTGTGAGATTATTTCTTGCTTATGTTGCACATAAGAACTACAAGGTTTATCAGATGGATGTTAAGTGTGCATTTATGAATGGAGATCTTGAAGAGGAAATTTATATTGAGCAACCTGATGGATTTTCACTTTTAGATGACAAAAACATGATTTGCAGGTTAAAGAAAGATTTATATGGATTGAAACAAGCCCTTAGAGATTGGTATGCAAGACTGGATAAATATCTTTTGAAGCTTGATTTGACTAAAGGTAATGCTGATAGTAATTTATATTATCAGATCACTAATGATGACATATTGATTATTGAGGTATTTGTTGATGATATCATTTTGGAGGTGAAGATAAGTTGTGTATGTAATTCTCTAACAATATGAAGAATGAATTTGAGATTTCTATGATTGGGGAGATGATATTTTTCTTAGGTTTGCAGACTACTCAGACTGATAAAGGTATTTTCATCTATCAAACTAAGTATGTTAGAGAGATGTTGAAGAAATTTGGTATGGAAGATTGTAAACTGGTTAGTACTCTAATGGTTACAAGTGAGAAATTGACAAATAATGATGCATCTACACTAGTAAATCCTACTAGGTACTATTGATGTGTATTTTGTACATGACCAAACATAGAATAAAATACCCAGAGGTATCTTATCCTCTCTTGAATAAAGTCTCTGAATGCTGAAGATGTCGCAATGGATCAATTGGGATGACTTCAAGGTTTTTTTTGTAGGATCTCTACGTGTGGATAAGCACCAATGGTCGTTGTATATGATGTTTCTTCAAGGGGCCTTACGTACTTTCAGAGAAAGCTTGCTCATGTTTCTTTCCAAATGCAGGAACAGGATTTTCCTAACACTAACAGATTTTCAAAAAATGTCAAAAGATAAGGGTTTCAAAGAAGGAATACTAATCCTAAGAATGACTCAATGAAGACTAGACTTGATAAGATTCTACCAATTTCAGTTTCGCCAAGAAATTACAACTGTACTGGAATTGATGTGATCTTCTAAGGGGATTCAATATCTTTCAAATCATCAAGGATATAGATACTATCATAGAGATACATATCAATACTTCCAAGAATGATTGAGTTCTTAATCAATCTTAATGTCTCTAGTTGACCACACAAGGCATCCTCACAATCAGTAAGAAGCTAGTGGTTTGGAATATGAATCTTATCAAAGGTCAAGCACAACAATTCGCCCTTCAAACTTAAAATCTAAATGCTATTTCGACTGTGAGTGATTCAAGAAGATAAACAATCATGAAGATTGTAGCTAGGAATTCGGAAATCATCAAAGCAATAGAAATTAGGCTAGTTCAATCACGAAAAACTAAATTGCAATGATAAATCCTAAAAACATTCAATAGAGATATGGAAACAAAACATTCAATTCAAACACAAACCATCACAAATGTGGATGTCTCCTCCATGATTCTCCATTGTCCTTCTTTCTCCTTCAAATTGCTTTGTTTTGTGGATCTCACCTATAAGTGCATAAGCATAATGTGAAAGCAAGTAGACAAGACGAGATGACAGCATAAGGGTACTAGAAGTGTGATTGATTCAACTAGGGATCAGGGATCTTGATTGAAGAAATTCATCTAATTTATAGACAAATTGGAGAAAAGATCAAATTAGCAAGAAGAGATTCGAATGGAAATTGCAAATCAAGAATGTCAATTATGAAAAATTATGACAAATTTGCACTTTCTATGCAAGATTGATTGATTGATAATTATGACAAAATTATGACAAATTTCTATGTCAAAATTGATTGATTGTCAATTATGACAAATTATGACAACTTGAAATGTCATTCCCATGAAATTAGGAGGAAAAAAAAGGAGAGAATTGAAAATTAGATGAAATAGAAATTAGGAAATTAGGAATTAAATGAATTAATTAACAATTTTTCATTTATTAATTAATTCATAAAGAGGGAAGAATTAATTAGCCAATTAAATAAACATTTAATTGTGATAAGAAGACTTAGGATAAATAAACTATTTAACCTAGAGGGAGAAATGACAAACAAGGTTAAATGAATAAATCATGAAACCCTAGAAGATGAATTAGAAAATGCAAGAATGACAATTAGGTCTTGACAAAGGATAATTGATATCGATTCGATTTGATCATGATTCGGACTGACAAAGGACCAATGCTTGACAAATGATTTGATTGATAAGTGCGCCAATTGACGAGGAACAATGACTAATTGATCCAAATTGACACGATTGAGAAAGACGATGATTGATGACAAATTGATCGCGAGATGACAAGATTGAAAATAACAACGATCGATGACAAATCAATCACAAGTCGACAAGATTGAAAAGAGGACAAAACCCTAATTAGGATTGACGATGTCCAAAATGATGACAAACGAGCACACACATTGATGCGACAAGATAAGATTGACCAAAATCATGACAAATATTGCTATTGACAAGACCAAATTTGAAAGCGAAACAAATGAAGAATGCAGAAGAATGACTCGATGCTCGCAAATGATAAAGACCAAGTGTGAATCAAAGGAGAAATGTTAATGTGACGCAAAACCCCTAAAATAAGGCAATGCACAAAAGTTAAAGTATGATTCCGCAAGCATTGACCGGTTTTAGACGTCTACATTTTGCCCCTCTTTGAGACAATGCAATATTAAGCGTTGTTTCAAAGAACAATAATGAAAATGCCCCCAACAATGACAATGACATATGGGTGCCCCCTCGAGGAATTGGCTGAAAAAACTCAGAAAAGAGGCCAATTGATCGATAAGAATGATAGAGAATGATAGGATCAAACGGACTGCCAAGACTGATGGAAGAAATGTTAGTAAGAAGAAATTAGACAGAGGACAGTTAGAGATGAAGAAAAACTTGCTTTCAGTAATGCACTTTGTAGGTGAGAACCTTTATTTAATGTAGCAAAATAGATGCAGAGCATCATGGCATTGAAGGCCAGAGTTGAAACGCAACCCTTTTGCAAAAGACAGACACATTGCACACAAGGAATGAGTGAAGCATCCTAGGGTGCATACATCAAGGGTCGAGGTATGTGCAACGTTCACAAAGCGAATGTACTTATCACAGACACCCAATGTATAGTTGCCCCAGTTTGTGACAAACATTCCACAAATAGCAAACACAACAAAAAAAAGGACCATGAACCATCCCGGTCACTCTAAATCACTCAGTGACATCATTGAGCAACATAGGAACATAATCGAAGATAAATCAATAAATGATAAGACTCGCTAATTCCAACAAGTCAAACAAACATCTCGATCTTCATTGTCAAAAGTTGAAAGTGTCGATAGGATGATCATGCTGTCTGGTTTTAGGACATGCGGTACCCTGTCTAAGACAGGACACAGTCTGGTTTTGAGCATACCACACCCTATATAAGACCCATGAGAATGTGCCAAGGATGAATGATATTAATGTTGATGTTCGATTGATAAGACAATTTTGATCAATTTGAATGTCTAGTTTGATGGAAAAAGTTCATCTGTGAATACGTGATTGCATTAAAGCACAATGTGTGATTGCGTGTCATTGGAGGGATGCTCAGTGATCTGTCTTATGCACTAAGAGGATATATTTTGTTACGCTTTTCAAATTTTTACAATTTTTTTTGTTCGTTTTTTCAAGACTTTATTTGACTTTTTAGGGATTTTTTTCAGGACATTATTTGATTTGTTTGGATTTTTTCAGGACATTATTTGATTTTTTTGGATTATTTCAGGACATTTTTTATTTTTTTTTTGGATTATTTCAGGACATTTTTCATTTTTTTTTTTTGGATTATTTCAGGACATTATTCAATTATTATGGTTCCAGTGATTGATCATGACAAGGGGAACGCACCCAATGCACATCTGAAAAACATATATAGAGAGCAGGACCAAAACATATGCACAAGAAATCGGAGTATGCGAGACAATGATGTTGACCAAATCACAAGCCTGGAACAGAACATTGGGTCAGGACAAGGATAGACATGATAAACCTGCAGAGAGAAAGCATAGCTAGAGGTCATGATAGATGACAGAGCAATGATCTTTTTACACATGGCACCTGTTTGCCAGGTTTTAACCATGGTACTTGCCCAAAGTGCCTATTTTCCAGGTTTTCCCTAGAGGGTGAATCATTTTTCTTTACTTTTTTGCTCTTTTTCTCTTTTGTTTTTTTTTCACTTTTTTTTTCAATTTTTTTTTGTATTTTGACTTTCTCAATAGAAGATGGACAGATGATAGGGGATGGAAGAAGGACTTAAGCATCTTTTTGTTTGGATAGTAACCTTGAAATAAATGGACCATGACCTTTAAAAGTATGCTCAAAGACGTTGGTAGGATAAGGACATGGAAAATAATATGAAACTAAGGCAAGGATTTATGTAAAGGATTGGACCAGAGGGAGCGAAGGATGGAAAAATATGCATTGGATAATGGATAGGATATTGGAAGAACTGGGCTTCAGTGGATAGAAATGTTGGCAAGATCGACATTGGCACACACCTTGAGGGGTGATGGACTGATGGAGGAAAGATGTATTTTGGATATTGAGATTTTGAGGAAGGAAAGGCTATGGATTTTGGGACATAAGGGCCCAAAACGGATGAAGAAGGTGGTGGAGGAACAAATTTGAGAGGATTCGATGGAGGAATAGCAACTTTGGATGCCAAGTTGGATGTTTCTTTAGGCTTTTGTGCTTCAAGGAGCCACTTAGGGATCCACATGGTTTTTGATTTTTCATGCTTTTGTGGTTCCTTGGAGTGCATTGCTTGCACAAGGGATTTAGGAACCCATATATATTTTGACTTGGCTTTATTTTTCTCAGTGGGCCTTTGTGGCCTTTTGGATATTTCTTTTTCTTTATAGATCATATTGTTCTTTGTTTTGACATGTTGATTATATTGGACATGTTGATCCTTGAATACATGTGGATTGCTAGACTTATGGCGTTTATACTTGGCATCCAAATTGCTTGGAGGGGGAAAGGAATGCATGGATGGATATGAATGAAATGGACTTCTTTTGGATGGATGAAATTTACTCAAGGATGTGTGCCTTTGTTGGCCTTGCATAGAGAATGAAGGAATATAAGGACCTAAGATGGATGGAAAGTATGATGGGGAAGGGATATGTTTGGATTGTGATGGAGGGATACCAATGTCTTGAGAGTGAGTTGTGTAGACATGACCCTTAAGATCTTCTTTGATATTGAGGAGTTCTTTCTTGTGAAGGTCTACCCCTTGGCCTTTATGAATATCTTGACTTGTAGGATACTCTTTTCTTTGGGAAGAAGATGCAAGTCCATTATGAGGTGGATATGATATGAGAGAAATAATGAGATCTTGAAGTGGATCGGATTGCACCAAAGTAGAAGAACCCATTATGCATGTTGAGGGTTCATGAACATCTTGCACTGACACGTTAGAATCATGAAAGGGATTAGGATCATGAGGGGGACTAGGATTGTGTAGTGGACATGGTTCAATGACAAGCTCTTTAAGAAATGGAATGGGAGAAATAATGGGATCATCAAAAGAAATGCGATCTTGGAGTGTATATGGAGCATTAAGACAAGGAGATGGAGAAACAAAAGGATCTTGTGGAGGATTTAAAGGAATAATTTGATCTTGACAAGGAGGAAGATCATTGGAATCCTCTTTAAAGGTGCTTTGCTCTTGACTTTTAATGGGATCATCAGAAAGGATGGAAGGGATATCTTGATCTTTCTTAGGAAGTGGAATGTCAATGGGATTTGAAAGGACATTTTGTTCATGAAATGGAAAGGGATCGTTTGGGATTGGATGGACTGGGATATCTTGATCTTGCTCAGGGAATGGAGTGTCAATAGGGCTTTGGATAAGATGGACAAGAATAGGGGAGTCATCATGAGTGTCTGGGAATATGGGGTCCTGGTCAACAATTGGATGGGATGATAAGGTTTCAAGATCTTGATCTTGATCTATTTTAAGACACGTTTCTTCATGCTCTAAATTATCCTCTTGACATGAGGTTGGACTTTGGATATGCATGGAGGATTCTAACAAGGAATTAATGTTTTGACATGAAGGAAATGCACTTTGAACATTTGTGATGGATTCTGGCAAGGAATCAATGCTTGAACATGAGGAAGAGGGACTTCGAATGGGGTCCTCTAAAATAGGTAATGGCAATAAAGTGCATGGTTGCCTTGGGTCTTGTATTTATGAAACATGACAAGGATGTGCATCATGAATTGGATTATCTTGGTAATCAATTATGGATAGCCCTTGGGTAATTGCATCCTTGGGTGTATTGTTTGATGAGGACAATATGGAAGGTTCCTGTGAAACTTCTAAAGGTGTAGGGATAGATGCCATTGGAGAGTCAATTTGTTTGTGGGGGGATGAGGCATTGCTAGACATAATTGTATTATCTTGATCTTCCTCAAAGAACTCACTTGGTAGTTTCCTTAAGATCATTGCAATAAAGCCACCTTTCTTTCGAGGTTTTGACATGGTTGTATCTAGAATTTGAACTTGTTTTTGGTTTGATGTCATATTTTGATATTGGACTTGGTTCAATTGTTCTGACATGTTTGAAATTTGGGTTGGTGTATGTTGCAAGTTTTGTTTTTGAATGTTTGGTTGTGGTTGTTGACATTGATATTCCACCATTGGTTGAACCATTTGTGGACATTGTATAGTTGGTTGGACATATTGTTGAAATTGGACCATTGGTTGTATTGGTTGTATATGTTGAACAATTGGTTGAACCATTGGTTGTATTGGTTGAAAATCTGATTGATAGTAAACACTTTCTTGTTCTTGTTGTGGAGGCACTTAATGTTGAAATTGATGTTGTCTCTTTTCTTGAAATTGTTTCATCATCTCTATTTGGGAGAGGAGAGCTGGTATGTCTGATCGTTCAAGAAGAGATCTTACATCAATTGGCTCAATCTTTGGATTTCGACCTAGAAATTTTTGAAACATTTTGGACATTTGTGATCTATTCTTCTCAATTTTTTTCACTCTTTGTTCCAATATCGCCTCTTCTTGAGCTAGTTTCTCCTCTAGTTTTTGTATTTGGAGACTTGTTTCATCATAAAAATTTTGACCAATATTGCCTTGTTGTTGGGTTGGATATAATTGTGATTGCCTTGGATTAAAATTTGATTGCATTGTTGGTTGATACGTCAAACTTTGTTGCATCATTGGTGCTTGAAACCTTGTTTCAATAGACATGTCACTATGCAATGCAATATTTTTTTTGGAATTTTTCAAGGATGATATATGATATGCAACTAAATGAAAACTAGATAGATGAAAATGCAATCTATGGCAAGAATGCAACCTATGTTTTTGTTTGTTTTTCAAGATTTTGACAAAATTTTTAGAATGCAAATCTAAAAGAGACCCTTAGGAAATTGAAATGATGTCTAGACCTCAAAGGACAAAAGGACCAAGTGACAAAAGGACAAAATGACAATGTCTCACCTATATGCTTGGATACTAAGCTAGGTTTGACAAAAAAAATGATATGGATGACAAAAAGACAAAATTTTGATAAGGTCAAGACTTCCTAACAATGACTTAGGGTTTATCAAAGATTTGGATTACTCAAGTATGACAAAACCTAGTTTTGGCACTATATGCAAAGGGACAATTACTATGCAAATGACCCTAATATGATCTGATAATGACCTAAGCTTAATGAAGGGACCTAGGGTATGCAAATGTGACCTAATGTTATGAGGACAAGGATGCAAATGCAAATGTATGACAATGTCAACCTAAGACAAAACCTAAGGTTGAATTATGAAATGGTATTACTCTAATGCAAGAGGACACATGCAAATGAATGACCCTTATTGATATGCGAAAGGAGTATGACCTAGGTGAAACCTAACCTTGGTACTTGACAATGACTTTGCAAAATGCAAACCTAGGATGAGCCTAAATCTAAGTGACATGAATGTTGAGACAAGATTTTGAAAAATGTTTGACAACCATGTTTGAAGATGTTTTGAACTTTGTTGGATGAAATGTTCTTGTGTTTAACCTTGTTTTGAATCAATTTGTCTTGTTTTTGAAATGAGATGCAATTCAACTTTTGACAAGTAAAGAAGACAAGATATTTCAACTTAGACTCAAGACAATCATGCTCATTCACACATTTCTTATGGATGGCAAGGACAGTAGGTACTTGAGAGGTAGACTCATTATGAGATTCAAGGAGAATACATAGATGCTTGACCCCACGGGCTCCCCTCAATGACACTCACTTCTTAGGGCAGCCAAGCATCAGTCCCCATGGAAATCTCCCCATGGCAAACTTAGTATCTCTTCCAAGTATCCGAACTTGTCCTTCTCAAGCAACTAGAAGGATTTTTGGCCTCTAAATACAAGGTGTTTAGTAAGGATTTCTGTTAAGCATTACTCCTTGGTGTCACACAAGCATGATTGAGACATTAAGCCCACCAAGATACCAAAAAAATGTAGTCACACAAACACGAATTAGACCATGAGGCCCTACTTAGATGTTGATATGAGAAAGAGTTCAAGGGTCATCACTTCCCAAGTAACTACAATTCTCACGTAACCCTTCCTTCAAAGCTTTCGCTCATCAGGTATTTATTTATAGTGAGTTAGAATGCCAAGGTATTCTAGCCATACTCACTTTGGGTCATTCCCTTCTCACGATTGTCACTTGATTGCAAAAGCAAATGGTCGGGAAGGCAGGCCCTCTAAAGGTGACACACAATCAAAAACATGAGCATGGTATTGAAGATCTGGATTTCTGATCACCCTAAGAAGGATGAGAGCATACTCTCTTACTCCAATGTCAAACTCAACAATCAAAGAAATCATACGTTCATTCCATCCTATTTAGAAATCATACTAGGTGCCTAAATATTAATTACAAACACAAAGTTTAGTTGTAGTCCAAGGCAACCTGCAAAACCACCAAGTTAGAAGTTTGATATGCTTGATCTTTGACTATTGAACCTGCATAAAATTCATTAGTAGTTTCATCTTTGTCTTTGCCATGCATAATGCCAAGGTGCTACACAAAGAATCAGTACCATAAAACCAAAAAGCAGAAATAGAATGCAAAACAAACCAATTTGCAAGTAAAAACACTGCTTTTTTACCTCTGTTTCTAGACTTACACAGGCACAAAAGTCTTGACACAGGCGCAGAATGATGCAACATAGGTGCAGAATGATGCAACACAAGCGTAGATCCCTTTGACATAGGCACAAAAGTCTTTGACATAGGCGCAGAATGCTTGACACAGGCGCAGATTGCTCCTACATAGGTGCAGAAGTGCCTAGAAAGGCCTGCATTACCCTGTTTCTTGGGTTTTTCACTTGCAAATCATCTCAAAAGAACTCAAAATCATGGTTAGGGTGTTAGTTCACGTCGGGTTCACCAATTAATGTAGCTAGGAATTTGGAAATCATCAAAGCAATAGAAATTAGGCTAGTTCAATCACGAAAAACTAAATTGCAATGATAAATCCTAAAAACATTCAATAGAGATATGGAAATAAAACATTCAATTCAAATGCAAACCATCACAAATGCGGATGTCTCCTCCATGATTCTCCATTGTCCTTCTTTCTCCTTCAAATTGCTTTGTTTTGTGGATCTCACCTATAAGTGCATAAGCATAATGTGAAAGCAAGTAGACAAGACGAGATGACAGCATAAGGGTACTAGAAGCGTGATTGATTCAACCAGGGATCAGGGATCTTGATTGAAGAAATTCATCTAATTTATAGACAAATTGGAGAAAAGATCAAATTAGCATGAAGAGATTTGAATGGAAATTGCAAATCAAGAATGTCAATTATGAAAAATTATGACAAATTTGCACTTTCTATGCAAGATTGATTGATTGATAATTATGACAAAATTATGACAAATTTCTATGTCAAAATTGATTGATTGTCAATTATGACAAATTATGACAACTTGAAATGTCATTCCCATGAAATTAGGAGGAAAAAAAAGGAGAGAATTGAAAATTAGATGAAATAGAAATTAGGAAATTAGGAATTAAATGAATTAATTAACAATTTTTCATTTATTAATTAATTCATAAAGAGGGAAGAATTAATTAGCCAATTAAATAAACATTTAATTGTGATAAGAAGACTTAGGATAAATAAACTATTTAACCTAGAGGGAGAAATGACAAACAAGGTTAAATGAATAAATCATGAAACCCTAGAAGATGAATTAGAAAATGCAAGAATGACAATTAGGTCTTGACAAAGGATAATTGATATCGATTCAATTTGATCATGATTCTGACTGACAAAGGACCAATGCTTGACAAATGATTTGATTGATAAGTGCGCCAATTGACGAGGAACAATGACTAATTGATCCAAATTGACACGATTGAGAAAGACGATGATTGATGACAAATTGATTGCGAGATGACAAGATTGAAAATAACAACGATCGATGACAAATCGATCGCAAGTCGACAAGATTGAAAAGAGGACAAAACCCTAATTAGGATTGACGATGTCCAAAATGATGACAAACGAGCATGCACATTGATGCGACAAGATAAGATCGACCAAAATCATGACAAATATTGCTATCAACCAGACCAAATTCGAAAGCGAGACAAATGAAGAATGCAGAAGAATGTCTCGATGCTCGCAAATGATAAAGACCAAGTGCAAATCAAAGGAGAAATGTTAATGCGACACAAAAACCCTAAAATAAGGCAATGCGCAAATGTTAAAGTATGGTTCCGCAAGCGTTGACCAGTTTTAGACGTCTACAAAGATAACCACAAGTATTGCAATAAAACACAATAACTTCAATATTTTATTGATCTCATAGCCAAATGGACAACAATTGTTCAAAATTCTTTCTTCACTACTCAATCTTGCTACAACAATAACTTTCTAACTTTCTTTTCTCTAAGCTCTCTTTTTTCTCTAACTTTTCTAACTCTTTAAAAAAATGAGTGAGGGTATATATAGCATCCTCAAATACAATGAATGGCTTGGATTAATTCAAGATCAATGGCCAAGATTTTACAATGAAACCCTAATTAGGGTTTGTTAAAACAAACTTAATTCTGACCAATGAAATAATTGCATTATTTGGACACATGTCTTCTCTAGAATATTCGACCAATGAATAGATGGGGTAGGTACATCGATGTTTGTGCCATCTTTAAAGAGCCAGGTATATTGAATCTGGACATGCTTAGGTGGACCAACTCAATTGGAGGAGCGATGATTGGGATGCCACCTTGTCTGACACCTAGTTAATGCTCAATTTGGTGATGCTTTTCTTCAAATGTTGGATTGGAAAATAGATGGAGAAGGTCATCCTTGATGCTACTGGACTGGAGGAGGTCATCCTTTGATGCCTACACAAAAACTTAAAATTAGTCTTTAAGCATCATACCTTAAAGCATTGCATTTAAGACCTTCCAAGGGAATAATTCAAAACATCAATTTGAAAATGACATGATAAATCAATAATTCTAAATTTTCAAATTAATTATGAATGGAAATTAGATTTTTCAAGACTTAGACTTTAAAAATTTGCTATGAAAATCAAAACAAGTCTTGAATAAGAACTTCAAAAGGATTCTTCATGCCTTCCTTTTGAATGCTTAACTATGAACCTTGGAAAATGGAAGAAAGAAGATCAGATTTTGCTAGACAAAAATTGAATTTCTTGCCCTCCTTGGATGAATTATGTCTTGATTAACCTTCAAAAGAGATTCACCTTCACTAGCCTCCAACACTTAGCAAGGAATTTTGGAAATTTAGCCTCCAACTTAGTAAGAAATTCACCTCCAATCTACTAGATTTCGCTCCTCCAATCTGCTCTTCTAAATTCGCATAAGAAGGAATGAATGAATGATTTGAATTCACCACAAAGCATCTCCCTTAAATAGGGCACTCACCCTAATTAACCATGAGGCCGACCTAGGCTTTTTTAGCAATAAAACAAATAAAATTCCCTTTGGAAAGAGGCCGACTTGCTTGTAAAAGCAAAGAAATGCATTTTGAGCGCTCACCTATATTTTTAAAATTTTTAAATTGATTTTAAGACCTCCAAGGTGGATTTTATATTTATATTAAGGCTTAAAGGTTAATTAATTAAATTGTAAAGGCCTTAATTCATGTGAATTTGATCTAACCTCCCCAAATGTCTTAATTCTGGCAAATTTGGTGAAAATTTGGGAATATGGAGGTTTGATTGAGGCTTAATGAAGCTTCCTTTCTCTTTAGGCTTTGAAATATTTAAAGTGATGAAGGTCTAGATTCACTTCAAGACTTGTTTGAACCCCTTATCCATGCTTGTTCTCTTGATGAAATTGAAATTTTCTCAACCTATATTTGCAAATTTCCATGTCTTTGTCTGTACAATCTCTAAACTTAATCAATCAAGGTTGAATGATAGGTTTTTTGATGATTTCGCCCTGGACCCTCTAGAAGGGTCAGGAGCGATTTTTCAAATTAGGTCCTAAATATCTCATTTATTGATTCCAAAATCTCCTGGAGGGTGAGCTCATGTTTTCTTTGACCTAATCAAACTCTTGCATTTCAAATTTGTATCATTTTTCATGAGGAAATTAGGTGAAAATGTGAATTTCGCCCTGGACCCTATGGAAGGGTCAGGAGCGATTTTTACATTTTAGGCCAAAATTCACCTTAGTTTGATCATTAAACTCCTCCAAGGCAATCTCCAAGGTTCATTTCTCTCCATCACTGGGTTAGCTCATCAAAACTTTGAAGGAAATATTTGCATTTTTGGGAATTTCGCTCTGGACCCTCTGGAAGGGTCAGGAGCGAAATTCTCTCCTGAGCTCAAAATTCTCATTTTTGAAGGTCCAAAACCTCTTCAAGGCATTTCAAACATCTTCTCACACCCCTGCCTAAGCTTAACTTTGCCCAAACTTTGGAAGAAAGGAAAGTTTTGGAGATTTTCGCTTTGGACCCTTTGGAAGGGTCAGGAGCGAAAATCATGTTCTAGGCTTGATTGCTTCCTCTTGACAATCTCAATTATCTTCAAAATCCAAAACACTCTTCCTCACACCCATTCAAGTCATAAAAACCAAAAAGTTGCTTTGACCTTGCAAGAAAATAGGTGTTTTTAGGAATTTCGCTCTGGACCCTTTGGAAGGGTCAGGAGCGAAATTCACCATTTGGCTCAATTCCTTCACTTTTTGATGATTTCTTGCAACCTCAATTCACTCCCAGGGGCAATTCTTTCTATGTTTGACCTTATCCCATACTTGGCTTAGCAAAATTTGATATCAAAAGGTGATTTTGAGGAAATTCGCTCTGGACCCTTTGGAAGGGTCAGGAGCGAAGTTGCCTTTCCTGGCCAGAATCCTTCATTTTCTTCATTTCTAAACATGCCCAAGGTTTTCAACATGCTCATTCTTCCTTTTATCATGCCTTTGACACTTCAATTCGACCAAACTGAGCAAGAAATGTCTCCTATAGAGATTTTTGCCCTAGACCCTTTGGAAGGGTCAGGAGCGATTTTTAGGTTTTAGGTCTATTCCATCATCAGTTCAAGTTGAATTCACCTCTCAAAGGAAGAAAACACTACTCCCCTCTCATCCAAGCCACAAAAACCAAAGAGTGACTTGATTTTGAAAGAAAAATAGGTGATTGAAGAATTTCGCCCTGGACCTTCTGGAAGGGTCAGGAGCGAAAATTCTCCTTTTGGGAAAAATCCTTCACTTTCCAAGTTAAAACATCTTCAGGAGGCAAAAGCAAGTTATTTTCATTTCATTCATGCCCAAAACTTGACCTTCTACACTGCATAATAAGAGCTTTTGGGAATTTCGCTCTGGACCCTTTGGAAGGGTCAGGAGCGAAATTTCCTTTCTTGTCTAAAATCTTTCATTTTGCAAGCCTCCAAATCTTCAAATGTGACAAGAACGTTCAATCCTCCCTCCAAGATACCCTGCACATCAAAACTTAGCCAAAGTTAGTGAAAAATAAGCTCTAATAAGATTTTCACTCTGGACCCTCTGGAAGGGTCAGGAGCAAATATCTCCATTCCAGGCCAAATTTCTCAGTCTTCAAGTTTCAAACCACCTCACAAGGAAAAGTTAGATCATTTTCTAAGCTAGGAACAGGATTGCAAGTCTACCCAAGGCAAGAAATAGTGTTTAGGATGAAATTTGCTCTAGACCCTTTGGAAGGGCCAGGAGCGAAAATCCTCTTTCAGACATTATCTTGCTCTTCAAAAAAAAATCAAATCCCTCTCCAGGAAAGAACATATCAATTCACCTCCAAACATTCCCTAGAAAGCATCATTCAGTCAAAAATGAGAAGAAAAGGAGGTCTACAAGGATTTTCGCCTTGGACCCTCTGGAAGGGTCAGGAGCGATTTTGACATTTCCAGGCTAGATGTTACCTTGATTTGCTTCATCCTACATCAAACTTAATCAAACCAATTCCTTTTCTTTGCTGGCTCTACTCAATTGACTTAGACAGGGAAACAAACAGAACCCTGACAAGAAAAACTCTCTTTCAATCTAGACCTGATCTGAGACCTATTCTCCCTGTTCCTTGATCTGATGAGGATCATATCAAGATGTTCAAAGATCTTCTTCGTAACAAGCGAGTTGAATATGGAGATGTAGCATGTAGGCTCTTTCCCTACTCATTAGGAGAAGAAGCATACTTCTAGTTCATTCACTTACCAATAGGGTCAATCAAGACTTGGGATGCAATGAAGGATACATTTATTGCAAAGTTCGGTATCCCAACCACACCAGCTGAGCTGTATAGACAATTTGTTGAGATTCAAAGGAGAGAACATTAACTGATCACTTCTTTCAATATCAGGTTCCACAGGACTTACACGATGTTACGACATCCATATCTCATTGCTGACCTAAGAGAGATTTATTATGGAGCCTTAGATCATCTCACTGCCATGTTCGTAAGAACTCATCCTATCCCGAATGATCTAAACACAACATATGCAAAAGCTATTGAGGTCAGTAAGCACATGGGACAGAATATTACTAGGTCGTTACTTCATATGGGACCTACTGCAACACCGAATCAAATCCAAGCAGTTAGTTTAGCTTCCTTGTTTTCTTCCTTTGAGAGGTGAATTCAACTTGAACTGATGATGGAATAGACCTAAAACCTAAAATTCACTCCTGACCCTTCCAAAGGGTCTAGAGAGAATTTCATCCTAAACACTATTTTTTGCCTTGGATAGACTTGCAATCATGTTCCTAGCCTAGAAAATGATCTAACTTTGCCTTGTGAGGTGGTTTGAAACTTGAAGACTGAGCAATTTGGCCTGGAATGGAGATTTCGTTCCTGACCCTTCCAGAGGGTCTAGAGCAAAAATCTTATTAGAGCTTATTTTTCACTAACTTTGGCTAAGTTTTGATGTGCAGGGTATCTTTGAGGGAGGATTGAGCGTTCCTGTCACATTTGAAGATTTGGAGGCTTGCAAAATGAAAGATTTTTGGACAAGAAGGGAAATTTCGCTCCTAACCCTTCCAAAGGGTCCAAAGCGAAATTCCCAAAAGCTCTTATTATGCAGTGAAGAAGGTCAAGTTTTGGGCATGAATGAAATGAGAATAAATTTCTTTTGCCTCCTAAAGATGTTTTAACTTGGAAAGTGAAGGATTTTGCCCAAAAGGAGAATTTTCACTCCTGACCCTTCCAAAGGGTCCAGAGCGAATTTTCTCAAAACCTCTCTTTGCTATCAATTTTTTGTTGGATCAAGTGTGGGCTAAGGTAAATTCAAGGAGAAGTTTCCCCTGAGAGTGACTATAAGTTGCTAGAAACCATGAAAGATGAAGGAATTGAGCCTAAAAATGATTTTCGCTCCTGACCCTTCCAAAGGGTCCATAGCGAAAATCCTAAAAACCATCTTTTCTTCCAAAATTTGAGCAAATTCAAACTTGGACAAGGGTGAGAGAAGTCATTTGGATTACCTTAGAGTGAATTTTGGTCGCCAAGAATGCAAATTTTGAGGCCAAACGAGAATTTCGCTCCTGACCCTTCCAAAGGGTCCAGAGCGAAATTCTTAAGATCACCCTTTTTCCTTGCAAATCAAGTCAAGATTTTGGTTTTTATGACCTAGAGAGGAGTGAGGCAAGGTTTTCTAAGTCTTGGAGGTGATTTGAAGTTGAAAGGATGGTGAAATAGCCCTAAAACAAGATTTTCACTCCTGACCCTTCCAAAGGGTCCAGAGCGAAAATCCTAAAATCTACCTATTCCTTTCAAATTTATGCTAAGCTATGCCTAGACCAAGGTAAAAGATGCCCTTAAGTTGATGGTTGTCTCCAGAAGTGATGATTTCAGGCCAGAAGAGGAAATTCGCTCCTAACCCTTCCAAAGGGTCCAAGGCGAAAATCCTTCAATCACCTATTTTGCCTTGCAAAATCAAGATAAACTTGGGTTGGATGAGAGAAGAAAAGTGTTTCCTTGCCTTGTGAGGTGGATTGAAGTTGAAATGATGAAAAAAATGAGCTACAAACAAGAAATTTGCTCCTAACCCTTCCAAAGGGTCCAGAGCAAAAAACACTAAAACCATCCTTTTCTCAAAATTTTGTGCTAAGTCAGGCCTGGACTAGGGTGAGAAAAGCTATTTGGAATGCCTTGGAAAGATATTTGACCTTCAAAAATGTGAATTTTGAGCTAAAGTTGGAAATTCGCTCCAAACCCTTCCAAAGGGTCCAGGGCAAAATTCTTATAGGGTCTGTTCCTAGAGAAAATCTTGGGCAAGTTTCATGTTGATATCTTTTCGTTGATGATTTAAGTTGAAAATTCTATGTTGAAATGAATTTATCATGTGTCCTTAATCATCTTTTTGTTTGTCTTGCAGTTAAAAGGCAACCTTCTCTAGCCTAGCATCAACAAGGACGACCTTCTCCAGCCCAGCATCATCAAGGATAGCCTTCTCCGGTCCAGTATCAACAAGGATGACCTTCTCCAGCCCAGCATCATCGAGGACGACCTTCTCCAGTCCAGCATCATCAGGGATGACCTCTTCCAATCCAGCATTCGAAGGAAAGGTACACCATCCATCCTGCACATCGAAGACAAAGGAAGTTAAAGCTTGGCAATCTTGAGGCTTCAGGCAGATGACTAACAACCTCCCTAAACAAGACAAGACTTAGCTTGAAAGAAACCCTAAAACGAGCTTCCAAGGCTTAGCCCTAATCTAGCCAGCCCAGGCAGACCACTCACTCACTCAAAACCCTAAAAGCAGAGAGAAAAACAAGCAAAGAGAAAGCAAAACCTAAGGCAAAAAGAGGGGGTCCCCATTCTAATGGGGTGATGTGTGAAATGGTCACAACAGGTACAATTCTATGATTGGAGGTTTGTTATATCTAACTCAGACTAGACCAGGTATTATGACTGTAATTTGTATTTTATCCTAGATAAAATCATGAGAGTGTGGTGAAAAGGATTTTCAGGGTTTTGCAGGGAACAACTAAGTATGGTTTGTGGTATCCTATAAATGATGACTATACATTATGTGCATAAACAAATACAGATTGGGATGGAGTTGTTGATGACTAGAAGAGCACATTCGGTGGAGCTTTATTTCTTGGAAAGAAACTTGTTTCATGGATCAGTAAGAAGCAATCATGCACTTCTTTATCTACTGTTGAAGCTGGGTATGTTGCTCTTGCTTCTAACTGTACACAAATTCTATGGATGAAGTGAATGTTGAAGGGTATAAAGGTGGATTGTAATAAACCGGTAGTTATTCACTGTGATAACTCTATTGCTATTTATATATCAAATAATTCAGTATTTCATTCTAAGACAAAGCACATATATATCAAGTATAACTTTTTAAAGGAGAAGGTGGAAGCAAATGAAGTTGGACTGGTTTATCTTAACACTAAAGAGAAGATTGCAGACATTTTCACTAAGCCTTTTCCTAAAGAATCATTTGAGTACTTTAGAGACAGATTCGGGGTTTCTGCTCCTCTGGTAGAGACCTAAGTGATGTTGATTGGAATCAGTCTGGTATGCATTATTAGAGCTACTATCTATTCTGGATTGATGTGGTGGTGCTACTACTTATGGGGGGTAGTTAGCTGTAAGAATCAAAGGATTTATGACCTTTCTTTGATGTTTATGTCAGATTTTTGGCATTGATGTCAAAGGGGAAGAGATATATGTGAAAAATAGAGCTTAACAAAATATTAGTCAAAGGGGGAGTTTGGTTAAGAACTACATTGCTATATCATTTTGTGGGAGACTGTTGGCTATCTTCCATTGGGGGAGACTTGTTTGGTATTTCTTGGCACTTGGGATGTTTTTCACATCTAGTGTTGTCATCAATGCCAAAGGGGGAGATTGTTGGCAATTTGGAGGAATTGATTATGTGTTGCATTGATGTTTTATCATTGATGGGAACACTGGTTGTTTTGATTGTTTACCGATTTCCTGTTGGTTCCAGTAGAGTGGTTGGTTTATGATATTGATCTGGTATAATCTAGTATGCTTTGGTTTATGGAATTGGTTTGGATTTGTCATTCATTCTATTCAGATGTGTATCATGATTAGTTGGTTCGGGATTTGATGACTTAGGAGCTATCATTTGTTCTAGTAAGCCTTTTGGTCACCGATAAGAGTTTTACCGACAAAGCTTTGTTGAAGATCTTTTGATGCACATGATAAGTGGTATTGGTGTACAACTTCTAGATGGCTTTCAGGATGTTGTTTGTTATCTTATTTGTGTTCTATTTCATTGGTGGTGTTGGATTTGGTTTATGGTGACCTATTTTGGGTCCGGTGTTATCTAGTTTATGGACCGGTTTATGTAATGTGTTGGAGGATGTTCATGATGCGTTACCAGCAGAATTTAATGATTGGTTTACATTGTTTTCAACCTAAGATGACTTAGTTGATCATTGGATTGTGGGTTTATGTTATGAACTTATTGTATAATCTTTTTGGTGGCCGACCTAATTGTTTAGGCCCTGAGTTGGTATAAATATGATGTAAGATCACTTTGTAGATCATAGGAAAAGGATATAGGTTTATCTGTGTGTGAATAATATTGTAATCATATGTAGAAGGTTTGGTTGATCATAGGTGATCTAATTGGGTTTGTAAGAGAGGTTTAAGGCCTCTAGTATTAAGCTTAACCAAAACTGTACTTAGGCATAGGAGATGTTATACTTGCAGTTCACTCTTCTTTCCGGATTGTAGTCTGATGTTTATGTAGTCAATGAGGCTCCTTTTTGTGATGAGCAGTGCGCTCTAGGTTGTTGGTCTTCCTACATGTGCAGGCCCCTCATATTGTAATCACATACTTACTACAGAAGTATTATCTGACTGTGGGTAGGCTTCCCACCGTGGTTTTTCCCTTTATCGGGTTTTCCACGTACAAATCTTGGTGTCAGGTGTTATGCATGGATGGTAACTGTTATGTGATTTATGCTTATATTTAATTGATTTATCTGTTATTCTGGTATTTGGTTTATGCATTCCGGTATTGAGTTTATGTGTTCTAGTAATAAGCTTTTGAATGTTTAAAGTTTTGTAATCTGGTGACAACTGATTCACCCTCCCCCCTCTCAGTTGTCCTTTGGTTATTTGAGTTGTCTAACAAACTTTAACTTTCCTTTACCAACAACCTTCTTTGTATTGTTGTTAACATGGAAAACATCTCCCCCATCATATCCTTTGTAAGAGGAAGATCACTCCTTGTAAGGATTCATTTGGTAGGAGGCACCTGGATCAATAAGCCAAGAATCATCACTAATGATGTTAGTAGAAATAAATAAAGCATCAAAATCATCATCAAAGGATTTTCCCATGGAGGAATCAACATTCTTTTTCTTAACTGTACATTCCTTCTTCACATGCCCTCTTTTTCCATAATTCCAACACTTTACTCTTATTGAGGGTCTTTGTTCATCCTTTAGACTTCTCCTTTTAATCCTATTTAGGCCCCTTTTTCTTTGGATCTTCCTTGAACATGCACATGGGCTTTACTTAATGAACCTTAGTTATATCACGTACATTCATGGAATATGAAATAATCCCCCCATTTAAAAAAAATATTGCCCTAAACTCCTTTTTGTCACCCCCTCCCAATACACAACCCAAATTAAAGACCCCCCCATTTTCACCAAATATGATATTTTTTCATAGCCTGAATTAAAAACCCCTTATTTTCACCAAATAGGCATTTTATTGTTTTTTTGGGGGGGGGATATTAAACCCCCCAATATGAACACACATGATATAATATTTCCTACCTGGTGAAGCCCCCGTATGCACATGAAATGCATCTTGGGAGCCAACATTCATACACTTTCTTCTTACCTCTTCTAAAGAAGTATGGAAACCAAGTTGTCAGTGTTTGGATTTGACTATCACTACTAATAGCAACAATAGATTTTCCCAACATTCGAGCAAAGAGAAAAGAAACAAGATACATTTATCTTCATCTTATAATTTAACATCTATCAATGCAAGCTAACTTATAATCAAATTAAAATATTTCAAATGATATGTAATATATTCATCCTCTTTTATTTTCAAATATAACCTTCTCTTGAGATTTAACTTACTGGACAAAATTTTAGACTGATAAATGTCACTAATCATCTGCCACAACTTGTATGCAATGTCTTAGACTGTGGAGACATTAAAGAGTATGGAATCAGTAAGACACAACTAAATAGTTCCTCATGCCTTCTTTTCCAATTTCTTCCAATTAGCATCATCCAATATAGTATAGTTCTTTGGTTTCTTTTAATGTGAAACTAGAAAACACTACTCTATTTCTTCCAAAAGATCTTTTTGTTGGATATTGTTGGTCATTGCTACTACTAGGATATGTTGTTGTCATTAATGTCAACATATTCCTGTGATTTGCTCTGATGATTTCTGATTGGGAAGATCTTATGATCCGGTTTGCAGTGTTGTTTTGTTGATCACTGTTTTGTAGAGTTCAGTATTTCCTCTGGTATATTCCGACGTGATCAGATCTTGTGCTGAGATTTTGGGACATTGTTTGGGATGGTCTTGTGTATCTTCATTTTAAATGGTTCATGATTTCGTTTTATGCAAGTTATCTTCTTCATGACAGTTTATGATTAGTTGTACTCATGATTTTTCAGATGTTGATCGATGAAGATTTGATAAGTGGTGTTGGTGTAGTTGTTCCTAGTGATTCTAACATGCTTGTTGGTATTTCCTAGTTATGTTCTATTTGTTTTGATGATTTGCATTGATCATTGTGCAATTTTTTGATGGTTTTTATGAACTGATGATGATTTTCATGTTATGTGGTATTTCTAGTGGTGTAGCATGTTGCGGTTGATCTTGGCGAGATTTCCGGTGGAGTTGAGCATTTGGTAATTTGAATTAGGTCCATGTTATGTCATGTAAATCATTATATTGATTCAGTGGTTGATCTTTGTATTGTGTGATGTAATTTTGTAATTGAGGGTTGACGGTTTAGCCAACCTTGTTGTCAAGGTTGATGAATTGTATATATAGGTGATATATTCATGTAAATTAGGTGGTGATGTTGTGTCTGCATTATCAATGAGTGGTGTATGTGTGAACAAGTGATTTATCCTTTAATATTGTGATTGTGTGGAGATTGGTGTTGTAGAGAAGACAACTATGCTTAACCGGAACTGTAATCGGGCATTTGGAGATGTTATTCCTTCAGTTCATTTCTTTCAAATTGTGGTTTGAATCTTGTTGTAAGTCAGTGAGACTTCCCTGAGGGTTGTAGCCTTCTAGGCCAATATCTTTTGAGCAGTTAGCTCTAGGCAGTGTTCCTGAATGCATGTGCATTGACCATTGCAATATTTCACATACTATTGCAGAGTATCATCTCACTATGGGTAGGTTCCCACTGTGGTTTTTCCCTTAACCGGGTTTTCCACGTCAAAACCTTGGTGTTGTGTGTTGTGTTTTTATTTTACTTATCTTTATTATTGTTGCAGTTTATCAGATCCATTTTTGTGATTAAGATTGTAGATCCGATGAAGATTGATTCACCCCCCTGCTCTCAATATTCCTCCTCTTTGCTGCTAACACTTCCATCTTCAGTTTCAACATCTCGTAGCCAGTTCCATTGAATTTCTCAAAATATAAGCCATGCATTCCAATCCTTTTCTCAAATCTACAAAACCACACAACAAAAAATCCCACCACAACAAAAAACCTTCAACACTTAAAGAGAAAGGTGTCCCCCTCTTAGGAGAACCATTAGCTCTGATACCAAATGTTGAGAAGCAAGGTGAAAAAATCTTGCAATATTAATTTTCTTGTGTGAATAAAAAACTAAAAAGATTACCAAATCTACAACTAAATCTGAAATGACCATGTGATTGCACCATTCACCATAATTATAAAACCAATCATACCAAAAGAGACATCAGATTTTCATGGAGAAACCCTTTCAAGAAAAAACTTCACTAGAGAACGAAAGCAAGTATATTATCAATCTTGAAAAGAGAGACTACAACAATAATACACTTCACTTCACTTCTCCAAATGTTCTTAGAAGTACTTAGTGACTTCAAATAAATTATGATGAAACAACTATGCATTGTCTCCAGTTAATAGCCAAATGAGAGAGGAAAAACCATTACAATTTTCCAAAAAAAAATAGACCAAAACTATTGGATATTGCTGAGAATTTTGTTGGAATGATGTGTTGTCATTGATGTCAACATATTCTTCTGTGTATTCTAGTGTTGTAATCAGATTAAATGTGTTGGCATGGTCATTGTGTTGCAGTTGAGATGTTGTAGTTTAATAGATTTAGAGATACTTACCTCTATTTGATTCAGCGGAAATTTTAATGATCTGCATGTTGATTTGATCAAGTTATGAGGTCTGGTACTGTGATTGGTTATTCATTTGTTCATGTTATTTGGTATTCTAGTTTGTGCTTTGTATTGCTCCAAAATTGTCTTATCTTGGTTTGTGGATTTGGAAGAGCGTTTGGGACGTTCATATGTGTCCTCAATTCAGATGGTTGATGATTTGGAAGTCCACAAGTGATGATATTCCAGTTTGCTATTTAGTTTAGTGTGTGTTCTTGAGGTTTAGTATATTGATGATGGAAATTATGGTAAGTGGTGATGTTGAAATTATTTCTTGTGCAATTTACGTTACTTGTGGATGTTTCTAGATCGGGTCATATCCATTTTGATGGTATGTATTGATTGTTGTGCATGTTATTGATCATTTTCTTGATCCGGTGGTGTTCTTCATGTTATGCGACATTCTTGGTGATTGTAGTGTGTTGTGGATGATTGAGGGGTAATTGTTGGTGGTGTTTCTTGCTTGTGGTATTGATCTAGGTCCAAACAATGTCTTAGCCGACATTGTTTTGGTCCACATGTGTTGTTGTAGAGTGTGAGGTTATTATTTTATAATTTGTGTTGAGGGTTTAGCCGACCTTGAAATATAGGTTGATGATTTGTATAAATATATGTAATATTCATTTTAGAGATGTATCTGTATGTGCGAACATTGAATTGATCTTTCAGTAGCAGAGGAGAAGTGTGAAAGAGTGAGAAAGAAGTGCAAAGAAGTGCAAAGAAGTGGAAAGAGTAGAGTTTCAATATATGTGCTTAACCAGAACTATAACCAAGAATAAGAAGATGTTATTTTATCAGTTCATGTAATCTGAATTGTTGTCTGATCTTTGTAAGACAGTGAGTCTTTCTTAGGGTTTTAGCCCTTCTTGATTTGACCAGTGAGCTCTAGGCAATGTGCCTGAATGCATGTGCATTCCCCATTGTAATATTTACACTTACTCCTAACAAGGCATTATCTCATTGTGGGTAGGTTCCCACCGTGGTTTTTTCCTTAACCAGTTTTTCCACGTCAAAAATCTTGGTGTTATGTGTGTTATTGATGTGGTGGTGGTTTATGTTTTCATTGTTAATAATCAAATCTAAATTTAAGAGAATTGTATTGAGTTTGTGGGAAAATTGATTCACCCCCCCAACCTCCCTCTCAGTTTGTTGCATTGTTGCCAACAATTAGTATCAGAGCTAGATCCTTTAGAAGAAGCTTGACCACTTGAGGAGATATGGGATGGAACCCATTTCTTAAGAAGGATAGTCTGGGGTTTGATGGAATGAATTTGATGCGGATCAGGGTGGAAACCTCTAGAGCAACTCAAATTGATCAAATATCAATAATGGATCAGATCATGAAACTGTTGGCAAATGACACTATTCTGGTGACTCTAGTGAAGATTGGTGCATAATAGATGCTTAGGGGTTGTCATTGATGGAAACTCAGTCTACAGATCTTGTCTGATGTACATAGAATTGGTTTACTGGAAGTTATTCTATTCATAAGGCATAAGTCTGGATGGTGGAACACGGTTACTGGTAGAACATTAGATCATGGTGCATATCTTGGTTTTAGCGACACGTATTTTTTGGATGCAGTGATCTAGGAAGTTTGTTTGAAGTTTGAGATAGATTATTTTGTGATCCTAATATCCGGTGATGAACTATGTACAAATTTAGAGCTCCGATATCTGGTATTTCAGTTAGGGTGGAGCTATTTTGAGTAACGTGTGTTGCGGATTTGTTGGGATGATTTTAGTGATTAGTTTTGCATTTGAGGAGATTGGGCCGACTTATGGGAAGCATTTTATCATCTTTTTTTGGGTCCGTATTTGGATTTGTGATCGGATTAAGTTGACTTAGGTGGAACACATTTCATGTTGCATGTTATATGGTTTTTGGTGAAGTCGACTTGTGAAAAATTAATTTTTGTATGTGCGGATATATAATACCGATTTGGATTATGCATTTGGTGTGAGATATAGTGTGATAGACTGTTTTGAAGTGATTGAGCATAGTTTCATGTGTGCATTTTGATCTTGGTTGATCTGGTAAGTAGTTGCAGAGTAGAATAGAGAAGATAAGCAGATTAGTTACAGCTGATCATTTTGCACTTAATCGGAACTGATTTTTGGCATAATCAAATGTTATTTTCCAGTTCACTATTTCTTGTAATTAGTTTGTAATCTCTTGTAAGGTAGTGAGCCTTCCTCCAGGGTTGTTTCCCTATTTTTTAACTTGAGCAATGAGCTCTAGGTAGTGTGCCTGAGTGCAAGTGCATTCCCCTTATGTAATATTGTTTTGCTACTAGCCATAATTGAATAATATTGTGGGTTCAAATCCCACTGTGGATTTTCCCTTTTGGGTTTCCACGTAAAAATATTGGTGTTATGGTTGCTTGGTTATTTGTTTTGTGTTGTTGCACTTTACTTTCTTTCTTATGCATCCGATGGTTGAAGAATAAGCTTAACAAGTTGAAATTTGCAGAACATTGATTCACCCCCCCCCTCTCAGTGTTTCTTGATTTCAACAATTGGTATCAGAGCCTAGTTCCTCTAAGGAATCCTAACCCATTGAGGAAGGTTCGAGAGATTGAATCAATGGATTCTAGTTTGCAGAGACAACTTTGTGTGACACTTGAGGATCTTGATGCAACAAGAAATAAAATAAGTTCCTTAAAGAGAAACTTGAATGCACTTGAAGACTTCATTAAGGATTTGAAAGAACAAGTCAACACTTCAAGAGACAAGAGGAAAGATCTGATGAACAAACTGAAGGATAAACAAGAACAAAGAATTGAAGACCAAAGAAAAACTGATGAATGTGAAAAGCTTGCTAGAGAGAATGTTGTATTGAAGAATGAGATGCAATCCATTGTGATGAAGCTATCTAAGGAGATTGAAGACTGAAAGAAGAATGAAGAAAGTTTTACTCAATCATTGAAAGACAGATCAAATGAATGCTATAGACTTACCTATGAGAATGATTAGGTGAAGCTTGAGTTGATGCAATCAAGTAATGATGGACAAGAACTTGAAAGATAGATTGTTGCCTTAAGAGATGAACTTGCTACTGCAAATGAATACAAAGATAAATTTAATGCTAGCTCTACAAGGCTTGATGAGATGTTGGATAGTCAAAGACATGGAAAAGACATGCGAGGACTTGGATATGAGAAAGGAGAATCCTCTGGTTTTGGACAATGCAATGCAAAGCCTAATCACCAGAAGAGCAAGAATCCTCCGATAAGACAACCTCGTGCTTATAAATTCAATGGTAGATGTTTTACTTGCAATAAATTTGGTCATATGGAAAATCAATGCAGAAGTAGGATGAATAATGGAATGATGAATAATGTGAACAATGGTCCTACCTTTATCGATCAGTGTTTCATATGCAACAATTTTGGTCACAAGTCAAACATGTGCAGAGCAGTAATGAATAATTTTTAGAACAAGAGATGTTATGCTTGTGGGATGTGTGGGAATTTGTTGAAAATAGCCAAGATCTATGACACAATGAATAGTACAATAGAGAGGAAAAATAGATTGATAAGAATAAACTGTATTCTAATCAATAGAAAAATACTGATCATCTAGATCATCAAGAGTTGTCACATATAATGTAGATGAGCCTGCTTATAAAGGCAAGGCCATATGGATATGTGAGCACACAATCATGACATGTGGCTCAATGAGAAATAAAGGTAGGTAAGGATAGGTAGGAGAAACAATAAAATATTTTACAAGAGGTGGATCACCCACCAAAGGTGGAATGCTCCTACATACATCATCCCTATGTGCACAATTCCCTAAGTGTCTCATATCCAAACTACTATGAAATGCATTACCCTAAGTTAACTTAAGTAAGGTGTAATTATAAGATATAATTTACACCAACACCCCCCCTTAAGTGCAACTTAGGGGAATGTAGAATGAAATCAATAATGCAAGATGGGTCTCGGCTACGAGGCCATGTTAGGTACCCATGTACAAATGCAAATGCACACAAACCAATGCAATCTCTCACAAACGAAGAAATAGAGAAAAATCACATGGGAAAAAACTCCCCCCAAAAGAGAGATGAAAGCACACAATGCTCTCAATGATGAATGAGAAAAACAAAATCTATCCCCCCCATAAGAGAGAAGAAGAGACCATGAAGCCCCCCCTCAATGTCAAATCTCCTGCAAGGATGGTCCAAGATGTTGACCAAAATACCTCCCCATAAGGAAGAAAGAGAGCCAATGTTGCACTAATAATGTCAAAGTGTGACAAAACCAGGTACCAATGTCGATAACGATGAATCACTTATTGCAACAAAATGAAGATCGGGCATGGAGACAACCTACTTTGAGCATCAACTGGATACTCATAAATGACAGAAATACTGGTACAATCAAAGTCTCATAGGAGCCATGCACAAATGTGTACAATCTAAGTCTTAATGGGAGCCATGCACCAAGTCTCACAAGATATTTCATAATCTATGGTGTACATGAGGATTACATCAAACATATCATCAATGACAAGATACAAGGAGGTGTGGCACTTTATAATAGTGCGAGTACAACATTGCTCATGCAAGAGCATACGACATAATCACACAAATCTGGAAACTGGAGATGATGCCACCAAAAAAGATGGCTTGTAGAATATCGTAGATGAAGATGCCTTTGATTGGGATAGTGCCAAGAGATATAAAGGAGCAAATTGACCCTCCCCTCCCCCCTCCTTGACTACCAATTGGAAGCGTTGCAATATAGGTATGAAGGTGTGCAAGAAAATTTTTGTTTCCAATTTTACTTATGAAATGAAAATTTTGTTTTTAAAAACTTAATTAAAAGATTTAAAAAACATTTATTAAAAAAGCCATAAAAAACATGAAAAAAAACTTTATTAAAATCTAATAAAGAAAAACTGAATTTGTTTTTGTGATTTTTGAAATTTTGAAAGAAAAACACTTTATTAAAAAAATAAAGTTAAAAAAACACATTTAAAAAAAAAAAATTCAATTAAAAAAACTTTAATTAAAATAATTAAAGAAAAACATTTTAAATTTTTATTAAAAACTTTTTAAAAAAATTTATTTAAAAAGATTACTAAAACATATTAAAAATTTATTAAAAAAAACAATTAAAAAGTTTTATTGAAAAAAACTTCATAAAACAATTTAAAAACTTTATTTAAAACATTATAACTTTTTAAAACATATTAAAAAAACTTTCTTTTTTGTTTTGAAAAGAATACGTAGTACCCTCTGTGAGTCAAGCCTACGTACCCTTTGGGACCTGCGGGCCTTGCATATGCAGACCCTTATCAGGTACCTGTGTACCAATTAAATTTATTTATGATTTTTATTTAAAAAAACAAAAAATAAAATGCACACCCGTGTGAACTTTAAATTTGATTTTAATTTTTAGTTTTTAGTTTTTATTTTCTGAAAAAATAAACACAAACAGGAATTTTTTTTTTTAAAATATCCCCCATACTTGCACTACAGACATCCGCACTGCTGGGAGGGGAGAGAATTTTTTCACTTCAGGGTGACGGTCTCTGATTTGGACGAATGGACAGGAGATCTTGGGGTTCATGGGTGTTTTGTGTGTAATGGCGATGACGAATTGTGCCAAAAATACTCCAAAATTGCAGACTACTGCTAGGACAAGTCACCACCCTCCACCTTCAAACAGCTCTAAATTTGGCCTCAGATGTCGGATTTGGATGAAACAAAAGATGATTATGAATTTTTCGAACCTCCTCAATCCAATGGTGACCTCAGATTTGACCTAACAAGCTCCAATAGTAACTTGCAATAGAAAGCTCCAATATGCAAAACCCCAAATAACATCAAATTTCTCTTAATTGGCAAACCAATGGCACTCTAATGGCTCTGATACCATGTGAGAATTTATTGAAAATAGCCAAGATCTAGGGCACAATGAATAGTAGTATTGAGAGACAAAATGTATTGATAAGAATAAATTGTATTCTAATCAATAGCAAAATACTGATCAATTGGATGATCAAGAGTTGTTACATACAATGTAGATGAGTATGAAGCAAGGCCATATGGATATGTGAGAACACAATCATGATGTGTAGCTCAATGAGAAACAAGGGTAGGTAAGGATGGGTAGGAGAAACAATAAATATTCGACAAGAGGTGGATCACCCACTGAAGGTGGAATGTAACAACAAGATAAGACCACAAAAGGTGGAATTTCTCCTACATACATCATCCCTATGTGCACACTTCCCTAAGTGTCATATCCAAACTACTACGAAATGAATCACCCTAAGTTAAATTAAGTAAGGTGTAATTATGAGATATAATTTACACCAACAGGATGTTTGGACATATATCTAACCAATGCAGGATGAGACCAAATCAAATGAATTTCATACCTATGTAGAGAAATGTTGTTTGACATGCATGCAACAAGCCAGGTCACATTGCAAGGTATTGTAGAAGTAAGAATAATTGTCCAGTAAACAAAGGCAAATTAGATGAGAAAGGCAAAGAAAAAGTAGATGAAATCAGAGATCAACATAAGAAAGTGTGGGTTAAGAAAGAAGATTCAGTTGTTCAAAATGGCTCCACACCTGAATCGGTGATGGAACCTCATCTGATAACTAGGGCATTTTAGCCTTAGGGGGAAGATTATCATGTAGATCTTTAGAATCCCCTTTTGGAGATTTGTAAATGATCAAGAATGGTTGTAGATGATGGAGTTTAGTTGTCTAGATGTTATCCGAAAAATTCCATGATGGTTTGATAATCTGATGAAATATAGTGTATCTAGGAGAAATTAGGGTTGTGCATTTATTACAACTAGAAATTAGGTTTTCGGTAGATAAAAAAAGCATTTCGAGAACTCATTCTTTACAATGTGAATAAGAGAGAAAAGAATAAAAGAAGAATGAAGGATTTTTAGCAACAAAATGCGATCTTGAAGCAATCAATCAGCAATTTCCTATACCCATTTTAGAATCAAAAGGTATTTTCCATTTGAAGCTATCTTTCCGTATCCATATTTTAAAATGGAATTTGCATTTGTATCTAGTGTTCTGACTCCATTGGTAGTCAAAATTTATGAGAGGTCAAGGCCCATGTTCAAGAGGCACCCATTCAAATCCATTGAGGATGATCTGAAAAGTGCATTTTCTTCTGTTCTGTATGGTGTACTCCACAATGATGATATTAGGGCATACATTCATTGCAACATTGAGGAGCTTGGGAATGCAGAAATAATTTCACTTTACACCAAGCACATGATGGACAGTCTAGGAAATTTGAAGTTGGAATACAAGTCATTGCAAGATAAGGGGCTCATCCAATTCATCCATTTCCTGGTGTTTGATGAACCAGAATGGGTTCGATACATTTTGAGATGAATCCACAATGAATTCATGTGGTTGGACCAACCTCATAAGATCACTAAGTAGGCTATTGAAGTAGTTACCTGTTTAAAAGCAACCGATGAGGTCCCTAGTCTAAGGAAAGTACAAAAAACTATGGTAACAAAATTTACCAGATCTCAATTTGACAGTCAGTCAATGAAAATCAATGACATCATAGAACACGATGTTAGATTTTCCTCGATGATTATTGGATACAAGGTATATCAGTCAAGGAGGCATAATTCTATATCTGGTACTGCTATATTTGCGGCTTATGAGATGCTAAAGGAAGACAAGAGGTATGACATGTGCTCAATGCTTCTCAATGAATTATTAAGCAACCTAAAGAATATTAAGCAAGACAAAAAGCAAGTGTTCAAGTATAGTTCCTTAATTGTTTACCTGGCATTGTATTTATTGAATGAGATCCCCGATATTGGGAAGATTCGGTGGGGTTATGATAAACCAGTGGTCATTCAAATTAAGGAAGGATTGCAGGGACTAGGTAATATTGTTATTCAAAAATCAGCCTAGTGGGGATATTTCAAATCTTTTCAAGCCTCAATGCATAATAGGGAGAGGTTATCTAAAAAAATTGTTGAGAAATATGAGAAAACTATATGCTTCATGGTCGATAAGGACCAATGTCATATGGAGGTAGTTGAACCAAGGACCGTCCAAATCATGCCCATGGAGTATGAGGTGGATGTTGTTACACTTGAAGCATATGATCAATATCTATTGAGCCAGCTTGTATATCCTAAATAAAGAAAGATTTGGCACCTTTAAGGACAAGGACTTAAGCCTTCACAAACAATTCACTGATGCCAAAAGAAAGAGAAAGATTAGAAAGGAAGTTGAGGTTGTTGTAGATCAAATGGGTCTAGAAAAAGAGGTTGTACATAGAGCTAGAGCTCAGAATATACTGAAGGAAGATGATGTGATCAAACCACAACCTATAACTAGTGTCCTCCTCTTCTAAGCAATCCAAAGATAAGACTAGTAAATTTGCACATGTTTCGAGAGTGAAGAAACCAGTACCTCCACCCAAGCTCAATCCAAAAATATCAATCGATGGAGTTGAGAAGAGGAAAAAGGATAAGCCTTTGAGGCAATATGCTACAACTATGGAGGAGACAAAGTCGGATGAGGAAATTCAAAAAGTTAAGAAGACTACTATTTATCTTAAGGATCAGAATTTGAATAATGTATCTATATTGTAGGATTTTGCCAAGATCAAGGGCACAATGAAAAGCATAAAAAGAGAGACAATAGAATGACAAGAACAAATTGTATTCTCATCAATATGCAAATGATCAACTGGATTAACCAATACAATGAATATAGGCCTACTTATATAGGCAAGGCCATATGGATGTACGAGCACACAATTATGACATGTGGCTCAATGAGAAACAAGGGTAGGTAAGAAATACTAGGGGTAGGTAGGAGAAATAATATAATATTCCACAAGAGGTGGATGACCCACCGAATGTGGAGTGTAATAGCAAAATAAGACCACAAAAGGTGGAATTTCTCCTACAAGCTCTATCCCTATGTGCACACTTCCCTAAGTGTCTCAGATCCAAACTATGAAGAGATGCATTATCCTAAGTTAACTTAAGTAAAGTGTAATAATATCCAAAATGAATATTTATTTACACCAACACCCCCCCTTAAGTGCAACTTAGGGGAATGAAGACTCAAGTCAACAATGCAAGATGGGTCCGGGCTACTAGGCCATGATAGGTACCCATGTACAATATGCAAATGCAAGAAAAACCATGTAATGCAATCTCTCACAAATGGAGAAAAGGAGAAAACCCAGTGGGAAAAAACTCCCCCCCAAAAGAGAGATGAAAGTACAAAAGACTCTCAAAGAAGAAGGACAAAATCTCAAAGAGGAAAAAGTCCCCCCCATAAGAGAGGAAGGAGAAGTTAGCTGACCCCCCTAATGACACATCCCGCACCACCAAGAGAGCTCGCAACTGCTAGAACTTACTCTCGATGAAAGTTTGGTGAATATGTCAGCAACCTGCTCTACTGTAGGACAATACTGCAAATCAATGACTTGCTCCTGAATGAGCTCTTGGATATAGTGCATATGAATCTCGATGTGTTTGGTCTACTGGTGCTGGATCGAGTTCTTCGAGATTGCAATAGCACTTTGATTGTCGCAATGTAGAACTGTCGGCCGTGGAGTGGTGAATCCAAACTCTGTGAGAATTTGCTAGAGCCAAATGGTCTCAGTTGTTGCATTAATAGCGCCTCGATACTTAGCCTCAGTTGAAGAGAGAGCAATAGCATGTTGCTTCTTGCTCTACCAACAAATGGGGCCCGAACCAAGGTGAAAACTGTAACTAGAAGTAGACTTACGATCATCAAGATCACCAGCCCAATCGGAGTCTGTGTAACCAACCAAGCGAAGTCCTGTGAACCAACCAAGCGAAGTCCTATGAACCAACCAAGTGAAGTCCTGTACCTACTGCATAGTGAATCTCATAGTGATGTGTACCCTGGATGTAATGAAGGATGTGTTTGGCGGCTTTCCAATGAAGCTCATGTGGTTCCTGCATGAAGGGGGAAACCATGGCAACTACAAATGAAATATCAAGGCGTGTATGGGTCAAGTAGATGAGACTACCCACAAGCTGATGATACAAAGTGGCATCAACTGGTGGAGAAGAACACTGAGCCTCAAGCTTGACTCTTGAAAGAAAGGGAGTTGGGGCAGGCTTACAATCAGCCATATGAAAGTGTGCAAGTAGATCAAGAGCATACTTGGGCTGTGATAGTGTAATCCCAGAAGGTGACTATGAAATCTCTATCCTGAGAAAGTAGTGCAAAAGACCCAAGTCATTCATAGAAAATCTGTCATGCAAAGCAGATTTGACCCTGCTAATGATGGATGAAGTACTCCCTGTAATGATCAAGTCATCAACATAGAGCACAAGTATCAAGTGAGAGTCATCCTGTCACAAAATGTAGACATTCGGATCGAAATGACACCTGGTGAACCCTACGGAGAGAAGAAAGGAATCCATCTTGGCGTACCAAGCCCTAGGGGCCTGCTAAGGCCATAGAGAGATTTCCTTAGTCTGCAAACCAAGGAAGTATCCTGGATGAAACCCTGTGGCTACTCCATATAAATCTCCTCATCAAGATCACCATGAAGAAAAGCACTCTTCACATCCATCTGATGTACAGCCCAACCATGAGCTGCAGCAATAGCAAGTGTCAAACGAATGGAGTTCATCTTGGCTACGGGTGCAAAGGTCTCAGTATAGTCAACACCTGCAACCTGAGAGAAACCTTTCGCAACAAGCTGAGCCTTATACTTATCCACACTACCATTCGCTGCAAATTTGGTCTGATAGATCCACTTACATCGAACCATCTTTCTCCCCTTAGGGAGATGGACTAAATCCCATGTGTTGTTCCTCATCAAGGAACTATACTCTTCCTCCATAGCTTGGTCCCACTCAGGAACCCCTGATGCTTCCCGAAATGTCTATGGATCAGAAGCAGTAGCAATGAATGCATGTGGAAGATTTGGATGTTGTGATTGAGTTCTCCGTGTATTAGAAGGATCCCCAACAAGAGAACCCACAGACTCAAGTGTCTGTCGAGCCCAACGAGGTCTAGGTGGAGGTGGAGAATGAGGCTCCTCAACTGCAAGTGGACCCTATGGAGGTGTAACCCTGCGAGTTGGAGTTGAAGGAGTCTCATCATCTGAATCACTAACATCACTATCCACAATGGAGGAAGGTGGAGGAGGTAGAGAGGCTAAGCTAGGAGAGCTTTCCTCAAAGTGAACACTCCTCTCAATGAGCACCTCATGTGTCATAGGATCCATCAATCTATATGCCTTAGCACCCTCAGGATATCCAACAAATATGCAAGGTCGACTCTGAGGTTCCAATGCCTTGCATTTTTGTAGAGGTATGCGAGCCCATGCTGGACACCCAAAGACTCTAAAATGTCTCACAATCAGTTTCCTACCAGCCCAAGCCTCAAAAGGAGTAATGCCTTGCAAAGCTTTGTGAGGAACCCGATTCTAGATGTGTGTGGTACAACTGATAGCCTCTACCCAAAAGGCAGGATCAAGAGAACGTGCATGTATCATATAGCTAGCCATTTCTTTGAGAGTTTGATTCTTGCATTCTGCAACTCCGTTCTGTTGTGGAGTGTATGCAACAGAATGTTGAAGATCAATCCCCTCAAATGTACAAAAATCCTCAAGTCTTTTGTTCACATATTCCCTTCCATTATCTGTATGAAGAATCTTGACCACTTTCCCTAATTGCTTCTCCACACGAGTCTTGAAGTCCTGAAATCTGTCAAATACTTCACTCTTATGAATGAGAAAGTAGACCCAAGTGAAGCGGGAGTAGTCATCAATGAAGGTGAGGACATAGTGGGCCTTGCTAAATGAAGGTGCTAGAAATGGACCTACTACATCGTTGTGAACAAGTTGAAGAATTTCCAATGCTCTCCAAGCTTTCCCCTTATCAAACTTCTCCTCAGGATGCTTGCCCATGGAACAACCTGAACATATACCCTCTGAAAAACTGATTCGAGGTAGACCTGTGACCATGTCTTTAGTACTGAGCTGCTAAAGATAGCGGTAGTTGAGGTGACCAAACCACTCATGCCATAGCTTACTTTTTGAATTTGAATGAGTAAGCAAGGCCCTAGAAGATGAACTTGGCACAAAGTGGGAGAATGAATAAAGCTTTGACTTGTCCCACTACTACCAAGGCATCATCATCAAGTTCCTTTACCACAACTAAATCTGGTGTAAACTCAACCTTTTTCCCATTCCCATAGTGAGTGATTTGGTAGATAGAGAGAAGGTTAGTAGACAAGTTAGGAACATAGAGAACATTTTCAAATGTTCCATCATCCATGTCAACTGAACCTTTCCCTTCAACCTCTACTTGTGTATCATCACCTATGTAAATGTGAGGTACCTTAGATGGCTCCAATGAAGAAAACTGCTCCTTTTTAGAACCCATGTGATATGAGGCACCCGAGTCAAGTATCCATTGCTGTGAAGAACCTGTTGTAGCCACAAATGCTTGCCCTTTTCTCTTAGACTGTGAGGAAGAGGAAGGAGATGAATCCTTCTTTGTGTAGGTGGATGGCAAGTTGATGTTGTTTTTCTTAAGAAGATTAGTTAACTCATCAACTTGCTTTGTGTGGCATCGATTGTCATCATGCCCATACTTCTTGCAATATGCACAAGTTGGTTTATCCTTCTTAGGTGGTGTCCCCTTCTTGGAAGAGGATGATTGCCCTTTTTCCTAGTGTGGCTTAGACTTGGATTGCTTCTTCTTCTTGTTGGAATCTTTGCCTTGACTTCCTTGATTCCCTTGATTAGCCACCAAAGCCTTGGACTTTGAAGACTTTAGAAGCCCCATGTTCAACAACTTAGATTGTTCCAATATCAACATTTCTGTGAAAGCATCAAATGAAGGCATAACATAGGAACTCCCCACTATCAAACGATGAGTTTGGAAGCTAGACACAAATGCTGCATATTCTGGTGCAAGCTTGTCCAACAAGTTGAATATCAACTGAGCATCCCTTTTGTCAATTCCACAATCCTTAAGATTTTCTCTTAGCTCATTTGCTTTGGTGACATAATCTTGGATTGTATCAAAACTCTTGGGATCCAAGTTGGTGAGCTCATTGTCAATCTTATAACCTCTGATTTCATCAACTTGGCCATACAATTTCTGAAACATATCCCAAGCATCTTTGATTGTAGTACACTTTTCAATATGAAAGATGAGGTCATCTAATACATACTTGCACAAAGTTCCAAGAGCCATGCAATTCTTAGTGAGCCATTCTATTTGAGCATTAGGATCAGCCTTAGGATCAGGTGGTGCTACTATTGTTCCATCTATGTAATGCGTGAGACCCTTTTCCATTAATTTACTCCATACTTTAATTTTCCATGATGCATAATTATGTGGAGTTAAAGGTGGAAATTTATGAGGACTCATTGAAACAAAAATAAAAGAGCACAAAGAGAGGCACAATCACACAAGACACCCCCCCAAATTCACTCAATCAAAGAACCCCCCCAAAAGTGATGATTTAGCACTTTATAATTAGTGCGCATACAATGGGCCATTTGCAAAAAATGGCAAAGTGGGCTTCTGCTTACAATTTTACAACTACCTCAATAAGGCCAAAAGAGACTCAAACTAATAATGCAAGAGATCTAAACTAAGATCTAAGCACTTTACAAGTACCTAATAGGCCAAATAAGACTAATATCTAAAAGTACAACTTCCACTCAAAATCTCTGAAATCTGATCATAGATTATGAAAGTAGACAAAAAAACATGCACTTTCAAAAAAAATGACACCTGAAAAGGAGGTCGTATGAGCTCAAACGAGGCCTTTGAAGTTACAGAATTGAGGATTGGACAAGTACAGCTGAGAGAATCCAAAAATTCTGAAAAACCTATGCACCAAAATCAAAAAATAGCCACACCACTATGAAGATCATGAAATTTTAGCCCATTTCAAAAAAAATTGCACCAAAAAAGGAGCAAAAATGAGCAAGATATGGCCTTTCAAAGTTGAACTGCAAAACTGAAAAGCTCAATGAAGAGGGGGTCAAAAAATTTCAAAAGTCTGCTGATGTGGTTCTGACATCAGCAAATGATGGGCTTAAATTTGATGCTCATCTGGCCATCACAAAAACTTCACCCCCTATGTGGCATCTGTACTGTAGAGATAGGCTGATGTGGCAGTCTGCGTCAGCTCTGCGTGGCAGGTGACGTGGCTGTGTCTTATGTGTCCACGGGCCAGTGGCCTCCTGCTACGTGGCGAACGTGGGTCACCGGTTTAAAAGACTACCGGCAGGAGGGAAGTGTCACCAGGAGGAGAAGGGCGGTGGGAATCTGCAGGTCGCCGGAGGGCCAGGCTGGCGGGAGGCGTTGGTGTCGGAGGGCTAACGACAGGAATCTGTAGGTCACCGAAGGGATGGGCTGCGGGAGGTGTCGGTGCCGAAGGGCCAGTGGGCAGGGCGCTGGAGATGCACGGGCCAAGGCTGGAGCAGCAGACGTCAGGGAGACAGTCGCACGGATCGGCGGCGATACAGCACGGGTCAGCAATGATGGCAGTCTGCTGCACGGTACGACGACGACGGTCCAACCTGCAACAACTTAGGGTACGGATAGCATGGGGGGAGGGTTTGCGGACCCCCCAAAAACAATTTTTTTTTTTTATTTATTTATTTTTGATATTTTTTTTCGAAATCCGTACAATAATAGCCAAAATGGGCAAAAAAAAAATTTTCACCAAAATAGGTCAACTTTATAGTCAAAATTCATGGAAACGGCCTCCCGGATTCAACGGTGATGTCCAAATCGCTGTATGACACCCCGAAAAAATGAAGATCCCCAAATCCAAAAATTGAAGCCTTCAAAATGTCTCCAAAAAACTAATCAATGAAGCCCTATAAGCTCTGATACCATGTAGGATTTTGCCAAGATCAAGGGCACAATGAAAAGCATAAAAAGAGAGACAATAGAATGACAAGAACAAACTGTATTCTCATCAATATGCAAATGATCAACTGGATTAACCAATACAATGAATATAGGCCTACTTATATAGGCAAGGCCATATGGATGTACGAGCACACAATTATGACATGTGGCTCAATGAGAAACAAGGGTAGGTAGGAGAAATAATATAATATTCCACAAGAGGTGGATGACCCACTGAATGTGGAGTGTAACAGCAAAATAATACCACAAAAGGTGGAATTTCTCCTACAAGCTCTATCCCTATGTGCACACTTCCCTAAGTGTTTCAAATCCAAACTACGAAGAGATGCATTATCCTAAGTTAACTTAAGTAAAGTGTAATAATATCCAAAATGAATATTTATTTACACCAACATATATATTATGAGAATTATGATGATAATGATCAAAGGGCAGTTGAAGAAGCCATTGTAGAGTATATGGATGTATATAGAAAGACATTAATAGAACTCACATATATGATCCCGAAAAGTCTATATGACATTTTGGATGCAAGAAGGCTTATTGTTAGCCAAGAGGATGAGAAAATAAAAGAATATATGCTAGTAAATGTATCCTTTGTTATCTCTAGAGATGAAGTCACTCGGTTATTGAAACTTGCCAAGGATAGATTCTAAAGAAAGAAAAGGGTGAACAAGCTTATGGTAGGGAATAAAGATGAAGTTATCAAGGAAACAGAAACAATTTTGAGACAATTTTTGATAGATCAAAGAGTTGATGTGAATCTGGCAGAACCCAATCAAGACACATTTATTCCGGAAGTAAATATAGTTGTCCCTAGTAAGAAAAAGGATCAGTCACCTGAGAAAGTTACTCTAAAAGGACAGTCTAATGATCAAACTCCAGGTGACAATGATGATGGTGCAAATGATACCTTCGGTGATGTTGTTCAGGATCCTCTAGGTGTAGAAGTAGTGTCAGAAAAAGCATATGAGGAGTCAGTAGATGTGGAGAAGGATGCAGATGATATGGTATGAAAGATGGAAAGGTTGAGAGTGCAGTTGTTGCAGATAAGATGAAAGGGGAGGAGAAGGAAGATTAGGCTTCGACAATAGTGGCAAATGAAACTGGTGCAATTAAAGGGAAACAAGTTGTTGTCGATCCAGATGATTTTGGTCAAGGACCGATTGACTTGAGTTCTATATTTCCTATTCAAGCACTCAAATTGGCAACCCTAGCTCAAGCCAAAGCCAATGAGGACTTGTTTAAGTCCCATTCTACAGACAAGAAGCTAATATCATTAGCAGGGGATATGTTAGAGAAAACCATGCCTTTTTTTTTAACTAGATTTATCTGATCCCTCTGATAAGCTCAAAGTTTTGTTAGGTGATGTTGGTAATCACTTTGATTCTTTAGATAAGGTCGTGAATATTAAAGTCTTGAATCAATTAAATGAAATGAAGCTAAAGAAATGTTTGAAAATTATTAAAGATGATAGAGTTAGTTTAGTTACTGCACTAAAAAAATATTCATGATGCAATTGATAAAAGAGGTAATATATACGAGTCATGTCTAATTTTTCTCAAGTTCACTATAGACATTGACAAGAAGATAAGGGAGTGTGAAGGTCAGATAGCAAGCATATCACAATCTTATTCACCACAATCTAATCTAGCTAGCAAATTTGAACCCCAATTTTTTAGTGTACTGAACAAAATCAAGAACTTAAATCTAGAAAAGGATAGAGTTTTGGGCAAAGTTAAGGAATCTTATCACTCCCCAGATAGACTCATTGATGTGTAGCATGCAGGATGCATGGAATGAGCATGTTCTGGCAGATAGAAAGGGAGCAAAAATGCATGTTTACTTTTTCAGCGGGATGATAAGTATTTTGGAGAGTTTAAAGAAGGCATGGGATAATCATTTGTTGTCCCTTAGAACAATTTTTGTAGACATTTTTAAGTTTCTACGAGCAGTTGTATATAAACTTGTACATCAATCTTTGGCATTGTTATCAAAGGGGGAGAAAGAAGAGTGAAAAATGGTGTAAATTCTTAGGGGGAGCTTGTATATTCCTTGTAAATTGAAAATTTTGCAGTCTTGCATGTACAGTTCATTTTCCATAGTGTTGCCATCAATGCAAAAGGGGGAGATTGTTGGAAAATGGCATTGTTTTGGTGACTCCGGTAAAGATTAATGCATAATAGATGCTTAGGGGTTGTCATTGATGGCAACTTAGTCTGCAAACCCTATCTGGTGCACATAGAATTCATTTACCGGAAGTCATTATGTTCATAAGGAATAAGTCTGGATGGTGGAACTCAGTTACCGATAGAACATTAGATCATGGTGCACATCTTGGTTTTGGTGATGTATTTTTGGTTGTGGTAATATAGGAAGTTGGTTTAAAGTTTGAGACAAATTATTTTGTGATCCTGATATCCGGTGGTGAATTGTGTACAAATTTAGAGCTCTAGTATCTAGTATTTCAATTAGGGAAAAGCTATTTGGAGTAACGTGTGTTGCGGATTCATTGGGATGATTTTGGTGATCATTTTTTTATTTGAGGAGATTGGACTGACTTATGGGAAGCACTTTATCATCTTGTTTTGGGTTCGCATTTGGATTTGTGATCGAATTAAGATGACTTTGGTGGAACACATTTCATGTTGCATGTTATGCGGTTTTTGGTGAAGCCGACTTGTGAAAGATTAGTTTTTGTATGTGTGGATATATAATACTGATTTGGATGATGAAATTGGTGTGAGATATAGTGTGATAGACCATTTTGAAGTGATTGAGCGTAGTTTAACATTTTCATTTTGATCTTGGTTGATCCGATAAGCAGTTGTAGAGAAGATAAGCATGTTAGTTGCAAGAGATCATTTTGCACTTAACTGAAATTGATTTTTGGCATAATCAGATGTTATTTTCCAATTCACTACTTGTTGTAATTAGTTTGTAATCTCTTGTAAGGCAGCGAGCTTTCCTCTGGGGTTGTTGCCCTATTTTGTAACTTGAGTAGTGAGCTCTAGGTAGTGTGCTTGAATGCAAGTGCATTCCCTTTATGTAATATTTTTTTGCTACTGGCCATAGTGGAATAATATTGTGGTTTCAAATCCCACCGTGTTTTTTCCTTCTGGGTTTGCACGTAAAAATATTGGTGTTATGGTTGCTTGGTTATTTTTTTAATGTTGTTGCACTTTACTTTCTTTCTTATACATCCAGTGGTTGTAGAATAAGATTAACAAGTTCGAAATTTGAAAAACACTAATTCACCCCCCCTATTAGTGTTCATTGATTCCAACAAAAATCCTATTCAAGCTATCCAGCATCAACTCACCCTCATTACCAAACAACCTTCCAAACTTGAAAAATAGGCATAAATTTTCAAAGACACGTCATACCCATGATCCCAAATTCTTTTTTGATACCCATTAAGGCCCATTCAAAATATCAAAAGATCTTAAGCACTTGTTTCAGAAAGTATATGAGTTCTATGACTGGCCCCTCTTGAACTAAGCCTAAATTGGTCTAATTTACAAATAAAATACCCTTAAATAATTTAAGATTAATTCAAAACCTCAAAATAGAAGATCAATATGTCATAAAACATATAAATCAACAACCTCTTTGGTTAGTCATGCATTTTAAGACCCCAAAACAAGAAACCCTCATTTTGCTTGCAATTAGAAGGATTTAATTAAAATGACATCTCCACACCTCAACCACAATTGAAAAAACTTGTAACACTTCCCATTAGACCTTAAAATGATCATAAAATATTCACATGGTCATCCATAACATCAATTGACTAAAACTCAACTTCTACACGTTCGTTTGCATTGAAAATGCACAAAAATTCAAGTAGGGCATCACCTTAAAAGAATCACAAATGACCACCTCTTCTTCCAAAACTCACACACATATAATTTACATCATATCAGACCATTCCACTGAGTTATAATGGCATACAATTGGTGGAATAACTACATTTTAGACTTTCAAACCCTCTTTTAGTGGCTTTGCACATGCAGTTTTAGATAAAATGCTATGACTTGCACTAAAGAAAAAAATAATGAAACTAGTTCCAAATGAAATTTAATTCACCCCAATTTCAAACAATTCTTGTCTTGAGCCTTAATTCTTTTGTACCAATTCAAAATAAACACTGCAACATGACTATTATTGTAAAAATCTGGAAATTGCAACCAATAAAATGATCATAACTACTTCAAATATGAATGAAATTTAATGCCACAAAAGAAAAATTTAATTTATTTCACTACTCTAACATGTCCAATTGGTTTACAATCAAAAAATGATAAATTTCATATTGAAAAATGAAAGGAATTAGACTACAACATCCATAAATGCATACAAAATTTCAATCTTATTGAGCAAATTCTTCAATTTCAAAAAGACCAACCTTGGATGGTGTGATAAGGGTGTTGGTATTATGGATGTGTTGCATTCGTTTTTTCATTGATGTCAACACTTGTCAACACTTGAGAGCACTTGGAGATCTTTGGTTATGTTCACCGACATGTTTAGTGACTTATGCATAGTCACCGGTATCTGGTTCACCGATAGGTTATATTGTTCACCGGCATTGAGGATGATCTGTTATTACTTGGTTATGTCAAAGACATTGTTTGGACACTTGGTTTTGGTGATTTTATTATTGGTACAATCGAGTTTGTATATTTGTTGTTACCAACAAATAGGTCTAGATTATGGACTGGCAAGCATTATCTATTCCAGATCAGCATGACAGGTTATGGAGATGATTGCTATTGTTGTAATTGCATTGATCTGACATTATGCATTGCATATTGATTCATTTGTAATTTATTTTATTGTAATATCTTATTGAGCCGACCTACACATTTGGTCTTAAGTTTTGGTATATATGTAAGATCTCATTTATGAGATTAAGAAGAAGAAGAGGAGAGTGTGAAAAGGGATTGTAATAAGTATATGTGAATATAATCAGAGCTATACATGTAGACATCATTTGAAGATTCAAGGAAGGTTTGGAGAAGGCAAATCAAAGCTTAACCGATACTAAATCCAGCATATGAAGATGTTATTTTGAGTAGTACATTATCATTGGATTTAACCATCCAATTGTAGTCAATGTGACTCCCATGTTGTGATTGAGCAGTGAGCTCTAGGCAGTTGACCTTTTTGCATGTGCAGACCCCATTTGTACACACATACTATCTGCAGTAGTATCATCTGATAGTGGGTAAGGTTTCCCACCATGGTTTTTCCCCTTACAGGGTTTCCACGTACAAATAGTTGTGTTATGTGTTGTGCATGTTATTTGTCTTTCTAATTCATGCATTAAAATTTACCGGTATTGTTATTAATTGCTAAATTGTCTACCGACATTAAAATTTGGTTTACCACTATTATGCACTAATTTTGGTTAACTTAGTTTTGGTTTGAAATTAATAGATAACTGATTCACCCCCCCCCCCCCCCTCTCAGTTGCCTCTGGGACCTAACAATTGGTATCAGAGCCTAGTACTCTTTTTGCAGAAGTTTAACAACTTGAGGAGATCCTATGTCTACTAACTATTTCAGGAAGGATAGTTTGAAGCTTGATGGAACCAACTATGGTATATGGAAGATCATAATGGAGACACATCTAAATTGCATTGGAAAGGACATATGGGATGTTACAAAGAATAGCTATGTTGCTCCTACTCTAGGTCAACCTAATCCACCAACCTTGGCTAAAGATGAGGAAAATGATTGCAAAGCAAGAGAAGCACTTTTGAGTGCATTGTCAGATCAGCAAATCATGGGATTATTAGACCGATCTACTGCTAAAGATATTTGGGATAAATTGGAGACATTGAATGAAGGTGATACCACTGTCAAAATTGCAAAACTAGAATGCTTTTGGATCAGGTATGAAAATATGAAAATGGAAGAAGATGAAAGGATTTCTTCTTTTATGGAAAGAGTTAATGAAATTGTTTTGGGTATACAATGTTGTGGAGGATCCTTAAGTGAAAATGAAATTGTTTCTAAAGTTTTAAGAGCTTTGCCACTGGCATACAAAATGAAAGTAACTGCTATTAAAGAATTGAGAATAATACCTAATGCATCAGTATCTAGAGATAATTTGGTTGGAAAACTTTCAGCTTTTGAACTTGAGGAATTTGGTCCTATTGCTTCAATTAAGATAGATTTGGCTTTCAAAGCTTCATCATCTGCAACATCATCATCATCATCATCTGAAAAATCTGATTGGAAAGCACTATATGCTAGAGAACTTGAAGAAATCAAAAGAGAGAATGAAGAACTTGAAGACTTGAAGCACTATTTGTAAGGAAGATGCCTAAAGGTCCAGTTGGAAGTAAGTATGAAGGTAAAGCACCATTTAAATGTTTTAATTGCAATAAAATTGGTCATATGGCTTCTAGGTGTCCTAGTAGACATGCAAGATTGAAATAAGAAGCTAAAAGAACATATAAGCCTAACCCTGAATATCAAAGGTACAGATTTAAGAAGAATAGAGACAAATCATGTTACTATGCTGATGAAGGTGTTACTGATGATTTTGATGAGGAACCAGCAAACAATTGATGGGCTTTTGTTGCTATAATAGAAGATCAACCGACACCTACTGTTCAACTAGTAGAGAAGGCCCTAGAAGCTAAAATTGAAGAAAAGGATGAATGGATCATTGATTCCGGATGTTCACATCATATGATTGGTGATAAGAGTAAATTCTTAACCTTTCGGGAATACAATGGAGGTCTAGTAAGATTTGGAGATGACAAATCTTGTTTGATCAGAGGAAAAGGGACTATATCTTTTGATGGTAAGCACAATATTGATAATGTTTACTATGTTGAAGGTTTGAAGCATAATCTTTTGAGTGTTGGTCAATTAGTTGAAAAAGGATTTCAATTACAATTGAAGAATGGTAAATGCAAAATCATGAATAGAACTAGTTTGGAAATTGCAACTGGTAATCAGACTAGAGGTAATATCTTTCATTTGAATAACAATGAAAAGACATGCTTGATTGCACATATTGATGAAAGTTGGCTATGACATAAGAGACTATGTCATGTAAATTTTGATTGCATTGTGAAGATCAGTACAACTAAGGTAGTAAGAGATTTACCTAAGATTGTTAAACCTCACAATCTAGTATGTAAGGAATGTCAAATTGGAAAGCAAGTTAGAACAACTTTTAAGAGTATTCCAGAAAAATCCAATAATGTTCTTGACATAATTCATACTGATTTATGTGGTCCAGCAAGAACTACAAGTTTACAAGGAGATAGATATTTTATGCTAATCATTGATGATTATTCTAGAATGTGTTGGGTTACTTTTCTTAGGGAGAAATCAGAAGCTTTTGGCAAATTCAAACTATTCAAGGTGATGGTAGAAAATGAAACCGGTAAGAAAATCAAATGTTTGAGATCAAATCAATGAGGTGAATTCACATCTAAGGAATTTAATATATTCAGTGAAGTGAATGGAATCAAAAGACAATTATCAGCACCTTAGGCACCCCAGCAAAATGGAATTGTGGAAAGGAAGAACATAACTATTTTGGATGCAGCTAGAAGCATGATATCAGAAGAAAACCTGCCTCATGTGTGTTGGAGAGAAGCAATCAATACAACTGTGTATACATCCAACAGAATTCACATCAAAGGTGAAACTGGTAAGACCCCTCATGAACTATGGTTTGGTAATACTCCTACTCTTAAATATTTTAGAATATTTGGAAGAAAATGGTATATTAGGAGAGATGATTATATTGGAAAATTTGATCCTAGAAGTGATGAAGGAATATTTCTTGGTTATTCATCTAAGAGAAAGGCATATAGATGTTTTAATAAGAGATTGCAGAAAATTATTGAAAGTGTAAATGTGAAGATTGATGAACAGTTTAGAAGGTCTATAGACTCTAAGCTGACAGTTGAGATAATCACAAATGAACCTACTATGAGTACACCGGTACAGAATGTTGATCCAGTCACACCGGCATCATCTAAGAATTCCACAGTGGCTGAAGAACAACAGCAAGTGAACACACCCAGATATGTGAGATTGAATCACTCTGAAAGTCAGATAATTGGGAATAAGTATCAAGGTGTTATGACTAGAGGAAGACTGGCAAATGAATAGGTATGTCTAATTTCTCAAATTCAACCAACAACTATTAATGAGGCATGTGAAGATAAACATTAGATTAAGGCTATGGAAGATGAATTGGAACAAATTGAAAAGAATAACACATGGACATTAGCTCCCCGGCGTAAAAACAAAAATGTAATTGGAACTAAATGGGTATTCAGAAATAAACTTAATGAAGATGGTAAGGTAATCAAAAACAAATCAAGATTAGTGTGTAAGAGATATTCACAGAAAGAAGGAATTGATTACAATGAAACTTTTGCACCAGTAGCTAGAATTGAGGCAGTCAGATTATTCTTAGCTTTTACAACACATAAGAACTATAAAGTATATCAAATGGATGTTAAATATGCATTTCTGAATGGTGATCTAGAAGAGGAAGTTTATATTGATCAACCTGATGGATTTTCTTTGACAGATGACAAAGATATGGTTTGCAAGTTAAGGAAAGCTTTATATGGATTGAAGCAAGCTCCTAGAGCTTGGTATGCTAGATTGGACAAATATCTTTTGAAGCTTGGTTACACTAAAGGTAATGCTGACAAAAACTTATATTACAAAGTGACTAATGATAACATCTTGGTTATTGAAGTTTTTGTTGATGATATAATTTTTGGAGGAGAAGATGGATTGCGTAAAGACTTTTCTAATAAGATGCAGGAAGAATTTGAAATGTCTATGATTAGAGAGATAAAATTGTTTTTAGGATTGCAGATTTCACAGACTGATAAAGGTATATTCATAAATCAATCAAAGTACTTGAAGGAATTACTTAAGAAATTTAGCATGGAAAACTCTAAATCGGTAAGGACACCTATGACTACAACTGATAAACTATCATTGAAGGATGAATCACCACCAGTTAATCCAACAAGATACAAGTCTATGATAGGAGGTTTACTATATTTGACACAAACAAGACCTAATATTATGAATGCAGTATGTATTGTTTCAAGATTTCAAAGTAATCCTAAAGAAAATCATGAATCAATAGTAAAAATTATTTTTCAGTATCTACAAGGCACAACAAATCTTGGTTTATGTTATCCTAAAGATGAAAATTTTGATATATGTGCATACACATATGCAAATTGGGCAGGAGATGTAGATGACAGAAAAAACACCACCGACGGAGTATTATTTCTTGTCAACAAACTAAATTCATGGTTGAGCAAGAAACAAAGTTGTACATCATTATCAACAGCAGAATCAGAATATGTTGCAGCAACAACTAATTGTACATAGGTATTATGGATTAAGAAAATGTTGAAAGACATAAAGGTAAAATGCAAAGAACCTATGATCATTTACTGTGATAATATGGCAACAATTGATATATCAAAGAATCTGATATTTCACTCTAAAACTAAACACGTTTCTATCAAATTCAATTTTCTGAAAGAGAATGTTGAAGCAAAAGAAGTGAAATTGGTTTATGTGAATACTAAAGAGCAAATTGCATATATCTTTACTAAGCCTTTGCCTAAGGAAACTTTTGAATATATTAGAGAACAGCTTGGAGTTTTACCCTCACCGGTAGAAACTTAGACTGTTGGAGCATGGCATCAGACCGATAGAATTAACAAAGAAATCTTTTTTCTGGCCTTGATGAAAGAGAGCTACTTCTCAAGGGGAGTAGATTGAATAAATGTGGTTATAACAATTGGTATTTGTAACATGTTCTATGAATTGGTTGTATTTGGTTTTGTATTGCTTTGGCATTTGATGTCAAAGGGGGAGAGATATCTATGGAAAAACACATTATCTTTTGGGGAGATATTATTCATTGGGAGAGATTGTTACTCTTTGTATCTGTATTTTAATGATCTCTTTAGGAGATTGTTGGTTTTTGGTTTTTGACATTTCTGCTTTGGCACTTAGATGGTTTTTCCATCTTGTGTTGCCATCAATGCCAAAGGGGGAAATTGTTGGTATTATGGATGTGTTGCATTGGATTTTTCATTGATGTCAACACTTGTCAACACTTGAGAACACTTGGAGATCTTTGGTTATGTTCACTGACATGTTCAGTGACTTATGCACAGTCATTGGTATTTGGTTCACCAGTAGGTTATATTGTTCAGCGGTACTGAGGATGATCTGTTATTACTTGGTTATGTCGAAGAAATTGTTTGGACACTTGGTTTTGGTGATTTGATTATTGATACAATCAAGTTTTCATATTTGTTATTACCGTCAAATAGTCTAGGTTATGAACCGACAAGCATTATCTATTCCAGATCAGCACGACATGTTATGGAGATGATTTTTTATTGTTGTAAATGCATTGAGCCGACATTATGCATCACATATTGATTCATTTGTAATTGATTTTATTGTAATATCTTAGTGAGCCGACCTACACATTTGGTCTTAAGTTTTGGTATATATGTAAGATCTCATTTATGAGATTAATAAGAAGAAGAGGAGAGTGTGAAAAAGGATTGTAATAAGGTATATGCAAATATAATCAGAGCTATACACATAGACATCATTTGAAGATTCAAGTAAGGTTTGGAGAAGGTAAATCAGAGCTTAACCAATACTGAATCCAGCATATGAAGATGCTATTTTGAGCAGTACATTATCATTGGATTTAACCATCCAATTGTAGTCAGTGTGACTTCCATCTCGTGATTGAGCAATGAGCTCTAAGCAATTGGCCTTTCTGCATGTGCAGACCCCATTTGTACACACATACTATCTGCAGTAGTATCATCTAATTATGGGTAAGGTTTCCCACCCTAGTTTTTCCCCTTATAGGGTTTCCACGCACAAATAACTATGTTATGTTTTGTGCATGTTATTTGTCTTTTTTTTTCATGCATTAAACTTTACCATTATTGTTATTAACTTCTAAACTATCTATCGACATTAAACTTTGGTTTACCGGTATTATGCATTAAGTTTGGTTAAGTTAGTTTTGGTTTGAAAATAATAGACAACTGATTCAGCGCCCCCCCCCACTCTCAATTGCCTCCGGGACCTAACAAAGGGCCTATTTGTTCCCATAAAATTTTAATACAACCTCAAAACCATTCAAAACTAACCGTCAAACACATTTCAAAAAGTTGCTTTCAAAGAACTGGAAAAATTGTCATGACCATAATGACAACTTTTTGCAAAATTTTACATTTTAAACCATGTAGACCCCAAACTTTCCAAATTGGGTGTCAATACATAAAAATGGCCTCAAATGGCCTTATTTTCATAAAATAACACAAAACAAACATAAAATTCAAATTTTGACCTTTTGGACCAAAACGAGGTCTCTAGGGTGCTCCTCCACCATACTCCCCATGGAAATGAAACTCAAGTCCATTAAGTGAGGAACTACAAAAAGATCATGTTTGATCTCTTCTTCCACTGATCTCAAAATGGATCTCTTATCTTGTATTCCCTTCCAATGTACAAGGTACTAGAAACGAGCATCAACCTTGGTACTTGCACCATCTTTATACTTCATCTTCACCCTTGGTCTTCCCATTCTCTTGCCTAAGTATTTGGACCTTTCACGAAAAAAATTATTCTTCTTCCAACTTTCCTTTCTTGGTTCCTGCATTGGAATAAACATAACAACAAATTCATTGGCAAAAATAATTGGATTAGTAACAATGAAATCTGCATTTTTTCTTCTCAATTCCTCTTGGTAACTCTTGATATTCCTTATCAACAACTTGATCATCCATTTGATAATTGTCATTCTTTTCCATTGGATCACCGACAACATTGATTTTATCAACCTCATCCTTCATACATTTGTCTATCATCATCCCAACTTGTTCCACTCCAACCTTACCATACTAGTCTCTCTCTATGGCTACAAATACTGTCCACAAATTTGATTCTTCATCTCTAATTGCTGCATCTATATCTTCTTCTTTTATTTATTTTGTTTGTTCACTACCCTTATCCATCAGGGGTTCTCATTCCTTAATCTTTGGTTCTAATTCCTTCACTTGTCTTCTCTTTTGAATATATCTTTGAACAGGCCACACAACCTTCTTTCTAACTATCAAATGTCAACTGAGTGCTCTTTTGAGCAACTTCTCTATCTCAATTTGATGTCTCTTTTCCATTTCCTCTATTCATTCCATTTATTTCTTTTTTTCTCTAATCTCTTTCTCAACCTCCATTTTCCTCATCTTTTCCTCTCTTTTCTTTTCTTTTCTCTTCTTTGATGAACCCTCACCTTGCAAATATCTCTTCAACTGATCTATTCCTTCCTTCAACAATTCCCTTTAACCTTGCTTCCACTCTATCTTTTCCTCACTCTTCTCTTTTCCTCTATCTACTATTTTGGCAACCAAGTTCTTTCTTCAACTTGCACACAAAACTCTCTTGCTAGACCTTTTGAGCTGACAACTTTTTACAACTTTTACATTTTAAATCATATGGACCCCAAACTTTCCAAATTGGGTCTCAATACATAAAAATGGCCTCAAATGTCCTTATTTGCATAAAATAACACAAAACAAACATAAAATTCAAATTTTGACATTTTGGACCAAAACTAGGTCTCTAGGGTGCTCCTGCACAGAATTACACTCTCTAGAAGAACTAGATGGAATGTCATTTGAGATGCATTGGTTAAGGCTATTGGAAGATTACTAAGAATGTGTACAATGCTCCTCAAAATGGTCCTACCACTCTGGATAAGATAAAAGAAGTTGAATTCAATATTAGAGCTAAGGAAGGATTGTTGAGTGCCTTGTCTGATTCTGAGATGAATAATGTGATGGATTTGCAGACTGCTCATGAGATATAGAAGAAGCTAGAGACTTTGTATGAAGGTGATAGCCATGTGAAAGTTGTAAAGTTATAGATCTTGGAGGGAAAGTATGAGATGCTAAAGATGGGTGAAGATGAGAACATTACCTCTTTTATGCAGAAAGTGAATGAGCTTGTGTTGAATATTAGATTTGTCGGTGGAGTATTGAAAGAATCTGAGATTGTTGCTAAAGTGTTGATATCCTTGCCTCCTTCTTACAAGAACAAGGTTGCTTCTATTAAAGAGATTCAGATTGTGATAGATGTGACTAGAGACATGTTGATTGGTAAGCTTGTTGCTTTTTAGTTAAGCAAGTTTGGTCAAGCCCCTCCTAAGTTTGAATCTGTATTTAAAGCTATTGTATCTAGGAAGCAGAAATATGATCTAAGAGAAATTTCAACAAGACTATCTATTTATAAGAAGGAGATGAGAAATCTTGTAGAAGATGAAAGAGAGCTTGAAGGGCTTGAAGCCTTGATTGTCTAAAGATTGCCTAAAGGTGTTGGTAAGTATGAAGGAAAGTTGCCTCTTAAATGTTTTTCATGTAATAAGATAGGACATTTTGCCTCAAGGTGTCCGAAAAGAGTTTCTAAGAAGTCATTTAAGCCCTATAAGTCTAAGTATCTGAAGAAGTGTTACTTTGTTGCTGATGAAGGTGTGACAAATGATGAGTCTGATAAAGGATATTTAGGAGATGAGTGGGTGTTCATTGCTATCAAAGAAGATGATCTGGTGACTGTTGATTCTACTAGCTATATTGTTGAAGAGAAAACTTTGGCTACTAAAGTCAAAGAGAAAGATGAATGGGTTATTGACAATGGTTTCTCTCATCATGTGATAGGTGATAAGAGTAATTTTGTGTATGGAAAAGTATGATGGTGGTGTAGTAAGGTTTGGAAATGACAAAGCTGATATAATCCATGGTAGAGGTGCTCTTTGTCTTGATGGTAAGCATAAAACTGATGATGTCTTATATGTTGAAGGTGTAAAGCATAATCTTTTGAGTGTTGAACAGATAGTTGATAAGGGATATGACTTGCAGTTCAAGGATGGTACATGTAAGATCTTGAGTAGCTTCGAAACTGAAATTGCATCAGGTACAAAGACTAAAGGTAATATCTTTCACTTTAATGTTGGTGGTAAAAGTTGTTTGATTGCTAAGGTTGATAAAATTTGGTTATGGCATAGAAGGATGTGTCATGTAAATTTTGACTGCATGGTTAAGATAAGTTCCAATCAAGATATAAGAGATCTTCCTAAGATTGTTAAGCTTTCTAATTCGGTATGTAAGGAATTCCAATTAGGGAAGAAGACAAGAGTTTCTTTCAAAAGAAAATAGTATACTTATAATGGGATATTGGATCTTGTGCATATTGATTTGTGTGGACCCTATAGAGTAAGGAGCTTGCAGGGTAACGAGCATTTCATGTTGCTAATTGATGACTATTCAAGGATGATGTGGGTTACTTTCTTAAGGGAGAAGTCTAAAGCATTAGAGAAGTTCAAGATTTTCAAAGCTATGGTTGAGACGAGACTGGATAGAATCTAAAGTGTTTGAGACTGGCAGAGGTGGTGAATTTACCTTCAATGAGTTCAATTATTTTTGTGAAGAGAATGGGGTGAAGAGATAGTTATCAGCTCTGTGAACCCCTCAGCATAATGACATTGTGGAAAGGAAGAACAAGACATTTTAGGAAGTTGTTAGAACCATGATGATTGAAGGAAATGTTCTACATATCTATTGGAGAGAAGTTGTGAGTACTGTTGTATACACTCTCAATCGGGTGCATATTAAAGGTGATTCCGGTAAGACTCCTTATGAGTTATGGTTTGGTCATGCTCCTATAGTTAGATATTTAAGAATTTTTGGTAGTAAATGCTATATCAGAAGAGATGAAGAAATAGGGAAGTTTGATGTTAGATGTGATGAAGAAATATTTCTTGGTTATTCGACTAAGAGTAAGGCCTACAGGTGTTATAATAAGAGATTGATAAATATTGTTGAAAGTGCTAATGTGAAAGTGGATGAAGGAAATTAGTATCATCCCAAATGCTTTAGATATGATTCAGATGATCAGATTGTCAGTGCAGATAAATGAAAGTAAGTGCAGACCTAGAACCAAATTCTAATTGCTCTGGAAAAGCTTGAGAATGAAGGAGAAGCTAGTGCAGAAGAAAGAGCTCAAGAGTCTGAAAATCATGAAAATCCTAAGACTCATAGGTATGTAAGGTTAAATCGTTCAAAGAATCAAATTATAGGTGATAAGAATTTAGGTGTGATGACTAGGAGAAGAGTTGTTGAAGAGTATTTCTTGATTTCTAAGATTGAACCTAAATATGTTGATGAAGCTTGTAAAGAGGAAAATTGGGTTAAAGCTATGGAAGAAGAGTTGAATCATATTGAAAAGAATAATACATGGATTTTAGTTTCGAGACCTAAGGATAAGAATGTAATTGGAACTAAATGGGTGTTTCAGAATAAGTTGAATGAGCAAGGTGAAGTTGTTAGGAATAAAGCAAGACTTGTTTGTAAGGGTTATTCTCAAATGGAAGGTATTGATTTTGAGGAGACTTTTTCTCCAATAGCTAGAATTGAAGTAGTTAGGTTATTTCTTTCTAATGTTACTTACAAAGATTTCAAAGTCTATCAAATGGATGTCAAGTCGGTTTTTCTTAATGGTGAGATGGAAGAAGTCTACATTGAGCAACCAGATGGTTTTCAGTTGACAGATCAAAAGGACATGGTTTGCAGGTTGAAGAAAGCATTATATGGATTGAAGCAAGCTCCAAGAGCTTGATATGCCTGATCAGATAAATATTTAATGAAGATTGAATTCAATAAAGGTACTTCTGAGAGTAATCTATACTTCAAGATTGATAATGATAACTTCTTGATTGTTGAAGTTTTTGTTGATGACATTATTGTTGGTTCAAATGATGGTTTGTGCAAGAAGTTTGTTGATGATATGCGTAATGAGTTTAAGATGCCTATGATTGGTGAGATGAAATTCTTTTTGGGATTTGAAATTACTTAGTTGGATAAAGGTATCTTTATATCTCAATCTAAGTATGCAAAAGAATTGTTGAAGTTTGTTTTGGATGATGAAACCCTATCGGTACACCTATGGTGACAAGATGTAAGTTGACAAAGGTTGATGATTCTTCAAAAGAAAATAAGACAAGATACAGATCTATGATTGGTGGTTTGTCATATTTGACTCAAACTAGACTAGATATTATAAATTTTGTTTGTATTGTTGCTAGATTTCAAGTTGGTCCTAAGGAATCTCATGTTGTTGTTGTGAAAAGAATTATCAAATATTTGAAAGGGACAGTTGATTTTGGTTTGTGGTATCCTAGAGATGATGATTTTACTTTGAGTTCTTTTACAGATGTCGATTGGGAAGGTGATGTTGATGACAAAAAGAGTACTAGTGGTGGTGCATTTTTCTATTAGACAATTTAGATATTCAGAAGACAACTGAGGGGGGGGGTGAATCAGTTGTCATAGATTATAGGAACCATTAGCAATTTAAACTTTAATGTCGGAACTCAAAACATTAATACCAGAATAGTAGTTAATCAATTAAGCATAAACAATAATCACATAATAAAAGTCATCCACACAACACCAAGATTTGTACGTGGAAAACCTGGTAAAGGGAAAAACCATGGTGGGAAGCCTACCCACAGTCAGATAATACTTCTGAAGTAAGTATGTGAATTACAATTGAGGGGCCTGCACTTGCAGGAAGGTCAACAACCTAGAGTGCACTCCTCATCAAAAAAGGAGCCTCATTGACTACATATAAATCCATATTACAATCTGGAGAAGTGTTGAACTGCAAAAGATAGCATCTCCTATGCCTGAGTACAGTTCTAGTTAAGCTCAACAGTGGAGGAAAAAATCCTCTTACATAAACCCAATTCAATCTCTAATGATCGATCAACTCCTCTGCCTGAATGATATTACATTATTCACACATTACACTCCTTGACCATGACCTCTTACATTAACCATGATGATCTACAATGAGATCTTACATCTATTTATACAAAGCCTCGACCATAAACAATCAGGTCGGCCACCAGATAATAAACCAATTACATAATTAAAAACCATGTCAGCCTTAGACCAAACAAATAATATAAACACATAAGACATCCTAGAATTACATCAATAAGTCTTATCCACACATTACATCAAAGTTGGCCCATAACCTAGATCAACGAGGACCGAGTATAGGTCCACACACTTCAGTAATGATCTCCAACCGCTAAGTCTCAAACATGATCACCAACAACATCCTGAAACTCCATCAGTAGTTGTACCAACACCACTTATGCAATTCATCAAAGATCTCCATCAAAAGCTCTGCCGGTGAAACCCTCACCGGAACCAGAAACCAATCTTCTAAGCAAGCAGGATAACATCCAATCACCAGACCAAAACCAACTGACAAAATATGAGTATAAATATTATGAAAAAGCCAATTCCATCATCAGACTGTATCAAAGCCTACCAGATCATGTCGGATCCAAGTTAACCAAAAAACACTCAACCTACCGGGACCAAAAGGGTACTGGTAAATCATCCAAAATAGCTAGTGTTGGCATCAATGACAAAACATTAATGCAACACATATTCAATTCCACCAAATGGCCAACAATCTCCCCCTTTGGTATTGATGGCAACACTAGATGTGAAAAACATATAAGTACCAATAAATGCCAAATAAGTCTCCTCCCCCTTTCTTTTTCTTTTTCACATCAGTATCCCTCCTCCTTTGACATCAATGCCAAAAATCTGACATAAATATCAAAGCAAAAACATAAGCCTTTGAATCACAAAGTTAACTACTCCCCCTGAGCAGTAGCATCCCACATCAGTGCTGGAATGAATAGTATCTTAGATAATGCATGTCGGACTGATGGTAAACCACATCAATCAAGTCTCTACCGAAAGGATAGAAACTCCCAATTTGTCTCTCAGGTACTCAAATGATTCCTTGGACAAAGGTTTAGTGAGAATGTCTGCAATCTATTCTTTAGTGTCCACATAAACCAGTCTAAATTCATTTTATTCCACCTTCTCCTTCAAAAAGTTATACTTGATAGATATGTGCTTTGTTTTAGATTGAAATACCAGATTCTTTGATATATCAATAGTAGTAGAGTTATCATAGTGAATAACTACCGGTGCATCACAATCCACCTTTATATCCTTCAACATTTGCTCCATCCATAAAACTTGTGTACAGTTAGTAGCAGCAGCAACATACTCAGCTTCAACAGTAGATAAAGAAGTACATGACTATTTCTTGCTGATCCATGAAACCAACTTCTTTCCAAGAAAGAAAGCTCCAACATAAATACTTTTCTAGTCATCGACATCTTCAGCCCAGTTAGCATCTGTATATGCACATAAAGTAAAGTTATCATCCTTAGGGTACCATAAGTCATATTCTGATGTACCTTACAAGTATCTAAAAATCCTTTTCACCGCCATCTCATGATTTTCTCTAGGATCACTCTAAAATCTTGAAACAATACAAACAACATTCATAATGTTAGGCCTAGTCTAAGTCAAATAGAGTAGACCTCCAATCATATATTTGTATCTTGTAGGATTTACCAGTGCAGAAACATCTTTTCTTGTCAATTTCTCACTTGTAACCATAGGAGTACTTACCGGTTTAGAATCTCCCATACCAAATTTATTCAACAATTTCTTAGCATATTTATTTTGACAAATAAAAATACCTTTGTCAGTGTGAGTAATCTGCAAACCTAAGAAATATTTCATCTCACCAATCATAGATATCTCAAATTCTTTCTCCATATTTTTAGAAAATTTTATGCATAGCTTATCTTCACCTCCAAAAATAATGTCATCAACAAATACTTCAACAATCAATATATCATCATCAGTGATTTTATAATATAAACTACTATCAGCACTGCCTTTAGTAAAACCAATCTTCAAAAGATATTTATCCAACCTTGCATACCAAGCTCTAGGTGCTTGTTTCAATCCATATAAAGCTTTCCTTAACCTGCAAACCATATATGTATCATCTGATAGTGAAAAACCATAAGGTTGCTCAATATAAACTTCCTCATCAAGATTCCCATTCAGAAATGCACATTTTACATCCATCTGATAAACCTTGTAGTTTTTATAAGCCGCATAGACAAGAAATAATCTTACAGCTTCAATCCTAGCTACAGGTACAAAAGTTTCTCCACAATCAATTCCTTCCTTCTAAGAATATCCTTTACAAACCAATCTAGCCTTATTCCTTATAACTTTACCATCCTCATTCAATTTATTCCTAAAAACCCATTTAGTTCCAATTATAACATTTTTATATTTAGGCCGGGGAACCAAGGTCCATGTGTTATTTTTCTCAATCTCATCTAATGTTTCTTCCATAGCTTTCAACCAATGTTCATCTTTACATGCCTCAATTACCTATACCGGTTCAACTTGTGAAATTAAACATATCTCATTAGTTGTCAGTATTCTTCTTGTCATCACTCCATTGCTCTTATCCCCAATGATTTGATCTTCTGAATGATTCAATCTCACATACCTAGGACTCTTCTAACTCTCTGTTCATCTTCCGTTTTCTTTAGTTACTATAGAATTCTCTAATGTTGCCGGAGTAACTGGTTCAACTCTATGTTCTAGTAAAGGTGCTACCAGTTCAGATATAATCATTTTCACTATCGGTTCCTTCTCATAAACTATGATTTGACTTTTGTTTAGCTCATCTACTTTGACATTAGCACCCTCCACAATTCTCTGCAATCTCTTGTTATAACATCTATATGCTTTTCTTTCATTAGAATAACCTAGAAATATGCCTTCATTACATCTAGGATCAAATTTCCTAATAATATCATCTCTCTTGATATAACATTTAATACCAAAAAATCTGAAATACTTAACTGTAGGTGTATTGCCAAACCATAATTCATAAGGTGTCTTACTGGTTTCTCCTTTGATATGTACTTTGTTGAATATATAAACCATTGTACTCACTGCTTCTCTCCAGTAGATATGAGGTAGACTAAATTCCATCATCATTGTTCTAGCAGCATCCAAGATAGTTATGTTCTTCCTTTCCACAACTCCATTCTGCTGAGGTGTCCGGGGAGTAGAAAATTGTCTTCTTATACCATGCTTGTCACAAAATGTATTAAACTCACCGGATGTGAATTCACCACCATAATCTGATCTCAAATATTTAATCTTCAATCTTGTCTCAGTTTCCACTTTAGCCTTAAATATTTTAAACTTTTCAAATGCTTCAGATTGTTCTCTCAGAAAATTAACCCACATCATTCTAGAATAATCATCAATGATTAGCATGAAATATCTATCACCTTGAAAACTTTTAACTCTAGCAGGGCCACACAAATCAGTATGAATAAGATCAAGAACATCATTTTATTTATCTTGTATACTCCTAAAAGAGGTTCTTATCTATTTACCCATTTGACATTATTTACATACCAGATTATAGGGCTTCATAATCTTAGGTGTATCCCTAACAACCTTAGCTAAACTGATCTACAAAATGCAATCAAAATTCACATGACACGGCCTTTTATACCATAGCCAACTCTCATCAATATATGTAATCAAACATGTCTTCTCACTGGAGTTTAAGTGAAATATATTTCCTTTTGTCTGTGTACCGGTTGCAATCTCCAAGCCAGATCTGTTAATGATTTTGCGTTTTCCATCCTTGAACTGTAATTGAAATCCCTTATCTACCAATTGTCCTACACTAAAAAGATTATGCTTCAAACCTTCAATATAATAGTCAGTATTATTCTTACCATCCAATGATATAGTAAATTTTCCTTCGATCATACATGCTTTGTCATCTCCAAATCTAACTAGACCACCATCAAATTCTTGCAAAGACAGAAACTTCCCTTTATCTCGAGTCATATGATGTGAACAACCATTGTCAATTACCCATTCATCCTTGTCTTCAATTTTAGTAGCAAGTGCCTTCTCTTTAGGTACATTCTCTTCCAATGCCAGATCATCTTCCTTGATAGCCAGGAATACCCATTGCTTCCCATTATCGGATCCACTAGCAGAGCCTTTTGTCGGTTCATCATTTGAATCATTCATGCCTTCCTCATCTGCCATGTAGCATGATTTGTCTCTATTTTTCTTGTATTTATACTTGTTCTAATATCCAGGGTTAGGCTTAAATGATCTTTTAACTCTTTCTTCAAATATTGAATTCCTTTCAGGACATCTAGATGCAAAATGACCAATCTTATTACATGCAAAACATTTAAAAGATGATTTTCCTTCATACTTACTTCCTATCGGTCCTTTAGGTACTCTTCTAGCAAATAGTGCTTCAAGTTTCTCAAACTCATCATCTTCTCTCTTCATTGATAGTTCTGATACTTAGTGTTAAGTACAGATACCAAGCTAACAAGATGAGAAGGGGGGGGTGAATCATACAAACTTAATCTTCCATAAAAACAAAAGATATGTTAATGCAGATGTTATTTCAATCATTGCTTGGATATGTTCTTGCTTTACCTTTATCTCTTCCATTGTCAATGGATAGGTGCTCGGTGTAATGAAATCATTCTCCAGATAATATACAGCATATTATCCAACTCCTGATAGGTGCAACTTCATCCTTTTCTGCCATGTAGAGAAACTTGGCTTGTTCAGCTTTGGTGCATCCCTCTTATACATCTTTGGATCTTTGCCTCAAGTACCTTTAAACTTTTTTTCTAGAGTCTAAAGCTCTGATACCAATTGATAGTTCTGATACTTAATGTTAAGTACAGATGCCAAGCTAACAAGATGAGAAGAGGGGGGGTGAATCATACAAACTTAATCTTCCATAAAAACAACAGATTCAACCTCGGTAACATAAAATTCAGTAATATAACCAAAACTGTTAAACATGCAAACTCATAAGCATATAAACATCATAACACCAGATTTAACGTGGAAACCCAAATAGGGAAAACCACTATGGGATTTTGGACCCACTAAGAAATATACTCTTCTAAAGTATGCTCGGTTAAAAGCAAATCCTGTTAAAGATTACAAACACATTGCTAGATGTGACCCGGTTAAGGGATTTCCCTAAGATCTGTTAGGATCTTCACCTTGTTAAAGGATTTCAAACACTCAATCAGAATGTCACCTTGCTAGAGGGTTTTACAAATAAGATTGTTAAGTCCACTCGGTTAAGATATTTTCTGTCACTTCACAAAATAACCGTAATAAGATCTATCTGCAACTTCACATCTAAAAATGCTAAAGCAGATTCTTATTTTCTCAATACAGTTTAGTCATAGGACTTATCTTGTCCATCTATTGGGCTCTATACTCCATTATTCAAACAGGTCTTCAAGCTTCTGTGCTCGGTAATCACTATGTAGCATCCCTGTGCATACACTTGCCCACATACATTGTTTATCAACAATTCCTTATTTATAAACAATTGCTAACCACTTAATCTCCTTGATCACATTTCCCATGATCAATTATAGCCATCAGATCTTCAAACTTGACCAGGTTCAATGTATCTTTCGATCTGAAAATGTTTTACCTTGCCTCGGGACTTGCAGTCCTTTCTTGGAACTTGCACAAGGTTATTGCGGTTCAATCTGAGCTGTAGATCTTCCTACCAATTTTCCTTTGCCATAGATTCTTTAACAAACTTCATGCATGACATACCAATCATTTAATCAGTTCCAACTCATCAACTTCCTTCATTAAATAATGTTTTTATTCATTTAATGCATTCTGTTATTACTCGGTTGCAACTCGATAAATACTAAACTTCACTCGATAGACATTCTGCCTTCATTAACCAATAGTGATAACCTTAGGGTTTACCGACTAGGTTCTTTGCTCGGTAGCATAGTATAGTATTAACCTTACAATCAACAACATATGTAGGATATCAAAATAATCTAAACATCATGATCTCATCATTGTCTAACTCGGTAATAGTTGCCCATTGAATAACGTATTCCTTCCCTTATTCATCACATTCTTTTGTGTCTTTTACTGACATCTTTATACTCATCAAATCATACTTCTTAAGATATGGTAACATCATACTGAATTAGAAAATCAATTTCTTGACATCAATGACAAAATAATAATATTAAGACAGTAAACATCCTTCATCAGTTATATCCATAATCATCAACAACCTTCTCAATATCCTTATTGAAATGCCAACAATCTCCCCCTTTGGCATTGATGGCAAAACCAATTGATTTAACCTAATTGATTCGGATTCAGATTGTTGAAATGCTCTCCCCCTGTCATCACTCTTCTCCCCTTTTCTTCAATCTTCTCCCCCTTTGACAACAATGCCAAAAAGTAAAGAACTAAAACATAATTTCTTCCTGTATGAAGTGATTTCCTATTGTTATGTGTCAACTTAGTCTCGGTCAGAGCATTATGTCTTCAATTTTGTTCCCTGTATTTGTTTCCTACACACCTTTAGAAAACATCCTAAAGTGTGTAAATCGGCATCAATCCACACATAATATTCTGTAGATTCATCGAATTGATGCTTTCACTAAACTTGGTCAGTAAATGGAAGATAGGGGTAGGACCCCTAGCTTACTTCTGAGATACTCAAAAGTGTCCCTTGGCAGTGGCTTGGTGAAGATATCTGCTATTTGTTCCTTTGTGCTAACATACTCCAACACCACTTTATTCTCTTGAGCTTCTTCTCTAAGATAATGATATTTGATAGAGATGTGCTTTGTCTAAGAGTGCATAACAAGATTCTTTGAAATGTTAATGGCACTAGTATTGTCATAGAATATAGTTACTGGCTCGATAACTTTCTCATTTATACCTTCCAATAGTTGTTTGATCCATGCTATGTTGGTACAATTCAATGTTGCAGCAATGCATTCAGCTTTTGTTGTTGACTATGAAACACATCCTTGTTTCTTGCTAAGCCAACTCACTAGTCTTTCTCCTAAAAAGAAAGCTCCTCCACTTGTGCTTTTCCTGTCATCAATGTTGCCTACCCAATCAGGATCAATATAAACTTTTAAATCAATGTCATTTCCTTTATGATATACTAAGCCATAATCTTCAGTGCCTTTCAATTATCTAAAAATTCTCTTGATTGTTTTCATGTGTGTTTCCTTGGGATCTGCAGAGAATCTTGCAACTATACCCATTGCATGTGCTATATCTGGCCTGCTGTGAACAACATATTGTAGCTTTCCAATCATGGATCGGTAAAGTGTCTCATCAATAGATGTAGATTCATCAATCTTTGATAATTTACAGTTGGTAGTCATAGGAGTACTTACTGGTTTTGAATCCTCCATTCCAAATTTCTTCAAGATTTCCTTTATGTACTTGGATTGACTAATGAAAATCTCATTTTTCATTTGTAGTATCTATAATCCTATAAAATACTTTATCTCACCGATTAATGACATCTCAAATTCTTTGCTCATTTCATTTCCAAAGTTCTTGCATAAAGAGTCATTTCCACAAAAGATAATATCATCAACAAATATGGCTGAGATCAGTATTCCATTTTCATCAATCTTCATGTACATATTGTTGTTTTCACTTGTTCTTATAAAACCAGTCTTGATTAAATAAGAGTGTAATCTTTCATAACATGCTCTAGGTGCTTGTTTCAGACCATATAAAGCTTTGTTCAATTTACATACCTGATCTTTATTCTTGTCTTCAACAAATCCTTCAAGTTGTTCAATAAAAACTTCTTCTTCTAATATACCATTTAGAAATGCAGATTTGACATCCATTTGATATACCTTGAAATTTTTGTAAGCAGCATATGCCAACAATGTTCTTACTCTTTCAATTCTTGCCACGGGTGCAAAAGTCTCACCATAATTAATTCCTTCTTCTTGGGCATAACCTTTGCAAACTAATCTTGCTTTATTTCAAATGACCTCACCTTTTTCATTTAGCTTGTTTTTGAAAATCCACTTTGTACCGATTACATTTTTGTCCTTCGGTCTTGGGACTAGTGTCCATGTGTCATTCTTCTTGATTTGATCAATCTTTTCTGTCATAGCATTTATCCAATCTTCATTGTTAAATGCCTCTTTCACTATTCTCGGTTCAAATTCAGATAACAAACATGTGTTCTGTCTCAGTTTGTTCCTTGTCATCACTGGATCATCCTTATCTCCTATAATGTGACTTGATGCATGATGTCTTCTGACATACTTGGCTAATACAGGCTTGGTAGGCTCTGTATGATCTTCTTCATCACTCAGTAACTGGATATTCTCTTCATTTCCTTCTGCAGTTTTCTCGGTAGGACTTGTCGATTGAACATAGACAAATCCTTTATAATCTTCTGGTTACTTGGAGTTTCCTTCATCATTTCTTTTTGCAAATTCATCAATTTTCACATTTGCACTTTCTACTATTTTGTTAGATGATTTGATCAGACATTTAAATGCTTTACTTCTAGAAGAATAACCAAGAAATGTTCCTTCTTCACTTTTCTGATCAAACTTGTCACGTCTATCATCTTTGTGTACATAGCATCTACTTCCAAAGATTTTGAAGTAACTTACATTAGGTTTCTTGTCATGCTAGATCTCATATGGTGTCTTTAAAGTTCCTTTCTTCAGTTGTACTTGATTCAGGGTGTAAACTGTTGTGCTTATTGCTTCTCTCCAAAATATTTGTGGCACTTTCTTTTCAATCATCAGGGTTCTGGCACAATCCACAATAGATCTGTTTCTTCTCTCAGGTATCCCATTTTGTTGTGGAGTTCTTGGTGTAGAGACTTGTCTTTTAATACCATGATAATTGTAGAATAAGTTGAACTCATTAGATGTGAACTCTCCTCCTCTGTCTGATCTAAGACATTTCAGTTGTCTTCCTGTTTTATTTTCAACTCTTGCCTTGTACCATTTAAACATTTGAATTGCTTTTGATTTTTCTTTTTAAAACATAAATGACATCATCCTTGAATAATCATCCACAAATAATATGAAATATTTATCACCATAATAACTTTGAACTTTCATAGGACCACAAAGATCAATGTGCACAAGATCTAAAATTCCCTTAGAAGTGTAGGACTTACTTGTAAAGCTTGATCTTGTCATTTTACCCATTTGGCATCCTTGGCACATATCATTCTCAGGTTTTTCTAAACTCGGTAGACCTCTTACTCAGTGCTTCTTGCTTATTTTGATAAGATTATCAAAATTTACATGACAAAACCTTTTTTGTCATAACCAGGTATCATCTATCTTTGCATACAGACACTTATTTCGAGTTGAGTTAAGATGAAATTTATTACCTTTTGTTTGTGTCCCGGTAGTAGCTAACTTTCCATGCTTGTCATGAACTTTGACAATTCCTTTCTGAAATTCTATTCAGTAACCTGTATTGTTTAGTTGTGCTACACTCAACAAATTGTATTTCAAACCTTCAACCCAATAAACATCATTGCATCTTGCATTGTCAAGAAGTGTTATAGATCCTTTACCTTTTACCAAACATGGTGCATCATTACCAAATCTTACATAGCCTCCATCATAATCTTCTAACATAACAAACTTGTGTTTATCACCTATCATGTGATGCGAGCATCCACTATCTATGATCCAAGAATCATTAGTATTTATGTGAGATATTAGGGCTTTTTCTTCATACCTTTCTTCATCTGATCCATCTTTGATAGCCACATAAACTACTTCCTCTGTATCAGTTTCATCTGATTTATCATCATTGGATTCCTCATCGGCTATTAAGCATGACTTTCTATCTCTTCTTCTGAAGTCTCGGTGTCCTCTGTAATGATTATCTTTCTGTCTGTCATCTCGGTAATCTCTCTTTTCAGTAGAATCTTTGTTAGGACAGTTAGAAGCCATATGTCCTATCTTATCACAATTGAAACATTTCAAAGGCAGATTTCCTTTATACTTACCTTTGCCTCTCGGCGACCTTCTGGCTAATAGTGCTTCAAATTCTTCTTGCTTTCTGATTTCCTCATATATTTTGTGCACTTTTTCCATGTTCTTGCGAAATCTCTCACTTGCTCCACTATGATCCCCTTTAGTGTACTTATTCATTCTATCATTGTAATCGTCAGATTCACCAATACGAAAAGAACTAAATGTAGATTCAACTTTATTTACCGATGACCCACTGTTATCAAAGTTACTTAACTCAAATGCATGTAGCTTACCAATAGTAGCATCTAAAGAAACTGGCATATTGGGTACAGACCTCAATTCATTGATTGCAGAGACTCAGATTGCATAAGCTGGAAGGGTTCTTAACAACTTACTTGTTATATCCTTTTTTTCAATAGTTCCATTTGTTCCTTTGATTTGATTGACAATCTCCTTTAGTCTTGTACTATACTAGGTTATGTTCTCACCTTCATTCATCCTCATAGATTCAAGTTGCCCTCTTAGATTGTCCACTTTTTCTCTTTGAACATGTTCATCACCACCATACATAGATATGAGCTTGTCCCACATTGCCTTTGCATCATTACAGCCTTCTAGATCATTAAACTCTGAGTCGGTCAATGCAGATGTTATTTCAATCATTGCTTGGATATGTTCTTGCTTTACCTTTATCTTTTCCATTGTCAATGGATAGGTGCTCGGTGTAATGAAATCATTCTCCAGATAATATACAGCATATTATCCAACTCCTGATAGGTGCAGCTTCATCCTTTTCTGCCATGTAGAGAAACTTGACTTGTTCAGCTTTGGTGCATCCCTCTTATACATCTTTGGATCTTTGCCTCAAGTACCTTTAAACTTTTCTTCTAGAGTCTAAAGCTCTGATACCAATTGATAGTTCTGATACTTAATGTTAAGTACAGATGCCAAGCTAACAAGATGAGAAGAGGGGGGGTGAATCATACAAACTTAATCTTCCATAAAAACAATAGATTCAACCTCGGTAACATAAAATTCAGTAATATAACCAAAACTGCTAAACATGCAAACTCATAAGCATATAAACATCATAACACCAGATTTAACGTGGAAACCCAAATAGGGAAAACCACTATGGGATTTCGGACCCACTAAGAAATATACTCTTCTAAAGTATGCTCGGTTAAAAGCAAATCCTGTTAAAGATTACAAACACATTGCTAGATGTGACCCGGTTAAGGGATTTCCCTAAGATCTATTAGGATCTTCACCTTGTTAAAGGATTTCAAACACTCAATCAAAATGTCACCTTGCTAGAGGGTTTTACAAATAAGACTGTTAAGTCCACTCGGTTAAGAGATTTTCTGTCACTTCACAAAATAACAGTAATAAAATCTATCTGCAACTTCACATCTAAAAATGCTAAAGTAGATTCTTATTTTCTCAATACAATTTAGTCATAGGACTTATCTTGTCCATCTGCTAGGCTCTATACTCTGTTATTCAGTCAGGTCTTCAAGCTTTTGTGCTCGGTAATCACTATGTAGCATCCCTGTGCATACACTTGCCCGCATACATTGTTTATCAACAGTTCCTTATTTATAAACAATTGTTAACCACTTAATCTCCTTGATCACATTTCCCATGATCAATTATAGCCATCAGATCTGTAGACCAGGTTCAATGTATCTTTCGATCTGAAAACATTTTATCTTGCCTCGAGACTTGCAGTCCTTTCTTAGAACTTGCACAAGGTTATTGCGGTTCAATCTGAGTTGTAGATCTTCCTGCCAATTTTCCTTTGCCATAGATTCTTTAACAAACTTCATGCATGGCATACAAATCATTTAATCAGTTCCATCTCATCAGCTTCCTTCATTAAATAATGTTTTTATTCATTCAATGCATTCTGTTATTACTCGGTTGCAACTCGGTAAATACTAAACTTCACTCGGTAGACATTCTGCCTTCATTAACCAATAGCGATAAGCTTAGGGTTTACCGACTAGGTTCCTTAGGGTTTACCAACTAGGTTCTTTGCTCGGTAACATAGTATAATATTAACCTTACAATCAACAACATATGTAGGATATCAAAATAATCTAAACATCATGATCTCATCATTGTCTAAATCGGTAATAGTTGCCCATTTAATAACATATTCCTCCCCTTATTCATCACTTTCTTTCTATTTCTTTTACCGACATCTATATACTCATCAAATCATACTTCTTAAGATATGGCAACATCATACTAAATTAGAAAATCAATTTCTTGACATCAATGACAAAATAATAATATTAAGACAGTAAACATTCTTGATCAGTTATATCCATAATCATCAACAACCTTCTCAATATCCTTATTGAAATGCCAACAATCTCCCCTTGTGCGTTATAATGCGAACAATCTCCCCCTTTGGCATTGATGGAAAAACCAATTGATTTAACCTAATTGATTCGGATTCAAATTGTTGAAATGCTGAAATGCTCTCCCCCTATCATTAGTCTTCTCCCCCATACATTAGTCTTCTCCCCTTTTCTTCAGTCTTCTACCCCTTTGACAACAATGCCAAAAAGTAAAGAACTAAAACATAATTTCTTCCTGTATGAAGTGATTTCTTGCTGATATGTGTCAACTTAGTCTCAGTTAGAGCATTATGTCTTCAATTTTGTTCCCTGTATTTGTTTCCTGCACACCTTTAGAAAACATCCTAAAGTGTGTAAATCAACATCAATCCACACATAATATTCTGTAGATTCATCGAATTGATTCTTTCATCGAACTCGGTCAGTGAATGGAAGATAGGGGTAGGACCCCTAACTTACTTCTGAGATACTCAAAAGTGTCCCTTGGCAGTGGCTTGGTGAAGCTATCTGCTATTTGTTCCTTTGTGCTAACATACTCCAACACCACTTTCTTCTCTTGACCTTCTTCTCTAAGATAATGATATTTGATAGATGTGCTTTGTCTTAGAGTGCATAACAAGATTCTTTGAAATGTTAATGGCACTAGTATTGTCATAGAATATAGTTACTAGCTCGGTAACTTTCTCATTTATACCTTCCAATAGTTGTTTGATCCATGCTATGCCAGTACAATTCAATGCTGCAGCAACGTATTCAGCTTTTGCTGTTGATTGTGAAACACATCCTTGTTTCTTGCTAAGCCAACTCACTAGTCTTTCTCCTAAAAAGAAAGCTCCTCCACTTGTGCTTTTCCTATCATCAATGTTGCCTGCCCAATCAGCATCAGTATAAACTTTTAAATCAAAGTCATTTCCTTTCTGATATACTAAGCCATAATCTTCAGTGCCTTTCAAGTATCTTAAAATTCTCTTGATTGTTTTCATGTGTGTTTCCTTGGGATCTGCAAAGAATCTTGCAACTATACCTACTGCATGTGCTATATCTAGCCTGTTGTGAACAACATATGGTATCTTTCCAATCATGGATCGGTAAAGTGTCTCATCAATAGATGTAGATTCATCATTCTTTGATAATTTATAGTTGGTAGTCATAGGAGTACTTACTGGTTTTGAATCCTCCATTCCAATTTCTTCAAGATTTCAAGTTAAGCTCAATACCGGAGGACTAAATCCTCTTACATAAACCCAATTCGATCTCCAATGATCGACTGAATCCTCTTCCTAAATGATATTACATTATTCTCACATTGCATTCCTTGACCATGACCTCTTATATTAACCATGATGATCTACATTGAGATCTTATATCTATTTATACAAACCCTCTACCATAAACAGTCAGGTCGACCACAAGATAATAAACTGATTACATAATTACAAACCATGTCGGTCTTAGACCAAACAAATAATATCAACATATAAGACATCTTGGAAATACATCAATAGGTCATATCCACATGTTACATTAGAGTCGGTCCATAACCTAGATCAATTGGGACCCAGTATAGGTCCACACACTTCAACAATGATCTCCAACTACCAAGTCTCGAACACGATCACCAACAACATCCTAAAACTCCATCAGAAGTTGCACCAACACCACTTATGCAATTCATAAAAGATCTCCATCAAAATCTCTATCGGTGAAACCCTCGTCGAAACCAAAACCCAATCTTCTATGCAAGTAGGATAGCATCCAATCACTAGACCAAAACCAATTGACCAAATATGAGTATAAGTATCATGAAAATGCCAATTCCATCATCAGACTATACCAGAGACTACCAGATCATGCTGGATCCAAGTTAACCAAAAACCACTCAACCTACCGGGATGAGATTGGTGTCGGTAAAGCATCCAAAACAACTAGTGTTGTCATCAATGACAAAACATCAATGCAACACATAATCAATTCCACCAAATGGCCAACATTTTTCTTGGGTAAGATATTGGTTTCATGGATGAGTAAGAAGCAGAATGCTATATCTTTGTCTACTACAGAAGTTGAATACATTGTTTTTGCTAGCAACTGTACTCAGGTGATTTAGATGAAGCAGATGTTGATCAAAGTTATTTTTGATGATCCTACTACTATATACTGTGACAATTCAAGTGCATATCAATATTTTTAAGAATGTAGTGTTTCATTCAAATACCAAGCATATAACAATCAAGTTTCATTTCTTGAGAGAGAAGGTGATAACTCAATGATGAACCACTAGTACCAAACCGGTACTAAGAGGGGGGGGGTGAATCAGTATAGATAAAAACACAATCTTAAACCGATCTAACGACAGATACTTCAAATGACTGATAAACAGTGATACCGATTCAACACAGACTGCAACCGGTAAAGCCAAAAGTGTCAAATACAAACATTAACTAGTTGAACACTTAGCTTTTCACTAAACTCAAAGCAACACTATCATTTCACCCTTATGCAAGGTAATCTAACATCAAATCTTCATGACAGTTAGTTCAATATGTTTTATAGACAGGCATAAAACACAAAACCAACATATGCTCAACAAGTAATAACAAAGCATCACAAAATAGAAGCATTACACATGACACACATATTTTTCACATGGAAACCCAACTGGGAAAAACCATAGCGGGGATGAATACCCACAAGTTGCTTTTGAACTCTTTTGAAGTCCGCTCTGTTAGGAGCCTTGTCCGGTTAAAGACATTACAATAGGTTCTGCTAGGAACCGATCCTGTTAGGGATCACCCAGTTAAGGGATGGCTATAATACTTGGTTAAGTGTTAAACCCAGTAGGGTTACCTTGTTAGAGGATTTCAAGAACTCAATAGCTAAAAGATCTCCAGAGCTCTATAGCTTCTCAAAACTCATTAACTTTGAGTTACCCTATTAAGGGATTTGGATCAAGTTGGTTAAAGCTTACTCTGTTAGGGGATTTTGCATCAAGCCCAGTTAAGGCTACCCTATTAAGGGATTTCACAACTGTTGAAGTGGTTAGAGATCAACAGGAATTACAATGATTTGTTAACAGCACTCAATGCTAATGCAGATCCATTTTGGCTCCTCTTCTCCTTCTGCACATTCACTTTGCAGGTATCTCTTCTCTCCTTTGGTCTGGCAAGAATCACGTATCACTTCCCTTGGATACACATTCACAACTTTTTCCAACAACCTTAGAAAGAAACACAACATCGACCTTATAGGAAATAGACAGGTCGATAGCAAAAACCCTAAACCCTAAACCTATTTGGTTAAGCAATTCAAGCGGTTCAATCTTGACCTTTGAATCATATTGCATTAAATGCAACAATCTTGAATCGATCTCAAGACATTCTCCATCCTCCATTTTCCACTGATTTCATGGCGGCTGATAACCCATCATGTGTTATCACCGTTTGACAGACTTCGCACATTCCCGAGGTAGAAAGGAATAGTCTTCTTCATGCAAGATCCTTCACACGCACACGATCTGTTCTCCATTATACTACTAACTCATCACATAAAGATCATCGATTGAGTCACACAAGCTTGAGATACTCCAACCAGAAATCTTGGAGTGGAAACTACCTACCAATCGGTAGTAACACAATACTTCCATGTGTCGGTTCCCATAACTACATGCCAGTTCATCTTGAACAAATATGCCACTTCACTTTGGCATATAAACCGGTTCATACATATGTCGGTTCCTCTCTCTTTTCACCTATCACATGTTTCGGTTCACACCATGTCTCATATTGACATCAATGACAACATACAATATCATTATGTCTTCATGCCGGTTCACATAATGCCAACAATCTCCCCCTTTGGTATTGATGGCAATATACAAAGATATCTTCTCCGCTGCAAATCTTCTCCCCCATTTGCTGTAGATATCTTTTCGCTTCACTCCTCCCCCTTTGACAACAATGCCAAAGTGGAGGTACAAGCATCTCTGTTCCATCATGCTGCTCCCCCTAAGGAGTAGCATCCTTCAACACATCAATCAACCAAAAATTTGTCTTTGCAATACCTGACTGATGTGGAACAATTACTTTTAGTTCACCTCCTAAAGGGAAATACCCCTAATTCACCTCTCAAATGCACAAATGTTGTCTTTGGGAGAGGCTTGGTGAATATGTCTACTAACTGCTCCTTACTGGAAACATGTTCGAGTGCAATCTCCTTATTCTGAACCTTTTCCCTCAAGAAATGATACTTAAGCTCAAAATGCTTGGTTCTAGAATGTAAAACCAGATTCTTTGATATATTGATAGCACTTGTGTTATCACAGAATATACTTACCGGTTCAGATACAGGGATCTTAAAGCCTTACAGTACATGCTTCATCCAAATTGTCTGAGTGCAGTTCATGAAAGCTGCAACATACTCCACTTCCATTGTAGATTGAGAGATACAACTCTACTTTTTACTCATCCATTAGACCAGCCTACCACCGAGAAAGAATGCACCACCGGTTGTGCTTTTTCGGTCATCTACATTACTTGCCCAATCAGCATCTGTGAATACTTTCAGATTGAAATCATTGTTGTGTGGGTACCACAATCCATAGTCAACTGTTCCCTTCAGATACCTAAGAATCCACTTGACTGCAATCAAGTGGGATTCTCTGGGACTCTTCTGGAACCTTGCAGTAATGCCAACTGCATGTGCAATATCCAGTTTGCTATGGACTACATAATGCAACTTACCAATCATTGATCGGTATTCCTTCTCATCAACTAGTGCAAAATCATCCTCTTTTGTCAATTTGCAAACGGTCACCATCGGTGTACCAACCAATTTGCTATCTTCCATGCCAAAGGTCTTCAATACCTCTTTGACATATTTGGACTGAGTGATAAAGATTCCATCTTCCATTTGCTAGATCTGGAGTCCAATAAAGAACTTAATCTCCCCTATGAGTGACATCTCAAACTCTTTCTTCATCTCATTAGCAAACTCGTGACTCATCTTGTCATCTCCTCCAAAGATAATGTCATCAACAAAAACCTCACAGATCAGGATCTGATCTCCTTCAGACTTCAGGTAGATATTGATATCTTCACTTCTTCTCTCAAATCCAATCTTCACAAGATGGGAATGTAGGCGCTCATACCATGCCCTAGGTGCTTACTTTAGACCATATAAGGCTTTATGTAGCCTGCACGCCATATCACTATCTTCAGATAGAGAAAACCCATCTGGTTGCTCTATATATACCTCCTCTTCAAGTACACCATTTAGGAATGCAGATTTTACATCCATTTGATATACTTTGAACCTTTTAAAAGTTGCATATGCAAGAAGCATACGAACTCCTTTCAATCTAGCTTTATTCCTAATCCTTGTGCCATCCTCATTCAACTTGTTTCTGAACACCCATTTGGTGCCAATGACATTTTTATGCTCTAGTCTAGGTACCAAGGACCATGTACCATTTTTCTCTATCTGGTCAAGTTCCTCTTCCATTGCCTTGATCCAGTCTTCATCTTTATGAGCCTCTTTGAATGATTTAGGCTCAAATTCAGAGATCATACATGAGTTTTCTCTGATCTTTCTTCTTGTAAGGATTCCTGCATCCTTATCACCTATGATCTGCTTAGGATCATGATTCAACTGGACATACTGAGGAATGGTCTTAACTAGTTCTTCTTTCTTTTCCTCTTCATCCTCATCTTCATCAGTATCAACATTCACCAGTTCAGGGACACTGTTATTGGTACTTGGTTGACTAACAATCGGTTCCTAGAAGGTTGCAACTGGTGCATTTTCAGCTTGCTCACTGCTGGTTTCCTCAGTTATCTCAGAGGATTCATCAACTCTTACATTGATACTTTCCATAATTCTCTGAGTCCTATTGTTGTAGCACTTGAAAGATTTACTCTTGGTGGAATATCCTAGAAATATTCCCTCATCACATTTAGCTTCAAATTTGCCCTGATATTCACTCCTCTTGATGTAACATTGCTACCAAATACCTTAAAGTAGCTAACCACAAGTGTCTTACTGGTCCAATACTCATAAGGAGTTTTGTTCTTACCTTTCTTAATGAGTACCCGGTTCATAGTGTAGACTGTAGTGCTCACTGCTTCTCTCCAAAAGGTGTGAGCTACCTTTCCTTGAATCAACATGGTTCTAGCTGCTTCAACCACAGTCTGGTTATTCCTCTCTACTAGGCCATTCTGCTATGGAGTCTGGGGGGCAGACAGCTATCTCTTGATGCCAAATTCTTCACAATACTTGTTGAATTCACCGGAAGTGAATTCCCCTCCTTGATCAGTTCTAAGACACTTGATCCTTTTACCGCTTTCCTTCTCCACTAATGCTCTGAAAGCTTTGAATTTCCCAAAAGCTTTAGACTTGTCTTTCAAGAATGTGACCCACATCATTCTTGAGTAGTCATCAGTGAGGATCATGAAGTACCTATCACCCTGCACACTTCTAGTTTTCATAGGACCACACAAATCAGTATGCACAAGATCAAGCAAGTTGTCAGTAGTGAAAGATTTACCTTTAAAGGTTGAGGAAGACATTTTCCCTAATTGACACTCTCTACACAAGGTATTATCTGGTTTGCTTAGCACTGGTAACCCTCTAACTGCCTTGATCTTACTAGCCTTCACAATGTTATCAAAGTTTACATGGTAGAGTCTCCTATGCCATATCAACTATAATCAACCTTAGCCATAAGACATGTACTTACATTTGCATTTAGATGAAATAGGTTACCTTTGGTCTACATGCCGGTGGCCACCAATTTACCATCTTTTTCATTGATTCTACAAACCCCATTCTTGAATTCTAGACTGAGGCCACTGTCATTTAGCTAGGCAACACTTAGAAGGTTGTGTCTGAGACCATCAACCCAGTACATATTGTCAGCACTACTCTTTCCATTCAAAGAGATGGACCCTCTGCCTTTGACCATGCATGGTGCATCATTGCCAAAGCGAACCACACCACCGTCATACTCCTCCAAGGATAGAAACTTGCTCCGGTCACCAGTCATATGGTGAGAACAACCATTGTCAATGATCCACTCATTGAAATTATCAAATCAGGAGACAAGAGCCTCTTTGTCTGCCACATCTTCCTTTACAACAACAAACACAATGTCTTCATTTTCTTCATCTTCTGATTCCTTATCTGTGACACCTTCATCAACTGCCACAAAACAGTTTCTCCGATTTCCTCCTTTGAATTTCCTGAACCTTTCTGGTTTGTCCTTGTTGTCGCCATTAGGACAGTTTATAGCAATATGTCCTATCCGGTTACAGGAAAAACATTTCAAAGGTAGCTTACCTTTGTATTTACCGGTTCCTTTTGGAAGCTTCCTGGCAAGGAGAGCTTCAAATGCCATCAGAATCTCCTCATCATTCATTTCTCTGCTCTGACTAGGTTCCCCACTAGTGCTAGCCTCTTTTCCTTTTTTGGATGATATAACAGAGGCTTTAAATGTTGATTCAGTCTTTTGAACACTGCCATCAAAACTATTTAGCTCGTAGGATGTTAACTTGGCTATGATGGAGTCCAAGGATACTTTAGACTTGTCTATTGATCTCATCTCCTGAATAGCAGCGACCCTTATTACATAGACTGGCAATAGGGATCTCAGGACTTTACTTACCATAGTGGAATCTTCTATTTTGCCACCTGCACTCTTGATTTCTCCAACAACCGTTTTGATTCTTATTCCATACTGCTGAATGGTCTCTCCTTCAACCATCCACATGTCTTCAAACTTCCCTCTCAGGCTTTCTTCCTTAGCTTGTTTTACATGCTCATCACCACCATAGATATTTTCAAGAGCATCCCATACCTCTTTGGGATTTGCCTTGTCCTGAACATCAATAAACTCAATGTCAGATAGACTACTGATGAGGGCTTCCATGACTTGCCCATTTTCTTGTATCTCTCTCTTTTGGTCATCGGTGAGAGTACCGGTAGGAACAACATATACATTTTCAACATAACTCCAATGTTGAACAACCATGCTTCTGATGAATATCTTCATCCTGTCTTTCCATATACCGAAGTTTTCCCTGTTAAACTTTGGACCTTCCCTCTTCATCATTTGACTAGGATCTTTTCCTCAAGCGGTTAGGTTCACAACACAGAGGACCTAGAGGTGCTCTGATACCAATTGATAACTCAATGATGAACCACTAGTACCAAACCAGTACTGAGAGGGGGGGGTGAATCAGTACAGACAAAAACACAATCTTAAACCAGTCTGACGACAGATACATCAAATGACTGATAAATAGTGATACCGGTTCAACACAGACTGCAACCGGTAAAGCCAAAAGTGTCAAATACAAACATTAACCGGTTGAAAACTTAGCTTTTCACTAAACTCAAAGCAACACTATCATTTCACCCTTATGCATAAATAGGTAATCTAACATCAGATCTTCATGATAGATAGTTCAATATGTTTTATAGACATGCATAAAACACAGAACCAACATATGCTCAACAAGTAATAACAAAGCATCACAAAATAGAAGCATTACACATGACACACATATTTTTCACGTGGAAACCCAACTGGGAAAAACCACAGTGGGGATGAATACCCACAAGTTGCTTTTGAACTCTTTTGAAGTCCGCTCTGTTAGGAGCCTTGTCCGGTTAAAGACATTACAATAGGTTCTGCTAGTAACCAATCCTGTTAGGGATCACTCGATTAAGGGATGGCTATAATACCCGGTAGGGTTACCTTGTTAGAGGATTTCAAGAACTCAATAGCTAAAGAATCTCCAGAGCTCTATAGCTTCTCAGAACTCATTAACTTCGAGTTACCCTGTTAAGGGATTTAAATGAAGCCGGTTAAAGCTTACCCTGTTAAGGGATTTTGCATCAAGCCCAGTTAAGGCTACCCTGTTAAGGGATTTCACAACTGTTGAAGTGGTTAGAGATCAACAGGAATTACAATGATATGTTAACAGCACTCAATGCTAATGCAGATCCATTTTGGCTCCTCTTCTCCTTCTGCACATTCACTTTGTAGGTATCTCTTCTCTCCTTTGGTCTGGCAAGAATCACGTATCACTTCCCTTGGATACACATTCACAACTTTTGCCAATAACCTTAGAAAGAAACCCAACATCGACCTTATAGGAAACAGACAAGTCGATAGTAAAAACCCTAAACCCTAAACTTGTTAGCTTAAGCAATTCAAGCGGTTCAATCCTGACCATTGAATCATACTACATTAAATGCAACAATCTTGAATCGATCTCAAGACATTCTCCATCGTCCATTTTCCACCGATTTCATGGCGGCTGATAACCCATCACGCGTTATCACCGTTTGACAGACTTCGCACATTCCCGAGGTAGATAGGAATAGTCTTCTTCATGCAAGATCCTTCACGCGCACACGATCTATTCTCCATTATACTGCTAACTCATCACATAAAGATCACCGATTGAGTCACACAGGCTTGAGATACTCCAACCAGAAATCCTGGAGTGGAAACTACCTACCAACCGGTAGTAACACAATACTTCCATGTGCCAGTTTCCATAACTGCATGTTGGTTCATCTTGAACAAATATGCCGCTTCACTTTGGCATATAAATTGGTTCATACATATGCCGGTTCCTCTCTTGAGATACTCCAACTGGAAATCCTGGAGTGGAAACTACCTACCAACCGGTAGTAACACAATACTTCCATGTGCCGGTTTCCATAACTGCATGCCGGTTCATCTTGAACAAATATGCCGCTTCACTTTGGCATATAAATTGGTTCATACATATGCCAGTTCCTCTCTCTTTTCACCTATCACATGTGCCTGTTCACACCATGTCTCATATTGACATCAATGACAACATACAATATCATTATGTCTTCATGTCGGTTCACATAATGCCAACAAAAGGTGAATGAGAAGGAAGTCAAATTGGAGTATGTATCTATAAAGGAACTGATTGCAGATATCTTCATGAAGCCTTTGCCTAAAGATACATTTGAGTATCTCAAAGAGAAGCTAGGCGTAATTTCCCCTCCTGATAAGAACTAAGATGCACAGAGTTTGCTTCAATCTGGTGGAATTCATAGAGATATCTTGTGATCCGAATTGATGACTGAAGCTGCTACTAGGGGTGAGTAGTCATTGGTGTGTGTCAGATGTACATAATTATTAGAGTGTGTGCTATATTTTCCTTTTGCATTGATGTCAAAGAGGGAGAGAAGCATGTGAAAAACCTTATCGGGGAGAGCTATGTTGAGTTGTGTGCATAATCTTAGGGGAAGATTGTCATTTGTTGATTTCTTTCTTTGTATTGATTTTTTTTCACATTCATATGTTGTCATCGATGCCAAAGGGGGAGATTGTTGGATATCGTTGAGAAGTTTGCTGGAATGATGTGTTGTCATTGATGCCAACATATTCTTCTGTGTATTCTAGTGTTGCAGTCATATTAAATTTGTTGGTATGGTCAGTGTGTTGCAGTTGAGCTGTTGCAGTTTAATGGATTTAGAGATACTTATCTCTAGTTGATTTAGTAGAAATTTCAGTGATCCACACATTTATTTGATCAAGTTATGAGGTCCAATATTGTGATTGGTTATTCAATTGTTTGTGTTATTCGGTATTCTAGTTTGTGCTTCGCATTGCTCCAGAATTGCATTATCTTGGTTTGTGGATTTGGAAGAGTGTTTGGGACATTCATATGTGTCCTCAATTCAGATGGTTCATGATTTGGAAGTCTGCAAGTGAATCTTTCTGTTTGACAGTCAGTTCAATATGTGCTCTTGAGGTTTGCTATATTGATGAAGGAAATTATAGTAAGTGGTGATGTTACGGTTGTTTCTCATGCTATTCACATTGCTTTTGGATGTTTCTAGATTGGTTCCTATCCATATTGATGGTCCACATTGATCATTGTGTGCATTATTGATCATTTTCTTGATCTCATGGTGTTCTTTGTGTTATACGACATTCTTGGTGATTGTAGCGTGTTGCACATGATCGAGGTGTAATTCTTGGCAGTGTTTCTTGGTTGTGGTATTGGTTTGGGTCTAGACAATGTCTTAGCGGAGATTGTTTTGGTCCACATGTGTTGTTGTAGAGTGTGAGGTTATTATTTTGCAATTTGTGTTGAGTTTTTAGCCAACCTTGAAATATAGGTTGATGATTTGTATAAATATATGTAATATTCATTTGAGAGATGTATCTGTGTGTGCGAACATTGAATTTATCTTTCAGTAGCATAGAAGTGAGAAAGAGTGAGAAAGAAGTGTGAAGAAGTGGAAAGAGTAGAGCTTCAGTATATGTGCTTAACTGGAACTGTAACCAGGCATGAGAAGATGCTATTTCATCAGTTCATGTAATCTGGATTGTTGTCTGATCTTTGTAAGACAGTGGGTCTTCCTTAGGGTTGTAGCCCTTCTTGATTTGAGTAGTGATCTCTAGGTAGTGTGCCTAAATGCATGTGCATTGCCCATTGTAATATTTACACTTACTCCTAACAAGGTATTATCTCATATGGGTAGGTTCCCACCGTGGTTTTTCCCTTAATTGGGTTTTCAATGTCAAAAATATTGGTGTGGTGATGGTTTATGTTTTCATTGCTAATAATCAGATCTGAATTTAAGTTTGAATTGTGTTGAGTTTGTGGGAAAACTAATTCAACCCCCCCCCCCCTCGCTCTCAGTTTGCTGCATTGTTGCCAACAAAAACCACTTGCAAAAAATCATGCCTTGGAGAATGAATAGCCAATAGACATAATAATATAATAAAATTATTCACGTGACTTCTCTTTGGGTGCCAAACCCAAATCCACTTAGACTTTAGACATTCTAAGTGTTGTGTAACTCCTGGTGACTGTTTAGATCCCTAAGTGGACACCTTTTGTCCTCCCAAACTTGGTCTCTTTATGCATGAACCTTCATGTCTCAATATGGATGTGGGAAAGAGTGTTTTTTTCTCATTTTTATTTTTCTTTATCACCTCTTGAATATGCAATTACAAATAGCCATATAGTATAAATAATTAATATTTTTCTCACATGTCCTATGGAGCATTTTCCAAGGAATAGGGAGACATATGAATGGCTTAGGATTGCAAGGTTAGTGTTACCTTTTCCTAACAAGGAAAACCATAATTGTGAGTGTCATAAAAATCATCGATTTTTTAAAGCACAAACAATCATCTTAAACACTTCTATTTAGGTTCATAGGAAGAAGACTTACAACCTACAAAGAACTAGAAATATCTTTCTTAAAAAAATTAAGGTTCTAGATAGAATGGATGTGACCTAATAGCTCTCTCACTTCTACTAGAAAGAAATAAACTTTTTTTGAGGTACTTTTTTTCCAAAATTGTATCATCAAACCAATTGATGTTACCCAAGATCTTAATGTTAAATCTAGTTCCAATAGGAAACTTAAAGTTGAAGAATGTTTACTTAAGAAGAGAAAAAGTTCCTATCTACCTCTTAGGAATGCAAAATCCTTTTTTAAGTGAATCCAGTCCTTGAGCCTGCCATTTTATAAAATCTATCTAAAATCATTAGTACCTTTTAAAGCCCAATTATAAGTAGAACAACCTTTAGTTAAAGCCAAATTATTTTTGTTCGAATGGAGGTTCAACCAAATGGATATGAAATCTATAACAACATTTTATTTTCTTGAGAAAGAATCCTTATTAGTAATAAGATAATTAACATTTCCCCAAGCCTTCCATATACTACCAAAAGATTTGGAGTGAAAAAGAGAGACAACAAATTTGCTAAACAACAGATCATGAGGATGAAAACCAACCTACAATTTACCTTTTTTGGTTTGGATAATGAGATGTTGTTCATAACAAGAATTTTCCAAGGTTCCTTATCAACAAAGAATTATAAAATCCACTTCACCGCTAGTGTATTACCACACCACCTTCGATTTTTGCACCCAATGCCACCCAACCACCTAGGGAAACAACATCACTTCTAACTAACAACAAGCCAACCCTTTCTTAGAAGTCTTTCCATCTAACTAAAGAAAGTACTTAATATTTTTTTTTATCTTATCAAATTGATAACTACTAAATAACCATGCTAAAGCATAGAAGATACTATAGAAATATAAGACCTTTTGACAAACTTGGAATCTCCAAGCCAAGGATAAAAAGTGAGATTTCCATTTAACATTTTTTTTTCTATTTTTCCAAACACCAATTTCAAACTTCTCTCAATGAGGGGTCTACAGAAAAGGGGATACCCAAATATCTTGACAAGCACGAAGAGGAAATGAATCAAAAGATATTACAGTGTCCCATAGAAATTGCTCATATAAATTCTAGTTCATTTTGATATTCTGATTCATTGCCATCATATCCTCAACTTTTTCTAGAACATCAAATCGATTACTTGAATTCCCCTTAGGTAAATCCTTTTTTGATAGATAATCGTCTTCCATTTATTGTGAGATATTATAGGAACAAATCCATTTGAGTCAAATTGATTTGTAGTAATTGGGGCTTTTCTTTTGGCATTTCCATTTGCATTTACCCTAGGAGTACCTTGTTGGCAACAAGGAGTCTAAGAGATATATTTTGGATAAAATCTTTGAAGATGCCCATAATCATGACAAAGATGGCATTTGAATGGAAGGGATTCATAATTCACTTGTTAAATCTAATTCATATCCCCCAATTGAATTTCTAAACAATTAGGCAAAGGGTTATTGAGATCAATCTCCATATAAATATAGGCATAAATGGTAACCTTTCTCTCAAGCCTCTATTTATAAGGGTCACAAGGTTTCCCAAGAATAACAACTATAGAATGAATAATATCAAATCTCTAGAATTCCTCGAGTAGCTTAAGGAGATGAACCCAAATTAGAATCTGAGAGGGAAACTCTTGTATTGGATCAAATCGAACATGTTGAATCTTGATATACAAACTCACTTGATTATGAAAATATGACCCTCCTTAAAAAGCATGATGTCTATTAGCCATTTTAGTATATACTACAAAGAAAAAACGATTTGCTCAACCATAACAGCATTCAAATCTCCCTCAGGTTGTTGTGCATTATGAACCCAATTTTTCAAGAAAGGCAAAGTGACTCAAAAACCCATGATACAAATCAATATATCTTTTTGATAAATAGGTACATCGCCAACAATAATTTCAATATTAATGATCACAATTTATCATTTAGCACTATTTTTGAAATACCCATTCAATCTAGGATTGTTCTTCAATTTTGAAGAGCATCTAACATCATTGATAGCTTCCAAAAGAAAATTAATATGCTAAGATGTCAAACTCTCATCCATTCTAACCATATATTTGAAGGAGACGGGTAAGGGTCCACTTGGACCCCCTTTAAAACTATCCATTACAAAATGTGTGCCAACACCACACAATAATCCAAAAGGAAAAAAAGATAAGTTAAAAGGTAAGAAAGAATTTCCGCAACCTAGCATAGCTGGCCCATATGCAGCCCTCTGTCTCTCATACTCATGCCTAGGCTTAGGAATGTACAACAAAACAAAAAACCCACCAAATGAAATCTAAAAAGGTGACTAAACTCAAACACAAGCTTGCAAATGTATTCTAGAACATGCACAAGAAGAACAAGCACAATTTTTTTTTTAAAAACCTCAACCTGCCACACCTCACTTCCTAGATCACCAAATCAATTCTTCCAATCAAAATCTAAAATTAAGTATATTTATATATTACATTTATTTACATATTTCAACATTTATTATTTGAGAGTATATTCAACCCACAAAACATCACAAAATATATGTTATTTAATATCAGTTGATATATGCTTATTCATATGCATATGCATCTTCTCATACAACATGCATACGTGTCATAATCATTACCGCTCATCATTTGATCATAAACCAATACAACTGATTCACCAAACTTCATCGGTTAGGGTTTAGCATATCAACAGGTAGGGTTTACCGGTTGATCTCACTTCGTCTCTAGTAATATCGGTTTCCTTCACAAGCTCACTTACTAGTTGGAAAACAACATTATTACAACATCATTACCGGTTATAATTGACATTAATGACAACATAAAAATCCATCAATGCAATCTTCATGCAAATGCCAACAAATCTTAATGTTAAATCTAGTTCCAATAGGAAACTTAAAGTTGAAGAATGTTTTCTTAAGAAGAGAAAAAGTTCCTATCTACCTCTTAGGAATGGAAAATCTCTTTTTAAGAGAATCCACTCCTCAAGCCTGCCATTATATAAAATCTATCTAAAATCATTAGTACCTTTTAAAGCCCAATTAGAAGTAGAACAACCTTGAGCTAAAGCCAAATTCTTATTGTTCGAATGGAGGTTCAAATAAAATGGATATGAAATCCAATACAACATTTTTTTTTCTTGAGAAAGAATCCTTATTAGTAATCAGATAATTAACATTTCCCCAAGCCTTCCATATACTACCAAAAGCTTTGGAGTGAAAAAGAGAGACAACAAATTTGCTAAACAACAGATCATGAGGATGCAAACCAACCTACAATTTACCTTTTTTGGTTTGGATAATGAGATATTGTTCATAAAAAGAATTTTCCAAGGTTCTTTATCATCAAAAGATTATAAAATCCACTTCACCGCAAGTGTATTATCATGCCACCTTCGATTTTTGCACCCAACACCACCCAACCACCTAGGGAAACAACATCACTTCTAACTAACAACAAGCCAACCCTTTCTTAGAAGTCTTTCCATCTAACTAAAGAAAGTCTTTAATCATTTTTTTATCTTATCAAATTGATAACTACTGAATAACCATGCTAAAGCATAGAAGATACTATAGAAATATAAGACTTTCTGACAAACTTGGAATCTCCAAGCCCAGGATAAAAAGTGAGATTTCCATTTGACAATTTTTTTTTCTATTTTTCCAAACAACCAATTTCACATTTCTCTCAATGAGGGGTCTACAGAAAAGGGGATACCCAAATATCTTGACAAGCATGAAGAGGAAATGAATCAAAAGATATTACAGTGTCTTGTAGAAATGGCTCATACAAATTCTAGTTCATTTTGATATTTTGATTCCTTGCCATCATATCCTCAAATCTTTCTAGAACATCAAATCGATTACTTGAATTCCCCTTAGGTAAATCCTTTTTTGATAGAGAACCATCTTCCCTTTATTGTGAGATATTATAGGAACAAATCCATTTTGAGTCAAATTGATTTGTAGTAATTGGGGCTTTTCTTTTGGCATTTCCATTTGCATTTACCCTAGGAGTACCTTGTTGGCAACAAGGAGTCTAAGAGATACATTTTGGATAAAATCTTTGAAGATGCCCATAATCATGACAAAGATGGCATTTGAATGGAAGGGATTCATAATTCACTTGTTAAATCTAATTCATATCCCCCAATTGAATTTCTAAACAATTAGGCAAAAAGTTATTGAGATCAATCTCCATATAAATATAGGCACAAATGGTAACCTTTCTCTCAAGCCTCTATTTAGAAGGGTCACAAGGTTTCCCAAGAATAACAACTATAGAATGAATAATATCAAATCTCCAGAATTCCCCGAGTAGCCTAAGGAGATGAACCCAAATAAGAATTTGAGAGGGAAACTCTTGTATTGGATCAAATCGAACATGTTGAATCTTGATAAACAAAATCACTTGATTATGAAAATATGACCCTCCTTAAAAAGCATGATGTCTATTAGCCATTTTAGTATATACTACAAAGAAAAAACGATTTGCTCAACCATAACAACCTTCAAATCTCCCTCAGGTTGTTGTGCATTATGAACCCAATTTTTCAAGAAAGGCAAGGTGACTCAAAAACCCATGAACATACAAATCAATGCATCTTTTTGATAAATAGGTACATCACCAACAATAATTTCAAGATTAATGACCACAATTGATCATTTAGCACTCTTTTTCAAATACCCATTCAATCTAGGATTGTTCTTCAATTTTGAAGAGCATCTAACATCATTGATAGCTTCCAAAAGAAAATTAACATCATTAACATGCTAAGATGTCAAACTCTCATCCATTCTAACCACATCTTTGAAGGAGACAGGTAAGGGTCCACTTGGACCCCCTTTAAAACTATCCATTACAAAATGTGCACCAACACCACACAATAATCCAAAAGGGAAAAAAGATAAGATAAAAGGTAAGAAAGAATTTCCGCAACCTAGCATAACAGGCCCACATGCAACCCTTTGTCTCTCATACTTATGCCTAGGCTTAGGAATGTACAACAAAACAAAAAACCCACCAAATGAAATCCAACATGGTGACTAAACTCAAACAAGCTTGCAAATGCATTCTAGAACATGCACAAGAAGAACAAGCACAAAAAATTAAAAAAAAACCTCAACCTGCCACACCTCACTTCCTAAATCGCCAAATCAATTCTTCCGGTCAAAATCTAAAATTAAGTATATTTATATATTACATTTATTTGCATATTTCAACATTTATTATTTGAGAGTATATTCAACCCACAAAACATCACAAAATATTTTTTATTTAATATCAGTTGATATATGCTTATTCATATACATCTTCTTGCAAAAAGTCTTCATCTATAAATGTTGTTTTAAAGTAAGAACCATATTAATTTGATATCATATATCCTACAATAATTATTGGTGGTAGTTGTCTTCTAGCCTTGCATTCTAACCCCCGCAATTTTTCTAGCAAGAATGAGTGTAGTGTTCTCTTCATCATCATTCATGTTTTGTGGAAATTAGAATAAGAGAATTTCTATTATTTTTATTTCTCTTTGGTTATAATAGAGAAATTTAGTGAATCTTAAGTATTTCAAAATCTTTGGAGGCTTGATATCATATCGTCACTAGTCATCCTTATGATGGGGTTTTACATATTGATAGGAATTTTTTTTTATGTTGAAGCATGGAAAATGTACAAACAAAAACAATATCATTATAAGATTATTTTTAGATTAGTTGTGTATATTTTTATATAAATATTTTAGATCACATGAAAACAAAGTGGAACATTGAATATGATGTGAAACATTATGCAAAATCATACACAACAAATCTAAAAGAAATCTTATTTCAAAATGGATTGTGAAAAATTGATACCAAACAATATTGTTGTAGGTTAGACTGCAAAATTGAGAGGTTCAACTTGAACTGCAAGGGAAGTTCAACAATAATACGCATGGAAGTGAGAGGGAACTCGCATGATTGATGGCAAAGATTATGCTCTCAAAGGAATCAATGTAACCTTATTAGTTTAATGACAAACACCAGACTAAACAGCCTATTGGACAAAAAAACATCCTCTTTTTCGTATAAGAGCTCCTCTTCTTAATTTTGACAAGGAAGCTGGCTAAAACTTTTCTGCGATTTTTTGCATGAAGGCATTGACATTCTGAAAATCTATTTTGATCCATGAAGAATCAAATCCAAAGTGCCCATATTCTTCACCAATTTCTTTTGCCACAGCTCTGAATGCAAGCCCAAACAGATTACCAAAGTGAGCACCCAAAACAGGCCTCTGGCTCACACCCACAAGAAGAACATTCTTACTCCTAGGAAATGGACAGGCACACACCAGAGGCTTGGTCTTTGTCCCCTTCTCCCTCAATGCATCAATCACAAAGTGGCAAAACCTTATCAGAGCTTGAGGATAGCACATCAAACTCACATCCCCTGAATCCTCAAGCCTAATCCACCTGAATCCTCTTGTGCTCTTGATAAAACCCCTCTTAGTCATGGCAAAGCTTCCCTGCCTAAAAATGGAGCTCTGAACAGCAACACCCATCTTTAATCCCTTCTCTAGTTCCCCCAAATTGCTCAAAGAAAGGCAAGAACATGCTAACCAGAACTGCTCTGAAATGGATTTCTTGCTCTCATCTCTCCATGACTCTATTAGAGCAGTCACTCCACATACAAAATCAGCAGCACAGATCTGAGATGTATAGCCATGGTGCCTTTGGAAGCTTCTGTAGTAGAGATCATTAAGCCCATACTGTGAAGAGAACTTCTCAATCTCCAGCTTGAGTCTCTTCTTGGAATCCCTACTCATGTACCTGAACTTCTGCTGTGATTCTGTCAGAGGAATACCCATCTGTGCAAGCAGCAACTTCATTCTTTTCATTCCATTCTCACTCCATGTCTTGAGCTTTGTTGCAACATAGGGTGAGCATTGCATTGAATCAAACAGATTCCACTCTCTCAGAAGCACAACCTTAGGTTCCTCTTGGTATGTTATTCTGCAATGATCTGGAGCCCTGACCTTTGTACCATCCTTGAGAGTAGCAGAAGTTACCATTTCTAAATGCCCTGCACTGTTCACATGCTGTTCAAGTTCCATAACCCCAGATATATATCTTTCATTTGTGATTCTGTCATGGACAAACTGATCAGTCAGAGAAACACATGCCAACCAAAGCAACTCATCAGTGTTGGTGTGGGTCAAGTAAGCCATGTCAAACATCAACATCCCAGAAGGCCTACCATAAAATTTGCCTGATCTGTAATACTTGCTCCTGCATTTCTTCAACAATTTCATTGCTGCAATATCATCTTCTCCACTTTCGCCCAATCTCCTCCTCTTGCTGGTTCTATTCTCCTCTTCATCACTGTCATCAGAGTCATCACTCTCACTATCATCTCCTTCCTCATCATCATCACTGTCAAAAGCTGCAGTATTTGCCAGAGCAGAGACATCAAAATCATAAGCCAAATCCCCATGATTCTCATCTTCTCGAGTATAGAGCACAATTACATTCTTATTAAGTTTATGGAGATTGTGCAAGTGAATTGGGCGATGGCTATCTATGACAAACATCCTAATTTTGGGACCCAACTTAAAAAATCTTCTTAAATCCTCTGAACTTCCACAATTTATGAGCAAAACAGCCAGTGGGTCATTCTGTGAAATCAATTTTTTGCCCGCTAATTCAATCAGATCTTCAAATGATGAAACTGGAAAGCATGAATATCTGAGGCCATCTTTTGCACAAATTGAGATTATAATCTTGAGTGCACAGAGTGAATCTGCATCTGTTGTTGATGGGTATATGTGCAAAGGGTAATGGGATATAGCTGTTCGTGCAGCAGCCCTAAGCTTCTTATAGAATTCGCTTATACTAGTTTCTCTTACCATGGCTGCCCGTGTATCAGGACACTACAATGTATATTCATGTTTCTCTCCATTTGATTTGCATGGCGCCTGCAAAAGATTATAAGGATATAATTTCCAAGAGTTATGTTTTACCAAACGGCATATCGTATAGTTAACATGAAAATCATTCTTTGCTTATCCCATTTAACATTAATATCTCTAAGAAATTCATTATTGCCGTTAGGTTTAACTATTTATAGATGTTTTATTTTCAAATATTTCACTTTATTTACAGAAACTATTTGATGTGGGATACATTTAGTTTAATTTGAAAAACCAAAAGAATAGGTATAATATTTTCACATTTTATAATAGTATTTGAAATTGTGTTTGAATCTTATTGTATTGTTAATCTTTTGAATCATATTTTCTAGTTTCTAATTTGAAAGATGAATACATTTGCAATTTTAAAGCAATTCTCAATATAAGTAAAGGTTAAGTCTTATAAGTCTTATAATATTTTATGAATGGGTATTAACAATATTATTCAAATATTTTTTTTGGAAATCAAATAAATAAGGTTGTTTTCATACTTTCAGAATTGAATAGGGTGTGTTCTTAAATAGAATTCTCTAGTAAACATAATATGTTTCTTCTGTAGGATTTGATAAGTGTAATAATTTCAACAAGCATTACGAGTTGATAAAATTAGGGTTTTGGTTATTTTTAATTAGATTTGACACTAACTCAATTAAAAATATAAACTAATATTTAGCTCTAACAATTCAATTTGTTTTAATATTAACTCCTAGTGTGACAAATTTTTTGATTCATCCAGAGTTTATAAAATATTAATTACTCAAAGTTTATAAAATAAAGAAATCTTTTATAGAACTTTTGAGCTCAAAATAAAGTGAATATTATTTTAACCAAAAGACAAGTATAGAAAACAACAACAATTGTAATAGTACCTAGTACAATGAGTATAATAGTAGTAAGAATAATTGAAAATACACAAGGATTTGCAAACATCAACCTATCCATGCACTTAATAGAATGTGAGTCATGGTCAATTAAGCTTAAATTATCAAAAAGAAAGGGGAAAATGACTTCTATTTTTAACATGAATTTATTGAAAACATGGCATCACAAAAAGGGGCCTGTTGGAGCCCTAATTTTTCATAACAATACCCATGACATGATCATCAAGATTTTGTGTTTAAAGTGGTGAAATGTTGAAGCTACAAAAGTTTTATTTTACCTAAAATAGTGTAGTGTCATAAAATTGTAACTTCTGTAATTTTAACCAAATTTTAGGTCCTCACCTCAGCGACGACATCTTCTTCCCCAACCAAGACCTATTTCTGCATTTTCACCCTTGACCCCTTCCTGTTTGAGCCCTGAGATAGCCTCAGGACCCTATCTGGGCCCCAAGATAGGGCAAGACAGGGGCATGGCGCCCCTGTCCCCCCTAGGACAAGGGTGTGGCGCCCCTTTCCCACCCTCTTAGGGTGGCCCCAAGATAGGTCCCCTTAGCCCCATTTGCACTTCAGGATCCTAGATATCCTCGATGTTAGCCTTTTATGAGATGAATTAATCTTCAAGAGGCATGTATAAAAGGGAGTTGGTTTTCTCATTTGCATAAGGAGGAATGTGAGGTGAAATTCAAGCGAAGGAGATAAACAATCATAGGCGAAGATATACATCATCAAGCATTCAAGTCTTCTTCATTCATCCATTGGAGCAATATATTTCAACATTCATTTGCAAGCATGTATGTGTGTTAGGTTTTTGTCATGTTACATGCCATTTCATGCAACACTTGTGATTACATTCAAGAAGCAAAGCAATCATCATCAACAAGTTGCAGATCTACAAGGTATACATTTCTATTGTTTACATTCAAGTATTTGCAATTAATTTTTTTCAAGGTTGAATCCTCAACTGAGGTTTGATTGAGGCAAACCCCTATCCACAACCCATTTTCCTTTCTTTTATGTGTGTAGGTTGCAAGTGCACAACTATAATTGTAGGTTTAAGATTCATTTGAAGAGATAGAAGAACCCTTTTCATTTTGCGGATTTTGTGGAGGACCATGTACATTCCCGCCACGGTCCCAACAATTTTTCTCCAAATTTGCAGGGCAGATCCATATCAGTCTAATTATCTCAGATAAAAAGTTATAGCACGATCCCGAACTGGTAGCTCCTCATTTCACTCATTTTCTCTCTCTTTTCCACGTGGTCAACAAGTCAACTTTCTCATTTACAAAAGAGGGTAAATCACACTTCAACCACTTGCAATCCACTCAGAATTTACATCCTTGTTTCCCTCAGATTTGGATCTAGTGGATTCAACCCCTCTTTTGAATGTAAAGTTCCTTTCCAAGTGAAAATCATCCTAGTGACTTCCTTTCTCTCTCCTAGGTGGGGAGTCACTAGGATCCCAATTTTCCACTTTACATTTTGGTGAACCTGACGTCTTACACATTAATTCTGATTTCTCATTATTAGATCTGATTAATTGCAATTTGGATTTCAAATTTTCATTTCCAAGTTTGATCTTTTTATAAATTTTAGAGGTTAATTGCCTAAAAACCCTAATTTTTCATTTTAAGGAAATTAAGCTTGTGAAGTGTAACATTTTAATTGTTTCTTTCAGATCTGATTTCTATTTCAAAATTGCAATTCAACTCTATCTCTTTATTTTGAAAATTTATTGGTTAAATCATAAAACCCTAATTTTTAATATCTTTCAATTTTCGATCTTTGACTACAAATTCAACCAATCTAGACATCTCCAAATCAACTATTTTTTTGGATTCCGCAATAATATCATAATACCTATCATCCCTAAAAATTTTGAAAACATTTGGTCGGACCATGTGCGCTTTCGCCACAATCCTCAGCTTTTTTCCTGAAATTTTGGGAGACGGAATTGACTGTGTTTTTCTACTTAAATCTAGAAAATTGGCATACTTTATCAATTTTAACACCCTCTAAGGTTGAACACAAATTCAAATTTCACAAATTCAAATTCAAATTTCAAAATTCAAGTATCAAATTTGTAGTTCAAATTCCATTTTCCCTCCTTTATTAAATTTTCTATGCATGTATGGGGTGAACATTATTCTTGTTTGATCATCAATGAATATGGAGTTCTTATCTTATTTTGCTAATTCAATTTAGAGTTACATTAAATATATTCATGATGTTTCCTTTCATGCATATGATGATAATTTAGTTCTCTCTTTCATTCATAGCTATGATTTACCCTCTCCCAAAATTGATCTCATTAACGAGGGCACATTGGTGCAAAAAGGGAATGTGGATACTTTTTTCAAAGATCTCCCTCCTAAAAATGAATTTTTGGAGAATTGGGTTCCTTCTTATCCTAAAAAGTATCTCCCTCATAAGGATTATTTGGTGCAAGAGGATGATATTATGGCTACTTATCCTAGTGATACCATTGATACCATACCTTCTTTTCATGATCTTCCCTCTAAAGATGAAGCATTAATTACATATGATAGTCCTTTTTCTAATGAGTGTCTTAAACATAAATATGCCTTAGAGAAAGAGGATGATATTACTTCTTATCATAATGCTCTCTCTCCCAAAAATCAAGAGCCTAACAAAAATCAAATCAATTCCATTCATGTTCCTAGGAAACCATAAATTCTTCCCGATTATCATGTTGTGCCTTACACATATACTAATGAGGTAATTGATGGGAACATAAGTGAAGCATCATATGCTTTCTTGGCTCCTATAATCCTCTCTTCAATTCACTAAAATACCTCATCTCCTACCAAAGAAGTTCCTAAAGAAGAACTCTTAGAGGATGATTGGGGGTCCTTAGATTTCACTCCTACCTTTTCTAGCAAGTCTAAGATGCCTGAATTTGATTGGGCCTCTTTACACTTCAATCCGATTCCCCCTAAGAGTGAAACTTCTTTTGAACATACACATTGATGAAATGGAAAAATGTTTGAATGTGAGTGACAAAGTCATGATAAATCACACTTTCCTTTGTCCACATTTTCTTCTCCACTATCTTGTAAATCTACAGCTTCTTATTCTAATTTTGAGTTACAAAAAGAACATGTGTTGACCAATCTTCTAAATTCCAAATTCATATCTCCTCTTTATTCTAAATGAAGAAGAAAACATAAACAACATTCTCAAACTTCTTCTTTTTGTAAATATCATCAAAACCATGGCCATTCATTCTACTAATGAGTGTCAAGCTTTGAAAACACAAATACAACATTGCATTGATTCAAGAATTTTAAAAATAACATCTGATAATGAATGGCATATTCATCATGATCATTTAAAATAACATTCAAATTCCTATTATGTTGCTCCTTACTATGTGACATAATTAGCCTACCTATTGGGGGCTCTTTGTCATTCATGGTGGTACAATTTCAGGTGCAATCATACTTAGTGAGCAACATAATAGCCTATTTATTCTTGCCTCTATGCTTGGGGGGAAATAATATTCCTTTTCCTCTTTCTAAGGTTTCACTATTTTCTTTATGGAGTGCATTATTCATAAACTTGATGTCCTTTCTTGCATGGAGTTTTCCTTCATGCGAGCACATGTTTGTTCTGTGCTTAAGATATTTTCCTTGCTTGATACAATACATCTATTATGAACAATCTCTCCTTAGAAAACATTTGTGAACCTTCCTCTTCTTTCTCTCTCTTTGCAAATTACCTCTTCTATTGTGTTATTCATAAACTTGATGTCCTTTCTTGCATGGAGTTTTCCTTCATGCGAGCGCATGTTTGTTCCATGAGGGATCTTCTCCTTGCTTGAAATGGTACGTCTCTTATGAATAATCTCTATTTAGAGGACTTTTGTGAACCTCCTTCTTCTTCCTTTCTCTTTTAAAATTACCTCTTCTATTGGGTTATTCATAACTTGATTCCCTTTCTTGAATGGAGTTATCCTTCATGCGAGCGCATGGCTGTTCCTTGGTTAGGATGTATTCCTTTCTTGAAACGGTACATCTTTTATTAGAAATATCTCTCTAGAAGTTGTGTAATTCTTCTCATTGTCCTATGCTTGGGGGGGAATGATCTCTTTCCCTCTCTCTTTATCTAAGGATCCACCTTTCCCTATTGTGTGGATGGTGTGAGATTTATTACTTGATGTCATTCCTTATGTGAAATTGTTGGTTGTTTTCTCAAAGATTCTCTCTTATACAAGAGGTGTCAGTCCTTGACTACAACCTCTTTTCACACTAGGTAATGTACATCTATGATAAATTCACCCATCCTTCTCAGGGCTAAAGGTGATTCATCCTTCATCGAGAATCCCTTTCACCTAGGAATAGGAGGAAGGATTATATTCTTGTTTTATTCTTTTCTTTGTGCTAGAAGATGTTATATTTGTCTAAGACAACTCCTCTTAGGGGTAGATATCTTTTTAACAAATATCTCTTCTCCTCTAAGGATCACCTTTACACTTACAACAAGATATCTCTTTTCAACTATCTTATCCTTGCTTGAAGAGTATTCCTTCTCTTGCTTGGATTTATGACATTGTTACATAACAGATATCTTCGTTGTGTTGAAGGTAGGTATCCTTGTTCTACTTTCCTTAAGATATCAACATCAACCTATGTTAACATCTTAAGGGGGGAACCCACACTGCTCCTTTGTACTATACTTCTCTCATGCATTGCACAGTGAGGCATTTGGAACCAGAGGGAAGCCTCTTAGAGCAAGATGTCGTCACTTTTTAGAGTGAGTAATTCTCGGAACCAGAGCATGGTCTCTTAGAGCGAGATGACGCCACTTTTCTTTTATGTGGGGTGATTAGTCTTGGAACCAGAGCACAGGCTCTTAGAGAATGATGTCACACCTTTCTTTACACATGTATTATATATTTTATACAGGTTGTAGCATACTAGGGCATAGACTCCTATGAGGAGCTTAGAACCTCACTTGCACAAACACGCACTGGAGGTTGGGTGGAACTAACGGTGTTCCCACTCTCCTCCCTTACATGGATCACCTAGATAGGCTCTAGGGGTAAGATTTTCCATTTCCTTCTCTCCATGGATCACCTAGTTTTAAGGGAGAGACATCCATGGTTTCTTTCTTCTTCGCCTTTCTTCTCATGGATCACTAGAGAGTGTATTCATGTCCTCTCTCTTCTTCCTCTCATGAACTCAATAGTTTTACTATTGATGGTTCATGGATGATGTCAGCTTTTCTCTTTTATGTGATCACTCATGTTTATGTGATGGCATTGGTCTTTGTGTCTTGATTAGTTGTTGAGATATCTGAGTATTGAGGTCTCTTCGGCTAGTTGGTTTTTCATCTTGTGTCTTGTCTTAACGTGTGTCTTTTGCGCTTTGTCTTTGTTTTGTGTGCTCTTGCATATGTTTGAGTGAGTTAAGATCCTAAGATTGGGGTCTTGGTTCCTTGAGATTAGTGACATCTTATACTCCTTGTGATCTTGCTCCGCATCTCTCATCTTCATCTCTCTCTTTCTTCTGCTTTACCAACAGTAGTGGCATAAGCCATACTCCCGCTAAAGTGGGAGATAAATGTAGTGTCATAAAATTGCACCTCTTACCATTTTAACCATATTTTAGGTCCTCACATTGGTGATGACATCTTCTTCCCCAACCAAGACCTATTTTTGTATTTTCACCCTTGACATCTTCTTGTTTGAGCCTTGAGATAGCCTTAGGACCTTGTCTGGGCCCCAAGATAGGGCAGGATAGGGGCGTGACACCCCTGTCTCCCCTAGGAAAAGGGCATGGTTCCCCTATCCCCCTTGGATAGGGGTGTGGCGCCCCTATCCCACCCTCTTAGGGTGGCCCCAAGATAGGTCCCCCCGACCCCATCTGCACTTCGGGATCCTAAATCTCCCCGATGTAGGCCTTTTTTGAGATGAAATAATCTTCAAAAGGCATGTATAAAAGGGAGTTGATTTTCTCATTTTCATGAGGAATGGGAGGCAAAATTCAAGCAAAGGAGATAAGCAAGCATAGGCGAAGATATACATCATTAAGCATTCAAGCATTTGAGTCTTCTTTGTTCATCCATTGGAGCAATATGTTTCAACATTCATTTGCAAGAATGTATGTGTGTTAGGTTTTTGTCATGTTACATGCCATTTCATGCAACACTTGTGATTACATTCAAGAAGAAAAACAATCATCATCAACAAGTTGCAGATCTACAAGGTATACATTTATATTGTTTACATTCAAGCATTTGCAATTACTTTCTTTCAAGGTTGATTCCTTAACCAGGGTTTGACCGAGGAAAACCTCTATCCACAACCCCTTTTCCTCTATTTTATGTGTTTAGGTTGCAAGTGGGCAACTGTAATTGCGGGCTTGGGCTTCATTTGTAGAGACAAAAGAACCCTTTTGTTTTGCGGATTTTGTGGAGGACCATGTACATTCCTGCCATGGTCCTGACGACTTTTCTCCAAATTTGCAAGGCAGATCCGTATCGGTCTAATTAGCTTAGATTCGAAGTTACAGTGCAATCCCAAACTGGTAGCTCCTCATTTCACTCATTTTCTCTCTCTTTACCAAATGGTTAACAGGTCAACTTTACCATTTACAAAAGAGGGTAAATCACACTTCAACCACTTGCAATCCACTCAAAATTCACATCCTTGTTTCCCTTGGATTTGGATCTAGCGGATTCAACCCCTCTTTTGAATGTAAAGTTCCTTTCCAAGTGAAAATCATCCTAGTGGCTTCCTTTCTCTCTCCTAGGTGGGGAGTCATTAGGATCCAATTTTCCACTTTACACATAGAATCCCACATATTGTCTCCATTATGCCCTAATGATATGTGAAAAATTCTTGATAAGTCCAAGAAAGATTAGTAAGATAACCTCACTAAGAAAACATTTCATGTCTATATCAGAATAGTTATTCTGATATGATAAATCAATGTTAGATACTGATATCGGGATAGCTAACCCGGTCCAATGGATCAGTGTTGAACATGAACATCGAGATAGCAACGCCAAACTTGAAGTCTTGATTGCCTATCAGAATAGCCATCAAAGGTGAACAAACAATATTTTGTAGTACCGATATAAAAAAATATCTTGACACACACATTTATGGATACATCATGTCGATACAAGTCTTGTCAGAATAGTATATGAGATCGAGGTAAGTTTAAAGAGTTATCTAGATGATGCAAGTTATCCCAATGAAATAGAATACAAGAGGGTGCATTATGCAGGCCCATCAGAATAAGTTATGAAGTCGGAATAGCACATCGACAGGGTTCTAATTACTAAAACTATCTTGATGGTGAATAAATAGAATGATATCAAGAGAATTATCCTGATTATGCACTTATGACCGATGAATTGACATCGGTAAAACTTATGGCGATAAAGGAAAATGAAGATGATACCCCTATCGGTATAACCTAATGAGATCAGGATAATGGATCATCTATGATCCGATAGAACAACTCATCTCGAAAATGATTATATGAAGTGACATCAGAATAGTTACTCTGATAGCACACTCTTGACTAGACTACTTGTATCAGAATAACTCATAGCGAAAGGTGGAATCAAAGGTGAAAATCTTCATCTGGATAACTTGTGAAGTTGAGTATACAATTTTTTGGTATGCCGATAGTTAAAACAATCCCAATGAGAACCTGAAGACTAAAATCACACTAGTAACAACTCATCGGTATAACCAATGCTAAAATGACGAAAAAGAAAGACAATTTCCAACAACAACAAAGCAAAAAGGTGCCAAGCTAGAAGAGATGACGAATGAATCAAAGGGATGTAACCCTAATATATAATATTTATATGTAAAACATTAGAAGATTTTGGGGGAGGGGATTAGAAAAATTTGTAAAAAGATATTAAAAAAATAGATTTGTAAAATATCATCAGATGGAAATAAATAAAATACAGTCAGTGTTCCTTCTTCTCCATTGTGTTGTAGTAAATTTCTCTTCAGATCAGTTCTCTGCTATAACCATTTGAAGTAAGTGGTTATTATCTTAAATCCTTGTTTGAAGATTTTATGTTATAATTGCAAGTTAGAAAAATATAGAGTGCATTTGAGACAAAAGGCGACTATTTGCATTTTATTCTGATTGGTCTTTCAATGAGAGTTAAATTCAATCAGACTAACTATAATTGAAGACATCTAATTGTAACATTGAGGGTTAGGTAATTGACAAATCCATCCAAGGGAGGATTTAAAACTTATCTTTCAGAGCTATGCATAGGGTTTGCAAGTGAATGACTCTATTTCCCAAAAGAAATAAGGCACTAGTCTAAGTACATACAAATTTCAATTCAAACCACTTATTCACATTTTTCAGTTTCATTTTTATGTTAGTAGGAGATATAAGTAGAAGTTAGAAGGAAGGATAGTTTAGGAATCAGAAAGTAAGAACTAGATTAGAGAAAAAATAATCAGTTAAAGAAGATCACCAAGAGAGTAGGAGGAATAAGATAATTAGTTTATCCCAAAGACATATGCCACTTTGAGATAAACAACAAAAGTAGAAGATACAGTGTGAAATCTGCTATAAAAAGCACCAAGCTGGAGAGTCAGTTGGTGAGAAGGTACACCTACCTAGGTTTTGCAAAGCCTGAAGTCAGGGAGTTAGCAACCTCAAAAGGTACACTCTATTAGTTGGCCAAATCAACTGGAATATTTGATCATTGAGCAAGGCATACTCACAGAATTTTCCAATCTATTGATCTGAGGACCAACAAATTGGTGACTTCATTGGGGAACGATTACAAAATCTTTGGTCACCATTGGGAGACTCAAAAATATTATAAATCTAAAGTTTATTTCAGAGGATTTGTTGCAATTGATAAAAGGAAATTTGTTGTGGAGAAGAACTCAGAGGGAGAGAAAAGAAATTTGTCCTCCGTGAAGGAGGTGGTGACTCTATAAAAACTATTAATTAAGAAATTAATTACTACAACAATTTGGCATCCAAAATGTACCAATACCCATATTCTTATGAAGCTCTATGTTCAGGGTTACAACATACACATCAACAATGGCAACCACAACCACAAAAATAAAGATATATTCCTGAAAGATACAATCCATTAGATTTTAGTAATGTTCCTAAGTGCTCAGAAAAGCTTCTCTATGAGATTAAAAAATATATGTCGAGGTTCCATGGAGAGGAAAGTGAATAAGCGATTAGGCATTTGAAAGCATTTTACTGGTTTATTGAAACTTTTGAGATTTACTCAAAAGAATTGATCATGAAACTATTCGTGATGACACGGGAAGATGTTGTAGAGCATATTTTTAGGTTGTCCCCGTAAAGAATATCATCATGGGAGGAACTTGAATGGTGATTCATAGAGGAGTTTTATGGCATCATTAAAGAAAATGTATCTGTCATCCATCCCTCAGTCCATTCTCCATAATGTTCTACATTTTATAATCAGATTCAAGAAAATCATTATATTGATCCTTCGATACATACTAGTGCATTCTTCAACATAAGGAAAAAGGGAGGTGAATCTATAAACAGATTAATTGGTAGAGTGATGACAACTTATTTGCAAATACCTGATGATATAAGGCCTGATATATCTACACTTACAAAATTATTCATGAGGGAATGCGGACCTGATAATTTGCAATTAGCGTGTTCGATTTCTATGGAGATGAACAAGGCATTACATGATGTGCGTGAGAAGAGAAATATCAACATAAGAGATGCAAATGAATGGGAGAATCAGTTATCCCTTTGGAAGGCCCATTTCATGAGGAAACAATCGATGATATTCACAATTGGGAGTCAGAACTTGAAGAAATTGTTGCTAACATTGATGAAGAAGAATGTACCAGTTATGAGGGAAGTGAGGAAGCATCCATACCTGAAAGTTATGAGGACACTTTTCCAGAAACAAAGGCATGTATCAGTAACAAAGAAGAAGAAGAATATCCACTCAGTAGTAAGCAAATTTCAGATCTTCTGGACAGAGAGTATCAGAGAAATGTAGCAAAGGCAAAAGAGGTGTATCATGGACAGTGGATAAAATGTGCACATACACCTGGAAATAGCTTCAAATTTTTTTCATGCACTTTTTTATTTCACAAAGACATGTGTACTTTTTTATTTCACAAAGACACCGCAAATGCAGAAGAGAAAGTAGAGACATTCCATCAATGTCTATGAAACCATCTTCATGGGTTGAGAAAAAATATTTTTCATCTACATCAAACAATGGTGATGTCTTATAAGTGTTGTAAATATGATTGTCATGGATATCAACTCTTTGGTCTAGAAATTGTTCGGTTATGTATGGAGTAGTCCAATTGTATACATAATATATGGATAGATGTTTTCCGGTCTATTTGAAGATGTTATAGATGGAAAATATTGTTATCATGTTGTGTTTCTAGAGAATGTGTAACTGTTATTTGGTTTGACTATGTTAGATGATTAAGTGCTACTTGTCTATATTCAAAGTTTATGCAGTTTTAGGATGTTGCAGAGGAAGGTGTTGCATTCCTCATATTTCTAGTACTCTAAGTTGGTATTTGTTGGTATTATGGATGTGTTGCATTGGTTTTGTCATTGATGTCAACACCTATCAACACTTGTCAACACTTATCAACACTGGAGATCTTTGGTTATGTTCACCGACATGTTCAGTGACTTATGCATAGTCACTGGTATTTGGTTCACCGACAGGTTATATTGTTCACTAGCACTGAGGATGATCTGTTATCATCTGGAGATTACTTGGTTATGTTGAAGACATAGTTTGGACACTTGGTTTTGGTGATTTGGTTATTGGCCTAATCAAGTTTGCATATTTGATGTTACTGGCAAATAGGTCTAGGCTATGGACCAGCAAGCGTTATCTATTCTAGATCAGCATGACATGTTATGGAGATGATTTATTGATTGGGTATTATTGTAAATGCATTGAGTCGACATGATGCATCACATATTGATTCATTTGTAATTGATTTAATTGTAATATTCTTAGTGAGCCGACCTACACATTTGGTCTTAGGTTTTGGTATATATGTAAGATCTCATTTGTGAGATTATGTAGAAGGTGTGGAAAAGGATTGTAATAAGGTATATGCGAATATAAGCATAGCTATACACGCAAACATCATTTGAAGATTCAAGGAAGGTATGAAGAAGATAATCAGAGCTTAACCGGTACTAAATCTAGCATATGAAGATGCTATTTTGAGCAGTACATTATCATTGAATTTAACCATCCAATTGTAGTCAGTGTGACTCCCATTTTGTGATTGAGTAGTGAGCTCTAGGCAGTTTCCTTTTTTGCAAGTGCAGACCCCATTTGTACACACATACTATCTACAGTAGTATCATCTGATTGTGGGTAAGGTTTCCCATCGTGGTTTTTCCCCTTACAAGGTTTCCATGTACAAATATCTATGCTATATGTTGTGGATGTTATTTGACTTTTTGTTTCATGCATTAAACTTTACCGGCACTGTTATTAATTGTTAAACTGTTGGTTAAGTTATATTTGGGTTGAAATTATTAGACAACTGATTCACCCCCCCCTCTTTGTTGCCTCTGGGTCCTAACAATTGGTATAAGAGATAAGTCCTCTTCTTGCAGAAGTTTAACAGCTTGAGGAGATTCTATGACAACTAACTATTTTAGGAAGGACGGTCCAAAGCTTGATGGAACTAACTATGGTATATGGGATCAGAATGGAGACACATCTAAATTGCATGGGAAGAGACATATGGGATGTTATAAAGAATGGCTATGTTGGTCCTACACAGAGTCAACCTAATCCACCAAACTTGGCTAAAGATCAGGAGAATGATTGCAAAGCAAGAGAAGCACTTTTGAGCACATTGTTAGATTAGAAAATCATGGGATTATCAGAACGATCTACTGCTAAAGCTATTTGGGACAGATTGGAGACATTGAATGAAGGTGATACCACTGTCAAAATTGCAAAACTGGAATGTTTCCGAGTCAGGTATGAAAATTTGAAAATGGAAGAAGATGAAAGGATTTCTGCTTTTATGGAAAGAGTTAATGAAATTGTTTTGGGTATGCAATGTTGAGGAGGATCCTTAAGTGAAGATGAGTTTGTTTCTAAATTTTTAAGAGCATTGACACCAGCATACAAAATGAAACTAACTGCTATGAATGAATTGAGAACAATGCTTAATACATCAGTATCTAGAGATACCTTGGTTGGAAAAATTTCATCTTTTGAACTTGAGGAATTTGGTCCTGTTGCTACAATTAAGAGAGATTTAGCTTTCAAAGCATCATCATCTGCAACATCATCATCATCATCATCTAAGAAATCTGATTGGAAATCACTTTATGCAAGAGAGCTTGAAGAAATCAGAAGAGAGAATGAAGAATTGGAAGAGCTTGAAGCACTATTTGTAAGAAAAATGCCTAAAGGTCCAGTTGGAAGTAAGTATGAAGGTAAAGCACCATTTAAAATGTTTTAACTACAATAAAATTGGTCATATGGAGTCTAGGTGTCCTGATAGACATGCAAGATTGAAAGAAGAAGCTAAAAGAACATATAAGCCTAACCCTGAATATCAGAGATACAGATTTAAGAAGGATAGAGACAAAACATGTCACTATGTTGATGAAGGAGTTATTGATGATTCTGATGAAGAACCGACAAACAATGGATGGGATTTTGTTGCTATAATAGAAGATCAACTGACACCTACTGTACAACTGGTAGAGGAGGCCCTAGCAGCTAAAATTGAAGAAAAGGATGAATGGATCATTGATTCTAGATGTTCACATCATATGATTGGTGATAAAAGTAAATTCTTAACCTTTTAGGAATACAATGGAGGTCTAGTAAGATTTGGGGATGACAAAGCTTGTTTGATCAGAGGAAAAGGCGCTATATCTTTTGATGGTAAGCACAATACTGACAACGTTTATTATGTTCAAGGTTTGAAGCATAATCTTTTGAGTGTTGGTCAATTAGTTGAAAAGGGATTTCAGTTACAATTCAAGAATGGTAAATGCAAAATCATGAATAGAACTGGTTTGGAAATTGCAACCGGTAATCAAACTAGAGGTAATACCTTTCACTTGAATAACAATGAGAAGACATGATTGATTGCACATATTGATGAAAGTTGGTTATGACATAAAAGACTTTGTCATGTAATTTTTGATTGCATTCTGAAGATCAGTACTACTAAGGTAGTAAGGGATTTACCTAAGATTGTAAAACCTCACAATTCGGTATGTAAGGAATGCCAATTTGGAAAGAAAGTTAGAGCAACTTTTAAGAGTATTCCAGAGAAATCCAATAATGTTCTTGATTTAATTCAAACTGATTTATGTGGTCCAACAAAAACTAGAAGTTTACAAGGAGATAGATATTTTATGCTAATCATTGATGATTATTCTAGAATGTGTTGGGTTACCTTTCGCAGGGAGAAATCAGAAGCTTTTGGGATATTCAAACTATTCAAGGTAATGGTAGAGAATGAAACCGGTAAGAAAATCAAATGTTTAAGATCAGATCAAGGAGGTGAATTCACATCTAAAGAATTTAAAACATTCTATGAAGTGAATGGAATCAGAAGACAGTTATCAGCACCTCGGACACCCCAAAAAATGGAGTTGTGGAAAGGAAGAACAAAACTATTTTGTATGCAGCTAGAAGCATGATATCGGAAGCAAACCTACCTCATGTGTATTGGAGAGAAGCAGTCAATACAACGGTTTACACATTCAACAGATTTCACATCAAAGGTGAAACCAGTAAGACCCCTCATGAGCAATGGTTTGGTAATACTCCTACTCTTAAATATTTCAGAATATTTGGAAGCAAATGTTATATTAGGAGAGATGATTATATTGGTAAATTTGATCCTAGAAGTGATGAAGGAATATTTCTTGGTTATTCATCTAAGAGCAAGGCATATAGATGTTTTAATAAGAGATTGCAGAAAATCATCGAGAGTGCAAATGTGAAGATTGATGAACAGCTTAGAGGTAATTCAAGATCCATGGACTCTGAACTGACAGTTGAGATAATCACAAGTGAACCTACACCTAATACACCAGTATAGAATATTGATCTAGTCACACCAGCATCATCTGAGAATTCCACAATGACTAAAAAACAACAACAAGTAAATACACCCAAGTATGTAAGATTGAATCACTCTGAAAGTCAGATAATTGGGAATAAGTATCAAGGTGTAATGACTAGAGGAAGACTGGCAAATGAAGAGGTATGCCTAATTTCTCAAATTGAACCAACATCAGTTAATGAGGCATGTGAAGACAAACATTGGATTAAAGCTATGGAAGATGAATTGGAACAAATTGAAAAGAATAACACATGGACATTGGTTCCCTGGCCTAAAAACACAAATGTCATTGGAACTAAATGGGTATTCAGAAATAAACTCAATGAAGATGGTAAGGTAATCAGAAATAAAGCAAGATTAGTGTGTAAGGGATATTCATAGAAAGAGGGAATTGATTACAATGAAACATGTGCACCAGTAGCTATAATTAAGGCAATCAGACTATTTATAGCATTTGCAACACACAAGAACTATAAAGTATATCAAATGGATGTTAAATGTGCATTTTTGAATGGTGATCTTGAAGAGGAAGTTTACATTGAACAACCTGGTGGATTTTCTTTGATAGATGACAAAGATATGGTTTGCAGGTTAAGAAAAGCTTTATATGGATTGAAGCAAGATCCTATAGCTTGGTATGCTAGATTGGACAAATATCTTTTGAAGCTTGGTTACACTTGTATGCGGGAAAAGCGGTTCAATGAAACTTAAATTGTGAAAATATTCAAAGACTTGCCCACACACCCATGGGACTCTCGATGCAAGTTATGGAGCTATGAGGACTATCTCAACTTCCCAAGGATAGTGCCATGGTTCTGTATCTCACAAGGTCCCTCAAGCCAATGCCTTTGCTCTCAGATCATTGAGCAAAGTGACTTAGGGATGACAAATGCAAGAATGAGGGATACTTTAGATCAAATTTAGTATGAATGCATCCTATTTATGCATGATTCTAACAAATGAACTAAACTAGATGATAAGATGACAAGGTTAGTAAAAATACTATCCTAACATGATATACTAGTTCAATGATTTAATCTAAGATGATAGAAATACTCTAAAATGATTATTAGATTTATTTCTATTACAAAGAGATGCTAAATGCTTGCTAAATTTGAGTATAAGTATGATGCTAAAGACTTGGATCCTAAAATGGAGGGATGAGGAGCTCTATTTATAGAAGAAACAGGGAAATGGATGGTTAGGATTGAAGGATATTATCAAGTGTCGGGATTTAAGGATATTATCAAGGGTCAGGATTGAAAGTTATCAATCCATGTTTACAATTCTCACCAATGAAATGATGACAATTGTCAACATAAGACTACTTGAGAGGAGATGTAAGAAGCATTAAATGCTTGAGCTGACCTCATAGTTACCCTAGGAGGTAAGGGTTAAGGTTAGGTTAGGGTTATCGACTGGCTAAAGCTTTTACCCAAAGGGTAAACTCTTGTGCAAGGGTTAAGGAGATAACCATGGTCAAAGCAATGAATGCTTGATGAGACCCCTGGGTTAGATGAGGGTTGAGTTAGGTAAAAAGTCTCTAACCATTCCACAAAGGGTTAGTTAACCATTAATGGTTTGAAAGACTTTGGGGACAAATTTGTAAGAGTCCTTCCAAATTTGGGGGTATTCAACAAGTTAGCTTGTTGAAGGCATAAAGGCTTTAATGCCTTTGTAAGACTTTACTCCAAATTTGAGAAGTGACCTCCTCAAATTTAGGGAAAGGGGATAATTGAAGGGTTTAGGTTAATTTATTAGGATTAGAGGGATTCTAGAAGAATTTAGGAAGAGGGTTAGGAGGCAAGTGAGAGATGTAGGAAAATGCAAGTGGGTGAGGGATAATAGGATTTAATTAAAATAAATTGCTTTATTTTAATTTGATTGCAAGTGGGGGATTTAAATAAATTAGATTTATTTATTTGGGGTGAACTATTTATTTAAATGTAAATTTAATTAAAAGTAGAGAGAAGGGATTTAATTAAATAAAATGATTTATTCAATTAAATGACATAAAAGGCTTAAGTGAATTTAAATAAATAAATTAAATAATTTATTTAATTAAATAGAGGAATGTGGATGATTTAATTAAATTAGATTTAACTAAATAGAGGAATGAGAATAAAATGAACATTAAATATTCATTTAGGAATATGGTCATTTTTATACGTCTACATTTTGCCCCTCTTTGAAGTGACGTGTGTGCACATGTTGATTCAAAGAAAATTGATGTGTCGTCAAAATTTGATCATGATCAGTGTGATGTTGTGTATCGAGATGTTCATATCGTGCCCCAGATTTGATAAATGAAGTTCCAGATTTGATAAATGATGTTGATAATGCCCCCTCGGAAGATGAATCAAAAATTTTGAAAATTTGATTTGATTTTGATAATTGTTGATAAATTTCTTTGCATTTTAAAATTTTGTCTATGTGGAATGCATTAATTTGATTCATCTCTCGATAATGATGTTTGTTAGAGTTAGAAGTGAGACCTCGAGCAATTTACATGTTCCACCACGTAACCCTAATTTCTGTTTACCCTATAAAAAGATAAAAAGTGGTTTTATTTGTATCATTTGTGCTTGCTGACTTTGGAGAAAGTGACCCTTGGAGAGAAAGACAAAATTCTGATTCCCCATGCTTCTCATCGATTCGAGCACGTTCGGCGGTATTGGAGGTCTGCCATGTATGGACCACCGGTAAGTCATCGATTCTTGCTTTTTGTTTTGTCATTTTTGGGCATGTTTTCCAAATTTTCATGCGGATTTTAATAGTTTAGCGTGTAGGGTACGTAACCTAGTGCATACGATAAAAAGGGTAGCGCGTCCAGTTTTAGAAACTAGGGCAGCATTCAGGTTGGGTTGGGTAGCACATAGGTAGGTTAGGATAGTGCATCAAAGTTTTTTAGCACAATGGGTTAATAGGCTAGCGCGTAGTGGGCACAGGGTAATGCATAGGTAATACCTAGCGCATACGGTCGATAGGGGTTTGCATGGGTATTTTAGGCTAGCGTGTAGGGTTAGGGTTGCAGTGCAGAGGTGGATTAGGATAGCGCATAGATAGAGTTTAGTGCATAGGGTGTTTTAGGTGGCGTAAAGCTAGATCAAGGTAGCGCATAGGTGCATTTTAGCACTTAGGGTGTATTTGGTAGCACATGGTGGATTTTGGGTAGCGCATGGTGAGCAACGTAGCAAGTGGATAAAAGTTTTTAGCGCATAGATAGAAAATATTGGGGAAAATAGGATTTTGTGAGGGATGATGAGATAGTTGGGGGTAAGTAGGTGTTTGCCAGTTTTGTCGAGATGGGTGCGATAGTCAATCTGCATGCCTGCTGTTGGTGTTTTGATAAATTGTCCAATATGAGTTTTGATATGGATTATTGATATGGATTTGATAGATAACTTGATTCAGTTTTCAATGTTTCAAGTTGATGTTGATTTGAAGTTGATATAGATTTGATGTGGATTTTGATATGGATGTTTGATATGAACTTGATTTGATATTCAGTGTTTCAAGGTAACATGAATGTGGAACTTGAGTTGTTTTTCAAGTTGATATGGATGTGAAACTTGAGTTATTTTTCAAGCTGATATGGATGTGAAACCTGAGTTGTTTTTCAAGTTGATATGGATGTGAAACTTGAGTTGTTTTTCAAGTTGATATGGATGTGAAACTTGAGTTGTTTTTCAAGTGGATATGGATGTGATAGATAACTTGATTTAATTTTCAATGTTTCAAGTTGATGTGGATTTGATGTTGATTTGGATTGGATATGATGTGAAACTTGATTTGATCTTCAATGTTTCAAGTTGATATGAATTTGATTTCAATATGAATTTTGATTTGATGAGGAAACTAATATTGGACATGCTTTGCTTGTGACAGGAGTGACTTGGGTTTGTGCAGTCATGAGAGCGATTTTCGAGATCATGGTCTTTGATACCATGACTGAGACAGAGACATTATTGAGAGATGTGGACTATCCTCTTTATTAGAGATGCCCTGATATATCATTAACCGGGGTTTGTTGACAACTTTGGCCGAGAGGTGGTATAGTGACACCAACACCCTTCATTTGGTGACAGGTGAGATTACAGTGACACCAGAGGATTGCTACCAGATTTTGCAAATTCCCGTGGTAGGTGCTCTTTTGCCATATGAGCAAACTGAGGAGGGTGGTATAGAGGCTCTTTGCTAGATTCTGTAGGATGATATGATTTGCGGTTATGAGATCCCCTGGTAGGAGTTCATTGATTTGGATTATGCTCCTCTACCATTAGTGCTGGCAAGATTTATAAGTGGCTTCTTATGTCCCAACCATAGGTCGAAGGGATTGGAAGTGGGATGGGGATTGGTCTTGGAGGACATGGTGACATAGGGTCGCTGGTTTGCATGGGGGTCTGCTATGTTGGCCCACTTATAGAGGGACTTGCATCAGGTGGTGTACTTGGGATATAGTAGTTTATCAGCTGGGGTTACCTTGCTATAGGTGTGGGTGTGGGAGCACATTCCCACAACAAGACCACTTGCAAACAGGGCTAGGCCAGTTGGACGAGCCTATGCATATGGGTATATAGGGATAGTTGTCTAGCATAAGTTGGGCAAACTAGAGCACTGGAGGAGGGTACTTGATGATATCGATACGGTTGTTTGGAGACTGTATATGGAGTGCAAGGTGTGGGTGGAGGAAGGGATGGAGATGCCCTATGTCTATATGTCCCAATTTTTGATAGGGAAAACACCCTTTGTTATTGAGAGATTTCTACACAACCGAGTTTTGTGGTAGTATGGATGACAATAGGGGATACCATAGGGAGCATGACTATATGCTCGATGGAAGAAGGATGTGCTAGAGTGGGGACCGACCATTGATAGTGTTGCGGCGGTTGAGGAGTATATGCACCTAGTCGACCAGATATGGGACTATGCCTATGGGGTGGTGGATGCAGGCATGACTGAGGAGTTCACAGCACTGTTTGCAGCTCATGTGGTGGCCAGGATATCAGATCCAGTGGAGATGATTCCCGCTTTTGATGATGATGAGGATGAGCAGCCCGAGAGGCTAGGGAGACGGTGAGAGGAGGGAGGTGGGGATGGTGGAGGTGATGATGGTGGAGGAGGTGGCCGAGGTCGGCAAAAAGATAGATTTGGGAGAGGAGATTGGGGGAGGAGAGGAGACAGAGGTGGGGCTGGTGGGGATAGAGGGATATGGGTTGAGAGAGTAGTATGGTGGGCAGTGGGGGATAGAGGCAGAGGAGGTTTGGCATTTGGAGCTGAGGGTGGTGGGCGAGCAGGGGATGTGATAGCAGATGTGGGTGGGACAGATGATTTTAGACGACCTACCCAGAGGAGGAGGTCAGATGTTTTACCCCCACCAGCACCGATGACAGGGAGAGGGATAGGGTACCATGACACAGGTACCCCTCCAAATTTGGATTCCCACTCATTGAGAGGATGCTCAGATTAGATCCTTATAGTTGTCAGTGCAGCATCTCCAGACACAGTTATTGGCGCATCAACGTCAGATTACTCAGCTTACCGCAGAGCGAGATACAAAGAGAGAGCGTTGGGGTTGAGTAGAGGAGTTTGCAGCGAGATTGCAGAGAGCGACATCAGGTGCCCTGATGTGAGACACATTAAGGGAGATACAACACACTAACATGGCAGTTATATGAGGACCTAGTCCCTAGAGAGCAGAGGGCCCCTAGCTTTAGTGCTATTCGGTCATCTCGAAGTTAGTCAGGGATAGAGAGTAGAGGTGTGACTAGGCCACCTCGACATGATCCGCTTGGAGATCTAGGTGCTGGGACATCTATTGTAAGACCATCACCCTCAGGAGATAGTCATACTTGAGAGACCTTGTCTCTATTGTACTTTGATCATTTGTTGTATTTTGGGACAGACATGACATTTTTTGTATATTTGATCATTTTTGAGATATATATATATATATATATGACATCGTTTTCTTTGATCCACATGTGATGTGTTAGATGGATGATGCTTTATATATGATCTTGATGATTCTATGATGATGTTGCAATGTTTAGATAGATGCATGTGAATTGATAGTTGATGCATGATGGATGATGTATGAGAAGATGTATGATATTGATAATGATGTGAGATGCAACTAATTGTAAAATAATATGCAACTAATTGTAAAATAATATGCAACTAATTGTAAAATGATATGTAGCTAATTGATCATCCTCATTCTTTCATTTGTCATTCCTGTATAGTCACATGTTGTTTCTTTCTTTGTGGTTATCATCATTGAGCATTGATTTGTTGGGATATGTTGAAAATTTATACAAGCATAATGGTATAATTGAACCATAATGACCTAAGAAAAATTTACATGATTTTTGATTTTGCAAGATGGCACAAGTGTCGAGGTATAGTTAAACCAGGATGACCTGAGTGTGGCTTGGGTATAAACAAACAAGATTAAACCAGTTGTATGTGCAAAGTGGAACCATGTCTTTAGTGATATGCTTTAATCACGTCTCGAGACAAGTATTTGTGTAGTACAAGTGATCGCCTCACAAACAGAAAACTAAAAAATGTTGGAGTCCCAATTACTTTCTCTAGCTCAATGCATTGTTGAGAAAATTTAGAAGATCCAATAGTTCAAAAGTGTAAAAATAGTCAAAAAATTCATGCAAGAATGCAAACATTTTATACTTTAGAAAATCATCCATCTTGTGTTGTGAATCTGTTACGTGAATTCATGTTTGGTTCGCTTGTTTGTTTGTTTGTTTGTTTGCTGGAAATGATGCTCTTAGTCTACTGCAAATTTTGACTTAGGATGGAATGTTGATCAATGTTGCCCCTAGCTAAATTTACCTCTTGACATGGATATTTACAGTGATTACTAAGCCATGGTGGGATATAATGAAATGATTTTTGATAGAAACAAGGACAGTGACTATGCTAAGTATGTCCTGGATAATGCTATGTTGATAAAGTGTTGGGTGATGGCTAGTAGAGTTGGCTTGTGGACATAAAAGTTCTTTAGCATAGATAGATAGAGGAGCCATCCTCTCACAATAGCGCCTGTTTGCCAGGTTTTCATCAGTTGTTTTTATTGCACCTTTTTATTTGCTTTTTCTGATTTTTTTATTTTTTTTATTTTTTGTTGTTTTTGGATTTTCTAACTTTTCTGTGCATTAGACTGCTCAAGTATAGTACTTCTTCAAATGGATGTTGTTAGTTGGTTCATCAAGCACATCTCCTTTTGAATTTGTTAGCTAATAGGTGCCTGATCCATAGGCTGATATGATGACTTAGGGACCTAACCAGTTAGGTTCAAACTTTCCTTTCTTTTCTTGATCCTGTTGATTCCTGAGATTTTATTTGAGTACTAGATCACCAATTTTAAAAATCCTAGGGATGACCTTGTGATTGTAGCTTCGACACATGCATTGGTGATATGCTTTGAGGTGAGTATAGGCATGTTGTCGCTTTTCATCTAGAAGTTCTAGCTCTTGTAGCCGGTTTACTCGATACTCTTCATCTGGAATAAGGCCTTTCAAAGATACTCTTAGAGATGGGATTTTGACCTCCAGGGGTAAAATTGCTTTTGATCCATACACCAATGAATATGGCGTAGCTCCTGTAGGTGTACGGATGCTAGTTCTGTATGCCCAAAGTGCTAGATTGAGTTGCATGTGCCAATCTTTTTCTGCATCATTCACTGTTTTCTTGAGGATTTTCAATATTGTTTTGTTGGATGCCTTAGCTTGACCATTCCCTTGTGGGTATTAAGGTGTAGAGAAACGATGTTGGATTTTGAGTTGTTCACATAGTTCTCACACATCCTAGTTTTTGAAAGGTCATCCATTATTTGTGATGATGGAACTTGGAATGCCATATCTGCAGATCAGATAATTAAGAATGAAAGAAGCAATTTGTTTTCTAGTCACAGTGGTCATGGGGATTGCTTCAATCCATTTATTAAAGTATTCTGTTGTAGTGATAATGAACTTATGTCCATTCGAAGATGAAGGGTGTATTTTGCCGACTAAGTCTAGTCCCCACTGGCAAAAGGGCCAAGATGTTGTGAATGGTTGCAGTTCCTGTGCTAGTGCATGTATAAGATTGCCATGGATTTGGCATTTAGGACATTTCAAAATCCTTTTCCATAGTCGGCCAGTAATATCCCATTCGTAGAAGCTTTTTAGCAAGAGTAGGACCACTAGAATGTGTGCCATAGATACCTTCGTGAATATGTTGTAAAGAAGAGTCAGATTCATTACAATCAAGGAAATAAAGGAGAGTACCATCTAGACCTCGATGGTAAAGAGTATCAGCAGTGAGGGTATAACGAGCGGCTTGCCGGATAAAATGATAAGAATCCTTTTGCATTGTCGGCCAGTAATATCCCATTCGTAGAAGCTTTTTAGCAAGAGTAGGACCACTGGAATGTGTGCCATAGATACCTTCATGAATATGTTGTAAAGAAGAGTCAAATTCATTACAATCAAGGCAATGAAGGAGAGTACCATCTAGACCTCGATGGTAAAGAGTATCAACAGTGAGGCTATAACGGGCAGCTTGCCAGATAAAGTTGCATTTTTTATTCTGAGATAGGTCAATGGGTAGGGTATTGGTTTTGAGAAGGTCGTATATTGTTCTGTATAATGGAGAATCAGAACCAGTTAAGACATAGATAACATGGGATGCAGAATTGTCATAGGCAGGGGAAAACATTTTCTCTACCAGAAACTCGTAACGACTCTATTATTCTAGAATTTGTAGTAGTGAAGTGATAGTAGCCATTGCATCGGCTGCTCTATTGTCCAACCTTGGTATTTGGTCAAAGTTGATGTGTACAAAATACTGTTTGAAATCATCCACCATTCGTTTGTATGGTAAAAGCTTGTCATCTTTCGTCTGATAGTTATTGTTGATTTGATTATGACTAGTTGTAAATCTCCGTAGACTTTCAATTTTGTGATTCTCCATTCCACATCCATTTTGATCCCTGTAACCAGTGCCTCATATTCAACAATGTTATTTGTGCATGGAAACATGAGCTTATATGATCTTGGTATGGTGTGTCCTTCAGGAGTGATGAATAGAATGCCAGCGCCTGAGCCATGTTGAGTGTAGGATCCATCAAAGTATAGGGTCCATTTCTTGGTGGAGATAGCCAGAACATCCCTATCTAGAAATTCGATCTCCCTTGGTTGTTTATCTGGTAGTGGTGCATTAGCTAATTGATCTGCAATTACCTGTCCTTTGATAGCTCATCGCTCTATGTAGTGGATATCAAATTCGCTGAGAATCATTACCCATTTAGCCAATTTGTCTATGAGAGTTTCTTTGATGAGCAAGTATTTTAGAGGATCAATTTTTTCTATTAGCTTGATTGTGTGAGCTAGCATGTAGTGTCGGAACTTTTGAGAAGCAAATACTACTGTTAAACAAGCCTTCTCAATAAATGTATAATTGAGCTCATATCCATTCAAAGTTCTACTGATATAATAAATAGCTCTTTCTTTTCCTTCCTGATTTTCTTGTGCTAATGGTGCCCCAATGATATGTCTATTGTTGATATGTAGAGAATAAGTGGCTTCCTTGCTATTGGTGGTACTAGAACTAGTGGGTTAATTAGATATTGCTTGATTTGATAGAATGATTTTGCACATTTGGCTTCCCATCTGAAGGGTACATTCTTATGTAGCAAATGATTGAATGGTATACTTTTATCTGCTAGTTGAGCGATGAATTGCCTGATTGACTAGAGCCATCCTTGCAAGGATCCGAGTTAATTGATGTTCTTAGGTGGTGGCATCTCCATGATGGCTTGTACCTTTGCTGGATCTACTAGTAACATAGATAGATAATAGCTCTTGAATTTTAATGTGTTTATCCTCTTGCATAGCTGACAGTCTTCTAGCATCTAACATGCTATACAACTCAGCCAGTATCTGGTTTTCTATTTCTATTAAGGATTACTTATAAATATCCAAGTATAATAGGACTGCTTCCTCTACCTCTCTTTTTTCATCCTCCTCTAAGTGATCCTAGTAAAATTGAAAATTCTTTAGTATGCCATCTTTAGTGATTTCATCTACTAATCCTGCACAAGTTTTAGGTGGAACCTTACCAGAATCAATGTCATCCTTCTTCTTTCTCTTTGTAGTATTAGATGCAATTGTAGGTGTAGCTTTAGGTGCTTTCTTTTGTGCTGGTATTTTGGTTGTAACCTTCCTAACCGGTTGCTTCTTAGTTTCTACCTTTGTTTCCTCTGGTTTCTTCCTAACAACCCTATTAAATGCCAATGGTGTGTCATCCTCTAATTTTGATTCTGCAGTAACAGGCTCAATATGAACTTGAGGATCCTTCCTCTTTTTGCCTTTCTCTGGAACAACATCAATTAGTGCTTTGATGTCCTTTGAGACCTTCTGCACAAATTTGCTTTCTTTTTCTTCCCATATCTCTCTTTTCTTCTGGTTGAACTCTGTTTCAACCTCTTGCATTTTTTGTTGTGCAGTACCACAGGGCTTCTCTACCTCATCTATTTGTGCATCAATCAACATTTTTGCCTAGGCATCAAGAATCTGTGCATCCACCTCATAGCCAATTTCTTCAATCCAAATCTTTCGGGGCTTAACTGCTTCCATGAGTGTCTCATCCTTTTTTACCATGAAGCATATGTTAGTAGAATATTTTTCTACAATATGCTCAGGTACCCTTACCCTAGACCTCATATATTTTTGGAATGCCTTAAAATATCCCTATACCTTATCATCTCTCTAGCTTCCTAAAGCAGCAATTGACTATTTCAATCATCTCCCTATTAGGATGTCAAAAGCCCATTGTCTCTTACCAGAACCAGGTGTATGATTCAGGAAATATAACATCAAGCAAACTATCAAGTTGCCATACCAGAATTTACCCTTCTTTTCACCCTTAATCTTCCCTAGATTTATCAACAACTCATCAAGCATCCAACGACATAGATCTAATTTCACATTCTCTCTCATCATTTTGTATGTAACCAAAATGCATGAACTAGAAACAAAATTCAGTCAGTTTGACTAAGTTACCTTATACGTGATGATCATGCTACCAAATTAGTGTCATCCTTCTGCACAAGTTTTAGGTGGAACCTTACCAAAATCAGTATCATCCTTCTTCTTTCTCTTTGCAGTATCAGATGTAGTTGTAGGTGTAGCTTTAGGTGCTTTCTTTTGTGCTGCTATTTTGGTTGTAACCTTCCTAACTGGTTGCTTCTTAGTTTATGCCTTTGTTTCCTCTAGTTTTTTCCTAACAACCCTTTTAAATGCCAATGGTGTGTCATCCTCTGATTTTGATTCTATAGTAATAGGCGAAATATGAACTTGAGGATCCTTCCTCTTTCTACCTTTCTTCGGGACAACATCAATTAGTGCTTTGATGTCCTTTGAGACCTTCTGCACAAATTTTCTTTCTTTTCCTTCCTATTTCTCTCTTTTCTTCCGGTTGAACTCTGTTTCAACCTCTTGCATTTTCTATTGTGCAGTACCACAGGGATTCTCTGTCTCATCTATTGGTGCATCAATCAACATTTTTGCATAGGCATCAAGAATTTGTGCATCCACCTCATAGCCCATTTCTTCAATCTAAATATTTTGGGGTTTAACTGCTTCCATGAGTGTCTCATCCTTCTTTACCATGAAGCATATGTTGGTAGAATATTTTCCTACAATATGCTTAGGTACCCTTACCCTAGACCTCATAGATTTTTGGATTGCCTTAAAATATGCCCATACCTTATCATCTCTCTGGCTTCCTAAAGCAGCAATTGACTATTTCAATTGTGTCCCTACTGTGATGTCAAAAGTGTTAGGATTTCCACAGATACTAAGAGGGGGGGGTGAATCAGTATCTAATCGGTTAGAGCAATTTTTTAACTTCAAACATGCATAACATATTAATACAGTATACCGATAAACAGAAAGTAATGCAATAAATAGAGATAACAACAACCACATGAAAACCACACCATAACACAATATTTTAATGAGGAAACCCGATGTGGGAAAAACCTCGGTGGGATTTGTGACCCACAATATTCACTTACTGGCCAATAAGAGAATATTACTGCTACAATAGGGGCCTGCACATGCTGGAAGGCCAAGTGCCTAGAGCTCACTGCTCAAATACAAAATAGGAAGTCTCACTAACTTACAAAATGGATTATATAAATTTAGTGTCTTGTACTGCTTCAAAATAGCATCTATAATGCCAGATCCAGTACCGGTTTCTACTCTGCTTCTTACATAAACCCTTAACCTATAATTCACATAATAGGTCTGCCTTATTACCTTCCTTTTCTCTCTCTAAAAATGTTCTACAATGATCTCTTATATATATGAGTCATTTTACAATGTTTCCAAGTTGTCTTATAATGATTTTACAATAATAAACAAAATATATCACAACAAAAATCATGTCGGCCTCTATGCCGGTATGCTTCCTTTTACTGCTGGTTCCAGTGTTCTGAGTGCCAGTGTAGAGTCTGATCTTGCTAGTGCCGGTGGAATGCCTTGCCGGTGTCATGGGATTGTAAGGTTGTTATCAATGACAAAACCTTTAATCACCTACAATGTCTCATTGGAGTGTGCATTTGCCAACAATCTCCCCCTTTGGCATTGATGGCAACACTCATGAGAAAATTCAAAAAGTGTAGTCCAAAAATATGTTACCAAAAATGTGTGAACCAAAAATGTGTGAACTCCCCTTGAGAAGATGAGTCTTTAGCTGATTATTTTCTCATACCACTACTCCCCCTTTGACATCAATGACAAAGGTTGTCAAAGTGTCAACAGAGTATGGTTTCCTGTCTCAACCTTGTAACCGGGTGGTTACAATTTGAAAACGATCCACCAAAACCAAATTTAGGCTTTCAAGAAACTTTTTACTATCTTTTATTGCTTCCTCTATTCTTTGAACTGTACCGATGAGGTGTTGCATTTGCTCTGCTAGTGTTTTCTATCCTTGAACTAATGCATCAGATATTTCTTTCCTTAAACATGTGAGGTAGTCCAACTTTATCCTATTCTATCTGGTCAGTCCATTCTAGCCTTTCTTTCTTATCGAGAGATTGTCTGTGATCTTTTCACACATTTTCATCCAATCTCTCGAGGGGGCATATCTTTCCCATCTTGGGGCAACTTTGTATCAGTTCATATTATCTTCTTTGAAACAACGCAACAAGCTACATTGTCTCAAAGAGGGGCAAAATGTAGACACCTAAAATTGTCCAGTCTAATTAAATAAATATTTTATTTATTTAATTATCTTAAGCCTAATTCTTCTATTAATTAAATAAATCTTTATTTATTTAATTAATGCATTTATCCTCTTCTAGCCTTATTTCTCATTTAAATAAATATATTTATTTATTTAAATTATCCTTTTTCTAAATTAAATAAATACTCTTATTTATTTAATTGATCCCACTTCTTCTATTAATTAAATGAATATTTATTTATTTAATTAATTCATTAGCCTTTTCTACCCATGACACATGTCATTCATCTCTTAATTCATACACTACCTACCCTTTCATTATTTTCTTATTTCCTTTACCTACCCTTTAATCATAGCCGACCATTTATCTTTTACACCTCTCAATCTTATCCCTCCATTTCTTATAGTTCCTTCTATATAAGGGGATGCTTCCTTCATTATCAAACCCTCACTATGCATTCAGCCCCGCTTACGACTTGACTACACTACGCTTTTGCACTTTCATATGCTATCCTACTTGCAACCACATTTCCGTTCTTTGTTGAGCTCTTGTACACATATAAAATCTGAGAGCAAATATATCAAACAAGATCAATGGAGATAGGAAGAATGGAGATTCAAACCCTATTGGACATGTGATGGTATAATCTTTGTGATTTCATTTGATTTGCATTGTCTTAGGTAATCTTCATATGTTATGGTGGATCTTTGTTGTTGTTAGGCTAGGGTTTTGTGGTTGAATTCATTTAGTCTTTCAATATTGTTTTATCCATTTTCACCATATACAAGACTTAATCTCCATTTCAGATCTTTAGCCTTACTTTTTATTTTCTCCTTTTCTCTTTCTAGCTTTAGTAACTCTTCCTCAAAACCTGTTATCTTTTGCTCAAAAATTGATAATGAATCAAATGAATTAATAAAATTGTCAGCTAGCTTATTATTTTCCTCCTGTATCTTGCACTTTTTTCTGTCTATGTCAACTGTCAAAAAGTTTGTCTTACAAGTGTCTCTGTACAAAGTTTTGAACTCCTTAAGTGTGTTGCACAGTTCCGGTAGAAGTTGTCAAACTGCCTTGTACACTTCTTTATTTGTTCCTCAAAGAATTTCTGTTTTTATTTTTCTAACCTCTCTTTGAATGCTTCTTCCTTTATTTGCTCAAATTTCACTATGTTGTCAGTAATTTACTTAGACAAAGTGTCGAGTTGACTCAAAGAATCCTTATTATCTACATTGCATTTTGGAGCTATCATCTTCAAAATTGGAATTGTGTCATCTATAGCATTATATGCCTGTGAACTACAATCTATTATTTTCTTTATAGAATCTAAAAGAACTTCAGTTACATTTGTTGATTTAAATCCTGTAGTTGAAGGGTCAACACTCTGAATTCCGTCAGTGGGAAAAATATCCTTGCTTGTAGTGACCTCTGGTAGGTCAGTCTATGTTTCCATTTCCATAAGAAAAGGTTTTTGTTGCTCTCCTATTGCCAGTGGCACTGTTTCCATATGAACCTGTTGCTGAGAGGGAGCCTCTTGCTCTATGTTACCATCTGCCGATTTTCCTTGTGTGTTATCTATTTCATTATTTACCGCTGGCTCACTAGCCATATCTGTCTTACCAGTTGTGTCCTTGTCTATCATAATGTTGACTTTCTGAGTATCAACATCAACTGTGTATAGTACCTCAGAATTAGGATTTGTATCCTCTTGTGATACATCCATACTCTCATTAGTCAGTTGATCTTCAGTTGTTGTTACCAGTGGAGTAACCAAAGGCAGTGGGGATAAATTATCTCTGTAGTCACATAAATCTGTCCACTTAATTAAATGAATACTTAGTATTTATTTGATTATTTAACCATCAATTAATAATTAATTAAATTAATATTTAATTAATTCATCTTAACCCTCTTCTCCTATTAATTAAATAAATTATTCAATTTATTTGATTTAATTCACTTAACCAAATTCAGACCATTAATTAAATAAATAAATCATATTTATTTACTTAAATATTCTCTCACATTTAAATAAATTAATATTTATTTAAATCCCCCAAAATCCCACCTCTCACATTTAAATAAATTAACATTTATTTAAATCACCTTTATCCTCTACCCACTTGCATTTTCCTACAAATGCAAGTTGCACAATTATTTTAAATAAATAATTTATTTAAATCACCATTATCCTCCACCCACTTGTATTTTCCTACAAATGCAAGTTGCACAATTATTTTAAATAAATAATTTATTTAAAATCACCTTTATCCTCCACCCACTTGTATTTTCCTACAAAAGCAAGTTGCACAACTATTTTAAATAAATTATTTATTTAAAATCCTATTTATCCTCACCCACTTGAAACCTTTAATGGTTTCCCTTAAAGTATTCAAACTTGATGGCTTTAAAGTCTTCAAACTTGATGGCTTCCTTCTATAGTCTTCTTAAGACTTTAATGGTTTTCCTTAAAGTCTTCAAGCCTTTAATGGTTTCCCTCAAAGTCTTCAAGCATTTTAATGCTTTATCTTCATTTTTCTCATTTAAATAAATTAATATTTATTTGAATATTTATCCAAATGCAAATTACACCATTTAATTGAAATAAATGATTTTATTTTAATCGAAAATACCAAAATTTCTCCCACTTGCATTTTCCTACAAAATCCACTTGCATGCCTAAACCCCTTCTAGAATTTTCTAATCACTTCTAAATAACCTAACCCCTTCTCTAAACTTTGTCACATTCCTAAGCAAAAGGGAAGTCACTTTTCAAACCCTCAAAGTCTTTGATAACCTTTAAAGGCTTTCAACCTTCAACCACTAAATGGCTCAAAGTCTTTGATAACCATTGAAGGCTTTCAACCTTCAACCACTTAATCCCCAAAGTCTCCAATAACCATTAATGGTTACTTCAAACCCTCCCACATGGTTAAAACATTTGTTTTGACTCAACCTCTACCCAACCCAAAGGTCTCATCAGGCCATTAATGCTTTGACCATGATTATCTCTTAAACATTTGCACAAAGGTTTATCCTTGGATTAACTCTTAATCCAGTGGGTAATCTTAATTTGGACTTGACCCTTAGCCTCTAGATAACCATGAGGTCTTCTCAGGCCTTTAATGTCTCCAACCTCTTCTCTCAACCCAATCCTATGTTGACACTTGTCACCATTTTATTGGTGCCAATTGTGCACATGGATCCCCAACTTTCAAACTTGGCCCTTGATTAAACCATTCAATCTTAACCCTTCATTTCCCCATTTCTTCTATAAATAGAACCCTTCTCCTCAAGCAAAAAAGAGAAGCATTAGAGTATTGTTGTTATACTGGCATTAGCATAGAGCTTTCTCATAGCATCACTATCTACACTTGCATAGCATTTGCTTATCATATTCAACTATCTTGAATCTCCATATGGCATCCATGGCTAGTGCTAAAAGCTGAGAGCTACACTCATTTGGAACTTGGAGAGGAGAGGAACAAGGGAGGAGCAACTATGAGCATCTTGATTAGCTATTTTATTCTATGTTTATATGCTTTCTATTTCATGCTTAATATCTCTCTTGATATGCCTGTTTAGGATAATCTTTTGTTGCTAACACTAACGTTTGTTTCTTGTGCTCTTGTGTGTGTTGCCATCAAACAGATTTTCTAATCCTTTTTGCAGAGCATCATTTGGTGAACCTGACGTGAATCCAAACACCAAAAAGATCAACTTTTTTTTTAACCAATAACATGTTTGAATGTTGAAAATGTCACACAGGTTGCGTTTTTGACACTGTTTTGGTGCGTTTGACATTTTTTTGGTGCTATTCACCCTATTTCAGTGCTTTTGCCTTCTCTTGTCTTTCCCTTTCTTTTAGTGCGTTTGTGTTAAATAGCGCCTCTGTTCAAACGCAGACTAGCGCTATTGTAACAAAACGTTGTACAAATCACCTTGTAACCCAAAAAAAAATAAAAAAAAATAAAAAATTAGGCTTGTAGAAGCCCACCAAATAGGCGGATTTTACTAACTATTTTTCTCTTTTGTGCAGATTTAAAATAGATTAAAAAGTAGATTTATATTTCTTACTAACTTGTTTTTGAAGTTGGTTTTAAAAAAATGAATTCACTTTTTATTTTGGTTTAAAATTAACTTCACATTTCAAATTTGGGCTTTTAAAAAAAAAAATCACACATTTGTTTGGGGCTCTTAAAAAGAATTTCATTGTTCCAAGGTAAAAAGAACCACAAACTTATACAAAACAACTTTATTACTTGCAAGTTAGGAAACAAACTTCGTTTTGGTGCTTAAAATCAACAAAACAAAATTTATTTTCTTGCATCAACTTAAAAGAAATTTACAATCAACACTTTGTTTTGGGGGCAATCTAAAAAGAACAAGCCATTTTTCCTTCAAGCTCAAAAACAATTTTACTTCAAGCAAGATGTGTTTTCAATTCAGTTGACTAGGATTTCAAAGTTCCTAGTTTACAAAATATTTTGCCTTTGAAGTTTAAAAAAACACCATGACTGTTGGAGCAACATCTCCAAATAGTTAGATCACATTGCAATGACAGATTAAAAAGAACAAGTGTTTTTCATGCTTGGCACACTTGTGCAAAGAGTTGGTCGAGTGGTCCTACTTCTAACACACACTATCCTCTCCCTTGGCTTTCGTGGTCCTAGGTGCAAGAGAAAAGTGTTAGTAACACTCAAAATTTTATCTTTTTAAGAGAGGCCTGCCAAGGGATCGATACTCTTGGGAACGACCTCGAGCGGTAAATCCTTCGAGCCACTATAGAAATCAGGTGAGAGCGAAAGCTATAGCCTTGGGTATAGCTGTTCCTACAGTGTAACTGGCCGAAAGGACAAATGGGCCCCACCACCAGTTACAAGGCTCTTAAGTGAGTCACTGCAGAATGAACTTATGTCCAAAAACATCGAACATGACTAAACACCTTTTAGTAGTAGCCCACCCGTTCTATTGATTGAGGATATTTGTGATATAATTTAGTGCAAGAGCATAGATGGTTTTGCTCCCAAGATACTCACCATACATATTTCCTTGAGTAGAAACATAGTTTTTTGAAAAGTCACTTGTGGCTTGATAAAAGTGGTGACTCCCCCATCATAGGGATCATCTATTTGTTATGCTCATGCAAGACTTAGTATATCACATCCTTACCTGCCATGATGGGATTCATAAGGTATGTAGTACCAAAGTCGAAGAAATATCAAGATGTGGGCTAAATTTATCACAACTGGCCATTTGACCTTAGGGATAAAAAGTGTTTGAAATGTGTTCGTTTTAAAGACCAAGTGCAAATTGAGCCGACTTCAGGCTTTGGAAATACACCTTAAAATACATCTAAAAGGAAGGGTCATATACAAGTCCAAAGATTGGGTTGATCTAGACCCATACTCATTTGTGCCTTTGAGGCAACATTTTGGTGTTTGTGTGCTTGCTTTGTTTTCTTGTCAAAGAAACATCAAATCAGAAAATCAATCCCAAAAACAAAGTATTCATCCAACCAAACATCTTTCAAAAACAACCAAAAACATCAAAAACAAAGTGCAAACAACAAAAGAGTCAAAATTTTTATGACCATTCTTCACATCTTGCGAAAGAAGAAGTGTCATCAGAATATCAACTTGAAAAGAAGACCATTAAGCTCAAAGGCTTTGATCAAAAGGAGGAAATTCTTCTATATCAATAGACAAATCTTTGTCTCCCATAGAGTTTTATTGCGTCACATGTGTCTCTATCTTCAAGGCAAAACAAACGAATTTGATTCTGAATCATTGAACCGCAGAGCTTTTATGCAATATAGAGCTCTGAGTTATCACAAAAACCAAGGAGGAAAGATTAATCCCAACTTCTTCCCAAATGTCTGTATCACATACAACACAGCTCGAGAAATACCACCAACACCCGAAAGGGAAGAGATAGAGTTTGTCCCATTTGTAACACAAAGTTTTTATTGAAGTTGAAAACATTTTCATCCATCATCTCACTCATACATCATCACTTCATCATCAATCTATCCCAACTCTCAAAACATTAAGAGGTTCTTGTCCCAAGTTCTCTTTTAGATATTGCTTGAAATCAAACACATCACATCACTTTTTAGATTATTTCTACATCTAGGATAAGCTCATCCTAAGAGACACATCTATGCAGGTTAAAACTAGTTCATGAGTGAATCCTCTCATTACTAGGTAGTTAAATCTGTAACACATCTCAGATTTCTCTACACCTTATCACATCAAAACTTATCAAACAAACAAGCAATTCAAAGAAGGAATTTTGGTTACATCCACCTTAAAAGTGCTAGAGATCCACATGCAACACAATTCACCAACCATCAACCTTTCATTTCATCAAAAACTCATCATTATTTTCACACAACTTCAACAACAGCTTGCAAGCAAAATGGCTCAAACCCGATCACAGTCAAGGCAACGAGAAATAGAAAGGGAAGAAGAAGAAGAGGAAAATCTCAATGAATTTCAAGAAGCACTTGGAGGAAATGCAGATGATGAAAACCCAAGTACTCCCACTCCTGCAACAATAGAAAGGGCTCAGCATAACCCTCTCTTTAACAGACTTTTTGACGAAATACTTAGGAGCAATGCGGATGCTCACTTCTTAAGACTCGCTCAAGAAGGAGAAAAACTCCCCTCTGACTTTGATCTTGCCCAATTAAGACAAGCATCAGAAAGAGAAAGTCGCCATGAAGAGGAAAGAGGTAGAGATCCCATCAGATATAACATTCCTTGAGGTAACCCACCACCTCCTCCTCCAAATGAAATGGAGATGTTGCAGCAACAAGTTGAGAATCTCGCCCAACAACTTCATAGTGGTGTCAAGACTAACCAATTCTCACTCAATGACATCTGTCCCTATCCTTTTGATAGGGATCTTTACATGCCACCATTTCCACGAGGATTCGAAACACCCAAATTCAAAAAATATAGAGGAAAGGGAGATCCTCGTGATCATGTCAAAGAATTTCATTCCGCTTGTCTTGAAGTGGCATATGAAGACACCTACCTAATGCGCCTTTTTCCCCAAAGCTTGGGAGGAACAACCACATCATGGTTTTCCCAACTACCAGGAGGCATTAGAACATTTGAGGAACTCATCCAGAAGTTTCTAGCTCATTACTCTCACAACATTGAACGCAACATTACCATGGCTGATCTGTGCAACACTAAACAAAAACTAGGTGAGCGATTCTCAGTATTCCTGCAATGATGGCATCAAATGTCTAGCAGATGTTCTCTTCAGTTACCTGAATGAGAACTAGTGGAAATATTCATTTCCAACTTAAACAAAGAAATGGAATTTCACCTGGATGTCAAAGACACAGACTCTTTTAATGATATGATCACCAAGGGTTTGAAGTGTGAAAGGGCACTTATCAAGAAGGGACTCATCAAAATCTTTAATGAACCAAAAGATGGTCCTCGCCCACGCTTCAATAGCGATAAACCAAACTTCTGGAGTAAAAACAAGAATATCATCAATGATGGGGTTGTGGATGCCAGGACTATCCAAAACGCACAACCTGTGGTTTGGTTTGCAGGACAAAATCCTCCACCTCAAAACAACACAAATGTTCCTTCTAATCAAGGTCGCATCACATCTCATGATGAACCTAGACCTTGTCAGCAAAAACAGAAATGCACATACACTCCCTTAGGGGAACCCATTGAAACAGTGTTGTGACAACTCATTTCTCAAAATATGGTCACTCTACCTAAACTATCAAACTATGAGCCTCAGGTCAAACTGGCATGGTGGAGAGATACTGAACACTGTGAATTCCATCAAGGAAGAGGACACAAGACAAGTAATTGTCACCGCTTGAAAGATCTTATTCAGGATCTTATTGACTGAGGAGAAATTGAAATTGAAGGACATGACCCAAAAACAACAAATAATGATCATCTGATGTTCAAAAATCCACTTCCATCCCAAGATCAAAGGGGTCCATCTACTTCTAGGCAAGGCACTGATACCACTGATTATACACAGGCTGCGTATAATTACACTGTAAATCACCTGTATGATGCCAATGAACAAGTTGCAACAATAACCTTCAAAAATCCCAACTCAAATTGCAATGTTGTTACACGTCGTGGCAAGGTCACCATAAAGGCAGCTCCACAAGGCACCACCTCCATCCCAAAGTAGTACAATCTTGTGGAACAATTAGATAAAATGCCTGCGCTTATATCCATTTTAGAACTACTGCGCCTATCACCATCTCATAAAACTATCTTGGATCAAGCACTCCAAGAAGTGTCAGTCCCCGCAAATCTAAATACGGACCAATTTCAAGCCATGGTTGGAAGTCTAAAGTCATCACCTTGTCTCACTTTTTCTGAAAGTGACAACTCTTCCTTCCAACAACCACATAATGCCTCACTCCACATCGAAGGATTTATTAACCAGCATAGGATCAAGCGAGTCTTGATCGATAATGGAGCAGGCCTAAATATTTGTACACTGCAGTTGGTCACAGCATTGGGATATGCGGTAGAATCAGTGGATCCTCATCAAAAGATCACAATCAAAGCCTATGACGATGCGGAGCGTTCATCCAAAGGAGCAGTGGTACTACCAATCCGAGTGGGCCCCGTGGTAAAGCACATCATTTGTCAAGTTCTGGACCTTCCTCTACCATATAATCTATTGTTAGGAAGACCTTGGATACATGCCATGCAAGCCGTTCCATCTACCTACCATCAATGTATCAAGTTCCCACATAACGGTGTAGAGATCACAATCCTGGGCGATGCAAATCCCTTTGCATTTTGCCATAATATCAGCCATCAACCAGAGATTACCGTTCCTAATAATAGAGAAGCCATTTCCTCCACATCATATATAAGTCCCGCCTCTCTTGCCAATTCAAACACCACTATACCGAAGCAAGAAAAGCTTAAGATGAAGATTGCACAGGAAGGTCTTGGGGAATACAACTTGAGTCAACTCTTTTGTGTGGGACAAATGCCCACTTCTTCTAGAACTCATGGTAAACCACACCAGGTACTCCAACAACCACTAAACATACCAGCATGTGCCTTGACGCCTTTCGTTCTTGGAAAGAGTCAAGAGGAAGAAACACAAGATGAGGACCTGGCGGAATGGATCTATAAAGATCCCATCACCACTGATATACCGCGAGTTACACTTCCTACGGACCAGTATGGCAAAGGTCTCCTCATTATGCAAAGAATGGGGTATGATGGTCAGAGTGCTTTGGGATATTGCAAATAAGGACGACATGAACCTCTACTACCAGAATTCAAACCCAAAGGTAATACAGGCCTAGGCTTTGAAAAGGAGATATTTCCTAAGCTCAAATTCAAAGGAAAACCCAACAAACCATTATGTCAGCCTACTGCCAAAAGGCCACCTTTCATCATTAAAGCAACTTCAAGCACCATCCCAACTGCCCCACTGAGGCTCAAAACCCCAACACAGCCATCACCAATGCCACTCATCCCACCAAACGAACCAGTAATCCCATCAGCAACACCATTAGCAGCAACAACTGTATCAGAACCTGCAGCAGCATCTATGGTACCAATAGTTCCAGCAGAAACCACTGAGTCAGTCTTACCGATACTCCCTATACTAGATTCCTTGATCCCCATCAATCACCTTGCAGCATTGATCACTACAAAGGTACATCGGCCAACCACACCTGCAATATTTAACTCAAAGGACATCCCAGTATGGTATAGTAATCGGATGCTGGAAAGTGATTCAGAGACTGACTCACATGAATGGGAATTTGATTCCGTGCAACTTAACACTTCAGATGAGGAAGACACATCACCACCTCCACCACGCAAAGACATCCCTATTTACGGAGAAGCACAGATAAAGACCACTTGGGTTCCTGAACTGGAAACATCTTCCACAGACCCTATGTCTCATCCTACGCCTGATTCTGACAGGGAGAGTACCATTAACAACCTTCACCATAACATCTTAACCCTCACTGATACATCTCCCGCACTTAACATAATCGATGAAGTAATGCCCATTATCCACCCTGAACTCATCGAATGGAACCAACCAAATCCCCCATGTCTTGACTTCTTCCAAAACGATGAGGCCATCATTGACTTTTTGGAATTAAGGGATAACCTACCAAGCGGGGATCACAAAGCTGGATTCGCCATAGAACTTAATAGCACAACATACTTCAGGGTGGATGCCAAACCTTTCAGCTGCAAAAATATAACAATAAAACATGGATCTTCCAGTGAAAACCACACTGTGGCACTGTTTGATCAGACAAAAGTAAAAAGAAAGAGCGTATCCAACGGTGAAAACCTCTCTGAGGCGCCTGAGGATGAAGGGTTTGACATTCTCCCTGATAGTACACAACAGGAACGATCAACAATTCTCATCGTGGAAACCAAAGAGTACAATGTGGGGACTCCTGAAAATCCTCATATCATACATCTGGCATCTCTTCTCACTCCAGAGGAACAATTTAAGTTTATAGAGTTCTTCTAGAAGCGTCAAATCAACTTTGCATGGTCATATGCAGACATGCCTAGGCTTGATCCTAATTTAGTCATGCATCACCTCACTGTCGTAGAAGGAGCCAAACCTGTCAAGCAGAAGCTTCGTAAGATGCATCCTCAAATTGCAGTACTAGTCAAAACAGAACTCAAGAAACTCCTAGATGTTGGTTTCATTAGACCAATCGATTATGCAGAATGGATATCCAACATTGTTCCTATCGGCAAACCAAAAGGGGGCATCCGCATTTGTACTGACTTCAGAGATCTGAATAAGGCATGTCCTAAGGATGACTTCCCCCTACCAAATATCGACATCATAGTGGATCTGACAGCAGGACATGCCATGCTTTCACTCATGGATGGCTTTTCAGGATACAATCAAATAAAGATCACACCAGAGGACCAACATAAGACAACCTTCACATGTCCATGGGGCACATATTGCTTGAATGTAATGCCTTTTGGTCTAAAGAATGCAGGAGCGACCTATCAAAGAGCAATGACCACCATCTTCCATGACATGATGCATACTATGATGGAAGATTATGTGGATGACTTACTAGCAAAATCACTCACTAGAGAAGGTCATTTGGACATATTAGAGAGAATCTTTGATAGACTGGAACAATATCATGTTTGACTCAACCCAAAGAAATGTGTCTTTGGAGTAACCTCCGGGAAGCTTCTAGGATACATTGTCTCAAGCAAAGGTATTGAGGTCGACCCAGCAAAGGTAAAAGCAATCATGGACATGCCACCTCCAAAGAATATTAGTCAGCTAAGGACACTACAAGGACGGCTTCAATCCATCCAAAGATTCATTGCACAACTGGCTGATAAGTGTCACCCATTTACACATCTGCTACACAAGAACATCCGCTTTTAGTGGGATGTCCGATGCCAGCAAGCATTTCAGACGCTTCAAAACTATCTCATGAATCCACCATTGTTGATGCCACCAGATCCAAGTAGACCATTGTTACTCTATATCTCGGCAACAAGTACAGCATTAGGTGTATTACTGGCACAACATAATGCAGAAGGAAAAGAGTGTGCTGTTTACTACATCTCTCGCACACTGGTAGGCTATGAACTCAATTACACCCCTATTGAGTGAGCTTGCCTAGCAATAATCTTAGCAGCCACAAAATTGAGACACTATCTGTTAACACACAAGGTACAACTCATTGCAAAGATTGATCCACTCAAGTATTTACTTAACAAAGCAGCATTGACAGACCGCTTAGCCAAATGGGTGATGATTCTAAGTGAATTTGACATCGAGTATGTGGACCGTAAAGCTATCAAAGGGTAGGTTATTGCAGATCAGTTGGCCGATGCACCACTCATAGGCGATCATCCTCTCATTTCCAATTTTCCAGATGAGGAGATATTCATGATCACAGTAGCACAACCATGGAAACTATATTTTGATGGTTCATACACTAGGCACGGCTCAGGGGCAGGCATCCTATTTATCACACCTCAAGGTGACAACATCCCGAAGTCTTACAGGCTCACATTTCCATGCACCAACAACATAGAAGAGTATGAGGCCTTGATCACAGGACTCAGGCTAGCCGTACAATGGAAATTACAAGAACTACAAGTATATGGCGATTTCCAACTAGTCATTCGACAAGCAAAAGATGAATATCAGACCAAGGATGATAAACTCATGCCATTTAAGCAAATGGTGGACAATCTAAAGGCATCATTTACTACTATCACTTTTGAGCAGATACCAAGAGATCAGAATCGAGCTGCTAACGCTATGGCTACCATCGCATCTCTCCTAGATCTTCCACAGAATTCAACACGTTATGAGTTCTTGGTAGAACAGCTTTGGATCCCCGCTTATGATATCCCTGAATCCGAGATGATATGTCGCCTTGTCGGTCCTAAATCCCCATGGTACGGTGAGTTCTACACCTATCTTCGTGATCATACCCTTCCTCCCAACCAATCGAATAACCAACGAAAAACCTTCATTCGCCAAACTGCTCGATATACCATTATTGCCGAAACCCTATACCGACGCGGTCTTGATGGTACTCTCCTTCGATGTCTGGAACAAGGTGAGATAACAAAGGCTTTGGAAGAGGTACATGAAGGAATTTGCGGGACTCATTCAAGTGGTCCATCACTCGCCAAGAAACTCCTGCGAGCTGGATATTATTGGCCATCTATGGAAAAGGATTCCTACTACTTTGTCAGAAAATGCAAGAAATGTCAAGTTCATGGCGACCTGATACATACACCAGCTCAGGAACTGCAACCAATCACGACACCATGGCCTTTCTGTCAATGGGGCCTTGACCTTATGGGTAAGATTCATCCATCTTCATCCAATGGCCATAAATTCATTATTACCGCCACCGAATATTTCACAAAGTGGATCGAGGTTGTTCCACTTACCCAAGTCACCGGCAAGCAGATCGCCTCATTCATCCTCAACTACATCATCTGCTGGTATGGTGTGCCCATGTCCATCATCACAGATAACGGTCTCCCTTTCAAAAATCAGGATGTCCGTGAACTTTGTGAGAAATTTCATATCCAACACTGCTTTTCCACCCCCTATTACCCACAAGGCAATGGTCAGGCCAAAGCATCAAATAAAAACATATTAAGAATCCTCAAGAAGACAGTCCATGATGCCAGCCGTGATTGGCATGTTCAACTAAATCTAGCACTATGGGCATATCGAACTAGCATTCGAACCCCTATAGGTGCAACTCCTTATTCATTGGTCTATGGTGCAGAAGCTATCTTGCCTATTGAGGTCGAGATACCATCACTACGGGTTTCCTTGCACAATCTCATTGATGATGAAGCTTACAGAGTCTCATGTCTTCAGGACTTAGAGTTACTTGATGAGAAGCGACAAGCTACATACAACCATCTCAAAGCCTATCAGCAGCGCATGAGCAGAAGCTACAATCACTGAGTTAGACCTCATACATTTGAGGTAGGTGATCTTGTTCTACGAGAGAATCCTCGCAACCAACCAAACCGAGAACATCAGGGCAAGTTTGAATCAAACTGGCTGGGCCCATAAGTTGTCACTGCTGTGTTCGGGTCTGGGGCATATCAGTTGGCTACATCAGAAGGAGAACTGCTTACAGATCCAATCAATAGCATGCACCTCAAACGGTTTTATACCTAAGCTGTACAGAGCATCAGGCTCCCCTACATACCAGAAAATACCAAAAACATTCAGAAAAATGTCCTGAAGGAAATACAAAAACATTCAAAAAAAGTAAAGAAAAATCATGCATCCAAATGGTGAACAACCACTCCGGTGGCACCTTGGGTAAGTATGGTGGTGAAAACCTAGCAAACAGGCACCACTCGTAAAGGCTATGGCTCCATTGTCTTTCAGACTTGTTGCGATCACATCTACTTCATACATACATCCATCCATCCAAAAACCATTGCTTGTTATTTCTCTGCAATTATGATAAATACTTCATGCGTCTAAGCATCCTGCTTTTTCATAGTCATGTCTAAAACTGGGGGCAATGCCCTTAACCTATTGATGGAAGTGGATTCTACATTTTATTATGATTCATTAAAGTTCTTCATTTAAAACTATCTCACAAAATCCAAAAACATTCAAAACACTTCAAAAAACCAAAAAATTCAAAAACAATACAAAATCCAAAAAACATCAAAAATAAAACAAAAACATGGCAACACATTGTACATACTCATCCACACAGATACCAAACAAACATTGTGATATACTCCACAAAATGACCACTTGTCAATCGACCACACAATCAACATCAACACTCAAAACTGTCTTCAACAAGGATGCATCCTTCCTTACCAAAACAAAGATAAGATGATATTTTCTTTGACAAGAAAATTTTGTTTATGCTATCAAATACTTGGTTGATTTATGGTCTAGTAATTTATATCAGGTTCCTACGGCATTGTTTGTGTATCTTCGACACATTATTCCGATGAAGTTCTGGGGCATGTACTAATGGTGTCTACGTGGGAAGTTCACTAAGTTACGTGATCATAGGCAAAAATACAGTCATAGATCACTACGGCTTGCTGACTACAGCGTATACCTCGACCATATGAGCATGAACCATTACCAAGGATCTATATTCTTTATTCTTTATGTATATACTGTTTGTTTGCAGGTACAATGCTTTTTATTTGGTTCCTCCTACCTCCTCCAAACTAGATAAAGGTTTTATCTCTTATTACGGTATGCACTTGTCTCAGGATATGATCAGCCTAAGATCAAGGAGGACGATCCAGGTCATGCATGAAAGGAGATAATCCTTGCCTGTTCTGCAAGCAATACTCAGGTCAACTTGATCCATTATATCAAGTTGCTTGTATTAACTTGCTATATCAAAATCCATGTAAGAAATACTCTAGTCATCTTGAATCTTTATGTCAAGTTGCTTGTATTTTCTTACAACATTTTAAAGCTCAATGATGAAAAATAAAGCACCATGGATCATCATTCCATCTCATTTGTATATATTGCATTTCGTTGCATTCCATCCATCCATACATTCATAAATAGCTGCATATCATTCATACATAGTAATGACAATGGATACTCTATTTTCCTCTTCTTCCATAGGAATGTAATAGGTCCTCCATTTCTTCTATCTAACATTGACCCCCCCCCCCTCACCCTCCCCATCTCGATAATCACCATCACATACCCTACATCGTGTCCCAATCAACCTAATCAAGCCACATTCATCACCATCCATCTCTAAATAGGAGGGATTGTGTTTCTTATCCTAAGTCATCCAATAAGTCAAGAAAGTTACTCTATCTGCATAGGTACATCAACTCACGCACACCTAGACTATCAATAGATACTCTGATCAAGTATCTTTGGGTCTCAACAGGTAATCGATTATGGCAAACCTAGACTACAACAGGCATTTATCATAATGACCTAGTCTCAACGGGGCTGCTATGATTCACCACAATCATCCATCCCACGCACACACTATCAATTGATCAACCAATCAAACACAATCCAATGGACAATTACATCAATTGTCTACATCTCAACGAGTATTTTGCTTCATATACCTTGACTTCATTAGGCAATTACATCAATTGTCTAAGTCACATCAGGTCACTTTTATTCACTTACTCAGACTTTATCATGTCCAAGCGACCAACTGACATCAAATGTCATGCTTTGACTTGACCGGGGCAATTAAACTGATTGCACTAGATTGTCCAACCAATTTTGATCAATTGTATAGCATCAATCCAAACCCCACACTACATCTGCTATGTATCTCTTGAATGACCTCAGGGTACTCGCTGGCTTGTTGTTTCTTCATAGTCACTCCATTTTCTTCCATTCTTTCATCATTAGTTCTAATTTCTTCTATTCTACATCCCCTCCACTTTTCATTCTTTTTCGAGAGACCGCCCGATTTTTCAAAAAATAAAAATAAAAAATCGGCCCATCTCTCGAGGGGGCATACCACCCATTAAATTTACATTTTATGGGGCATTTCTTCACACCTATTTTTCTTTCTTTGAAATGACGCGATAAACCGCACCGTCTCAAAGAGGGGCAAATGTAGTCACATAAATCTGTCCACTTAATTAAATGAATACTTAGTATTTATTTGATTATTTAACCATCAATTAATAATTAATTAAATTAATATTTAATTAATTCATCTTAACCCTCTTCTCCTATTAATTAAATAAATTATTCAATTTATTTGATTTAATTCACTTAACCAAATTTAGACCATTAATTAAATAAATAAATCATATTTATTTAATTAAATATTCTCTCACATTTAAATAAATTAATATTTATTTAAATCCCCCAAAATCCCACCTCTCACATTTAAATAAATTAACATTTATTTAAATCACCTTTATCCTCTACCCACTTGCATTTTCCTACAAATGCAAGTTGCACAATTATTTTAAATAAATAATTTATTTAAATCACCTTTATCCTCCACCCACTTGTATTTTCCTACAAATGCAAGTTGCACAATTATTTTAAATAAATAATTTATTTAAAATCACCTTTAACTATTTTAAATAAATTATTTATTTAAAATCCTATTTATCCTCACCCACTTGAAACCTTTAATGGTTTCCCTTAAAGTATTCAAACTTGATGGCTTTAAAGTCTTCAAACTTGATGGCTTCCTTCTATAGTCTTCTTAAGACTTTAATGGTTTTCCTTAAAGTCTTCAAGCCTTTAATGGTTTCCCTCAAAGTCTTCAAGCATTTTAATGCTTTATCTTCATTTTTCTCATTTAAATAAATTAATATTTATTTGAATATTTATCCAAATGCAAATTACACCATTTAATTGAAATAAATGATTTTATTTTAATTGAAAATACCAAAATTTCTCCCACTTGCATTTTCCTACAAAATCCACTTGCATGCCTAAACCCCTTCTAGAATTTTCTAATCACTTCTAAATAATCTAACCCCTTCTCTAAACTTTGTCACATTCCTAAGCAAAAGGGAAGTCACTTTTCAAACCCTCAAAGTCTTTGATAACCTTTAAAGGCTTTCAACCTTCAACCACTAAATGGCTCAAAGTCTTTGATAACCATTGAAGGCTTTCAACCTTCAACCACTTAATCCCCAAAGTCTCCAATAACCATTAATGGTTACCTCAAACCCTCCCACATGGTTAAAACATTTGTTTTGACTCAACCTCTACCCAACCCAAAGGTCTCATCAGGCCATTAATGCTTTGACCATGATTATCTCTTAAACATTTGCACAAAGGTTTATCCTTGGATTAACTCTTAATCCAGTGGGTAATCTTAATTTGGACTTGACCCTTAGCCTCTAGATAACCATGAGGTCTTCTCAGGCCTTTAATGCCTCCAACCTCTTCTCTCAACCCAATCCTATGTTGACACTTGTCACCATTTTATTGGTGCCAATTGTGCACATGGATCCCCAAATTTCAAACTTGGCCCTTGATTAAACCATTCAATCTTAACCCTTCATTTCCCCATTTCTTCTATAAATAGAACCCTTCTCCTCAAGCAAAAAAGAGAAGCATTAGAGTATTGTTGTTATACTGGCATTAGCATAGAGCTTTCTCATAGCATCACTATCTGCACTTGCATAGCATTTGCTTATCATATTCAACTATCTTGAATCTCCATATGGCATCCATGGCTAGTGCTAAAAGTTGAGAGCTACACTCATTTGGGACTTGGAGAGGAGAGGAACAAGGGAGGAGCAACTATGAGCATCTTGATTAGCTATTTTATTCTATGTTTATATGCTTTCTATTTCATGCTTAATATCTCTCTTGATATGCCTGTTTAGGATAATCTTTTGTTGCTAACACTAACGTTTGTTTCTTGTGCTCTTGTGTGTGTTGCCATCAAACAAATTTTCTAATCCTTTTTGCAGAGCATCAATCTCTTATTTTGATGCTCGGAGGTCCACCAACCTTTCATTTTCTCTTATCCTTGTCTTTCTGATATACCTTGATTGGTTTAGGGTTTCTATACTCTTCCTGTTTTTCCTTCTCAACAAGGAATATATCCCATGCATTTTCAGTTTCCTCTGCAACCTCATTTACTCTTCCAACCATTAGTGCAATATGCTGGTGTGCAATAGAGAATACTGACCAGTTAGCCTCTACAATTAGATCATCTATTTCTTTTGGAGAGTTAACTAGGTAGACAACAAGTAATTTTTCAACTTTTATTTTCTTGTCAAGCTCTACAACAGCTTGTCTTCTTGCTTCCAGTCTCTTGAATAGTTCATCTGGTAGTTCATCTACAACTTGCATCAAGAACTTCTTATAGATATCCAAGTGTAAAATAGCACCATTTTCAACCTTTTCTTTATCATCAACTGATAGTGAGTCATATAGTTTGTTGATATTTTAAAGTTTTCCTTCTTCTGTGATTTCATCCAACAGTCTGTCAATTGGAGTAATATTTTGTTGAGTCCTTTTCTTTGGTGTCAACTTCTTCTTCTTAGGAGTTGTCTTCTTGACTGGGGGCCTCACTGCCTATTGTTTTTGCCTGGTTCTTCTAGGTGAAGGTGTGGATACCAATGAAGGTTCCCTTTTCCTTACAACTCTTTTAAATGCTGTAGGCATATCACTTTTTGAAGAAGTAGCTACCAGTGAAAGGTGAGTTTCAGGCTGCAGTGCTTCTAACTCATCTTCAGTGATGCTAGTTTTCTTGAGTACATATTCCTTTATAGCCTTTGCTTGTCGGGATCCCCTTCTTACTGTTGCCTCAACCTTCTTTACATTTTTCTTTGATTGGATCCGTTTTTCAATGGTTTCAGCACTACCAAATACCTCTTCCTTAGGTTCCTTGGGTGCTTCCAGAAGGGCTTTTGCATATGTTTCAATGATGTGGTCATTGGTCTCATAACCCATTTCAGTAACCCAAATTGTTCTTGGGATAACTACTTCCATCTAGATCTCATCCTTCTTGATGATAAAACATATCTCATCCTTGTATTTATTTACAATTTCCTATGACAATCTGACTCTAGCTTTCATCCGGGCCTTCAATGCTAGAAAATACTCATTGATATTCTTCTCTTTGTTTTCACCCATATTGTTCAATAAGTCAAATAACTGTTTCCCTACCGATATGTCAAATCCAAGGTTCTTGTTGCCTATATCAGGCACCTATTTTGTTATATGTAGCATTAAACATACAAGTAAATTGCCAAACCTAAATATCCCTTTCTTATCCTTCTTGATCTTTCCCAGATTGTCAATATGTTCATCCTTTAACCATTCACATACATCAATTTTCACATTATCTTTAACCATATCATGAGAACTTTTTATGCTTAAGCTGGAAACTGAGTTAAGTCTGTTTGCATGAGTTGTTTTGTAACCTAGAATCATGCTAATGAATCTCACATTTATGTCAGTTACATCATTCACCCTTAAAGACCTTTTGTCGGATGTTGCACCTGTTAGGTTCATTACTAGGTCATTTGAGACCTTCTTTGTCTTGTCAGGTCTGTTACCGGTGGAAGGTAACTCTGTTACAGCTTTCACAGCTTCCTTGGTAATTTTATGAATCGAATCTAGCCAAAAGAATGCACCATGTACCCTGCTCAATACTATCCTAATAACTTCCTTAGGGAAATCCGGAATGCTGAGGATTTTAGTGAATCCTAGGGTTTCAATAATTTTGTGTTCAGGTTTCACATTACCAGAATCATCATATATAATAGTTTTGCACATGTTCTTAATTTCTTCATCTCCTAACTCTTCTATATGGCAATGGATGTAAATTCTAGGGTCTTCTGCAAAAACAACTCCTTTGGGGATTTGGGAAAATGCACCAACATTATCATCCTTTTTAGCTATCTTGAGAACTAGCTGAAATATGAGCCTAGGGCATTTGATTACCTCGACTACAGTAGGGTTTGCTATGAATTCAGGTACAAAAGAGGATGCCATGATTATAAATACCTTTTTTTGCCTTTGGAAAGATTGATTGCTGAAATGCTTTGCCTCTTTGCTCGAAATGCCTTAGCTTTGGAAATTTTGCGCTCTTCGATTGTTTGAATGCTCGATGAAGTAAAATGGAGCCAAAATCACTAATTTATAATGTTAATTTGCCAACTACCACATTTAATGCATGCCAGTTAAGTAGTCACTTAACTTTATTTTCCGGTATAGAAGTAATTTCTACTTCTCACCATCAACCGAGGGAATAATAGCATAATTCACATTTGATTGCCAAACCCTCAAAGAAATTTTCTTCAATTAGATGAAGAGACTCCTGCCGATGGAGTGCTACTCTGTTCTATCGGTGGAGTGTTGCTTGGTTCTACTAGTGGAGGAGTATTCCCAACACTACTTAAATCTGACTTTCTAATCCATTGTTTTGAGAACTCTTGCTTAACTTCTTCAACTTTTTATTTTCCTTTCAAACTAGAACCTTTGTTGTCTGTCGATGGTGCCTTACTTCTGTAGAATTTTGCAATATGTCCAATCTTGTTACATGCATAACAGGTCATATTATTTTTCTGAATAGCCTTCCCATAACCTATGCTGGTTTGTGCTCTACATTGATTAGATAAGTGTCCAAATCTTCCACAAACATAACATCTTACATTCCTTCTACAATTTTCAAAGTTATGACCAATTTTGTTGTATTTTGAACATTGACCAGTGGGTGCATTGGTATTCTGATTACTTCTAGATCTACATTGATTTTTTCTATGACCATACTTGTTACAGTTAAAGAATTTGCCATTGATTTATAAGCAATAGGTTGTCTTACCAGTTTGCTATGATCCTATGTGTTTGCAGTACCAGAGCTTTCTCTTGCTTCAAAGCCAATTCCGCAAGTGTCACCTTTAGGTTTCTGATTCTTCAACAAGTCACCAAGTTCTTCTGAGCTTTTCTTGAATTTCTCTTTATGCTGATTTGCAATATCTAGTTCTCTTTCTAAGATTTCTTTCTGCCTCATCAGTTCATTTGAGTCATTCCGTGTGTGCATCAAATTTTTCTTCAACAAATCATTTTCATAGTTAAGTCTTGTGTTTTCATTTGCAGCATCACTTAGTCTTCTAGTCAAATCTTCTTCATTCTTCTTTCTATCTTCAATTTCCTTACAAGATCTCATAGTCATATCCCACATCTCATTCTTTGTTGTCATGTTCTCTTGCTTCAGCTTGTTTATCATATCATTAAGAGTTTCCTTTTCATCATTCTCAAATTGCATCTTTTCACAAAGTTCTCTTCTCTTGTTTCTTGCAATAGTAAGATTTTCTTGAAGTGATTGAATAATATCCTAAGCTACTTTTAGATCATCTTCAAGTTTGATATTTTTCAACTTTTCTCCATCATAGTCTGAGAGAGCTGCTTCAAGTTGCTTCCTCAAGTTTTCCATCTCTACCGGTGTCAAGATCTTCCTCAAGCTATTAGGCTTTTGAAAATAGAGGACCAAGCTCTGATACCAATTGTTAGGATTTCCACAGATACTAAGAGGGGGGGTGAATCAGTATCTAACTGGTTAGAGCAATTTCTTAACTTAAAACATGTAGAACATATTAATACTATATACCGGTAAATAGAAAGTAATGCAATAAACAGAGATAACAACAACCACATGAAAACCACACCATAACACAATATTTTAATGAGGAAACCCAGTGTGGGAAAAACCTCGGTGGGATTTGTGACCCACAATATTCACTTACTGGCCAATAAGAGAATATTACTGCTACAATAGGGGCCTGCACATGCAAGAAGGCCAAGTGCCTAGAGCTCACTGCTCAAATACAAAATACGAAGTCTCACTAACTTACAAAATGGATTATATAAATCCAGTGTCTTGTACTACTTCAAAATAACATCTATAATGCCAGATCCAGTACTGATTTCTACTCTGCTTCTTACATAAACCCTTAACCTATAATTCGCATAATAGGTCTGCCTTATTACCTTCCTTTTCTCTCTCTAAAAAATGTTCTACAATGATCTCTTATATATATGAGTCATTTTACAATGTTTCCAAGTCAGCTTATAATGATTTTACAATAATAAATAAAATATATTACAACAAAAATCCTGTCGGCCTCTGTGCCGGTATGCTTACTTTCACTACCGGTGCTAGTGGTCTGAGTGCTGGTGTAGAGTCTGATCTTGCTAGTGTCGGTGGAATGCCTTTCTAGTGTCATGGGATTGTAAGGTTGCCATCAATAACAAAACCTTCAATCACCTACAATGTCTCATTGGAGTGTGCATTTGCCAAAAAGCCCATTGCCTCTTTCCAGAACCGGGTGTATCATTCAGGAAATATAACATCAGGCAAACTATGAAGTTTCCATACTAGAATTTACCCTTCTTTTCACCCTTAATCTTCCCTAGATTTATCAACAACTCATCAAGCATCCAACCAAATAGATCTAATTTCACATTCTCTCTCATCATTTTGTATGTAGCCAAAATGCATGAACTAGAAACAAAATTTAGTTGGTTTGACTAAGTTACCTTATACATGATGATCATGCTACCAAATTTTATGTCCATGTTGGTGATGGTGCTCACTTTCATGGATATTTTGTTAGATGTTGCGTCGGTGATCTTCCTCACAAAATCATTTGAAACCTTCTCGTTTGGATGTAAACCACTGATTGCCTGGATGGCTTCCTTGGTGATTTTGTAAGGGCTGTTTAACCATATAAATTCCCCATGTACTCTTCTTAGAACATATTTGATTATCTCATCCTCAAATTCTGAAATATCCAAAATGTTGGTAAACCCTAGGTCTTCAATATGCTTGAATGTCAGTTTGATCTTTCTAGATTCTTCCATCAGCTCACTCATATGCATGCCCTTAATTTATGAAGTTCCCAAGTCCTTGATGTTATAGTGAATATATTCCCTAACATTCTCTACATAGACAAATCCCTTTGGAACATGAGAAAAAGCTCCAACCGAATCTTCCAATGTAGCCACATGTGGATACTGCTTGAAAATTGGCCTGGGGCGGTCCTTGACCTCTACCACAATCAGGTTTGCAATAAAAATAGGAATAGAAGATGATTTTGCTTCCATGTTAAAGATAAATACCTTTTGATTTTTCTTGGTAAAAACCTCCAACAAATTCTTCCAGATGCTGGTGAGATTGCTCAAGAAGAAATTTGATTGCTCTGAATTGCCTTTGATCGCACTTAGTCGCTCTTAATCGCTCTGAATGCAGGGTGATTAACAATGAAGTGTATTCAACCTTTTAACCTTCAAGAAAAACCCTAATCTTCCATTGACATAAATGTTAGGATTGATGATAGTCCCAAAGATATTGAGAGGGGGGGGGGGGTAAATCAGTATCTAACCGGTTAATAGAATTTATGACCTTATTAAGTATTTTGCATTCCAAAACAATGTACCGGTAAACAAGAATTAATGCAGTAAATATGAACAGTAAAGACAACATAGAAAGCACACCATAACACAAGATGTTTAACATGGAAACCTGGTGTGGGAAAAATCTCGGTGGGATTTGTGACCCACAATATTCACTCACTGGCCAATGAATGGATATTACTTACAAGAGGGGCCTGCACATGCAGGAAGGCCAACTGCCTAGAGCTCATTGCTCAATTACAAAAGAAAGTCTCACTAACTTACAAAATGGATTATGAGAATCCAATATAATGTACTGCTACAAAACAACATCTGCTATGCTAGGTTCAGTACCAGTTTAAGCTCATACAATAACCATAAACCCTTATACAAGATTTTCCTTAATATTTGCTCTACATATCCATCATATCTATCCTCTACCATGTATCACAAAATGATCTACAAGATATCATACTTATATATGAGTCTTATTACAATATGCCATGTCAGTTTACAAGATATTACAATTAAATACAAAATACAATAATCAAAATCCTATCAGCTAAGATGTTGGTAAACATTATTGTCGCTGCCGGTGAACTACCGATGCCGATGCCTGTGTCGGTGCCTAAAGATATCCACAAGGTTTCCTGTAAGTTGTCATCAATGACAACACCGTCAATCACCTTCAATTCTCATTGGAGTGTGCAATACCAACAACAAATGACTGCTGATGAAAGATACTGGATCTCGCTCAAAACATATCCATGCTAGATAATCATCTCCAATATCTGAAACATCTTCTAGAACCTCTTCTCGGGGCATATGTAGCATCTTGATGAATTTTTCCTACACCTAAGGCATCTTCCTCAGATACCAGATGAGCTACCTACTAGTGTAGGAGAAACCTCTTCTCTTGGATAAGTAACCAGGACATCTCCATCTAATGATTGTTCTCCAGTCTTTCTAACCCATCTCTGAGTATGATCTTGTCAGATTTCACCAACCTTCTCTTTTCCTTTCTCATTTGATCCTTTATTACTAACCGATGGATTTTTGCTTCTATAGAACTTAGCAATATGTCCAACCTCATTACATGCATAACATGTAACATTATTCTTTTGAATTGCTTTGTGAAAACCAGTGAAATTTCTTGACCTGCCCCAATTAGCCATATGTCCAAATTTTCCACAAGCATATCATTTAAAATTCATTCTGTAATATTTTGTTTTATGACTAAACTTATTGCATTTAGAACATTTACCGGGAGCAAAATTAGGGTTTTGATTTGCTCTATTTCTACATTGCCTATCCATGTGACCAAATTTATTGCAAACAATGTTGGCATTTTGATGATGATGTTGTGATTGTCATTGATGGACACACACTTTCTTTAAGATCACTTTTTGTATGTATGAGTTATGCTAAACCGGTATTTGTTCTAAACCGGTATTATGTATTATAGTCTTTAGACTATCAGTGTTTTGCAGATAGTGTTTATCGATCTCAAGAGGTATGAAGACATCAAGCGGTTCAAGGATCTCAAGAGGAATGAAGGAACTAAAGCGGCAGTTATCATTTTCCCAGTCTTCATTTTTGACAACTGGTAATCGGTAAAGTTGTATGAACTGGTAATACTTTGTGATGAGCTACCAACCAATATTTTTGTGATGAGTTACCATCCACCGACACTTTGACAGTGATTTTGTGCCATGTTACCAAATGTGTCTAGATGCAATGAACCTAGGAACTTGCAATGTAATCCTATTGGACCGACATGAAATCAAATTCTTTTTTAAGGACATCATGTCTAGGGTTTTAGTAGCGGTAGCTATTAGGGTTTTTGGTGGTTGATGATTTTTTGTATGTGCGATCTTAGAAGAGAAGATCAAGTCTGTGTGCTGTAATAGAGTGTGGATTTATTGAAGACTGGAGTAATGCTAAAATGCATTAGCAATGAGCTATCATGGATCTAACCAAGCAGACTGTGCTATTTGCTAGATCATTCACTTGTTGATTACTCACATCTTTGACAAGTCTGAAACCCTTAATCGAGTAGGCCCAGAAAAGCCTTTGCAAATCCTCTAACAAGGTGGTTCACAACTATGGATCTAAAATCATCTCACAAGGTAGTCTTTAATCGGACTTATCTCCTAATAGAGATTGAGATTCCTAACAGGATTTGTTCTGGTGAAGAACATTGTATGACCTTAACCGGTCTGGTTACTATTCTACAGATAGTTACTTGTGAGTTTCATCTCACTGTGGTTTTTCCCATTTAGGTTTCCATGTCAAAATCTCTTGTGTTATGGTGATTGTGCTTCTATGGGTGAATGCCTTATTTGTTGTTTGGTTTGCATTTGTGCTAACCGGTTTGTTAGTAAAACTGTTATATCGGTTTACTGCTAAACTATTTAAGTGTTTGAGTTCAATAATTATTTGTATACTAATTCACCCCCCCCACTCTTAGTGTTCATCAATTGGTATCAAAGCCAACCTTTCTATAAGTTTAACCACTTGGAAAGAGATATGGGAGAATACACTATGAGGGAACTTACTCATCGGCTCACTCAGACTGAGAAAGCCTATGATGAACTCAAAGTCAAGTATAAGGCCTCTCTGGCAAAAAGAAGAGAGCATGCTGAGAAACTGATGGAGCTTACTGAAAATAGTTCCTCTGATGAAGCGGACATGGAAGCCCTAGTTGAAGAAGTTGAAAAACTGAATGAGTCTAATGCCAACCTAAGAAGGGAACTTGAAGGACTGACTATCAGGATGTGTCAAGAGCTCGAGAACCAAAGAAAAGCTGAAGATCTGGTAAAAGACAAAGATCATGAGATCTCCAAGCTAAAGCAAGAAATCAGTGCATTTACTGCTCATCTCCAAGAGAGTAAAGTGGAAGAATAAGAAATGCAAGGTGAACTAAACTTGGCTATTTCTGAGAATGCAACCTTGAAGGAGTCCAATGCTACTATTACCAAGGAACTCACTGAATCAAAAGAGATAATTGCCAAATTCAATTAGAGTGCTACTAAGTTAGAGCAAAAGCTTGAATCAGCTAAACCAGTAAAGAATACTAATGGACTTGGTTTCTCTGGGTATGAGGAAGGTGAGACCTCTAGAATAAAAGATGGAGCATCAAAGAAGCAACCGACACCAAAGGATAAAGGTAAGCAAAAGTTCAAACCTGTTTGCTTTAATTGTCTCAAGGAAGGACATACTATTAATGTATGTAGAAACAAGGCTTACACTAACTTTCCTTACTTTCTAAACAATAAGCCTAAATCCAATAGATTCAATGGAAATTGTTATGCATGCAACAAGTTTGGGCATAGAGCATTTGAATGCAGGTCTGTCATGCACAACACCGGAAGGTATCCTCAAAGGAGTCAAGGATTTTTTCCTAAACCCTCTAGGAACCGGAATCTAAACCGGTTTAATACCTATAATCATCAATTAGGTAGCGGTGGCTATCAAGTGGCAACCAAATGGAGAGCAACCTGTTTGATCTGTCATGCTTATGGTCACACTGTTGCAACATGTAGAAGGAAGAATGGAAACATGAATAATGGACCTTGGAGAGCACCTGGAATGGTTTGCTATCATTGCAACAAATAGGGTCACACAACAATATTTTGCAGAAGGAGAAAGAATATATCAGATGATATACCGATCACTCTGGAAGGGAAGATTGATGTTGAAACTGTTCAAGTGGATATGAAGAAAACCTGAAAAAAGAAGCTAGAAGAAGTGACTCAAGAAGAACCGGTTTCTGCACCTAGTGTGGAAATCTCTAAACCGGCAAACTAAGCTATAGAAAAGCTTAAGAGGAAACAAATCAGTGAAATATTTTGAACCTCTGGTTTACACCGGTAAAAGACCTTAACTAGTATGTGATACCTGTCAATTGGCAGAACACTAGAAATGGTAAAAGGCAAAATAGGGTTTACGCCCTAATGGTGGAGCATTTATTATGTTAGGTGAAGAATTCGTTTAAAAAAGGTTTTTCAAGTCATTTTCACTTATCAGTTTGTGAGCAAAGAAGTTTTCAAGTGCAGAGTGACAAAAGGCGATTTGTCTTGCGATTCAGAGAGATTTCAAAACTTTGAAGAAGAATCAAAAGATAATATCAATCGATCAAATGTAGAACTCAAAGTGGTAATCCAACAACTGAAGTAGTGTGTGGCAAAGCAGAATTTGCAAGCCCTAAATCTTGACTTGCGAAGGTATTTTTTGAGTTTCTCTTTTTATCATGGCTTTCGCATCGCACTCTAGTTCTAGTGCACCCGTTGATTCAGTAGATTTCATCCAACGGAAGGAAAAATATAATGCCCTATCCCAAATACCCACTGGTGTTATAGTAGAGGAAGGTATTTCAGATTATATTGACTATAAAATTGAAGACCTAGGATCTCTAGTGATCCATTCTCAATTAAGCTTATTCTGTGGGAAGGACAAGAAGATCAAACCAAAATACATCATCTTGGAAAAGAAGCTTCACAATGCGGTCTATTTCCTTGAAGAATTTATAGATGATCACATCCGCATCACTCTAAGTAGGGTGCACAATGACAAAATGTATTTAGAGCGGACACATGACATCACACCAGAAGTGATTCATGCTATCACCAGTTTCTATAATGTTGGAGATGTACCAGCCCTAAGGAAAGTCATTAAGACGGAAATGACCAAGCTCACCAGTTCTGTGAGTGACCAATGAGGAATGACAGTCAATACCATCAAGGACAATCTGGTGAAATATGCCTGCATGGTGATAGGTTACAGGACATTTCATGCTAACAGAATTAACTTTGTCTCTACTACAATGGTAAATGTCGCCTATAGGATGATCATGGAAGATGCCTCATTTGATTTATGCACCTATATGCAAAGGCAACTTCTGGTGAACCTAAAGTCAATTAAACAGGACAATGCCTTGAAATTTAAATTTGGACAACTATTGGTTGGATTCTTCTTCTACTTCCAGGGCTATTTCCCAAGAGTTGGTGATATTTAGTGGTCTGCTAACCAACCGATTACCAAGCAAATTAGAGAAATTCTTCAAGCAGTTGGAACCGGTTATCCTGAAGTCCTGAACAAATACTTTGATGAGTTTAGATGCAAGATGAGCCAAAGGGTGAGAATATCTGGTGATATTGTCAAGAAGTATGAAGAGGACATCTGCTTCACCATCAGAGTAGATGAGTGTATAATGGAGGTGGTTGAACCTAGAAAAGAAAAGGTTGAGCCTATGTGATATGAGGTAATGTATGACATGCTAGACGGGTATGCTTGTATCCTAATTGCCTCACCACTTGATCCTAAGAAGAAGAGAACCAACACCTATTTGGAAAGGGTTACACTAGTTGAAGAGCCTTCAGTAAAGAAGGGAAAGGCAATGCCATCTATATCAGCATCGGTTACTTCAGCAAGTCCTAAAGTGACCAAGTGGTCACCGACAAAGAAGAAACCAGAAGTTTCACTCGCCAAGGTATTTGAGAGGAAGCGGAAGACAAAAGGCAACACACCAGACTCAGAGGACACAAAATCTGAAGAACAACCTAAGAAGACTAGGCAAATGAGGAAGAAGACAAAGACAACTAGCAATGAACCGACATCATCAGCACCGATAAATATTGATATTTCCTCTTACAAACCTATGACACATTGTCAAAGAACTATTAAGAACATTAGGAGAAAAGTGATGAGTGATTTAGTAGATTATTTTGATGATTTCAATGACAATGAGAAGGAGGAAGTAGAATAGGATGTCATTCAATATTTATATATTAATGACCAGTCGCCATCAAAAATTAAATCCATGACACCAGATTCTTTATACAATTCTTTAGATAACAAATGACGCATTGCCATAGAAAAGGAACAGGAAATAAGAGAGGAAATATTTGCTCAATATTTTCTTGATGTGTCTAATTCAAAACTTCATGAAGTTATGGAAAAATATAAAGGCCTCTTCTTCATGAGAAGAAGGAGAATCTTGTTGCTAGAAGGGAAAGTCCCTAAAGTGGTAAAAGATACGCACTCTCATGCCAAAGCCGCTCTGAGGTTGCACCAAGTGTCCAAAGCCAACAAGAAGGCTGAACAAGAACCAAAAATTGAAAAACTGGATGAGGTGTATGACAGTGCCGGAGAAGCGGTCACTAAACAAATGGACCCTATTGACGTTGATGCTTTGGATGGTGAAAATTTCATCCTGGATACAACAAAGGACAAAGCTGACAAAGAGAAAGTGGACAAGGAGAAACAGGAAAAAGAAAAGGCTAACAGAGAGCAAGTGAAGAATAAGAAAAAGAAACAAGAGGAGGAAAGGAGAAAACAAGAAGAGAAGAGGAAATAAACAGAAGAGGAGAAAAAGAGCAAAGAGGAAGAGGAGAAGAGAAAAGAAGAAGAAATGAAATAGGAAGAGGAGAAGCAGAAATAGGAAGAGGAGAAGAAGAAGAAGAAGAAGGAAGAAGAAAAAAAACAAGAAGAGGAGAAGAGAAAAGAAGAGGAGAAGAGGAAGTAGGAAGAGGAGAAGAAGAAATAGGAAGAGGAGAAGAGGAAGCAGGAAGAGGAGAAGAAGAAATAAGAAGAGGAGATGAAGAAGAAGGAAGAGGAGAAGAAAGAAGAAGAGAAGCAGAAAGAAGAAGAAAGGAAGAAGGAAGAAGAGAAAAGAAAGAAAGAAGCAGAGGAGCAAAAGAAGGCAAAAGAAGAAAAGAAAAAAGCCAAGGACAAGGAGGAAGCGGCAAAGAGCGTACAAGTGGAGACCCCAAAGGCAACCGGTAGTCAAGCCAAATCGACTGATATTACCAGTCCCATTGACCTCCAATCTACAAATGAAATGGAGCTACTGTAAAGCATTAAGCTTGCTGAAGAGCGACTGGAAGTGCTAAGGAGGAAGAAGGAGCAAGATGTTATTCAAACTATGGTGGAAACTCTTACCAGTTTAATTCTTGGTACCAATATCCCAAGTACCGATTCCTCTCTAGCTCAACTAGAACTCTTTTGCACAGTTGTAGAGGACCAGCTGCAATGCCTGGAAGATGTTGCTAAAGCCAATGCACAAAAGAAGCATCAAAAGGCTTTGAATACTGCCTTGGTGAAGAAGTTAAATGAGCTTCAGTTTGAACTTCAAAAGGCACAGAAGGCATAGAAGGACATAAGAGATGCTATGGATGAAGGGAATCTACTACTTAGTAAGATTAGTCAACCCCATCTATTTTGTGATGACGTGCTTGCACAGAAGGAGAAGCTGCAATCTGACTTACAGGCATACATAAGCACCTTCAAGACACCCTATGATTCCTTCACCACATATGGGCAAACCACTCATCGGTTTCAACTCCAGGCTGCAAGAATAGAGTTAGAGATCAACAACCAAACCCGAGATTTGCAGGAACTTCAATTGGTTCTGTAGACATCTAAAAATGGTCAATGCTTGTGGAGTCATACTTTAACATTTGCACATTGCCTTATTTTAGGGTTCTTGCGTCGCATTAACATTTCTTCTATGTTGCGCATTTGGTCTTTATCATTTGTGAGCATTGAGTCCTTCTTCTATATTCCTCATTTTTCTCGCTTTCGAATTAGGTCTTGTCGATAGCAATCTTCAATCATGATTTTGTTCAATCTTATTCTGTCACATCATGGTGCATTCTCATTTATCATCATTTTGGACATCGTCAATCCTAATCGATGATAGAATTAGGGTTTTGTCCTCTTGTCAATCTTTCAATTGTCTTTAGCTTGTTAGTAATCATTTGCGATTATCAACTTGTCAATCTCATCATTTTGTGATTGATTCATCATCAATCCTTGTCCTTGTCAATCTTGTTATTTTGTGATTGATTTGTCATTGATCCTTGTCCTTGTCAATCTTGTCATTTTGCGATCGATTCGTCATCGATCCTTGTCCTTGTCAATCTTGTCATTTTGTGATCGATTTGTCATCGATCCTTGTCCTTGTCAATCTTGTCATTTTGCGATCGATTCGTCATCGATCCTTGTCCTTTTCAATCATGTCAATTTGGATCGATTAGTCATTGTTCCTCGTCAATTGGTGCCTATCAATTTGATCTCCTTGTCAATCTTGGTCAATTTGTCATTGATTTTTGTCAACCAATCTTAATCATTTATCAACATTGGTCCTTTGTCAATCAGAATCATGATCGAACCTACATTAATTTCTTGTTGTCTTGACCTAATTCCTTGTCCTCTTATTTCTAGGGTTTTATGATTTGATCATTTAATCCTTTTCTTCTTCTTTGTGGGTTAAATAAATCTATTTATTTTGTCCTAGGTCTCTTTCATGAATTAATTAATGGATGAAAACCTATTAATTAATTCACCTAATTTCTATGTCTCCTATTTTCTTTAATTTTTCTAATATTTTCCCTAATTTCATTCCCTCATTTTCTCCTATGTTTATGCTTCCATTTGTTGCAATCATGGAGGCTATTTTCTCTCTTCCCTTTTGTCATGGGAATAGCATTTCAATCTTGTCATAATTTGTCATACACCTTGCATAGAAATTGTCATACATTTGTCATAATTTTGCCATTCTTTATTTGAATTTCCTTTAAAATCTCTTCATGCTAATCTTGTCCTCTCTCTAATTTGTCTATAAATTGGATGATTTTCTTCAATGAAAAGGGGGAATCAATCACATTTTGAGTAACCTTATACTATGAATTTCAGCAACAACTTGCTTTCCACTTGTAGGTGAGATCCACATCAAATTTGAAGGTGAAATAAGAACAATGGAGCCACATGAAGGAGATATCTGCGTCGGTTTGTTTCAATTTCATTTGATTTGAATATCTTGTCTTTATGTCTTCATTGATTGGATTGGGATTGCTTTCATAGCAGCTTTAGGTTTTGTGGTTGTCCTAATTGCTATTGTTTTGATGATTTTCAATTTCCTGATCTACAGGTTCTACTACCAAGATTGCAAATACTTTAGAAATGCTATCTCAATCTGGATGCCTTAATGGTCACTCAAGAGATGATTACCTTGGATGCCATGGAGGAGTAAGTATCCCAAATGCCTACCTCATTGCTTGAGTCATGGTCCTTATCCATGAAGACATTTATGCAGGACTTTAAATCAATTTTTGACAAGTTTCACTCTTTATTGTCATAAACACTTATTATTTTACTGTTAACAGAAACAGGGGTTATTCAACTGTACTTTGTCATTGTTGGCAAAGGGGGAGTAGTATTTTGTATTTTAAATTTTGATGCATGCTATGTATACTTTCATGTTTATCTCTGTAAGGGAGTAGTATACATTGTATTTTATGCAAAAGGGATAGTGTATATGCTTAGGGGGAGTAATTTTTATTACGACATATTTTTGTTGTAAAACACTTAGATGCCAAAAATTTTCCTAAGTGTTGCCATCAATGCCAAAGGGGGAGATTGTTGACATTTTTGATGATGATATTATGATTGTCATTGATGGACACACACGTGCTTTGAGATCACTTTTTGTATGTATGAGTTATGCTCAACCAGTATTTGTTCCAAACTGGTATTATGTATTATAGTCTTTAGACTATCGGTGTTTTGCAGAAAGTGTTTACTGATCTCAAGCGGTATGAAGACCTCAAGTGGTTTGAGGATCTCAAGCGGAACGAAGGAACTGAAGTGGTAGTTATCATTTTCCCAGTCTTCATTTTTGACAACTAGTAATCGGTAAAGTTGTATGAACCAGTAATACTCTATGATGAGCTACCAACCGGTATTTTTGTGATGAGTTACCATCCATCGACACTTTGATGGTGATTTTGTGTCATGTTACCAAATGTGTCTAGATGCAATGAACCTAGGAACTTGCAATGTAATCCTATTGGACGGACATGAAATCAGATTCCTATTTAAGGACATCATGTCTAGGGTTTTAGTAGCGGTAGTTGTTAGGGTTTTTGGTGGTTGATGAGTTTTTGTATGTGCGATCTTAGAAGAGAAGATTGAGTCTGTGTGCTATAATAGAGTGTGGATTTACTCAAGTCTGAAGTAATGCTGAAATGCATTAGCAATGAGTTATCATGGATCTAACCAAGTAGACTGTGCTATTTGCTAGATCATTCACTTGTTGATTACTCATATCTTCGACAAGTCTAAAACCTTTAACCGGGTAGGCCCAAAAAAGCCTTTACAAATCCTCTAACAAGGTGGTTCACAACTGTGGATCTAAAATCCTCTCACAAGGTAGTCTTTAATTGGACTTATCTCCTAATAGAGATTGAGATTCCTAACAAGATCTGTTCTAGTGAAGAACATTGTATGACCTTAACCGGTCTAGTTACTATTTTGCAGATAGTTACTTGTGAGTTTCATCTCACCGTGGTTTTTCCCATTTGGGTTTCCACATCAAAATCTCTTGTGTTATGGTGATTGTGCTTCTATGGGTGAATGCCTTATTTTCTATTTGGTTTGCATTTGTGTTAACTGGTTTGTTAGTAAAACTGTTATACCTCTTTACTGCTAAACTATTTAAGTGTTTGAGTTCAGTAATTATTTGTATACGAATTCAGCCCCCCTCTTAGTATTCATCAAACACAACATATACCATTGAATTTATAATCATTAAACTGCCTTACCGATGCCTTATGGTTTTGATCTTCATTAGCAGTACCGCAACTCTGTCCTTGCTCAAATCCAAGTCCACTGGAATCTCCAATCTACATTTGTCTCTTCAATAACTCTTCAAGATGTGTTGAGCTAATCTTGAATTTTTCTTTGTACTCACTTGCAATAGTTAAATATTCTCTCAGAATTATCATTTATCTCTCAAGCTCTTGTTTATTACTCTAGGATTGTATCAAATCAATTCTTAACATATCATTTTCATGAACCAACCTACCACATTCTTCAAATTTATTCTTCAGGGATACAACAAGATTTTATTCCTTGTTCTTTCTGTCCGTAATCTCCTTAGACATCCTCATAGTTATAACTTGCATTTAATTCTTCATAACCATGTTCTCCTGACTCAATTTCTGACATTGTTCCTTAAGTGCATCTTTCTCTTCATCATCCTGATTTTGCAAAAGTTTCTTCCTCCTAGCTAGAACAAATGATAGCCTCTCTTGTAGAACAAGAATGAATTCCTTAGCAAAATTCAATTCATCTTGTAGCTTTAAGTTCTTCAGTCTTTCAGCATCATAATCTTCAAGTGCCATCTCAAGTTTCTTCTCCAAAGCCATATCTATGGATTTTGGTTTTAGAATCTTCCTCAAGCTATTAAACTTCCTCTGAGGTACAAGGCTCTGATACCAATTGTTGGAAACCAATAATACTGAGAGGGGGGGTGAATCAGTGTTGTACCAGAATGATAAGTTTTAGTCTTATTAAAACATGCATACACCAACCGGTATACTGGTACATACAGAATTGAAAGAAGTAAAGCAACCAATAAGCCAATCACATAAAAGAGACTCATAACACACGATTTATACATAGAAAACCTCAAAGAGGAAAAACCAGGGTGGGATTTGTGACCCACAATATCAATCCACTAGCCATATAAAGAGATATTACAGAATATGAGGGGCCTGCACTTGCAGGAAGGCTTACAGCCTAGAGCACACTACTCAATCACAAAAATGAGCCTCACTGACTACATAAAATTCCAAACTACAATCCGGAGAAGTGTGAACTACTAAGATAGTATCTTCTATGTCAAAATACAGTTCAAGTTTAAGCTCTACCTATTCTGGTCTGAAACCCTAAACCCTTTACCAGAATAACCCTTACAATAATTTCCTCACATGCATGATCCCTCTAATATATTTCACATCATATTACATTCACATCATGATTCATATCCCTCTTTTTTTTTAAATGTTCCATAAAACTATCCTATATACCCCATACAAATTTACATGCCTTATGTTGTCTTACAAAGATATTTACAATATCAAATTACATGTCGGCCAGATAACATAAATGCATAAACATTAAAATCAATTGTCGATTTTGGATCCAAGATATGTCAGCCTCCAATACCGATAACCTTTACTAAACCATGTCAGCCTGTATTTCTGGTGACCAAAGAAATCCTTTTGTCCTGCCGGTGTCAGTGCCAGTACACCATAGAACCAAAACATGAAGTTGAAACACAATACCATGTTTCCATCAATGACAACATAGTGAAACCAACCAATTGAGTGTCAATTGCCAATAGATATATCTTTTTCAGATTTTAGGTCTCAAAAAGATCATAGTATATTACCTTAAAGACCTCGAGCCATTCAAAAACCCATGATTTAAAGAGTTAAATTCATGAAGATGTATCCCTATAGGACTTTGGGTCTTGAAGGGATCCAAGAACATAAACAGTGAATTCATTAGCCTCTTGAGAACTCACTTTCTAAACTAACACTTAAGCCCTTACAATGCATTCCTCTAGAACTTCAAGTCCTAAAGGGATATCAATTTTTTTCCTTTGGAACCTTCATCTACACAAGAATTCATTTTCCAGACAAGTTATAGAACCTTTTAGTATATCCCTACAAGACTTCGAGTCCTAGAGGGATTTGAGGACTAAGGCCTTAAAGACTTGGAGCTTCTCGAAACCCAGTTCCTAGGTAACATTAACTACATGAATAGACTATCCTTGCAAGATTGTGGATCTTGCATGGATATTTTGATCAAATCCTTCAAGCCTTAGTCCACTTGGAGTCTCGATCCCTAAACTCTTTGTCCTCCCAAGACTTGAAATTTCCCAAAAATGTTAGAATTTTATTAAATGAATATTTCAATGATTCTTGTGGATTTGTAATGATGTTTTATAACCCTCTAGGTACTCAAATGTTTCAAGAGGAAGCTATCACAACAAAAGTAGCCTTAGAAGCTACTTAGAAGAAAGGAAAAACCCAAAACGCTGACAAGGCCCTTATTATAATGAAGTATAACTTTTAAGGTCAACCTATTGTTTCCAAGTATGGGTCACAAGAAAAGTTCATCATAGACAAAAAAAAATATGGGCACCTAGACTTGGAGGCTATGAGGAAAGATGTATTTGGGGAGAACACCAATAATAAGTAGAAGAAGATAGCCAATTCAAGTCTGGCTCATGTGACTTACTTCCCTTAGGTAGTTCAAAGTCTAGAATTGATCATAGAAGGGGACTAGCATTACAACAAAGAGAACATATAGTGTGCATATTCCAAGGGAATTATTATAGTATATATCACTCTTAAAATGGTTTCCTAGGCATTTGACTTATCTCCCTATCATCAAATGGTCTAGATCTAAGAGAGAAAGGCTCAAAGTGAGTATGAATAGGCTGAAGATAATAGTATAAACATATGAATAAGCATTAGTTTATAGAAGAAAGGAAATCAATAGAAAAGATCCTAAGAAAGATACATAGGTATAAATTTAAACTAGAAGTAGAAGACCTCATTATAATGTTGAACAAGGTTTTGGGGAAAGCAGAGTCTAGTACATATCATACCTAGATTTTTTACTACATCTTCACAATATTGAAGGATGAAGAGCACATTGATTGGGGTAAAGTAATCTCAAATTGTATACATGAACAATTGATCAATGTACATGAGATTAAGAAGTTCTATATGACTTCTTATGTTGTTTATCTAGCAACAAGGATTGGTGATTTGCTAGGCTTGGACACAAAAGTTATCAAAGAAGAAGGGCCTAGAAAGAATAAGGTCTAGGATTTCTTCGCTCAATTGCAATTCGCATGATAGACTAATTGTATTAGAGTTCACATGACAAATATCAAAGGCGTGTGCCCTTCTAACTACAAAACATAAGACTGAGGTGAAAATCCTCTTTAAATTGGGATCTTATGAGTACTCAACAGTACAAGTGGTTGGGATAGGGATATATGAGCTACAAGAACTAAATTTGGGTACATAGAAAGCAATAAATAACTATGACCCAATAGAGAAACTGAAATAAACCATGCCCAATTCCTTCTTGTTTCACTAGCTAGCACTTGAGATACTTTAGGTTAACAACATGCCAAATGAAAGATTTTGAAATAAAAGAAGTTATTATTGAGAATTTCTCTAATGATGGAGAGATATTGGACCCCTTCATTTAACACCATAAAATAGTTGATAGGTGTCTCACCCATATTAGGTGGTATAACAAGTAAGATATGTCTATTGATACCATTTTAGAAAACCTATGATCCAAAGGAGTTTGACATGGATAAACCTAAGGTTAATAGGTATCAACCTTCCAATTAGAGCCAAAGATAAATCTAATGGACCTCATTCAACCCAAAAAACCAAGGAATACCGAATAAAGAAGGATAAGGATAGAGGGAAAAAGAGAATTACAAAGGAAGCTCCAACAAATATACCTAAATTAGTAGATAATCTAAAGAAAAAGTGGTAGCACTCATAGTATTTGTCTATAAGCAAGTGTAGGGATAACCATGAGGTTAGATGTGGATCCTGTAGCCATGGTGGTACTTGTAAGAACAACTTTGGGCATGGCTCCAAGTGAAGGAGAAAAGTAACTAGAATCTTAAGACACTATAGTGCCTTTTCCTCCCACACAAATAGAGGATGAGCTTCCCCAAAAATATCCCTCACCTCAAATTGAGGTAGAGAAAGAGAATAAGGATCATCTAGAAGTACCACCTGTTGCAAGGTGTGCACCCCTTGTCTCCTTGTGCTATGCAGCATAGCACTCAAGTTTGTGACATGACTTAACTGCCTCTTGTGGATTCTATAAGTCTAGTGGTTGTATCGAGCATTAATAGGTTGATCTTTTGGTACAATAGTAACCACACTTGTAACAAGTGGTATTAGAGCTTGGTCACAGGCTCAAACCCCTTGCTTATGCTGGGGGGATTATTGCAAGGTGTGTGCCCTTGGTCTCTTTGTGTTGTGCAGTGCAACACTCAGGTTTGTGACATGGCTTAACCACCTCCTATAGATTCTATAAGTGAAGCAGTTGTTAGGACCCGGAGGCAATTGAGAGGGGGGAGGTGAATTAGCTGTCTATTAATTTCAACCCAAATATAACTTAATCAAACTTGATGCATAATACCGGTAAACCAAACTTAATGCTGGTTGATAGTTTAACAGTTAATAATAGTACCGGTAAAGTTTAATGCATGAAACAGAAAGACAAATAACATCCACAAAACATAACACATATATTTGTACGTGGAAACACTGTAAGGGGAAAAACCACGGTGGGAAACATTACCCATAATCAGATGATACCACTGCAGATAGCATGTGTGTACAAATGGGGTCTGCACATGTAGAAAGGCCAACTGCCTAGAGCTCACTACTCAATCACAAGATGGGAGTCACACTGACTACAATTGGATGGTTAAATCCAATGATAATGTACTGCTCAAAATAGCATCTTCATATGCTAGATTCAGTACCGGTTAAGCTTTGATTGTCTTCTTCAAACCTTCCTTGAATCTTCAAATGATGTCTACGTGTATAGCTCTACTTATATTCACATATACCTTATTACAATCCTTTACCACTTCTTCTTCATAATCTCGCAAATGAGATCTTACATATATACCAAAACCTAAGACCAAATATGTAGGCCAGCTCACTAATAATATTACAATTAAATCAATTACAAATGAATCAATATGTGATGCATCATATCAGCTTAATGCATTTACAATAATAACCAATCAATAAATCATCTCCATAACGTGTCGTGCTAATCTAGAATAGATAACACTTGCTGGTCCATAACCTAGACCAATTTGCCAGTAACAACAAATATGCAAACTCAATTAGACCAATAACCAAATCACCAAATCAAAGTGTCCAAACCATGTCTTCAACATAACCAAGTAATCTCTAGATGATAACAGATCATCCTCTGTGTCGGTGAACAATATAACCTGCGGGTGAACCAAATACCGGTGACTATGCATAAGTCACTGAACATGCCGGTGAACATAACCAAAGATCTCTAGTGCTGATAAGTGTTGACATCATTGACAAAACCAATACAACACATCCATAATACCAACAACAGTCACCGACGAGGAGGGACCTCAAAGAGATCAATCCAGACTAGTCAGAAAGAGTAAACACAATGAAAACACAAAGATATGATAGAGGCAATACATAACAGATTGTTTTATTCCATGAAAATTGACTACAACCAACCAGTAACAAGCCGATTACAGCATAACTGACTCACAGGCCTGGTAGAACATACATAATAGGTCACAACTAGGACCTTGAATCTTAAGATCTATCTCCTATTCACAGTCCTGCTACTTGATTCTTTGATTGATTACATTATAATGCACAATTACAATTATATATATTGATCCAAAGGATCCAGTCGACCTAAAAGAGATCAAAACCTGAAGAACAAGACCTAACATGTAAAATTAACAAGGTCGGCCTCCACCAAAATATTTCTCCAAAAAATCCAAAGGATGAAGTGTAGATCATAGGAAAAGGTCAGACACACACCAAGAAACATTAGAATTAATTCCCAAGGCTCCACAAGCTTCTAAAGGGGTTCCGGTAGATCACCAAAATAGGTTCAGGAAACTGGTAACAAGAACTATCAACCAGTAATAGGAAACTGTCAATGAAACCAATAGCGATATCTTGTTGGAAAATGATCCAAATGCGATGCAGTATAGAACTAAGAAAGATGATAAAGTCTTCAAGTAGAATCCAACTCCACAGGATCTAGAGAGCCAAAACCGGGACACATAAATAAAAGTTGAAACTGCAAACAAAAAAAAAATAGAAAGAAAATGTTTTTGGTTGATGCAAGATTTCTATGAACCAGGGATGCTCCTCCATTAGACATCCGGGGTTATTGAAAAACTGAGCCTATCACTTTACCAGGGTCAGACAAAAACCAAGGCGGTCTACCTCTGCCTGAGAAATCCAAGATGAATCTTCAACTGGTCTATCCTTCAACTTCACAAGATACTCCTTATACTTGTTGTTCATGTCTTCCAAATGCTGCTTCACCTGAATATGCAAGGCTTCCATGTGATCTGCAAATTCTTTTGCTTCTGAACTTCTCTAGTCTTCATTGCTAATATCTCTCAATTCTGATATACCTCTAGGATGCACTCCAGTAACAATCTTAAAAGGTGTTCTTTTGGTACTCCTATTCACTGAATTGTTGTACAAAAACTTTGCTTGTGCAAGGATCAAATCCCAACTTCTGATTTTATCTCCCACTAAACATCTCAATGAATTTCCCAAACTTTTGGTTAACTACTTTGGTGTGTCCATCAGTCTGTGAATGAAAAGTAGAACTGAACTTCAAATTTGTCTTCATCTTCTTCCAAAGTGTTCTCTAAAAATAGCTAGCAAACTTAGTGTCTCTGTCTGAAACTATGCCCTTAGGTAATCCATGCAATCTCACCACTTCCTTGAAAAATAGGTCTGCTACATGTAATGCATGTGATGTCTTCTTACAAGGTATCAAATAAGCCATCTTCGATAGTCTATCCACTACTAAAAATATAGAATCATTCCCTCTCAGTGTCTTAGGCAATCCAAGTACAAAATCCATGCTTATATCCTCCCAAGGTCTTACCAGTAGTGTCAAAGGTTTATACAATCCCACATTTTGACTACTACCCTTTGCAACTTGACAAACTCTACAAATTTGCACATATCTCTTAACATCCTTATGAATCTAGGCCCAAAAGTACTGCTCACTCACCAATGCTACTATTTTGTCAATACCAAAATGTCCAGCCAAACCTCCACCATGTTTCTCCTTTATCAGATTCTCCCTCATATAACTCTTAGGTATGCACAACTATTCACTCCTGAATGAAGTAACCTAGCCACTTGCTTCTATCTACCATAACTGGTTCTCTACATGCTTTCCAAGGTTCTGCAAAATCTGAGTCATCATCATACAAGGTCTTCAAATATTCAAATCCTAATACCGTCACTCTCATCTATGTCAGCAAATTTCTTCTCCTACTCAATGCATCAACGACTTTGTTAGATTTCCCAATTAAAGGTGTAACTCTGCAAGAATTTTACCCATCTTATATGTCTCAGATTCAACTTACTCTGATTGTTCAAATACTGCAAAGCTTGATGATCCATATACAACACAAACTCCTTAGGCAACATGTAATGTCTCTACTTCTTCAAGGCTTGAACTATAGCATACAACTGCTAATCATACACTGAATATATCCTCTGAGAATCATTCAATTTCTCATTAAAATAAGTTGCTTCTCTCCCTTCCTGACTCAAGACTGCTCCTATTGTTGTTCCACTTGCATCACAATCCTCTTGAAATACTTTATTAAAATTCGGTAAAGCCAACACAGGATGCTTAGTTACTTTCTGCTTCAACAGCTCAAAAATTTTGTTTGCTATGGTGGTCCACTTGAATTCCTTCCAATCTCCTCTCATGGTCTCAGTCATAGGGTTATAAAATGAACTAAAATTTCTGATAAACTTCCGGTAAAAACTAGTCAATCCATGAAATAATATTACCTCTCCAATATTTTTTGGTGTAGGCCACTCAACAATTGCTTTCACTTTCTCAGGGTCCATCTTCAAACCATCATCAGATATCACAAATCCCAAATAGACTAACTCATCCTTCATAAAAGTACACTTCTTAATATTTATCAACAACTTTTGTTCTCTCAATCTCTACAAAACTTGTCTTAACTGCAACAAATGTTCCTCTTTTATCTTACTGAAAATCAAAATGTCATCCAAATACACAATAACAAACTTACCCAATAATTTCTTCAATATCTCATTCATCGGCCTCATGAAAGTACTCAGTGCATTGGTTAACCCAAAAGGAATCACCAACCATTCATGCAGTCCTTCATTTGTCTTAAATGTTGTCTTCCACTCATCTCCTTTCTGATCTTGATCTGATGATATCCACTCTTCAAATCTATCTTTGTAAAGTATTTTTCTCCACTCAAATAGTCCATTATGTCATCCATCCTAGGAAAATGAAACCGGTATTTCACTGTGATCTTGTTTATTTCTCTGGAATCAGTACACATTATCCACTCTCCATTCTTCTTAGGTGCTAATACTATTGGTACTACACAAGGGATCACACTTTCCCTGATCAAACCTTTCTTCAATAGCTCCTGCACTTGTCTATTCAGTTCTTCATTCTTTATCAGTGTCAACTGATGTGCAGCTTTGTTAGGCAAACTAGCTCCGGGAACCAAGTCCGTGCAATGACTATTACTTCTCACAGGTGGGAATCCTTTAGGTACATTATCTAAAATGATGTCTTCATATTCTAACAACAAATATTTTATCTCTTCCAGTTGTTCTCCTTCCGGTTCCGATTTCTCAGTCTTTTTAGGAATTAAGGCAAAAAACACTTTCTCATATCTCATCCCCACCCAGGAATTTCCTACCATCTACCAAATAGATTCTAGCATTCGTACATACTTCATTCTTTAAAGGTTCCTCTAAAGGTAATAAGGTTTTCTTCATCCCATTGGCCACAATAGTGTATGTATTATTTCTCCCATCATGTATTGCATGTCTATCAAACTTCCAATGTCTACCCAACAAAAGATTACAAATATTCATAGGCATAGTATGACACAAGACTTCATCATGATAATTCCCAATTTTTAATTTCACCAAACATTTCTCACTTACGAACAACTTATGTTCATCCTAAATCCATGCTATCTGATAAGGCTTAGGGTGTTTCAATATTTCCAAATTCAACTTATTCACCATCTCTTCTGAAATAAGATTATCTGAACTAACACTATCAATAACAACTTTACAACACTTATTAGATACGTTACATCTAGTCTTGAACAAATTCTTCCTCTGCAAGGGCTCTTCATCTCCTCTGGTATGACACAAAGCTCTCCTCATCATCAATAGTTCTCCATCTTCCGGTTTATTGTCTGATCCGGTGGGGTTTTCTTCCACCATTGTTTCTCTTCCGGTATTCTCGGTCTTCTTACACTCGAATGCATGATGTCCTTCTCCTCCACACTTATAGAAAGTTCCTCTAAATTTCCTCTTGTCTTGTCTTCCGAAATATTCATTCTTGTAGCCATCCAGTTCTCTCCTCTGGTAGAAATTTCTATCATCCTTCCAGTATGAATTACCTTCTTTGTTCACTTCCTTTTCCTTGTTTTGATATGTATAGGTTCCTCTACCTCTGGTATATCTTCTTCCTCCCATAAACCTTCCACCTCTATGTCTCTGCCTGTACTCATGTCTTTTGTTTAACTTCTCTTCTGCCTTTAGGGCATACTGGTAAGCCTCTTCAACACTCTCCAATTTTATCAAATTGACTTCATCTTGTACAGACATCTGCAATCCATTCAAATATCTTGCAACTTGTTCAACTTCATCATCAACATGTTTGGATCTGATATTCAACTTGTGAAATGCTTCGGTGTACTCCTTCACACTAGATTCCTTCTATCTCAAATTTTGCAACTTTTGGAACAGATTCACTTGATAATCAACTGGCATAAACTTTGACTCTAACCTAGAAATCATCTAATCCCATGTCTTAATATTCTCTTTACCTCTTCTCTATCTATCAACTTGCAAATGTTCCCACCAAAGAGATGCATGACCTTTCAACTGGGTATAGGCATATTTCACCTTCGTCTCTTCTACAGTGTTCTCAAAGTTGAAATACTTCTCCATCTCCGAGATCACATCCATCAATTCATCTGAATCCAACTTCCTATCATATTCCAGTGGGGTAAAATGAGGTTTAGTATTCGCCCTACTCAAAACCCTCAAAAACCTTTCCTCATTCGGATCAACTGCCAATGGGTTTGCTTGTTCTACCAGGGCTTCCTCTTCTTCATCTTCACTTACATATTTGATATTTTAGCCTCTTCTCTGGGATATCTCCATGGCTTCCAACTGGTCTTCTATACCTTGCAACATCTCCATCACAACAGGGTCTTCATTCCCACATGCTCCACCATTCCTAGCTCCTCTTCGCACCATCGTTCACATTGATCCTCCTTAGCTATAGGTCGGATCCGCAATCTGCCACCCTACAACAACATTTTGATGGTATGATGAAAGAATAAGGATTCGGTCAACTACTAAGAGGGGGGGTGAATCAGTAGATAGAAAACTGACATAAACTTTCACCAATCTCAAAAACAACCTCTCAATGCAAACTCTAAACTAACTGGTTTAAATACTGATCTTCAAATGCAATAATACTAATAAGTTAAACCGGTTGACTGTTATAACAAACTAACAATAAAACAACTCTAAAACTCTCAAAACCTTTTAACCAAAACATCCAAATACTTTACTGACATAAGTAAAACATATTTCAGATTGCTACCGGTTAACATAACATATCAAAGTGGATTTAGCAGTTAAGCAATTCAACCATAGTAAACATAACCACAAAAAACATTCACCACTTGACATAATATTTTTGACATGGAAACCCAAATGGGAAAAACCACGGTGGGGATGAATACCCACAAGTATTCTGAACTCTTTTGAAATTTACCCTGTTAGGAGCCAAGCCTGTTAAAGCTTTACAAAAGTCCTGTTAAGAACATATCTTGTTAGGGACCACCCGGTTAAGGGATTGACTATAATGCCCTATTAGAAGCAATACCCTATTAGGAGTAACCTCGGTAGAGGGTTTTAAATCCAAGCTAATGGACCACCTGGTTAGAGGATTTGAATAACACTAAACTTGTTAGAGCTTACCGGTTAGGGGATTTAACTATTTTAATTGTTAGAAAACAACACGGGTTTTCTGATCTGTTTGAATAGAACTACACTTGCTTGTTCAGATCCTTTTCATGCTCATATCAGCCTTTACACAAACTGTAGATACATCATCTGGTTCGGCAACCACACTCTCACTGTCAACTACAAATTTCCAGCACTTCAACAAAATAATAGGTCGGTAACTCATCACAAACCTAATTCTCTCATAGATATTATAAACAAATCGGTTCAAGTATGACTGTTGGATTACATAATAATCACTGCACATCATTCAAGATATCCTCGACCACTCCTTGATCACTGCTTCATCAAACACTGTAACTCATCATGCGGTTTACATTACATGCAATGAACTTTCTCATTCCCAAGATAAAAACCATTATCTCTACGCACCAAAAACCATTTGAAACTCTTCTCATACAACATGCATAGTCATAATCATTACCACTCATCATTAGATCAAAAACCAATACAACCAATTCACCAAACTTCATCGGTTAGGGCTTATCATATCAATAGGTAGGGTTTACTGGTTCACCTTTCCATTTCATAGCAATATTAGTTTCCTCCACAAATTCACCTACTAGTTGTAGTTCCCTTCACTAGCTCTTCCTACTGGTTAGAAAATAATATTATAACAACATCATTACTGGTTAATTGACATCAATGACAACATAACATTTCATTAATGCAATCTTCACAAAAATGCCAACAATCTCCCCCTTTGGCATTGATGGCAATACAAGTATCAATACCCTCGATTTCTATGATTGTGAATAGGAATCATGGTTTACATTTTACCATGTACTATCCTTGTCTTCAGTCGGTAACTGGCTATAGATCAATCATACAATTCTTCTCCCCCTTTGAAAACAATGCCAACATGAAAGTAAAACATGCAATGTCAAACTTCACTGTTTAAGCATCATCAACCTGCAACTTGATGCTCCCCCTATGGAATAACTCCACTCTACACCAATCCTGCTATAAAATTCTGCAAGTAGCTCCAGGACTGATGTAATCTACATCATGCTCAATTGACCTCATGTAGGGGTACAACCCCTAGCTGACTTTTAAGATACTCAAAAGTAGTCTTAGGCAGAGGTTTAGTAAAGATATCTGCAATCTTCTTCTTGGTAGAAACATGCTCCAATAACACATCTTTACTCTGCACTTTTTCTCTCAAGAAATGATAGTTCAATTCAATATGCTTGGTTCATGCATGCAAAACATGGTTCCTTGAAATATTTATGGCACTGGTATTATCACATAAGATCTTTACCGGATCTAAAAACTTCATCTTGAATCCTTCCAGAATGTGTTTCATCCAAATAGCCTAGGTACAACTCATATAAGTTGCAACATACTCAGCTTCAGTAGTAGACTGTGATATACAACTTTGTTTCTTGCTACTCCATTGAATAAGTCTTCCTCCAAGAAAGAATACTCCACCAGTTGTGCTTTTCCTATCATCAACATTACCTGCCCAGTCTGCATCTATATACACCTTCAAATCAAAGTTACCTACATATGGATACCATAATCCATTGTAAATAGTACCTTTCAAATATCTGAATATCCTCTTGATTGCTATCAAATGTGTTTCCTTAGGATTCTTCTGAAATATAGCAACTAGACCAACTACATGAGCTATATCTGGTTTGTTGTGAACAACATAGTGCAATTTCCCAATCATTGACCTATAATCCTTTTCATCAACAGATGTGGCTTCATCTTCCTTAGACAATTTACCACCTGTAACCATTGGTGTCCCAACTAGTTTACAGTCACTCATTCCAAACATCTTTAATACCTCTTTCATATATTTAGACTGTGTGATGAAAATACTACTCTTCATTTGCTGTATTTGCAAGCCTATAAATTTTTTTATCTCTCCCACTAGAGACATCTCAAACTCACTTTTCATTTCATTTGCAAAGTCATTTCTCATGTCATTATTTCCTCCAAATATTATATCATCCACAAACACTTCACTAACCAGTATCTTATCTCCTTCATATTTGAGATATATGTTACTATCTTCACTGGTTCTCTGAAAACCTATCTTCATCAAGTGTGAATGTAGCCTTTCATACCATGTTGTCGGTGCTTGCTTTAACCCATATAGTGCCTTGTGCAATTTGCATACCATGTATTTTGCATCAGTCAAAGCATAACCATCTGGATGCTCAATGTATACTTCTTCTTCCAGTATCCCATTCAAAAATGTTGACTTTACATCCATCTAATATACTTTGAATACCTTATATGCTGCAAATGCAAGTAAATTCCTGACACCTTCCAGTCTAGCAACTGGTGCAAAATTCTCACTATAGTCTTCTCCTTCTTCTTGTGCATAACCTTTGCAAACCAATCTATCTTTGTTTCAGACTACTACTCCATCTTCATTTAGTTTATTCCTGAATATCCACTTAGTACATATCACATTTTTATTCACCGGTCTGGGTACTAGGGTCCATCTATTATTCTTCTCAATTTTATCAAGCTCCTCCATAGCTTTAATCCAGTGGTCATCTCCAAATTCTTCCTTAGCAGTTCTAGGCTCAATAGTGGAGATCATGTAGGAAGAATATCGAATTCTCCTTCTGGTCAATACTCCAGCATCCTTGTCTCCAATAATCTAACCAAGATTGTGATTGAGTCTAACATACCTCAGAATCTTCAATTGAACTGGTACAACAACATTCTCTTTACCAGTTTCAGGTTTCACCGGTTTTGGCTCCAAAATCAGAATGCAAGGATCTTCATCCTTTTTCTCCATATTGGTTTCCCCTAAAACTTCAGGATACTCATCCACTCGAACATCAACACTCTCAATGATTCTCTGTGTTTGGTCATTATAACATTTGTAGGCCTTACTCTTGGTGGAGTAACCAAGAAATATGCCTTCATCACTTTTAGCCTCAAGCTAGCTAGCATAGCCACCTCTCTTAATAAAATATTTACTACCAAACATCTTAAAGTAACTGACATTAGTGTTAGGATTCCCAAAGATACTGAGAGGAGGGGGTGAATCAGTATCTAACCAGTTAACAGATTTTCTGACCTTATTAAATAAACTGTATTCCAAAACAGTGTATCGGTAAGCAAGAATTAATGAAATAAATATGAACAATAAACACAACATAGAAAGCACACCATGACACAAGATTTTTAATGAGGAAACCCTATGTGGGAAAAACCTCTGTGGGATTTATGACCCACAATATTCACTCACTGGCCAATGAATGGATATTACTTACAATAGGGGCCTGCACATGCAGGAAGGCCAACTGCCTAAATCTCACTGCTTAATTACAAAAGGGAGGTCTCATTGAATTATAAAATGGATTATGGAAATCCAATATAATGTACTGCTTTAGTTCAGCATCTGCTATGCCAGGTTCAGTACTAGTTTAAGCTCATACAATAACCATAAACCTTACTCAAAAATCTGCCTTAATATTCACACATTACTTCTGCAATAATCTTCCCATGTCCGCATCATAAATGATCTACAAGATCTCATACATATATATGAGTCTTATTACAATACGCCTTGTCAGCTTACAAAAAGATATTACAATTAAATATAAAATACAATAATAAAAATCTTGTCGGCTGGGGTGCCAGTAATTATCTTTGCCACTTCCGGTGTAGAGTCTGTCAGTGTCGGTGTCATTGGATTGCAAGGTTGCCATCAATGACAATACCTTCAATCATCTACAATTCTCATTGGAGTGTACAATGCCAACAATCTCCCCCTTTGGAATTGATGGCAACACCCATGAGAAAAATTCAAAATTGTATCCAAAAATTTAAGTCCAAAATTCTTACCAAAACTGTGCTCCCCCTGAGCAGATGATCTCTAAGTCATTGGATTTCTCTCTCTCTACTACTCCCCCTTTGACATCAATGAAAAAGGTTGTCAAAATGTCAACTGAGTGTAGTTATCAGCTAGAACCCTGTACCTGGTTGGTTGCAATCTGAAATATGTCTGCTAATACAAAATTCAGGCTCTCAGTGAATCTGTCACTATCCTTCAATGTTGCCTCTGTTCTTTGAATTGTACCGATGAGGTGATGCATTTTCTCTTCTAGTGTCTTCAATCCTTGAACAAGTGCCTCTGATATCTCTTTCCTTAAAGAGATGAGGTAATCCAATTTGGGACCGAGTCTACATTTTAGATCTTTTGCCTTTCCTTTTATTCTTTCCTTTTCCTTCTCCAATTTCTCAAGTTTTTCCTCAAATTCAGCTATCTCTTGTTCTATAATTGATATTGGTTCAGGTGAACCAATGATGTTGTCAGCTATATCATTTATTTTTTTATGTACTTTACTGATCTCCTTATCAATATCTAATGTCAAAAGATTTGTCTTGCATGTGTCTCTGTACAACTCCTTAAACTATATTATTGTTTTGCTTAGTGCGGGTAGGAGTGTGTCAATGTGTCCCATGCACTTCTTTATTGTCTCATCAAAGAATTTCTCCTTTTCCTTATTCATTTTCTCTCTAAATTTCTCCTCATTTATTTGTTCAATTGTCAATATGTTATCGGTGATATACTTTGACAATGTGTCTAATTGACTTAAAGAATCTTTATTTTCCATATTGCACTTGGGTGCTATCAATTTTAGAATAGGAATGGTATCATCAATAGCCTTATATGCTAGTGCATTACACTCTGTAATTTTCTTAATTGAATCCAATAGTACCTCTATTATATTAGTTGGTCTGAATTCTATCATGGAAGAACCAGATGATTGTCCAACTAACTTAACAATCTGCATTCCATCGGTGTGAGTAACCTCTTTGCTTGTATTGACCTTTGGTAGGTCAGTTTGTGTCTGCATTTCTATCAACAAAGGTTTAGGCTTCTCAGTTGTTGCCGGTGGCACTATCTCTGCATGAATCTATGACTCAACCTTTTTCTCTTCCTATTTCTCAACATGTACCTCAGCAGGTTTCATTGTGCTTTCTACTGCTGATTTCTCTAATGATGTCTCAGTGGTATTCACTGTTGGTTTCTCAGTATGCACTTATGTACTATCCACTGCCGGTATCTCAAGAGGTTTCTCTGTGTTATCAGTCGGTTGCTCTAACTCTGTACGTTTTTCAATGTTTGCATTAATTGTATAGTCGGTATCCATTCTAGTAACCAGGGGATCAATGGATTGTTCATTTTTCTCAAGTTGTGTCTCAATCCCAATCTCAATGTTATCAGCGGATGTTTCAACTGCAATATTGTCAACCGGTGGCTCAGTAGCCACATATTTCTTCTCATGAGTGGTTTCCTTATCAACCATAATATTGACCTCTTGTGTATCAATATTCATTGTGTATAAAACTTAAGAATCGGGATTTGTATCCTCATGTGTAGTCTCCATATCCTCAATTGTCGGTGTGTCAACAGTTTCAACTGGTGATCTAATAGAAGGAGCTGATGGAAAATTGTCTATCACTTTTATGTTGGGTAGTCCACCTACCTTTCCTTTACCTTTATGTTGGGTAGTCTCCATATGTTTTAGGTCTTTTAAGTTATTCTTACTTCTCTTTCTCCACAAAGAAGATATCCCATTTATCTATTGTCTCTTCAGTGATTTCATTAACTCTGCCTGCCATTAAAGATACATATCGGTGACCACTAGAAAATACTATTTTGTTAGCCTCACTTATTAACTCATCAATTTCTTCTACTGATTTAACAGGGTGTACAACAAGTAGCTTTTCAACTTTTATTTTCTTATCCAATTCCATAATAGCTAGCCTCTTTGCATCAAGTCGTCTATACAAGTCATTGGGCAAATCATCTACAACCTCTATCAAAAATTTCTTATAGATATCTAGGTGTAGAATGATACTATTTTCTATGCTTTCCTTTTCTTCATTTGAAAAAGTTATCATACAATGTATTGACATTAGACAAGTTTCCATCATTTGTTATTTCATTCAAAAGATTATCTAAAGGAGGAATAACCTATTTTTCCTTCTTCTTCCTTGGTGTCATTTTCTTAGCTAGGGGCCTTACTACCTATTGTTTCTTTCTTGTTTTCTTTGGTGTTGGAGAGGGTACTGGTGAAGGTTTTCTTTTCCTTTCTACTATCTTAAACTCAACTAGGATTTCACTGTCAGATGAAGTTCCAACTGGTGAGAGGTGAGATTCTAGTTGTAACCCTTCCAAGTCACTTTCCTTAATACTGGTGATATTCAATATATTTTCCTTGATCTCTTTCACCTATTTTGTTGCTTTTCTAATATATTGCTCTATTTTCTTCCTTTGTTTAAGTGTTTGTACTTTGCTTTCAATGGTTTCAGCACTACCAAATATTTTCTCTTCAGGTTCTCTAGGGGCTTCAATTAGGGCTTTGGCATATGTCTCAATTATGCTTACATTAGCCTCATAACCCATTTCTGTCACCCAAATAGTTCTAGGAACCATTGCCTCCATCTAGATTTCATCTTTCTTAATAACAAAACAAATTTCTTTCTGATATTTGTCAACAATGTTCTAAGGGAGCCTTTCCCTTGTTTTCATTTTAGCCTTAAATCCTTGGAAATATTCAATTATATTGTTTTCCCTGTCAGTTCCCATGCTGCTAAAGATATCCAATAGTTGTTTACCTACCGGTATGTCAAAACCAAATTCTTTCTTGCCTATATCGAGAACTTCCTTTGTAATATATAGCATTAGGAACACAAGTAGATTAAGAAATCTGAAAGTACCTTTCTTATCACCTTTAATTTTTTTCAGATTAAAAATCAATTCATCCTTCAACCATTCACACATATATATCTTAGCATTATTGTTCACCATATCATAAGCACTCTTGATACATAAACTAGAAACAGAGTTCAATCTATTAGCATGTGTAGTTTTGTATCCTAGTATCATGCTAATGAATCTAACATTTATGTCTTTCACATCATTGACTCTCAAGGATCTGTTGTCATGGGTTGCACCAGTTAATGTCATCACAATGTTATTTGAAACTTTCTTAGTTTTGTCAGGCTTGCTACCGGTGGAAGGTAAGCCAACCACTACCTTTACTGCTTCTCTAGTGATCTTATGGATAGAATCAAGCCAAAAGAATTCTCCATGAACTCTACTGAGTACAATCCTCACTACTTCCTTAGGGAAATCCGGAATGCCAAGTATTTCCACAAAACCTAGGGTTTCTATGATCTTATGTTTAGGTTTCACAACACCATTCTCATCACAAATGACAGTCTTATACATATTCATGATTTCACCAGCACCTAGTTCCTCAATATGACAATGTATGTATATCCTAGGGTCTTCTGCATATGCAACTCCTTTAGGGATTTTAGAGAATGCACCTAGGGTATCATCCTACTTCGCCACTTCGGGTATGATCTTGAATACAGGCCTAGGGCATTTAACCACTTCAATAAAAGTAGGGTTTGCAATGAATTCAGGTGCAGAGGAGGAAGCCATTGATAAATACCTTAATTTGCCTTTAGGTTTGGATGCTTGAAAGATTTTGCTTCACTTCTCGCTGTTGATGCCTTCACTCGGGTTTTTCGCGCTCTTAGGAAATTTGAATGCTCAATGAGTGAAAAATAGTGAAAAACACTTGCTTTATACTATCTTTTCCTTCAACTACCATAATAAATGCTTGTCGGTTAAGTGAAACTTAACACATCTGCCGGTAAAGAAGCAATTCATCTTCTTACCATCAACCGAGGGTAAACTAGCATGATTTTAAATTAGTTGCCATACCCCCAAGAGGTTATCTCTCAGTTAGATGAGGAATCTCCTGTCAGTGGAGTGATACTCTGATCTACCAGTGAAGGAATAGTTACATCAACATTCGAATCTCTCTTTCTAATCCATTGTTTTGAAAATTCTTGCTTTATCTCTTCAACCTTCTCTTTACCTTTCAAACTAGGTCCTTTATTATTTGTCGGTGATGCCTTACTTCTACAAAACTTTGCAATATGTCCAATCTTGTTACAAGCATAACAAGTCACATTGTTTTTCTGAATAGGCTTACCATATCCTATGCTGGTTTGTGTTATGCATTGATTAGATAAGTGTCCAAATCTTCCACAAACATAACATCTTACATTCATTCTGCAGTTTTATGAATTATGACCAATTTTGTTGCATTTTGAACATTGACCGGTGGGTGCATTAGTGTTCTGATAGTTTCTAAACCTGCACTGATTTTCTCTATGAGCATACTTGTTACAGTTAAATCATTTCCCATTAAATTTGTAGGTATTAGGTTGTCTTACCGGTTTACTGTGATCATGATTATTTATAGTACGAGAGCTTTCACCAACTTTAAATCCAAGTCCATTAGTGTCTCCATTAGGTTTCTGACTTTTCAGCATATCATCAAGTTCTTCTGAACTTTTCTTGAATTTCTCTTTATGTTGATTTGCAGTAGCCAACTCATTTTCCAAGAAATCCTTCTGTCTCATGAGTTCAGTTTTATCATGTTCCAAGTGAATCAGATTTGTCTTTAACATATCAGTTTCATGATTGAGTCTTAGATTTTCATTTCCAACATCATTGATTCTCCTAGCCAAGTCATCTTCATTCTTCTTTCTATCTTCAGTGTCTTTACAAAATCTCATAGTCATATCTTGCATCTCATTCCTCAAGGTCATGTTTTCTTGTCTCAACTTGCTTACAAGATCATTAAGAGTTTCCTTTTCATCATCATCATCATGCTGTATCTTCTCATGAAGTTTTGTTCTTTTGTTTCTAGCAATAGTAAGATTCTCCTAAATTCCTTGAATGATTTCTTGTGCATCATTTAGATCATCTTCAAGTTTGATATTCTTCAACTTTTCTGCATCATAATCCGCAAGAGCTGTTTCCAATTGCTTTCTCAAACTTTCCATCTATACCGGTGTCAAAATCTTCCTCAAGCTGTTAGGATTTTGAAAATAGAGGACCAATCTATGATACCAATTGTTAGGATTCCCAAAGATACTGAGAGTGGGGAGGGGTGAATCAATATCTAACCGGTTAACATATTTTTTGACCTTATTAAATAAATTGTATTCCAAAACAGTGTACTGGTAAGCAAGAATTAATGTAGTAAATATGAACAATAAACACAGCATAGAAAGAACACCACGGCACAAGATTTTTGATGAGGAAACTCGGTGTGGGAAAAACCTCGGTGGGATTTGTGACCCACAATATTCACTCACTGGCCAATGAATGGATATTACTTACAATAGGGGCCTGCACATGCAGGAAAACCAAGTGCCTAAATCTCACTACTTAATTACAAAAGGGAAGTCTCACTGACTTACAAAATGGATTATGGAAATCCAATATAATGTACTGCTTTAGTTCAGCATCTACTATGCCAAGTTCAATACTAGTTTAAGCTCATACAATAACCATAAACCTTACTCCAAAATTTGCCTTAATATTTGCACATTACTTTTGCAATAATCTTCCCATGTCTGCATCATAAATGATCTAAAAGATCTCATACATATATATGAGTCTTATTACAATACGCCTTGTCATCTTACAAAAAGATATTACAATTAAATACAAAATACAATAATGAAAATCCTGTCGGCTGGGGTGCCGGTAATCATCTTTGCTGCTGCTGGTGAACTATCTGCCAATGTAGAATCTGTCAGTATCGGTGCCATAGGATTGCAAGGTTGCCATCAATGAAAATACCTTCAATCATCTACAATTATTATTGGAGTGTGCAATGCCAACAATTAGGTGATCTACTATACTAGTATTCATAAGGAGTCTTATCCTTACCTCTCTTTACCAAAATCAGGTTCATAGTGTAGATAGTTGTGCTGACAGCTTCTCTCCAGAAAGTTTTTGCTACACCTTGTATTAACATCATTCTAGAAACTTCAACAACTGACCGGTTGTTCCTCTCTACAATAACATTTTTTTGTGGTGTCCTCAATGCAGAAAGCTACCATTCGATACCATTTTCTTCATAATATCTAGTGAATTACACAGAAGTGAATTCACCACCTTGATCAGTCCTCAGATCCTTATATTCTTACCACTTTCCTTTTAAGCTAAGGCCTTGAATGCCTTGAACTTACTAAATGCTTTTGTTTTATCCTTCAAGAATGTGACCCACATCATTCTTGAGAAATCATCAGTGAAGATCATAAAATATATGTCACCTTGAATACTTTTGGTCCTTATTGGTCCACAAAGATCTGTATGAACCAAATCTAACAAATGTTTCACTGAAAAAGATTTTCTCTTAAAAGTTGAGGATGTCATCTTTCCCAACTGACATTCCTTACATAGAGCATTAACCAGTTTTTCCAACTGAGGCAAACCTCTCACTGTCATGGACTTACTCACTTTGACAATGTTATCAAAATTTGTATGATAAAATCTCCTGTGCCAAAGCCAACTATCATATACTTTAGTAATTAAACAGTTGTTGACTTTAGAATTTAGGTGAAACAGGTTACCTTTAGTCTGCTTGCCAATTGCAATCAACTCACCTTTTCTCCCATAGATTTTGCACATTCCATTCTTAAACTCCAATGACTATCCTTTGCCATTGAGTTGAGCAACACTCAAAAGATTGTTCTTTAGTCCTTCAACCCAGTAGACATCATCTGCACTACTCTTTCCATTAAGAGAAATAGTTCCCTTACCTTTTACCATGCAGGGTGAGTCATTACCAAATCTCACAACTCCTCCATCAAATTCCTTCAAGGAATGAAATTTTCTCTGGTCACCGGTCATGTGATGTGAACAACCACTATCAATGATCCAATCATCAAAATTATCCATGCGAGAAACTAATGCTTTCTGATCAGATGTTTCCTCTTTAATGGCTACAAAGACAATGTCTTCATTAGCATCACCCTCAAATTCCTCATCAGTGATACCACCATCAACTGCAATAAGACAATCTCTTTTGCCTTTTCCCTTGTACTTCTTGAACTTCTCACGCTTATGCTCATTGTCACCATTAGGACAACTAGCTGCAATGTGTCCAATCTTGTTGCAAGCAAAATATTTGAAGGGTAATTTACCACTGTACTTACCGGTACCTCTGGGCAACTGCTTGGCCAACAATGCTTCAAGCTCAACCAAACTGTCTTCATCATCAACTTCTCTGTTGGATCTAGATTCATAGTTGTGACTGACATCTCTAATTTTTCTCATAGATGGGTTAGAAAATGAAGCTCTAAATGCAAATTCAGATTTCTTAACACTACCATCATAACCATTTAATTCAAAACTAGTAAGCTTACCAATGATGGAGTCAAGGGTTACCTTAGTTTTGTCAATAGATTTTAGTTCCTGAATGGCTGCAACTCAGATAGCGTAGACTGGTAGCAAGGTTATCAACACCTTACTAATTACTGTGGTATCCTCCACTTTGCTACCAACACTCTTGATCTCACCAACTATCTCTTTTATCCTCTGACCATACTAATGGATATTATCACCTTCAGCCATCCACATGTCATCAAATTTTCCTCTTAGACTCTCTCCTTTGGCAATCTTCACATGCTCATCATCGCTATAGATCTCTTCAAGTTTCTTCCATACCTCATATGTAGTCTCCAGACCATGGACATCTACATACTCTACATAAAACAAAGAACTGATAATAGCCTCCAATGCTTGATTATTTTCTTGTTGCTCTTTCTTCTGATCATCAAGCATAATCCCACTAGGTGCAACATATTTAGTACCAACATGTTCCCAATATTGACTTCCTAGACTCTGGATATAAATTTTCATTCTATCACTCCATATTATGTAGTTCTCTCTATTAAACTTTAGACCTTCCTTCTTCATCATGTTCTAGAAGATCTTTACCTCAAGCTATTAGGCTTAGACCTTAGAGGACTTGAAATGCTCTGATACCAATTTATGATGAAAGAATAAGGATTCGGTCAACTACCGAGAGGGAGGGGTGAATTAGTAGATAGAAAATTGACATAAACTTTCACCAATCTCAAAAAAACCTCTCAATGCAAACTCTAAACTAACTGGTTTAAATATTGATCTTCAAATGCAATAATATTGATAAGTTAAACTGGTTGACTATTATAACAAACTAACAGTAAAACAACTCTGAAACTCTCAAAACCTTTTAGCCAAAACATCAAAATACTTTAATGAAATAAGTAAAACATATTTCAAATTGTTGTCGGTTAACATAATATATCAAAGTGGAATTAGCAGTTAAGCAATTCGACCATAGTAAACATAACCATAAAAACATTCACCACTTGACACAATATTTTTGATGTGGAAACCCAAATGGGAAAAACCACGGTGGGGATGAATACCCACAAGTATTTTGAACTCTTCTGAATTTTGCCCTATTAGGAGCCAAGCCTATTAAAGCTTAATAAAAGTCCTGTTAAGAACAGATCCTGTTAGGGACAACTCGGTTAAGGGATTGACTATAATGCCCTATTAGAAGCAATACCCTATTAGGAGTAACCTCGATAGAGGATTTGAAATCCAAGCTAATGGACCACCTAGTTAGAGGATTTGAATAACACTAAGCTTGTTAGAGCTTACCCAGTTAGGGGATTTAACTGTTGTAATTGTTAGAAAATAACAAGGGTTTGCTGATCTGTTTGAATAGCACTACACTTGCTTGTTCAGATCATTTTCATGCTCCTATCTTCCTTTACACAAATTGTAGATACATCATCTAGTTCGGCATCCACACTCTCACTTTCAACTACAAATTGCCAACACTTCAGCAAAACAACTCATCGACCTTAAAAATAAAACAATATGTTGGTAACTCATCACAAACCTAATTCTCTCATAGAGATTATAAACAAATTGATTCAAGTATGATCGATGGATTACATAATAATCACTACACATCATTCAAGATATCCTCGACCGCTCCTTGATCATCGCTTCATCAAAAACTGTAATTCATCACGTTGTTTACATTACATGCTATGAACTTTCTCATTCCCAAGATAAAACCCATTATCTCTATGTGCCAAAAACCATTTGAAACTCTTCTCATACAACATGCGTACATGTCATAATCATTATCGCTCATCATTAGATCATAAACCAATACGACCAATTCACCAAACTTCATCATTTAGGGTTTATCATATCAATAGGTAGGGTTTACTGGTTCACCTTTCAATTTCATAGAAATACCGATTTCCTCCACAAATTCACCTACCGGTTGCAGTTACCTTCACTAGCTCTTCCTACCGGTTAGAAAACAATATTATAACAACATCATTACCGGTTAATTGACATCAATGACAATATAACATTGCATTAATGCAATCTTCATACAAATGCCAACACATTTTAGGACATGTAATCAGTGAAATAAAACTTTGCTCCGATACCACTTGAAGCAGTCACCGACGAGAAGGAACCTCAAAGAGATCATTCTGGACCGATCAACAAGAGTAAACACAATGGAAACACAAAGATATGATGGAGGCAATGTAGAATAGATTGTTTTATTTCATGAAAATTGATTACAACCAATTGGTAACAACTGGATTACAGCATAACCGGCTCATAGGCTTGGTAGAACATACAAAATAGGTCACAACCAGGACCTTGAATCTTAAGATCTATCTTCTATGCACAGTCTCACTACTTGATTCTTTGATTGATTACATTCTAATGCATGATTATAATTTTATATATATCAATTCAAAGGATCCAGTCAGCCCAAAAGGGATCAAAACCCAAAGAACAAGACCTAACGTGTAAAATTAACAAGGTCAACCTTCGCCAAAAGATTCCTCCGAAAAATCCAAAGGATGAAGTGTAGATCACAGGAAAAGGTCAACCACACACCAAGGAACATCAGAGTCAACGCCCAAGGCTCCGTAAGCTTCAGAAGGGGTTTTGGTAGATCACCAAAATAGGTCCAGGAAAATGGTAACAAGAACTATCAACCGGTAATAGGAAACTATCAAGGAAATCAATAGTGATATCTTGCCGGAAAATGATCCAAATGAGATGCACTCTAGAATTAAGAAAGATGATCAAGTCTTCAAGTAGAATCCAACTCCATAGGATCCGTTGAGCCAAAACTAGGACACAGAAAAAAAAAGCTGAAACTACAAACAGAAAGCAAAACAGAAAGAAAATATTTTTAGTTGATGGAAGATTGCTATGAACCGGGGATGCTCCTGCATCAATAAGTCTAGTGGTTGCATCGGGAATCAAAAAGTTGATCTTTTGGTGCAACGATAACCACACTTGTAACACCACCAACATAGGCTAAAGGCCCAAAGCTTTAGAAATAATTTATTAACATTAGAGATGAGGATGATGAGGAAACTGAAAGAGATGATAGGGAGGATGAAGATTATGCTCCTAACATTAATCCTCTAAAAGAAAGAGAACACGATGAAAAGCATGAAGGTAGAATAGAAGAGAGGATGGGAAATACCTAGAATATTTACTCAAGAGGAGTAAAATTAAAATGACAAAGGAGAAGATCAAGAGGAAAGGGAAAAGAGTAAAGAGTAGGGTGAGAAAGGTGATGAATTTGAAGATCAAGATGCATCTCATCTGGTTATGATTGTGGAGGATCAACAAGGTTTGATAAAATGTTTTAAGAGGAAGAATAGAAAATAAAAGAAGTTGCAAAGCAACAACAAGTAGCAAGTTCCTCTTAGCAGCAACCTCCTCCTTTGCCTCCTACAAAAATGAAGTCTCCAAAGAAGCAGGTGTTTGAACGAGGAAAGCAACATCCAAAAGCCTTTGTTATAAGGAAATATGTTGAGAAGTAGCCAGTGCCACCCAAAGATAGTGGAACATCATAAATTGCACCCTGTATAATTCTAGGTTGCATCACCTTCTCTTTAAGCCAAATTGGAGATTGTGACCAAGCTTCCACCTCATCTATTCACTAAGCCTAATTTGTCATTCCTTTTGTTTGGTTTCTTGACTATGTGGACTATTTTATTTTGGGACATGTGTGTGTTATGGAGGCATGCATGCACCACATGTCCTTCCAATGAATACTCAAACTGGAGGTAGTCATTGAGACATTTCCCATGCTAATTCTGGTAATGTAATTCCTCCTTCTATGCCCATCAAAATCAGGATGCTTCTCCAGTACCTTAATCTTGCCATTGCATTCAATTTTAGCTTTGTTTTGCTTCTTCTCGTGACTGTAAACTCTATGGTTCTATTCTCATTTTTTTGAAAGATTCATCATTGGTTCTTTTGCATCTCATCCACCATTTTTGCACTCACATTTTTCACTTTCACTATTGTCACAACTTCACGCATTTGAGGGATTCACGCTTAACTCTAGGAAACTTCCACTTTCTGGTATTGGAGGGGAGTTTCTTCTCTCTTTTTCATTACACATTTCATTTTTTCATCTCTATTAATATATTATTTTGTGTTAATTCCCTTGTATCATCACTTTCATTATTATTTATCTATCTATCCATCTTGGTTACCTGTGGAGGTGGAAACATTGAAATGGGGGTCTAACTATGATAGACCTCTAAATCACAGCCCTAATATTTTTGTCCTTGCTTGTTTTGTGTGCATATTTGAATAAGAGTGGAATAGAATTGGAATGAAGCTTAATTTTCTAAACCTATCATGAATTTATCTCTCCCTTCTTTGTCTTTCTATTGTTTATTTTAATTAACTAATAGTTTTTTGTTTCCATTTTTTTAACCTTTAGTGTTTAGAATCCCTAAAGTTTCTCAGATTTAAGATAGACAATGATAATATGATAAAGCTATAAGGATCCAATCAAGGATTGAGAGGGGGGGTGAATCAATAGATAGGAAATAAACTAAAATTTCACCAAACTTAATTCCAACTCAGAAACCAATCACTTAAACTAACTGGTTTAGTCACTGTATCAAAAACTGCAACTGCACTGTCAAAGTTTACCGGTTGACCAAAACATCAATGATACAATGCAACATATATGAAACTCACATACCATTTAACCAAAACATTAAACCACTTTACTAACCTCAGTAATAGCTCATTTCAGATCACTTCTGGTCATCTAAACATATCTAAGTAGATTTACCAGTTAATCATATCAACCATATCAAAACACATCCACAAAATCATTCACCACTTGACACAATGATTTTTTCATGTGGAAACCCAAATGGAAAAAACCATGATGGGGGTGAATACCCACAAGTATTCTAAACTCTTCTAAAGTTCGCCCTGTTAGGAGCCAAGCCTTGTTAGAAGCTTATACAATAATGTCATGTTAAGAACAGATCCAGTTAAACACCACCCAGTTAAGGGATTGACTACAATACCCTGTTAAAGGTAATACCCTCTTAGAGGTAATTGTAGTATAGGAATCTGGAAATCATCACAAGCAAATCAAAATACTAATCTAGCTCAATCATGAAAGCTCAAATGCAATGATCAATCCTAAACACACTCAATAAAGACATGAAAGAAAAACATTCAAGATTAAAAGCTAAGCAAACCAAATGCAGATCTAAATATCTCCTTCATGTGGCTCCATTGTCCTTCTTTCTTCTTCAAATAGATTTTGTTTGTGGATCTCACCTTCAAGTGCATAAACCTAATGTGAAATCAAGATTTACAATTAGCACAAGAGTACTCAAAGTGTGATTGATTCGACAAAGTGATTACTAGATCAGGATTGAAGAAATTCATCCAATTTATAGATAAATTGGAGAAAAGACAAGATTAGCATGAAATTGATATTAGAGGCAATTGATTTCAAAAATGACACAATTGAGTGGAAAGAAGAAAGTTATGACACCTTCTATGTCATGAATTATGACATATTGCCAATGCAAAGGCTAGAGGACTAGAGACTTATGACATCTTGCTATGCCAAAAGTATGACGCATGAGAAATTCATGCTTCCACCAAAGCACAAAAATAGGGAGAACTAGAGAGAAATTAATTAGGTGGAAATTAAATTTGACAAATTAGAAAATAGGTGGAAATTAGGAATTTAGGAAAATTAGGAAAATTAGGAAATTAGAAAATTAGAAATGAAGAAATTAGGAATTTAGTGAGTTAATTAATAGTTTCTCATTTATTAATAATTCACAAAGAGGGAATTTAGAAATTGATGAAAAATTAGGAAATTAGGAGTTAGGAGAAATTAGGTAAATCAATTAATAATTTGTCATTTATTAATTAATTCACAAAAAGAGGAATAATTAGTTAGCCAATTAAATTAAACATTTAATTGTGACATGAAGACCTAGGATAAATTATTTAACCTAGAGGGAGAAAATAGAGAGAAAATGACAAACAAGGTTAAATGAATAAATCATAAAACCCTAGAAGATAAATTAGGAATGCAAGGACGACAATTAGGTCTTGATATAAAATTGATTTGATGTTGATTCGATCATGATTTTGAATTGACAAAGGACCAATGCTGACAAACAATTTTGATTGATAAATGCACCAATTTACGAGGAATAATGACAAATTGATCCAAATTAACCCGATTGAGAAGGACGACGATGATAACGATCGATGACAAATCGATCGCAAAACAAAAAGATTGAAAATGATAATGATCGATGACAAATTGATCGCAAAATGACAAGATTGACAAGAGGACAAAACCCTAATTAGGATTGACGATGTCCAAAATGATGACAAATTAGCATGCAAATTGATGCGACAGGATAAGATTGACCAAAATCATGACTGAAGATTGTTGTCGACAAAACCAATTTCGAAAGTGAGACAACTGAAGAATGCAGAAGAAAGACTCGATGCTCGCAAATGATAAAGACCAAATGCGTGACATAGGAGAAATGTTATTGCGATGCAAAATCTCTAAAATAAGGCAATGCGTAAATATTAAAGTACAATTCCGCAAGCGTTGACCATTTTTAGGTGTCTACATTTTTCCCCTCTTTGAGACAATGCGATTTTAAGCGTTGTTTCAAAGAACAATAATGAAAATGCCCCAGACAATAATAATGACATATGCATGCCTCCTCGAGGAATTGGCTAGAAACATGCAGAAAAGAGACCAATTGATCGATAAAAATGATAGGATCAAACAGACCAACAATCAGAGATCAGATGCACGAAGGACAAACAAAAGAAGACACAAAAGATCGTGACCAACATAAGATGGATCGGGTGCACGTCCATCTATGCTCTGGAAAAGGACACTTGCAGAGAGATGGTGAAAATTCCAAGGGTAGATCACCTTGAAGAATGTGTACGCATGTACAGACGACCGGATGATGCAGGAGCAGCGGTATGTTTCTCAAAAACCCATATTTTCAATTTGATGAATTTGACTGGCTTGCGGGACATTGCGGGGCCCACAGGGGATGCAGAAACTGACTTCTACGCTTGTGTAGGGTGAATCCTGCGCTTGTGTGGGGTCTTCTGCGCTTGTGTAGGGGGACACAAGCGCAAGTTATGTGACACAGGCGCAAGACTCATCACACAAGCGCAGTTGTGCTCTGGGAACTCAATTTAGGTCAAAAACAACATGCAAATGATCCGGAAAGGGGGGATAAGGGTAGGATAGGTTAGAATAGATGAAAACACCCTAATTTGGATATGGAAATGAGGAAATGCAACCCATAGGAGCAAACCCTAAAACTGACAAAATGTGCCCCAATTGTGATGCAGAGTCGACAGTATCCATTGATCATGCGGGAGAACTGACCAGACTGCTTCATGTTATGACATAGACTCAGAAGCACGGATAGAGATACATTAGCAGGACTGGGGATATACTATGTCACATTCATGCCCAAGATTAGGGCAGACATAGGACTGCTTACCGCATTGGCAAAGCGATGGCATTCAGAGACCTCCTCTTTCCATCTGGTGACTGGAGAGGCGACTGTGACACTGGAGGACGTATGGTGTATCCTCTGCATTCTGATTCATGGGGAGATGGTAGAGTATGACCTAGTGATAGGGAGAGATGCGTTGTATAGATTATTCGAGTGTGACGCAGATGATCTGGATATCGTAGAGAGGGAGATTAGTTGGGAGACCATGGCATCAGAGTATGATCGATGATATGTGGTGATAGCCATGGTGATAGCATGCCTACTAGTAGGAGACAAATGAGGACATGGATTCCCTATTGGATGGGGAAGAGTGCTAGAGTGGATGGCAATAGAGGGTACAATGTATGCATGGGGACCATGTGTACTGGCTATGCTGTATTTTCAGTTGCATCAGATAGCATATCAGGGAGTGCAGACTTTGAGCTGTGGAGTCACACTGTTACAGGTATGGGTATTTGAGCACATAGCCATATGTCAACTGATTGCAGAGAGATAGGTAGTACCACACCAACCATATGTGTATTGCTATGGGGGAGCACTAAGACAGGGTCCTTTTGGATACATATTGTATCGGCGACATGAGCTAGACAAATTGAGAGAGTTCACATGGAGGCCATACCGTGATTGCCCGGGATGGTCAGATGATAGTGAGGAGCTACCATATTGTAGATAGGAGAGGTACCTGATTGGGCGACCAGTGAATCACCAAAGAGTGATTGAGATGTACCTATCGGAGAGAGTTAGACGACAGTTTGGAGAGAGGTAGGATGTACCTAGGAGGACTGCACACTTTGCCCGATCTCACAGAGAGATGAGTCAGTGGGGGAGTATGATTCAGCCACACATAGCATATGCTGACTTCTCATAGCTACAGCAGAGACAGTGGGATTGGAGATCAGATGTAGTGGACGCCGGGACGACAGAGGAGTATGAGAGATGGTTTGCATGATGGCGGCCAGTGCCATTATCAGATCCGGACATTCTAGTACCTAGGAGACAGGAGGACTTCCCACTCATAGGAGAGGAGGAGGGAGATGATGAGGATGAGGAGGATGAGGGCGGGGATGAGGATGAGGGGGATGACAAGGACAGAGATGAGGAGGGGGATGATGAGGATGAGCCAGATTCAGGCAAGCATGAGGCATTGCAGGATATACCCATAGAGCCGGAGACAGCTAGGATAGAGAAGATGGAGATGTGCAGGGCTACCATAGTGAGTTAGCATGATCATATTGCAACTTTAGAGAGACAAAATGCCATCTTGAGGATAGAGTAGGATCAGCTTAGAGCAGAGATAGCCAGACTCACAGTAGCTCGAGATGCAGCAATAGCTCAGGCATAGCGAGAGGAACAGAGAGTCACTGAGTACATTGGGTCGATTTGGGATGCTAGCGCACGCGAGATGGCACAGATGTTGGTAGAGACCGGAGAGGAGATATGCCATTGGAGGACACTATATGAGAGTGCAGTTCCACCTAAGTAGAGAGTAGCTTCATATCGGGCATGATCGAGGATAGAGAGCAGGGCATGCTCTTGGAGGTCATTGAGCAGCATGGGGGTGAGTGGACATATGAGACCACCATAGCCAAGACCAGGAGGGACATCATCTGTGAGACATGGCAGGGATGAGGAGGACAGAGGCACATGCTCCGTATGACAAATAGTGGACATTATGTAGCTTGACATTTTGTAGTCAGCCTACGGGCCATACTTAGGACAGACAGTCCAATTTTGTACTCCGATATTATGATGATATATGATATGCATTGATATGATGGGATGCAATGTGTTATGACTGATGTTATTTTCTATGTATGGATGACTTATGCACTATTTATGTACCATTGTGGAACATGTATGAATGTATTTTTTTATGTGTTTTTGATGCAATGATAATATGAAACAGATAAAATACTTGATATGATGTTTGATGTAATGCAAATGTACTAACCAAATGGATGCAGGATGTAGCATATGTTTTTGGAGATTGGAGCACTAGACTGAACTGACTATCCGAACTGACGGAAGAAATGTTAGTAAGAAGAAAATGAGATGGAGAACAGTGAGAGATGAAGAAAAGCTTGCTTTCACTAATGCACTTTGTAGGTGAGAACCTTTATTTTAATGTAGCAAAATGGATGCGTAGCATCATGGCATGGAAGGCCAGAGCTGAAATGCAACCCTTTTTGCAAAAGACAGACACATCACAGACAAACAGTAATCACAAAAGAAAAGAAAAGAACCATGAACCATCCCGGTCACTCTAAATCACTCAGTGACATCATCGAGCAACATAGGAACATGATCGAAGATAAATCAATAAATGATAAGACTCACTAATTCCACAAGTCAAACAAACATCTTGATCTTCATTGTCAAAAGTTGAAAGCGCTGATAGGACGATAATGCTGTCTAGTTTCAGGACATGCGGTACCCCGTCTTAGACAGGACATAGTCTGGTTTCGAGTATACCACACCCTGTATAAGACCCATGATAGTAGAGACAAGGACAAATGATTTTGATGTTGATTGATATGACAATTTTGATCAGTTGGAATGTCTGGTTTGATTGAAAAAGTTCATCTGTTAACGCATGATTTTATTAAAGCATAGTGTTGGATTGTGTGTCGTTGGATGTATACTCAGTGATCTGTCAATGCACAAAGGGGATATTTATTGCCAAATCCTTGTTTTTGGATTTTAATGTTTTGAAATTTTATTTTATTTTTTTTGTGTTCATTTTTTCAGGACTTTATTTGACTTTTTTTGGATTATTTGTTCATTTTTTCAGGACATTTTTCAATTTTTTTGGATTTATTTCAAGACATTTTTCAATATTTTTTGAATTATTTCAGGACATTTTTCAATTTTTTTGAATTATTTCAGGACATTTTTCAAATTTTTTTGAATTATTTTAGGACATTGTTCAATTTTTTTGAATTATTTCATGACATTTTTCAATTTTTTTGAATTATTTCAGGACATTTTTCAATTTTTTTGAATTATTTCAGGACATTTTTCAATTTTTTTGAATTATTTAAGGACATTTTTCAATTTTTTTGAATTATTTAAGGACATTTTTCAATTTTTTTGAATTATTTCAGGACATTTTTCAATTTTTTTGAATTATTTCAGGACATTTTTCAATTTTTTTTGAATTATTTCAGGACATTTTTCAATTTTTTTGAATTATTTCAGGACATTTTAGGTGCAAAAGTTCCAGTGATTGATCATGACAAGGTGAACGCACCCAATGCTCATTTGAAAGACATATGTACAAGAAACCTGAGTATGCAAGACAATGATGTTGACCAACCACAGGCCTGGAACAGAAAATTGGGTCAAGACAAAGATAGACATGATAAACCGGCCGAGAGAAAGCATAGCTAGAGGTCATGACAGATGATGGAGCAATGATCTTGTTACACATGGCACTTGTTTGCTAGGTTTTCACCATGGTACTTGCCCAAAGCGCTTGTTTGCCAGGTTTTCACTAGAGGGCGAATCATTTTTCTTTACTTTTTTGCTCTTTTTCCCTTTTGCTTTTTTTTTTTCACTATTTTGCTTTTTCAATTTTTTTATATTTTTTTGCTTTTTCAATTTTTTTGTATTTTTTCAGGATCATACTTGAAGAAGGGCTGATAGAAAATTATGCCCAGTACTTGCGAAGGTGCATGCTATTGACAGGATCAGACAAAGGTTCACCTTCTGGTGTGGCAAGCTGATATGCCCCCGAGCCATAGGCTGTAGTCACTATGAAAGGCCCAACCCAATTAGGTTCAAACTTACCTTTGATGATGTCAGTAGACTGTGCATTCTTAGGGTTTGCCTTTAAAACCAGATCTCCCACTTCGAAGTGTCGCCCTTTGACCTTCTTATGATAAGAGCGACGGAGACGGTTTTGATATGCTTGCAAATGTGTCAGGGCTGTCTGACGTTTCTCATCTAACATCTCAAGCTGATGCAACCGAGAGACTATGTGCATCTCATCATCAATTAGATGTTGCAAGGAAACACGCAAGGAAGGAATCTCCACTTCCAAGGGTAAAATGGCTTTCGCACCATACACCAAGGAATAAGGTGTTGCGCCAATAGGTGTGCGGATAGAAGTGTGATAAGCCCATAGTGCTGGATTCAACTATACATGCCAATTTCGACCAGCATCATTGACAACTTTTTTCAGGATCTTGATAATGGTTTTATTTGATGCTTCAGCTTGACCATTACCCTGTGGATAGTATGGACTGGAGAAATGGTGTTGGATATGAAACTTTTCACAGAGTTTTTTGACATCTATATTCTTGAAGGGATGACCATTATTTGTGACTATGGAAAGGGGAACCCCATACTAGCATATGATATAATTCAATAGGAATTTTGAAATTTGCACACCAGTGATATAGGTCATGGGGATAGCCTTGATCCATTTTTTAAAATACTCTATGGCTGTAATGATAAACTTGTGTCCATTTGCAGATGTCGGGTGAATCTTGCCAATAAGATCCAATCCCCATTGAGAAAAGGGCCACAGAGATATGATAGAATGAAGCTCTTGGGCTGGTGCATGAATGTAGTTTCCATGGATCTAGCATTTGTAGCACTTCTTAACAAAATCATGAACATCCTTTTCCAGAGTGGGCCAATAATACCCAGCATGAATCAACTTTTTGGCTAAGCTCAGACCATTGAAATGGCCCCCACATATACCATCGTGAACCTCGTGTAAAGCTGTTTGTGCTTTGTCAGAATCCAAACACCTGAGGAGGGTATGGTCAAAAGAATGATGGTAAAGGGTGTCGACAATGATGACATATTTGGCTATCTGTCGGATGAAGGCTCGGCATTGGTTAGTAGAAAGGTTAGGTGGTAAGGTTTGGGATTTCAAATATTGATATACGTCATTGTACCACGGGGAGTTGGGACCAACAAGAATGCACATCACATCTACTGTCGGAATGTCAAAAGAAGGGACAAGCAACTGTTCGACCAAAAATTCACATTTGTCCATATTGTTTGGCATATTTAACATGGAAGCGATCGTAGCCATCGCATCTACCGACTTGTTTTGCATTCTTGGAACTTGATTAAAATGGATAGCCGTGAATTTTGTCTTGAAGAAATCTACCATGTGCTTGTAAGGAATAAGCTTTTCATCTTTTGTTTCATAGTCATCATTTCACTTGTCGGATGACTAACTAAGAATCTCCATAGACTTGTAAATGTGTGATGTTCCAGTGGACCACTACTCGGAGTCCTATGACCAGTGCTTCATACTTTGCAATGTTATTGGTACAATAAAAAGTTATTCTGTAGGACTTGGGAATAGCATCACCTTGAGGGGTGACAAACAAGATGCCTGCTTCGGACCCGAACTTGGTATGGGATCCATCAAAGTATAGCTTCCATTCATTAGAAGATGTGAGAGCAAAGACTGATTCATCTGGAAAATCGGTCAACATGGGATGATCATCATAAATAGGAGCCTTTGCAAGTTGATCTGCTATGACTTGTCCTTTTATCGCCTTTCGCTCCATATATTCAATATCAAATTCACTGAGGATCATAACACACTTTGCTAGGTGACTCGTCAAAGCTGCTCTGCTAAGCAAGTATTTTAGGGGATCAATTTTTGCAACCAGCAATGTTTGGTGATTTAACATATAATGTCAAAGCTTCTATGTTGCAAACACCACTGCTAAGCATGCCCATTCAATAGTTGAATAATTTAGCTCATAGCCTACTAGTGTCTGGCTGATATAATAAATAGCTCGCTCTTTGCCGTTCTCATCCTATTGGGCCAAGACAACTCCTAGTGCCATTTCAGTTGCAGAAATATACAATATAAATGGCTTTCCTTCTATAGGAGGCATTAGAATAGGCGGCGACAACAAATAGTCTTTGAGAGCTTGAAAGGTTGATTGACATTGCTCAGTCCATTTAAAAGCGACACCTTTATGCAATAGATGCTGGAATGGATGACATTTGTCAGCCAACTATGCTATGAAGTGGTGGATTGACTATAGCTTTCCTTGCAAACTTCTTAGTTGATGGAGATTAGCAGGAGGAGGCATATCCATTATTGCTTTAACCTTGGCAGGGTCAACTTCAATGCCTCTGTGAGAAACAATGTATCCTAGTAATTTGCCAGCTATGACACCAAAGACACATTTCTTTGGATTGAGTCTGAGCTTGTAGGTCTCCATTCGGTCAAAGATTGGGCCTAGGATGGCTAAATGACTATCTCTTTGTGAAAAATTTGCATAATAAGTCATCAACATAGTCCTCCATCAAAGTATGCATGAAATCATGAAAAATTGTCATCATCGCTCTTTGATATGTTGCACCTGCATTTTTAAGACCAAAGGGCATCACATTCCAACAGTAGGTACCCCAAGCACATGTGAATGCAGTCTTATGCTGATCTTCAGGAGCAATGCAAATTTGGTTATAGCCGGAGAAACCATCCATCAATGAGAGCATCTCATATCGAGCAGTCATGTCAACTATGATGTCGATATTTGGCAATGGAAAATCATCTTTAGGGCATGCTTTATTGAGATCACTAAAATCTGTACAGATTCTGATGCCCCCAGTTACTTTGCTAACTGGTACTAAATTTGAAATCCAGTCTGCATAATCGATGGGTCTGATAAAGCCCACATCCAGTAATTTTTTCAGTTCTACCTTGACCAAAAGAACCACCTAGGGATGCATCTTTCTAAGTTTCTGTTTGATAGGCTTGGCATCTGCTTTTAATGGCAAATGATGAAGGACTAATTCTGGATCGAGGCTAGGCATATCTGCATAGGACCATGCAAAGATGATCTTCTTCTCAAGAAAGAAATTGACAAAATCTATCTTTTCCTATTGTGATAGAGAAGCAGCAAAATGAATGACCTTGGGGTTGTCAGGTGTACCCAAATTGATTTCCTTCGTCATTTCCACAAGCAATGTTGATTTATCCTGACTTGATAGGGGTATGTCCACTCTTCCACCTTTGGGCGCCTCAGAGAGGTTTCCACCCGCAGGTACATCTTTTATTTTTACTTTTTCATGATCAGAGAGTGCCTTACGATTTTCACTCAAAGACCTATTCTTTTGATTTTTTATTTGTTCTCTTCTTTTTTTATTTTGATGACTGGAAGATGGAGTTGACTCCCTAAAATATGTTGTGGAATCCAGATCAATAGCAAACCCTACCTTATGATCACCTTGTGGTATGCCTTCCCGTAGTCCAAGGAATTCTGCAATTGCTTCGTCATTTTGAAAACAGTCCAATGTGAGTGGTTCTTGTTGGTCATATTGGATAAGCTGGGGATAGATGAGGGGAATGTCATCATCAGTTTTAAGGAGAGAGAGGACTGATATGGTAAAGATGTAAACATCTGTGGTGTCACTATTTGAACTGCTTGTATCTGATTCGGAGCTTGGGTCCCAGAATGACTCTATCCAAGCATTAGGACATGTTTTAGGAAGAGGAGTTATTTCATGTTTGTCTTCCATAAGCAAATTATCAGGGTCAAGGAACATATTGTCAAGGGCATAGGAACTAGAGGAAAAAGAACTCCACTCCCATTCACTGGAATCAGTTTCAGGTCAGGCATCCTTAGGTGTTATTTCATCATCAGAGTCACGTCCTTTTCCACACGTGGTCACTTTGTTAGATGAGGATCCAATTCGCAATGGTACAAAACCTAACCCTAAAGTTGGAGGTCGCCTCTTGGGTATAACAGGTTCTAGCCTTCCATTGTTGTTCAGACCTAAGCCACTGCAGCCGTCATATCCTTTCTTTTGTAGCATAGTAAATCCTTTGCCATACTGTTCCATTAGCAACCTAACAGGTGGGGTCTCAGTTGGATCCTTATAAAGCCAATCTATGACATCATCATCTAAAGTTTCTTTGTCAAGTTCACCCCATCTTGTAAATGTAGTGGGATGCTGATATTGAATAACCACCTTAGATTCCTTTTGCAACAAATGCGGTTTGCCATATGATTTTGGAGATATTGGTAAATTCTCGATGAGGAATGTTTGATCCATTGAATATTCTCCACATCCTTGGTCCTGTATCTTCAATTTTCCTTTGACAGCATCTAACAATTCATTAGGATCCACATAACTATGTGATTTGGCCTCTCTATTGACTGGGACTTGCTGCTGCGGAGAATCCTTTAGGGTAGCACAAAATTGGAATGGGTTAGGATCTCCTAGAATTGTTATCTCAGTTCCATTGTAAGGATATTTTAAACATTGATGATAGGTGGATGGAACTGCTTTCATTGCATGGATCCATGGACGGCCAAGAATCATATTGTAAGGGAGATCAAGGTCTAAGACCTGCAAGAAAGTGCTTTCTATCACTGGACCGACCCTGATAAGCAATGTAATTATCCCTTTGGATGTGTGCTCAACATCGTCATATGCTTTAATTGTTATTCTTCTGGAAGCATCAATGTCATTTTCTATATAACCAAGGCCAATGACCACTCTCAAGGTACAAATATTAAGACCCGCTCCGCCATCTATCAAGACTCATTGGATTTTGCAATTATGGACAAAGACTTCAAGGTGTAAAGGATCATCATGAGGGAGCTTATCAGGTGAGATATCATTATCAAAAAATGCAACATTTTGGGAAACAGCTAGATGTCCAATTCGGGCTTGAAACTGGTCAACATCAATGTCTGTCAAGACAGTGGACTCAATTAAAGCTTTATCTAGGACTGCACGATGCATGGGGGACATTTTCAAGAACTCAAGGATTGATATTTGTGCAGGTGTCTTTCCTAGATGATCTAAGAGATTATACTGACTTGCAGGACGTGGTTTGGGAGGAGCTGTAGGAGCTCCTTTCAGGACTATTTTGGATCGACGAGTGGTGATTGCGCAAGAAGGATCTTGTCCCTTTATTCTTAGGGTAGAAACATACTCATTTGATGCATGAAAACAATTGATGACATTATTATAACCAAGACTTGCATAATTTGTTGTTTGGGTAGAGTTTGAAGAAGATGCTTTACCCTTGTCATGATCAAGCAAAGGAGTTTTAAAAATAGTATGATCAGTATTAGAGGTCACATGGGGTGGATCTACCTCAATTACTCCTTGCTCTAACAAGTCTTGAATCAGATGTTTCAATTGAAAACATGATGCAATTTTATGTCCTTTGGACCGATGGTATTCACAATAGGCATTATCATTCCACCAATGCGGCTTTACCACAGGTTCTGCCTTGATATCTGGTAGCTTGATAAATTTTGCTGGTATTAATTGTTTCATTATTGATTCAATAGGCTCTCCCAATGGCGTAAATTGCCGAGGAGGCCCATCCCTTGATCGGAAAGGTTTGCGTTGCTAGCCTTGTTGCTGGCCTTCTTGTTGATTATATTGTTGAAGATGCTATTGGTATTGCGGCTATTGAGTAACATTGCTCGCTAGTGTTTGATTTTGTTCCATAGTTGACATATTAGGAACACTCAATTTCTTGATTGTGAATGGGGTTTGATTTGCATTCACCGCTCTTGCATCAACAACTCCATCATTAGTGACATTCTTGTTCTTATACCAAAATCTATTTCTGTCCCCTGAATTGTTCGTGTTGTCACTGTCTTTCTTAAGCTTAATGATTCCTTTAGCTACAAGAGTAGTTTCAATGTTCATCCCTTTCTTAATGAGTTTCTCTATAGTACTGGGACTTTTCAATTTTAGTTCATACATCATTTCTGGGACTAAATTTTGGATAAACAGATTCACTTGTTGTTCTTCTGGTATATCTAGGGAAGAATGACTATACAAGCTTCGCCATCGTTGCAAGAAAGTCACTAATGGTTCACCTTGCTTTTGCTTGGTGTTGCATAAATCTTACATGGTCACATCACTGTCGATGTTGAATGCAAAGTGAGATATAAACTTTTGAGCTAGTTCCGACCAAGTCTCTATGTTTCTTGGCAGATGCGAATACCAATCCATGGCCTGTCCCGTGAGACTTCGTGCAAATAAGCACATTAAATATGTCTCCTCATAACTCACTTCAGTACATGCCACGAAAAATGCTCGAATGTGATCTTTTGGATTGCCATTCCCTTTATATTTCTCAAAATTAGGTGCTTCAAAATGCTTAGGGAATGGAGGCATGTATAAGCTCTTGTCAAATGGATTAGGACATAAATCTTGATCTGTATACAACTTCTTTGTTCCTTTAGTTTCTAATGCATCAACTTGTCATTGCAATTTCTCAAGTTGTTGTGCAATTGTATCAGATTTTGGAGGTCCATCATTAATCCCGATGGGTACTCTTTGTCGATACATCGTGTTTCCGATCGGTTGTTGATGCTCCGAAATGGCCATTTTTGGTGTCTCTGGCATATAATGTTCTTGGTACATCTCTTGTTGTTGTGGTTGTGCCATGCCTTGATATTGATCTTGTTGTTGTGCTTCTTGTAACCTAGGGTGATATTGTAATTGATGGTGTTGTTGATATTGCACAGGCGCCAATTGCGGTTGTGAAGTATGATAGGTTGTTTGTCTTGGCACATATTGAGGCACATGTTGTTGTTGATGTTGACAAATCAGAATTTGTTGACTTTGTGCCAATTGTTGTCACGGTGTATATCCCATCATTTGCAAAAAACTTTGTTTGGGTGGTTTTTGTGGTTTCTCCTTAAGATGGGGTATGGCACTTGCATTAACTTGTTGTGTTGTTTGTCCAATCCACTGTGATGGTTGCAAGTTTGCATTAACTTGTAATGGTGCAGAGGGCGCTGCAACGTGTTGTCAAATGCGGTATTGTTGTTGTACATTGCTTGTTTGCACATTTGATTGTACCTTTTGTGTATTACTCAGTTGTTGCAACAATTGTTGTTGGTGCAAACCACCATCCGTAGTTCTTTATGTCGCCATTATCGAAGGATCTATCGCAATAGTGTTTGGCAAATATATTGAACTTAATGGGACATAAGAACTTTGGTGCATCGTGGAATTGATTTGGACATTAGTGATATCAGGCATTCCAGTCGTGAAGCTTTCCTGCATCTTAGATTTTGATCCAATTTTATGCATGTAAGGAACCACTTCTTATTGAGGGACAGCTGTCAATATTTGCGTGGTCTTCATTTGATCTTGTGTTACAGGTGTTGTGTTGAATAATGGATTATTTATTGTCTCAAATGGTGACTTTTGAGGAATAGTCACTGTCAATGCCTTTGAAGCACGTTTACTCATCAAGGTAGGCTGAGTTTCTAGTTGCACATTTTCTTCATTTGGATGCGGAGAGAAACTTAACAACTCACTGCCTTGTTGTTTTTGCACATTGATTTGCTCACTTGAGGAGGTCACATTACTCATCATGTTAAGATATTTTTGTGGAAACATCTTAAAGACCTCGTTCAAGAACTTATCCATCTTTTTTGTCATCTTAGGATCTTTAAGGAACATTTCAACATCATCAGAAGCATCAGAATCTGATGAAGAATCTGGTTGGACATTTGGATTCATTTCTTGTTGAATGCCTTGATCTGAACCAAATCCTTGCGAAAGAGTTTGTTCTTCATATAATGTTTGAGTTTGAATGTCATGTTGCAGGTGTGGTTGATTCCAATTGAAAGGTGCACTTCCTCTTGGAGTTGGTGGAACACTCCCATGTCCTGGTTTCATAGGTACAAACACTGGTTCATATAATGGAGGTGGTCCAAGTTGAACCATTCCATATGGTGGTAATGATGTGTTTGATGAACCTTCAATTTGTACTATTTGACTGATTTGAAATTGTGAATTTGATATGTGGTCAATGGGTTGATATGCTGGTTCACCCATCTTTTTAGATTTTGATCTTGTTTCAATAGGCATGTCACTTATGCAAATGCAATATTTTTGGAATTTTTCAAAGATAATGTATGATATGCAACTAAATACAAACTAAATAAATTAGAGTGCAATCTATGGCAAGAATGCAACGTATGTTTTTGGTTGTTTTTCAAGATTTTGACAAAATTTTTGGAATGTAGATCTAAAAGAGACCCTTAGGAAATTGAAATGATGTCTAGACCTCAAAGGACAAAAGGACCAAGTGACAAAAGGACAAATGACAACGTCTCCCCTATATGCTTGGATACTAAGCTAGGTTTGACCAAATGACATTGATGACAAAAAGAGATAAGGTTTGATAAGGTCTAGACCTCCTAACAATGACTTAGGGTTTATCAAAGATTTGGATTACTCAAGTATGACAAAACCTAGTTTTGACACTATATGCAAAGGGACAATTACTATGCAAATAACCCTAATATGATATGATAATGACCTAAACTTAATGAAGAGACCTAGGGTATGCAAATATGAATGTATGACAATGGTATGACTTTAATGCAAGAGGACACATGCAAATGGATGACTCTTATTGATATGCAAAGGAGTATGACTTAGGTAAAACCTAACCTTGGTACTTGACAATGAACTTTGCAAAATGCAACCTAGGATGAACCTAAATATAAGTGACATGAATGTTGAGACAAATGTTTGACAACCATGTTTGAAGGTGTTTTTGAATTTTGTTAGATGAATGTCTCTTCTGTTTAACCTTGTTTTGAATCAATTTGTCTTATTTTTGAAATGAGACACAACTCAACTTTTGACAAGCAAAGAAGACAAGATATTTTAACTTAGACTCAAGACAATCATGCTCATTCACACATTTCTTATGGTAGGCAAGGACATTAGGTACTTGAGAGGTAGACTCGTTATGGGATTCAAGGAGAATACATAGATGCTTGACCCCACGGGCTCCCCTCCATGACACTCACTTCTTAGGGCAGCCAAGCATCAGTCCCCATGGAAATCTCCCCATGGCGAACTTAGTATCTCTTCCAAGTATCCGAACTTGTCCTTCTCAAGCAACTAGAAGGATTTTTGGCCTCTAAATACAAGGTGTTTAGTAAGGATTTATATTAAGCATTACTCCTTGATGTCACACAAGCATGATTGAGACATTAAGCCCATCAAGATACCAAACAAATGTAGTTGCACAAGCATGATTTAGACCGTGAGGTCCTACTTAGATGTTGATATGAGAAAGAGTTCAAGGGTCATCACTTCCCAAGTAACTGCAATTCCCACGTAACTCTTTCTTCAAAGCTTTCACCCATCAGGTATTTGTTTATAGTGAGTTAGAATGCCAAGGTATTCTAGCCATACTCACTTTGGGTCATTCCCTTCTCACGATTATCACTTGCTTGCAAAAGCAAATGGTCGGGAAGGCAGGCCCTCTAAAGGTGACACACAATCAAAAACATGAGCATGGTATTGAAGATCTGGATTTCTAATCACCCTAAGAAGGATGAGAGCATACTCTCCTACTCCAGTGTCAAACTCGACAATCAAAGCAAACATACATTCATTCCATCCTATTTAGAAATCACTAGGTGCCTAAATATTAATTGCAAACACAAAGTTTAGTTGTAGTCCAAGGCAACCTGCAAAACCCAAGTCAGAAGTTTGATATGTTTAGTCTTTGACTATCGAACCAGCACAAAAATGTGTTAGTAGTTTCATTTGTTTGTCTTTGCCATGTGTATGCCAAGGTTCTGCACAGAGAATCAGTACCAAAAAACCAAAAAGCAGAAATAGCATGCAAAACAGAACAATTTGCAAGTAAAAACACACTACCCTTTACATCTGTTTCTGTCCCTACACAGGCGCAGAAGTCTTGACACAGATGTAGAATGTCTGACACAGGTGTAGAATGTCCATGACACAGGCACAAAATGCTTGACACAGGCGCAAAAGTTCCCAGAAAACACTGCACTACCTTGTTTCTTGGGTTTTTGACCTACAAATCATCTCAAAAGCATGGTTAGGGGGTTAGTTCATGTCAGGTTCACCAATTAATGTAGTATAGGAATCTGGAAATCATCACAAGAAAATCAAAATACTAATCTAGCTCAATCACAAAAGCTCAAATGCAATGATCAATCCTAAACACACTCAATAAAGACATGAAAGCAAAACATTCAAGATTAAAAGCTAAGCAAACCAAATGCAGATCTGAATATCTCCTTCATGTGGCTCCATTGTCCTTCTTTCTTCTTCAAATAGCTTTTGTTTGTGGATCTCACCTTCAAGTGCATAAACCTAATGTGAAAGCAAGATTGAAAATTAGCGCAAGAGTACTCAAAGCGTGATTGATTTGACAAAGTGATTACTAGATCAGGATTGAAGAAATTCATCCAATTTATAGATAAATTAGAGAAAAGACAAGATTAGCATGAAATTGATATTAGAGGCAATTGATTTCAAAAATGGCACAATTGAGTGGAAAGAAGAAAGTTATGACACCTTCTATGTCATGAATTATGACATATTGCCAATGCAAAGGCTAGAGGACTAGAGACTTATGACATCTTGCTATGCCAAAAGTATGATGCATGAGAAATTCATGCTTCCACCAAAGCACAAAAATAGGGAGAACTAGAGAGAAATTAATTAGGTGGAAATTAAATTTGACAAATTAGAAAATAGGTGGAAATTAGGAATTTGGGAAAATTAGGAAAATTAGGAAATTAGAAAATTAGAAATGAAGAAATTAGGAATTTAGTGAATTAATTAATAATTTCTAATTTATTAATAATTCACAAAGAGGGAATTTAGAAATTGATGAAAAATTAGGAAATTAGGAGTTAGGAGAAATTAGGTAAATCAACTAATAATTTGTCATTTATTAATTAATTCACAAAAAGAGGAATAATTAGTTAGCCAATTAAATTAAACATTTAATTGTGACACGAAGACCTAGGATAAATTATTTAACCTAGAGGGAGAAAATGGAGAGAAAATGACAAACAAGGTTAAATGAATAAATCATAAAACCCTAGAAGATAAATTAGGAATGCAAGGACGACAATTAGGTCTTGATATAAAATTGATTTGATGTTGATTCGATCATGATTTTGAATTGACAAAGGACCAATGTTGACAAACAATTTTGATTGATAAATGCACCAATTTACGAGGAATAATGACAAATTGATCCAAATTAACCCGATTGAGAAGGACGACGATGATAACGATCGATGACAAATCGATCGCAAAATGACAAGATTGACAAGAGGACAAAACCCTAATTAGGATTGACGATGTCCAAAATGATGACAAATTAGCACGCACATTGATGCGATAGGATAAGATTGACCAAAATCATGACTGAAGATTGTTGTCGACAAAACCAATTTCGAAAGCGAGACAACTGAAGAATGCAGAAGAAAGACTCGATGCTCGCAAATGATAAAGACCAAATGCGTGACATAGGAGAAATGTTAATGTGATGCAAAAAACCCTAAAATAAGGCAATGTGTAAATGTTAAAGTACAATTCTACAAGCGTTGACCATTTTTAGGTGTCTACAGTAACCTCGATAGAGGATTTCAAATCCAAGCTAATGGATCAGCTGTTTAGAGGATTTAAACAAGAAGCCTATTAAAGCTTACCTAGTTAGGGGATTTAACTGTTGTAATGGTTAGAAAACAACATGTTCTTTATTGATCTAGAAATAGCACTATCTTGCTTAGTCAGATCCTATTCTACTCCTATCCGCCTTCACAACATTCTGCAAACACTCCTTCTAGTTCGGCAACAATCACTCTTCCACTCTTAACCAAATTGCCAACATAATTTACAAACAACTCGTCGACCTTAAATACAAATATAATATGTCGGTAACACAACACAAAACCTACAAATATCATAGAGATTACAAACATATCAGTTCAAACATAATCGTTCGATTACATTACAAACAACTACACATTGTTCTAGACAACATCAACCGCTCCTGGATCACCACACATTGGATCCTATAACTCATCACACATTTTTCACTTCATGCTATGTATTTGATCATTCCCAAGATAAGTGGTTATCTTCACGTGCCAAATCCACTTTGAAACTCATCACGTGCATCATGCATATGTGGCATCTTCATCTCCAATCAACATTTAGTCATAGATCATCACTATCAATTCACCAAGCTCCATTGGTTAGGGTTCGGCTTATCAATTGGTTAGGGTTACCGGTTGATCATTGCTTCAATAACAATACCAATACTATTTGCCTTCACTACTTTACTATCAGTTGCATAACAACATCATTACCAGTTGCAACATAGCTTCATTAATGGTTACTATTGACATCAATGACAACACTATACTTCATCAATGCAATGTTCATGCAATGCCAACAAAAAAATATAGTCAAAGCTCCTGAGGGAATGCTAGGATATATTTAGCAAAGCATGGTCACAATCATAGGAAGTAATGATGAAAACAAACATAAATGCAGTCTTGCATATTCATGTCCATCGCAAGAGCTTATCAAGATAAGAGAGCCTACAAGATAGTGATATAAAGACAATACTTGGAGTAGTGATGAATGCTGAGACCAAAAGCCAAGAATAGTGATAATGTTCACTGTCAAAATAAAATTTGAGCCAAAGACAATGATCATCTAAGGCAAATCCATCAAGATATTATATATATGTCTATATCCTCAACACCTTGTTGCAGCATTGCACATCAAAGAGTTAACAAAGGTATTAAGGGATAATACAGTCTTGTCAAGAGGACAACACACAAAAGGCAGCCTAAAATCTTTAAGGGAAAAATAAGTAAAGATTGTCATCAAGAGTTATTGTAGCTACAAGGCAATTGAGGGGTATATATAAAGTGAGGGTTACTATCCAAAGACACATAATGCAGTGGATCAAGAATGATAGTAAGGCTAAATCAAAATAGTGAAATATATAATGACTAATTACAATCATGTAAAAACATGTTAGGGTTTAGATAGATTCAAAGCAAATGAAAATTAACATTTATATGTAGATTCAAATACACAAAGATGAAAAAATACACAACACAAATAACATAGAGATTTAACATGGTTCACCCAAGGTGGGATACATCCATAGAACACCATTGTCTAATCTTTTCTTATTATCCAGCAAAACAGTAGAATGTCATTATAATGCCCTTTACATTCTAGTCGCTTATAACATACAATTTTTAGGGCAGCATACAAAGTCGACCTTTTTTAGAGTTTTTTATTTTCAATGTCAATTTTTTAATTAAAAAACAAATGACATTTTTTCCTTGGGGGATGTGCCCCCAAATCCCAACAAGGATACATTACAAGTGTACAGTACTTACATGATCAGTTACCACATACCAACAATCTCCAACTTGGAGACTGGTCAGGATCCACACCAAACAATCTCCCACTTGGAGACTGATCCTGGACAACACAACTACACTTGCAACTCCCACTAGATAAAACACCTAGACTAGGTTGTTCCTTGATTCCATGATTTTTAGTCAAGAAGGCTAATAGAAACTGATGAGGAAATCAACTTCTCTCATGTGACTACCTTCATGAACATATATGCATGATTTCCATTTGTGTGAATATTTCCAAGCTGCAACTGGCCATATTTTATAGGCAAAATATTTGGACTCACTTGACAGAGAGAGTATTCCTACTATTAGAAACCCCATCAATGGGTTAGTTGTATGGAGCTTCCTCTTAGCATGTCATCTTGGGATCTTATACCATTTATCATGGATAATTGGAGATGGGTGTTCAAATATTTTTTGGGATAACTCTTAGGAGGGTTTTGAAAGGTTAAGCTCTAATGCTTCTTTGCAAGACTTGAAGACAATTACTTTAAACAAGTTGGGATGTAAAGTCAAACTTTATGGAATGCAAGAAAGTAGATGGTTTGATTATTTTTTCTCTAAGAGATCCGTTAGTTCTCAACTTGGCTCTAAATTTACTTGAGAAGCTTAGGAACATCTTCACGAAGAGAGATATTCTTATCTCTCATTAAAAAAGACACTTTAGTATGGTGTGGCACGAAGACTGGAAAGTATCCTATGAAAATTGGTTATAAAATTTTAGAGGAAGAGTAGGGAGAGTAGGGTTGGTTTCATAATCTATGTTGGAGTAGGCATTGTCTAGAAAAATCAAGCTCTTTTGCATGGTTGGTGCTATGAGGGAGAATTTTCATTGGTGATCATTTGAACAAAATCAGGTTTGTTGGTCCGTTCAAATGTGTACTTTGTAAAAGGAATCCTGAATCCATTGATCATTTGTTACTTTACTATGAGTTAATGCATGTTTTCTAGTATTTTTTGTTGAATAAGATTAATTGATAGATGCCCTTTCTAGCTTCTTTAAAAGAGATGTTTCAAGGCTAGGAAACTATTACCAACAAGTCAGTCTTCTTTATCATTTTTTAGAATGCACCATCGGCTCTAATTTGGGAGGTGCGAAAAGAAATAAATCATCATATCTTCTAGGACAAGGAGGAACATTTTTTTCTAGTCTTGAATAGGATTGACAAATCTATTTTTGAATTGGTATGTTTAGCGGCCAATTCAACAAGTTTGGACAAACATCCTTATAGTGTGGAAGATATTTGAATTCAAGCCTTTTGACCTCTTATCAAAATTCAGGCCTGTTAATGGGACAAAGTGGGCTAATACTCCTTCATCCATAGATGAAATGGTGGAATGGACGGTTCCTGAGCATGGTTGGATCAAGATTAATTTTGGTGGGGATTCACAAGGTAACCCTGGTCCCTCTAGAACAAGTTGTTTTGCTAAGGATTGGAAGGGTTGAATGTTAACAGGATTAAATAGAGACTTGGTTGTGTGACAAATAATGTAGTGGAAGCTAAGGCAACCCTTCTTGCAATTAACCTAGCGAAGAAAATTTTGACCTCTTTGGTGCATTTGGAGGGGGATTCACAAATTATAATAATGTAATCATTAAAGGTGGCTCAAAAAATTGGAAGATTGACAAGGTGGTGAAAGTTGTTAAGGAGCATTTATTATCATTTGGTGGGTTTAGAATTTCACACATTCAATGGTTGGTCAACATGGAGGTAGATGTATTTTTGAAGTATTTTATGGTATTAAATTTAGAGATTGAAGAGGATATTTGGGAAGTTAGTTGAGGTGAAAGAGAGTATGAAGGGGTGGCTTTGTTGAATGGTGCATAAGGGGTATTGTTAACATTTATTGAATTGTGGTGGGTTGTCACCGATTTATATTTATAGTATGTGAAGTGGGCTCACATGTAGTGTCTTATTTGGTTTGAGCTTCAAGTCTATTTCACATTTCATTTTATTTTCTTGATGATTGGGTTGCAGAGCCAAAGGTTTGTGAGAAACGATGTAAGTGAACTTTTTGTTGCAAACTCTTAAACCCATAGTGATGTTTTGGGGTAAAATATATATATATTGAGTGGCTCAAATGTGTCTTTAAGTTCAAGTATGATAAATTCATATATGCAGTGACTATTGTGTTGGGGGGATCCTTCTTGGAGGTTGTGTGTAGATATAGAACCAACCCTAATATTGCCTCTATATTCATGGGTTGGTTCCTCGAGTTGTGTTCTAAGGAGGAGGCTTTCTAGATTATGACACAATGTGTTAGGGAAGAATGGTGTTTGGGCCTACCATTGCTCATGGTTCTTTCTCAACCAAGTGAAGGATTTATGGTACTAGGTGGAGATTGGTTGCACGTTGGTGAATGTATTCCCCCTCTATGTCCCTTTTTTATTTGGGGAGTAGATCAAGGTAACAATATTAGTCATGCTATAGCCCAAATTGGTCTGGAAGAAATCAAGAATTATTTATGCACCATGGAGAATCGTGCTCACCATTAAGAGTTGGAGGTTACAATAAGGAGTGAGGAAGGGATGTAGGAAGTGTCAAAGCAAAATAGGGGACATCCTCTGGGGTCAAAGAGTTTTAATAGGTCAAAGACGATAATAATAGGAAGGTCACCTCATTTCAAGTTAGTTAATAATGGGTTTATCATTTTGAAATTTATCCAACTAAGGAGGTCCTTGTTGATCCTAGTGTATGAATTGAGGTTAACGAGTGGAAGGCCATTGGTTTGGTAAAAATCAAAGGTTGTGATGGTGAATATGGATGAGTCTTCAAATATGTCATGACATAATCTAGGTCATTTCTAATACTCTCCTCATCAATTTTGATTGCAAGGGAAGTTTTTTCCTCACTACTAGAAGCACACTAAGGTTGTCGACTCTTTTGGTTTAGACCCTAAGCCTTGACACATAGAAGTATTGGGATCCTAGAAAGTCTCTAACAAAACTCAACCATATTCATGTTTATCTTCCCAAGAAACATATCTACATGTTTATGCTCATGTTTGCACTTGTGTTGGGGGTTTATTATTAGGACCACACCACTACAAAGGTGCAAACCCCAATCCTTTGTTCCTCTATTTCTTGGGTGCAAGTGTAGGTTGAAGAGGTTCAAAAATGCCTTATTTTTGTAAGCCAATGGGATTATGACCATTATATCCCATTTGTTGTATAATTTTGTATCCTTTACCATATCTCTCCACGAGCATTTTGACATCATGGTTTTCTTGCTTGAATTGTCCCTCTTCATCTTTGTATATCCATTTAAAGAGATCTTTGTCAAATACATCTCACCCCATTTTTTAAAAGTATTTAAAACTCATTTGATAATAGCTTTAGGCACATGCAAGGTCATTTTTAGTCTACCATAAGTCTTAGGGGAATCCATGAGCTATCTAAGATATAAGGATTGTTGTATGTTGTATTTTTCCATTCCTCATTCCTTAACCTCAACCTTGATCTGATTTTTTTTTGGAGGTGGATAGTTTTAGCGATTCAAGATAAATGTATGATGTGAAAGAAGTGGCTTCTCTATTGATGGGAATGGTGGATTTAGGTTTTGGTCAAATGTTATTATAATATAGATAGGGATTTGGGTCCCTGGGGATGGGGATATCCACTCCATTTTGGATAAATTTGATGCAATGGTGATAAGTGGAGGGAACATCTTGCATGGCATGAATCCATGGTTGGCCTAGGAAAATATTATAGGTGAGATCAAAGTCTAAAACTTGGAAAATGATATATTTGACTACTATCCCAATTCTAATAGGCAACATGACAAACTCTTTTGATGAGTACTCTTCATCATTATCAACTTTAATTGTTATCTTCTTATTTGCATCTATATCCCCTTCAAATAAACCTAATGTTGTGACAAATTTTAAATTTCAAATATTTAGATCTGCTCATTCATCCATCAAGAATCATTTTATTTGACATTTGTAGATGAAGGCTTTGATATGTAAAAGTGCATTATGAGGTTACAAGGGGGATGTGTCATGAATGTCGATAAACATAAGATAGTGTGGTGATGAAAGGTGTCCAACCATGGTTTCAAACTAATCCACGTGTAATTTGGTAGGAATTGAGGTCTCTTGTAAATATTTGTCAAGAATAGCCTTGTGTGAAGGAGATATGTGTAGGAGTTGAAGAATGAATATGTGTATGGGGGTTTTCCCAAGCTAGTCAACAAGGTTATACTGGTTAGATGAGGAGCTATCTTTGTAAGTGGTATCTTGGAGACTTACTTTAACTCGATAGGTTGTTACATTGCACTCAAGGGTTTTATTTTTGATAATTATGGTAGATACGTGGTTACCCACTTGAGAAATGTGATTAACTATGTACTCATAGGAGACATTGGTAAAATTGGCATTATCATCTTGAGTACTCTTGGGATATTTTCATTTATTATTATTGGGTAAAGTATCCTTAAAAATCACATGTTCATCATTGGATGAGTGAATTTCAACTTCAATTGCACCATTGTCTATGAGATCCTAGATAAGGTTTTTAAGCTTGTTGCAATTTCTATTCTTATGTCCCTTGTTATGGTGGTACTCATAATATTTATTATCATCATGTCATGTGGTTTTAATCCTTGGTTCAAATTTTATAGCCTCTAGTAACATGACAAGCTTGTTGGTTACAAGTTTTTGTAATGCTGATTTTATAGGTTCTCCCAAAGAAGTGAATTTTCTATGTGGTTGATTTGTGGGTTTTGATATTGTCCTTTGGATGATAACTTGGTTGTTAGAAGTTCTAGTTCCTAGGAAACTTATCACAAGTTGGGTAGCCTTAACTTTGTTCATATCTACAACCCCATCATTGATGATATTCTTATACTTAGACAAAAGCAAGATTTCTCATTACTACTTGGGCTAGAGTTGTCCTTAGAATTGTTATCTTTATAAACCTTGATAGTATTTTGATCAAGGATAATTTTATCAACTAATAGACCCTTTTCTATGAATTTTTTAAAGGTGGTGAAATATTTTGATTGAAGTTAAAATCCTATTTCATGATTCAATTTTTGTGTGAACATCTCAACCATGTCTTTTAGTGGGATATAACAAGCACATCAACTAGCTAGACTTCTCCATATTTGTAGGAAGGATAGAAAGGAATATCCATTTCTTTGTTTAGTATTGCATAGTGTTATCATGGAGACCTCATGTTCAATTTTATAGAAGTGTGTAACAAATTTCTCAGCCATCCCGCCAAAAGAATCCCATGTGGTAATCATGAGAACCAGTCCATGGCTTGTCCACCAAGACTATATGGGAAGAGATGCATTGATAAGTATCATTGTAGGCCATCTCTATATAAGCCATAAAATTTGTTTAATATGGTCCTTAGGATCACCTTTCCACTTATACTTGTCAAACTTAAGTACTTCAAAATTAAGGGAGAAATATGGTATAGATAGGTTTGTATAAAAATGGTAAGGACAAATGTCTGAAATTGTGTACCTCTTATTTGGAACTCCTAGTTGCATGTTAGCTATATTTTTTTGTAGGATATAGACCTATTGCATCAAAGCCTCAAAAGTTTGTAACACATTCCCTTGAGTCATCCCCATGTTGGCTTGGTCGTATAGAGGTGGGGAAGAAATGAAAGTATGTTTTTGATGTTGGTAGGTATATTGTTGGTTGGGGAGTTGAAAAGTGTTTTGGTAACTTTGGTATTGTTGATAATGTTGGTTGGTGTGTTGATTATGGGTGTGACCAATATTGTGATTATAACCATTGTTTTGACCATTTTGTTGACTAATATTTTGTTGTTTTTTGTTTCGTTGACCATCCATATTGAAAGTGTCAGTGTGGTGTTGACCCTAGTTTTGTTGGTTGGTGATAATTGGTCATTGAAAAAGGGATGAGGGTGACTTTGGTATGGAGATGGCTCCAAATCCTTTTCCACTGGCACTAGCATGATTGTTGTTTTCCTTGACTTGTGACACATTGAAATCGGCAAGTAGTTTGGCACCTAGCTAGGCAAACATTAGAAAATCAAGGTGTGGGTCTTTGTTTAACATGGCATTAAGAATCCTATTGAAATTATGATCCACCATGTCGTCTTGGATTTCTTTCTATGTAGGTAGACCATCATTGAGAATATTAGATATGTGAGATTAGAAATGATATAATCCATGTCTTTATATTTTTAGGTTCTCCTAAGATTTTGAGCTATAATTTTGACCTTGCAAGAAAGGTTTGATCTTGGTAATGATATGAAGAATGATGGAAAGAGAGAGGTGGTGATTATGACTAGGAGAAGGATGAAGAAAATCAAAATTTATCTCTAAGGTCTTAGTAATACACTTTGATGATGACAAGATCATATTAGCACTATGATATATAGCCACAAATCGATAAATCAAGAGGGTTGTGACTCATAAGGAGATGATAAATTTCAAGGTAAGATGATCTAGCTTAAGAAACTAAAATAGCATCCTACCCCAAAGATGATAGATATAAGCAAAAATCACCTGGTCATGCCAAGATTGATGTAAGATCAAGGGGACAAATACAACTTTTGAAATTAAGATGACGGTTTAGTTTTGACAAGATATGATATGACCAAGAAGATGGAAGGGAGACTCTATGGTTGACTAGATAATGTTCAAGGAAATATTGTAATGAAATTTGAATGACAATTTAGAAACTCTATGAATCCAAGTTGAAGTGATTTGAGGGCTTGAGACTTATTGAAACTCAATTGAAGCAAAAACACAAGAATAGGGGCCAAAAACACAACAAGATGCTGCACAAAAACATAGAAAAATGCTACAATAGCATAGTTTACCAAAAAAAATGAAACAATAGGTGATGGAAATATAGGAAGGTAGAAAATGTGTAGAAATAACAACAAAATATGCCAAACTTGAATCAATGCACTAAATTACTGGTCCACTACCTCATAAACCTAAGTTAATATAGAAGACTATGAGAGAGAGGACCTCTAGAATGTGGAAGCCAAGAACCCTAGTTTGAAACATGACCTAATGCAAAGAAGATTGTCAAGGTTCCAACTTAAGAGGAAATTCTTTTGTTGATTTGATGAATGTCTAAAATTATTTCTAGCAAGATTGAAGTGGACCTGGGTAATGCCAAATTTGAGTTTGAGACTAGAAGATTGTAGATTTGACTCACTACTTGAATTGATGTCTTTTTATAGTAAAAAATGTAGGAATCGTAGTGTCATAAAATTGTGCCTCCTGCAATTTTAACCATATTTTAGGTCCTCACCTCAGCAACAACATCTTCTTCCCCAACCAAGACCTATTTCTACATTTTCACCCTTGACCCCTTCCTATTTGAACCCTGAGATAGCCTCAAGACCCTATCCGGGCCCCAAGATAGGGCAGGATAATAGTGCGGTGCCCCTATCCCCCTTAGGAAAAGGGTGTGGAACCCATGTCCCCCTTGGATAGGGGCATGGTGCCCCTATCCCACCCTCTTAGGGTGGCCCCAAGATAGGTCCCCCGGCCCTGTCTGCACTTCGGGATCCTAAATCTCCCTGATGTTAGCCTTTTATGAGATGAAATAATCTTCAAGAGGCATGTATAAAAGGGAGTTGGTTTTCTTATTTGCATAAGGAGGAATGTGAGTCTAATTTCAAGCAAAGTGGATCATAAGAAAGCATATGCGAAGATATACATCATCAAGCATTCAAGCATTCAAGCATTCAAGTCTTCTTCATTCATCCATTGGAGCAATGTTTCAACATTCCTTTGCAAGCATGTATGTGTGTTAGGGTTTTGTCATGTTACATGCCATTCCATGAAACAATTGTGATTAAATTTAAGAAGCAAAGAAATCATCATCAACAAGTTGCAAATCTACAAGGTATACTTTTCTATTATTTACATTTAAGCATTTGCAATTACTTTCCTTCAAGGTTGATTCCTCAATCAGGGTTTGATTGAGGAAAACCCTTATCCACAACCCCTTTTCCTCTCTTTTCTGTGTGTAGGTTGCAGGTGCATAGTTGTAATTGCAGGTTTGGGCTTCATTTGCAGAGACGGAAGAACCCTTTTCATTTCACGGATTTTGTGGAGGACCATGTACATTCCCACCATGCTCTCAGTGACTTTTCTCTAGATTTGTAGGCAGATTCATATCGGATTAATTAGCTCAGATCCAAAGTTACTATGCGATCCTGAATTGGTAGTTCCTCATTTCACCCATTTCCTCTCTCTTTTCCACATAGTCAACAAGTCAACTTTATTATTTACAATAGAGGATAAATAACACTTCAACCCTTGCGATCCACTTGGAATTCATGTCCTTGTTTCCCTTGGATTTGGATCTAGTGGATTCAAGCCCCTCTTTTGAATGTAAAGTTCCTCCAAGTGAAAATCATCCTAGTGACTTCCTTTCTTTCTCCTAGGTGGGGAGTCACTAGGATCCAATTTTCCACTTTACATTTTGGTGAACCTGACATCCTAAATATTAATTCTGATGTCTCATTATTAGATCTAAATAATTACAATTTGAATTTCAAATTTTCATTTCCAAGTTTGATCTTTTTGCAAATTTTAGAGGTTAATTGCATAAAAACCTAATTTTTCATTTTGAGGAAATTAAGCTTGTGAGGTGTAACATTTTAATTGCTTGTTTCAGATCTAATTTCTATTTCAAAATTACAATTCAAATCTGTCTCTTTCTTCTAAAAATTTAGTGGTTAAATCATTAAACCCTATTTTTTAAGATTCTTCTATTTTTGACCTTTGACTGCAAGTTTGACCGATCTAGACATCTCCAAATCGGATCTTTTTTTTGGATTCCGCATTAAGATCATAATTTATATCATCCCTAAAAAAATTTTTAAAAAAATGGTTGGACCATATGCACTTTCGCCGTGGTCCTCGACTTTTTTACCAAAATTTCGGGAGACAGAATTGACTGTATTTTTCTACTTAGATCTAGAAAATTGGTATACTTTATCAATTTTTACATCCTCTAAGGTCAAACACTCCCAAAATACAGTGTTTCAAATCTACAATTCAAATTCCATTTTTCCTTCATTTATTTAATTTTTTATACATGTATGGGGTGAACATTATTATGGTTAAATGACATATGAGTTTCTTTTTTGATCATAAGTGCGTATGGAGTTCCTATCTTATTTTGCTAATTCAATTTTGAGTTACATTAAAGATGTTTGTGATGTTTCATTTAATGCATATGATGATAATTTAGTTCTCCCTTTCATTCATAGCTATGATTTACCTTCTCCCAAAATTGATCTCATTAATGAGGGCACATTGGTGCAAAAAGTGAATAAGGACACTTCTTTAAAATATCTCCCTCCTAAAGATGAATCTTTGGAGAATTGTGTTCCTTCTTCTCCTAAAAGGTATCTCCCTCATAAGGATTATTTGGTGCAAGAGGATGATATTATGGCTACTTATCCTAGTGATACCATACCTTATTTTCATAATCTTCCATCTAAAGATGAATCATTAATTACATATGATAGTCCTTTTTCTAATGAGTGTCTTGAACATAAAGATACCTTAGAACAATAGGATGATATTATTTCTTATCATAATTCTCTCTCTCCCAAAATCCAAGAGCCTAAAAAAAATCAAATCAATTCCATTCATGTTCCTAGGAAACGAAAAATTCTTTCTGATTATCATTTTGTGCCTTACACATATACTAATGAGGTAATTGATGAGAAAATAAGTGAAGCATCATATGTTTTCTTTGTTCCTAAAATCCTCTCTTAAATTCACTCAAATACCCCATCTCCTACCAAATAAGTTCCTAAAGAATAACTCTTAGAGAATGATTGGGGGTCCTTAGATTTCACTACTACCGTTTCTAGAAAGTCTAAGATGCCTGAATTTAACATTCCCAATTTTTCTCTTAAAACAAATCTTGAAATTGATTGGGCCTCTTTAAAATTCAATCCAATTCCCCCTAAGAGTGATCCTTCTTTTGAACATAAACATGGATGAAATGGCCAAATGTTTGAATGTGAGCAACAAAGTCATGAGAAATCACACTTTCCTTTGTCCACATCTTCTTCTCCATTGTCTTGTAAATGCACACCTTCTCATTCTAATTTTGAGTTACAACAAGAAAGTATGTCAACCAATCTTCTAAATTCCAACTTAATATTTCTCCTTTTTCCTAAACAAAGAAGAAAACATAAACAACATTCTCAAAATTCTTATTTTTGTAAATAACATCAAAACCATGGCCATTCTACTAATGAGTGTCAAGCTTTGAAAACACAAATACAACACTGCATTGATTCAGCCATTTTAAAAATAACATCTGACAATGAATTTCATATTCATCATGATCATTTAAATAACATTCAAATTCCTATTATGTTGCTCCTCACTATGTGACATAGTTAGCCTACCTATTGGGGGCTCTTTGTCATTCGTGGTGGTACAATTTCAGGTGCAATCATACTTAGTGAACAACATAATATCCCATTTATTCTTACCTCTATGCTTGGGAGGCAAGAATATTCATTTTCCTCTTTCTAAGGTTTCACTATTTTCTTTATGGAGTGTATTATTCATAAACTTGATGTCCTTGCATTGAGTTTTCCTTCATGTGAGCGCATGTCTGTTCCATGAGTGGGATCTTCTCCTTGCTTGAAATGGTACGTCTATTATGAATAATCTCTATTTAGAGGACCTTTGTGAACCTTCTTCTTATTTATCTCTCTTTACAAATTTCCTCTTCTATTGCATTAATCATAAACTTGATGTCCTTTCTTGCATGGAGTTTTCCTTCATGCGAGCGCATGTTCGCTCCATGAGTGAGATCTTCTCCTTGCTTGAAATGGTATGTCTATTATGAATATTATCTATTTAGAGGAATTTTGTGAACCTCCTCCTTCTTCTTTCTCTCTCTTTGAAAATTTCCTCTTCTATTTTTTTATTCATAACTTGATATCCTTTCTTGAATAGAGTTATCCTTCATGAGAGCACATGTTTGTTCCTTGGTTAGGATGTATTCCTTGCTTGAAGTGGTACATCTTTTATGAGCACTATCTCTCTAGAAGTTGTGTAATTATTCTTATTGTCCTACACTTGGGGAGAAATGATCTCTCTCCCTCTCTCTTTCTCTAAGGATCCACATTTCCCTATTGTGTGGATGGTGTGAAATTTATTACTTGATGTCATTCCTTGTGTGAAATTGTTGGTTGTTTGCTCAAAAATTATCTCTTATAGAAGAGGTGTCAGTCCTTGACTACAACCTCTTTTCACACTAGGTAATGTACATCTATGATAAATTGACCCATCCCTCTCGGGGCTAAACGTGATTCATCCTTCATCGAAAATCCCTTTCACCTAGGAATAGGAGGAAGGATTGCATTCTTGTTCTCTTCCTTTCTTTGTGCTAGAAGTTGTTATGTTTGTCTAAGACAACTCCTCTTGGGGGTAGATGTCTTTTGAAAAAAGATCTCATCTCCTCCAAGGACACCTTTACACTCACAACAAGATATCTCTTTTCAACTATCTTATCCTTTCTTGAAGAGTATTCCCTCTCTTGCTTGGATTTATGACATTGTTGCATAATGGAAATCTTCTTTGTCTTGAAGGTAGGTATCCTTGTTCTACTTTCCTTAAGGTATCAACATCAAAATATGTTGACATCTTAAGGGGGGGGCACCCACACTGCTCCTTTGTACTATACTTCTCTCATGCATTCCATGGATCACCTAATTTTAAGGGAGAGACATCCATGGTTTCTTTATTATTCACCTTTCTTCTCATGGATCACCAAAGTGTGTATTCATGTCCTCTCTCTTCTTCCTCTCATGAACTCATAGCTTTACTATTGATGGTTCATGGATGATGTCATCTTTTCTCTTTTATGTGATTGCTCGTGTTTATGTGATGGCATTGGTCTTTGTGTCCTTATTAGTTATTGAGATATCTGAGTATCGAGGTCTCTTCGGCTAGTTGGTTTTTCATCTTGTGTCTTGTCTTGTTGTGTGTCTTTTGTGCTTTGTTTTGTGTGCTCTTGCATATGTTTGAGTGAAGATCCTAAGATTGGGGGCTTGGTTCCTTGAGATTAATGACATCTTATACTCTTTGTGATCTTGCTCTGCCTCTCCCATCTTCATCTCTTTGTTTCTTTTACTTTACCAATAATAGTGGCGTAAGCCATACTCCCACTAAAGTGGGAGCTAAATGTAGTGTCATAAAATTGCACCTTCTATAATTTTAACCATATTTTAGGTCCTCACCTCAATGAAAACATCTTCTTCCCCAACCAAGACCTATTTCTACATTTTCACCCTTGACCCCTTCCTGTTTGAGCCCTGAGATAGCCTCAAGACCCTGTTTGGGCCCCAAGATAGGGCAAGACAGGGGCGTGGTGCCCCTGTCCCCCCTAGGAAAAAGGTGTGGTGCCCATTTCCCTCTTGGACAAGGGTGTGGTTCCCATGTCCCCCTTGGAAAAGGGCATGGTGCCCATGTCCCACCTTCTTAGGGTGGCCCCAAGATAGGTCCCCCGACCCCGTCTGCACTTCAAGATCCTAAATCTCCCCGATGATAGCCTTTTATGAGATGAATTAATCTTCAAGAGGCATGTATAAAATGGAGTTGGTTTTCTCATTTGCATAAGGAGGAATGGGAGGTGAATTTCAAGTGAAGTATATCATAAGTAAGCATAGGCAAAGATATACATCATCAAGCATTCAAGCATTCAAGTCTTCTTCATTCATCCATTGGAGTAATATTTCAACATTCATTTTAAAGAATGTATGTTTGTTAGGGTTTTTTCATGTTACATGCCATTCCATGCAACACTTGTGATTACATTCAAGAAGCAAAGCAATCACCATCAATAAGTTGTAGACCTATAAGGTATACATTTCTATTGTTTACATTCAAGCATTTGCAATTACTTTCTTTCAAGGTTGATTCCTCAACCAGAGTTTGACTGAGGCAAACCCCTATCCACAACCCCTTTTCCTCTCTTTTTTTGGTGTAGGTTGTTTGGGATTCATTTGCAGAGATGAAAGAACCCTTTTCGTTTCATGGATTTTGTGGAGGATCATGTACATTCCCGCCATGGTCCCAATGAATTTTCTCCAAATTGCAGGGAAGATCTGTATTAGTTTAATTAGCTTAGATCCAAAGTTACAATGCAATCCCAAACTGATAGCTCCTCATTTCACTCATTTCCTCTCTCCTTTCTGCATAGTCAACAAGCCAACTTTTGTCATTTATAAAAGAGGGTAAATCACACTTCAACCCTTGCAATCCACTTGGAATTCACATCCTTGTTTCCCTTGGATTTTGATCGAGTGGATTCAAGCCCCTCTTTGGATGTAAATTTCCTCCAAGTGAAAATCATTTTAGTGGCTTCCTTTCTCTCTCTTAGGTGGGGAGTCACTAGGATCCAATTTTCCACTTTATAGGAATATCCTACAAAAATGTAGGGGAAACCTAAAGAAATGTAGGAGCCTACAAAATATAGAAATAAACCTAAAAAATTGTAGGTATGTCTAGCAAAAATGCATGCAGATCTAACAGATATGCAATAATAACTAGCAAATACTTATGAAGGCCTTGTAAATATGCAAGAAGACCTTGTAAATATGCAAGAAGACCTAATAGAAATGTAGTGTGATGTCTCAGATATGCAAGAACTTTTAGAAATGTAGGTTTGTTGTTTGTTTGTGTAAGTCTACCTAAAATATTGAAAGTGTTGTTGGAATCAGGGATTACTGAGAGGGGGGTGAATCAATGATCTACCAGTTAGCAAATTTCTAGACTTAACTCTAAACCATCGGAAGCATACACATGAAACTAAAATACAAGAGCATAAAACAATCAACCACAAAATAATAACACCGTATTTTTTATGTGGAAACCCAAATGTGAAAAACCACGGTGGGATTTGAACCCACAATATTATTCCACTATGGCTAGTAGCAAAACAATATTATAAAATGGGAATGCATAGGCATTCAGGCACACTGCCCAGATTTCATTGCTCAAATACAATAAGGGCTCCAACCCTAAAAGGCTCACTGCCTTATTGATTAATTACAATGATGAGTTACAAAAAGATGAACTCCAAAATAGCATCTACAATGCTTGGATGAGTTCTGGTTAAGTGCCAAATACACCGACTGAGTCACCTATGTTGTCCTACTCTGTTCTGCCATGTTCTCTATCTCAATCAGCTACCAGATCAAGAATGTACATGTGAAACTATGCAAAAATAGATTCTTGATCACCACTCACTCGCATACAATCATATCATTCACCCAAATATTTCATCTACACCAGTCTTATATATCTGGAATCACAAAATAGATCGTTTACCATGTCGGCCTGCTAGTGAACCATGTAGTCATATATAGGCTAGACTGGATCACCAAAGATAAATGTGGATCACCAAAACAACAATAAAATGATGTTTCTATGTCAGCCCAATCACCCCAAACATGATTCATAGCTCTGCAATCACCGAAAATATTTCGGACTAAAATTGCTTTGTTCAACCTGAAATACCTGTTAACTGGCTACCGATTGACGTCCTCTTCCAAAAATTAAGATCTGTGATTACCGGATGGGAATCTCATGAAAAGTTGCCATCAATGACAACCCTAAACCAATAATAAACCATCAAAAGCCACCGGATGAGTGTCAATTTCCAACAAGTGTGACTATATTTGAATTATTTAATGACCAATATGTCAAGAAAACTCATCAAACAAGATAATACACTTGTCATGTCTATTTTGAGACTCTCTAAACTCTAAAATAGTAATAAAAGAGGCTGCCATAGAATGGAGCTTAACTAAAATTGGCTAAATGGGTCTCATAATATATATAAACACTCATAAGCGTATACAATTTAAGGTCAAATAGGATGTCACTTGATGGCCCCAACGATAAAATACCTGTCCAAAGTCAATATCCAGAGGCCTAGTGGCATGGGCTCAATAGCATAAGCTCAACCAAATACTAGCTCACCTTTCCTCTTACCCTAAAAGGATTAAAATAAACCTTCTAACATGAGGGATTTTTATCTTATGATAGGAGGTACATGTGGAGTATCTTTAGGGTAGGATCCACATCCCTTGCGTCAATCATGTGATGTTGATAGGATGGCCTCTAAACACAAAAATGTTCATACTAAGGGCTCTAAGAACACACGCGTAGGACTAGAACATCAAGACCGAATGTGTTGATCAAGCTTTCCTAGTCAGACTTGCATCCTCACCATTAAGTGTCATGCATCACCAAGGAACACTAGAACATTCTTGTCCACAAACTAATAGGATTGGACTAAGGCTTTTTCTTTCCTTCCTTTATATATCCCACTAAAGTTGCATGCTTGAGGTCAAACCCTGAGGTTATGAAATCCCTATGTAGGCCTCCTACTAAATAGGAAAAGAAGGGCATTGTTACACATTTTTCTTGCACCCAATGTCCATGATGGTGAGGAGAGAGGATACACAATTAACAGTTTGAGTCCACCCATAGATGTGCAATCCAACCAGACATGTAAAATGATTGTTCATTCACCTTTAAGAAATAAAATGTGATTTAATCTATGAAAACACACAATGCAAACAAAAAGAAGAACTTTTAAAATCATACTTATAGATGATTATTTTACTTTTTAGGGTTTTTATCTTTGGATGGCCAATAGATCAGCTGCACCACTTGTTAGTATCAAGTGTTAGCTTGAAACAAACTAAATATGAAAATGCAAATTATGAAATATAACAGAAATGCAGAAACAAAAAGCAAAAACATAAGAATACCTAACAAAAATGCAAACAAAGCTAATAGAAATGCAACCAAATATTGCAAAAAAATTGTTAGAGCCAACAAAATTGCAAAAAGAACCTACAAAAATGCAACCAAAACACACAAAAATGTAGTAGAAATCAACAAATGTAGGAAGAAACCCATAAACCTAGAAAGCAAAATCGCAGCAAGAAGCTATAAAAATAACACTGAACCTGATAAAAATGCAAAACAATGTTGCAAAAATGCAGGAAGATGGATTTGAAACCCTAGAAACCTGCAAACAAAAATGTAGCAGAGCTCTACAAAAACATAACAAAACCTAACAAAAATACAATATAAATAAAAAAAATGTGGCAAAACAAAAATTGCAAATTTGCAACCCAAAAAATCTTGCAAACAAAAATGCAACAATATCTTTCAAAAATGCAGTAAGATCTAACAAAAATGCAACAGAATCCTACAAAAATGTCGAAATGAAAAATTGTTGCAAATCCAACCTGCAACTTTTAAAAATGCTTCAAAATTAAAAATAAGTGATTATTAATAAGGGACTAGGGTCCCATCGAGTGTGCCAAAATGTGTATGTTGAATATTGACCTATTTGTAAAACTCTAAAGATCCAACCACTAACCATGTTGGCATTGTGTTGTCATTGATGTCAACTGGTATGGGAGATTGATGAGCAATGTTGTCATTGATCCACATCGGAAATGGTGTCATTGATGTCATCTAGCATAATGATCATAGGAGTCACCAGTACACAATTTAGTGTTGACTTGTGTTGAAGACATGGACTGGAGACCGGTATGGTATAACAATTGGTATGTATTTTGTTGGCAGTGCATTGCTGCAAACCGACAAGTGGATTTGCACAGTGAGCTAACACAAAAGTGCCAACCAGTATGATGTGTGGATGTGAAACAACAAGACTCCCACCAGATAAATTTATAGTCACTAGATGAAGAAGATATCATAGGAAGAAGAGAAGACTGAAAGAAAGTGTTCCCAACAGGATTATATGTGGTTGTTTGTAGAAATGCCTCCTCAAACAAGAATTTATATTGGTGCAATGTCGGATGTAGATGAAAAGGATACACTCCCACCGGTAAGTGGACCTTATCTCCTATTATGCATGGAATGCATCATAGTCTTCCAAGATAAGACAAAAGAGTAGAAGGTATGGATTAAAGGCTCACATTGGATCAATCAGTGAAACACTAAGTTGCCTTAGGTGCATGAGATCAGAGATATGCATTGGATCAACTGGGTAGACATGATGAGTTGTTGGTATAGAGAAGGAAGGATAATTTTTTCATTTTGACAAACTAGTTGATAGGAGCACCGGTCTAATGATTAAGAAGGAAAGGTTGAGCAGTTGCAAACAAAGAGTGCAATCGGACTGAAGATGGAGTTTGTTGAAGGTTGATGACATGGTGTCATCCAGGTGATTACAAGTAAGTATTTCCATTGGTAAAGATGACAAGGTGCAGAAGTGAAAGGCTCCCTTTTTGGTAAAGATGTGCATGAGGTAGCCTGGTAAGTGTGCTAACTGGTTAAGGTGTTCCACTAGAACAGAAGCAAAGTGCAAGGGTGAAGGCAAACCGGTTAGGGTATGACCAACAGGGTTTGTGAACCGATAGATGAATACAATTGTGTTCTACTGGTCAATGACCAAGTCAGACCAACATAGTGAGCCAAGGTACATGCCTACAAAGGGGCTATGTGGAGTCGAAGTGGCATGCATGCACAGGTTGGTGTGGTGTGTCAGTGAGGACGTTGACGGCTGGTCCAACATTTAAAGACAACTACGAAGCTTGAGGAATGATGGCAAACGATTGCACCTCGAGATCAAGGAAACAATAGAGATCCAGTATAGATTGATCTTGTATATATGAATGGGTGAAGGAAACTGCATCATGCACATGATTGACCAAACACAAGGCTGAAAATCATGCTTTAGACAACTAAAGATAGAAGACATGAATCGCAAGGTAAACAAAATGGCATTTCTCATTGATGGGGAGTTGATCATCAATTAAGTACATGATATCAGATTGGATATGATATGTCACGATGATCAGTGATGAGATTTGATGCAGATTCAATGCATGGTGGAAACCCTAGTGCTCTAATGTTCAAACTCATGTTTAGGTGGGAAAGTCTGGCTATAAGAGAGCAAATCAAAGATGTAAATGATGTTGTTGCATGAGAGAGATAACTAGTCAAGTGCTCAACGACAATAAGAGAATAGACTGAGTGTGTGAGAGAGAACCGGTTAGAAGAGTTCAACCAAAAAGGGTGAGGTAACCAGTAGAATATCATTAAGTCTGATAGAGGAATGCACCAGTGGTGATTGAACTGGAAAAGAAGAGCCAAAGAAGATTTCAGAAAAGAGAAGAGCACGGTGAGAATCAGAAGAGAACCAGTAAGCTATGAACCAACAATGTTCAGATAAAAAAGGACTGATAGAGTGAAGAAGACCGCTGGTGGTTAGCAGTAGTGTGATAGAAGAGTACCAAAAAAGAAGAAATAGAGGTTGAACCGGTAAGGTTGTAGCAGAGAGGTGAGCAGCGAACTGATAGTGAATTGGATAGAGGAGAACCGGTGGAGAGACTTGCATGAGAGTTACAAAGTTCTTTTGTAACAAGGATATTACTTTTGTATCTGATATATGATTTTGTAATCACTGAGTTGGACCTTGGTGCATGGGTTGGTGCTCCTTGGGTTGGTTCCCTAAAAAAGGAGTGGTACTCCTTAGGTTGGTGCCCTAAATATTGTAAGTGAGGTTTTCATTATGAGGCTGCATTGGAGAAGTAGTCTCCAGTAGCATTTCTCACCAAGTTTTTTCCCATCTTGGGTTTTTCTTGTACATATGATGTTATGTGAAGTCCCTTTTATGTGTGGTTGCATTTGTGTCATTCTCTCATCTAACTAGTATGTCTACTTTATGTTAGATTAGTTAACTGGTATACACACATAGGATTGAAAATGGTTAAGTTTAGAAACCACTGATTCACCCCCCCTCTCAGTGGCATCTTGTGTTCAACAATTGGTATCAGAGCGTAGGTTCCCGGTTGATAAGCTTTCTCCAACTTGGGTAGATTCTTGTATTTGAACATAATGGTATGTTTAGTGTCACCCCCTACTCTAGTGTTTGATGGTTCAAATTGTTTTGTTTGGAGTCATAAGATGGAATTCTACCTCTCCTCCCTTGGGTTTGATGTATGGATTCTAGTATTAAGTAGATGCCCTAGTAAAGTCGGTCCTCCCACCGGTCCTGAAGCAAAAAGAATAAATGCATGTAATGTCGAATCCATGAATGTTATACTTAGTGGTCTATCAGGTGATGTATCATCACAAGTGGATAGATGCAGATCGACAAAGAGCTTGTGGGACATATTAAAGATCTATGAGAATGAGCGTAGCACTGCAGAACTGATTTGTGGAAGAAAGAAGGAAAATGTAACACATGAGTTTGAAGATGAAGGTAGATTAGTATGCAACAATAGAAATGACGAAGAGGAAACTCACCTCTTCATGGCTCAAGATTCAAAAGATAAGAGGAACACATCTGAGAATGATAATGTAGATCATTCCTATCAACAAGATGTGTTTGGCAGTGATAGTGAAGGTGAAGAAGAAGATGAAGCAGAAGTTGATCTTGAAGGAGAACTTGTAAGTGCACTCGAAGAACTTAGTAGAGTGAGAAATGAATACAAGTTATTCAAGAATGTTGCAATTGTGGAACATAATTGGTTGATCAGATGCCTTGAATAATCTGAGGAATGTATCTTAGAGTTGAAGACTCAATAAGAAAACACCAATGAGTGTCGGTATAAAGATCTATAGTCTGATCTAGAGGCAAAGGATAAAAAGTATCAGCAACTAGAAGGAGAAATGGAGAATCTCCGAAATGACCTTGAGAAATGTCAGGATGAGCTCAAGGTAAGAATCCAATTTAATGGCAGCAGTGATGCCTTGGATAAAATACTAAAGAAACAAAAACATTCCAAGGATACCGGAGGCTTAGGAAGTGGTGTCGGTGAATGCTCCACCAACAAGAATGTCCCTCACAATGATATTCTATTTGTCTCCTCAAATGGAGATAATAAGGGACAAACCTTCACTGTCCGAAATTCTCTCTGGAAGAAGGTTGATCTAACCACAACCGATAAAGACTTGAAGCTAAGAAAGAAGATCAGTGCTGCAAGAAGGAGCAACAATGCAGATCCCAAAGGAAAAGGAAAGATGGGAGAAGGAAGCTTCACTGGAAGCAAGAACATAAGAAGACAACATAGAAGACCTCCTACCGGTAGAAGACAAGGAAATGCTACCATCCACAAGACAAAGCAAGTGTGGGAAAAGAAGGGATCACATGGAAGAACTGCAACAAGTGAAAATCCCAGGATCCATCCCCGGAGAAATAGATATGGAGATACTAAATCGATAAGATCTCCTCATGCATGGCAAAATAAATTTGTAAGTCATATGCCATCCTTTACTGGTTACTGCTTCTCTTGCAAAGATTATGGTCATAGGGTAGATGAATGCATAAAAAGGTCTAGAAATAAGAATGTAGTATGTCCAAGATGTAATGCTTATGGCCATAGTGTGTCAAGTTGTAGAAACATGCATAGATATGATCCTATGCATAATAAGAAGAGTCCATTTTCTGCCTCAAGAAATGCAAATCATGTATGTTATAATTGCAATGGATTTGGGCATAGAAGTCATGAATGCAGGAATAGGAAAGTTCAGTCACATGACTCTTGGTATAGCAATTATGCTCAACATAAAAATGGATATAGAGCATATAGAAGTCAGAGACCTGCATGGAAAAAAAGGAGAAAGGTCCTTGCAGGATCAAGTGGTCCATCGATTTTGGTACTCGGTTACAAAAGCATGACCAGAAGGAGATGGTCAAACCAGTATGACAAAAGGTCCTCCATTTATGCGTATGGCATGAACATTATTTTCTTCCTCAGCAATGCTTCTGGTAGTAATGCAGAATCGAGCAAAGAAAGGACCAATCAAAAAAAGAAGGTAAGAACTCCCAAGACTGAACATGGGAAGAAGAATGAGACCAAGTAGGTATGAAGGAAGAAGAAAGAAGATGCAACCATGGATTGACACTATGCATTCAATGCACAAGTAATATCTCCTAAGGCTTAAAGGAGATGCAAGACTAAGGGGGTGCTAAGTATTGATCAGATCATTCACCCCCATGCTTGATAAGGACAAAGGAGAAGACAGGTTGCTTCCAATGAGGAGGAAGAAAATGAGATGATAAGTGTGTGTAGTGTCTGCCTTGGCTACACACCTACAGATGAGAGATGGATCACTATTGCATGTGTCAATGGATGGAAAATTTGCAATTGGGATCAGAAGAAAATTGACACAAGAAGATAGGAGTTAGAAGAAGGTGGTCTGGTAGAGATAATGGACTGGTGCGGTATGTGCAGTATGTAACCGATATGTATACTAACTGGTAGTGCAGGTTATGTAAGTCAATGAAGTCTGGGATCATTGCAATAACTCCACTTGCATGGATTGAAGTGATTATAACTCAGGTGGTATTGGAAAAGACCTAAATGATACATGATGGCCTAGTAGTTGATCATGTGTACATGCATCTTTATGGGCTAATCAGTCTGATATGTAGCATGATAGTGATATTGTATTGCATTGTGCACACCTAGGATCATGTCATATGTTGTGGTAGAAATTGTGGAGCTAATAAATCATAAGATTGATCACATATGCATAGCTCAAGTGGTATAAGGGGAAGGTTGGCTCTAGTTTAGAACCTAATAGACAAATGAAGACCTGAGATGTATGACTCAGGGGGAGTTCATAGCCATGTTTTCTGATTTGTATCAAACTTGCTAGACACAAGGGGAGTGAAAACATTTATGGTTGTACCAGTATGTTTATGTCTTTGGAAGCATCCTGGGTTGTGAGATATTTCAATGTCTATCCAATTGAAATCACAACTGGACCACTGGGAGTGTTGTCTGCAAAAAGGTACAGTTACCTGCATAGGATAACATACAATTGGTATTGGAGAAGATACAAATGGTATCAGTGTTAGCTTCAACACTTGATATTAGCAAATTGGGATCATATTAACTTCTGCATATCAAAGGGGAGATGATGCAGTCTGACCAAAAGGTAAGTTTTATTCACTGATACATGTTCCTTCAAATGGTTTCAGACTTGTATATACAGTTGGCATCCGGTTTGTATATACACTTGGTTGCTAAGAAACTGGTGTTAGTTGGTGGTTGAGCTCTCCATATCAAGTGTTGTGAATTGAGAGGATGAAATGTATAATTCTCAAATGAGGAGAAGAATCCGATAGATCAAAAGGGAGAGAGAAAAACCTATTAGTTCCTGATAAAGACGAGGAGAGAAACACTTGTTGGCAATTGACACTCAATTGGTTGGTTTCACTATGTTGTCATTGATGGTAACATGGAAGCTTATTCTGACTTCATATTTTGGTTTAGTTGTGTATCGGCATGCACTTCATAGACACTACACCGGCACCGGCAGGATAGAAGGATTTCTCTAGTTACCAGCAATACAAGCCGACAAGGTTTAGAATAAGGTTATCGGTATAGGAGACTGACATCTCTTGGATCTAGCATCGGTAATTGTTTTTGATATTCATGTATTTATGTTATCTAGTTGACATGTATTTTGATATAATTATATTTGTAAGCTGACATAAGGCATGATAAATTATATAGGGTATATAGGTCAGTTGGATTAGATCATTTTGAGATTGCATTAGATATATGTAGATGTGAATGAATGTGAATATGTATTAGGAAGAAGATGCGAAATATATCAGAGAGATCTTGTATGTGAGGATATTTATCTAAGGGTTATTCTGATAAAGGGTGTAGGGTTTCATACCAGAATAGACAGAGCTTAACCAAAACTATATTCAGGCATAGGAGATGCTATCTTTTGCAGTTCAACACTTCTTTGGATTAAAGTCTGGATTTGTATGTAGCTAGTGAGGCTCCTTTTGTGATTGAGCAGTGTGCTCTAGGCTGTAAGCCTTCCTGCAAGTGCAAGCCCCTAAATTTTGTAATATCTCTTCATATGGCCAGTGAATTGATATTGTGGGTCACAAATCCCACCGTGTTTTTTCCTCTTTGAGGTTTTCCACGTATAATTTTGTGTGTTATGGTGTTTATTTATGTGATTGGCCTATCAGTTTCTTTACTTCTATCAATTTGTATGCACCGATATACAGGTTGGTGTATGCATGTTTTAATAAGGTTATAATTAATCATACTGGTAGAACACTGATTCACCCCCCTCTCAGTGTTCTTGGATTCCAACAATTGGTATCAGAGCCTTGTGCCTCGAAGGAAGTTTAACAGCTTGAGGGAGATCTAGAATCCAGAATCCATAGATAAGGGTTTGGAAAAGGAACTTGAGATGATACTTGAAGATTATGATGTTGAGAGGTTGAAGAACTTAAAGCTACAAGATGAATTGAATTCTGATAAGGAATTCATTCTTGTCCTACAAGAGAGGTTGTCATCTGTTGAAGCTAGGAGGAAGGTGTTGGCATTATACACTTAGATGAGAATAGTTGATGTTGTCATTGATGGCAACCAATTGGTAACATGGTTCATAGGTTACATCGGCAACATACATCATCTACTGGCACCGGCAGGCACTACAAGCCTATTCTCACCGGCATCCAACCTACATGACAGAAGATCTTACCAGCACTCCTAGCCAACATGGAAATTATATTGTTTTGTATTGTAATTATATTGTATAGCCGACATGATGTATTGTAAAGAATCATATATGTATGAGATCTTGTAGGTCATTTTGTAAGCAAGGACATGTAATTAGGTAATGAATGTAAGCGGTATATGAGAGTGAATAACTGTATATGCATTATGATGTAATTATTTTATGAGTGAATAAGAGCAGAGCAGAGCGAAGAAAGTTTTATGGCAGAGGTATTTGATAGAGCTTAAACTGGAACTAAATCCAGCATTGCAGATGCTATTTTGAGTAGTACATTGTCATTGGATTTAATCATCCAATTTTGTAGTTAGTGGGACTCCTTTTTGTGATTGAGCAGTGAGTTCTAGGTTGTTGGCCTTCTTGTATGTGTAGGCCCATATTGTATAAGTAATATTTGTTCATATTGGCTAGTGAGTAAATATTGTGGGTCACAAATCCCACCAAGGTTTTCCCCTACCGGGTTTCCTCGGCAAAAAATATATGTGTTATGGTGTGGATTGATGCTTATACTTTGGTTTTTCTTTATTGCATTGTTACTTGTTTACCGTTATATTAATTTGGGTTATAAAGTTGTAAATAAGTTTAAATCTTTTGGTTACCAATTAGACATTGATTCACCCCCCCTCTCAGTGTCTTTGGGACTAATCAAGTATCTAACAATTGGTATCAGAGCCTAGTCCTCTATTTGTAGAAGCCTAACAGCTTGAGGAAGATTCTGAAACTGGTACTGATGGAAAGTTTGAGACAACAGTTGGAAGGAGTTTTTGAAGATTTTGATGCAGAAAATTTGAAGAATATCAAACTGGAAGATGAACTCATAACTACTCGGGAATTCATCAAAGCACTTCAAGATAACCTGGTTGTAGACACCTAAAAATATCTCATTGATCATGTACTAATTATTCCTCTAATTGATTAAATAATTCTTTAATTATTTAATTAAGTTAATTAATCTCATTCTTCTAATTTCATATTTCCTCGTCATCTTACTAATTTTTCTATTTCCTATTCTATAATCATTTAATCATTTTAACCATTTTCTAATATTAATTAAATATTTCTTATTTAATTAATTATGATTTTTAATTCCCCAATTTAAATAATCTTTATTATTTAAATAAATTAATTCTCAATTTCTACCTCTAACCATCTAATCATTCAACCCTCTTCTAAATATTATTTAAATATTTATTATTTAATTAATTGTGATTTAATCTTTTAAATTAAATAATTTTTATTATTTAATTAAATTACATTTCTAAAATAATTAAATAGTTTCTTTAAATTATTTAATTAAGCTAATTAATTCTTCTAATTTCATTATTTCTTCTAATTCTTCTAATTTCTTCTAAATTCAAATACATGTGCATGATTTCAAAAATCAAATTGAAAATCAAAGTCAAGTCCTAAATATATTCAAATACTAAATTAAATTTAAATAAATTCAATTATTTGAATAAATATCATGCAAAGATTAAATTAAAAATCTAAGTCTAAATGCAAGCACATGCTAAATTAATTAATTAAATCATTTATCTCTCCAATCTCTATTTCAATCTTTTAGTTAGATTTTTCTAAATTAAGCTTTCTTTGTCATCCTCTTTATTTCCTCCAATCATTATTTTTCTTCTTTCAGTTAGCTTTTTCTCAATCAGTTGACTCAATTAATCTATTCAATCTATTTTGTTTCACTCCTACAATCAATAGTTCAACTATAAATTTTCATGTGAGCTCACTTGAGTTCTACCTCTTGATCAATATGTTCCATCTTTCAATCAATCTCATGCAAAAATCTATAAATTGAGCATTAAATCTCCATTTTCAATAATCGCGAACTTTGAATCTTTGTGTCACTTGCAGGTTACCAGCACAATATCTGAGAGCTATCACACCACAGAGAAGAGAAGAGCAGTGGAAGTTATACGCAGTCACAGAATAGGGAGTTTTTAATTGATTTCATTTATAATTCTTGTTTTGCTTGATTGTGTTATTTCATTATTTGTTTGTTAGAATCCTTTGATTAGATAGGGATTCGTGATTTTCCTTTGATTTCTAAATTATATATTGTTATTAAGATGAATTTTACAGACGACGCTGGTTATAGAAAAAAATAAGAGAAAAGAATTACATGTGCAATTGCAAAATCAAGATGATGAAGAAAAGGAAACTCTTAGATATATTGCAAAGAAATTGAGACAAGAGAACAGTAACATTAAGAATGAGATGCAAGATTTAACCATGAGACTATGCAAGGATATTGAAGATAGAAAGAGAAATGAGGAAGATTTGGCTAGAAGACTTAATGAAAGTTTAGATGAATTTCTAAGGCTTAGTTATGAAAATGATACGCTTAAAAATGATTTGATTCACATGCAACATGACAAAGAGGAACTTTTGAGACAAGTTAGCACTTTGGAAAGTGAGTTGATCACTGCAAATGAATAAAAAGATAAATTCAAGAAGAGTTCAGATAATCTTGATGATATGCTGAAAAGTCAGAAACCTGATGGAGAAACAATTGGACTTGGATTTGAACATGGAAAAAGTTGCGGGACTACAAACAATCATGATCACAGCAAACCGGTAAGGCAACCTAATGCTTATAAATTTAATGGGAAATGTTTTAATTGCAACAAATTTGGTCATAGAGAAAATCAGTGCATATTTAGGAATAATCAGAATACAAACTTACCCATCGGTCAATGTTCCAAATGCAATAAAAATGGTCATAACTCAGACAATTGCATAATGAATGTGAAATGATATGTTTGTGGTAGATTTGGACATTTATCTAATCAATGCAGAACTCAAACCGATCAAGGTTATGGAAAGGCTATTCAGAGAAACAATGTAACTTGTTATGCATGTAACAAGATTGGGCATATTGCAAAACTTTGTAGAAGTAAGACTATACTGGAAAACAATAAAGGATCTAATAACAAAGGCAAAGAAAAGGTGACTGAAATCAAGAATTTTCTAAACAATGGATTAGGAAGAGAGATCAGAGAATTGATGAATCTGTCTCTGCACTGGCAGAACAGGATAATCCTGCACCGGCAAGTTATTCTTCATCTAACTAAGGAATAATCCTTAGGGGTAAGGCAACAAATTGAAAATCATGCATTTACCCTCGGTTGGTGGTAAGAAGTTATATTTCTTCTTTACCGATGGATATGTGGAGTTAGACAAGAAATTAAAGGTAGAAGCTCTACTTGTTGTGCATCCTGTTAATTCCAAGAAAGAAATTGATGATTTAATATCAGAGGCAAATAGGAAAGTTTTTGTGAGTGGTCACCGGTAAGTTAGTCTTATGGCCGACAGAGTTAAGGAAATTGCAGATGAGACAATGGCTAAGTGGGATATATTTTTTGTTGAGAGAGAGAAGAAAGAAGAGAAGGATAGATAGAAAATGGATAAGTCTTTTGTTAAGGTATATCAGAAAGATAAAGGTAAAGGGAAAATTGGAAGTGTACCTGATATCATAGTCAAGGATAACCTTCCTCCACCGGCACTGGACACCCCACCAATAACTATAGAGGCACCAACACAAATAGATAGTCAATCTTAAGAGAAGGTAGAGGAAAAGACAAGGGATGACACTAATACGGAGTCAGAAATTATTTTTACTATGAATGTGGACACTCAGGACTTTAACATTGTCATGGATAAGGAAATAGCTGAAGTTAAGAAAACTAAAACCATCCCTGATGCTACTCAGCTTAACATTGAGAAACCGGTAGAAGCAGAAGTAGAAGCACAAACTAAAACTAGAATGGGGCATGAACAGAGTATATCTTAACCAGTAGTTAGCAAGGCAGTCAGTAAGGATGATAGTAAGGATGAAAATAAATTTAAAACTTAGAATGAGCATAAGGAATAAATAGTGAATAAGGAAGAAGTTAAAGATGGAAACAAGATAGCAGAAGTGGTTAAGAAATTTGGAGATGAGAAGAAACCAACTGCAGAACCTCACACTCCACCTAGCACCTCCACCATGGATTATAGACCTAATAATGTGATAGATGTACTTTTAGATTCCATAAAGAAGATCACTGAATGCAATGCCTTAGAATTTAAGGCCATTGATGATACTTTACCTATTTTGAAACTGATTGCATCGGATTGTAAGATAGATCATATTTTTGGATCTTTAGGTAAATTGGACACATTGTCCAAATTCATTGCTTCAAATATTCTAACTGTAGATAAAATTAATGAAGAGACTATTAAAGAAAGGGTGAATAAGGAGAAAGGTGAATTATTTGATAAGACTATTAAGGACTGTACAAAGCATATTGATTCTTTATTACCGGTACTTAATTCCACTATTTTGGAATATAAAGAATTGTATAAGGAAGCATGCAAGCCTCACCACCTAACAGAGGTTATTGATGAGGAGATAAGGAAAACACAAAAGGAGATTGATGATATAGCAGATAACATGATAGGTTTTTCGGAACTTACTTCAGTTTTGGATCAAGAAATGACAGTTTTTAAATAAAACATTGAAAATTTAGAAAAGGAAAAAGCAAGGATAAGCATGAAGGCCCGGGAGCTAAAAAATAAACTTGGTCCTAGGTTGGAAAACCTTCTAACATAGTGGATTGAGTTGTCTAAAGTAGCCATTCAAGGAGAAAGATCACTAGAGCAACAGATGCATTATCTGACCGAGATGATTAGACAGATTGAAACCGTTATTTCTAACAGTACTAAATTTATGCAAAGTCTTAATCTGATTTTAGCGGATATCTTTCAGATTGTACATAACTGATTACAGGCTTTGAGGTAGAATTTTGAATTGTTTGATTCTTTTTGACATCCTTTGTCATTGATGTCAAAGGGGGAGTAGTGTGGGAGAAAAATGTATAGAAGGGATCATTTTCTCAAGGGAAGCACTCTTATTCTTGGATCAGTTTTGGATTTCATTTTTGGATATCAACTTTTGGATTTTTCTCATGAGTGTTGCCATCAATGCCAAAGGGGGAGATTGTTGGCATTATACACTCACATGAGAATAGTTGATGTTGTCATTGATGGAAACCAACTGGTAACATGGTTCATAGGTTACACCAACAACAAACATCATCTACCAGCATCGGCAAGCACTACAAGTCTATTCTCACCGACATCCAACCTACACTGACAGAAGATCTTACCGACACTCCTAGTCGACATGGAAATTATATTGTTTTGTATTGTAATTATATTGTGTAGCCGACATGATGTATTGTAAAGAATCATATATGTATGAGATCTTGTAGGTCATTTTGTAAGCAAGGAAATGTAATCAGGTAATGAATGTAAGTGGTATATGAGAGTGAATAATTGTATATGCATTATGAGTAATTATTTTATGAATGAATAAGAGCAGACCAGAGCGAAGCAAGGTTTATGGCAGAGGTATCTGACATATTTCAAACTGGTACTAAATCCAGCATTGCAGATGCTATTTGAGCAGTACATTGTCATTGGATTTAATCATCCAATTTTGTAGTCAGTGGGACTCCTTTTTGTGATTGAGTAGTGAACTATAGGTTGTTGGCCTTCCTGCATGTGGAGGCCCCTATTGTATAAGTAATATTTATTCATATTAGCCAGTGAGTAAATATTGTGGGTCACAAATCCCACCGAGGTTTTTCCCCTACTAGGTTTCCTTGCCAAAAAAATATCTGTGTTATAATGTGCATTGATGCTTATACTTTGGTTTTTCTTTATTGCACTGTTACTTGCTTACTATTATATTAATTTGGGTTATAAAGTTGCAAACAAGTTTAAATCTTCTGGTTACCGGTTAGACACTGATTCACCCCCCGCCCCCCCCCCTCTCTCAGTGTCTTTGGGACTGATCAAGTATCTAAATTGATCATACCAGTAGAACACTGATTCACTCCTCTTCTCTCAGTGTTCTTGGATTCCAACAATTGGTATCAGATCCTTGTGCCTCAGGGGAAGTTGAACAGCTTGAGGGAGATCCTAAATCCGGAATCCATGGATATGGGTTTGGAAAAGCAACTTGAGATGACACTTGAAGATTATGATGTTGAAAGGTTGAAGAACTTAAAGCTACAAGATGAATTTAATTTTGCTAAGGAATTCATTCTTGTCTTATAGGAGAGGTTGTCATCTGTTCAAGCTAGGAGGAAGGAACTTTTGCAAAATCGGGATGATGAAGAGAAAGATACACTTAAGGAACAGTGTTAGAAGATGAGTCAAGAGAACATGGTTATGAGAAATCAAATGCAAGCTATAACCATGAAAATGTCTAAAGAGATTAAGGATTGGAAGAAAAAGGAAGAAAATATTGTTGTATATTTTGAAGACGAAATTTAAAGAACGTGGTAGGTTGGTTCATGAGAATGATATGTTGAGAATTGATTTGGTATAATCCCAGAGTAATGAACAAGATCTTGGGAGACAAATGCTAATTCTGAGAGATGATCTAACTACTACAAGTGAGTAGAAAGAGAAATTCAAAACTAGTTCAGCACAGCTAGATGAGTTATTGAAGAGACAAAGGTAGAATGGAGATTCCAGTGGACTTGGATTTGAGCAAGGATAGAGTTTTGATACTACTAATGAAGATCAAAACCATAAGGCACCAATAAGGAAGTTTAATGCTTATAAATTTAGTAGTAGATGTTTTGTTTGCATTAGATTTTGTCACATGGCTAGGCAATGTAGAAACAGAGAAAATCAGAACCTTGGTTATGCTCCCGAACAATGTTCTAAATGTAATAAGTATGGTCATAAGATAGAGGATTGTAGAATGAATGTTAAATGCTATGCATGTGGAAAATTTGAACATATGGCTAATTAGTGCAGGTCAAGTAATTATATCGATTTTAGCAAAGCAATTCAAGGAACAATGTTACATGTTATGCATGTAATGAGGCTAGACATATTGCTAAATTTTGTAGAAGCAAAAATCCACCGGTTGGTAATGGAGGATCAAATGAGAAAGGGAAAGAGAAGGTTAATGAAATATAGAAAAATCATACCCAAAGATGGGTCAAGAAGACTGAAGATCAATCAACAAATGGGAATGCATCAGTTACTTATCCGGCAGAAGAGGTTGCTCTTGCACCGACACGAAGCTCATCCGGTAACTAAGGCAGATGCCTTAGGGGTAGGAAAAATTCATGAAGATGATGCATATGCCTCAGGATGAGGTTCTGGAAGATGTTCCAGACATTGGAGATGCTTATCCGACATGGATATGTCTTGTTCGAGATTCGATATCTTTCACAGGAAGTCATTGATGTCAATGAAAGATTAGGGTTTTACTTAGAGGATAAAAGGCTCAATCTACTTTATTTTTTATCACCTTGCATTCAAAGTGATTTAGTGTGATTAAGAGAGATTTAGAGAAATCAAAGGTGATTCAGTGTGATCAGATATCTTCTTGAGCAATTTCACCAATGACTGGAAGAAGTCTTTAGGGTTTTTCACCGGAAGCGATTAACAAGTATTTATCTTTAACCATGGAAGCGAGATCATCATCTATTCCTATCTTTGTTGCAAACATGACTATTATTGAGGTCAAGGACCATCCGAGACCAACTTTCAAGCGGTATCCGCATGTGGCTACCCTAGAAGATTCGGTTGGAGCATTTTCCCATGTTTTAGAGGAAGTTGTGTATGTTGAAGATGTTAGGGTATACATAAATTGTCACATTGAGGATTTGGGGACATCTGATATAAAGATAATGTACATGAGCGAGCTTATGGGAGATTCTAGAAAGATCAAACCTGAATACAAGCACATTGAAGACTTAGGGTTTACCAGCATTTTGGACATTCTGAAATTTGAAGATGAAATCATTAGGTATGTTTTGAGCAGAGTACATGGAGAGTTTATCTGGTTGGATATACCATACAAGATCACCAAGGAAGCCATTAGGACACTCATCGGTTTACCATAGGTTGGGAAACATCCAGATAAGAAGGTTTCTAATTATTATGTAAATAAAATCACAGGCACAACATCAGACAATCGATCCATGAGAATAAGTACTATTACTGACATAGGCACCGGATTCGGTAGCATGATCATCAGTTATAAGGTAGCTCAGTCAAACTAACTAAATTCTATTTCTAGCTCTTGCATTTTTTGCAGCTTACAAGATGATGGGAGAAAATGAGAAATTAGATCTATGTGGTTGGATGTGTTATCACTGTTTCAAATATGTTGAAAAGCTTACCTTTTAGCTGTTGGAGTCTATCCAAAAATCAGAATTTGACCTTTGCCTGTGAGTTTGTGGTTCTGAGGGTTTAGGGTTTTTACTTTTTCATGAAAACATTTAAAAATTAAACCTTTGTAGCACATTGTTATAATTTATTTTGAAATTGAACCCTTGAATGAAATCGGTCCAAGGTTCAAGGTTCAACTGTTTCTCTTGCATGAGTCACAGCTTTGTAATGTTATTTAATAAGCAAGTGTGAATGTGTTATGTCAGTTTTGAACCATTTACAAATCGGTTCAAGGTTCAAAATTCAAAATTTCCATTTCTTTTGTTAAAGGTCTTTGCTCGTTACCTTTTCCACTTAAGTGGAAGGGTCTATGCGTCATCAAGAGGGGGCCCCTTTTAAGTCTAGGCCTGGGCGGGTTCTAATAAATTTTAAATTTTCTTAAGTCTTATGTATGTGTCAAGTTTCCTAAAGATCAAGCAAGTTTCTTTAGATCTCGTGGTTGTCACTATACCGCAATATAGAAGTGCATGATGGTTATTCACCGCGACATGGTGATAAACCACCAGTGGTGAACCATGGCCGACAGTAAATGCAAGCAGTTCAAGCAAATAAATATTCATAGGCATTTGGGGAGGCATCAAATTTTTATAAATAATGCAATGGAAGGTATATAGTCCAGGCCCAGACCAAAACCATCCTCTTTGCATAGTCCGAGGAAACAATTTCAATTGCTAGGCGTGTAAACCATTTATCCCACATTGACTACAGGGAGGAGCATTTTTGTATTCAAATAAAAATTCACACACATCCTTAATGTCAAAGCTTAATGGATTTTGACAAGGCACTGCTTAGCAATCCGGTGGGGCCCCGCACGCATCTCAAAGCACCCAAATTTTGCATGGCAAAGGCAAAATAACCAGTAAGCAAGTCAGGTAGATCAACAGTGATTGCAAAAGATCCAATGGTTGTCGCTATGTCATGACATAAAGATGCTCACCAGATATCATCATGACTTGGCGACAAAGAACGTGCTGAAAAGGGTGAGCGGTACAGGTTAAGGATCGAGCAGGTTTGAGTTGATCGAATGACTATCACTATACCACCATGTGAAAGTGCTTGACTGTTAATAGCCGTGACTTGGTGACTAGTGAGGTGGTAGGCTAGGTGGTGCCAAGGTAAACTCTAAGCAAATCATGGGGTGCCACGTGGTGACACGCAACTGATGAGGTGGAAGGTCCAGTAGTGACACGAGGTAGAATAGGTGGCATGTCATCAAAATGAATGTCGAGCAGACGTTGGCCGCGATGAAACTCGAAATGGTTTCACTGAAGGCTCAGTTCCATAGACAAAGGAACATCAAAGAAACCCGAACCAGTCTTGCCAATAAATAAAAGGTGCCGATGAAACTAAGGTTTTGATGAGACAAGAAAACAGCTAGCCGAAGAGGAAGTTTGGCCAAAAGAATGATATCCAATAGAACCAAAGGTGACATTGTTGGAAAATGCACACTCCAATGAGAAATTGTAGGTGTTTGAAGGTTTTATCATTGATGGCAACCTTGCAATCATATGACACCGGCAAGACAAAGATACTAGCACCGACATCGACAGACTCTACACCGACATACAGAACACCGATAGTGAAAGGAAGGATACCGGCTGTTGGTATTTTGGTATGGTTTTGTCATTTATGTCAACACCTACTAAACACTTATCAACTTTGGCACTTTGGAGAATCAACAACATTCACCGGCAAGCAAGTGACTCATGCACATTCACCAGTATCTGTTACACTAGCAAGATATAATGATCACCAACACTTGGAATGATATGGAAAACACTTGGTTATGAGAAAAACATTGTGTGGACACTTTTTTTTGGAGTTTTGTTTATTGGTACATTAGCATTTGCATATTTGTTGTTACCAGCAAATAGGTCCAGGTTACACTAGCAAGTTTATCTTTTCCAGATCAGCACGACACGCTATGGAGATGATTAATTGTTGTTGTAAATGCATTAAGCCGACATGTTGAATCGGTTATTGCATCGGATATTGTATTATTTGTAAAATGTTTTTTATTGTAATATCTTGTAGAGCCGACCTACTAAAATTGGTCTTAGGGTATGGTATAAATGTAAGATCTTATTTGTAAGATCAAGTGTGGAATACAAAAAAGGATTGTGTGAAGGTATATGTGAGAATAAGTAGAGCTATACACGCAGACATCATTTGAAGATTAAAGGAAGGTTTTTTGAAGACAATCAGAACTACACAGGTACTGAATCTAGCATATGAAGATGCTATTTTGTGCAGTACATTCTTATTGGATTTAACCATCCAACTATAGTCAGTGTGACTCCCATTTTGTGATTGAGCAGTGAGCTCTAGGCGCTTGGCCTTTCTGCATGTGTAGACCCCATTTATGTACACTTACTATCTGCAGTAGTATAATCTGATTGTGGGTAAGGTTTCCCACCATGGTTTTTCCCCTCATAGGGTTTTCACGTACAAATATTGGTGTTATGTGTTGTGGATGACTTTGTCTTTATGTTTCATACACTAATCCTTACGGGTATAGAAATTAACTGTTAAAACTGTCTACCGACATATTAAACTGGTTTACCGGTATTAAGCATTAAGTTGGTTAAGTTGTTTTGGTTTGAATTTATTTGACAACTAATTCACCCCCCCCCCTCTCAGTTGTCTCTGAGACCTAACAATTGGTATTAGAGCCTAGTCCTCTTTTGTAGAAGTTTAACAACTTGAGGAGATCCAATGTCTACTAACAATTTTAGAAAGGACAGTCCTAAACTTGATGGAACCAACTATGGCATATGGAAGATGAGAATGGAGACACATCTAAATTGCATTGGAAAGGACATCTAGGATGTTACAAAGAATGGTTATACTGCGCCTACTCAGAGTCAGCCCAATCCACCCAACTTGACTAAAGATGAGGAAAATGATTGCAAAACAAGAGAAGCACTTTTGAGCGCATTATCAAATCAAAAAATCATGGGGACTATCAGATAGGTCTACTGCTAAAGCTATTTGGGATCATTTGGAAACACTGAATGAAGGAGATTCCATAGTCAAAATTGCAAAACTTGAAAGATTTCGGGTCAGGTATGAACATCTAAAAATGGAAGAAGATGAAAGGATTTATGCTTTTATGGAAAGAGTAAATGAGATTGTTTTGGGTATTAAATGTTGTGGAGGAACCTTAAGTGAGGATGAAATTGTTTCAAAAGTTTTAAGAGGATTGCCACTGGCATATAAAATGAAAGTCACTGCTATAAATGAGTTAAGAAGAATGCCTAATACATCAGTAACTAGGGATACATTGATTGGGAAACTTTCAGGTTTTGAAATTGAAGAATTTGGTCATGTTCCTACTATAAAGACAAATTTGGCCTTTAAAGCATCAACATCATCTGCTCCATCATTTGACAAATCTGATTGGAAAGTCTTTTATGCAAGAGAAATTGAAGAAAGTAGGAAAGAAAATGAAGAACTTGAAGAACTTGAAGCACTATTTGCAAGAAAAATGCCTAAAAGTCCAGTTGGAAGTAAGTATGATGGTAAAGAACCCTTTAAATTTTTTAACTGCAATAAGATTGGTCATATGGCTTCAAGATGCCCTAATAGACATGCTAGACTAAGAGAAGAAGCTAGAAGAACATACAAGCCTAACCCTGAATATCAGAGATACAGATTTAAGAAGAATAAAGACAAATATTGTTACATTGCTGATGAAGGTGTGACTGATGATTCTGATGAGGATCCGGCAGACAATGGATGAGTTTTTGTTGCTATAATAGAAGATCAACTGGCACCTACTACTCAACTGGTAGTACAAGCCTTGGTAGCTAAAGTTGAAGTAAAGGATGAATGGATCATTGATTTAGGAAGCTCACATCATATGACAGGAGACAAAGGTAAATTCTTGAACTTTCAAGAATACAATGGAGGCTTAGTGAGATTTGGAGATGACAAAGCTTGTTTGATCAAAGGTATGGGTACAATATCTCTTGATGGTAAGCATAACATTGACAATGTTTACTATGTTGAAGGATTAAAGCATAATCTTTTGAGTGTTGGTCAATTAGTTGAGAAAGGATTTTAGTTACAATTCAAAAATGGAAAATGCAAAATCATGAATAGAATTGGTTTGGAAATTGCAACCGGTAATTAGACTAAAGGTAATATCTTTCATTTAAATAATAGTGAAAAGACATGCTTAATTGCACATATTTATGAAAGTTGGTTATGGCATAAGAGACTCTCTCATGTAAACTTTGATTGCATGGTAAAGATTGGTACTATTAAGGTAGTTAGAGATTTACCTAAAATTGTCAAACCTCACAATACAATATGTAAGGAATGTCAATTTGGAAAACAAGTTAGAGCTAGTTTCAAAAGTATTCCAGATAAATCCAATAATGCTCTAGATTTAATTCACACTGATTTATGTGGTCTAGCTAGAACCAAAAGCTTACAAGGTGATAGATATTTCATGCTAATCATTGATGACTATTCTAGAATGTGTTGGGTTACTTTTCTTAGAGAAAAATCATAAGCACTTGGAAAGTTCAAAATATTCAAAGCAATGGTAGAAAATGAAATCGGTAAGAAAATCAAATGTCTAAGATCAGATCAAGGAGGAAAATTTACATCTAAGGAGTTTAATACATTCTGTGAAATAAATTGAATCAGAAGATAGCTATAAGCACCTTGGACACCACAACAGAATGGAGTTGTTGAAAGGAAAAACAAAACTATCTTGGATGCAGCAAGAAGTAAGTTATCAGAAGGAAACCTACCACATGTATATTGGAGAGAGGCAGCTAGTACAATGGTCTATACATTCAACAAAGTTCACATCAAAGGTGAAACCGATAAGACCCCTCATGAACTATGGTTTGGTATTATTCCTACTCCTAAATATTTCAGAATTTTTGGAAGTAAATTTTATATCAGAAGAGATGAGTATATTGGAAAATTTGATCCTAGAAGTGATGAAGGAATATTTCTTGGTTATTCATCTAAGAGAAAGGCATATAGATGCTTTAACAAAAGATTGCAAAAAATTGTTGAAAGTACAAATGTAAAGATTGATGAACAATTTAGAGGAACTTCAAGGTATATAGACTTTGAACTAGCAATAGAAATTTTGACAAATGAACCTACACCGATTCCATCAGTATAGAATGAAGATCCAGTATCATCTAAGGATTCCACGGTAACTGAGGAAAAACAGCAAACAAAGACACCCTAGTATGTAAGACTAAATCATTCTGAAGATCAGATAATTGGAAACCATTTTAAAGGAGTTATGCCAAGAGGAAGATTGACAAATGAAGAGGTATGTCTTATTTCACAAATTGAACCATCATCGGTTAATGAGGCATGTGAAGATAAATTTTGGATTAAAGCTATGGAAGAAGAATTAGAACAAATTGAGAAAAATAACACTTGGACATTAGTTCCCTAGCCTAAAGATAAAAATGTAATTGGAACCAAATGGGTATTCAGAAACAAACTTAATGAAAATGGTAAGGTTGTCAGAAATAAAGCAAGACTACTGTGTAAGGGATACTCTCAGAAAGAAGGAATTGATTACAATGAAACCTTTGCACCGGTAGCTAGAATTGAGGCAGTCAGATTATTTTTGGCTTTTGCAGCACATAAGAACTACAAAGTATATCAAATGGATATTAAATGTGCATTTTTTAATAGAGATATTGAAGAAGTGTACATTGAACAACCTGATGGATTTTCTTTGATAGATAACAAAGATATGGTTTGCAAGTTAAGAAGAGCTTTGTATGGATTAAAACAAGCTCCAAGAGCTTGGTATGCAAGATTGGATAAGTATCTTTTGAAGATTGGTTTTTCTAAAGGTAATGCAGACAACAATTTATATTATAAAGTGACTAATGATGACATCTTGATTATAGAAGTATTTGTTGATGACATAATCTTTGGAGGAGAAGATGGATTATGTAAAGAATTTTCTATTAAAATGCAGCAAGAATTTGAAATGTCTATGATTGGAGAAATAAAATTATTTTTAGGATTGTAGATTTCATAGACTAATAAAGGTATATTCTTAAATCAATCCAAGTACTTAAAAGAGTTACTAAAGAAATTTGGGATGGAGAACTCTAAACCGGTAAGCACACCTATGACAACAAATGACAAACTATCACTAAGGGATGAATATACACCTATTAATCCAACTAGATACAAATCTATGATAGGAGGTTTACTGTATTTGACACAAACCAGACCTAATATTATGAATGCAGTATTTATTGTTTCAAGATTTCAAAGTAATCCTAGAGAAAATCATGAATCGACAGTAAAAAGGATTTTCCGATACTTACAAGGTACTATAAATCTTAGATTATGGTATCCGAGAGATGAAAACTTTGAATTATGTGCATATACAGATGCAAATTGGGCAGGAGATGTGGATGATAGAAAAAGCACCACCGGTGGAGCATTCTTTCTTGGAAACAGACTAGTTTCTTGGTTGAGTAAGAAACAAAGTTGTACATCTTTATTAATAGTAGAATCAGAATATGTTGTAGCAGCAACTAACTTTACACAAGTACAATGGCTTAAGCAAATGTTGAAAGACATAAAGGTAAAATGCAAGGAACCTATTACTATCTATTGTGATAACACGGCAGCAATTGATATATCTAAGAATCTGGTATTACATTCTAAAACCAAACATGTTTCTATCAAACTAAATTTTCTAAGGGAAAATGTTGAAGAAAAAGAAATAAAACTGGTTTATGTGAACACTAAAGAGCATATTGCAGATATCTTTACCAAACCTCTACCTAAGGAGACTTTTGAATATCTCAGAGATCAGCTTGGGGTCATACCCTCATCAATAGAGACTTAGGAAGTTGATGATTGTCATCAACCAGCAGAATTAACAGAAAAATCTTATTCCAGCTTTGATGGGAACCTACTTCTCAGGGGGAGTAGTTGGTATACTAAATTGATTGGTATTTTGTATATGAACTTGGCTTCGTAAGAACTTTGGCATTTAATGTCAAAGGGGGAGAGATTGGTATGGAAAAACACAAGGAAAACACATGTTGCTCCCAGGGGGAGACATTGTTTGAGATAGATTATTACTCTCTGTATCTGTATTTTGATTTCTGGTTATGATCTCTCTTCAGAGATTAATGGTTTTTGGTATTCGGCATTTCTGTTTTGGCACTTTGATGGTTTTTCCATCTTGTGTTGCCATCAATGCCAAAGGGGGAGATTGTTGGTATTTTGGTATGTTTTTGTCATTGATGTCAACACCTACTAAACACTTATCAACTCTGGCACTTTGGAGAATCAACAACATTCACCGGTAAGCAAGTGACTCATGCACAGTGACCGGTATCTAGTACACCGGCAAGATATAATGATCACCGACACTTTGAATGATATGGAAAACACTTGGTTATGTCAAAAACATTGTGTGGACACTTTGTTTTGGAGTTTTGTTTATTGGTACATTAGCATTTGCATATTTTCTATTATCGACAAATAGGTCTAGGTTACACCAGTAGGTTTATCTTTTCCAGATCAGTATGGTACGCTATGGAGATGATTAATTATTGTTGTAAATGCATTAAGCCGACATGTTGAATCGGTTATTGCATCGAATATTGTATTATTTTTAAAATGTTTTTTATTGTAATATCTTGTAGAGCTGACCTACTAAAATTAGTCTTAGGGTATGGTATAAATACAAGATCTTATTTGTAAGATCAAGTGTGGAATGCAAAAAAGGATTGTGTGAAGGTATATGCGAGAATAAGCTAAGCTATACACATAGACATCATTTGAAGATTAAAGGAAGGTTTTTTGAAGACAATCAAAACTACACTAGTACTGAATCTAGCATATGAAGATGCTATTTTGTGCAGTACATTCTTATTGAATTTAACCATCCAACTGTAGTCAGTGTGACTCCCATTTTGTGATTGAGCAGTGAGCTCTAGGCCCTTGGTCTTTCTGCATGTGCAGACCCCATTTATATACATTTACTATCTACAGTAGTATCATCTAATTGTGGGTAAGGTTTCCCACCATGGTTTTTCCCCTTACAGGGTTTCCACGTACAAATATTGGTGTTATGTGTTGTGGATGACTTTGTCTTTATGTTTCATACACTAATCCTTACTGATATAGCAATTAACTATTAAAACTATCTACCAGCATATTCAACTAGTTTACTGGTATTAAGCATTAAGTTGGTTAAGTTGTTTTGGTTTGAATTTATTTGACAATTGATTCACCCCCCCTCTCAGTTGTCTCCAGGACCTAACACCGACACCTTGGCCAACTTCAATTTTGTTTAAAATGTATTTTGTAATTAATTGTAAAATCATTGTAAGCCGACATGGTGAGTTGTAATATGACTCATATATGTATGAGATCATTTTGTAAGTAATAGGATATAGGATATGGGCAAAATTATGCAGACCTAATATGAGAATTATTGGTTAAGGGTTTATGTATGTAGCAGAGCTTAAACCGATACTGAACCTAGCATAGTAGATGCTGATCTGAAGTAGTACAAGATATTGGATTTTCATTATCCATTTTGTAAGTCAGTGTGACTTCATTTTGAGCAGTGAGCTCTAGGCACTTGGCCTTCCTGCATGTGCAGGCCCCTATTGTACAAGTAATATTCTCTTATTGGCTAGTAAGCGAATATTGTGGGTCACAAATCCCACTGAGGTTTTTCCCACACTAGGTTTCCTCATTAAAATACTATGTTGTGGTGTGCTTCTCATGTTGTTGTTATTGTTCTTAGTTACTGCATTATTTTTGGTTTATCGGTACATAGTTTTAATATTCTTTTCATGCTTTAAGTCAAATAAATTTATATACCAGTTAGATACTGATTCACCGCCCCTCTCAGTATCTTTCAGAATCCTAACAATTGGTATCAGAGCTTGGTCCTCTATTTTCAAAATCCTAATAGCTTGAGGAAGATCTTGTCACTGGTAGAGATGGAAAACTTGAGAAAACAATTGGAAACTGCTGTTACAAACTATGATGTAGAAAAAGTGAAGAACATCAAACTAGAAGATGATCTGAAGGCTGCTCAGGATATTATTCAAGCACTTCAAGAAAACTTTAATATTGGAAGGAACAATAGAAGAGAACTTTGTGAAAAGATGTAGAATGAAGAAAATGAAAAGGAAACTCTTAATGATTTGGAAAACAAGCTAAGATAAGAAATTAGTACAACAAAGAATGAGATGTAGGATATGACTATGAGATTTTGTAAAGAAATTGAAGATAGAAAGAAAAATGAATAAGACTTGGTTAGAAGACTAAATGATGCTAGAAATGAAAACAAAAGACTCAATCATGAAAATGATATGTTGAAGACAGATCTAATGCACACACAAAATGATAGAACTGAACTCATGAGATAAAAAGACTTCTTGGAGAATGAATTGGCTACTGCAAATCAACACAAGGAGAAATTCTAGAAAATTTCAGAAGAACTTGATGACATGCTAAAGAATCAGAAACCTTATGGTGATACAAATAGCCTTGGCTTTGAAGCTGGTGAAAGCTCTGGTATTGCAAACAATCATGATCATAGCAAACTGGTAAGACAACCTATTGCTTACAAATTTAATGGCAAATGCTTTAACTGTAACAAGTATGGTCATAGAGAAAATCAGTGTAGATCTAGAAATTATCAGAATACTAATACACCCACCGGTCAATGTTCTAAATGCAACAACGTTGGTCATAATTCAGAGAATTACATAATGAATGTAAGATGCTATGTTTGTGGAAGATTTGGACACTTATCTAATCAATGTAGAACACATACCAGCATAGGATATGGAAAAGCTATTCAGAAAAACAACGTGACTTGTTATGCCTATAATAAAATTGGACATATTGCTAGATTCTGTAGAAGTAAGACCTCACCGGTAAACAATAAAGGTCCGAGTCTGAAAGGTAAAGAAAAAGTTGAAGAGGTAAAGCAAGAATTCTCAAAACAATGGATCAGAAAGTCAGATCAGAATGTTGATGGGAATACTCCTCCACCGATAGAATAGAGTAACACTCCACCAACAGGAGAATCTTCATCTAACTGAAGCAAATCTTTTGGGGGTTTAGCAAAAAAATGAAAAACATGCTATTATTCCCTCGGTTGATGGTAAGAAATTGAAATTACTTCTATACCAGAAGATGAGCTAAGTTGTGACTTAACCGACAAGCATTAAATATGGTAGTTGGAGAAAATAACATTATAAAGCAAATGCTTTGGCTCCTTTTTCATTCACCGAGCATTCAAATCTTTGAGAGCACGAAAAACCCCGAGCGAAGGCATTCTAAGCGAAGAAGTGAAGCAATCCATCACAACATTCATCCCTAAGGTAGATTGAGGTATTTATAGCTATGGAAACTTCATCCACTCCTGAATTTATTGCAAACCCTACTATTGTTGAAGTTGTTAAGTGCACAAGACCCGTATTCAAGCTAGTTCCCGAAATTGCAAAGAAAGATGATAGCATAGGTGCATTTTCTCAAATCCCTAAGGGAGTAGTATATGTTGAAGACCCTAGGATGTATATACATTGTCATATTAAGGAACTAGGTGATGATGAGATTAAGAACATGTATAAAACTATGATTTGTGATGAATCTGGAAATATCAAGCCTGAACACAAAATAGTGGAAACCCTAGGTTTCACTGAAATTCTTAGTATCACGGATTTTCCCAAGGATATCATAAGGATTGTGCTAAGTAGAGTACATGGTGAATTTTTCTGGTTAAACTCAATTCATAAGATCACAAAAGAAGCAGTTAAAGTTGTAACAGGGTTACCCTCCACTGGTAACAGACTGGACAAAACAAAGAAGGTCCCAAATGACACAGTGATAAACCTAACTGGTGCAACATTTGATAAAAGATATTTAAGGGTAAATGATGTAAAAGATACAAATGTTAGATTTATCAGTATGATCTTAGGTTATAAGGCTACACATGCAAATAGGTTAAATTCAGTTTCTAGCCTATGTGTCAAAAGTGCCTATGATATGGTCAATGATAATGCAAGGATAGATATATGTGAATGGCTTAAAGATGAGTTGATAGAAAATTTGGGAAATATTAAGAGATAAGAAAGGAACATTTAGATTTGGAAACTTACTTGTTTGCGTGATGTTGTACTTAACCAAACAAGTACCCGGTATTGGTGCTAGAGTTTTTGGCTTTGACATACCGGTAGGAAAACAACTGTTGGATCTACTAAACAATATGGGAGAGAATAGGGAGAAAAACCTAAATGAGTATTTTCAAGCATTGAAGACTCGAATGAAAACTAGAGTAAGACTATCACAAGCTATTATGGATAAGTATCAAAAATAAATCTGTTTTGTGATCAAGAAAGATGAAATTTGGATGGAAGCAGTTATCCCTAGAACTATTTGGGTAACTGAAATGGGCTATGAAACATATGACAACATCATAGAAACCTATACAAAAGCCCTCCTTGAAGCTCCAAAGGAACTAGAAGAGAAAGTGTTTGGTAGTGCTGAAACAAAAGAAAGTACTATTCAATCTAGGAAAAGGGTTAAGAAGGTTGAAGCAACCGTAAGGAAAGGAACCCAACAGGCAAAGGCAATCAAGGAAGATGTTTTGAGACAAACTAGTATAAGTGAAAGTGAGTTGGAAGCACCTCAACTAGAAACTCATCTTTCACCATTTGGAACTTCTTCTGAGAGTGATATACCAACAGTATTTAAAAGAGTAGAAAGGAAAAGAAAACCCTCACTAGTACCCTCTCCTTCACCAAAAAGAACAAGACCAAAACAACAGGCAGTAAGGCCTCTAGCAAAGAAAATGACTCCTAAGAAGAAGAAGGTGAAATAGACTATTGTTCCTCTAGACAAACTTCTTAGCAAAATAACAGAGGTGGTAAGTTGAAAAACATCAACAAAATATACAACACACTATCAGCAGATGATAAGGAAAGCATAGAGAATAGTGTAATTTTACACTTAGATATATACAAGAAATTCTTAATGCAAATTGTTGATGAAATTCCAAATGATATGTATAGGAGACTTAAAGCTAGAAGATTAGCCATTGTTGAGATGGATAAGAAAATTAAGATTGAAAAATTACTTGCAGTGCATCCAGTTAACTCACCTGATGAAATTGATAAACTTATCAATGAAGCAAACCAGACAATATTCTCCACTGTTCACTGGCATGTAGCACTAATGGCAGGTAGAGTAAATGAAGTATCTGAGGAAACAGCAGATGGATGGGATATATTTTTTGTGGAAAAAGAAAAAGAGGAAGAATCACTTAGGCCAAAAACTATTAAAGTATATCAAAACGACAAAGATAAGGGGAAAGGTAAGGTAGGTGGACCGCCAAGCCTAAAAATAACTGACAATGTGCCTCCACCTCTTTTAGATACTCCATAGGTAGACACTACTGACATACAACAAGCCACAGAGAGTATGGAGACTCTGGTAGAGGATACAAATCCTGAATCTGAAATTTTGTATATGGTAAATGTAGACAAAGAGGAAGTAAATGTTGTGGTTGACAGAGAAACCACTAAAGAATAAGGAGAAAAATGTGACTACTGAGTCACTGGCTGTAGAAGTTGTGATAAACATAGAAAAAACTACAAAAGCAGAGCAACCGGCAGAGGATACCACAGATAAACTGGTAGATACAATAGAAAAACCATCTGAAGAACCGACAAAGGAAAGTTCTAAAGCACAAACTGAGATTACATATAAAAAACTGGCAGTTAAAAGCTCAAAGAAACCCTCTAAGATACAGATAGAGAAACCAAAACCGGTACAGGTTGAAAGCTCAATTTTAGATAGAGACGGTGTCACCGACACAAACTAAAAAGCAAAAACCTTTGTTAGTGGAAATGCAAACATAGACTAACCTACCAAAGGTCTAAACAAGCAAGGTAATTACCACAACCGGTAGCACGGCTATTATAAAGACCATTGGACAATCATCTGGTACATCCATGGCAGAATTCAGACCTACAAATGTAATAGAGGTCTTGTTAGATTCAATAAAGAAGATCACAGAATGCAATGCACAAGCCTATAAGGCTATTGCTGATACAATTCCAATTCTTAAATTAATTGCACCAAAGTGCACAATTGATAATAAGGATTCTTTAGGACAACTAGACATGTTGTCTAAATTTATCATTAGTAACTTATCGACTATTGATCAAATAAATGAGGATACATTTAAGGAAAGAATGACAAAGGAAAAAGATAAATTCTTTGAGGAAATTGTGAAGAAGGACAAGGAGAAAATGGATACCCTTTTATCAGAACTTGGAGAAATAATTTTTGACCTCAAGAAACTATATAGAGACACTTGTAAAATAAATATTTTGATAGAGGATCTTGACAAGGAGATCAGCAAAGCACAAGATAAGATAAACAATATTGCTGACAATCTGATAGGTGCATCAGATTTATTTTTGGAGTTAGAAAAGAAGATTGCAAAGCAAGAAGAGAAAATCAAGAAACTAGAAAATGACAAACAAGGAATAAAGGATAAAGCAAAGGACTTGAAATGCAGACTTAGTCCAAGACTAGAATACCTTATTTCTTTTAGAAAAGAAATATCTGAGGCTCTGGTTCCCAAACTAAAGACACCGGAAGAGAAAATGCACATACTCATTGGTACAGTGCAGAGAACTCAAGAGGCAATAAAAGACATCAAAACATTTAGTAATGGTATAAATATAATTTTGACAGATATCTTTCAAATTGTAACCCACTAGTTACAAGAATCCAGGCAGGACTCCACTAACACCGAATGAGAACCTTTGTCATTGATGTCAAAGGGGGAGTAGTGGGATGAGAAAAATGGTCAAAAGAAAGGACATCATCTGGTCAGGGGGAGCATACATTTTTTGGCACATAGTTTTGGTAAGACAATTTTGGCAGACTATTTTTGGATATCATTTTGGACACTTTTGATTTTTCTCATGAGTGTTGCCATCAATGCCAAAGGGGGAGATTGTTGGAAAATGCACACTCCAATGAGAAATTATAGGTGATTGAAGGTTTTGTCATTGATGGCAACCTTGCAATCATATGACACTGGCAAGACAAAGATACCAGCACCGGTATTGACAGACTCTACACCGGCAGTGAAAGGAAGGATATCGACACCTTGGCCGATTTCAATTTTGTTTAAATTGTATTTTATAATTAATTGTAAAATTGTTGTAAGTCGACATGGTGATTTGTAATATGACTCATATATGTATGAGATCATTTTGTAAGTAATAGGATATAGGATATAGGCGTAATTATGCAAACCTAATATGCGAATTGTTGGTTAAGGGTTTATGTATGTAGCAAAGCTTAAACCGGTACTAAACCTGGCATAGCAGATGTTGATCTGAAGTAGTACAAGACATTGGATTTTCATAATCCATTTTGTAAGTTAGTGTGACTTCATTTTGAGCAGTGAGCTCTAGGCACTTGGCCTTCCTGCATGTGCAGGCCCCTATTGTAAAAGTAATATTCTCTTATTGGCCAGTAAGAAAATATTGTGGTTCACAAATCCCACTGAGGTTTTTCCCACATCAGGTTTCCTCATTAAAATACTGTGTTATGGTGTGCTTCTCATGTTGTTGTTATTGTTCTTAGTTACTGCATTATTTCTGGTTTACCGGTACATAGTTTTAATATGCTTTTCATGTTTTAAGTCAGATAAATTTACATACCAGTTAGATACTGATTCACTCCCCCTCTCAGTATCTTTGGGAATCCTAACAGACATGACAGTATAGGTGGATCAGGTGGCAAACTAGTGGCTAACACATGGTGACACATGAAAGAGGGGAGCAGATCAGCCGAGGTAAAGGCCAAGCAGGTTAAGAAGATCTGACGGATTTGTCATATATCGTTGAAAAGCTCTCGATCCGAGGAATCTAATTCTGCAGTCAAGTGTAACCCACAGCAAATATTTTTGGGGCAGTGACCTTAGGATCTCATAAGTTATTTCTTAGTCAGAAGGTGATGATTTTTTGCAAGCCAAGTGTGACAGCGGTTAATCACAGTAGTTAAGGTAAGTGGTTACCGTGGACAACTTGTGGTAGCGGTTAAGTTTTTAATAGCTAGAGACCAAGCAATGGGGACCGTTTCTAAGTGGATTACTTAGGAAATTTAAAGGGTGTGTTAGTTTTCCATGATCGGATGGTTGTCGCTATACCGCAATGGAAGTACGTCTGAATGTTAAATGCCATGACATGGCGACTAAAGGAAAGGTGCTCAAAAAGAAAGCTTCCCTGGTCCGTTGGTGCCAAATTTTAAAATATTCAAAAGAATCAATGGTAGAGATGTGCAAATCTCATTAGATATTATTTCAAAGCGAAAGTTGGTGAGAGGTATTCAAGGAAATGTGCAGAGAACATAATGGTGCATGGCTATGTGTTTTCTTATATAAGAACTCATTATGCTCTGGCATGAGATGATCCACTGACATTATGAAGCTGATGGTGGTTTTAACTGATTTTGGGTAATAGGAACTTACCCTTTCGGCCATTTTCCAAATGAATGCCCAGCGAATTAATGAAGCACGCATCCTAGTAAGAATGTTAGGTTTCTCCCTCAATTACAATGGCACAAAAATGTAACTTTTGGAGTAAATAACTGTTAGAGTAAGTTTTTTCTTCTAAGTAGTCTAAAGCTTGTTGCACTATGATTTTCTATAAAAGGATACCAAGGCTACCTAAAAAAAGGACACAAATTCTTGTAGCTAAACTCTGGAAAATTTAATACAAGCCTTTGTCCTAGCAATTTATGAGTCAAATATGAAGTACTTGCAACCTTCTAACAGAGGAATGAAATATACAGTCCAAAGAATTTAAACTCAGATTTGTATTATCTCTATGTCATTGTACTGGTGTTCATTCCATTTAAGTAATCAAGGATTGCTTATTTGAATGATTTGCTAGGCATCTAATGAAGTTATTTTGAGTCTTTTTCTTAAGGAGGAAAATATAAATATACTTTGAACAAAGTCATTGATATCAATATTTTTGTTATGGATTTGATGATGAAGTCTGGTGCAAATTAGGACTCTATATATGTCTGGCATATTCAGAGTTGATAGATCAGGAATTTGTGATTTGTGTACTAGTTTCGCGTGTCAGGTTGCAGTCTATTGTAGATGACTCTATTGCCTAGATAAGGCATTGGTTTACTTGTTGGTTTTTTTTGGGTGCATTTTGTGATCCTTTTCAAAAGTCAAATCAACTTTCCATTTAGGTTTAGTTGTACTGGTCAGTAAGGAAAGTTTGCAGGAATTTACATTGGTTTTCTAAAAACCATTTAATATTTTTATGAGAAAATAGTCTTAAAAGGGTTCACCTACCCAAGATTTTATAATCTTAAAGTGTAGGAGGTCTCCTAAATCTGGAACCTCATATTGTTGTCTTTATTTCAAACTTTTTTTGTTCTCTTCCATTGCAACACAGAGGTAGTAGTTTTCACTTTTAAAGAGAAGAAACATAAGTTTTCAAAATGGAGAACAACAAAAGTGGCGACTCTGCTAGGGAGAGTCAAATAAGATAAGTCTTATACTATAGATCTATGTCTTTATTGCATAAAAGTGTTGAGATCAGGTTCCCTTGGTTTCAGTCTAAAAATTATTGAGCTTATCTTTCTAAAGAAAATCCTTCATCTATCTCATAGAATCTTAGAATACTATTTTGTTCTTTTCTAAAGATCAACAGTTTCATTCTTAAGTGTCTTTTAAGTGATTCACTATGTTAAACTATATATTTCATTCCCAAGATATTGGGTGGTGACTCAAAAGTAAAAAAAAATAGTGTTCTTTTAGAAAAAATTATAGTCAATTCAGAAGGTTAGCAAGATGAATAGGAGAAGGAATACTAGGTCTTATATGAAGAAAAACCCTCAAGAGAAGTTGCATGAAGGGTTACCTGAACCAATCAAGAAGGGCTGGAGAGGAACTATTATTCCTGAGCAGTCAAATCAGTCATGGAAATAGAAGAGTGATCAAACAGGTAATCCTGCTGAGCGTCCTATATACGCAAGGTCCAACTCCTCTTCTCATGACTCTGACCATGATATTATGGGTTTTCATACTGGCCTATTTGGCACTAATGATGATATCCAAACCTTTCACCAAAGATTGTCTAATACCAACATTTTTGGGAGAGATAGGCATAGTAGAAGTAATAGAGCCAGTTCCATTACCAAAACTATGGAAGGAAATGCCAACCTAATTGATAAGGACCAGTTAAATGTGTCTAATTCAGAGGAAACTTTGCCAGATCAAGATGAAGTGTCTCAAGAGATTGAGGTTCTAAATCAGAGAGTACATCAATTTATTGCATTAAGAAAAAAGAAAGAAAAGGAAAAGGAGAATGAAACCAAATCCAAACTCATTGAAAGAGATAGGTTATTAAGACAGATTGCAAAGCTTGAGTTGTTTTCTCAAGTAGAACCTGGGAGTAAAGAGTCGGGTCCTGTTATTAGAGAAATCCTTGATCCAAAGATTGTTTCTGCACCTAAAGTTGCAGCACAACCTAGTAGGGAGGTTCACAGTGACCCCCAACCTCCCAGACCTATTATTAACAAAGGGAAGCAGAAAGTAGTGGAGAATCAATCTATGGGTCTAGTGTCAGGAAGTGCAGAAGGACCCCAGGGAATCATGTTGCATGAGATCGAGTTAGAAAGGGTAAGGAAAGAAAATGAAGACCTGCAAAGGGAGTTGGAAAAGGCTGAAATAGAAGCATTTAATACCAAGTTCAGAAGAAAGATATGCTGCTTAAAGGCTCTTCCCATAACTTTCCCACCTGTAGATCATAGTAATCCTACATCCCAACATACTTCTTCCTCTTTGTTGAATACTCAACCAATGATGCAAACAAATTCTGCCCCAAATAAATTTTTCTATTCCCTCAAGTACAATTCCAACAAACCAAAGTAGTCACGGACTATCCCATAATCAAAGTCATCAAACTCCTATAGCTGGTAATTCATGCCCAAGGGTGAATGCTGGAAATAACTTTATTGGAAATCATTTTCAAAGGAGATTGATAAATGTTGAGTTGTATAGACAGTTGTATTTTGATGGAATTCCCGGATATCCAAACCATGTCCTTATTGCAATGAGGGATAAACTCTAGAAGTTTGTTGGGAATAATGCTATCGATGTTGAAGAACATCTGAAATCTTTTGGTAACATGATTAATGACTATGAAATTGCACATGAGGGTGTCATCATGAAGTTGTTTGTGCAATCTTTGATTGAGGATGCTAGAGATTGGTATAAAGGGTTACATGTAGATATAATTAGCTCTTGGGAGGAATTCAAGAATTGCTTTACAGAGAAATATAGAGATAAGACAAATGTGAGCTTCATGCTCAACGAATTTAACAATTTTAGGAAGTCTGATAATGAGGTTGTTACAGATTTTAATACACGGTTTCAAAAGGCAATGCATATGCTCCTTCAATCTATGAGGTTAGACAAGAATGTATGTCTAACCACTTATTACAATGACTTTAATCCTAAGATGGCTTACATTCTCAGAGATAAGAACCCACATAGCTTAAGGGATGCTTTCAGAATTGCGATCAATGTAGAGAGTAATAGAGAAGTGCCTGTTGTGGGTACTATGAAAGATGTAGAAGTAAAAATAGCAACATTCCCTAAAGTTGCTTATAAAATGGATGTAATAGTTACAGACACCAAGCCACATTATGGCATGCTTATGTCTAGATAGTGGGCTACTGCTGTTGGAGGACATCTTTAGCTAGATTTATCATATGCAACTATCCCAGTGAATGGGAATTCTGTGAAATTGTACAAAAAACCATGTGCCCTAGTGGTTATTGAAAAAATAGACCCAAACATGCTTAATTCCATGATCGATGTGGATCTTAATAACTTCAGGATTGAACCTATTCAGCCTCAATTGAAGAATATTGATCCTATTGTTGATGAGCTAGAATCCCAACAAGAAGGCATGTGACAGATGTACTTTGATGAAGCTTGCTCTAAGGAAGGGTCTGGGGTGGGAGTCCTATTTGTTTCCCCATCAGGTATTACCTTCAAGTATTCTTTTATGTTAGCATTCCAATGTACAAACAACACAACTAAGTATGAAGCTCTGTTATTAGTCTTAGAAATTGGTAAAAGACATGGCATCAAGTTGTTAAGGGTTTATGGAGATTCTGAACTTGTAGTGTCTTAGATAAGGTCAAGATATGCATCTAAAAATGACAAGTTAAAAAGGTACAAGCATGTTGGGATGTCATTGAACACTTTGATGCATTTTCCATTGATTGGATTGAAAGGTCTAAGAACATTATGGAAGATTTTTTAGCTAATGTTGCATTAAAAAATGATGATGTAACATTCACTGGAGTTTCAATAATTGAAACAAAAGACAGACCAGCCATCCCAGATAATGTGTACAATTGGCAAGTTTTTGAGGATGATGAAGACATCCTTGGATTTGTACAAAGCATAGATGACCATGAAGGTCAAAAGATTGATTGTAATGCATTGGTGGAGATAGTAGATGGATAGGAAACAATTTTTGGAAGTAACATAGTGCAATTAGAGACAAATGAAATACCCAGGGGACTAGTTGAACTAGAGGGTATATTCAGTTATAGTGATGGTCACTTACATCAAACATCATCTACAAAGTTGGAGGAGTTGGATGAGGTGAGCTTAGGGATAGAAGAATCCCCTAAGTTGGTGTATATTAGGAAGAACATGTCTCCCCATATTAGGACCAACCTTATTAACTTATTAAAAGGGTATAAACATGTTTTTGCTTGGTCCTATGAAGACCTAAAGGCATATAGACAAGACTTATTTCAACATGAAATTCCTCTGCATGTTGATGCTAAGACTTTTTGACAGAAGCAAAGACCTATTAACCCCCTTTTGGAGACCAAAACGCAACAAGAATTAACCAAGTTAAGGGAAGGGGGGATTATAAAACCTATAAGACATTCTTCATGGGTATCCAACTTGGTCCCTATCAGAAAGAAGAATGGGGACATAAGGCTTTGTGTGGATTTTATAAATTTGAATGTTGCTTCTCTGAAAGTCAATTATTATTCCCCAAATATGGAGGCTATGTTACAAAGGGTAATTGGTTGTGATCTATTGTCAATGATGGACGGGTTCTCAGGTTATAATCAAGTATTAGTAAAGGAGTCTAAGCCGTTTAAGACTGCTTTTACTACCCCTTGGGGGAATTATCTGTATGTGAGAATGCCATTTGGTCTGAAGAATGCTAGAGCTACTTTTCAGAGAGCAATGGATGTAGCTTTTAAGGAGTTTATTAACATCATAATGGTGGTTTACAAAGATGATTTGACATGTTTCTCAAAGAAGGCAGATGATCACTGTAGTCATTTGGAAAAGGTTTTTTGCAAGGCTCTAGAGTTTGGTGTATCCTTGAACCCCAAAAAATATCATATTACAGTGACTGAAGGAAAATTATTAGAGCATATTGTCTCCAAGGAAGGGGTTGAAATAGACCCTGAAAGGATTGAAGCTATAAATAATGTACCTTAGCCAAAGAATGTTAAAGGGATTCAGTCTTTCTTGGGCAAGGTGAATTTTGTTAGGAGATTTATAGCTAGCTTTGCTGGAATCATTAAGCCTATTATTAAATTACTTTAAAAAGATGCAAAGTTTTCTTGGGATGAAGAAGTTGCACAAGATTTTGACAAAATTAAGAAGGCTATTCAGGAAGCACAAGTGCTAAAGTCTCTGTTGGCATTTTTGATGTTTATGTTGTGATTGTCATTGATGGACACACACTTGTATTGAGATCCCCTTTATATGTATGAGCTTGTGTTCAACCGGTATTTGTTCCAACCGGTATGTTCTATACTAGTCTTTAGACTAGTGGTGATTTTGTAGAATGTGTTTCCCGATTTGAAGCGGCATGTCGACCCCAAGTGGTTCGTAGATCACAAGCAGTACGAGGGAGCGAAGCGGCACGACACATTCTTACTAGTCTTCATTTTTGTCAAACTAGCAACCGGTATTTTGTATGAACCGATAATACTCTATGATGAGTTACCAATTGGCATTTTGTGATGAGTTACCAATCCATCGATTGTTTGACGGTGCTTTTTGTGTCATGTTACTGAGTATGTCTAGATTCATTAAACCTAGGAAATTGTAATGTAATCCTATTGGACCAACATGAAATTAGATTCCTTTAAAAGGACATCATGTCTAGGGTTTTAAGTTGTTGCTGAAAGGGTTAATGTTGAGCTAGGGTTTAAGGTGGGAGTCGAGAACAATCTTATCTGAGAAGATCAAGTTGTAACTATGAGAGAGAGAGAGAGAGGAGACTGAAGTAATGCTGGAATGCATTAGCTGTGAGCAATACTGGATCTAACCAAGCAGTTTGTGCTATTAGATAGATCAAACACTTGTTGATTACTCACATCTTTGACAAGTTTGTAGCACTTAATCGGGTAGGCCTCAAAGCCTTTGTAAAATCCTCTAACAAGGTGGTTCACACATGTGAATCTAAAAATCCTCTAACAAGGTAGTCTTTAATTGGACTTATCTCCTAATAGAGATTGAGATTCCTAACAGGATCTGTTCTAGTGAAGAACATTGTAAGACCTTAACCGGTCTGGTTTCTATTCTGTAGATAGTAACTTGTGAGTTCCATCTCATCATGGTTTTTCCCAATTGTGTTTCCACGTCAAATATCTTGTGTTATGGTTGTATTTATTTTGTGGGTGAATGCTTTATTCGCATTTTGGTTTGCATGTGTGGTAACCGGTTTGACTATTAAACTGCTTTACTGGTTTATCTTTAGACTGTGTAAGTGTTTTAGTGCAGAAGTTTTTGGCATACTAATTCACCCCCCCCTCTTAGTATTCATCAATTGGTATCAGAGCCAACCTTTCTATAAGTTTAACCACTTGGAAAGAGATATGGGGGAATACACCTTGAGGGAACTTACTCAATGGCTCACTAAGTCTGAGCAAGCCTATGATGATCTCATGGTCAAATACAAGGCATCTCAAGCAAAAAGAAGAGAACATGTAGAGAGGCTTATGGAACTATCTGAAAGTAGTTCTAAAGATGAAGCTAACATGGAAGCCATGATTGCTGAAGTGAATAAGATGAATGACTCAAACTCCAATCTGAGAAAGGAGTTGGAAGGACTGACTATTTAGTTTAGTCAAGAGCTTGAGAATCAGAGAAAAGTTGAAGATCTGGTAAAGGACAAAGATCATGAGATCTCCAAGTTGAAACAAGAGATTAGTGCACTGACTGCTCGCCTTCATGAGAGCAAAATGGAAAAAGAAGACATGCAAGGAGAACTAAACATTGCCTTCTCTGAAAATGCAAGTCTAATGGAGACAAATACTTCTATTTCCAAAGAACTCTTTGAGTGAAAGGAAATACTTGCTAAGTTTGGCAAAAGTACTGTCAAGCTAGAGCAAAATCTTGAGTCATCTAGACCGTCAAATAATACCAATGGTCTTGGTTTTTCTGGACATGAGGAAGGAGAATCCTCGGGAACAAATGTTGAAGCATCAAAGAAGCAACCGACACTCAAAGGAAAAGGTAAGCAAAAATTCAAACCTGTTTGCTTTAACTATCTTAAAGAAGGACACACTACCAATGTATGTAGGAGCAAGGCCTACAATAATTTTCCTTATTTTATCAACAATGTACCTAGATCAAATAAGTTCAATGGTCATTGTTATGCATGAAACAAGTTTGGGCATAGAGCATTTGAATGCAGGTCTGTAATGAATAACACTGGAAGATATCTTCAGAGGACCCAAGGAACTGGTCCTGAACCTTTTATGAACCGGAACCACAACCGGTTTAATGTCTTCAATCATCAGTCAAGAAGCAGTGGCCATCAAGCGGTAACTGGATGGAGAGAAAGTTATATGATCTATCATGATCATGGTCACACTGCTGCAACATGCAGAAGGAAGAATGGAAACATGTACAATGGACCTTGGAGAGCACCTAGACTTGTTTTCTATCACTGCAACAAACCAGGTCACATTGCAAGATTCTACAGAAGCAGAAAAAGTATATCTGATGATATACCAATCACACAAGAAGGAGAAATAGATGTTGAAAAAGTTCAAGGGGACATGAAGAAAACATGGAGGAAGAAACCAATAATGTCGGAAGAGGAACCGGTTTCTACACCTAGTGTGGAAATATCGGAACCAGCAAACTAACCCTTAAAGGCTTAGGGGGAGAAAATGGCGAAATGCTTTCAAACCCCCAGTTGACACCGATAAAAGACCTTAACCAATATGCGATACCTGTCACTTGGAAGAAGACCGGAAACGGTAAAAAGGAAAATTAGGGTTTACACCCTAATAGAGGAGCATTAATGATGGTAGGTGAGAAACATGTATAAATGCATTTTTCAAATCATTTCTCACTATCTGTTTTCGAGCAAAGAAAAGTTTTCAAGCGCAGAGTGAAGAAAAGGTGATTTGAGCTTTGATTTCAAGAAAGTGAACAACCTTGAAAGAGATTCAAATCCAGTTTGCAAGCGGTAGTGGAGAACACAAAGTGGTGATTTGGCATCCGACGGAGAATGAAGTGAAGCGGAATCAGGAAGCCCTAAATTTGCGTTTGAAAGGTATTTTTTGTGTTCTTGAAATACTCTTCAATGGCATCCGCATCTCATACCAATTCAAATACATCCATTGAGTCAAAAAGTTTCATTCAGAGGAAGTCCAAGTATAATGCTTTATCACAAGTTCCAGCTGGAGTCATAGTCGAAGAAGGAATTTCTGATTATATTGACTGCAAAATAGAAGACCTAGGGTCTTTAGCCATTCATACTCAGTTAGGTCTATTTTGTGGAAAGGACAAAATGATCAAACCGAAATTTAGTGTCATAGAGAAGAAGAAATTCCACAACACAGTATATTTCCTGGAAGACTTCACAGAGGATCACATTAGGATCATCTTGAGCAGAGTCCATGGTGACAAGATGTACCTGGAGAGGATGCATGATATCACGCCTCAGGCAATTCATGCACTCACCAATTTCTGCAACACAAGGGAAGTGTCAGCCATGAGAAAAGTGAGCAAAACATAAATGACCAAGCTCACTGGTTCAACAAGTGATTCACGAGGTATGACAGTCAATCCTATCAAGGATGATTTGGTGAAATACGCCTGCATGGTGATAGGCTACAGAACATTCTCAGCCAGCAAGATTAATTTTGTATCTACTACAATAGTAAATGCTACTTACCGAATGATAAAAGAGGATGCATCTTTTGACTTATGCACCGGCATGCAGAGGCAACTCCTGCTAAATCTTAAGGAAATCAAGCAAGACAACTCACTGAGGTTTAAGTTTGGACAACTACTAGTAGGGTTGTTCTTTTATTTCCAAGGCTAATTTCTAGGTGTAGGAGATGTCCAGTGGTCACCTGACCAACCGGTAACCAAGTAGATAAAGGAAAGTGTGCAAGCCATTGGAACCGGCTACCCTGAGGTACTGAACAAATACTTTGATGAGTTCAGAAGAAAGATGAGTCAGAGGGTAAGAATATTAGGTGACATAGTGAAGAAATACGAAGATGACATCTGTTTCACTATTCAGGTGGAAAAATGTCTAATGGAGGCTGTTGAGCCTAGAATGGAGGAAGTGGAGCCTATGGGCTATGAAGTCATGTTTGACATGCTGGAAGGGTATGCTTCAACCCTTATTGCTTCGCCTCTTGATCCAAAGGCTAAGAGGACCGAAACCTACTTGGAGAGGATTGCACCGGTTGAAGAACCATTGGTAAAGAAAGGAAAAGAACCAGCAGCTAAGAAAGCTAAGGTAGTGCCAGCAGCATCAGCACCGGCTACCACTGCAACTCCAAGAGTGACCAAGTGGTCACCAGCAAAGAAGAAATTGGAGGTAACACCGGCAAAAGTCTTTGAAAGAAAGAGGAAGACTAAGGCAAATGAACCAAACTCTGAAGAAACCGAGTCTGATGAGTAGCCAAAGAAGGCAAGACAAACAAAGAAGATGAAGAAGAATGAACTGGCAACATCCGCACCAGTAAATATAGACATCTCCTCATACAAACCTTTGACACATTGTCAAAGAACAGTAAAAAATATTAGGAGAAAGTTACTTCATGATTTAATAGATTATTATGATGAATTCAATAGTGAGGAAAAAGATGAAGTACTATAGGAAATCATTCTTTATTTATGTAAAAATGACTAGTCACCATCAGAGATTAAATCTTAGACACTGGATTCATTATTTAAAGCATTGGATAATAAATGGCGCATTGCCATTGAAAAGGAACAGGAGATTAGGGAGAAATTTTTTGCATAGTACTTACTTGAACTCTCAAATTTAGAATTATTTGATGCCTTGGATCAAAATAAAGGTCTCTTCTTCACAAGGAGAAGAAGAATCTGGTTGTTGGAGGGGAGAGTTGATGATGTTGAAAAGGATACACATCAACATATGGCTCATGCTATCAGCTCTCACAAAGCACGAATGGCTAACCTCCAAGTGAAAAAGGAACCGGTTATTTCCAAACTGGATGAGGTCTTTGATGAGGAAGGAAACCTGGTGGAAGAACCAATCGACACCATCGATGTCAATGCCCTGGATGTAGATGATGTCACTCAAGACATACCTTCTAAGGGAACAAAACAGGGGCAATAGGCCAATCAGGGTGGTGAACAAGCTGAGGACACGCAACAAGCGGCAAAGGAATAGGAAGAGAAAAAGAAGAAGGATGAAGATGAGAAACAGAAGAAAGAGGAAGAGAAGAGAAAAGAGGAAGAGGAGAAATGGAGAGATGAAGAAAAGAAGAAGAAAGAAGATGACAGGAAAAAGAAAGAAGAAGAGGACAAGGAAGAAAAGAGAAAGAAGGAAGAAGAGGAGAAGAAAAAGAGAAGAGGAAGAGAAGAAGAAAAAGGAAGTAGAAGAGAAGAAGAAGAAGGAAGAGGAAGAATAGAAGAAGAAGGAAGAGGAAGAACAAAAGAAGATGGAAGAGGAAGCATAGAAGAAGAAGGAAGAAGAAGCAAAGAAGAAGGTAGAAGCAGAAAGAAGAAGAAGACAAGAAGAAGATGGAAGAGGAAGAGAAGAAAAAGAGAGAAGAGAAAGAGAAGGAAGAGAAGGAGAGGAAAAAGAAGGAAGAAGCAGACAAGACAATCGAAGCGATGAAGAGCACACAAATGGAAACTCCTAAGGCAACCGGTAGCCAAGCCAAACCGGCTACTATCTCGAGCCCCATTGATCTCCAATCTGTAAGTGAGTCTGAGCTTATGTAGAGCATCAAGGTTGCCCAAGAGAGCCTTGAAGGCATTCACAGGAAAAGAGAACAAGATATTATTCAGGTGGCTGTAGACACACTTATCGGTTTAATCCCTAGTACTAATCTTCCTGACACTGAATCATCACTAGCACAACTCAAACTTCTGTGTACTGTAGTGGATGATCAGGTGCAGAGTTTAGAAGAAGTAGCAGAGGCCAATGTAAAGAAAGAGAACCAAAAGGCTCTTAATGTTTCTCTAGTGAAGAAGTTGAATGAGCTTAGGACTGAACTGCTAAAGGATCAAAAGGACATAAGGAATGCCTTAGATGAGGGAAACTTGCTACTCAGCAAAATCTATCAACCTCATTTGTTCTATGATGATGTGATAGCCAAGAAGAAACAGCTTCAAACGGACTTACAGTCCTACTTGGGCACATTCAAGACTCCTTATGATTCCTTTGCAGAATATGGGCAAACCATTCACCGGTTCCAGGTCTAGTCAGCCAAGATGGAGCAAGAGATCAGTACACAGTCTAGGGATTTGTAGGAGCTTCAACTGGTATTACTTCCATGACTACAAATTCTTTAGAAGTGCTATCTGAACCTGAATGCTCTGATAGTCACATAGGAACTGAGCACAATAGATGCCATGGAGGAATAGGTATCTCAGATGCAGACAGAGAAGGAAGTGGCAACCTCCCTACTTGAGTCCTGGTCCCTCTCCATGAAACAATTTTTGCAGGACTATAAATCAGTTTTTGACAAGTATTATTCATTATTGTCATAAACTCTTTTATATATAAATGGAAATAGGGTTTTTCAGCGGTACTTTGTCATTTTTGGCAAAGGGGGAGAAGTATATCTAGTTTTTGGTTTTAAAATTTTGATCTTCTGTCATATGGGGGAGAAGTATATCAGGGGGAGAAGTATCTATTTTGTAATTTTGATATATGCTATGATATATGTTGTATGCTCTGATGATTATGCTTTGTATGCAAAATTGCTATACACTGTGTTGATTAAGGGATAGTGTATATGCTTAGGGGGAGCAATTTTGTTAATGGCAAGTTTTTGTTGTAACACTTAGATGTCAGAATTTTATTTTCCTAAGTGTTTCCATCAATGCCAAAGGGGGAGATTGTTGGCATTTTTTATGTTTATGTTGTGATTGTCATTGATGGACACACACTTGTATTGAGATCCCCTTTATATGTATGAGCTTGTGCTCAACCGATATTTGTTCCAACTAGTATGTTGTATACTAGTCTTTAGACTAGTGGTGATTTTGCAAAATGTGTTTCCTGGTCTGAAGCGGCATGTCGACCCCAAGCGGTTCATAGATCACAAGTGGTACGAGGGAGCAAAGCGGCACAACACATTCTTACCAGTATTCATTTTTGTCAAACTGGCAACCGATATTTTGTATGAACCGGTAATACTCTGTGATGAGTTACCAACTAGCATTTTGTGACAAGTTACCAATCCACCGATTGTTTGACGGTGCTGACACATTAACAGTGCTTTTTGTGTCGTGTTACTGAGTATGTCTAGATTCATTGAACCTAGGAAATTGTAATGTAATCCTATTGGACCGACATGAAATCAGATTCCTTTAAAAGGACATCATGTCTAGGGTTTTAAGTTGTTGCTGAAAGGGTTAATGTTGAGCTAGGGTTTAAGGTGGGAGTCGAGAACAATCTTATCTGAGAAGATCAAGTTGTAACTATGAGAGAGAGAGAGGAGACTAAAGTAATGTTGGAATGCATTAGCTGTGAGCAATACTAGATCTAACCAAGCAGTTTGTGCTATTAGATAGATCAAACACTTGTTGATTACTCACATCTTTGACAAGTCTGTAGCCCTTAATCGGGTAGGCCTCAAAGCCTTTGTAAAATCCTCTAACAAGGTGGTTCACACATGTGAATCTAAAAATCCTCTAACAAGGTAGTCTTTAATTGGACTTATCTCCTAACAGAGATTGAGATTCCTAACAGGATCTGTTCTAGTGAAGAACATTGTAAGACCTTAACCGGTCTGGTTTCTATTCTGTAGATAGTAACTTGTGAGTTCCATCTCATCGTGGTTTTTCCCAATTGTGTTTCCACGTCAAATATCTTGTGTTATGGTTGTATTGCTTTTGTGGGTGAATGCTTTATTCGCATTTTGGTTTGCATGTGTGGTAACCGGTTTGACTATTAAACTGCTTTACTGGTTTATCTTTAGACTGTGTAAGTGTTTTAGTGCAGAAGTTTTTGGCATACTAATTCACCCCCCCCTCTTGGTATTCCTCAGTCCCCTGATTACAGTAAGCCTTTCTCATTATTTTCTTTTGCTTCTTACCACACAGTAGTAGAAGTTTTGCTTCAAAAGGATGATGAGGGATATGAACATCCAATTTTTTTATATAGAAAATCTTTATAGGTTACTGAGTTAAAGTATGAAATCATGGAGAAGCGGGCATATGCTCTAGTCAAAGCCGTAAAAACATTTAGGCATTATTTGGTAAATTCTTGAATTGTAGTCTATGTACCACATGCAATTGTGAAAGACATTTTGTCCCAGTCTGAAGTAACTAGAAAGATATGTAGATGGATAACTAGAATACAAGAGTTTGACTTAGAGATCAAGATCACCAAAATGGTAAGAGGATTAGGCCTTGCAAAATTGATGGTTGAATCAAATCTGGTTATTGATGTTAATAATGTTGAAACTGAGGAAGTCCTGATCACTAGTATCAAGGGGCAACCATGGTATTCAGATGTGGTGTACTTCTTGAAGAATGCCTCATGTCTAGAAGGTATGACACACAACTAGAAGAGAACATTAAAGTTAAAATCACATAAATATATTCTTATTCAGGGTGACCTGTATTGGAGGAACAGTGATGGGATGCTATTGTTTTGGCTGGATGAATTCCAAGCTGAGAAGGTTCTGAAAGAGATGCACAATGGGGTGTGTGGAGGCCACTATTCAGCTAAGATTACTACTCATAGGATAATCAGAGCAGGGTATTATTGGCCAACTTTGTTCAAGGATGCTCATAAATATGTTCAAAAATGTGATCCTTGTCAACAGTTTTCCTCTAAACTAAAGTATGCTAGTGCTTTGCCTTTGAATTCTGTTATAGTTGAAGCCCCTTTTTTTCAATGGGCCATTGATTTTATTGGAGAGATAATAGAAAAATTAGGCAAGGGTCATAGATGGATCCTGGTGGCTACAGATTATTTCACCAAATGGATTGAAGCCATACCTACCAAACAAGCCACTAGTAAGGTAGTCATTGATTTTTTGATGGATAATATAGTGACAAAGTTTGGTGTGCTAGCTAAAATAGTCATGGACAACGCTATGTGCTTCAGGTCTAAGGAGTTTGCAGATTTATGTGCTAATTATGGGATTATTATGTCATGCTCTTCACCATACCACCCACAGGGAAATTGTCAGGAAGAATCGAGTAATAAGAGTCTCCTCAACATCATCAAGAAGATCCTAGAGGAAAATAAAAGGTCCTGGGATCAAAAGCTCAGGTTAGCTTTATGGGTTGACGAGGTGACTGTAAAAAGGGCCATTGGTACAACCCCTTTTGAGCTAGTTTATGGAGTGAAAGCCAGATTACCTGTGAAAAATTTTCTTCCACTTTACCAAATTTTGCAGATTGAAGAACTAGAAATGTCTAAACCCATGGAAGAAAGAATGATTCAGTTGGTAGAGCTAGAGGAAATGATGACTGCAGCCCATAAAAGGAATATGAAACTTCAATTATAGTCAAAGTACCTTTTTGATAAAAAGACAACTGCAAGAAAGTTCTAGAGTGGTGGCATGGTGTTGCAGTGGAATGTAGAAGACCAAGACAAAGGCAAACATAAGAAATTTGAATCACTGTGGATAGGCCCTTTAGTTGTTTGTGATATCAATGGAAAGGATTCATACTTCTTACAAGAATGAATGGCGAAGTACAGGAATTTCCAGTGCATGGACAATTCCTGAAATATTACTTCTCTTGATCTGTTTCTGTCCATGCACAGTAGTGGTAGGCTGTATATATTTTAGGTTTTCTTCCATTAGGGTTTTGTTGGTTTGCGTTCCTTAGTTTTTTACCAGATTCTTGTGTTGGTATTGCATCCAACCATACCCAGTCAGAGCCGTTGTTATCACTATTTCAAATATGTTGAAAATCTTGCCTTTTAGCTGTTGGAGTCTGTCAAAATTTAGAATTTGACCTTTGCCTGCGAGTTTGTGGTTATGAGGGTTTAGGGTTTTTACTTTTTCATGAAAACATTTAAAAATTAAACCTTTGTAGTGCATTGTTGTACTTCATTTTGAACTTGAACCCTTGAACCAAATCAATTCAAGGATCAAGGTTCAACCATTTCTCTTGCGTGAGTGACGACTTTGTAATGTTATTTAATAAGAAAGTGTGAATGTGTTATGTCAGTTTTGAACCATTTACAAATCGGTTCAAGGTTCATGATACAAAATTTCCCTTTCTTTTGTTAAAGGTCTTTGCTCATTACCTTTTCCACTTCAGTGGAAGGGTCTGTGTGTCATCAAGAGGGGGCCCCTTTTAAGTCTAGGCCTGGGCGGGTTCTGATAAATTTTAATTTTTCTTAAGTCCTATGTCTTTTCCTATGTATTTGTCAGGTTTCCTAAAGATCAAGCAAGTTTCTTTAGATATCGCGGCTGTCGCTATACTGCAATACAAAAGTGCTCGAAGGTTATTCACCGCGACATGGGGACAAACCACCAGCGGTGAACCATGGGCGGTAGTTAATGCAAGTAGTTTAGGCAAATAAAGATTTGTAGGCATTTGGGGAGGCATCAAAGTTTTATAAATAATGCAATGGTAGGTGTATAGTCTAGGCCCATACTAGAACCATCCTCTCTGCATAGTCCAAGGAAGCAATTTTAGTCGCTAGGCGTGTAAGCCATTTATCCCACATTGATTGCGGGGAAAAGCATTTTTGTATTCAAATGAAAAGTCACACACATCCTTAATCTCAAAGCTTATGGGATTTTGACAAGGCGTCTCTTAGTGATCTAGTGGGCCCCCCGCACACATCTCAAAGTGCCCAAATTTTACAGCGGAAAGGCAAAATAACCATCAACCAAGTCGGGAAGATCAACGATGATTGAAAAAGATCCAGCAGTTGTCGCTATGTCGCGACATAAAGATGCTCGTGACATATCATCGTGACTTGGCGACAAAGCACGTGCTGAAAAGGGTGAGCGGTTCAGGTTAAGGATCAAGCAAGTTTGAGCTGATCAAACGACCATCGTTATACTGCCATGTGAAAGTTCTTGACTATTAATAGCCATGACCTGGTGACTGGTGAGGTGGAAGGCTAGGGGGTACCAAGGTAAACTCTGAGCAAATCATGGGGTGCCACGTGGTGACAAACAACTAATGAGGCAGAAGGTCCAATGGTGATAAGAGGCAAAACAGGTGGCATGTCATCAAAATGAATGTCGAGCAAACCTTGGCTGTGATGAACCTCAAAATGGTTTTGACGAAGGCTCAATTCCATTGACAAAGGCACATCAAAGAAACCTGAACCGGTCTCGTCGATAAATAAAAGGTGTCGATGAAACTAAGGTTTCGATGAGACAAGAAAATAGCTAGTGAAAGAGGAAGTTTGGTTGAAAGAATGATATCCGATAGAACCAAAGGTGACATGGCGGTACAGGTGGATTAGGTGGCAAACTAGTGGCTGACACATGGTGACACGCAGTAGAGGGGAGCAGATTAGCCGAGGTAAAGGCCGAGCAGGTTAAGAAGATTTGACGGCAGAGAGAAATGATTTGATGGTTGTCACCATGTCACGATGGGAAGATGATCGCCAAATATCCCTCATGACTTGGTGACAAAGTGCATGTGAAAAAGGTGAAGCAGCCTAGGCATTAAGGATTGAGCAGGTTAAGGGAAGATCTACGACCGTCGCTATACTACAAGATGAAGATGCCCGATGATTATCCCCTATGACATGGCGACTGACGAGGTGGCAATTGAGGTGGTTGTCCAGATGGGCTCGGAATGTATTAGGGTATACCACATGGCAAGGAGTAGAAGAAGAACCAAGGTAGGCCCAAGTCCGATGGTGGTCCAAGTGGCGAACAGGTGGAGTCCAGAAGGACTCATGAGTGAACCAGGAGGTGACATATGGGTGAGATCTGCGTGGGAAAGTTAGGTTAAAATATAATCTCAAACTATGGTGAAAAGGGAGAAATTAATGACTGACCTGCCTGAGATATTTATTCGCTTGAGGGTTAATTTTTTCCCAAATATGGATTTGTCATGTATCGTTGGAAAGCTCTCGATCCAAGGAATCTAATTCTGCAATCAAGTGTAACCCATGACAAATATTTTTGGGGTAGTGACTTTGGGATCTCAGAAGTTATTTCTTAGTCAGAAGGTGATGATTTTCTGCAGGCCAAGTGCGACAACGGTTAATGACAGTAGTTAAGGTAAGTGGTTACAATGGACAACTTGTGGTAGTGGTTAAGTTTTTAATAGCTAGAGACCAAGCAATGGGGCCTGTTTCTAAGTGGATTACTTAGGAAAGTTAAAGGGTGTGCTAGTTTTCCATGATAGGATGGTTGTTGCTATACCGCAATGGAAGTACATTTGAATGTTAAACGTCGCGACATGGCGACTAAAGGAAAGGTGCTCAGAAAGAAAGCTTCCCTGGTCCGTTGGAGCCAAATTTAAAAATATTCAAAAGAATCAATGGTAGAGATGTGCAAATCTCATCAGATATTGTTTCTAAGTGAAAGTTGGTGAGATGTATTCAAGGAGATATGTAGAGAACATAATGGTGCACGGTTATGTGTTTTCTTAGATAAGAACTCATTAATGCTCTGGCACGAGCTTTCCACTGGCATTATGAGTCTATATCTGAGGATGACACACCCATGGCTTTCAAAAGGGTTATAAGGAAGAAAATAGAGGAAACCAAGGTAGAAGCTAAAAAGAAACTGGTTAGGAAAGTTACATTTCAAATTACCAACACAAAAGCAAGCACCAAAAGTAACACTTTCAGCTCCATCCAATACTGCAAAAAGGAAGAAGAAGAATGACATTGATACGACAATTCAATCTGGTAATGTAACTATCATTCCACCCAAAAATTGTGCAGATGAAATAACTAAGGATGGCATGTTAAAGAATGTACAGTGTTACTATGATCATTTAGAGAATGATGAACAAAGAGAGGTAGAGGAAGCAGTATTGTTATATTTGGATATTTATAAGAAAGCCTTGATAGAAATTGAAGATTAAATACCAATAGAATTGTATGATATATTAGATGCTAGGAGAATGTCAGCAATGCAAGAAGACAAGCACATAAAAATTCAAGAGTTGTTATCTATTTGTGTTTCTATTACTCTAGAAGAAATGGATAGGACACTTGAGGTGGTAGATAGAAAAGTTTTAACAACAAAAATAGAATAACCAGTCTGATGCTAGGAAGGGTAAATGAGATAATCAAGGAAACCCACAGGGAATAGGTTAAGTTATTTGAAGAGAACCGCAGTTTCTTTACTTCACCAAAATCAAAGACAAACACTGCAGACACCCCGTATGAAGGGAAATGAAAGGGCATTATGGGTACTTCATCCCCAATTTTGAAAAACATTAAGATAGTGGATATTAAGCCCCCAGTAGAAATGTACAAGAAAATGTTGAGATACTAACAAACACAGAAAGTGAAAAGGTTGATATTGTACATGATACTAATGTTGAGGACAACATCCTTCTGGATATAGATGTACAAGATGAGGTTATAGTTCCTACAGAGGAACTGACCGTTACAGTGACTGCACCAAGTGGTGAAGCCACTAGTGCAAGTGAGAAAACTATAAAGGGTAAATCATCAGAGGAGAAGAAAGGGGAATCCAGCAGGGAACTGGTAGTAGGTCCATCATTGTTGTCAATTGACACCTCGCAGGTTGTAAAGAAAAACACAACCAAGATGAGTCATGTTGAACTCATGATGACGGCTACACAGAAATTGATGAAGGAGGGATCTATAGATAAAGGGATTATTGATCAGTCTACCACTGTTTTGCACAGACTAGTCCTGAATTGCAAGATTGACAGAGAAGCAAGCCCATCTGACAAGCTAAAGAAAATTAGTGAGCACATTTCAAAGGATTTTCAATCCTTGCAATAGATTTCAAACCGGCAAGAACTGGAGAGGTTCACTTAGGCTAAAAGAGTTTCTTTTGTTCAGATGATTGAGTCTGAGAGAAAGAAGATTGATGATAAGTTGAAATTAATAGACAATTATTTAAAGTAGTGTACAAATATTTACAGGGTATGTTGTAACACAGATGTACTTACAGTTAATGTGGATAAGAAGATTAAGGAATTTCAGGAGAAAATTGCAAGTATAGCTAATTATTTTGATGGATTGACTTCATTCACTACATCCATTGATGGTCAAATTATGGTTTTGGAAGCTCAAATCTCTACTCTTGAGAAATTAAAAGACAAAAGCATAAGAAGAGCGAGAATTCTAAGAGGTTTGGTTAGTCCTAAGTTGGATTCACTCGGTGTACATAAGAAGGACTGTATAGATTTGGTTGGAAAGCCCACATCAATAGAGCTAAAAGAGAAAGAGTCCTTTGCCCATATGCTAAATGGACTTGTATCTATTTCTAGCACTTTCAAATCTGGTTGGGATACTTATCTTGAGCTATTGGAGAAGGCATATCTGGAAATCTTCAAATTTGTTAAGCTCTGGTAAGATATTTTTGGGATATACATTGTACAGTTTTGGATTTTGGTATTCTTTTTGGAAATTTTGATGGCATTGATGTCAAAGGGGTAGTGATATAGATGTAAAAAATAAAAAAAGGATTTGTATACATTAGGGGGAGATATGGAGATATGGGAGTATGGAGTATTTTGTATTGATGAATATTCAGCTCAGGGGGAGCAGGTAGGATGAAACTGGCAGATGAAACCATGATCATTTTTCACATGAGTGTTGCCATCAATGCCAAAGGGGGAGATTGTTGGAAATTGACACTCAATTGGTTGGTTTCACTATGTTTTCATTGATGGCAACATGACAGCTTATTCTGGCTTCAGGTTTTGGTTCAGTTGTACACTGGCAGGTACTTCATAGACACTACACCGGCACCGGTACCAATAGGATAGAAGGATTTCTTTAGTTACCAGTAATACAGGCCAACAAGGTTTAGAATAAGGTTATCGGTATTGGAGGCTGACATCTCTTGGATCTGGCATCAACAATTATTTTTGATATTCATGTATTTATGTTATCTAGCCGACATGTATTTTGATATTGTAATTATCTTTGTAAGCCGACATAAGCATGATAAATTGTATAGGGTATATAGGTCAGTTGGATTAGATCATTTTGAGATTGCATTGGATATATGTGGATGTCAAAGAATGTGAATATGTATTAGGAAGGAGATGTGAAATATATTAGAGAGATCATGTATGTGAAGATATTTATGTAAGGGTTATTCCAGTAAAAGGTTTAGGGTTTCAGAATGGAATAGATAGAGCTTAACCAGAACTATATTCAGGCATAGGAGATGTTATCTTTTGCAGTTCAACACTCCTCTGGATTGAAGTTTGGATTTGTATGTAGTCAGTGAGGCTCCTTTTGTGATTGAGCAGTGTGCTCTAGGCTGTAAGCCTTCCTGCAAGTGTAGACCCCTATATTTTGTAATATCTCTTCATATGGCCAGTGAATTGATATTATGGGTCACAAATCCCATCATGGTTTTCCTTCTTTGAGGTTTTCCATGTATAATTTTGTGTGTTATGGTGTTCATTTATGTGATTGGCTTATTAGTTACTTTACTTCTTTCAATTATGTATGTATCGGTATACAAGTTGGTGTATGCATGTTTTAATAAGGTTAAAATTGATCAAACTGGTAGAACACTGATTCAGCCCCCCCTCTCAGTGTTCTTGGATTCCAACAACTCTGTCAGTCCCCTTTTCCATTATTGTCAAAGGAGCAGAGATAATTTGTAGTATGTCGGATACTACATGTGTTGGCATCAATGCCAAAGGGAGAGATTGTTGGCATTGTATTGTCATTGATGTCAACTAGTATAGGAATGCAATTAGTATGGGAGATTGATGAGAAGTGTTGTCATTGATGCATACTGAAAATGGTGTCATTGATGTCATCTAGCATAATGATCATAGGAGTCACCAGTACAAAAGGTTAGTGTTGACTTGTGTTGAAGACATGGACTAGAGACTGATATGTGTTTTGTTTGCATTTCATTGTTGCAAACCAACAACTGGATCTACAGGGTGAGCTAATGCAAAAGTCCCAACTGGTATGATGTGTGGATGTGAAATAGTAGGACTCCCACCAGATAAAGTTACAGTCACCAAATGAAGAAGATATCACAGGAAGAAGAGAAGACTGACAGAGAGTATGCCCAACACAATTAATATATGTGGTTGTTTGTAGAAATACCTGCTCAAACAGAAAAGCCATATTGGTGCAATATCGTATGTAGATGACAAGGATCCACTCCCACTGGTAATTGGAGCTTATCTCCTATTATGCATGGAATGCATCATAGTCCTCTGAGATAAGACATAAGAGTAGAAGGTAGGGATTGAAGGCTCACACCGGATCAATCGGTGAAACACTAAGTTTCCTTAGGTGCATGAGATCAAAGATATGCACTGAATCAGCTGGGTAGACATGATGAATTGCTGGTATAGAGAAGGAAAGATATGCTTGTGACTTTGAAAAACCAGTTGATAGGAGAACCAATCTAATGATGAAGAAGGAAAGGTTGAGCAGTTGCACATAGAGAGTGAAACCGGACTGAAGATGGAGTTTGTTAAAGGTTGATGACATGGTGTCATCAAGGTGATTACAGGTAAGTATGTACACTGGTAAAGCTGACAAGGTGCAGAAGTGAAAGGCTACCATTTTGGTGAATATGTGCATGAGGTACATTGGCAAGTGTGCTGACCGGTTTAGGTGTTCCACCGGATGAGAAGCAAAGTGCAACGGTGAAGGCACTTTGGTTAGGGTATAACCGCTAGGGTTTGTGAACCAGTAAATGAATTTAATTGTGTGCTACTATTCGGTGACTAAGTCAGACTAACATAGTGAGCCAAGGTGGATGCCGACAAAGGGGCAACATGGAGTTGAAGTGGCATGCATGCATAGATCGGTGTGGTGTGTCGGTGAGGTCATTGGTGATTGGTCCAACATTTAAAGATGACTATGAAGCTCAAGGAATGATGGCAGAGGATTGCAGCTCAGGATCAAGGAAACAATAGAGATCCAATACAAACTAATCTTGCAGATTGAAGTGTGTGAAGGAAACCGCATCATGCATGTGATTGAACAGACACAAGGCCTAAAATCATGCTATAGATGGCTAAACATAAAAGACATGAATCACAAGGTAAATAGAATGTTGATGCTCATTGATAAGGAGCTGATAATAAATCAAGGACATGATATCAGATTTGATATGATATGTCATGATGATCAAGATGAGATTTGATGCAAATTCAATGCATGACAAAAACCCTAGTGCTCTAATGTTCAAACTCATATTTAGGTGGGAAATTCTAGCTATAAGAGTGCAAATAAAAGATGTAAATGATGTTGCTGCATGAGAGAGCTAACTAGTCAAGTGCTCAATGACTATCAAAGAAGAGACTGAGTGTGTGAGATAGAACTGGTTAGAAGAGTTCAACTGGCGAGGGTGAGGTAACCGGTAGACTGTCATTAACTCTAACAGAGTAGTACACCAGTGGTGATTGAACTAGCATAGAAGAGCTAGAGAAGATTTTAGAAAAGAGAAGAGCATAGTGAGAATCAGAAGAGAACCGATAAGCTAAGAACCGGTAGTGATCAAGTAACAAAGGACTGATAGAGTGAAGAAGACCGATGGTGGTTAGCAGCAGTGTGATAGAAGAGAATCAACAAAGAGAAGAGTACTAGAAAAGAAGAATCAGAGGTTATACTGGTAAGGTTGCAATAGAGAATGAGTTGCAGCAGGAGATAAGGTTACAGCAGAGAGGTGAGCAGAGAATCGACAGTAAATTGGATAGAGGAGAACCGGTGGAGAGACTTGCATGAGAGTTACAAATTCTTTTGTAAAAATGATATTACTTTTGTATTTGAGATATGATTTTGTAATCACTGAGTTGGAGCTCGATGCAAGGGTTGGTTCTCCTTGGGTTGGTGCCCTAAAGCAGGAGTGGTACTCCTTATTTTAGTTCCCAAAATGTTGTAACCAGGGTTTTCATTGTGAGGCTGAATTGGAGCAGTAGTCTCCAGCAACATTTCTCACCATGGTTTTCCCCATCTTGGGTTTTCCTCGTACATCTGATGTTATGTGAAGTCCCTTTTATGTGTGGTTGCATTTGTGTCATTCTCCCATCTAACTGATATGTCTCCTTTATGTTAGATCAATTAACCGGTATACACAAATAGGATAGAAAAAGGTTAAGTTTTGAAACCACTGATTCGCCCCCCTCTCAGTGGCATCTTGTGTTCAACAAATCCTAGATCTACAAAATAATTCAATAAACAACCAACAAAGCAATATTATGTATGCAAATAACATAAAATAAACCAAATATACCTTCACACACATTCTAGGCTTGTCTCCATTCTTCTTATATCCTCCAAGATCTTGTATAGATGATGGTTGGTCTCAACTATGAAGCACTTTATGCAAGAGTTCAAAGAAGAATGGATGGTGGTTGTGATGATACAAGGCTATGATTGTTATGATATGCTCTATAATGGTTTTGGTATATTTTAGGTGTGCTCAATATATGTGTGATGGAAATGAGATGGAAGAGGGAACAAGCCTCTTTTATAGAAGTTGTCATGAGAATGGAGGTTTTAGATTAAGAGGTTAAATTATGAATGGACGAGATCACATAGATGAAAGAGAATCAATAGGATTGAAGGGAGGAGATTAAAAGGTGAAAATATAAAAGATAGGAGTGAATATGATTAAGAGGTTAATTTGAAATTGAGGGATGTGATTAAGCAGTGGGTGGACTTTTAGATTCAATGAATGTGGACATTTAAGAAATGACAAATTGAATGAAGAGGAATATGCCACTTATCACATGCATACAAATTAAATTAACTCCTAAAAATAATGATTTTCTTTATTTTAATACTAATTAAGGTATCTATCTTGTAATCAAATAAAAATTTAAAAAATATTTAAATATTCTTGATAGACAATTATTAATCATCTTTGTTATTAGACAAAATTTAACCTAGACAAACTTTCAATCACTAAATTATCTATTGTTGGTGTAGACTGGATGTCGGTGTAACCTATGAACCATATTACCAGTTGGTTTCCATCAATGACAACATCAACCATTCTCCTCTGAGTGTATAATGCCACAATCTCCCCCTTTGGCATTGATGGCAACACTCATGAGAAAAATCCAAAAACTGATATCCAAAATTGAAGTCCAAAAACTAAGTGTGCTCCCCCTGAGCAAATGATCTCCTTATGTACATTTTTCTCATACACCACTACTCCCCCTTTGACATCAGTGACAAAGGATGTCAAAAGAATAAAAAAAAATCAAAATTCGCCTAGAAACCTATAACTGGTTATGTACAATCTGAAAAATGTCTTCCAAAACCAAGTTAAGACCTTGCAAAAAACTTAGTACTATCAAAAATTTTGGTCTCAGTCTGTCAGATCATACTAGTGAGATAATGCATTTGTTGTTCTGGTGATCTATTTCCTTGAATAGATGATTTGGTTAGCTCATTCCAGTGTGTTAATAAGCTGTCCAATCTAGGACCAAGCTTGTTCTTCAACTCCCGGGTTTTCATTCTTAACCTTGCTTTCTCCCTTTCCAATTTCTCAATCTTCTCTTCATAGATTTCCATTTCGTGATCCAAAACTGAAATAAGTTATGAAGAACCTATCATATTATCAGCTATATCATCAATATCCTTTTGTGTCTTTCTTATTTCCTCATCAATATCCTCAGTTAGATGGTGAGGCTTACATGCTTCCCTGTACAACTCTTTGTATTCCAAAATGGTGGAATTTAGTGTCAGTAACAAAGAATCAATCTGTCCAATACATTCCTTAATTGTCCTCTCAAAGAATTCATCTTTCTCCTTATTCACTCTTCCCTTAATGGTCACTTAATTTATTTTATCCATAGTTTGAATATTAGAAGAAATGAATTTGGACAATGTGTCCAATTTACTCATAGACCCAACAATGTGATCAACATTACATGTCGGTGCAATCATTTACAAAATTGGTAAAGTATCATCAATATGTTTAAATGCTAAGGCATTGCATTCTGTGATCTTCTTTATTGAATCTAAAAGTACATCTGTAATATTTGTTGGTCTATAATCCATAGTGGAAGTGCTAGGTTCTACAGTTGGTTTCCTATCTTCTCCAGATGTCTGCACATTAACCTTAACCACTTCTGCTATCTTGATTCCATCATTAACCTCTTCTTTATTTACTGTTTCTTCCTTAATCTCATTTTTGTTTTCAACTTTATTTTCATCCCTTCCATCATCCTTACTGTCTGCCTTGCTGATTGCCAATTTAGATATACTCTATTTATGTCCCTTTTCTGCTACTGCTTCTTCTGGTATTTTAGTGTTAAGCTGAGTATCATCAGTGATGGATTATGATCTCTTAACTTCAGCTGGTATCTCAATATTCTATTGAGAGTCAATAGTGTTGACCGCTGACTCAAAGATCTCAAAATTTGTAGTTTTAGATTTTTTTACCTCTGCAGTTTCCTTATCCAACACAATGTTAAAGTCTTGAGTGTCCACATTCATAGTAAAAAGAATGTCTGACTCCGAATCTAATGTCATCTTTTGCCATTTCCTCTGCCTTCTCTTCAGGTTGATTATCAGTTTGTGTCGGTGCCTCTACAATTATTGGTGGGGTGTCTTGTGTCGGTGGAGGAAGGTTATCCTTGATCGTGATATCAGGTACACTTCCAATTTTCCCTTTATCTTTATCAACTTTCTGATATACCTTAGCAAAAGAATTATCTACTTTCTGTCTATCCTTCTCTTCTTTCTTCTCTCTCTCAACAAAAAATATATCCCACTTATCTGTTGTTTCATCTGCTATTTCTTTAACTCTACCGGCCATAAGACTAACTTGTCGGTGACCACTCACAAAAACTATTCTATTTTCCTCAGATATTAGATCATAAATTTCCTACTTGAAATTAATAGGATGAACAGCTAATAGAGTTTCTACCTTTAATTTCTTGTCAAGCTCCATAACATACATTCTCTTTGCTTCTAATCTTAAGTACAAATCATTAGGTAGGACATCTACAACTTCAATAAGAACCTTCTTGTATATGTCTAGATACAAAATAATAATTTCTTCTATGGTTTCCTTATCTGAATCATTGAAAGAATGATAAAATTTATTCACATTACCAAGGTTACCATCTTGGGTGATTTCATTGATCAACTCTTCCGGTGAAAGAGTATCTGGTGCCTTTGGTTCAAATTTCTTCTTTGGAGTCACTTTCTTCTTAGGACCACTGGGCTCTCTTACATCTTGTTGTTTCTTTCTCTGTGTCCTTGACTTCTTGGGAGATGGAGTAGGTTTCGGTGAGGGTTTTCTTTTCTTCCTATCCACTCTCTTGAATTTGGCCGCTTGATCAGTGTCAGAATCAAATGAAGTAGCCACAGGGGAAATGTGAGCTACTAGTTTCTGCTCTGATTGACTTTCTTTCACACTAGCAACAATACCACCAAGATTCATCAATCCTTTTGTAACATCCTTTATCAACTTAGAAGCATCTTTCATTAGGTTCTCTCTTTTCTTCCTCTTCTTTTGCATGTCTACTTCCTTCTCAATTGTTTCTGCATTTCCAAAAATTTCCTCTGATGGTTCCGGTGGAGCATCTAAGAGTATTCTACCATATGAATCTAAGATGTGAGAATCCACCTCATATCTCATTTCAGTAATCCAGATAGTTATGGGTCTAACTGCCTCCATCCAAATTTCATCTCTTTTCACTACAAAGCATATCTGTTTATCATATTTATCCACAATAATTTGGGGAATCCTTTCCCTTTGTCTCATTTTAGATTATAAATTCTTGAAATAGTCTTTCACCAACTCATCACCATCAGATCCCATACCAATAATTGCCTCCTTTATCTATTTTCCAACATAAGTATCATAGGCAAAATCCTTATGTCCTATACCGGGAATCTCCTTTGAAAAGTAAAGCATTAAACACACAATCAGACTTCCAAATTTGAAGGTTCCTTTCTTGTCACCTTTGATTTTGTGCAAATTCTCTAATAGTTCATCCTTTAACCATTCACAGATGTCAATTTTAGCATTGTTTAATATCATCTCATGAGCACTATGAATGCAGGAACTAGATACATAATTCAACTTATTAGTATGAGAAACTTTATAACCAATGACCATACTTGCAAATTTAACATTGTTATCCTTTATATCATTGACCCTAAGTGACCTGTTGTCAAATCTATCTCCGGTTAAGCTCATAACCTCTTTGTTAGGGATTTTCTTCTTCTTTCCAGGCCTAGTGTCGGTGGATGGTAAACCAGTAATAGCCCTTATAGCTTCCTTAGTAATCTTAAAAACTGAGTCCAACCACATAAATTCACCATGAACCCTGCTAAGAACATAGCAGATGGTTGCATTTGAGAATTCCAGCATATTGAGGATATCAAAGAAACCTAAATCCTCAACTACCTTGTGTTCTGGTTTTACTACCCCATTCTTGTCAGAGATAACATTCATGTACATGTTCTTCAAATCTTCGGACCCTAAACTCTCTATGTTACAATGTCTGTATGCCCTAGGGTGTTTAGCAAATGCAGCTCCCTTTGGGATTCTAGAAAATGCACCAATGGAGTCATCCAGTTTTTCTATCTTAGGAATTATTTTGAAAACGAGTCAAGGTCATTTTATGTTCTCCACAATGGTAGGGTTTGCAATGAATTTGGGAACAAAAGATGAAGATGCCATTGCATAAGATAAATACCTTTTAGCTGAGAAATCCTTGAATGCTCTGAAAGACCTTTTCTACTTCGCCCTTAGAATTCCTTTGCTCAATTTTTCTCTCTTTGAATGCTCGGATGCTTGGTAAGTCGAAATGAGAAGTTATGGTGCCTTTATAACCAAAAAGTTAACTTATAGCTGCAATAAATGCTTCGTCGATGAAGTGAAAACTCCACATATCTATTGGTAAAGAAGAATTATAACTTCTTACCACCAACCGAGGGTAAATGCATGATTTTCAATTTGTTGCCTTACCCCTAAGAATTATTCCTTAGTTAGATGAAGAATGTCCTACCGGTGCAGGATTACCCTATTCTACCGGTCCAGAGATAGATTCATCAATTCTCTGATCTCTCTTCCTAATCCATTGTTTAGAAAATTCTTGCTTGATTTCAGTCATCTTTTCTTTGCCTTTGTCATTAGATCCTTTAATGTTTGCCGGTACAGTCTTACTTCTACAAAATTTTGCAATATGCCCAATCTTGTTACATGCATAACAAGTTACATTGTTTCTCTGAATAGCTTTTCCATAACCTTGACTGGTTTGAGTTCTTCATTGATTAGATAAATGTCCAAATCTACCACAAACATAGCATTGCACATTCATTCTACAATTGTCTGAGTTATGACCATTTTATTGCTTTTGGAACATTGACCAGTGGGTAAGTTTGTATTTTGATTATGCCTAAATCTACACTGATTTGCTCTATGACCAAATTTGTTGCAATTAAAACATTTCCCATTGAATTTATAAGCATCAGGTTGCCTTACTGGTTTGCTGTGATCATGATTGTTTGCAGTCCCGGAACTTTCTCCATGTTCAAATCCAATTCCAATTGTTTCTCCATCAAGTTTCTAACTTTTCAACATATCATCAAGATTATCTGAACTCTTCTTGAATTTGTCTTTGTATTCATTTGCAGTGACCAACTCGCCTTCCAAAGTGCTAACTTGTCTCATAAGTTCCTCTTTTTCATGTTGCATATGAATCAAATCTATTTTAACCATATCATTTTTCATAACTAAGCCTTAGAGATTCATCTGATCTTTTATTAAGTCTTCTGGCCAAATCTTCTTCATTCCTCTTTCTATCTTCAATATCCTTGCATAGTCTCATGGTTAAATATTGCATCTCATTCTTCATATTACTGTTCTCTTGTTTCAATTTTTCTGCAATATCTTTGAGAGTTTCCTTTTCTTCATCATCTTGATTTTTCAATTGCACATGTAATTCTTTTCTCTTATTCTTTGCTATAACCAGGTTATCTTGAAGTGCTTTGATGAATTCCCAAGTAGTTATGAGTTCATCTTCCAGTTTGATAATTTTCAATTTATCTACATCAAAATCTTCAAGAGCTCCTTCCAACTGTTGTCTCAAACTTTCCTTTGGTACCAATTTCAGAATCTTCCTCAAGTTGTCAGGCTTCTGTAAATAGAGGACTAGGCTCTGATACCAAATGTTAGATACTTGATCAGTCCCAAAGACACTGAGAGGAGAGGGGTGAATCAGTGTCTAACTAGTAAACAAAAGATTTAAACTTGTTTGCAACTTTATAACCCAAATTAATATATTGGTAAACAAGTAATAATGCAATAAAGAAAAAAAAAAGTATAAACATCAATGCACACCATAACACACATATTTTTGGCGAGGAAAATCAGTAGGGGAAAAACCTCGGTGGGATTTGTGACCCACAATATTTACTCACTAGCCAATATGAATAGATATTACTTATACAATATGGGATTGCACATGCAGGAAGGCGAACAACCTAGAGCTCACTGCTCAACAACAAAATGGAGTCCCATTGACTACAATTGGATGGTTAAATCCAATGACAATGTACTGCTCAAAATAGCATTTGCAATGTTGGATTCAGTACCAATTTAAGCTCTATTAGATACCTCTGCCATAAACCTTGCTTCGCTCTGCTCTGCTCTTATTCACTCATAAAATAGTTACATCAAAATGCATATACAGTTTATTCACTTACATTCATTACCTAATTACATTTCAAAATGACCTACAAGATCTCATATATATATGAGTCTTTACAATACATCATGTCGGCTATACAATAATATTACAATACAAAACAATATTATTTCCATGTTGGCTTAGAGTGTTGGTGTGATTTATTGTCGGTGTAGACTGGATGTCGGTGTGAATAAACTTGTAGTGCCTACAGGTGCCGATAAATGATGTTTGTTGCCAGTGTAACTTATGAACCATATTACCAGTTGGTTTCCATCAATGACAACATCAACCATTTGTTGGCTTGATGATGATTGTAATGTATTCATCACTTGTTGTCATTGATGAAACACTCTCACACACATATATGATTACATTGACTACCGGTATAACTTCAATTGGTTTACACTACCAACCGGTATGTTTAAGGTCTATCTCTAACCGGTACTTTGTGTCAACCGGTATGCGCATAAGAGATAACCTGTGACTACATTAAGTCGGCATCAAAATGAAGATGGAGATGAAGATCAAGTGGAAGATTCCAGGACAAGGATTCACTAGTTTAATCCAACCGGTATTGACTGTTCTAACCGGTATCTGTTTTTGTGATGAGTTACCAGCACCATTTTCTTAGCGATCATTTTTGTGATGAGTTATGTTTAAATGTCTAGATACACTGCACCTAGGAAATTGTGTTCCTATGACCGACATAAGATTTGTATGTCTATTTAAAGACATATTAGTGAATCATTTTATATAAATGATGAAGAGAGGACAGTTATAGAAGAGGTGATCTATGCGAATACTTTTGCTGAAGAGCGATAAGTGTTTAGATGGAGAGCAGTGTTGAATGTACTTAGAATGATCTGATCAAGCAAGTTTTGTGCTACTCAAAACAGATCAAACCATTCTTGTTGTTTTCTAATCATTACAACAAAATAAAATCCCCTAACTGGGTAAGCTCTAACAAGCTTCATTGTACAAATCCTCTAACAAGGTGGTCCATTAGTTTGGATTCTAAAATCCTCTAGCAAGGTTACTCTTAACAGGGTATAAGCTTCTAATCAAGCTTGGGATCTCTAACAAGATTCGCTCCTAGTAGAGCTCTTTGTAAGACCTTAACCGGTCAATTTTCTATTACTGCAAATAGTTAACTTGTGAGTTCCATCTCACTGTGGTTTTTACCTATTTGGGTTTTCCATGTATAAACACTTGTGTTATGGTGGATGTTCTACTTTATGTGGATGATGCTATTTCATTTTGGATAGCATGTATTTTGTTCAAATTCTTAGTTAAGTTCATCTACCAGTTAGTGTTTAAAGTTGTGCTTGTTTTGGTGTCACTAATTCACCACCCCCGCCCCCCCCCCCCCCCTCTTAGTGCTTTTCAAGACCATCACCATTCTCCTCTTAGTGTATAATGCCAACAAAAATAAATTTATACTATATGTTAATTGATGTAAAGTTGTAATGCAAGATTGTTCGAGCACTAAATTATACCTTTTATACTGAATAAAATTTAAATTTGGATTCAATCTAAAGAAGTAAAGACGGGATTGCTATTAAGATTAGTTATATGTGGTGAACTCATTTTGAATTCAATTTTTATAGTAAATAGTTTTTAGTCTTTTATTTTTATATTTGTTTGTTAAGTATTTAAAAAAAAGATAATTTTTGTTATTAGTTAAAACTAAAGTTCATATCTGTTATAGATGTTTTTTGAGGTAATATATTTTAAACATAGATAATTTATCATAGTAATTATCTTTTTCATTTATGTAAGAGGTGTAATTTTTAATGATTTGATGACATTTTCAGAAAAACTCTTCACATCGATACAATAAAAAATTTAACAAAACAAAAAGTGAGTCAACCCTTACATATAGATGAGAATATCCATCTCTTGAGAACATAATTTTACTATTCATATTAATGTCTAAAGAATCTATTGATAGAAGCCTTACAATAATTAAAATAAATATGATTAGGTAATACTTTATAAATAAATAAAAGTCGAGTGAGTTAGAAAGACACTTCAAGTGGCTCCACTGCTGTCTTTATACGGTCGTTTTTAATGGTGAGATATTTTTTCTTTAGTTTTTAAAATATTCTAAACTATAATTTCTATTTAACTTTTTGAAGTTAATAATATAATATAAACTATAATCCCTATTTTAAATTTTTGAAGTTATTTTTTTTTATAATATATTATTTTATATATTTATAAATTTTTAAGTAGAAACAAGTTGTAGAATTAAATTTATATTTTGTTTTATAATATTGTTGAAAAATTGTTGTGTTGATATTATAAGCTTAATATTAAAAATATCATAAGTAGAAAAGATATGGTATAGCTACGAAAAAAATATTAATTGTAAAATTTTAAATTTGGATTAATTAAAAAATTAAGAAAAAATAGTCAAATTTAAGTTGAAGAGTTGAGAATTGAGTCTTTGATGAGATATATGAGTGCTTCATTGTTTTTTTTACGAGGCATCAATTTAACCTTTGTTTTTTACTTTAGATTTTCACTATAATAAGTAGTTAGAATTTAAAATTAGTATCTAAACAATAAACAAAATAGTCTAACATTACTATGGCGTGATTTAAATTGATGCAAATAAGGTCATGTCATGTTGCCTAGTTTGTCTATGCAATAAAATCCTACATTGATATGATCTATAAAGTTTGAACTTCATCTTCGGGCCTAATTTTGAAGAGGGGTTGTACTAACAAACACAATAGGGCTTGCTTTCAAGACAAGATGTGAAGGCCTAGACATCTCTTAGTTCCAATTCAAGCCCATATATAATGGTGTACAAGATTGTAGATATGTTATATAAGCAATATAGATGAAGAATTTGGATGAAGTATTATGTGATGAAAATATGTAGTTTTAGAGGTGCTCTATAATCAAATTATTTCAAGTGATTACACAATATCTAGTTAATTCCAATTGGTTTCTAATGACCTAGGAATTTCTATAAATACATCTATTTAGTCTCACAATTCAAGAGTTTTGGCGTGTGGTTCAACTTGAGATAACAACTAAGTTCTAGCAAGGTCAACTACATAGGGAGAAATGTGAATTTGGAATGTGGTGGAATAGGTTATGTCATCTATCCTAGTTCTAAGCGGGAAACAACCATTCATAAGGACTATTTTGGACCAAAGGGGTTTTGTAGTGGCAACTAGCTAGTGCATGTTAGGGTAGGAATAAATTACTATGCTAAATAGGTGAAATTAAGTATTATGATAATATATTTATGGCATGTACTAAAAGTGGTGAAAAACAAAATCTCATTAACTCTAGGGTATGGATACATATCTTTCATCAAAAAAAATTACTCTTCTTAAATAAATTTTTGAACTCATGGTAACAATATTTTATTGGATATAATGTTTTGATAATTAAATGTGAGATGATAGTCATGGCATAGATGAACCCAACGTAAAGGAGTAGAAATAAAGAGGGTTATAAGTAATGTCAGTAGATGCATTGTTAGCTAGGATATGTAGTCAAAACAAAGGAATTATTTTAATTAAGAGCACCTGATAGGAGGTGTTTTTAAAAGATAATAGTATGAGGTAAAAAATAAAATCAGAGATATTATTTAAGTTCTTGTGAATGAATGAGATATAATATTATAGTTTATTGAGTGAATCACCTACAATAATAAGTACCACTTTTGGACCCTATTTCTTGAGGACAATCTTGGGTGAATAATAAGGTAGGATTCATGTGGTTTGAGACTATTTTTGGTTATGTGAATGCCTTATATATTGATATTAATATTTTCTAACTTATTCTTATGAATGCAATTTTAGGGTTTATTTAGAAAAAAAGAAATGGGGAGGTATTCCAATGTAAAAGATGGTTCCTTACTGAGTTTCATAGAAAACTTACCTTTTTAAATGTCTTATTGGAGGTCTCTATGATATTAGAAATTTCTAAGGATAGATTCATGATATTATTGCAAGAGGCCTAGCCTATTGCATATGAAACCAAGATCAAGAGAACATATTTCTTTTTGTAGGGGAGGAACAAATTAAACAAGAAGGAGCTGGTTATATTAAAAAATACAAGGAAAAACACGATATTGAAAATCCTGTTGAAAGTGATAAGAAGGAATCAATTGCTAGACCCAAATTTCAGCTTGTTGTGAAAGATGTGGAATCAAATGATATGGATGATCCTCCTATTAGGAATTTTGATATGGATCAACATGAAGTTACTGGTAATCAAAGATGTTTCTAGGAGTAAATGTGTTTGTGTTTCTATTTGATTATAACCTTTTTGGATATCTAAACTTATTGTGTAGTAGTTGATCTGTGATCCAATGTAAATCTAGGTGAATTTTAATTTGTTTTGGTGAAGCTCAAGCTCCCTATATTGTAAACCTCTTTTTTGTATATGATGTCTAATTATAGAGTAGTAAAAGTGAACTACTACGAAAGGATAACTATCCCTTAAGAGATCAAATTTCACTAATACTCAGATAAACTAGAGGTAATCAAAACCTTCAAGTTTACCCAATTTATTATGAAATTATAATTCAACTGAGAAGATTTTATGAGTTTTTGTTTATATCTTTAGCACATAATAGAATTAAATTGTGAGGACTTTAGAAACCAAATGTATAAATTATATGGACTTTCTAGACAATCAAAATAGCTCTCTAGCCTAGACATTTGCTCAACGTGTAGACGATAGAGCAACACATTGTCATCTTGTATGGGCAAAAAATAGGACTATCATAGGAAAAACTTGTATCAACCTTGCATAGGTTCCAAGGTGGAAAAATACCAAAATTCAATAAAATAAAGATAATGACAACAATATATTAATATAAACTAAATAGAGAAATATAAAGGAAAGGGAGAGAGATCACTTAGAGTTCCAAAATATTGTGAAAGCTTCCTCGGTGTGATCTCCCTCTAAACCTAAACAAAAAAGACCTAAGGGAGAGGTTGGGGTTGCATTTTATGGGCTTAACTTAGTCAAACCCTCGCTTTGGTGTTTCCATGTCCACAAACATTCAAGAGGGATTAAGATATAAAAGACATGCAAAGAGACACAAGAGAGAACAATATGCTATGAATAAAAGACAATGCAATATATTTAAAGAGTGCTTCAAAGTTATAGATTACCAATCTCCTAGCAAAGGAAGACAAAGTGTCCAAGGGAAGATTTGTGTTTACTCAAGTGTCATGGGAGACAAAGAGTAGCCTTCAAAGCTTTAGCATTAATGCTAGTATGGTGGTAAGGGTTATAGGACACAACAACCCAGGCAAAATAACCCTAGACACAATAACCCGATCATAATAACCCAAGGACAAAATATCTTTGGATCATAATAACTCAAGGAAAAAATAACCCGTGATAAAAATAATCCATGGATAGAATATCCCCATAAGAATATAGTGGAAGGAAAACAAAATTTACATGTACATGTACTTTTCTATAAAAACTTTATTATTCAAATTGTCAATTATAGTGCCAAATTATGAGCAACACCTCTTATATAATCTAAAATGTTACAATTGTCATAACCATCAACTAGTCTTTTTAGTCTTTCTTTGAGCTCACAATATATTTTCTTTCTTGGTTTCCTAGTGCAACCAACCATGTATTTCTCTATTATATTCTCTTAGAGACCCTGTTCTTTTTTCACCGCTTTGATGAATTTCCAGACTAAGCCATGCTATGCTTGAAGCAATTCACTAAATGCTCTATGCCATCTCCCAATAGTGTTATTGGTTTTGGGAAGGTCATCTTGAATAGTCGAATAGCAATTCCACATTGAGATTGGAAACTTGGGTGATCATATCTTACCTCTTCTAGTTCATCTGCCAATCCAGGTGTCTTCAAAATAGTTAATTATGTCTTGCAAATTCTCCTCATGTTCTATACAATAAGGAGATTGTATAAGTGTTTCAAATGCATCAATTGCATCTATCTAAGGAATGAAAGATAATGCGACAAGTTTCTTGATCTCAAATGCAAAGACTTCATCGATACTATAACATTTTTGTAGACCTTCTTCTTGAACTTTCCTCCACAAGCATTGAGAGAAATGGAAAAAACAACCACAGATATTGACATTTGGAAAAAAATTATACATAGCTCCCATGAAACCTAATTCAAAATCAATAAGTATATTTTTTAGGTTTAGATCAAGTTGAAGTTGTTTTAATTCTACAAGTACTCATGTATAACCTGTTCTTGTTTTGTTAGTCATAAGAATATAAATGAGTGGAAATATTACATCAGTTTTCAAACCATTTGTGTACAATTGTTGAAAAATACTTGGTACTATTTTGAATGTACTGTCACTAAACCAATTTTTAGATTCTTTCGGTAATTGCAAATTTTGTGTTGTGGTGAATATTAAAAAATGATTATCATCATTAGTATAATGAAAAATAAATGCTTCCCCTCTATCAGTAATTGTTTATTCAATTGGTAAGATAAGATCTGTCTATGTCTGAGGATTCGGTGGCAATGCTTTAAATCTTAATCTTTTTCTTTGAATCATTTTGGACAATGCATTGGTTGATGGTAATGCTCCCGCTATGGGTAATGAAATATTAGAACATGAAGTAGCAATGATATTTCTTGTAGAATCTTGAGTCGAGCACACCATTTCTTTCATTTCATTCAATTTGTGTTTGATAGTGTTCATTTCAGGTTTCAGAGCATGATTATGTTTTGTACTGCTAATCACATCACCGAATTTTGTTTGTGTCGTACTATAGCACCAACTTGAACATTTATTTGTAAAATATTTCATACAATGCCAAATCATTTTATTCATGCCTTGTCAATGAAGGAAAAATGTGTAACCATTTAAAACAAGTAATTTCTTTCTTTTTTGGATTATTAAAAACTGAAGAGGCATTGTGTATATTAAAAACTGTGAAGAATGACCAATATATATTTCTTTATATTTCCTATTTCAATCCCCACCTCTATATTTCGTACTTCATATATCTCTTCCCAAAATAAGCATCTCCTTAACAGACATGTCTCTTCTAAGAGAAGCGATGCTTTCTAATAGATTTGAATTCTTCTATTATTTGGCCCATGCTCTACTAAGATTGTTAGAAGAAGATCTAAGACATATTCTAGCCAGAAACAATCACTCAAAGCTTCTCATTCCTGTTTTTGTATTATATATTATAATCGTGTGAGCAATGTCTTCCCAAGAAAGTCATGATAAAGCGTAAAGAATTTTTGTCACAATCCTTTGCTCATAAACCCAACATATATTGTCATTCCACCTTTTGAAATACTTCCTGTCATAGAGGCAATGGGTACTTGAAAAAGGAACCACATGTATTAGCAAATTAACTTAATCAATTCTCCTATTTATGAAAGGCATGCAATGTATAGGAGGAAGAAATCAATCACTCACTTGGTTGACTTTGAACAAAGTCGATAAAGTAAATGGAGCTATTTCCCATCCCAAAGTCGTTAAAGTAAAGTTGATGATGTAGATGACTTGAAGTCATTTTCAAACCAATCTTTTATTATATCAAGTATTTTAATATATTGTAATATCTGCATAGTCAACAAAGTAAAGTCGATGAAGTAGATGATAGTATAGCTTGCAATAGCTGCTTAGTCAAGCACTTACATTTAGGTACAAGCATTACTCTTCCACTGATGAGTTTCAGAATTGACTTCAAATTTGAGGTTACAACACCAAGGTCATTCATCAAACGTGTAGTTGCAACTGCAATTTCTGTATCCATTGTTTGACCCTATAGTTTAAAAAGAAAAATAGGTATTTTTTAATGCAAACAAAGATGAGAAATAAGACATTATAAAGTATGTTTTGTTTCAAAAAATGGGAACAATTTCTCTTGCATGACATGGCACACAAAGATAAGGGGAAGAAGACTTTATATTTAGTAGAGATAATAGCCGAAAGGAAGTAAGTGAACATGTAATAAAAAACACTAAAATAATATTAACTTATATAGGAAGATAGATTGTGTTGCATCACTAAGACCAGTTCATCAGAGCCATAATACACATGACATGGAGAAAATACATAAAAGGAATACATCTTTATCCATGTAATTTGTAAATTTTGTTTTCCTTCCTCTATATTCTTACGGGGATATTATGTCCATGGGTTATTTTTACCACAGGTTATTTTTTGCCTTGGGTTATTATGTCCTTGAGATATTTTGTCCTTGGGTTATTACGACCAGGTTATTGTGTCCAAAGTTATTTTGGTTAGGTTATTGTGTCAGATACTAACATTCTATGCTTTATAGTGCTCATTCAAAGTTGTAGACTAACCTTCATCATAGAAGATTGGTTAATGTTCTAAATTTTCTACATCAAAGCTTAGCCAAAATGGCTATAGAATATAGGAGGAAGAGGAAAAACTCATTCTTGTCTCGCCACTACTTGGTCATTTTATTGGTTAAAAAAAGTTTGTCTAAACAATTTCTAAATTTTAGTTGGGAAGAATTCAAAATTTGGGATAATATCTATAATAGGCTTCTTAGACATGTTCCAAAATAAATAAAAAAGATAGACTTGAAGGGTCTATAAGAGTTGAGGAAGAACAAGTAAGAATAGAGGTGTAATGCTGGTGAAAGAGGGTGATGAAGAAATCAAGAGGAAAGCTTTTCTCTTCTCAAGAGAAGGAATGAAAGTTTCACAAAAGATTCTCCTTAACCTTTTCACACATATTACATTTAAAAGAGGGGGGAGAATTCACTAGATCCAATCTCAATAGGAAGAGATTGAATGCTAAGTGAATTGACAATGGAATTGGAAAGTAAAAGTAACCCCTCTTTTAGAATGTAAAGGGTTGGATTATGCAATTTAAGACTAAGTGTAAAAGTGACAAAGAAATGATTATAAGTTGAGATAGAAGTGCGGGATGAAACTATGCACCTAGAATTAGCAATAAAATATTGAGACAAAGCTCCGCTCCAAATTTGGGTGAAATTTGTCAGGACCGTGTTGAAAGTGCACATGGTCCTCTGAAAAAATCCGCGTATCGAAAAGGGTTTTTCCGCCTCTGAAAATGAAGTCCAAATCTGCAAATACAGCTACACACCTGCAACCTACATACAGAAAAGAGAGAAAAAGGGGTTGGAATTGGGGGTTTTCCTTCAGGTCAAACCCCAGTTTTGGAATTAACCAAATGATGAAAAGTAGTACTTGCAAGTAAATGTAAATGAAACACTCAAATAGAATTCACCTCAAGGGAGGATGCAATTGAAATGTAGATAGAGTTGCTTTGGTGAAATGAATGATGAAAGAGATCTCCTCTTCAATGGTTGAATCCTTGACTTGAATGCAACACCTAGCCTTGAAAGGAGACTTGAGAATTCTTAATGCTTGAAAGGAATTCTTGAATGCTTGATGATTGAATGATGATAATGCCTACTCACCTTACTTTCTCTTATGCAAATGGGAAGGGAAAATGTGTCTTATATACTTGCCAATTAGGGTTAATTGATTGATTTTTTGTCATAGGCCGACATAGGGAAACTTTTCCCTCTTTCCAAATGCAAATCCTAATGAAGGATAATTGCAGAGAGGGCCCAAAATAGGGCAAGGATAGGGGTGCCACACCCATGTCCTTGTTGACACACCACATGAGGACACTAACCTTGAGTCAGAAATTTTATACACAATGAATATTGACACTCAGGAAGTAAAAATTGTAGTGGATAAGGATAGCACTGAGGTGAAAAATGATACTGCTAACACCGAAAACATTGAGCAAAAGGCAGAAAATGTTGAGGTTGAAACACAAATAGGGAAAGAAGAGAAAATAGAGCATTCAGTGGAACCCTTGGGTAGTGGAATGGATGCTAGTAATATTGATGCAAGCATTGAGAAACCCACGGAGACAGTGATAGAGATACCTGCAATAGATAATACAGAGAAACCAACTGTGAAACCGACAAATACACAGGTACACATTGAGGTAGTGCAACCAGCAATCACTGTGAAACAAAAACCATTACTAGTAGAAATGCAAACATAGACTGATCCACTAGAGGTCGATACAAGGAAATTGGTTACTCCCACTGGAAGCACTAAAATTGTATGGTAGTTGGCTAGACATCTAGTACTTCACTGACCAAATTTAGACCTACTAATGTGACAGAGGTACTTTTGGACTCAAATAAAAAAAATAACTGATTGTAATGCATTGGCCTATAAGGCAATTGATGACACTATTCCTATTCTTAAGATGGTTGCACCAAAATGCAATGTAGATAATGTAAAGGATTCTTTAGGTCAGTTAGACACATTCTCTAAATATATTGTTGGAAATATATTGACAGTTGATTAAATAAATGAGGAAACATTCAAAGAGAAAATGGAAAAGGAAAAAGAAAAATTCTTTGAGGAATAAATAGAGAAGTGCATGGAGCACATTAACACACTTTTACTGGCACTAAATACAATAATTTTGGAGTATAAGGAACTGTACAAGAATGCATGCAAGACAAATCTGTTAACAATGAACATTGATAAGGAAATAAGCAAAGTTCAAAAGGAGATAGATAATATAGATGATAATATCATTGGTTCATCTGAACCTATATCAGTTATTGAACAAGAGATAGCATGATTTGAGGAAAAATTAGAAAAGCTAGAGAAAGAGAAAGAAAGGATCAAGGCAAAAGCCAGAGAGCTTAAGCATAAACTCAGTCCTAAATTAGACAACCTTATCTCTCTGAGGAAAGAGATCTTTGAGGCATTAATTCAAGGTCAAAGGTCACCATAGGAACATAAGCATCATCTCACTAGTACAATCCAAAGAACTGAGGCAACCATGAAGGACAAGAATGAATTATACAGAGCTTAAACTTGGTTTTAGCTAACATATTCTAGATTGTAACCAACCGATTACAAAGTTCAAGGTAAAATTTTGCACTCATTTGACAATTTTTGACAACCTTTGTCATTGATGTCAAAGGGGTAGTAGTGGACAGAGAAAAATGGCTATCAGAGGATATCATCTGCTCAGGGGGAGCACATATTTTTGGTAACTTTTTGGACTTCATTTTTGGAACAGATTTTTGGATTTTTCTAACAAGTGTTGCCATGAATGCCAAAGGGGGAGATTGTTTGCATTCTACACTCTAGTGAGAAATTATGGTTTTGTCATTGATGGAAACCTACCAGCAACATTGTGGATACCTTCAAGCACAGGCACCAAGAGGCACCATCACCGGCACCGACAGACACTTTATCGGTAGCAACAACAATGTATACCGACACCCCAGCCAATAGGAACAAACTTTTATTTATTTTATTTAATTGTAAATATCTATTGTAGAGCCGTCATGGCATATTGTAATAAGACTCATATATGTATGAGATCTTGTAAATCATTTTGATATAGATGATAGACATGACATAAGATAGAGGAGAAGTGATAAGCAAATATTAAGGCAGATTTTATATAAGGTTTATGGTTATAGTATGAGCTTAAACCGGTACTGAATCTAGCATAGCAGATGCTGAAGTGTAGTAGTACATTATATTGGATTCTCATAATCCATTTTGTAAGTCAGTGAGACTTCCATTTTGTAGATTGAGCAGTGAGCGCTAGGCAGGTGGCCTTCCTGCATGTGCAGGCCCCTCATTGTAAGTAATATTTATTCATTGGCCAATAAGTGAATATTGTGGGTCACAAATCCCACCGAGGTTTTTCCCACACTGGGTTTCCTCATTAAACATCTTGTGTTATGGTGTGTTTTCTATGTTGTCTTTACTGTTCCTATTTACTGCATTAATTCTTGTTTACTGATAAACTATTTTGTAATGCAAAATACTTAATAAGGTTAAATATTCTCTTAACCGGTTAGATACTGATTCGCCCCCCCCTCTTAGTATCTTTGGGACTATCATTAATCCTAATAGTCATTCCCTAATTTATGACAAGAAGCAGCATAGGAGAGTGTGAGGTGCGAGGAGATGCAAGTTTTGGGTAGTGTGAGCATGTCTCGGGTCTCCAGTCAGGCTTAGGGATTCTATTCGCCAATGTGAAGACCCAAATATGGTTGAAAATTGCAAGGGTGCAATTTTATGATGCTACAAGAAGAAATTATTGAAATCCTTTAGGGGAGGCCTCTAGGGTTAATGATGAAAATGTGGATACTTCCTCCTCACCTTCTGGAATCCCTAAGAAGTCTAAAGGTAAAAAATTGGAACTTGAGAATGTTAGTGATGGTGAACCTAAAGCTTTGCCCACAACATCATGGGAAACACCTGCAACCTCTATAAAAATCCCCTCTTCATCATTGAAACATAGCCTTAGGTCGTCTACAAGAAAGAGGAAAGAATATTTTTCTTCCTCAACTACAAAAACACTAAGTCATGGGTAGAGACTATGACAAAAATACAAAAGGCCATAGAAGAATCTCAAAAAAGATTCCACATAGGGGACATAAAAAAATAATGTTAAAGAAAATAAAAAACCCCAAAAACTATTAAACAAGCTAAGCAAAAGAAACTAGACAAAAAGAGGACTAAAAAAATAGATCTTGAAAAGGCATTTTACTCGCCTCTCTAGGAAGAAAGCTTCATCCAAGCAAGAGACCTCTACACGAGAGTCTATACATATGGAAGACACACATTCCAAGAGGAAGACATGTTTATAGATAGGGGAAGTGAGGAAAAAGAAGCAAGAGAACTTGAAGCAGAAAATGTAAGAGAATATATACAAGGGGAGCATGATCAATACAATTCTAATCATGGGATAGAAGAAGAAGACCCATTTGACCCAAGAAAAGTACATATCAATCCATGAAGCACAAGAGAACATGGTATTATTCCCCCCATGGAACAATATAGGCTTAATAACGAACTTGAGAGTGGTCTTGAATACAATTTAAAAGGAAGATAAAAAGTAGAGTTCCCAACAAGTCTATGTAAGATAAAGGAATTGGAAGAACATCTACTTGATTACAAGGAAATAGAAATGGGTTTAAAAGGAAAGTTATAGGAGCTACAAGCACAATTAACCTTGTAGTAGCAAGAAGGAGGTGCACTATAGAGATTAGTTGTTATAAGCAATCAAGAAGAAAGACTGAGAGGGGGGGTGAATCAGTTCTCACCGGATCACAACAAATTAAATTCCAAAACATAGACTGATAAATTGTAGTAATAGATAGATAAGCAAATTAATAGCACAACACATAACACCAAGATTTTTATGTGGAAGACTTGGTTAAGGGAAAAGACATGGTGGGAACCTACCCACAGTAAGATGATAATCCATAGTAGTATATGAAGATATTACAATGGGGAATGCACATGCATTCAGGCACACTGCCTAGAGCTCACTACTCAAAAGATATATGCCCAGAAGGATACAACCCTCAGGGAAGTCTCATTGACTTACAATATGATTTAGACTACAATCTGGAAGGAATAAACTACAATGATAGAATCTACAAATGCCTGATGATAGTTCAGGTTAAGCATAGTTGTCTGCTCTGCAACACCAAACACACCTCAACACTTCACTGAATAATATATCCTTGTTCACACATTTACCTCTCTCTGATAATGCATACACAAACCTACACCTAAATTACATAAGTATATCACTTATATATATAAATCACCATTCTTGATAACAAGGTTGGCTAAACCCTCAACCCTCAACTCATAATTACAAAAATTACATTACACGATACAAAGATTGACCACTGGAATAATATTATGATTTATATTACATAGAATTGACCTAATTCAAATTGCAAAACAATTACATCCACCGGAAATCCTACCAAGATCAACCGCAACATGCTACACCACCAAAAATACTGCATAACACACAAATCATCACCGGTTCATACAAATCATCAAAAACTCACACAACGATCAATGCAGATCACCAAAACAAATAGGACATGACTAGGAAACACCAAAAACCATGTTAGAATCATCTGAAATAGCTACACCAATACCTCTTTTCAAATCTCCATCGATCATCTCAAAGCTTAAGAACACAACCAATTAGCAACTATCATGAGGAAAGATAACTTGCGGAGCACCAAATCATGAACCATATGAAATGAAGATACACAAGATCATCCCAAACAATAATCCAAATTCTCAGCACAAGATCTGATCACACTGGAATATACCAGAGGAAATACCGGATTCACAAAACAGTGATCAGCACAACCAAACCACAAAATCGGACCAAAAACTCTTTCCAAATTCACTGAAATAACTCACAGGAATATTTTGACATCAATGACAACAACATATCCTAGTAGTAGCAATGAACAACCAAATCTAACATTAGCCACTTTGGCTATTATAGAATCACATAGAAAGGAATACCTCATTGTTAAGAGCAAGGATGAATTAGCACCACTAACTATAGTTACTCTTGGTATAGCATTATGGAAACAATATCTAAAGTTTGAATGGTGTAAAAAATACTGGGAGAAAGAAAAATAGGAACTCCTTGAAAATCATGAGGTGAAATTAGAAGAAAATAGTACAAAAGTCAAGAAATTGACTATCAATTTGGAGAAATTGGTCGATTTAGCCAACTAGTTGTGCGACTATTGTCCTCTTGATCAAGTATATTCTTTATACTTACAACAAAAAAAATTATGTTTCAAAATTATCCAATTGGTGATTACTGCACCCATTTTCATTTTATCACCAAGATCATTTTTAATTTCTTATTCTAAGGCCACTCTAGAAATATAGGACCAGATGTGTGAGTTCTATCTTCATAATCTAGTAGTCCCCTATAATACTACATGGAAAACCTTATTCTATGTAGGGAATTTACAACTAAAAGAACTCACATCCTATCTTAGGAATAAGCAGGAATAGGGAGAATTGTATCAATTCAATTAGTAATGGGAGAAATTAAACCTACTGAAGATAAGGGTTGAGTGTGAGGAACCAAGCTAGACTATAGTGGAATAGTTTGGAATGACTAGTAGGCTAGAAGTTGTAGAAAAACTCTATGAACTCGGAAGATGGAATTATTAGAGATTCAAGATCTTTGTGCAAGGAACTACAAAAGATAAGACTTTGGAACACTGTCAACACAAATGGATGGAATTGACCCAAGAACTTTAAAATAGAGAATTAGATTCCATATATATCTTCATTTCCCTAGAAATAAGAGCCAAAAGGTATATAAAAGTTGCAAAAGATAGAGGAATAGCATGGATGCCACTCAAATTCCATCCTCCATTCCTCTACCCATACCATATTGTCTACCCAGTACCATAGTAGACAAGAAAACACATGATTAAAGCAAAGAGAGAAAGGGAATGTTGGGAGAGATCATTGATGACAAAGACTTCTACTCAAATCAGCTTTCAGAAGTAACCCCAACCTTAAATTATAAATTAGACATCCTAGGATATAATCTTAGGAACTAGTTTTCTTGAGGACAAGCAAAGGGTAAAGTTGGGGCTTGTGATGAGTCCTATAAATGTCTCCATTTTCACTTGATTTATCCTACTTTATCAAAATTTATTAGACCATTATCAAACTTAATTATATGTTTTAATCATCCTCATGGTTACATTATCATCCAATTATAATATTGTTGGAAAATGCACACTCCAATGAGAAATTTTAGGTGACTGAAAGTATTGTCATTGATGGCAACCTTACAATCCTATGGCATCGACATTGGCATCGGCACTGACAAAGATGATTATCGACACCCCAGCCGACACGATTTTATTTTGTATTTAATTGTAAAATCTTTTTGTAAGTCGACAAGGCAAATTGTAATAGGACTCATATAAGTATGAGATCTTGTAGATCATTTCTATAAGTATGGAATGTAATAGGCAGATGTGAACATGCGAATATTAAGGCAGATTTTGGAATAAGGTTTATGGAAGTTGTATGAGCTTAAACCGATACTGAACCTAGCATAGCAGATGTTGAACTAAAGCAATACATGATATTGGATTTGCATAATCCATTTTTGTAAGTCAGTGAGACTTCCCTTTTTGTAATTAAGCAGTGAGCTTTAGGCAGTTAGCCGTCCTACATGTGCAGGCCCCTATTGTAAGTAATATTCATTTATTGGCCAGTGAGTAAATATTGTGGGTCACAAATCCCACTGAGGTTTTTCCCACACTGGGTTTCCTCGTTAAAAATATTGTATTATGGTGTGCTTTCTATGTTGTGGTTATTGATCTTATTTACTGCATTATTTTTGGTTTATCAGTACACTGTTTTGGAATGCAATTTGTTTAATAAGATTAGAAAATCTGTTAACCGACAAGATACTGATTCACCCCCCCTCTTAGTATCTTTGGGAATCCTAACAATTGGTATCAGAGCCTGGTCCTCTATTTTCAAAATCCTAACAACTTGAGGAAGATTCTGACACTGGTACAAATGGAAAACCTGATAAAGCAATTGGGAACAACTCTTGCAGATTATGATGCAAAAGGTTGAAAAATATGAAACTTGAAGATGATCTAAAGGCTGCACAGGAAATCATTCAAGGACTTCAAGAAAATCACTATTTCTAGGAACAAAATAAGAGAACTTCATAAGAAGATACAAAGTGGTGATGATGAAAAAGAAACTCTTAATGATCTTGTAAGCAAGATGAAGCAAGAAAACATGACCTTGAGGAATGAGATGCAAGATATGACTATGAGGTTTTGTAAAGACATTATGAAGACCGAAAGAAGAATGAAGATGACTTGACTAGGAGAATCGATGATGCTGGAAATGAAAATCTAAGACTCATTCATGAAAATGATATGTTGAAGACAGATATGATTCACTTGGAGCATGATAAAACTGAACTCATGAGACAAAAAGATTTCTTAGAAAATGAGTTGGCTATTGCAAATCAACACAAGGAGAAATTCAAGAAAAGCTCAGAAGAAATTGATGACATGTTGAAAAATCAGAAACCTAATGGAGATACTAATGGTCTTGGCTTTGAAGTTGGTGAAAGCTCTGGTACTAGAAAGAATCATGATCACAGTAAACCGGTAAGACAACCTCATGCCTACTGATGCTCTGCAAAAAGGATTAGAAAATTTGTTTGAAGGCAACACACGCAAGAGCACAAGAAATAAAGATTAGTGTTAGCAACAAAAGATTATCCTAAACAGGCATATCAAGAGAGATATTAAGCATGGAATAGAAAGCATACAAATATAGAATAGATAAACTATACTCCTCCAAATGCTAATCAAGATGCTCATAGTTTCTCCTCCCTTGTTCCTCTCCTCTCCAAGTTCCATATGAGTGTAGCTCTCAGCTTTTAGCACTAGCCATGGATGCCATATGGAGATTCAAGATGGTTGAATATGATAAGCAAATGCTATGCAAGTGTAGATAGTGATGCTATGAAAAAGATCTATGCTAATACTAGTATAACAACAATACTCTAATGCTTCCTCCTTTGCTTGAGGAGAAGGGTTCTATTTATAGAAGAAATGGGGAAATGAAGGGTTAAGATTGAGCAATCTTAACAAGGGTTAGGATTGGAAGATATTCAATCCATGTGAGACTTTCAACCCAATCCCATGTTGACAAGTGTCACCATGAGGAGGCTTGAGAGGAGAGATAATGAGCATTGAATGCTTGAGGGGACATGATGGCTACCCTAGGGGGTGTTGGCATTTCAGTAGAAAGAAAAATTGTTGATATTCAATAAGGATATTAAGAAGGTTGTTGAAGATTATTGATATAACTGAAAAAGGATGATAACCATCTTTATAACATTATTCTGTCATTGATGTCAAGAAATTGATTATCTGATTCAGTATGATGTTGCCATATCTTGAGAAGATTGATTATAAGAGAATTAAGTTGTCGGTAAAAGACACAGAAAGAATGTGATGAATAAGAGGAGGAATAAGATATTCAATGGGTAAATATTACTGAGTTAGACAATGATGAGATCATGATGTTTAGATTGTTTTGATATCCTACATATGTTGTTGATTGTAAGGTTAATACTATACTATGTCACCAAGCAAAGAACCTAGTCGGTAAACCCTAAGGTTATCGATATCAGTTAATAAAGGCAGAATGTCTACCGAGTAAAGTTTAGTATTAATTGAGTTGCAACAGAGTTATGACAGTGCACATTGGATGGATAAAAGCATTATTTAATGAAGGACAATGATTAGCTAGAGATGTATAAATGATTGGTATGCCATGCATGAAGTTTGTTAAGGATCTATGGCAAAGGAAAATTGGCAGGAAGATCTACAGTGCAGATTGAACCGCAATAACCTTGTGCAAGTTCCAAGAAAGGAATGCAAGTCCCGAGGCAAGGTAAAATGTTTTTAGATCGAAGGATACATTGAACCTGGTCAAGTTTGAAGATTTGATGGCTAAGATTGATCATGGGAAATGTGATCAAGGAGATTTAGCGGTTAGCAATTGCTTATAAATAAGAAATTGTTGATAAACAATGTATACAGGCAAGTGTAAGCATAGGGGATGCTACATAGTGATTACCGAGCACAGAAGCTTGAAGACCTATTTGAATAACATAGTAGAGAGCCTAGCAGAGGGACAAGATAAGTCTTATGACTAGATTGTTTTGAGCAAATAAGAATCTGCTTTAGCATTTTAGATGTGAAGTTGCAGATATATTTTATTACTGTTATTTTGTAAGTGACAAAAAATCTCTTAACCGAGTGGACTTAACAGTCTTATTTGTAAACCCTCTAGCAAGGTAACATTCTAAATGAGTGTTTGAAATACTTTGACAAGGTCACTTCTAACAAAGTGAAGATCCTAACAGATCTGAGGGAAATCCCTTAATCGAGTCACATCTAGCAATGTGTTTGTAATCTTTAACAGGACTTTCTTTTAACCGAGCATACTCTAGAAGAGTGTATTTCTTAGTGGGTCCAAAATCCCATAGTAGTTTTTCCCTATTTGGGTTTCCACGTTAAATCTAGTGTTATGAGTGTTATCATGATTATGTGTTTATGAGTTTGTATGTTTAGTAGTTTTTGGTTATATTGTTGAAGTATAAGCTACTGAGGTTGAATCTGTTGATTTTATGGAAGATTAAGTTTGTATGATTCACCCCCCCCCTCTCATCGTGTTAGCTATTGGCATTTGTACTTTACATTTAGTATTAGAACTTACAATTGGTATTAGAGCCTTGGACTCTGGAAGAAAAGTTTAAAGGTACTTGAGGCAAAGATTCAAAGATGTATAAAAGGGATGCACCGAAGTTGAACAAGTCAAGTTTCTCCACATGGCAGAAAAGGATGAAGCTGCATCTATCAAGAATTGGAGAATATGCAACATATTATTTGGAGAATGATTACATTGCACCAAGAACCAACCCTATGACCTTGGAAGAGATAAAAGCAAAGCAAGAACATATTCAAGCTATGATTGAAATAACATCAGCATTGATCGACTCAGAGTTTAATGATCTAGAAGGTTGTAATGATGCAAAAGCAATGTGGACTAAGCTCATATCTATGTATGGAGGTGATGAACATGTTCAAAGAGAAAAAGTAGATGGTCTAAGAGGACAACTTGAATCCATGAGAATGAATGAAGGTGAGAACATAACCCAATACAGTAAAAGACTAAAGGAGATTGTCAATCAAATTAAAGAAGCAGGTGGAACTATTGAAGAAAAGGATATAACAAGTAAGTTGTTGAGAACCCTTCTACCAGCTTCTGCTATTCGAGTCTCTGCAATCAATGAATTGAGGTCTATACCTAACATGCCAGTTTCTTTGGATGCTACTATTGGTAAGCTACATGCATTTGAGTTAAGTAATTTTGATAATAGTGGGTCTTCAGTAAATAAAGTAGAATCTGCATTCAGTTCTTTTCATATTGGTGAATTTGATGATTACAATGATAGAATGAGTAAGTACTCTGAAGGGAATCATAGTGGAGCAAGTGAAAGATTTTGTAAGAACATGGAAGAAGTGCACAAACTATATGAAGAAATCAAGAAGCAAGAAAAGGTAAGTATAAAGGACAGCTACCTTTAAAATGTTTCAATTGTGATAAAATAGGACATATGGCTTCTAACTGCCCTGACAAATAATCTAGTGAAAAGAGAGAATACTGAGATAACAGGCAGAAAGACAACCAATATAGAGGACACAAAGACTTCAGAAGGAGAGATAGAAAGACATGTCTAGTAGCTGATGGGGAATCCAATGATGACAAATCTGAAGAAACTAATACAGAGGAAGTTGTTTATGTGGCTATTAAAGATGGATCTGATGAAGAAAGGTATGAAGAAAAAGCCCTAATATCTCACATAAATAATAATGATTCTTGGATCATAGACAGTGGATGCTCACATTATATGACAGGTGATAAACACAAGTTTGTTAAATTAGAAGACTATGATGGAGGCTATGTAAGATTTGGTAATGATGCACCATGTCCGGTGAAAGGTAAAGGATCTATAACACTTCTTGAAAATGCTAAATGTGATGATGTATACTGGGTTGAAGGTTTGAAATACAATTTGTTGAGTGTAGCATAGCTAAATAATACAGGATACTGAATATAATTTCAAAAAGGAATTGTCAAAGTTCATGACAAGCATGGAAAGTTAGCTGCTACCGGGACACAAACAAAAAGGTAATACATTTCATCTTGACTCAACTCAGAACAAGTGTCTTTATGCTAAGATAGATTATACCTGGTTATGGCATAAAAGGTTTTGTCATGTAAATTTTGATTATTTGATCAAAATAATTAAGAAGCACCAAGTAAGAGGTCTACCAAGTCTGGAAAAACCTAAGAATGCTATGTGCTGAGGATGCCAGATGGGTAAGATGACAAGATCAAGTTTTACAAGTAAGTCCTACACTTCTGAAGGAATTTTAGATCTAGTACACACTGATCTTTGCGGTCCTATGAAAGTTCAAAGCTATTATGGTGATAAATATTTCATATTATTTGTGGATGATTACTCAAGGATGATGTCAGTTATGTTTTTAAAAGAAAAATCAGAAGCTTTTCAAATGTTTAAATGGTACAAGGCAAGAGTTGAAAATGAAATAGGAAGATAGCTGAAATGTCTTAGATCTGATAGAGGAGAAGAGTTCACTTCTGATGAATTTAACTTATTCTGCAATGATCATGGTATAAAAAGGCAAGTATCTACACCGAGAACACCTCAGCAAAATGGGATAGCCAAGAGAAGAAATAGATCAATTGTGGATTGTGCAAGAACCCTGATGATAGAAAAGAGGGTACCTCAAACATTTTGGAGAGAAGCAATCAGCACTACAGTTTACACCCTGAACTGAGTTCAATTGAGGAAAAGAACTATGAAGACACCATATGAGATCTGGTATGACAAGAAATCTAATGTAAGTTACTTTAAAATCTTTGGAAGTAGATTCTATGTTCACAAAGATGACAGAAATGGAAAGTTTGATCAGAAAAGTGAAGAAGGAACATTTCTTGGTTATTCTTCTAGAAGTAAAGCATTTAAATGTTTGATCGAATCATATAACAAAATAGTGGAAAGTACAAATGTGAAAATTGATGAATTTACAGAAAGGAATGATGAAGGAAATTTCAAAGAACTAGAAGATTATGAAGAATTTGTTTATGTTCAACCGAGAAGTCCTATCGAGAAAGCTGCTAAAGAAAATCAAGATAATGTCCAGTTACCGAGTGATGAAGAAGATCATATAGAACCTACCAAGCCTATATTAGCCAAATATGTCAGAAGACATCATGCATCAAGTCAGATTATAGGACATAAGGATGATCTAGTGATGACAAGGAACAAACTGAGATAGAACACATGTCTGATATCTGAATTTGAATCGAGAATAGTAAAAGAGGCATTTAACAGTGAAGATTGGGTAAATGTTATGACAAAAGAGATTGATCAAATCAAGAAGAATGACACATGGACACTAATCCCAACACCAAAGGACAAAAATGTAATCGATACTAAGTGGATTTTCAGAAACAAGCTAAATGAAAAAGGTGAGGTCCTTCACAACAAAACAAGACTAGTTTGCAAAGGTTATGCTCAAGAAGAAGGAATAGATTATGGTGAGACTTTTTCACCTGTGGCTAGACTTGAGGGAGTGAGAACATTGTTGGCATATGCTGCTTTCAAAAATTTCAAGGTATATCAAATGTATGTTAAATCTGCATTTTTGAATGGTATACTAGAAGAAGAAGTTTATATAGAACAACCTGAAGGATTTGTTGAAGACAAGAGTAAAGATCATGTATGTAAATTAAACAAAGCTTTATATGGTCCGAAACAAGCACCTAGAGCATGGTATGAGAGACTGCACTCTTATTTGATCAAAATTGGTTTTATAAGGACAAGTGAAAACAACAATATGTACATGAAGAATGATGAGGACAACGGAATATTGATCTCAGCCATATTTATTGATGATATTATATTTTGTGGAAATGACTCTTTATGCAAGAATTTTGGAAATGAAATGTGCAAAGAATTTGAGATGTCACTAATCGGTGAGATAAAGTATTTTATAGGTTTACAGATACTGCAAATGAAATATGAGATTTTCATTACTCAATCCAAGTACATAAAAGAAATCTTGAAGAAATTTGGAATGGAGGATTCTAAACCAGTAAGTACTCCTATGACTACTAACTGTAAACTATCAAAGAATGATGAATCTGCATCTATTGATGAGACACTTTACCATTCTATGATTGGAAAGTTGCACTATGTTGTGCATAGTAGATCGGATATAGCACATGCAGTAGGTATTGTAGCAAGATTCTCTGCAGATCCCAAGGAAACACATATGACAGCAATCAAGAGAATTTTTAGATACTTGAGAGGCACTGAAGATTATGGCTTAGTATATGAAAAGAAGAATGATTTTGATTTAAAAGTTTATACTGATGCTGATTGGGCAGGCAACATTGATGACAGGAAAATCACAAGTGGTGGAGCTTTCTTTTTGGGAGAAAGACTAGTAAGTTGGCTTAGCAAGAAACAATGATGTATTTCACAGTCAACAGCAGAAATTGAATATGTTGTTGTAGCATTGAATTGTACCAATATAGCATGGATCAAACAACTGTTGGAAGGTATAAATGAGAAAGTTACTGAACTAGTAACTATATTCTGTGATAATACTAGTGCCATTAACATTTCAAAGAATTCAGTAATGCACTCTAAGACAAAGCATATATCTATAAAGTATCATTATCTCAGAGAAGAAGTTCAAGAAAAGAAAGTTGTGTTGGAATATATCAGTTCAAAGGAGCAATTAGCAAACATCTTCACAAAGCCATTGCCAAGGGACACTTTTGAGTATCTCAAAAGCAAGTTAGGGGTCCTACCCCTATCTTCTACTCACTGACTGAGTTCAATGAAAGCATCAATTCGATGAATCTACAGAATATTATGTGTGGTTTGATGTTGATTTACACACTTTAGAAGGTTTTTAAAGTTGTGCAAGAAATAGTGAATAGAGATGAGTTGCTCTGACCGAGATTGAGATGATACATAGCAAGGCAAATCACTTCACAGAGGAAGAAATCATGATTTAGTTCTTTTACTTTTTGGCATTGTTGTCAAAGGGGGAGAAGACTAAATGGTTGGAAGACTAAATGGTTGACTGAATAATAAAGCCTTGAATGATGAAAATAATAGAAGACTAATGATAGGGGGAGAAGACTGCAAAAATGGAGAAGACTAAATGCAAGACAACAACTCAAGGATAACAGGAGAAGTCTAACAACAATCTGAATCCGAATCAATTTGAATATCTTGTTGGTATTACCATTTAATTGTTGGTTTTGTCATCAATGCCAAAGGGGGAGATTGTTAGCATTTCAGTAGAAAGAAAGATTGTTGATATTCAATAAGGATATTGAGAAGATTGTTGAAGATTATTGATATAACTAAAAAAGGATGATAACTATCTTTATAACATTATTTTGTCATTGATGTCAAGAAATTGATTATCTGATTGAGTATGATGTTGCCATATCTTGAGAAGATTGATTAGAAGAGAATTAAGTTGTCGGTAAAAGACACATAAAAAATGTGATGAATAAGAGGAGGAATAAGATATTCAATGGGCAACTATGACCGAGTTAGACAATGATGAGATCATGATGTTTAGATTGTTTTGATATCCTAGTTAGTAAACCTTAGTCAGTAAACCCTAAGGAACCTAGTCGGTAAACCCTAAGGTTATCTATATCGGTTAATAAAGGCGGAATGTCTGCCGAGTAAAGTTTCATATTTACCGAGTTGCAATCGAGTTATGATAGTGCACATTGGATGGATAAAAGCATTATTTAATGAAGGACAATGATTAGCTAGAGATGTATAAATGATTGGTATGCCGTGCATGAAGTTTGTTAAGGATCTATGGTAAAGGAAAATTGGTAGGAAGATCTACAACACAGATTGAACTGTAATAACCTTGTGCAAGTTCCAAGAAAGGAATGCAAGTCCTGAGGCAAGGTAAAACGTTTTCAAATCGAAGGATACATTGAACCTGGTCAAGTTTGAAGATCTGATGACTAAGATTGATCATGGGAAATGTGATCAAGGAGATTTAGCAGTTAGCAATTGCTTATAAATAAGAAATTGTTGATAAACAATGTATGCGGGCAAGTGTAAGCACAAGGGATGCTACATAGTGATTACCGAGCACAGAAGCTTGAAGACCTATTTGAATAACAGAGTAGAGAGCCCAGCAGAGGGACAAGATAAGTCTTATGACTAGATTGTTTTGAGCAAATAAGAATCTGCTTTATCATTTTAGATGTGAAGTTGTAGATATATTTTATTACTGTTATTTTGTAAGTGACAGAAAATCTCTTAACTGAGTGGACTTAACAGTCTTATTTGTAAACCCTCTAGCAAGTTAACATTCTAAATGAGTGTTTGAAATCCTTTGACAAGGTCACTTCTAACAAAGTGAAGACCCTAACAAATCTGAGGGAAATCCCTTAACCGGGTCACATCTAGCAATGTGTTTGTAATCTTTAACAGGATTTGCTTTTAACCAAGCATACTCTAGAAGAGTATATTTCTTAGTGGGTCCATAATCCCACAGTGGTTTTTCCCTATTTGGGTTTCCACGTTAAATCTAGTGTTGTGAGTGTTATGATGATTATGTGTTTATGAGTTTGCATGTTTAGCAGTTTTTGGTTATATTGCTGAAGTATAAGTTACTAAGGTTGACTCTGTTGATTTTATGGAAGATTAAATTTGTATGATTCACCCCCCCCTCTCATCTTGTTAGCTATTGGCATCTGTACTTTACATTTAGTTAGGTTAATGGATATTCCTTTTATCCGAGGGATAAATGAATGTGCAAGGGTTAAATGTTTACCTTAGTCAAAGAAATAAATGCTTTGAAGAGACCCATGAGTCAAAAGGATGGTTAAGTTAGAGGAAAGTCTCTAACCAAAGGTAAAAGGTGAGTTAACCATAAATGGTTATGTAAGAGCCTTTAATAGTTTGGAAGACTTTAGAGGTTAACCATTTGAAGACATAAAGCCTTTAATGGTTATTGAAGACTTTGAAGGTTTTTGAGAAGTGACTTCCTTTTATTTAGGAATGTGACAATGATTAGGATAGGATTAGGCTAATTAAAAGAGTTAGAAGAATCTAGAAGAGATTTAGGCATGCAAGTGGATTTTGTAGGAGAATGCAAGTGGGAGGAATTTTGGGATTTTCAATTAAAATAAAATCATTTATTTCAATTAAATGGTGTAATTTGCATTTGGATAGATATTTAAATAAATATTAATTTATTTAAATGTGAATGTGAATTTTTGATTTAAATAAATCTTAATTTATTTACATGAGAAAAAGGAAGATAAAGCATTAAATGCTTGAAGACTTTGAGGGAAACCATTAAAGGTTTAAGAAGACCCTAGAAGGAAGCCATTAAGTTTGAAGACTTTAAGGGAAACCATTAAAGGCTTAAGAAGACTCTAGAAGGAAGCCATTAAGTTCGAAGACTTTAAGGGAAACCACTAAAGGCTTGAGAAGACTCTAGAAGGAAGCCATTAAGTTTGAAGACTTTAAGGGAAACCATTAAAGGTTTCAAGTGGGTGAGGATAAATAGGATTTTAAATAAATAATTTATTTATTTAAAATAGTTGTGCAACTTGCATTTGTAGGAAAATGCAAATGGGTGGAGGATAAAGGTGATTTAAATATATGTTAATTTATTTAAATGTGAGAGATGGGATTTTGGGGTTTTAAATAAATATTAATTTATTTAAATTTGAGAGAAGATTTAATTAAACAAATATGATTTATTTATTGAATTAATGGTCTGAATTTGGTTAAGTGAATTAAATCAAATAAATTGAATAATTTATTTAATTAATAGGAGAAGAGGGTTAAGATGAATTAATTAAATATTAATTTAATTAATTATTGATTGATGGTTAAATAATCAAATAAATTACTAAATATTCATTTAATTAAGTGGACAAATTTATGTGACTACACCTACAAATTTAATGGGAAATGTTTTAACTGTAACCAGTATGGTCATAGAGGAAATCAATGTAGATCTAGAAACTATCAGAATACCAATGCACCCACCGGTCAATGTTCTAAATGCAACAAAATTGGTCATAATTCAGAAAACTGTAGAATGCATGTAAGATGTTATGTTTGTAGAGGATTTGGACACTTATCTAATCAATGCAGAACACATACTGACATAGGATATGGAAAAGTTATTCAAAAAAATAATGTGACTTGTTATGCTTGTAACAAGATTGGACATATTACAAAATTTTGTAGAAGTAAGGCATCACTGGCAAATAACAAAGGATCTAGTTTGAAAGGTAAACAACAGGTTGAAGAAGTAAAGAAAAAAATTTCAAAACAATGGATTAGAAAGTCAGATCAGAATGTTAATGAAACTATTCCTTCACTGGTAGAGTAGAGTATCACTCCACTGGCAGGAGATTCTTCATCTAATTGAAAATAAATCCCTTGGGGGTATGGCAACAAATTGAGAAACATGCTAGTTTACCCTCAGTTGATAGTGAGAAGTTGAATTACTTCTTTATCGACAGATGTGTTAAGTTTCACTTAACCAACAGGCATTTATTGTGGTACTTGAAGGAAATGACATTATAAAGCAAGTGTTTTTCACTCTTTTTTCATTCACCAAGCATTCAAATTTCCTTGGAGCGCGAAAAACCCGAGCGAAGGCATCCATAGCGAGAAGTGAAGAAAATCATTCAAGCATTCAAACCTAAAGGTAGATTAAGGTATTTATAAAATGGCTTCCTCCTCTGCACCTGAATTCATTGCAAACCCTACAGTAATTGAAGTAATTAAATGCCCTAGGCCTATATTTAAAATAATTCTTGAAGTAGTGAAGAAGGATGATACCCTAGGAGCATTTTCTAAAATACCCAAAGGAGTTGCTTATGTTGAGGATCCTAGAATTTACATACATTGTCATATTGAAGAACTAGGTGCTGATGAGATTATGAACATGTATAGGACAGTAATATGTGATGAAAATGGTAATGTAAAATCAGAACATAAGATAGTTGAAACCTTGTGTTTTGTGGAGATACTTAGCATTCCTGATTTTCCCAAAGAGGTTATAAGGATTGTATTGAGCAATTTATGGGGAGTTCTTTTGGCTAGATTCCATTCATAAGATAACAAAAGAAGTAGTTAGGGTAGTGACAGGCTTACCTTCCACCAGTAGCAGGCTTGACAAGACTAAAAAGGTTCCAAACGACACTGTAATGACCCTAACCGGTGCAACCTATGACAAGAGATCCTTGAGAGTCAATGATGTAAAGGATATCAATGTAACAGACCAGTTAACACAAATGCAAACCAAATAGCAAATAAGGCATTCACCCACAAAAGCACAATCACCATAACACAAGAGATTTTGATATGGAAACCCAAATGGGAAAAACCATGGTGAGATGAAACTCACAAGTAACTATCTGCAGAATAGTAACCAGACCGGTTAAGGTCAAACCAGTTAAGGTCATACAATGTTCTTCACCAGAGCAGATCCTATTAGGAATCTCAATATTGTTAGGAGATAAGTCTGATTAAAGACTACCTTGTGAGAGGATTTCAGATTCACAGATGTGAACCACCTTGTTAGAGGATTTACAAAGGCTTTTCTGGGCCTACCCGGTTAAGGGTTTCAGACTTGTCAAAGATGTGAGTAATCAACAAGTGAATGATCTAGCAAATAGCACAGTCTGCTTGGTTAGATCCATGATAGCTCATTGCTAATGCATTTCAGCATTACTTCAGTCTTCGGTAAACCCACATTCTGTTACAGCACACAAACTTGATCTTCTCTTCTAAGATCGCACATACAAAAACTCATCAACCACCAAAAACCCTAACAACTACTTCTTCTAAAACCCTAGACATGATGTCCTTATAAAGGAATCTAATTTCATGTCGGTCCAATAGGATTACATTGTAAGTTCCTAGGTTCATTGCATCTAGACACATTTGGTAACATGACACAAAATCACCATCAAAGTATCAGTGGAGGGTAACTCATCACATAGTATTACTGGTTCATACAACTTTACTTATTACCAGTTGGTAACTCATCACAGAGTAATACCGGGTCAAACATTAAACCGATTACCGGTTGTAAAAAATGAAGACTGGGAAAATGATAACTACCGCTTCAGTTCCTTCATACCGCTTGAGATCCTCGAACCGCTTGAGGTCTTCATACTGCTCGGGATTGGTAGACACTTTTTGCAAAAACCGATAGCCTAAAGGCTATAATACATAATACCGGTTTGGAACAAATACGAGGTTGAGCATAACTCATACATACAAAAAGTGTTCCCAAAGAAAGTGTGTGTCCATCAATGACAATCACAACATAATCATCAAAAATGCCAACAATCTCCCCCTTTGGCATTGATGGCAACACTTAGGAAAATTTTTGACATCTAAGTGTTTTACAACAAAAATATGCCATAATCAAAATTACTCCCCCTAAGCATATACACTACCCATTTTGCAAAAAATACAATGTATACTACTCCCTTATAGAGATAAACATGAAAGTATACATAACATGCATCAAAATTTTAAATACAGAATACTACTCCCCCTTTGCCAACAATGACAAAGTACAGCTGAATAACCCCTGTTTCATTATCATAAAAATAATAAGGGTTTATGACAATAAAGAGTGAAACTTGTCAAAAACTGATTTAAAGTCTTGCATAAATATTTTCATGGATATAGACCATGATTCAAGCAATGAGGTAGAAACCTCACTCTCCGTTTGCATCTGGGATACCTATTTCTCCATGGAGTCCAAGGTACGCATCTCTTGAGTCATAGTTAAGGCATCCAAATTGAGATAGCATTTTTGAAGTATTTGCAGTTGTGGTAGTAAAACCAATTGAAGTTCTTGCAAATCTTTGGTCTGGTTGCTGATCTCTAGTTCTATTCTTGCAGCCTAAAGTTGAAACCGATGAACGGTTTGCCCATAAGTGGTCAAGGAATCAGATTGCATCTTGAAGGTGCTTATGAATGTCTACAAATTAGTTTGCAATTTTTCTTTTTGAGCAAGCACATCATCACATAATAGATGGGGTTGACATATCTTACTGTGCAGTAGATTCCCTTCATCCATAACATCTTTTATGTCCTTCTGTGCTTTCTGTAGATCGGATTGGAGCTCATTTAACTTCTTTACCAAAGCAGTGTTCAGAGCCTTTTGATGCTTCTTTTTTGCATTGGCTTCAGCAACATCTTCCATACATTGCACTTGGTCCTCTACAACTATTCATTGGAGCTTCAATTGAGCTAGAGAGGAATCGGTACTTGGGAGATTGGTACTAGGAATCAAATTGGTGAGAGTTTCCACCGCAGTTTGAATCACATCTTCCTCCTTTTTCCTCTTGAGTGCTTCCAGTCACTCTTGAGAAAGCTTAATACTTTGCAGTAGCTCCATTTCATTTGCAGACTGGAGGTCAATGGGATTGGTGATGTTAGCCAGTTTAGCTTTACCACCAGTTTCCTTTGGGGTCTCTACATGTACACTCTTTGTTGCTTCCTCCTTTTCCTTGGCTTTTTGCTTATCTTCTTCTGCCTTCTTCTTCTCCTTAGCTTCTTTCTTTATTTTCTCTTCTTCCTTCTTCCTTTCTTCTTCTTTTCACTTCTCTTCTTCTTTCCTCTCCTCTTCCTTCTTCTTCTTTTCCTCTTCCCATTTCTTCTCCTCTTCCTTCTTCTTCTTCTACTCTTACTGTTTCTTGTCTTCTTCCTTCTTCTTCTTCTCCCCTTCTTGTTTCTTCTCTTCTTCCTTCTTCTTCTTCTCCTCCCTATTTCTTCTCCTCTTCTTTTCTCTTCTCTTCCTCGTTTCTCTTCTCCTCTTCATTTCTCTTCTCCTCTTCCTTTTGCTTCTTCTCTTCTTCTGCTTGTTTCCTCTTCTCTTCCTCCTTTATCTTTTCCTCGTCCTATTTCTCCTATCCTGCCATTTATGTTAGTGTATATGGAGTAATATCTTCACCATCCAAAGCATCAACATCAATAGGGTCCATTTGCTCAGTGACCTGTTCTCCTTTATTGTTATACACTTCATTCAGTTTTGCAATTTCTGGTTCTTGTTCAGCCTTCTTGTTGACTTTGAACACTTGATGCAACTTCAAAGTAGCTTGGGCATGAGAGGGTGTCTTTTACCACCTTAGGGACTTTCCCTTCGAGCAACAAGAGTCTCCTTCTTCACATAAAGAAGAGGCTTTTATATTTTTCCATAACTTCATAAAGTTTGGAATTAGATACATCAGGAAAATATTGAGCAAATATTTCCTCTCTTATCTCCTATTCCTTTTCTATGGCAATGTGCCATTTGTTGTCTAAAGAATTATATAAAGAATCTGGTGTCACAGATTTAATTTCTGATGACGACCGGTCATTAATACATAAATATTGAATGACTTCCTATTCTACTTCCTCCTTCTCATTATCATTGAAATCATCAAAATAATCTGCCAAATCACTCAGCACTTTTCTCCTAATGTTCTTAATAGTTCCTTGACAATGTGTCAAAGGTTTTCAAGAGGAAATATCAATATTTACCAGTGCTGATGATGTCGGTTCATTGCTGGTTGCCTTAGTCTTCTTTCTTGTTTGCCTAGTCTTCTTAGGTTGTTCTTCAGATTCTGTATCTTCTGAGTTTAGTGTGTTGCCCTTTTTCTTCAGCTTTCTCTCAAAGGCTTTAGCGGGTGGAACTTTTGGTTTCTTCTTTGTCGGTGACCACTTGGTCACTTTAGGACTCGTTGAAGTAATCGGTGTCGATACAGATGACATGACCTTTCCTTTCTTCATTGAGGGCTCTTCAACCGGTGTAACCCTTTCCAGATAGGTGTCGGTTCTTTTCTTCTTAGGATCAAGCAGTGAGGAAAGTAAGGTAGAAGCATACCTATCTAGCATGTCATACATCACCTCATAACCCATAGGTTCCACTTCTTCCTTTCTAGGCTCAATAGCCTCCATTATGCACTCATCTACTTTGATGATAAAGCAAATGTCCTCTTCATATTTCTTAACAATATCACCAGATATTCTCACCCTTTGGCTCATCTTGCATCTAAACTCATCAAAGTATTTGTTCAGAACTTCAGGATAACCAGTTCCAACCACTTGAAGACTTTCCCTGATTTGCTTTGTAACCAGTTAGTCAGTAGACCACTGAATATCACTGACTCTGGAAAGTAGCCTTGGAAGTAGAAGAACAATTTGACCAATAGTTGTCCGAATTTAAATCTCAAGGCATTGTCTGTTTGATTGACTTTAGGTTCACCAGTAGCTATCTTTGCATACAGGTGCATAAATCAAATGAGGCATCTTCCATAATCATCCTGTAGCCAGCATTTACTGCTGGAGCAGAGATAGAGTTAATTCTGCTAGCATGGAATGTCTGGTAACCTATCGCCAAGCAGGCATACTTGAACAGATTGTCCTTGATGGTATTGATGGTCATTCCCCATTGGTCACTCACAAAATCAGTGAGCTTGGTCATTTCGATCTTGCTGATCTTCCTTAGGGCTATTACTTCTCCAACGTTATAGAAACTGGTGATGGCATGAATCACTTCCGGTGTGATGTCATGTGTCTACTCTAAATACATTTTGTCACCATGCACTCTTCTTAGAATGATGCAGATGTGATCATTTGTGAATTCTTCAAGGAAATAGACCGCATTGTGAAGCTTCTTCTTTTCCAATATGCTAAATTTTGGTTTGATCTTCTTGTCCTTCCCGCAAAACAAACTCAACTGTGAATGGATCACTAGAGATCCTAGGTCTTCAATTTTACAATCAATGTAATATGAAATCCCTTCCTCTACTATAACACTAGCAGGTATTTAGGATAGGGCATTATATTTTGCCTTCTGTTGTATGAAATCAACTGAATCAATGGGTGCACTAGAACTAGAGTGTGATATTGAAGTCATGATAAATAGAGAAACTTGAAAAATACCTTTGAAAGTCAAGATTTAGGACTTGCAAATTCCGCTTCCCTGCTCACTACTTCAGTTGTTGGATTACCGCTTTGAGTTCTACACTTGACCGATTGATGTTATCTTCAGATTCTTCTTCAAGGTTTTGAAATCTCTTCGATTTTCAAGACAAATCACCTTTTGTCGCTCTGCACTTGAAAGCTTCTTTGCTCAAAAATTGATAAATGAAAATGACTCAAAAATCCCTTTTAAATTAATTCTCCACCTACCATAATAAATGCTCCACCATTAGGCTATAAACCCTAATTTGCCTTTTACCATTTACAGTCTTCTGCCAATTGACAGGTATCACATACTAGTTAAGGTCTTTTACCAGTGTAAACTGGGGGTTCGAAACATTTCACCGATTTGTTTCCCCCTAAGCTTTTATGTAGCTTAGTTTGCTAGTTCAGCAACTTCCACACTAGGTGCAGAAACTGGTTCTTCTTGAGACACTTCTTCTGGCTTCTTTTTCCAGGTTTTCTTCATATCTACTTGAATAGTTTCAACATCAATCTTTCCTTCTGGAGTGACCGGTATATCATCTGATATATTCTTTCTCATCCTGTAGAATCTTGTTGTATGACTTGGTTTGTTGCAATGATAGCAAACCATTCTAGGTTCTCTCCAAGGTCCATTATTCATGTTTCCATTCTTCCTTTTGCATGTTGCAGCAGTGTGACCATTTCCATGATAGATCAAATAGGTTGCTCTTCGTCTGGTTGCCGCTTGATAGCCACCGCTACCTGACTGATGATTATAGGTATTAAACTGGTTTGGATTCTAGTTCCTAGAGGGTTCAGGAAAGACTCCTTGGCTCCTTTGAGGATACCTTCCGATGTTGTGCATGACAGACCTACATTCAAATGCTCTATGCCCAAACTTGTTGCATGCATAACAATTTCCATTGAATCTATTAGATCTAGGCTTATTGTTTAGAAAGTAAGGAAAGTTATTGTAAGCCTCATTTCTACATGCATTAGCAGTATGTCCTTCCTTGAGAAAATTAAAGCAAACAAGTTTGAACTTTTTCTTAACTTTATCCTTTGATGTCGGTTGCTTCTTTGATGCTACATCTTTTGTTCTAGAGGTCTCACCTTCCTCATAACCAGAAAAACTAAGTCCAGTGGTATTCTTCACCGGTTTTGTTGATTCAAGCTTTTGTTCTAGCTTAACAGTGCTCTTATTTAATTTGGCAAGTATTTTCTTTGACTCAGTGAGTCCTTTGGTAATAGCAGCATTGGACTCCTTCAAGGTTGCATTCTCAGAAATAGCCAAGTTAAGTTCACCTTGCATATCTTCTTTTTCCACTTTTCTTTCTTGGAGATGAGCGGTAAGTGCATTGACTTCTTGCTTTAGCCTAGAGATCTCATGATCTTTGTCTTTTACCAGATTTTCAGCTTTCCTCCGGTTCTCAAGCTCTTGACACATCCTCATAGTCAGTCCTTCAAGTTCCCTTCTCAAGTTGGCATTAAGACTCATTTAGTTTTTCAACTTCTTCAACTAGGGCTTCCATGTTTGCTTCATCAGAGGAACTGTTTTTAGTTAGCTCCATTAGTTTCTTAGCATGCTCTCGCCTTTTTGCCAGAGATGCCTTATACTTGACTTTGAGTTCATCATAGGCTTTCTCAGTCTAAGTGAGCTAATGAGTTAGTTCCCTCATAGTGTATTCCCCCATATCTCTTTCCAAGTGGTTAAACTTATAGAAAGGTTGGCTCTGATACCAATTGATGAATACTAAGAAGGGGGGGTGAATTAGTATACTAAAAAATACTGAACTTAAACATTTAAATAGTTTTACTAACAAATCAGTTAACACAAATGAAAACCAAACAACAAATAAGGTATTCACCCACAGAAGAACAATCACCATAACACAAGAGATTTTGACATGGAAACCCAAATGGGAAAAACCACGGTGAGATGAAACTCACAAGTAACTATCTGCAGAATAGTAACCACACCGGTTAAGATCATACCGGTTAAGGTCATACAATGTTCTTCACTAGAACATATCCTTTTAGGAATCTCAATCTCTCTTAGGAGATAAGTCCGATTAAAGACTACTTTGTGAGAGAATTTTAGATTCACAGATGTGAACCACCTTGTTAGAGGATTTACAAAGGCTTTTTTGGGCCTACCCAGTTAAGGGTTTCAAACTTGTCAAAGATGTGAGTAATCAACAAGTGGATGATCTAGCAAATAGCACAGTCCTCTTGGTTAGATCCATGATAGCTCATTGCTAATGCATTTCAGCATTACTTCAATCTTCGGTAAATCCACACTCTGTTATAGCACACAGACTTGATCTTCTCTTCTAAGATCGCACATACAAAAACTCATCAACCACCAAAAACCCTAACAACTACTTCTTCTAAAACCCTAGACATGATGTCCTTATAAAGGAATCTAATTTCATGTCGGTCCAATAGGATTATATTGTAAGTTCCTAGGTTCATTGCATCTAGACACATTTGGTAACACGGCACAAAATCACTATCAAAGTGTCAGTGGATGGTAACTCATCACAAAAATACCGATTGGTAACTCATCACAGAGTATTACCAATTCATACAACTTTACCGATTACCGGTTGGTAACTCATCATTAGGTAATACCGGTTCAAACATTAAACCGATTACTAGTTGTCAAAAATGAAGACTGGGAAAATGATAACTGCCGCTTCAGTTCCTTTGTACCAGTTGAGATCATCGAACCTCTTGAGGTCTTCATACCACTTGGGATCGGTAGAAACTTTCTCCAAAAACCGATATCCTAAAGGCTATAATATATAATATCGGTTTGGAACAAATACCAGTTAAGCATAACTCATACTTACAAAAAGTGTTCCCAAAGCAAGTGTGTGTCCATCAATGACAATCACAACATAATCATCAAAAATGCCAACAAGACTATCTCAATCCATAGTTGATAAATATCAAAAAGAGATATGTTTTGTTATAAAGAAGGATGAAATCTGGATGGAGGCAGTGGTTCCCAGGACAGTTTGGGTAACACAAATGGGTTATGAGGATGATGAGAACATAATAGAAACATATGCCAAAGCCCTCCTTGAAGCCCCTAAAGAACCAACAGAAGAAATATTTGGTAGTGCTGAAACTATTGAAAGCAAAGTTCAATCATAGAAACAAATAAAGAAAACAGAACAAACAATTAGAAAGGAAACAAGACAGGCAAAAGAAATCAAGGAAGACATATTGAATATGACTGGTATTAAGGAGAGTGACTTGGAACGATTACCAGAAACACATCTTTCACCGGTTGGTACCTCCTTTGATAGTGAAATACCGGCAAAGTTTCAGAGAGTAGAAAGGAAAAGGAAACCTTCACCGGTACCCGCTCCTACACCAAAGAGCACAAGAAGGAAACAACAGGCAATAAGGCCTCCGACAAAGAAAATAACACCCAAGAAGAAGAAGGAAAAACAAGTTGTCCCTCCCTTAGACAATATTCTAAATGAAATTACTGAAGATGGAAACTTGTCAAATGTCAGCAAGTTGTATAACACTTTCACTAATGAAGAAAAGGAAAGCATAGAAAACAGTGTTATTCTAAACTTAGATATGTATAAGAAATTATTGATAGAAATTGTAGATGATCTACCTAGTGACTTGTACAGAAGGTTAGATGCAAAAAGGTTAGCAATTGTGGAACTGGATAAGAAGATTAAGGTAGAAAAATTACTTGTAGTTCACCTAGTAAAATCAGCAGAAGAGATTGATTAACTGATAAGTGATGCAAATAGGACTGTATTTTCCATCGGTCACCGACATGTAGCATTAATGGCTGGTAGAGTAAATAAGATCACTGAAGAGACACCAGACAAATGGGATATCTTCTTTGTAGAGAAGGAAAAGCAAGAAGAACTTAAATGACCAAAGACTTTCAGAGTTTATCAAAAGGAAAAAGATAAAGGTAAAGGCAAGGTAGGTGGTCCTCCGAGCATAAAGGTAATAGATAACTTCCCCCCACCTCCTTCTAATACTCCACTAGCACAAATTGTTGATACACCACTGGTAACAGATAATGTTGAGAGCATGGAGACAACACATGAAGACACCAATCCTGATTCAGAGGTGTTGTATACCATGAATATTGACACACAAGAAGTCAACATTGTTGTTGATAAGGAAAGAACTGAGAAGAGAGATGTGGCAATTGAGCCACCAGAAGAAAACAATGCAGTTGAGACAAATGTTGAGGATACAGTTGGAAATGTTGAGATTGGGATTGAAACACATACTGAACAATCAACTGATCCCCTAGATACTGGAAAGATAGATACCACTGATGTACACACTGAAAAACCTACTGAGCAACCGGCTACTAATAAATGTGTTGAGATACCGATAGTAGACAGTTCAGAGGTACATACAGAAAAATCAGTAGTTAACACTGAGACACAATCAGAGAAACTAGCAATGGAATGCACAAAGAAATTGATAGAGGTACATTCTGAGAAACATGAAGAGGAAAAGGTTCAGATAGAGACAGTGCCACCAGCAACAGCTGAGAAACCCAAACCTTTGCTAGTAGAAATGAAGACTCAAATTGACCTACCAGAGGTCAACATAAGCAAAGAGGTTACTCACACCGACAGATTGCAGATTGTTAAGGCAGTTGGACAATCATCTGGTTCCTCCTTAATAGAATTCAAACCGACAAATGTAACAGAGATATTATTAGATTCCATTAAGAAAATCACAGAGTGTAATGCACAGGCATATAAGGCTATTGATGACACAATTCCTTTATTGAAACTGATTGCACCCAAGTGCAATGTGGAAAATAAAGATTCTTTGAGTCAACTAGACACATTGTCTAAATGTATCACCGGCAATCTTTTGATAGTTGATCAGATTAATGAGGAGACATTCAACGAGAAAATGAACAAGAAAAAAGAAAAAATCTTTAAAGAGACAATAGAGAAGTGCACGGAACACATTGACACCCTCCTACCAGCACTAAACAAAACTTTAATGAAATTTAAGGAGTTGTACAGAGACACCTACAAGACTAATCTTCTAACAGTGGACATTGACAAGGAAATCAGCATAGTACAAAAAGAAATAAATGATATAGCTGACAATCTCATTGGTTCATTAGAACCCATATCGGTAATAAAGTAAGAAATAACAGGTTTTGAGGAGAAACTTGAGAAATTAGAGAAGGAAAAGGAAAGAATAAAACACAAAGCTAAGGAACTCAAATGCAGACTTGGTCCAAAACTAGACATCCTCATCTCTTTGAGAAAAGAGATTTCTGAGGCACTTGTTCTAGGACTTAAGACACCAAAAGAGAAAATGCACATACTCACCAGTACCATCCAAAGGATAGAAGAAGCATTGAAGGATAGTGAGAGGTTCACTAACAGCTTGAATTTTGCATTAGCGGATCTACATCAGATTGTAACACACCGGTTACAGGGATCGTAACAAGAACTACACTCAATTGACATTAATTGATAGCCTTTGTCATTGATGCCAAAGGAGGAGTAGTAGAATGAGAAAAATGATTGGCAGAAGACATCATCTACTTAGGGGGAGCACACAATTTTGGAGCACACAGTTTTGGCAAGATTTTTTTTGGACAACACATTTTTTGATACAATTTTGAATTTTTCTCATGAGTGTTGACATCAATGCCAAAGGGGGAGATTGTTGGAAAATTCACACTCCAATGAGAAATTGTAGGTGATTGAAGGTATTGTCATTGATGGAAACCTTACAATCCTATGGCACCGACACTGGCACTGACAAAGATGATTACCGGCACCCCAGCCGACAGGATTTTATTTTGTATTTAATTGTAAGATCTTTTTGTAAGCCGACAAGGTGAGTTGTAATAGGACTAATATAAGTATGAGATCTTGTAGATCATTTGTGTAAGTATGGAATGTAATAGGCAGATGCGAACATGTGAATATTAAGGCAGATTTTGGAATAAGGTTTATGGAAGTTGTATGAGCTTAAACCAGTACTGAACTTGGCATAGAAGATGCTGAATCGAAGCAGTACATGATATTGGATTTGTATAATCCATTTTTGTAAGTTAGTGAGACTTCCCTTTTTGTAATTAAGTAGTGAGCTTTAGGCAGTTGGCCTTCCTGCATGTGCAGGCCCCTATTGTAAGTAATATTCATTTATTGGCCAGTGAGTGAATATTGTGGGTCACAAATCCCACCGAGGTTTTTCCACTCTGGGTTTCCTCATTAAAACTATTGTGTTATGGTGTGCTTTCTATGTTGTGGTTATTGATCTTATTTACTGCATTATTTCTGGTTTACCATTACACTATTTTGGAATGCAATTTGTTTAATAAGATTAGAAAATACATTAACCGACAAGATACTGATTCACCCCCCCTCTCAGTATCTTTGGGAATCCTAACAAATATATAAATGACATGTTGACATGGAATGTTTTATGTGATTTAATGATTGATATATTGTTGAATGTTATGAATGATAATTTGTGTTGGTTATTATTTGTTGTAAAGATATAACATGTAGCTTCAAGGGAGCCCAAAGCCACCTGCAGCCAAAGGATATATACTCTATCAGCCCACGTGGAAGAAATCAAGAAATGGTGGGAGATTTGTAGTCATGTTGGAGTCCTTGTCAACTTTGTCTCTTCAAAAGAATGTGGAGGATCTCCAACATTATGGAGCATGGGGAGCTTATACCTCATTAAATAAAATTAAATATAGTAACCCACATTCCTAATTCTATGCTACTAAAGAATAAAGGAGTTTTTTCTAGAATGAGACTTTGTAATCTAGTTGTTGTTTCTATTTTTCCTTAATTAATAAGTCATCTTGGTGTTAGGGAGATGTGACATCTTTTTAGGATTAGTTGGAAGAAGTAATGATCCACTTCCTCTTAACAAATTGAAAATGAAGTGTTGTGTTAGTTGGGATCTTCTTCGGTTAGCATTAAGTATTTTTTCAATTTACCAGTTAATGAGTGTTAGATTTATAAACAATGCAGACAGTGGTTATTGCTAGATTTTGTGTGTAGTCATAATCTTATTATCTTGAATATACATTATGAAAGAGAACATATAATGATTATTGTCTTCTAAGTTAAGCATATTGTCACTTCTCAGATATTACACTCCTCAAGCAAGGACCACTTGAGCTAATGTAATCCTCATCCTTTTCTATTAATTAAGTTATACATGAATGTGGTAGTTAGATTACTATTAGTTTCTTAATTATTGTTAGCTCATTCTTATGTTTCCTATTAGTATTGTCATAGTTAGTCTGATCACAACCAACTTGTTACTTTCTATTAGTTATAAACTATTACCCACAACCATTGTTGAGTTTCTCTTGAGTCTCTTATAACAATTGACATATCAGTTAGATTTCCATTTAACACTATTTGTACGTTCAGTAGTTAGTGTGTCTTCATGCAATCAAATAAAGCTTGAGAGATCTTTTGCTACATTTATAGTGCCAGTGCCATCTTTGAAGATACATCCCTATTCACTAATTAAGTGAACCCCCATTTAGGACATGAAGTTACCCCATTTAATACCTCAACTAGGCTAGGTGCATGATATAATATACTAAATTTATGGACATAGTGGAGGCTAGTTAGACATTATATCCCCAAATACATTGGAATAACAAGAACAAAGGAAGAATAATCACATTAAAAAATATAAAAAAATTGGGTCAATAAAGAGACCTAAAATCCCTAACACTTTGTATCATCCCCGAAGTGAAAAATAGGTCAATGTACAATATAAAGAAGAATGATGATACAAATAGAATAATTGACAATAGTTTTTCTCCCCTTCAAGTACCTACAAAGGTATCTTGGGTCCTCTAAGCGAGAGCACAAACATAAACATGCAAGCACAAGGAAACACAAACAATCATACAAACTCTATTATAAAGACATGAAGTATATCATTCTTGTCACTTATGTCTACTAAATATTTTTTCTCCCAATCTAGATCATCATAAGGGGAAGGGGATCAATATCGTATAGGGATAATGGTGTTGGTGTAATTATTTATTCATCTTGGATATAGTTAGACATTACTTAATTTTACTTAGGTACATGCATTTCATTGTAGTTTTCATATGAGACACTTAGGGAGATGTGCATACATTGGGAGTGTGTATGTAGGAGAATTTCCACCTTTTATGGTGTGATCTTGTTATTACTCTATCATATCCACTTATTGTGGAGTGATAATTCCACCTTTGGTGGGTGATCCACATCATGTGGAATATTTTTATTGTTTCTCCTACCTACCCTTGCATCTCATTAAGCCACATGTCATTATTGTGTGCTCTCTTGTCTCTTAGCCTTGCCTTTATAAGAAGGCTCATCTACATTGTATGTAATGATTATTGATCCAGTTGAACTCTTTTGGCATTATTGATAGGAATACAACTTATTCTTGCCACATTTTATCTCTCTCATCATTGTTCTATCTTATGGTCTCTTTTATCTTGGTTGCTTCAAGCATAATCTCACAAATGGCTAGGGCGGTCCTGAGCATCTCGTCATCAACATATTCATTCACTAGTTCGTACAAAGTGAGTTTCAATGATCTTGTGAAGATAGTTGACAATGTTAGAATATCCTTTAGGGATTCAAATGTCCACTTCCCTCGGGAGGAGTGTGGTGACTCAACTGAAGGATTTTGATCAACAAAGGGGTAGTGATAAACTTTTGTGAAGGAGGAGCTTCCTTGACCATGAGAATAGAAGAAGACAAGATAGCAGGTAGAGTAGAAGATAGAGCAAACTTCTTGCAACAAAACTTAGGAAAAAGGCCTTGCTCAAACTTATGCTCAAGGAATTGATGTTAGATCTACACATCAACTATGTTAGGTTTGAGGACCTTAGAAAAACTAGGATGAAGAGTGTAATGTGTTGGGTGAATATTTTGTCACCAATGTACCAATGACAAAATATGTATTTCACACACAGCTATGTTAAGACAAAGTCTTTCCTCTCATCAAAGGGAAGTTTCCTGGAAGAATTTGGGTATTTCAACAACTTTGAAATTAAATTCAGAGGTAAGCTTAGGGCATGTAATTCTATTTTTTTAGAATTAATGTATCTCCCTTCACTTGATGATATTTATTACAACTAAAAAAACTAAAAACTAATAGAACTTGTTTACAATGCTTTTTAATATCTCAGCAATCATGTAAGCTCAAAGTCTCACATCAATGCAACTTACTTTAATCACCACAATTACAACTATAATCACAACTTTTAGCTCAAAGTCTCCAAGACGTGATAAATTTTCTTAAAAACTAAGAGTAACTAATAGCAATACAAAGCTTACTATGTAATCACTTAACTATCAAAAGATTTCCCAAATATGCAAATAGCACAAAGTCTACTTATCACAATTGGAAATCTCTCTTACTCACATCAACAATATCACCAATAAGATTCAAGTATTTAGGAAATGATTATGAGAAATGGACATAAGAAAAATTCAATCATAAACACAATCTTCGGCCCAACACAAAGTTTGGAAACTAGCGGATTTCTATCTTTATTTCCTTGAATCAATCTTTACATCAAAATCTCAAAGTCTTTGTTGAGGCAAAAATTTGGCAGAGTCTTGTTTAGAATAATAAAGATAAATATTAACAAATGAGGTTCCTCCTTTTATAGGAAAGGAGTGGAGAAAATTGTGGGTGTAGTTGACTAATTCAACTGCAGAGTCCTATTTGACTACTTCTACTGCATAAAAAAAAATGCAACTACAAGAAAATTTGCAGTAACTAAGAATGCAACTACATGAAAAGATAGTGTCAATGGCGACACTTTATTCTTCATTTTTCCCCCTCATTGATTTTCTGGAATTCCTCAAACCTTGCCAGTGTAGCTTGCATTTCAGATTTGTCTGGCCCTGAAGTCGCATTGGAAATGGCATGAATATGAGATATGGAATCCTAACTTCTACATAAATCATTTTTGCTTTCTTAAAAACTGATGCAAGATCATCTAAGTTGATTTGGATTTCAATCAACTTATCAAGTGACACTAGAGAAAATTGATCATCTACCAACTGATCAATTATGGTAAGGAATTCATGTTTGATGATCTCATTGGGTAAAATTTTTTGTTCTATATTAAATAACTGGCAAGGAAATTCTAATATTCCTGATGAAATTGTACATGCTTTTTCATCTTGATTCATATCCTTTACCAACACTTTCATTAGCTCATCCTTGTGTGCCAAAATTGCTCAGGTTTGAATGTACTCGCCCCGAGTCAATACTACATTGTTATCAACAAGGATATCTACTTTGTACTCTCTCATTTTATCCCAAAACCATAAATCTTTCTCAAGTTCGGTTATTTCTTGGGATAATAGAGATTGTACATTTTTCACCTGTACATGAGCACTTTCAAATTTTGTCAAAAGCTTGACTACAGAATCAATGAGATGTCTACCTTTTGACTTCAAGCAATCGATCCATTCTTCCATTTCCTTACCCCTTGTACCCAGTTGCTCCACCTTTTTGAGTGCTTCTGTGTCAACTGAAGAAACTATGGGCTGAACCTCTTATGATGTTTGCATTATTTTATGTAGCACACTTTTCAGTTGTTCACATTTTTTATTCCATTTATTCTTCTCATTCCTTTCTTGGTCAAATCTATGCATGAGAGAATTGAAAGCAGTTTGAGAGTCTTGCTTAACACTCTCACGTGTTTCTACACCAAGCTCTATCGTCTACATAGTATAATCCATAGGTTGAATGTTTTCCTTATCCTTATCTGATGACAACACCAAGACCTCAACATATTTCCTATTGCTTACTAGATCCACCAAGATTTTGGACACAGTCTTGGGCTTCTTGGTGATTATTTTCTTGACACGACCTAGTTGATCAAAATCAAAATCATCTAGTGAAACTACCTGCTTCTTTCTTTTGGGTGCCACAATATCCAATCATGGGGGAAAAGTTGATTTTGTCATTGGAGTTGTGGTATTAGTTTGTGCAGCTACAGATACTTGTATTGTAGCCTAACTTGAAGTTACAACAGCATTGGATACTAACACAAGTGAAGTTGTATCAATAACGCTAGGAACTTAAGAAGAAGATGTTGTTGCTACAATGGTAGAAACAAGTGGCGGTGCCTTAGCAGTACCAATGCCTGAAGGAAGTGTCATTGTCTATTTCTCTTGAGACATCCATACCATTTCTTCTAAAAAGTATAAGATTGAGGATTCAATCATAGACACGGGTACATCATCAAAACTTGGAAGGTTGAAAAAGTTACAAACTCTTCATCTTCTCCTTCAACATCTAAGCCTTCATCATCTCATTCCTCATCCTCCTCATCTGAATCAAATTCAATATAAAGAATAGTTACCTGAGTTGAAGTAGGAACCTATGTTGTTGTAGAAATGGTGGTAACTAGCGGTGGAAATGATTCCCCCACATCTTGTATTTCTTCTTCCTATCGTATCTCACCCTCTTCTTGTATTTATGATTCCTGCAATGTTGGTTCCTCATAAACATCCTTTTGTGCAGCTTGAGATAAGGATTTGCCTTTCTTTGGTCCCTTGACAGTGAACTTATATGTAGGTTTCTTTCCCTTTGACCTAGGAGATGAAATTGGTGGCGGCTCCTATGGATCCTGTCTATTTTTAGTTCTCATTTCTGATGTTTTTCCCATAGTACCTTCATCATTGTGATCATCACCAGAGCTTGTGGGAAGTTGCTTCATCCTAATACCTTTCTTCAGTATCCAATCATTTTTGTTTTCCATGATCGATGCAAACCTTGCAAAAATAGATTTACTTTTTTTCTTCGACCATTGAATGAGAGGGAGATGAGTATTAGCAATATTATTATTAAAGTAAATAGGATCCACAAGATCATCACTGGTATCCTCCCAGGTATCTGTAATTTTAGCCAAATCCAAGTTCTCAATCTGCTCAAGTGTGAGGCGACTGAAATCAAGTCTCCTCACATCTTCATCATCTCTATAATCAACCCAAACATCCTCAAGCCTGTGTACATGCACATAATTTTGGTGGATTTTATTTTTCATTTCATGGAAATCAAATTTGTTGCGAGCTTTGAATCTTCTCATTGTTATCCACTACATTTCCTCCTCCATGTTTTTGTCCTTTTGAGTAGTCATCACTGAATATCTGCTATTTGATTGAGAGGACTTGAGACCAGTCTTGTGTGAAGAATATTGTCTCTCATGTACATACACTAATTGTCTACATAGCTCCATGACAAAAATTTTGTCTGATGGATATCTTGGTAGCATAAAAGGTTCACCAATAAAGTAACCCACCTGGATGTATGTAAATGTTCAAAACTATAGGAAAACACACTTGTACTCACAAAAATTGTTATAAGTAGCATAAAAAAGCCTTTTTTTCTACAAATCCTTGTCAAACAAACATTTCCATACTGCAAAGAATGCACAATTAATTATGCACAAATGACTTCACCAATTGAAGATAGTCAATTGAGAATACTAATCCCATACTGGATTTAGTCTTCCATCACCTTTTGTAGACAGACCTGGAAATTGCCTCATAGAGGTGGTTGCATACACAAGATAAGAAGTCATGTAGAATTTCAATATGGTTTTGACTTCTTTCAACTAATCGCAAATCTCATCACTAATTTTCTCACCCCAGACACTCTTATCATTCCCTTTCCTAATGATGTTCATATACCAGCACACCCATGGTTGAAAGAAGTGAGAATCTAGAAGCCCTTTCACTTGAGACAACGTGGTGACCATGTCATTGTATTCTTCAGTGAAATCACTTATGTGAAAATATTTCAGCCACCAAGAAGTTGTAGATGTTTAAGAACTTGACAAGAAAACATTATTGATTGTTTTTTTACATTTATCTTCATTTTCCTCATACCATTTTTGTGCCCTCACCTGAGTGATATCCACCACTTCCTCTATATAAGAACCCATGAAGACACTGTTAAAATATTCACTATCAAGACGGATAGCCACATTTCCATCTGCATCTTTAACATGTCTAGTGATAGGATCAAACTGTTCAGTTGTTGCCAATACAAAAATGGGGTCATGAACAGCTACTAGAAAGGATGCGTACTTATGCAATTCAGTAGCTATGAGGTAAGACAATCTTGAAGGAGCCTCCTGAACTCTCTTGAGAAATTCCTCTATGTCCACATGTCCAATCTCTGTGTCCCAAATTTGGTCCACATTTGATTTGATAGAGCTTTCTAGAAACATATTCAAGTACTTGTCGTACTTGTACTTCATTTTCTTTCCCATGGATTTTCTTGGAGAGGGCTCAGACATTTGCCAGAGGACTGCACTTCAACACCAAAAATTAGTGTTCACAGAATTAGCATCATCATAATCAAGCCTTCATTGATAAAAATCAAAACTGGAGGGAAAAAATGCCTTAGGAACCAAAATAGTGAAAATCAACAGGTCGGGTTTTAAAACCCGACCTACACTTGAAAGAATCAAAACTGCATATCAAGTTTAAAAACTCGATCTACAGTCAGTGCAAAGAAATCAACATGTTGGGGAAAATAACCCAACATGTCAATGGTAGAACATCATCTGTAGGTTGGAAATTAAAGTCTGACTTGCAACCTTGAGGTAAGCTTCGTGTAGGTCAGACTTAAAATTCTGACTTGCAAGTTTGGGGTAAAACAAAAAATAAGGGTATCGGGATTCGAAGTGTAACCCCTCCTTGAAACTAAAACCTAACACAAACAAAAAACCCTAAAATAAAAACCCCAAATGCAAAGGAAATAAACCGAAAGGAAGAAAATGCAGAGGAAAAAATTAATTATACCTAAAGAATGCAAAAGATCAGAAGGAATGACCAAAAGTGCCACAATCACAAACCCTCACACCTTCCTAAGAAAATACTGTGCTAGGAGCACAAGAAAGAAAATCCGACGAATTAAAATGATAAATAAAACATAAAAACATGTTTTAATAAGGTTAAAAGTGCATTTAATGCACTAAGCACATTGTGCAAGTTGGGGAAAAAACCCCGACCTGTACGAAGAATGACCTGCAAGTCAGGGAAAACCCTGACCTACACTTAATTCATGCAAAATTAAAACTGCATGTCAGGGAAAAAACCTCGACATGTAGGCCTAAGACACTTGCACATTGGAAAATAAAATCCTATTTGTAGGTTGCAAAAAGACCTCCAAGTCGGACTTTAAAATTTGACCTACACTACACAGGCAAGACCATCCCTGCAGGTCAGACTTTAAAACCTGCCCTATAGCTGAAAGCAAAGGCCTACAAGTTGGGTTTTAAATCTTGATTTGTAGGGTAAAACTGAAAATAAATGTAACTCAAAAAACAAAAAGACAAAAGGCTAATGACGCAAAAAAGAGGCACAACTTATGAGGTAAATTGGCCATCCTCGAAGTACATCAAGTACGAAACAAATAAGTTTTGTAGGGATGCCTCACGAATTCAGATCAGCTGAAATCGGTGACAACATAATGAGAAGCAATATAAGTAGTAAGAGTTACACTAGACACAACCTTTGTATGAATCATGTGTTAGGATAACTGGTGAACAACTGAGAGGGGGGGTGAATCAGTTGTTAACAGATTATAACTTTTAATCCACAATACAACCTTAAACAAATCAAGTACTGGTAAAGCACAGACAAATGGCAGTAGGAACAAATACCGGTAAACAATACAACTTAACAATTAACAAGATAATCAATGCAAAGCAACCATACCACATAACACCATGATTTGCACATGGAAAACTTAGAAAGGGAAAAACCATGGTGGGAAGCCTACCCATAGTCAGATGATACTTTTGCAGAAAGTATGTGTTACAATGAGGGGCCTACACTTGTAGGAAGGCACACTGCCTAGAGCGTACTGCTCATTATAAAAGAGTCTCACTGACTATAGAGAGGCTACAACCTTCTCAAGATAAATGGACAACAATCCAATAGATTGAACTGCTAGAAATAGCATCTACCATGCCTGATTACAGTCCCAGTTAAGCTCAATGTAGGAGGACTACATCCTCTTCACACTGGCTAGAGCGTACTGCTCATTATAAAAGAGTCTCACTAACTACAGAGAGGCTACAACCTTCTCAAGATAAATGGACAACAATCCAATAGATTGAACTGCTAGAAATAGCATCTACCATGCCTGATTACAGTCCCAGTTAAGCTCAATGTAGGAGGACTACATCCTCTTCTGAATCCAATTCGATCACCAATGATCAATCAACTCCTCTGCCTCAATGATATTACAATATTCGCACATTACATTCCTTGGCGATGACCTTTCCAATAACCATGATACTTTACAAAGAGTTTCTATCTCTTATTTATACAAACCCTAAGGCCTAAACAAATTAGGTCATCCACCTAAAGATATTACAATAATATCATTACATAGTTCCATTTACAATGATATGTAATGTCGGCTTAAGACCAAAACAATAATAAAAAATCCATAAATCATCTTGAATCATCTAGGTAACATGTAGAGTACATGCTAGCAAGGTACTGGTCCATAACCTAAATAGGTATTGGACCTATTCTAGGTCCGCCATGCCAAATCAATGTCTTCAAGCATTTGAAGAACGATCAAAGAACATCTTCAGCATCTTGAAATCCTTGAAGAAGCTACACCAACACCAATTGTGCATCATGTCATGATTTCTCAATGAAATCTCTACCAGTAAAGCCTTAAACCAATGTCAGTAAGGGTTTACCGGAGTGTATGATAACATCCAATTACCAAGCCAATACCAACTGACCAAAACATGCTCATCGAGCATATAACTCATGAAATCCAATATACTTCACTGATCCAAACATGTCGGAAGTGTCAACAGATAATCTCTTCTGTAGGTAACACTAGATCTTCTACCGGTAACCAAAAAATTGTCTGTCGGTAACCATCCATATCAGCTAGTGTTGACATCAATGAAAAAACATCAATGCAACACATAATCAATTCAACTATAATGCCAACAATCTCCCCCTTTGGCATTGATGGCAACACTAGATGTGAAAAATATCTAACTACCAAGAGATGCCAAACAAGTCTCCCCCTATAGAATATAACCAACAATCAATAGCTCTCCCCCTGTGAATGATATCTATGTAAGGTTTGAAATGATTTTTCACTTTACTATCACTCCCCCTTTGACATAAATGCCAAAAACCTGAAAAAAATATCAAGTCAATGATATAAACCTCTGAATCTCAAAGATGACTACTCCCCTTGAGTAGTAGCACCACTCATCAGTGTCAGAATGAATAACATTTCTAATAATACATGTTGTACTGATGACAAACTTCATCAATCAAGTCTCTGTCAGAGGGGCAGAAACCCCTAACCCGTCTCTTAAATATTCAAATGATTCTTTAGACATCGATTTAGTGAATATGTCTACAATGTGTTCTTTAGTGTTCACATAAACCAATTTCACTTCCTTTGCTTCTACCTTGTCCTTCAGAAAGTTATCCTTTATTGAAATATGCTTAGTCTTAGAGTGAAATACTGGATTTTTAAACATCTCAATAGCTGCAGAGTTATCACAGTAGATAACTATTGATTCACTACAATTTACTCTGATATCCTTCAACATTTGCTTCATCCACAAAACTTGAGTGCAATTAGTTGCTACTGCAACATACATAGCTTTTGCAGTAGATAAAGAAATGCATGACTATATTTTTCTTATCCATGAAACCAATTTCTTTCCAAGAAAGAAATCTCTGCCAGAAGTTCTCTTCCTGTCATTAGTATCACCTGCCCAATCTAAGTTAGTATATGTACATAAAGTGAAATCATCATTTATGGAATACCATAAACCATATTTTGTTGTTCCTTGCAAATACTGGAATATCCTCTTTACTGCACATTCATATTTTCTTTAAGATTACTTTGATATCTTGAAACAATACTTACCACATTCATAATATGAGGTCTAGTCTAAGTTAGATATAACAAACCACCAGTCATAGATTTATACCTTGTCAGATTTACCGATGTAGAAGTATCCTTAAAGGATAATTTCTCACTTGTATCCATAGGAGTACTTACTGGTTTGGAATTCTCCATACCAAACTTTTTCAACAATTCCCTCAGATACTTAGTTTGACAGATAAAAATGCCTTTGTCAGTTTGAGTAATCTGTAAACCTAAGAAAAATTTCATCTCACCAATCATGGACATTTCAAATTCATTTTTCATGTTAGCAAATTCCATGCATAGTTTATCTTCTCCTCCATAAATGATATCATCAACAAAAACTCCAATAATCAAAATATCATTATCAGTGATTTTATAATATAGATTACTATCAGCGTTATCTTTAGTAAAACCAAGCTTCAAAAGATATTTATCCAACCTTGCATACTAAGCTCTAGGAGCTTGTTTTCAAACCATATAAAGCTTTCTTCAATCTGCAAACCATGTCTTTTTCATCTGTCAGTGAAAATCCATCAAGTTGCTCAATGTAAACTTCTTCCTCAAGCTCCACATTCAGAAATGCACATTTGACATCCATTTGATAAGTTGCATAGGCAAGAAATAGTCTAACAACTTTAATTCTAGCTACAGGTGCAAATGTCTCACCATAATCAATTCCTTCCATTTGAGAATATCCTTTACAAACCAATCTAACCTTGTTTCTTATAACCTGACCATCCTTATTTAGTTTATTTCTAAAAACCCATTTAGTTCCAATAACATTCTTATTTTTAGGCTGGGAAACTAAAGACCAAGTTTCATTCCTTTCTATCTGATCTAATTCATCTTCCATAGCCTTTAACCAATGTTTATCCTTACAAGCTTCAATAACAGTTGCCGGTTCAACTTGAGAAACAAGACATACCTCTTCATTTGCCAGTTTTCTTCTTGTCATAACTCCCTTGTTTCTATCTCCAATAATTTGATCTTCAGAATGATTTAATCTTACATACCTTGGTGTCTTTTGAACTTCAGGTTCACCACTCTGATCATCAGTCATAGTTGAATTTTTTGATTGTGTCAGTGTAACTATCTCAGCTTCTTGTACCAATTGAGGCATTGTCGGTTCAGTTCTGATCATTTCCACTATCGGTTCCCTGTCATATAATATAGAATGATTTATGTACTATTCATCCACTTTCACATTAGCACTCTCAACAATTTTCTACAATCTTTTGTTATAACACCTATATGCTTTGCTCCAAATTGAATAACCAAGAAATATCCCTTCATCACATCTAGGATCAAACTTGCCAATTGAATCATCTCTTTTTATATAGCATTTACTTCCAAAAATTTTGAAATACTTAACAGTAGGTGTATGTCCAAACCATATTTCATAAGGGGTCTTACCAGTTTTACCTTTGATGTGAACTCTATTGAATGTGTAGATTGTCGTACTCACTGCTTCTCTCTAGTAGATATGAGGCAATTTGGCTTCCATCATCATAGATCTAGTTGCATCCAAAATGGCTTTGTTATTTCTTTCAACTACTCCATTTTGTTGAGGAGTCCTAGGTGCAGATAGTTGTCTCCTGATTCAATTTGTCCCACAATAACTATTAAATTCATGAGAATTGAATTCACCGCCATGATTTCATCTTACACATTTAATTTTTAATTCAGTTTTTGTTTCAACCTTCACTTTAAAGATCTTGAATTTCTCAAAGGCTTCAGACTTATCCCTTAGAAAATTCACCCACATCATTCTAGAGTAGTCATCAATAATTAGCATGAAATACCTATCACCTTGAAAGCTTCTAGTCCTTGCTAGACCACATAAGTCAATGTGAATCAAATCAAGTACATCATTATATTTATCATGTATGCTCTTAAAAGAACTTCTGACTTGCTTAACCAATTGACATTCCTTACATACTGGATTATGAGGCTTCATATTCTTAGGTATATCTCTAATTGCCTTAGTTGAACTGATCTTAACAATGCAATCAAAATTAACATGACACAACCTCTTATGCCATAGCCAACTCTCATCAATATGAGAAATCACACATGTCTTATTACCAGTGTTCAAGTGAAAGATATTACTTCCTATCTGAATACCGGTTGCAATTTCCAAACCAATCTTGTTAATGATTTTGCATTTTCTATCTTTGAACTGAAGTTGAAAACCCTTATCAACTAATTGACCAACACTCAAAAGATTATGCCTTAAACCTTCTACATAATAGACATTATCAGTGTTATGCTTGCCATCCAAAGAAATAATACCTCTACCTTTGATCACGCATGCCTTGTCATCTCCAAATATGACTTGACCACCATTGTATTCTTGCAGGGACAAAAATTTTCTTTTATCTCCAGTCATATGATGTGGGCATCCACTATCAATTACCCATTCATCCTTATCTTCAACTTTTGCTGCCAAGGCCTTCTCTTCATTTTTGATAGCCGGTTCTAGTTCATCTTCCTTTGAAACATAGAAAACCTCTTATTTTCCATTTCCAAATCCACTAGCAGAGTCTTCTGCCAATTCATCTCCAGAGTCATCAGTTACTCCTTCCTCATCTGCTATGTAGCATTGTTTACTTTTCTTGAATCTATATCTATTCAAGTTAGGCTTAAAAGTTTTCTTAACTCTTTCTTCAAACCTTGCGTTCCTTTCAAGACATCTAGATGCAAAATGACCAATCTTGTTACATGCAAAACATTTAAAAGGTGCTTTTCCTTCATACTTACTTCCAGTTGGACCTTTAGGCATTCTTCTAGCAAATAAGGCTTCAAGTTGCTCAAGATCTTCATCTTCTTTCCTCATGTCTTCCAATTATTTATCATATAGGGCTCTCCAATCACTTTTGTCGATAGATGTTGATGATAATGCATGAAAAGAAGGTTCAGACTTTACAACTCCAGAAGATCCAAATTCCTCAAGCTCAAAAGCAAATAATTTCCCAATCAGAATGTCTCTATTGACTGAAGTGTTTTCCGTTGTTCTTAACTCATTATTTGCAGTTGCCTTCATCTTGTAAGCCAGTGGAAGAGCTCTCAAGACTTTGGAAACTATTTCATCTTCACTTAGAAATCCTCCACAACATTGAATTCCCATAGAAATCTCATTTACTCTTTCTATAAACACAACAATTCTTTCATTTTCTTCCATTTTCAAGTTTTCATACCTTACTCGGTAACCATCAAGTTTAGCAATTTTGACAGTAGGGTCACCTTTATTCAGAGTTTAAAATTTTTCCCATATAACCTTAGCCGATGATTTGTCAGTCAATCCCATAATCTGTTGATCAGTAAGTGCACACAAGAGGGCTTTTCTAGCTCTACAATCATTTTCAATATTCTTATCTAGGTTTGTAGGAGCAGGATTGGCAGATGCCGGATCATAAGGTGTGTATCCTTTCTTAGTGATCTCCCAAATATCCTTTCCAATACATCTAAGATGAGTCTCCATTCTAATTCTCCATATCCCATAATTTGTTCCATTAAGCTTAGGGATTTCTCTTCTGAAAATAGTTGTCGGTGGATTAGAAGTGTTAGTTGCCATAAGATCTACCTCAAGCAGTTAAGATTTTGCAAAAGAGGACCAAAGCTCTAATACCAATTGTTAGGATAACTAGTGAACAACTAAGAGGGGGGGGGGGGGGGGGGGCTGAATCAGTTGTTAAAAGATTATAACTTTTAATCCACAATACAACCTTAAACAAATCAAGTACTGGTAAAGCACAAATAGATGTCGGTAAACAATACAACTTAACAATTAACCAGATAATCAATGCAAAGCAACCATACCACATAACACCATGATTTGTATGTGGAAAACCCAAAAAAGGGAAAAACCATGATGGGAAGCCTACCCACAGTCAAATGATACTTTTGCAAAAATTATGTGTTACAATGAGGGGCCTGCACTTGCAGGAAGGCACACTGCCTAGAGCATACTGCTCATTACAAAAGAGTCTCACTGACTACAGAGAGGCTACAACCTTCTCAAGATAAATGGACAACAATCCAATAGAGTGAACTATTGAAAATAGCATCTACCATGCCTAATTACAGTCCCGGTTAAGCTCAATGTTGGAGGAATAAATCCTCTTCTGAATCCAATTGGATCACTAATGATCGATCAACTCCTCTGCCTGAATGAAATTACAATATTCACACATTACATTCCTTGGCCATGACCTTTCCAATAACCATGATACTTTACAAAGAGTTTCTATCTCTTATTTATACAAACCATAAATCCTAAACCAATTTGTTCGGCCACCTAAAGATACTACAATAATATCATTACATAATTCCATTTACAATGATATGCCATGTCGGCTTAAGACCAAAACAATAATAACAAATCCATAAATCATCTTGAATCATCTAGGTAATGTGTAGAGTACATGCTAGCATGATATCGGTCTATAACCTAGATAGGTACCAGACCTATTCTGGGTCCACCATGCCAAAGCAATGTCTTCAAGCATTTGAAGCACAATCAAAGAACATCTTCAGTATCCTGAAATCCTCGAAGAAGCAGCACCAACATCAACTATGCATCCTGTCATGATTCCTCAATGAAAGCTCTCCTAGTAAAGCCTTAAACTAGTGCCAGTAAGGGTTTACTAGAGTGTATGATAATATCCAATTACCAAGCCAATACCAACTGACCAAAACATGCTCATAGAGAATATAACTCATAAAATCCAATCTACTTCACTGATCCAAAAATGTTGAAAGTTTCAATAGATAATCTCAACTGCCGGTAACACTAGATCTTCTACCGGTAACCAAAAGCTTGTCTGTCGGTAACCATCCATATCAGCTAGTTTTGACATCAATGACAAAACATCAATGCAACACATAATCAATTCATCCATAATGCCAAAATCATGTATGTGGGATTGAAAAATGTGGAACATCAGATAGTAAGGTGGTGAGGAGCGCTTCCAAGGAGGGAGAAATGATCACTTGCACCCTTTTAGTGTGAGGTTCATCAAGATCACTTGAATGAATCAAAAGTGAGATAGATGTAGCCAAATCAGAAGAAATAAAAAATTTAGAGAATAAAAGAGGAATAGAAGTAGAAGAAAATACAAATGAAGACTTGATAGTAGAAGAAGACTCGGTAACAAAAGCATGAGGCTCATTCTCATTATTTTGTAAGGAATCTCATTAACTATCCATCACACATCAATAAATCTTACACTCATATGCAATATGGTTCCAACAATGGTGGGTTCCAAGAATAGAGACCTAAGAAGAATTCAAAGAACTCTTCTCTGTTGGAAACAATGCAGCAAACTGAGGGGGGGTGAATCAGTTTGCTCAAAAGCCTACTGCAAATTAAACAACAAATTAAATCTAATAATTAATAGTTAAAGCATGAAACAATACTACATCAATAACACACATAACACCAAGATTTTTTATATGGAAAACCTGGTTAAGGGAAAAACCATGGTGGGAACCTACCGACAATGAGATAATATCCTATTAGGAGTAAATTAAATATTACAATGGGAATGCACATGCATTCAGGCACACTACCTAGAGCTCACTACTCAAACAAGAAACCTGAAAGGGCTACAACCCTTAGGGAAGGCTCACTGACTTACAAAAGCATTTGAATTACATCTGGAGAATCATGAACTGATGAAATAGAATCTCCACATGCCTGAGTAGAGTTCTAGTTAAGCTCACTGTCAAATTTTCTTTGCAACACACAACTTCACATAAATTCTTTGTTATTGAATGATTAATACATTATTCGCACATAGCAGGATACATCTCAATGATTATTACATAATTTATGTTGGATTTTGTTGCTGCTAGGACATGTTTGTTGGCTTGATGATGATTGTAATGTATTCATCACTTGTTGTCATTGATGAAACAATCTTACACACATATATAATTACATTGACTGTCGATGCAACTTCAATTGGTTTACACTACCAACCGATATGTTTAAGGTCTATCTCTAACTAGTACTTTGTGTCAACGAGTATGTGCCTAAGAGATAACCTGTGGTTACACTAAGTCGACATCAAAATGAAGATAAAGTTGAAGATGAAGATCAAGTGGAAGATTCTAGGACAATGGTTCACTAGTTTTATTCTGACCAATATTGACTGCTCTAATCGGTATCTGATTTTGTGGTGAGTTACCAGTACCATTTTCTTAGCGGTCATTTTTGTGATGAGTTATGTTTAAATGTCTAGATACACTGCACCTAGGAAATTGTGTTCCTATGGCCAACATAAGGTTTGTATGTCTATTTAAATACATCTTAGTGAATCATCACATATGATAAAGAGAGAACAGATATAGAAGAGGTGATCTATGCGAATACTTTTGTTGAAGAGCGATAAGTGTTTAAAATGGAGAGCAGTGTTGAATGTACTTAGAATGATCTGATTAAGCAAGTTTTGTGCTACTCAGAATAGATCAAATATTTATTGTTGTTTTATAATCATTACAATAGAATAAAATCCCCTAACCGGGTAAGCTCTAACAAGGTGATCCATTAGTTTGGGTTCTAAAATCCTCCAGCAAGGTTACTCTTAACATGGTACTCTTAAAAGGGTATAAGCTTCTAATCAAGCTTGGGATCTCTAACAAGATTCGCTCCTAGCAAAGCTCTTTGTAAGACCTTAACTGATCAGTTTTCTACTACTGCAGATAGTTAACTTGTGAGTTCCATCTCACCATGGTTTTTACCTATTTGGGTTTTCCACATATAAACACTTGTGTTATGGTGGATGTTCTACTTTATGTGGATGATGTTGTTCAAATTCTTAGTTAAGTTCATCTACTGGTTAGTGTTTAAAGTTGTGCTTGTTTTGATGTCACTGACTCGCCCCCCCTCTCAGTGCTTTTCAAGACCATCAATTGGTATCAGAGCTTAACTTCTCGCAAGCATAAACGCTTAGAAGGAAAACTTGAAACTACCATAGGGGACAAAAGCTTCTTCAAGATGGTTAGAGAGATAGATGCTAGCAGAAGTACGATTGAATCCCTTAGGGGCAAACTAAAAGTTTCTCAAACCAAAAGGAGAGAGTTATTTGAAAAACTATTAGAAATATCCGATAACAGTTCTTTAGATGAAGCCAATATTGATGCTTTAGTAGAAGAATTTGAAAAGTTACAAGATGAGAAACTAAATCTAAGGAGAGAGCTAGAAGGTCTCACTATCTGCATGAGTCAGGAACTGGAAGCCAGAAGAGCTACTGAAAATCTTATCAAGGTAAGAGATTAGGAGATCATAAAGATAAAATGGGAAAAAGATACTATACATAAGGACTTGACTGTTGAAACGGAAGAAAAGGAAAACCTAAAGCTAGATCTTGAGTTGGCACTGTCTCTGCAAGAGAACCTGTCTTAGCATAATGAAGATCCTGTCAAAAAGCTTACTGAAGCCAATGAGAAATTGGAGAAGCTCGTCAAAAGTTCTACCATGCTAGAAGAACAAATTAAATCACAAAGAATGAAGGGTGATATCTCTAGACTTGGTTTTCATACAATTGAAAAAGGTGAATCCTCTAGTACAAAGAGCAACTATCCAAAGAACAAAACTGCTTCTTAATTCAATAAGACTACCGATAAGAAGGCTTTTAAACCTAACTACTTTGTTTGCCATAAGCCTAGTCATACTGCAAATGTTGTAGGAACAAACCTAATAGAAATGCAAGTTACAATACTAATGCTAGGTATGTGTCTAGAAAGTTTGAAGGAGATTGCTACACATGTGGAATGTATGGGCATAAACATATTGAGTACAGATATGGTGAAAAAAATCTTGTACCACACATGCATCCTAGACCAAATGGTGACCGGATAAGGAACTTTGATAACCGGGTGAACAGGAACTGGCGAAGATCCTATGACAACCGGTTTAGTCCATTCGAAATGGAAAAGGTAACAAATGTTGTTTGTACCTTTTGTAATAAATTTGGTCATGTGGCTATTAACTACAGAAAAAGAACAGGAAGAGGAAATTCAGGACCCCGGAGATCATCTGGTATGGTCTATTACCACTACAACAAACCGGGGCACTTGGAAAAGTTTTGTAGATCAAGAAATAGTAAACTGGTCAACTCTTTCAAGGATCAAAAAGGCAAGCAGAAAATTGATGTTGAGGAAACCAGAGAAGGTATGAACCAGACTTAGAAGAAGAAAAGTGAAGAATTGCCTGTAGAGGAAACCATTCCTTCACCCAGTGAAGAGAATCCAATACCGGTGACTTAAGCCTGTCTAACATTGCTAAGGGGAGCGTAACGGTAAAACATTTCTAGACCCCTTTTGTAAAATGAGCAGGTAAGAATTTTTGAATTTTGAATTTTGGTGACTTTTTGTTGACGTTTTATTAACCGGTATTTCACTTAAGTGGTGAAATTAGGGTTTGTAACCTAAAAGTGTGAGCATTTATTGTGGTTGGTAAAAAGGATAAAAACAAGTTTAACCTTATCATTTTTACCCTAACTCTTTCAAAAAAGGAAAATTTAAGCGATTGCGGTGCAAAACAAGATTGTCTTGGTGTAAATTAGCGAATTACTTTGTGATTAGAGAAATCAAGTTGAATTGGAAGCTGCAAAGAAACGAACGGGTGTGCATTTGAACTGTTCAACCAGGAAACAAAGTGACATGCAAGATACAAGGTATTTCTTTGTATACCACTTCGAAACTTGTTTATCTAGAATGGCATCTACTTCTAAGTCTGTAGAGAGGTTGATGATCACTGCTGAGCGTGAGGAAGATCTAAAAGAAGATGAAATTATGTCTTATAATGCATTCTCACAAGTCCCGAGTGGTGTCATGGTCAAAGGTGATTTGTCCAGCTATATAGATTGCAAAATAGATGGTTTAGAAACTCTACCCATCTATACTCAGCTGAAATCACTTTGTGATAAGGACGAAAAGATTGAAACTAAATATGCTAGGGTATTTGAAAAAGGGTTTCATAATGTCGCCTACTTTCTTGAATATTTTGAGGATGATCACATAAGAATAATTTTGAGTTGAGTCCACAGAGAGAATATGTATCTGGAGAGGACTCACACAATAACCAAGGAAGCTACGAGGGTTGTAACATGTTATTGCTCAATCGGTAAAATTCCTATGTTGAGGAGAGTTTCAAAAGATATTGTCTACAAGTTAACCGGTTCTACATCTGATGGGTGTTCTTTTTCTATCAAGAATATTAGTGACCCTACAGTGAAACTTGTAGCAATGGTGATAGGCTATCGATTATTTTACTCCATTAGACTTAACAGTGTTCCATCTATAGCAATTCATAGAGCACAAAAAATGATAGTTGATAATGCAGACTATGATATTTGTGAAGCTATTAGAATCCATTCATTTCAAAATTTGAAATCCATTAAGAATGACAATTCTCAAAAGTTCAAATATGGTCAGTTGTTAGCTAGGTTATTTTTCTACTTTCAGAACTTTTTATCAAGTATAGGTGAAATTCAATGGTCCAAAGAACAACCGGTCAATGCACAGATCAATAACAACATTAAGGCTATGAATTTACTTTTTTAGCTATCATGAACAAGTACTTTAATGAATTCCAAAAGAATATGAGCTTGAGAATAAGGTTACCTGAAGATGTGGTTAAACACTTTGCAAAAGACATAATCTTCATGGTTACCATTGACTTTTGCTTGATGCAAGCAATCAAACCTAGAGAAGAAAAATCGAAGATAGGAGCTATGAGGTCAATCATGATTTACTGGTCGGCTATGCTAATACCCTATTAGCATTGCCCAAAGATAAAAAGAAGGAAAAATTGGACACCTTGACAATCCAAGCTACACCAACTGAAACTGGTACTACACCTGTAGCAAAAGTAAAAGGAAAGCAAAAGAAATGTGATGAAAAATCTCATGTGAAGAAGACTACAAGGGTGACTAGGGGTGTCCTAATCAAGGAGGAACCAGCACCTAAAATAGCTGAGAAGAAGGAGAGCGCACCAAAGAAGAGGAATAGGAAACTAATTTTGCAACCAGAGTCTAAGGGTACAAATTCTAAAGAAGAACCAAAGAAGGAAAAAGATGTTGGCATTACGTGAATCGATATGAGGACATAATGACATTGTATGTTGTCATTGATGTCAATATGCTGAAGAGGTGAGAACCAGCATATGTGAGAACCGGTATAACACTGTGAACCAACATTTGTGCCAAAGTGAAGTGGTGTGTTTGTTCAAGGTGAACCAGCATATGGCTATGGGAACCAGCACATGGAAGAGCTGTATGACTACCGGTTGGTAGTCTCAACTTCAGGGTTTCCGGTTGAAGTGATTCAAGCCTGTGTGGCTCAACCAGTGACTTTGTGTGATGAGTTAGCATGGTAACAAAGAACAGATCATGTTTCCACGTAAGTCTTGTGCACGTGAAGGATCTTGCATGAAGGAGATTGTTCCTATCTACCTCAGGAATGTGCAAAGTCTATAAACGGTGATAACATATGATAGGTTATCAACCACTATGAAATCGGTGGAAAATGGACAATGGAGATTGGATCAAGACTATTGCATTTAATGTAGTGTGCTCAATGCTCAAGATTGAACCATTTGAATTCCTTAACATAACAATTTTTAGGGTTTAGGGTTTATGCTACCGACCTATCTGTTTTCCTATAAGGTCTATGTTGTGATTCTTTCTAAGGTTGTTGGAAAAACTTGTGTGTGTGTATCCAAGAGAAGGGATACGTGATTCTTGCCAGACCAAAAGGAGAGAAGTGATTCCTGCAGAGTGTAAGTGCAGAAGGTGAAGAGGAGCTTAAGCGGATCTGCATTGGCATTGAGTGCTGTTACCAGATCATTATAATACCTGTTGATCTCTAACCACCTCAACAGTTGGAAAATCCCTTAATAGGGTAGCTTTAACCAGCTTGCTCTAAATCCTTTAACAGGGTGACTCAAAACAATTGAGTTCTTGAAATCCTCTAACAAGGTAACCTTTAACAGGGTTTAACCCTTAACCGGGTGTTCTTGCCATCCCTTAACCGGGTGATCCCTAATAGGATTGGTTCCTAACAAAACCTATTGTATCAGTCTTTAACCGGACAAGGCTCCTAACAGAGCGGACTTCTGAAGAGTTCAAAAAAAAGCTTGTGGGTATTCATCCCCACCATGGTTTTTCCCTGTTGGGTTTCCATGTGAAAAATATGTGTGTCATGTGTGATGTCTTCTTCATGTGATGCTTTGTTGTTTTATGTCAAGCAATGAATCTTGTTGATCTAGTTGCTCATATGTATATCTTTGATGGTAGATTGCTTGTTCATGTATTAGGGTGAAATTGAAATGAAGTGTTAGAGTATATGAGAAGATAGGTATTAACCGGTTTATGCTTGTCTCAGTTATTCTGGGTTTTTGCCGATTGTACTCTATTTTAGGACCTGTGTTACTGTTTGTCTGTCAATGCACGGTGTCTGCTGACAAACAGGTGTAAGAGTGTGTTTTTGTTTGTATTGATTCACTCCCCCCCTCTTAGTACCGGTTTGGTACTATTATTTCATCATTGAGTTATCAATTGGTATCAGAGCATCCTCCAGGTCCTCTGTGCTATAAGCTTAACCGCTTGAGGTAAAGATCCCAGTCTAATGATGAAGAGGGAAGGTCCAAAGTTTAACAGAGAAAATTTCAATATATGGAAAGATAGAATGAAGATATACATCATGAGCATGGGTGCTCAACACTGGAGCTATGTTGAGAATGCCTATGTTTCCCCTACCGATACTCTCACGGATGACCAAAAGAGAGAGATGCAGGAGAATGGGCAAGTCATGGAAACCCTAATTAGTAGTTTATCTGACATTGAGTTCATTGATGTCCAAGATAAGGTAAATCCCAAAGAGGTATGGGATACTCTTGAAAATATCTATGGCGGTGATGAGCATGTAAAACAAGCTAAGGAAGAAAGCCTTAGAAGGAAGTTTGAAGATATGCAGATGGTTGAAGGTGAGACCATTCAATAGTATGGAATAAGAATCAAAACCATTATTGGAGATATCAAGAGTGCAGGTGGTAAAATAGAAGATTGCACTATGGTAAGCAAAGTCCTGAGATCCCTATTGCCAGTCTATGCAATAAGGGTTGCTGCTATTCAGGAGCTGAGATCAATAGACAAGACTAAGGTATCCCTAGACTCCATCATTGCAAAGTTGATAGCCTATGAGCTAAATAGTTTTGATGGCAGTGTTCAAAAGACTGAATTAGCTTTTAAAGCTTTTGTTGTACCATCCAGAAAAGAAAAAGAAGCTAGCACTAGTGGTGAACCAAGACAGAGTAGAGAAATGGATGATGAGGAGATTCTGATGGCATTTGAAGCTCTCCTTGCCAGGAAACTTCCTAAAGGAACCAGAAAATACAGAGGTAAGCTACCTTTGAAATGTTTTTCTTGCAACCGGATAGGACATATTGATGTAAACTCTCCTAATGGCGACAACAAGGACAAACCAGAAAGGTTCAAGAAATTCAAAGGAGGAAACTGAAGAAACTATTTTGTGGCAATTGATGAAGGTGTCACAGATGAGGAATCAAAGGATGAAAAAATGAAGATATTGTGTTTGTTGTTGTCAAGGAAGATGTGTCAAACTAGAAGGCTCTTGTCTCCTGGTTTGATAATTCCAATGAGTGGATCATTGACAGTGGTTGTTCTCACCATATGACTAGTGACTAGAGCAAGTTTCTATCCTTGGAAGAGTATGATGGTGGTGTGGTTTGCTTTGGCAATGATGCACCATGAATGGTCAAAGGCACAAGGTCCATCTCTCTGAATCGAAAGAGTAGTGCTGACAATGTGTATTGGGTTGATGGTCTCAGACACAACCTTCTGAGTGTTGCCTAGTTGAATGATAGTGGCCTCACTTTGGAATTCAAGAATGGAGTTTGCAAAATCAAAGGAAAGAATGGTGAATTGGTGGCCACCGGTATGCAGACCAAAGGTAACCTATTTCAGCTGAATGCAAATATAAGTACATGTCTTATGGCTAAATTTGATGATAGCTAGATATGGCATAGGAGACTCTGCCATGTAAACTTTGATAACATTGTGAAGGCTAGTAAGGTCAAGGTAGTTAGAGGGTTGTTGGTGCTAAGAAAACCAGATAATACATTGTGCAAAGAGTGTCAATTGGGAAAAATGTCTTCCTCAACCTTTAAAGGTAAATCTTTCATTGCTGACAACTTGCTTGATCTTGTGCATAATGATTTGTGTGGTCCTATGAAAACTAGAAGTGTGCAAGGTGATAGGTACTTCATTATTCTCACTGATGATTGCTCAAGAATGATGTGGGTCACATTCTTGAAAGACAAGTCTGAAGCCTTTGTAAAGTTTAAAGCTTTCAGGGCATTAGTGGAGAAGGAAAGCGGTAAAAGGATCAAGTGCCTGAGAACTGATCAAGGAGGGGAATTCACTTCCGATGAATTCAACAAGTACTATGAAGAACATGGCATCAAGAGGCAACTGTCTGCCCCCTGGAGTCCATAGTAGAATGGCCTAGCAGAGAGGAATAACCAGACTGTGGTTGAAGCAGCTAGAACCATGTTGATTCAAGGAAAGGTAGCTCACAGCTTTTGGAGAGAAGCGGTGAGCACTGTAGTCTACACAATGAACTGGGTACTCATCAAGAAAGGTAAGGATAAAACTCCTTATGAGTATTGGACCAGTAAGACACCTGTGGTTAGCTACTTTAGAGTGTTTGGTAGAAAATGTTACATCAAGAGGAGTGAACACCAGAGCAAATTTGATGCGAAATGTGATGAGGGAATATTCCTAAGATATTCCACCAAGAGAAAATCTCTCAAGTGTTTCAACAATGGGACTTAGAGAATTATGGAAAGCATCAATGTAAGAGTTGATGAAACCTCTGAGAAAATTGAGGAAACCGATAGTGAGCAAGTGGTAAATGAATCAATTGTAACCTTCTGGGAATCGGTTGTCAGTCAACCAAGTACCAGTAACAGTGTTCCTACACCAATAGATGTAGATGCTGATACTGATGGAGATGAGGATGAAGAAGAAAAGCAAGAGGAATCCATTAAGACCATTCCTTGGTATGTCAAGTTGAATCATGATCCTAAGCAAATCATAGGAGATAAGGATGTAGGGATCCTTACAAGAAGAAAGGTCAGAGAAAACTCATGTATGATCTCTGAATTTGACCCTAAATCATTCAAAGAGGCCCATAAAGATGAAGACTGGATCAAGGCAAGGGAAGAGGAACTTGACCAGATAGAGAAAAATGGTACATGGTCTCTGGTACCGAGACCAAAGCATAAAAATGTCATTGGTACCAAATGGGTTTTCAGAAATAAGCTGAATGAGGATGGCATAGTGATTAGGAACAAAGCTAGATTGGTGTGCAAAGGATATGCTCAAGAAGAAGGAGAAGACTATGGAGAAACCTTTGCTCCTATAGCTAGATTGGAAGGAGTCTGTATGCTTCTTGCATATGCAGCTTTTAAAGGTTTCAAAGTATATCAAATGGATGTAAAATCTACATTCCTAAATGGTTTACTTGAAGAGGAGGTGTATATTGAGCAACCAGGTGGGTTTTCCCTATCCGAAGATAGAGACATGGTATGTAGGCTACATAAAGCCTTATATGGTCTAAAGCAGGCACCTAGAGCATGGTATGAATGTCTGCATTCCCATCTTGTGAAGATTGGATTTGAGAGAACAAGTGAAGATAGCAATATCTACTTGAAGTCTGAAGGAGATCAGATCCTGATCTGTGAGGTATTTGTTGATGACATTATCTTTGGTGGAGATGACAAGATGAGTCATGAGTTTGTAGATGAGATGAAGAAAGAGTTTGAAATGTCACTCATAGGGGAGATTAAATTCTTCATTAGACTGCAGATCTAGTAGATGAAAGAAGGAATCTTTATCACTTAGTCCAAGTATGTCAAAGAGGTGTTAAAGACCTTTGGCATGGAAGATAGCAAACCGGTTGGTACTCTGATGGTGACCGGATGTAAACTATCCAAATAAGATGACTCAGCATTGGTTGATGAGAAGGAATACCGATCAATGATTGGTAAGTTGCATTATGTAGTGCATAGCAGACTAGATATTGCACATGCAGTTGGCATTACTGCAAGATTCCAGAAAAGCCCAAGAGAATCCCACTTGGTTGCAGTCAAGTGGATTCTTAGGTATCTGAAGGGAACTGTTGACTATGGATTGTGGTATCCATATAGCAAGGATTTCAACTTGAAAGTTTATACAAATGCTGATTCGACAGGCAATATAGATGACCGAAAAAGCACAAATGGTGGTGCATTCTTTCTCGGTGGTAGACTGATCTCAAGGATGAGTAAGAAGCAGAGTTGTATCTCTTAGTCTACAGCGGAGGCAGAGTATGTTCCATCTTTCCTGAACTACACTCAGACAATTTGGATGAAGCATGTATTAAATGGCTTCAAAGTTCCTATATCTAAACCGGTAAGTATATTTTATGACAATACCAGTGCAATTAATATCTCCAAGAATCCAATTTCACATTCTAGAACCAAGCACTTTGAGCTTAAGTATCATTTCTTGAGGGAAAAGGTTCAAAACAAAGAGTTTGTACTGGAACATGTTTCCAGTCAGGAGCAATTCACAGACATATTCACCAAGCCTCTCCCAAACGCTAAATTTATGTACTTAAGAGGTGAATTAGGGGTATTGCCCCTTCAGGAGGTAAACTAAAGGTATATGCTCCACATCAGTTAGGTATTGCATAGTCATATTTTTCTTTAGGATTGATGTGTTGAAGGATGTTACTCCTTAGGGGGAGCAGCGTAATGGAGCAGGGAAGCTTGTGCCTCCACTTTGGCATTGTTGTCAAAGGGGGAGAAGATGAGAAGAAGAGAAGATATCTACAAAAATTGGGGGAGAAGATATGAAATGGAGAGATATCTTTGTATATTTCCATCAATGCCAAAGGGGGAGTGTAAAGCGGAAAAATCGAACCCTAGTTGTTCTCCCCTCCCCAACTCCAAGGAGAGAGAAGGGAGAGTCACTAGGGTTGATGGTTTTCACTTAGGGGAGACTTTACATTCAAAAGAGGGGTTGAAACCCACAAGATCCAATCCCACGCAATGCAATATTGGATTCTAAATGAGTTTCAAGGGTTAAGACATCAAGGATACCCTCTTTTGTAAAGAATATAGATAGAATGATTGAACTAGGAATGCATGTCAAGTAAGAAAGATTCGCTTGTAAACAGAGATAGGGATATGGGATGAAGCTGCAGACCTGGAATTAGCAGTAAAATGTCAAGACGGTGCTGTTCTGCAAATTTGAGCGAAAGTTGATAGGACGATGGCGCCCGGCGTGCACACGGTCCTCCGAAAAATCTGCGAAACGAAGATGGATCTGTTCATCTCTACACAAGGATTCCAGATCTTCAATTATAGCCACATACCTGCAACCTACACACAGAAATGAGAGGATGATTGGGGGGTTAGGGATTAGAGGTTTTCCTTTAGGTCAAACCCCAGTTTTGGAATTAACCAAGAAATGAGAATGTTGTAAATGTAAATGTTTGTAATGTAAACAAGTACTGATACCTTGTTGTAAGAATGTTTGTATTCTTACATGCGAAGGTGTAATGTATGTAGTATGTTGTATTTTGTATGTGATCTCCTCTTCAATGGTTGAATCCTTGTCTTGAATGCAACACCTAGCCTTGAATGGAGACTTAGAATGCTCAATTGCTTGAAGGAATGCTTGAATGCTTGAATGTTTGAATGTTTGAATATCGCTTCCACCTTTTGCACCCATATGTCTTCCTCTCTTTTTTTGGAAGAGGAAATGTAGTTTATATACTTGTCAATTAGGGCTGATAGACTAATTTTTCCGACCTTAGGCCGACCAGGAAACATTATTTCCCGAATTGCAAACTTCAAGACTCGATGCCCAAAAGAGACCGGGCCCAAAAATAGGGCCAGGGATTGGGGGACCAAGGCACTAGGCGCCCTAGTCCTGAAGGACCAGGGCGCTGGGCGCCATGGTTCCACCTCTCAGGACAGCAGGGTGCAAGGAGACATCAGGCCAGGGTGCAGAAAAATGCAGTTTTTGGTGTTGTAAACAGGTTTCAGGGTCTCCATTCAGGTTCAATGTTGCGTCGCCATCGTGAAGACCCAAATGCAGTCAAAATTGCAAGTGTCACAATTTTAGGATGCTACATTTAGCCCCCACTTTAGCGGGAGTATAAGCGTACGCTCATACTTCTGGTAAAGTACGAGGAAACAACATTGAAAGACTTTCACCACGTCAAGGAGGCAAGATACACCAAGCCCACAGTGGACTAAGGATCTTACGAATTTGATTGACAAAGTAAAAGGGAAGATCACGAGGGAGAACCATGACTGTCAGTAGTAAGGTTCCCTCACTATGAGTCATGCAAGAAAGATATCAAAAATTTTCAAGGCAAAGCTAAATTTGTCAAGAAATTTTCAAGTATCTTGAAAAGATATGAACGGGATGTATGCCCCCCTACATTAAAGCGATCACACACGCCTCACCGGGGGTGATTGCTTTAAGGTAGTGATACATATAAGAAATGAGAAAGGAGCATGTTACCACAAGGATTTAGCCCCTAAGTGTGAGATAAGTCCAAGGATAATAGACACAAAACACAAAGCACAAGGTGACTTCACTTTCCTCGAGGTCAGTATGTTGTATGATAATTCATGTATATCATATTTATGTATGCATAATTGTTCTTCATTCCCCAATTAAGGAAGGTCACCTAGAAGAAGGGAACACATGTGTCTTTTGAGTCAACATGAGAGAGACCAAAAGAGATCTCAATATTTTGCATCGTCCTCAAGTAGACAACACTAAGGACAACAAATAGAAGAATGAGAATAACACATAGAAGAAGTAACAAAAGAGGTCAAGAGAGGAGGAGAGAGTCTGCTATGCTAATGAAACTAGTCTAGCACGTCATCTACCCCCCGATCTTGCTGATCAATATTTCGGGAAGGTAGGAAACATGCTAGAGGAGGAACATCCAACACAGCAGATGGAGCTATCACAAGATCCAAACAAGGGCTATGTTCATGTTCCGAGCCACGTTGTTCTTGTCTAGGAGCTAGGATAAGTGCTTTAGAAAATTCATTAGATAAATGGTTATCAACATCAACATATTCATATTCACTATCAGAATGAATAGAAGTAACATTTTCATCATGAATAACATTTTCATCTATATCATCATCAAGATTTATAAAAATAGGATCTTTAACTCGCACAGGATCAAGACCATCATGCATCTTATGTTTAGGAGATTTTGGCTCAATCGTCAGCTGAGGAGAAAATGGAATAATACTGACTGAAGGTGTTTTTGGGGATTGCAAAGTTTGAAAAGTAGCTGCCTGAGCTCTAAGACGACACTTTCGTCGGCGTTCACATGCAGAACGATTCCATCTAGTCTTAGTAGGAAGCTGAGGAGATTGAGGAGGAGGAATGTTCTCATCCTTAGCACTTGGGTGTTTAGGTTGTGGTCTCTTAGGTTGAACAATAGGAGAAGAGGAAGGTCTCTTCTCTCCATAAGAGGAAGGAGGAGGAAATGCTCCATATAAGGGAGGAATATTTGGTTTAGGAAGGAGACCGAGCCCATCATGACGAGGAGGTATAGGTCTACTTTTAGGAAGTTTATTAGTCATAGGCATAGTCACATTCATAGGGATGGGTTGGGAATCTTCTTGAGGAAAGACATTAGTTTTATCTTTCAAAGGAAGAACTTCCTTCTCAAGAATGATAGGAATATCAAGTTTGGGTGTTCTAGGTTCACTTAGAGATAGGATCATATTTTTTTTCCACTTTTGATAAGATTTAAAAAGATGATCACTTCGCAGAGGAAGAGGTTGGAATTGTTTAGGCCAAAAGTAATCAATAGGAACACTAGAAGTTCTTTCAGCTGGTTTAAAGAGACTATGATTGACAGTAACAACTTCACCATTATGCGGAAATTTCAAACACTTATGAATAGGAGAAGCAATAGCTTTCATGGAAGATAGCCAAGGATAGCCTAGCTTCACACGAAATTGTTTGGATGATGGAATAATAGCAAAGTCCACATCAAGGGATTTGTTATGGACCTCAATAGGTAATGTAATAGAACCAATTGCAGGAGAAGAAAATGCATCAAATAATTTCACAACCTCATTTGTTTCATCATAGATCACTTGATTTAATTGCAAAGTAAAAAGAAATTCTTTACTAAAATGCATCAAATAATTTCACAACCTCATTTGTTTCATCATAGATCACTTGATTTAATTGCAAAGTAAAAAGAAATTCTTCAGTAATGACATTAAGCATGCAAGAAGGATCAATAAGCACTCCACGGCAAGGTGTATTCTTAACTTTTGCAACTATATATAAAGGACCATCAGGTGCCCTGATAGTTTCACTGGAATCAAAGGTGATGCAAGGTTCTTTAGGGATTTTCTGCTGCTCCATAAAGTTAATCACATTCAGAGTCATAGACACAAGATTATTAGGTGAGATAGAGGAATCATTAGTATCAATCGCATTAGAGGTATGAGAAGGTAATGGATCAGTAAAAATCTTAAGATTTTGTTTAGGAGGAGCTACAGATGTGTTGCCTTTATCATTCACACCAGAAACAGAGATAGTGTTATTATCAATCAAATCTTGAATTTTACCCTTTAAAGCAAAACATTTTTCAGTATCATGCCCAGGTTGATGATGAAATTGACAAAAAGATTTGTTATCAAAATAGGGCGAATTAATCTTTGCAGGATCTATTTGCTTTATAGGAGGGAGAGTAAGCACATTTTGTTCCAATAACTTATTCATAATACTATGCAATGATTCATTCAAAGGAGTAAACTTTCTTTCTTTCTTGAAAAACTTAGAAATAGGAGGCACACCTGATGCTGCATTCACATTGTTGTTGATGATGTTTTCATTGAACTTAATAGACTCTCTGTTCGGTTTAAACTTCCCAAGTGGTTGTTGACTACTATCACCCTTATCACTCGGAGCCATAGGATTTGCTTGTTCCATTTGACTCACAGTCAGTTGATAATTGTGAAGAGTTGCGCACAACTGTTGGAAAGAAGTAAACTTAGAAAACAAAAGTTTTTCTCTAATATCCTTTTGTAAATTAGAAACAAAGATTCTTTGAATATCATTGTCAGGTACTGGAAAGGAAATTTGAGAATCAATCAAAGTAACTTTAGGACTTATATTGTTTTGAAATTGTTGAATAAAAGCATTTGCAAGTTGTTCGAAAGAAGAAATAGAATAGGAAGGCATTGAGCAATACCATTGTAGGGCTTTATCTCTTAATGTTCTAGTAAACAGTTTTGCAAGCAACCTTTGGTCATAAGCAAAATCGGTACATATTGTTTGAAAGGTCTTAACATGTGTTAGAGGATCACCCTTACCATTATAAAGCTCCAAATGCGGAATTTCAACATGTTCAGGGGGGATAGCTCGAACAATGTCAAGAGAAAGTGGGCTCGCAACATCAAATGTGGGCACACTAAACTTAGATTGGTTCATAGAGGCAATTTGTTGCTGTAAAGAAGAGACAGTTTGTGCAAGATTGTTAATGGTCGCTTCAGTCGAAGAGTTCATATTAGACGTGTTAGATTGTGATGGAGGTATTATGTTGTTGAAAGAAGGTATTGATTGAGAGTAAGGTGGTGGGACACTATGATAGTTAGTCATAGGAGATGATTGGAAAGGAGGAACACTACAAGGAGGAATGGAATGGTTAAATGAATTGCCCCCTTGTGTCATGTTCATTTGTGGAGATGTAATAGGGACACTCATTGAAGGAATGAATGAAGAAGTCGGATTGAATGAAGGAAGAGGGTTGATTGAAGAAGAGGGATTGCCCCCATGACTGGTGATCATAGGCGGAATGTCTTGTATTGAAGTAGTCATTATGTTTGATGTAAAAGTAGATATACTAGCAATAGGAGTTGTCAAAGGAATAGAATGATTAACTTGAGTAGGAGGTTGTGTATAACCCAAAGTTTCGGCACAACTCTTCATAGGCATCACATTTGAATCCACAATGTGTGCAATACCATGCAAAATATCAATTCCATTCTTATCACTTTGAACCATACGTTTTAGACCCTCAATTAATGAAAGAGCTTCGCTATCGGGGTATTCTTGAGACATCCATTGTCGAAAATCATCAAATTGGTTATCCAATTTCGAAAGTTGTTCTACAAAAACCTCATGGAGAGCTTCTTCATCATTAAGAGGATTATAGGAATTACCCATGTCCTCGTTAAAAAGGCCATTCAAATTAGGTTCCATCTCCTCAGTAATTACACCTTGGAAAGACTTAATTCTAAGGCTTTGTCTAACGGGAATAGTGTAAGTAAGGCTTATTGTTGTAAAACTCATGCACCAAAGAGAGAGAGAAGATTTTGAATTTTAGAGGTAGAAAATTTCAATAAAATCAGCCAATCTCCTAGATTTAAGCTGTTAAATGCAATCAGGACAATCTCCCGAAATTTCGAAAAAAATGTCCAAGACCGTGGCGAACGGAGTGCACACGGTCCTCGCAACTTTTTTCGAAATTTTCAGGGATGAAAGTTATGATGATTTTAAAGCTAATCTGAAAAAATTGAGTGATTTTACGATCTGTAGATAGGCCAAGTTAGAGTTGCAATCTCAAATTTGAACCCTACCAAGATTGTTGAAAAATGTAAAATTTGAATTTTGAAAAAGAGAGGGAAACTAAAATTTTGAATTTTATGATTTTAGAGGGAATACTAAAAGCAATGCAAGTTTTGAAATTTAAAAGTTGACTCAATTTCATTCAAAATTCAAATTTGAAAGTGGAAATCAAGGTTGCTGCAATTAAACACTTAGTTTCAAAAGTCACAAACTGCAAAAATTTGAATAAAGCACTGAAATTTCAAATGAATGCTAACACACTTTTCAGATTTAGTACAGCAAGGAACCCAATTTTGATATGAATTTTAATTTCAACAATTTTTGAATGATTAGAGGCCTCAATCCAAGCAATCGCTAGACCAACTTTGACTTTAATTTTGAAAGTGTTAAAATTGATAAAATCAGCCAAAATTCTGGATTTTAGCAGAAAAATACAGTAAAATCTAGCTCCCGAAATTTCAGAAAAAATGTCGGGGACGATGGCGCTCGGGGTGCACATGGTCCTCGCAACTTTTTTCCAAATTTTCAGGGATGAGAGATATTGTGATTTTATTGCGGAATCCAAAGTTACAGCCGATTTGGAAGTGTTTTGATTAGTGAAATTATCAGTCAAAGGTTGAATCAAGAAGGTTTTAAAAATTAGGGTTTTGACATTTAACCACTTAATTTTTAGAATTAAAGCACAAATATGAATTGACAATTTGCAATAGAAGGGTAGATCTAAAACAAGCATTAACAATTAAACATTTCACAAGTTTAATTACTAAAAAGAAAATTTTAGGGTTTTTATGCAATTAGCCTCTAAAATTTGCAAAAGATCAAACATGGAAATGTAATTAAGGAAACAAAATTTTTAGATCTAACCATGAATAATCAGAATGAGGATGTTCACGTCGGGTTCACCAAAATGTAAAGTGGAAAAATCGAACCCTAGTTGTTCTCCCCTCCCCAACTCCAAGGAGAGAGAAGGGAGAGTCACTAGGGTTGATGGTTTTCACTTAGGGGAGACTTTACATTCAAAAGAGGGGTTGAAACCCACAAGATCCAATCCCACGCAATGCAAGATTGGATTCTAAATGAGTTTCAAGGGTTAAGACATCAAGGATACCCTCTTTTGTAAAGAATATAGATAGAATGATTGAACTAGGAATGCATGTAAAGTAAGAAAGATTCGATTGTAAACAGAGATAGGGATATGGGATGAAGCCACGGACCTGGAATTAGCAGTAAAATGTCGAGACGGTGTTGTTCTGCAAATTTGAGCAAAAGTTGACGGGACGATGGCGCCCGGCGTGCACACGGTCCTTCGACAAATCCGCGAAATGAAGATGGATCTGTTCGTCTTTGCACAAGGATTCCAGATCTTCAATTACAGCCGCGTACCTCCAACCTACACACAGAAAAGAGAGGACGATTGGGGGGTTAGGGATTAGGGGTTTGCCTTTAGGTCAAACCCCGGTTTTGGAATTAACCAAGAAATGAGAATGTTGTAAATGTAAATGTTTCTAATGTAAACAAGTACTGATACCTTGTTGTAAGAATGTTTGTATTCTTACATGCGAAGGTGTAATGTATGTAGTATGTTGTATGTTGTATGTGATCTCCTCTTCAATGGTTGAATCCTTGTCTTGAATGCAACACCTAGCCTTGAATGGAGACTTAGAATGCTCAATTTCTTGAAGGAATGCTTGAATGCTTGAATGTTTGAATGTTTGAATATCGCTTCTACCTTTTGCACCCATATGTCTTCCTCTCTTTTTTTGGAAGAGGAAATGTAGTTTATATACTTGTCAATTAGGGCTGATAGACTGATTTTTCCGACCTTAGGCCGACCAGGAAACATTATTTCCCAAATTGCAAACTTCAAGACCCGATGCCCAAAAGAGACCAGGCCCAAAAATAGGGCTAGGGACCAGGGCACTGGGCGCCATGGTCCCACCTCCCAGGACAGCAGGGTGCAAGGAGGGATCAGGCCAGGGTGCAGAAAAATGCAATTTTTGGTGTTGTAAACAGGTTTCGGGGTCTCCATTCAGGTTCAATGTTGCGTCGCCATCGTGAAGACCCAAATGCAGTCGAAATTGCAAGTGTCGCAATTTTAGGATGCTACAGGGAGATTGTTGGCATTATGTGAACTGATATGAGGACATAATGACATTGTATGTTGTCATTGATGTCAATATGTTGAAGAGGTGAGAACCAACATATGTGAGAACCGGTATAACACTGTGAACCGACATTTGTGCCAAAGTGAAGCAATGTGTTTTTCCAAGGTGAACCGGCATATGGCTATGGGAACCAGCACATGGAAGCACTGTATGACTACCTGTTGGTAGTCTCAACTTCAAGGTTTTTGGTTGAAGTGCTTCAAGCCTATGTGGCTCAACCGGTGACTTTGTGTGATGAGTTAGCATGGTAATGAAGAACAGATCGTGTTGCCACATAAGCCTTGTGTGCGTGAAGGATCTTGTATGAAGGAGATTGTTCCTATCTACCTCAAGAATGTGCGAAGTCTATAAATGGTGATAACATATGATGGGTTATCAACCGCTATGAAATTGATGGAAAATGGAGGATGGAGATTGGATCAAGACTATTGCATTTAATGCAGTGTGCTAAACGGTCAGGATTGAACCGTTTGAATTCCTTAACATAACAGGTTTTAGGGTTTAGGGTTTATGCTACCGACCTATCTATTTTCCTATAAGGTCTATGTTGTGATTCTTTCTAAGGTTGTTGGCAAAAGTTGTGTGTGTGTATCCAAGAGAAGGGATACGTGATTCTTGCTAGACCAAAAGGAGAGAAGTGATACATGCAGAGTGTAAGTGCAGAAGGTGAAGAGGAGCTTAAGTAAATCTGCATTTGCATTGAGTGTCGTTACCAGATCATTGTAATACCTGTTGATCTCTAACCACCTCAATAGTTGGAAAATCCCTTAACAGGGTAGCTTTAACCGGCTTGCTGTAAATCCTTTAACAGGGTGACTCAGAACAATTGAGTTCTTGAAATCCTCTAACAAGGTAACCTTTAATATGGTTTAACCCTTAATCGAGTGTTCCTGCCATCCCTTAACCGGGTGATCCCTAATAGGATCGGTTCCTAACAAAACCTATTGTATCAGTCTTTAACCGGACAAGGCTCCTAACAGAGCGGACTTCTAAAGAGTTCAAAAACAAGCTTGTGGGTATTCGTCCCCACCGTGGTTTTTCCCTGTTGGGTTTCCATGTGAAAAATATGCATGTCATGTGTGATGTCTTCTTCATGTGATGCTTTGTTGTTTTCTGTCAAGCAGTGAATCTTGTTGATCTAGTTGCTCATATGTATATCTTTGATGGTAGATTACTTGTTCATGTATTAGGGTGAAATGGAAATGAAGTGTTAGAGTATATGAGAAGATAGGTATTAACCGGTTTATGCTTATCTCAGTAATTCTGGGTTGTTGTCGGTTGTACTCTGGTTTAGGACCTATGTTACTGTTTGTCTGTCAATGCACAGTGTCTATTGACAAACCAGTCTAAGAGTGTGTTTTTGTCTGTACTGATTCACCTCCCCCCTCTTAGTATCAGTCTGGTACTATTCTTTCATCATTGAGTTATCAAAAGAAACCGACAGAACACCTAAGAAGGTAAAGGTAGTGCCAAAGACAACTACACCTATAAATATTGCCACCTACAAACTTGACACAACATTTGAGAGAACAATGAAGTCATTGGGAATAAACTGGTTTGACAATGTCAAAGAACATTATGATTCTTTTACTGAAGATGAGCAGAAACAAGTACTCCAACGGGTAATAACCTATTTGGGTCATTACAGTAGATTTCCGCATGATTTGGAGAAAGATATTTCAGTCTCTTTGTATAATACTTTGTTAGATAAATGGGAAGAAGTCATTCAATTAGAAAAGAAGATTATTGATGAAGTATTTGTACAGTATTTTCCCAATCTATCATCAAAAGGAATAAGTGCTCTAACTGAGGAATACAAAGCATATTTTGATTTTAAAGTAAGAAGACTGAAGCTTCTTAATGCAAAAAGGTCAGTTGCTGAGTCTGAGACACATCATCTAGCCTGTATAATCAAAAAGAGGGAAGATGTCATCCACTCAAGCAGTAAGGATGATACTACAGAAGATGTACCTTGACTAGAAATGGATGAAGAGGAAATTGTTCAAGCTGATATAGTCTATCCAACCAAGAAGAAGGATGATTCCATTATTCTTGTTGATGAAGATATTCATGACACGATAGACCTATCTGGAGACATCATTGCACTAGATATGGATCCTCCTACAATCATAGAAGTATAGGTTACATCAGGTGATCAACCAGGTAATCAACTAAAAGTGGTCAGTGAACCGGAAACTGAACAACTGGACAAAACCCCAATCTCCACCGGTCATTGAGATTACTCAAAAGGAGTCTACTAAGGAAGATATTACTCAACAAACAGAAGATACAACAAAGAGAAATACAGAAAGAGCCATCATTAAGAGTATACCCCCTGAACCAGCAAAGCAAGAACTACTTGATGATGATGATGATGAAGAATCTTTAAGTATTTCAGGACCTATTGACATGAATACCTTGAGTGCATCAGAAATGATGAAGATTGCTAATGTTATGCAATCTCGTGCACACAAGAAGAGATTGAAAGAGCAAAGAATTGAGGCAGAGACAATCTAGAATGCAGTAGAAATTTTGTCTGGTTTGCTACCGAAAACCTTTGTTGCACGTCTTCCTACTCCTATCAGCAAACTTGGTCAGTTAGTTGCAGATGCATCTGATCAAATCAAATCATTTGAAGATGCTGCTCAAATACCTACTAAGAAGAGCCACAAGAAGGCATATCTCTAACTGGTACTTTGTGTCAATCGGTATGTACCTAAGAGATAACTTGTGGTTACACTAAGTTGGCATCAAAATGAAGATAAAGTTGAAGATCAAGATCAAGTGGAAGATTCTAGGATAACGGTTCACTAGTTTTATTCCAACCTATATTGACTGCTCTAATCGGTATCTGATTTTGTGATGAGTTACCAGCACTGTTTTCTTAGCGGCCGTTTTTGTGATGAGTTATGTTTAAATGTCTAGATACACTGCACCTAGGAAATTGTGTTCCTATGGCCGACATAAGGTTTGTATGTCTATTTAAAGACATCTTAGTGAATCTTCACATATGATAAAGAGAGAACATATATAGAAGAGGTGATCTATGTGAATACTTTTGCTGAAGAGCGATAAGTGTTTAAGATGGAGAGCAGTGTTGAATGTACTTAGAATGATCTGATCAAGCAAGTTTTGTGCTACTTAGAATAGATCAAATATTTCTTGTTGTTTTCTAATCATTACAATAGAATAAAATCCCCTAACTAGGTAAGCTCTAACAAGCTTCATTGTACAAATCCTCTAACAAGGTGATCCATTAGTCTAGGTTCTAAAATCCTCCAGAAAGGTTGCTCTTAACAGGGTACAAGCTTCTAATCAAGCTTGGGATCTCTAACAAGATTCGCTCCTAGCAGAGCTCTTTGTAAGACCTTAACTGGTCAGTTTTCTATTACTGTAGATAGTTAACTTTGGTATATGCACGAAGTTGTGGTACCAAAAAGGTGCCACACTTAAAAAAAAAATTAAAAAAGTGCATAAGGCACACGCACTATAGGGCGTGCACCCTATAGTGTGGACGCCTTATAAGGCATGTGCCTTATAAGGCGTATGTGCATTATAAACAGCAAAAAAACCTTGCTCCAAATTTCTACATTCCAAACCCGCGTTTCGACATTTTTGGGTGCTATTTTCTTGCGCTCGCCCTTTGTAAAAGCTTGAAATTGGGCACTAAGTTGTCCATCTCTCATCAAAATGTCGCCACACCATCGAAGAGCTCGAAGAGGTATGTATTTTTATTTTCTTATTGTCATTTTTTTTAATTAATTTGAAGATTAAACTAGGTTTATTGATTTAAATTTATTTTCATTATCAAAAAATGAGATTAGACAAGAAAATATTGAAAACACTCAATCAGCTCCTCATGAAGACCATATTGAAGAAGAAGCACATCAAGAACCTCCTACAATCCCTAGACACCCCATAGGTACACAAGAAAACCTATTAGGTTAAATAGAAAATAGCCAAAAAGAGCTTGAAGGTTTAATCACAAGGCTAAAAGATCCCACTGGAACAAACTCCCATAGGACAAACCTTCCCAGTTCTTTGCAATCTATTGTATCTCACATACAATTTGTGAGTGGGCAAATAAATGTTTGGTCCTGTAAGAAGGAAGAACAAAAGAAATTTTATGCTGACAAATTATCATATGCAGTAGTGAAGAAAAAGAAAATTAATAAATTTGACTTGTGTGCTCTTTTTACGGACCCCCGAACGAATCAACCTTTACACCTTGGATGTAGGAGATTCCCTATTCATTGGTGTCGTCATGAAGGGATTAAGAACAATTTTTGGGATAGGTGGTGGATGGTATTTGATCAGCCCCCATGCAATAATCATGAGGTACCCCAATACTTTTTGACAAAACTGTACTGTGAGTTTGTCCTTAATGCGATCCCAAACTATTTTGATTTTTTAGATTTCCAAGGTAAAGGTGGGGGTTCCTCGCATGATAGAGAGGGTGCACAATGTGATCCAAATCTCCCACAAAGACCCTTGGCCAGACCTATGGTGGAGCATGCTATTATTCCTTCCATTGTGAAGGAGAGTATTGAGGTCAAAACTCTAGACTCGATTAGCTCACTCACTCAGACCCTTATACAGTATGCTAGTCCTCTAGTAGAGGGTGATGCGAGTGATGATGTTGATTCTTCTAGGCATCGAGTTCTAGCTCATTTTTGTTGATCTTGTGGTTCTCTTTGCACTTATGATCCTAATAGTTCTGAGAATGCACGTGCACAAGCGGAGTTTGCTACAGAGAACATTATCATGACAAAATCCTTGCTGAACGAAACATTTGGCATTGATACCCAAGTGAATTTCATTACAAGTTCATTTCATTCTTTTTATTAAATCTTATATGTAAATTTGAGAATATATCTAAATTAGTAAATTATTATGATAAAAAATCAGGGTCAAAGTGTTCACAATACTAGCAACATTCCTGCAGCACCCTTTTTCACTACTTCGTCGACTCCACGGGTATGCAACGAGTGAAAAAATATAATTATTATATGTAGATAGTTGAACCTTATGTGAATAATTTTCTAATTACTCATTTTGGATGTCAAATAGTTTGATGCTAGAGCTTCAACATCAACACCTCGTAGTGTATTTCATCGACAATATTTCACCCAGGTAAACAATTTATCTTTAATGTTGTTATTAAATAATATAGATAGTTTTGGCGATTAATAAATATACTTTGTTTAATTTTCAAATGTTGAATTCAAAGACTCCTCCTTCTATCCGCGCATCAATGGAGCGCGTTGTTGCTGCGGCAGTAGCAAGTTCAACTTCTTTAACAGAAGTATGAGACATATTTGTAAATTTAGTAAATTTAGCATTACATTTGTTATCTTAATATTATGTTATTGAATATTCTTACGAAACTTGTATTTAGTTTAATTTATATTGTGATGTTTACAGGAGGGGCTTGTCACTCTAGATCATGAACGTGCACCTATTGTGGATGAACATCATGATTATTTGTATGCGGTAAGTGACTATTCTATTATATGTCATTAGGTAAACTCACAATACTGGTTCCCACTTTTTGACCAACTTTGACACTTATATGAATATTTTGAAAAAAACTTTCACTTTCTGACACCTATAACTTTTAAACCGTTAAGATTTTGAAGATGATATAAACTAGTGATTTTTAACATCTTGTTTGTAGATTCTAAATATATTTTTTGCAAATTTGTTTGAATAAAATTTTATTGATTTTTCCATCTCCCTCAAAAAGTAGTTGTTTACAGTAAACAACATTTTTTAAGAGTGACGTGTATCTTGAAATGCATAATTTTTTTTCTATAAATGATAAAAACTTAATTCTTTTGAATTTTGGTTTGCAACATCAATACCCAGGGCATGCACTTGGTTTGATAGTGATATGTTGAATATTTTTTATTTTATTAAGTTTTAAAGTTTGACTAATTATAATTTGGATATAGGTGTATGTTTGAACACATAATTGTTCTATAAAAATCAAAATTCAATTTTCTTTTTATTGTTAGAAAGAAAACACCAATACCTAGTGCATAGATATTTTTTAGAATTTTTTAGAATTAGTTTGCTATTTTTCCCAATTCATTGAATAAAGAAGTTCATGTTTGGTGAAAAACCTACATTCATAATAAATAAAATAAAAATATATTAATGAAATTAAATATACTAAAATTTATACTATTTGGAAAGCTTATAATAAGGACTAAATACCTTTTTTTTTAAACTTTTAAATGAATAAATTTGACCCCCCAAAAGCTAATGTAAATTTGGTTTTTTATCAGCGTTTGATAGATGCAAAGGAGACTCCATTGCAAGTATGATTTAGAAGTAGAGAGGTTCTATCCAAGAAATTTTGATCTAAGAGCCTTTGGTTTAACTCTCTTCAATTAATTACTTCAAATGGGACCTCTTAAAGCTTAAATCATTATATTTTTAAAAAAATGTATGATTTTAGCAAAAATCAGGATGTACCAAATAGTGGGAACCAGCTTTGTGAGTTCACCCCATTCTAAAATTCAATTTTTGTATATGCTAACATCATTATTTTCATTGTATCAGGTGGATTTACAAAAAAGTCTGGAGAGGAGGTCGAGTGGACGTACTCGAAAGACACTTGCATCATATACATCTCCATCCCCTCGAGTGGAAATGAATAGAATACAGTCCTATGTTGTATGCCTATATGGCAATTTTGAACATATGTTTTGTATTACGAATATGTGACATTCTATGTCCATATGGCTTTTGGCAAGCCCCTATTTGACTTTATTGGATATCATGTTGTATGCCATTATAGCAATTTTGAACATATGTTTTGTTTTATGAATATGTGAAATTCTAAGTCCATATGGCTTTTGGCAAGCCTATTTGTTTGTATTGGATATATTTGATAGTTTTAACGGTATACAATGTTGCATGGATTTGTAGCTTTTTGGTTAATGCAAATCATTTATCATGGTTATCCATAATTGCAGTACAAATGATTAGATGAATAATTGCACAAAGTTTATTATTACTTAAGCTTTGAACCTAAATATGTGTTTTTAATCCAAGACACAAGCCACCCTGATGCATATGAGCTGATGGTTCAGTGCCGCAACATGACCCCATAGGATCAGACGGATTGTTCTTATGATTAACGGGCATGGAGAAATGTGATGCCAAATATTGACAACTTTGAGCAATTTGAGCACTTGGGTGATTTGGCTGCTAGGGTGTGGCCCGCAATGATCGGGAAAGTTGAAGAGCAAAAAGAAGGCATTCCTAGTGTAAACCTAGCCACCTCGACATGTACAAGTTGATGGTTCGATGCTGTGACGCGCGGATTGAAAGATGGGGCATTGTGCAACTTTTCATTGAACTCATCTATCGCTTTTTGTCGCGACTAAGAAAGAGTCACCACGAGCAACTAGATCCGAGTCTACCCAAACTGAGAGAGGCTTTTTTAGAGTGCCATAACATGACCCCGTAGGATTAGACAGACCATTCTTATGATTAACAGGCATGGAGAAACGTGATGCCGAATATTGACAACTTTGAGCATTTTGAGCACTTGGGCGATTTGGCTACTAGGGTGTGGCCCGCAATGATCAGATGAGTTGGAGAGAAAAAAGAAGGCATTCCTAGCATAAACCCAGCCACCCCAATGTGTACGAGTTGACGGTTTGGTGCCGCGACGAGTGGATTGAAAGATGGGGCATTGTGCAACTTTTCATTGAACTCATCTAAAGCTTTTTGTCGTGACCGAGAAAGAGTCACCACAAGCAACTGGATCCGAGTCTACCCAAACCAAGAGAGGCTTTTTTACAGTGCCATAACATGACCCCGTAGGATTAGACAGATCATTCTTATGATTAACAGGCACAGAGAAATGCGATGCCGAATATTGACAACTTTGAGCATTTTGAGCACTTGGGCGATTTGGCTACTAGGGTGTGGCCCACAACGATTGGGCGAGTTGGAGAGAAAAAAGAAGGCATTCCTAGTGTAAACCTGGCCACCTTGACGCATATGAGCTGATGGTCAGTGCTGTGACAAGCGGATTGAAAGATGGGGCATTGTGCAACTTTTCATTGAACTCATATGTCGCTTTTTGTCGCGACCGAGAAAAAGTCACCACGAGCAACTGGATCCGAGTCTACCCAAACCGAGAGAGGATTTTTTATAGTGCCATAACAAGACCCCGTAGGATCAAACAAATAATTCTTATGATTAACGGGCACGGAGAAACGTGATGCCGAATATTGACAACTTTGAGCAATTTGAGCACTTGCACGATTTGGCTGCTAGGGTGTGGCCCGCAATGATCGGATGAGTTGGAGAGCACAAAGAAGGCATTCCTAGCATAAACCCAGCCACCCTGATGCGTACAAGCTGATAGTTCATTGTTGCGATGAGCGGATTGAAAGATGGGGCATTGTGCAACTTTTCATTGAACTCATCTACCGCTTTTTGTCGTGACTGAGAAAGAGTCGCCACGAGCAACTGGATCTGAGTCTACCCAAACTGAGAGAGTATTTTTTAGAGTGCCATAACACAACCCCATAGGATTAGACGGATCATTCTTATGATTAACGGGCATGGAGAAATGTGATGTCGAATATTGACAACTTTGAGCATTTTGAGCACTTGGGCGATTTGGCTGCTAGGGTGTGGCCTGCAACGATCGGGTGAGTTGGAGAGCAAAAATAAGGCATTCCTAGCATAAAACCAGCCACCCCGATGTGTACAAGCTGACAGTTCGGTGCCACAATGAGCGGATTGAAAGATGGGGCATTGTGCAACTTTTCATTGAACTCATTTGACGCTTTTTGTCGCGACCGAGAAAGAGTCACCACGAGCAACTGGATCCAAGTCTACCCAAATCGAGAGAGGCTTTTTTACAGTGCCATAACAAGATCCCATAGGATCAGATGAATCATTCTTATGACTAATGGGCACGGAGAAACGCGATGCCGAATATTGACAACTTTGAGCAATTTTAGCACTTGGGCGATTTGGCTGCTAGGGTGTGGCCCGCAACGATCAGGTGAGTTGGAGAGAAAAAAGAAGGAATTCCTAGCATAAACCTAGCCACCCTGACATGTACAAGCTGACGGTTTGGTGCCGCGACGAGCGGCTTGAAAGATGGGGAATTGTGCAACTTTTCATTGAACTCATCTGTTGCTTTTTGTCACGACCGAGAAAGAATCGCCACGAGCAACTGGATCCGAGTCTACCCAAACCGAGAGAGGATTTTTTAGAGTGCCATAACATGACCCCATAGGATCAAACAAATTGTTTTTATGATTAACGGGCATGGAGAAACGCGATGCCAAATATTGACAACTTTGAGCATTTTGAGCACTTGGGCGATTTGGTTGCTAAGGTGTGGCCCACAACGATCGGGTGAGTTGGAGAAAAAAAAGAAGGCATTCCTAGTGTAAACCCGGCCACCCCAACATGTATGAGCTGACGGTTTGGTGCTGCGATGAGCGGATTGAAAGATGGGGCATTGTGCAACTTTTCATTGAACTCATTTGACACTTTTTGTCGCGACCAAGAAAGAGTCACCACGAGCAACTGGATCCGAGTCTACCCAAACTGAGAGAGGATTTTTTAGAGTGCCATAACAAGACCTCATAGGATTAGATGGATCATTCTTATGATTAACGGGCATGGAGAAACGTGATGCCGAATATTGATAACTTTATGGAATTTGAGCACTTGGGCGATTTGGCTGCTAGGGTGTGGCCCGCAACGATCGGGCGAGTTGGAGAGAAAAAAGAAGGCATTCCTAGTGTAAACCCAGCCACCCCGATGCGTACAAGCTGACGGTTTGATGCCGCAATGAGCGGATTGAAAGATGGGGCATTGTGCAACTTTTCATTGAACTCATCTGTCGCTTTTTGTCGCAACCGAGAAAGAGTCACCACGAGCAACTGGATCTAAGTCTACCAAAATTGAGAGAGGCATTTTTAGAGTGCCATAACAAGACCTCGTACAATTAGACAGATCATTCTTATGATTAACGGGCATGGAGAAACGCGATGCCAAATATTGACAACTTTGAGCAATTTGAGCACTTGGACGATTTGGCTGCTAGGGTGTGGCCCGCAACGATTGGGCGAGTTGGAGAGAAAAAAGAAGGCATTCCTAGCATAAACCCAGCCACCCTAATGCGTACGAGCTGACGGTTTGGTGTCACAATGAGCGGATTGAAAGATGGGGCATTGTGCAACGTTTCATTGAACTCATCTGTCGCTTTTTGTCGCGACCAAGAAAGAGTCACCACGAGCAATTGGATCCGAGTCTACCTAATCCGAGAGAGACCTTTTTAGAGTGCCATAAAATGACCCTGTAGGATCAAACAGATCATTCTTATGATTAACAGGTAGGGAGAAACGCAATGCTAAATATTGACAACTTTGAGCAATTTGAACACTTGGGCGATTTGGCTACTAGGGTGTGGCCCGCAAGGATCAAGTGAGTTGGAGAGCAAAAAGAAGGCATTCCTAGTGTAAACCCAGCCACCCCAATGCATACGAGCTGACTATTTGGTGCCGTGATGAGTGGATTGAAAGATGGGGCATTGTGCAACTTTTCATTAAACTCATCTGACACTTTTTGTCGCAACTGAGAAAGAGTCACCATGAGCAACTGGATCCAAGTCTACCCAAATTGAGAGAGGATTTTTTAGAGTGCCATAACATGACCCTAAAAAATTAGGTGGATTGTTCTTATGATTAATGGGCATGGAGAAACGTGATGCCGAATATTGACAACTTTGAGCAATTTGAGCACTTAGGCGATTTGGCTACTGGGGTGTGGCCCGCAATGATCGGGCGAGTTGGAGAGAAAAAAGAGGGCATTCCTAGCATAAACCCGGCCACCCTGATGTGTACGAGCTGACGGTTTGGTGCCACAACAAGCGGATTGAAAGATGGGGCATTATGCAACTTTTCATTGAACTCATCTATCGCTTTTTGTCGCGACTGAGAAAGAGTCGCCACGAGCAATTGGATCCGAGTCTACCCATACCGAGAGAGGATTTTTTAGAGTGCCATAACATGACCCTGCAGGATCAGATGAATCATTCTTACATGTCACTAACATCGAGAAAAACCATGCCGAATTTGGACAATTTTTCACACTTTGAGTGATTGACAACAAATGAGCATTATTTACATCTTTTACCATATTAACAGGGTATACTTCACAAAATGATCCCATGTGATCTCTAATGGTCTAAAATGACATTATTTACATAAAATCACACAAAACAAGACAAAACATAATTTTTTATATTACAATGCCTCGAGTAGTCAAAAATACAAGTCATGTACATATATCCAAATAAGATTGATTTTACAATTTTTTACATTTACATTTAATCCAATGAACCATTTGGATCTTCTCTACTCTTTATCGTGTCTAATAAGGCCTCATGGTCAGACTCACGAACCTTCCATAGGTTCTTGTTTAGTGGTCTACCCCCATATCTGATCAAATGAACATTTGAAGCTACAACAAGGTTATAATAATGAAGAATCTTCCTATGTGTCTCGAAGTCCTTGAACAATCACAAGTTAGACTTCTTCATTGGGTACCTTCTAAGCCATGTACCAGTAACAACTACTGATCTTGTGGGGTACTCAATACTTTCTCCATCTACCACAGGGCGATCCAATTTCTTTTTTGCGTCCACACAACGACACAAGTAATAATATGTTCCTTCTTCATTGTCTTCAGCTGCAATTACTGCATAAACATGCCCTGCAATGATAAAGTGAGAAGAATTTAGCAAACAACTAAGGTAAAATATTAAAGTACAAAAATTGCATGTGGATAATTTACCTGGTTGGACTAAATTTGACACATGGTCAAAGTCAATTGATGCTTCCATCTATGTGAGTTGTAGTGCACTCGGAGGTCGATATGTCTCAAGTGGGATTAGAGGTCTCATACACCATTTGTCCACCCACTCCTTTGACTCACGGTCATTATAGGCACCATCTCTACATGAAGAACAATAACATGCCATCTGTCGCATATGGATAGTCCATGAACTTACATTAGATCTTTTGAAAGACTGTAGCTCACTCAATCCTGTCAATGTACAACAATCTTCTAATTTTGCAATGTTAGTATCATCTACCAACCAAAAAAATCTGCGAACTAAAGACTTACCTTGATTACCTGGACCAATTGTACCATTGCACCATTGAACAATTGATTTTGCATCTTTCAAGTTTTCATTCCCTTTGTACTTTAACTCTTCTCATGCTAAAGCTCTTTTAATGCATTCTCTTGCACCATCATGCTCCCCTTTTCCATGCCCAGCCTTAGAGAAATTCCACATATGTTGAATAGTAATCAGCTTATGCATCCTACTCAACCAATAAAACATCTGAGAGTTCTTAAATTGTGATGCACAATTATTTGACCATATGATATGTTGATGGAATGATATGCCTCGGCTAGCCAAATCATCGTAGAATATCTGAAAACAACCTTGCACAAACTCTGTAGAGTGTGATCGATCATCACTGATGTAAAAATGACACTCCCTCAATATCTTCCTATCCTCTTCCATACTATCATGTGCATGAATGAATGCTATATGCACAAATATGGTAACTTGTGTGGAGTTGTAATATTGTGATTGCACCTTGTTCTGTGGTTGTAGTGTGCAGTTCTCTGCAAATTCAACAATTGAAACGATTGTATGAAGTGGACATGTGTCATTGCATAGCTTAAATTGTGAGTCCAACCAACGAGCTCGATGGTTATGCCTTGCATACTCATACACTATATTCTCATGAAAGATGCCCATAAATTGATACACTGGAATCTTCTCACTAACCAATTCACACCTTTTTGCTTCTTTTCCATCTTTTAGCATGTAGGCCACTGTCTTATATTTTCCAAATTCTACTAATTCATTACCAATTTCTTGTCCAATATCCATATGTTGACAAATTTGTAAATGTCACAATCCACCACAATCAACACATGTGCCATCCAAGCAACACTTATTGTAATATACTTGACCATCTACTCTTTCACATAAGATGCTAGATATGAATTCCCTTGAAGATGTTGGTGGACCATTTATGTTGCATTCCTACAAAACATTGTTAGCATGCAAATCTATACATATGCGTTGATAAACATCATAATGGTTAGAAAATTCAATATGTACTCTACAACAACAAGTTGTGCGTGTGTGATTTATTTTGACATAAAAAGGCTTTACCATTTCAAATAACCTTTGACTAATTTTTATTTAAGGATACATACGTTGAAACTTGGCAAAAAATTGTGTTTGAGTCATATCCAAAAAATGTTTTGGATGTGGATCACGGATTTTACTACCAATCTTCCTTCTTACAACATCTCTTTGATTTGGAGAGACCCTTGTGTTATTCTTCCAAAAATCTTCAATTAGGGATCTCAAGGCTTCAACAATTGCTTTATCTTTCCATGGTAATCTACTAGAAAATACCCATAACTCATTGTTATATGGATCCTCCGCTCTTTGTCGCCTTCCCAAAGCTCTCATTAGAGTTTGTCTACTTATCATAAATTGTTTACTTGTCTTTCTAAGGAGGCGAGATTTCTTAGTTTGAGTGCTTACAATTGTTGATGTAATGACACGTCGTGTGGCATTACTATCTTTTGTGTGTCAGTTAGAACCAATAGTATCATATGCATTCATCAGATTCTTCACAATAGATTTTTCGCTTGATTCAATCGATGTTCTTAGCCCAAGAATCTTCGTTATAGGCCTAAATTTCATATTTCTCATCATTTCAACAAATATTTGACATCTTCCTATCTCATTTAAAGGCTCAAAAAATATTTTCCATATTCGGTTAGCATGTCTTTGACAAGTACGCTTTGGAAACTTGTCAACCATTGGTTTCAAAACATTAGCATCAATATCAATCAAATACTTAGGCTTTCTATGCAAAACTCTAGGAGATGTTCTCAAACTTTGAGTTATCTCAAGATTAGGAATGTCAACAACATTAGGGATAGGTGGCATACCTTCAAGCGGAGATGAAAATGATGACATACCTTGAAATTGAGGTGTACAAGATGGTGTAGCTCCAATACTTGATGTCATTCGTGAAGTACTTGCAATGTCAAATGTCATAGAGGGAGTGCATTCAATATGAGATGTTGTAGACACCAACGGTGTGCCAATAAGAGATGGTGTGCCTTGAACTTGAGATGTAAGAGATGGGGTGCCTTCAACTTGAATTGTTGTAGACATGCTCTCAGCCTTGGGATTCAATTGTCTCATTGCACGAAGGTTTTGCATCCATTACGTTTGTGTGGCCAATTTTGTCTCTCTCTTAGATTGGATGGATATTTCATATTCCTCTTCAATTGGCACCTCTTCAATTGACACCTCTTCTTCTATGGTATTCAATTTCCTTTGTTCACGAGTTGCTTCATTCCTTCTATTTTTTTTGCACTCTTAGCTTCACGCTCTTCCAGTGTTACATTTTTTGGTCGTTTCCTCGGCATGATGATGATGTTGCATATGTTAAAATGGATATATGAAATTGAAATTATTTCATGTATTCCTTTTCTAAATTATTTCATAAGATCTTAAAAAGGATGTATGAAACTGCAAGTTTTGTTTTAAGCCACTAAACAATTAATTTTCTTATGCAACTTCCTTCAAATGCATTGTTAAATCTAATGTAAATCTAATAGGATTATAATCAATTTTGACTCACACTTTTATTCTAACATTTAAACAAAATAACACTTAATAAGTATTTGAATTCTAAAAACAAGAAAATATTACCTCAATTATTCAAATTTGATAAAAAAAACTATGTTCTTCCTCTTTGACGTTGCCAAATGAAAAAAAATACAGTGGAGAGCTAATGGAATGTATAAAATAACCTTGCATAAAATGTCAACACCATGCAAAAAGCATTTTTTTGTCTGATCATGCACAAAAAGAAGACAAAAAGAGAGAATGTGGGCTTGGATCATGGGTCAAGGGTCCCATATAACTATTTTTAAGTGCAGCTCATTTGGCTAGCACCAAATATGGTGCTAGCGCCAAATATGGTGCTAGCGCCAAATATGGTGCTAGCCAAATGACTTCCATTGAAATTTTTTACCTTAAACTAAACACTAACTATATACCATATAACCTTTTTTTTGTGCAACTCATTTGGCTAGCACCAAATGACTTCCATTGAAATTTTTTAACCTTTGATAAATTTCTACTCTATACCCTATAGTTTGATAGCCACAACCATAAAAATTAAACCATATGACTCTTTAGGACATAATATGGTGTCTTAGGACACCATATGACCCCTTAGGACATAATATGGTGTTGTTATGGGTTGTATGGACACCTAAGGGGTCATATGATGTCCTATGGGGCCAAAGGACACCATATGACCGTTTAGGTGTCGTTATAAGTCGTATGGTGTTCTAAGGGGTCATATGGTGTCCTATAACCCCTTAGGACACCATATGACCCCCTAGGACACAATAGGGTGTCGTTATGGGTCGTATGGTGTCCTAAGGGATCATATGGTGTCTTATGACCCCTTAGGACACAATACGGTGTCGTTATGGGTCATATGGTGTCCTAAGGGGTCATATGGTGTCCTATGACCCCTTAGGACACCATATGACCCCTTACGACACAATAGGGTGTCGTTATGGGTCATATGGACACCTAAGGGGTCATATGGTGTCCTATTGTGTCCTATGGGGCCATAGGACACCATATGACCCCTTAGGTGTCGTTATGGGTCGTATGGTGTTGTAAGGGGTCATATGGTGTCCTATGACCCCTTAGGACACCATATGACCCCCTAGGACACAATAGGGTGTCGTTATGGGTCGTATGGTGTCGTAAGGAGTCATATGGTGTCATATGACCCCTTAGGACACCATATGACCCCCTAGGACACAATAGGGTATCGTTATGGGTCGTATGGTGTCCTAAGGGGTCATATGGTGTCTTATGACCCCTTAGGACACCATATGATCCCCTAGGACACAATAGGGTGTCGTTATGGGTCGTATGGTGTCGTAAGGGGTCATATGGTTTCCTATGACCCTTTAGGACACCATATGACCCTTTAGGACACAATATGGTGTCGTTATGGGTCGTATGGTGTCCTAAGGGGTCATATGGTGTCCTAAGGGGTCATAGGACACCATATAACCCCTTAGGACACAATATGACCCCTAATGACACCTAAGGGGTCATATGGTGTCCTATGACCCATTAAGAAACCATATGGTGTCGTTGTGTCCTATGGTGTCCTAAGGGGTCATATGGTGTGCTATGACCACTTAGGATAAAATATGGTGTCGTTATGGGTCCTATGGTAACCTAAGAGGTCATATAGTGTCATATGACCCCTTAGGACACCATATGACCCCTTAGGTGTCGTTAGGGGTCATTTGTGTCCTAAGGGGTCATATGGTGTCCTATGATCCCTTAGGACCTAAAGAGAGGAGGGAGTGAGGAAAAAACTAAGGGAAAGAGGTGAGAGAGGGAATTAGATGGGTTTAAGGATGAAGAGGGAGATAGCTTGAGGGATAGGAGAATAAGGAAATTGTGAGAGCTAGAGAAAGGAGGGACAAAGAAGAGTTTGTATCTATTCCACATTTGGCGTGCGCCAAATAGGAAAAGTGCCAAATGTGTACATAGAAACCCCCATCTCACCTCTCCCTTCTTTATATCCCTTCCCTCGTAGTTCCATCTCTCTCTATGAACTAGATCTCATATTCTCTCTCTCCCCTTACCTCTTCTCAGGCTCTTCATTCTTATAGATACATACTCTTCTTTGTCCCTCCCCTTTCTAGCTCTCACAATTCCCTTATTCTGCTATCCCTCGAGCTATCTCCCTCTTAATCCACATTTGGCATGCGCCAAATGTGGAATATGGACCACATTTGGTGCGCGCCAAATGGAATATCCATTCATCACATTTGGCGCATGCCAAATAGGGTGAGCGCCATATTTGGTGCATGCTAAATAGGGCGAGCGCCATATTTGGCACACGTCAAATAGGGCACTCGCCATATTTGGCGAGCGCCAAATGTCCCGCTTTGGGAAACACCAAACCTATAGTTTGGATTTTCCTTGGGCATCCAACCCAAAGGTTTGGATGATCATTTTAGGCTAGAGACATGTTTTTGTCAGAACATTGAAAATTTTGACATATTTTTGGTCGTGCTCTCCGTTAGGTTTGCACGTGTTTCAATGAAGTTAAAAAAAAATATTGTGGTAAACTTGAGCTCCCTCTTAGCTATCCAAAAATGAATTTATTTCAAATTTTGATTTTGTTAAGTCTTTCATCTATAATTTCTTTTGTTAGTGTGTTCATTTTTTGTCAAAAACCAACATGCACTATTTTGGGTCTAGATTTTTACACGTTCATCAGATTTTGTAAAAAATTACATTTTTAGAAACTAGACTCCATTCTACATAATTTTAAAAAAAAGAAGTTTTGATTTTTTATTTGTTTTCAATGATTTTAGGGGGGAGCACGCTCAAATTTCTATTTTTCAGGATGTGTCCACTTCGAAAATTAGTAAAAATTCATATACTCATTAAAAAATTAGCTGAAAATTCTAGCATAAACTTCAAGGTGTTAGCTAATTTCTCACTTAAGCGATTTTAAAAATTCAAAAAAAAAGTTAACATTTTAGGGGGGCCACAACAGACGCTATGTTATGTTTTTTGCATAAACACAAGACCACTTTTTGTGGCTCCCCTTTTTGAAGCCCTTAATCTCCACCATTTTCAAAAAACATTAGTAGTTTAGAAAGTAGACTTGAAGCACTCTGACTCTTGTTCTTGTTGCATCTTCAAATTTGGAGTGTAACTATCTTCAATTTGTCATTGAAGTTCAAACTTTGCTGATTTCAAAAAAAAAGTGGCATCTTAAGACCCCCTTTTGATACCACAACTTGGTGCACATACCCACTTGTGAGTTCCATCTCACCGTGGTTTTTACCTATTTGGGTTTTTTGCGTATAAACACTTGTGTTATGGTGGATGTTCTACTTTATGTGGATTTTGTTATTTCATTTTGGATAGCATGCATTTTGTTCAAATTCTTAGTTAAGTTCATCTACCGGTTAGTGTTTAAAGTTGTGCTTGTTTTGGTGTCATTGATTCACCCCCCCTCTCAGTGCTTTTCAAGATCGTCAATGTTGTTGTCATTGATGTCAACATATTCCTGTATTTTGGTATTCCAGCGATTATAGAGAGTTAAGTTGATTGTTGATCTGTTGTGCTCGGATATGACTATATCCTTGGTTGTAGATTTGGGAGAGTGTTAGGGATGTTTGTGTGTATCTTTAATTCAGATGGTTCATGATTAGGTGCTCCACAAGTTATCTTTATAGTCCCAGTTGTTGTTGTTAAGTGTTCTTGAGTATCAGTGTGCTGATTGATGGAGATTTGATTAAATGGTGTTGGTACAACTATTGTGGATGATCCTAACTTGCTTGTTGGTGTTTCCTGATTATGTCTTATTTGTTTCAATGGTCTGCATTGATCTTTTTGCGCGTTATTGAAGATCTTATGGGTCTGGTGATGTTTTTCATGTTATGCACTATTTTTGGTGGTGTAACATGTTGCGGTTGATCTTGGCAAGATTTCTGGCGGCATTGCATGTTCGAGGATTTGATTTGGGTCCATGCTATGTCATCTATGGTATTGTATTATTCTGGTGGTTGATTTATGCATCATGTGATGTAATTTTGTAATTATGTGTTGAGGGTTGAGCCAACCTTGTAGTCAAGGTTACTGATTTGTATAAATAGGTGTTATATTCATGTAATTTAGGTATTGTGATTGTGTCTGCATTATCAGAGAGTGGTGTATGTGTAAATAAGAGAATTCATCTTTCAGTATGAAGTGTTGAGCAGAGATTGTTGTAGGACAGACAAATGAGCTTAACCAGAACTGTCATCAGGCATTTGTAGATGTTATTCTTTCAGTTCATCTAAACCAGATTGTAGTTCAAATGTTATTGTAAGTTAGTGAACCTTCCCTGAGGGTTGTATCCTTTCAAGTCATTATATTTTGAGTAGTGAGATCTAGGTAGTGTACCTAAATGCATGTGCATTCCCCATTGTAATATTTACACATACTACTATAGAGTATCATCTTATTGTGGGTAGGCCCCCACCATGGTTTTTCCCTTAACTGGGTTTTCCACGTCAAAAATCTTGGTGGTATGTGTGTTATTGTTATAGTTCTTATCTTTATTCTTGTTTATTTGAGTTTGTGCTTAAATTGTTTAATCTGGTGAAAACTAATTCACCTCCCCCCCTTCTCGGTTTTCCCTCATTGTTATTGCCAACAATTGGTATTAGAGCTAGATCCTTCAAAAGAAGCTTAACCACTTGAGGAGATCTAGGATGGAAACCTATGTTCTCAAGAAAAAGAGTAAAAAATTTGATGGAAATAATTACACTGTATGAAAGGACCGGATGGAGTGTCATTTGAAGTGTCTTGGAGATGATTATTGGAAGATTACAAAGAATACCTACTATGTTCCTTAGAATGGTCTGGTTACTGCACTTGAGATCAAGGATGTTGAACATAACATAAGATCTAAAGAAGCATTGTTGTGTGCCTTGACTAATTCAAAGATGACTAATGTGATGGGTCTACAAACTGCACATGAGAACTGGGAAAAGGTTAGAGACCTTGTACGAAGGAGATAAATATGTTAAAGTTTCTAAGCCATAGGGTTTGAAAGGAAAGTATGAAATGTTGAAGATGGGAAAAGATGAGAACATTTCATCCTTTATGGCTAAGGTGAATGAACTTGTTATGAACATTAGATGTGTCAGTGGAACTCTTGAAGAAGATGAGATTGTTGCTAAAGTGTTGAGATCTTTGCCTCATGATTACAAATCTAAAGTTGTTGGTATTGATGAGATCTGGATTTTGACTACTGTGACAAGAAATATGTTGGTTGGTAAGCTTGCTGCTTTTGAGTTGAGTGAATTTGGAAAATCACATGGTAAATCTAAGATTACATTTAAAGCCACTGTATCTGGGAAGAAGTATGATTGGTGCAGTCACCGGTTAGGAGGGACCTCAAAGAGATCAATTCGGATTGAGCAGAAAGAGTAAACACAATGGAAACAAGAGGATACGATGGAGGCAATGCATAACTAAATGAATTAGATCATGAAAATTAATTGCAAAGAACTTGTAACATTTGAGATACAAGATTCAGCTCACTGACCTACTACACACATGCTCAATTACAGAATTGGTCAACTCCAGACCTCTAAATATTAGGATATGTCTTCTATGTTCTCTCTCTAATTGAATTATGATGCTAAATTACATTGATTTATATGGTCTAGAGGGATCCAGGTCAGCCCAAGAGGGATCAAATGTTGAAGAACAAGATCAAATGTGTAAAACACTAGATCAACCTCCACCAAAGAGAATCCTCAAGAAAATCCAAAGGATGAAGTGCAAATCAAAGGGAAGGTCAACCACATACCAAGGAACATTGTAATCCATGAGGTGAATCTCTACAAGCTACGCAAAGGGTCTGCAAGATTTACCAATAGCAAATAGGTCCAAGCAGTTCTGGTGTTCTAAGCTAGAAAACTATCTCAGAATCCGGAAGCGATAACTTGCCAAAAAATGATCCAAATGTTATGCAGTTTAGGAATAAGGAAGATGATCATGTTCAGAAGAAAAATCCATCTTCACAAGGTCTAGTGAGTGAATGTAAGAAAATACAGAAAGAAATGCTAAAACTACAAAAATAGAAAACAAACTGAAAAGAAATGTTTTTGGTTGATGCAAGATTGCCAAGAACCAGGGATGCTCCTGCATCATACATCTGGGGTTTTTGAAAAAAAGTGAGTCCCTCACTTTTCTAGGGTTGGAGGAAAACCAAGGTGTTCCATATCTTCCTGAAAAATCCAAGATGAATCTTCAACTGGTCTTTCCTTCCACTTCACAAGATACTCCTTGTACTAACTATTTCAGGTGCTACGCCCAATCCTACTGTCCAAAATGTCTTCAATCTGATCTAGTTCCTTCCGGGGCAACTAGTTCTCCAAGTCTGCAATATTGTCTTCACTGAATTTTGATTCATGATACTGATGTAGATCTACAATGTTGAATATGGGTGAAATACTTAAACTATCTGGTAGCTCCAATTGTTATGCATTTCTGGAACTGAACTTCCTCAAGATCTTGCAAGGTCCAAACTTCCTCATCTACGGCTTGTTATAAGCTCCAACTGAAAAATATTTCTTTTCTTAGATACATCATCACTTCATCACCAACTTCAAATTTCTTATGTCTCCTCTTCTCATATGTTTTCTCCTTATATTTGTTGCTCATATCCTCAAAATTTTGCTTAACTTGAGTATGCAAGGCCTTCGTGTGATCTGCAAATTCTTCTACCTCTGCACTCAACTTTTCTTTATTCCTAATATCTCTCAATTCTAATATACCTCTAGGGTGTGCTCCGGTAACAATCTCAAAAGGTGTTCTTCTAGAACTCCTATTTACTAAATTATTATAGGCAAACTTTGCTTGTGCAAGAATCAAATCCCAAATTCTGGTCTTCTCTCCAACTAAGTATCTCAATGTTGGTATTCTGGATATGTTGATATGGTTTTGTCATTCATGTCAACACTTGTCAACACTTGTCAACACTTATCAGCACTTGGAGATCTTTGGTTATGTTCACTGGCAAGTCAGAGACTTATGCACAGTCACTGGTATTTGGTTCACTGATAGATTATAATGTTCACCGGCACTGGGAATGAATTGGATACTACATGGTTATGTCGAAGACATTACTTGATCACTTGGTTTTGGCAATTTGGTTATTGTACTATTCAGGTTTGCATATTTGTTGTTACCGAAAAATAGGTCCAAGTTATGCATCGGCAAGCATATCTATTCTAGATCAGCATGGCATGTTATATAGATGATCTATTATTATTGTAAATGCATTGAGCTAACATGATGCATTGGATATCGATTTATTTGTAATTGATTTTATTGTAATATCTTTTAGTGATCCGACCTATTCAATTGGTCTTAGGTTATGGTATAAATGTAAGATCTCATTGGTGAGATTGATATGCGATTGGAAAAAGAATTGTAATAGGGTATATGTAAAAATAAGCAGAGCTATACACATAGACATCATTTGAAGGTTGAAGGAAGGTTTTTTGTGAAGGCAATCAAAACTTAAGTGGTACTGAATCCAACATATGAAGATTCTATTTTAAGCAGTACATTATCATTAGATTTAACCATCCAATTGTAGTTAGTGTGACTCTCATTTTGTGATTGAGCAGTGAGCTCTAGGCAGCTAGCCTTTCTGCATGTGCAGACTCCATATTGTATACACATACTATCTGCAGTAGTATCCTTTGATTGTGGGTAAGGCTTCCCACCATGGTTTTTCCCCTTACAGGGTTTCCATGTACAAATATTTGTGTTATGTGTTGTGGATGTTATTGTCTTTCTGTTTCATGCATTAATCTTTAATGGTACTGCAATTAACTGATAAAACTGTCTACCGGCATAAAGTTTGATTTACTGACATTAAGCATTAAGTTTTGGTTAAGTTAATTTTGGTTGAATTTATTGGACAATTGATTCACCCCCCCCCCCCTCCCAGTTGTCTCTAGGACCTAGCAATTGGTATCAGAGCTTAGTCCTCTTTTTGCAGAAGTTTAACAGCTTGAGGAGCTCCAATGTCTTTTAACTATTTCAGGAAGGACAGTCTGAAACTTGATGGAACCAACTATGACATATGGAAGATCAGGATGGAGACACATTTGAATTGCATTGGAAAGGACATATGGGATGTTACAAAGAATGGCTATACTACTCCTACTCAAGGTCAACCTAATCCACCAAACTTGGCTAAAGATGAGGAAAATGATTGCAAAGCAAGAGAAGCACTTTTGAGCGCATTGTCAAATCAGCAAGTCATGGGATTATCAGACAGACCTACTACTAAAGATATTTGGGATAAATTAGAAACATTGAATAAAGGAGATTCCACAGTCAAAATTGCAAAACTTGAATGCTTCCGGGTAAGGTATGAAAATCTGAAAATGGAAGAAGATGAAAGAATTTTTGCTTTCATGGAAAGAGTAAATGAAATTGTTTTGGGTATACAATGTTGTGGAGGAACCTTAAGTGAAGATGAGATTGTTTCTAAAGTTTTAAGATCTTTGCCACCAACATAGAAAATTAAATTTACTACTATAAATGAATTAAGAACAATGCCTAATGCATCAGTATCTAGAGACACTTTGGTTGGAAAAATTTCAGCTTTTGAACTTGAGGAATTTGGTCTTGTAGCTACTATTAAGACAGATCTAGCTTTCAAGGTATCATCATCTGCAACATCATCATCATCATCTAAGAAATCTGATTTGAAATCTTTCTATGCAAGAGAACTTGAAGAAAGCAGGACAGAGAATGAAGAACTGGAAGAGATTGAAGCACTATTTGCAAGGAAAATGCCTAAAGGTCTAGTTGGAAGTAAGTATGAAGGTAAAGCACTCTTTAAATGTTTTAACTATAATAAGATTGGTCATATGGCTTCTAGGTGTCTTGATAGACTTGCAAGATTAAGAGAAGAAGCTAAGAGAACATATAAGCCTAACCCTGATTATCAGAGATACAAGAATAGAGACAAATATTGTTATTATGCTGATGAAGGAGTTAGTGATGGTTCTGATGAGGATCCAACAGACAATGGATGGGCTTTTGTTGCTATAATAGAAGATCAATCGGCACCTATTGTTCAATAAGTAGAGCAGGCCTTGGCAGCTAAAGTTGAAGATAAGGATGAATGGATTATTGACTCAGGATGTTCACATCACATGACTGGGGATAAAATTAAATTCTTAACTTTTCAGGTTTACAATGAAGGTCTAGTGAGATTTGGAGATGATAAAGCTTGTATGATCAAAGGAAAAGGAACTATATCTTTTGATGGTAAGCACAATACTGATAATGTTTACTATGTTGAAGGTTTGAAGCATAATCTTTTGAGTGTTGGTCAATTAGTTGAGAAAGGATTTTAGTTGCAATTCAAGAATGGTAAATGCAAAATCTTAAACAGAACTGGTTTGGAAATTGCAACCAAGAATCAGACTAGAGGTAATATCTTTCATTTGAACAACAATGAGAAAGCATGTTTGATTGCACATATTGATGAAAGTTGGTTATGGCATATGAGACTTTGTCATGTAAATTTTGATTGCAGTGTGAAAATTAGTACAACTAAGGCAGTAAGAGATTTACCTAAGATTGTTAAACCTCACAATCTGGTATGTAAGGAATGTCAATTTGGAAAGCAAATTAGAGCAAATTTCAAGAGTATTCCAAACAAATCTAACAATGTTCTTGACTTAATTCACACTGATTTATATGGTCCAACAAGAACTAGAAGTATACAAGGAGATAGATATTTTATGCTAATCATTGATGACTTTTCTAGAATGTGGTGGGTTACTTTTCTCAGGGAGAAATCTGAAGCATTTGGGGAATTCAAACTATTCAAAGTCATGGTAGAGAATGAAATCAGCAATAAAATCAAATGTTTGAGATCAGATCAAGGAGGTGAATTTACATCTAAGGAATTTAATACATTCTATGAAGTGAATGGGATCAGAAGACAGTTATCAGCACCCCGGACACCCCAGCAGAATGGATTTGTTGAAAGGAAAAATAGAACTATCGTGGATGCAACCAAAAGTATGATATCAGAAGCAAATCTACCTCATATATTGGAGAAAAGCCATCAATACAGTAGTTTATACATTCAACAGAGTTCACATCAAAGGTGAAACTGGTAAGACCCCTCATGAATTATGGTTTGGTAATACTCCTACTCTTAAATATTTTAGAATATTTGGAAGTAAATGCTATATTAGAAGAGATGAGTATATTGGCAAATTTGATCCTAGAAGTGATGAACAAATATTTCTTGGTTATTCATCTAAGAGCAAGGCATATAGATGTTTTAACAAGAGATTGCAGAAATTTGTTGAGAGTGCAAATGTGAAGATTGATGAACAGTTTAGAGGAAATTCAAGGTACACAGACTTTGAACCAGAAATAGAGATAATCACAAATGAACCTATTGTGAGTACACCGGTACAGAATGGTGATCCAGTTACACTGGCATCATCTGAAGATTCAACAATCACTGAAGAACACCAGCAAGTAAAAACACCCCGGTATGTAAGATTGAACCATTTTGAAGATCAGATAATTAGAAACAAATTTCAAGGAGTTATGACTAGAGCAAGATTGGAAAATGAAGAGGTATGTCTTATTTCTCAAATTGAACCTACATCAATTAATGAGGTATGTGAAGATAAATATTGGATTAAAGTAATGGAAGATGAATTGGAACAAATTGAAAGGAATAACACTTGGTCATTAGTTCCCCGACCTAAAGACAAAAATGTAATTGGAACTAAATGGGTTTTCACAAATAAACTTAATGAAGATGGTAAGGTAATTAGAAATAAAGAAATATTAGTGTGTAAGGGATATTCATAGAAAGAAGGAATTGATTACAATGAAACCTTTGCACCGGTAGCTACAATTGAGGGAGTCAGACTTTTATTGGCTTTTACAGCACACAAGAACTATAAAGTATATCAAATGGATGTTAAATGTGCATTTCTGAATGGAGATCTTGAAGAAGAAGTTTATATTGAAGAACCCAATGGATTTTCTTTGATAGATAACAAGGATATGGTTTGCAGGTTAAGGAAAGCTTTATATGGACTAAAACAAGCTCCTACAGCTTGGTATGCTAGATTAGACAAATATCTTTTGCAGCTTGGATACACTAAAGGTAATGCTGACAGCAATCTATACTACAAAGTGACTAATGATGACATCTTGGTTATTGAAGTTTTTGTTGATGATATAATTTTTGGAGGAGAAGATGGATTGTGTAAAGACTTTTCTAACAAAATGTAGCAAGAATTTGAAATGTCTATGATTGGGGAGATAAAATTATTTTTAGGATTGTAGATTTCACAGACTGATAAAGGTATATTCCTATGTCAATCTAAGTACTTGAAGGAATTACTAAAGAAATTTGGCATGGAAAACTATAAACCGGTAAGCACACCTATGACTACAACTAACAAATTATCTTTGAAGGATGAATCAACACCTGTTAATCTGACTAGATACAAGTCTATGATAGGAGGTTTGTTGTATTTGACACAAACAAGACCTAATATTATGAATGCAGTATGTATTGTTTCAAAATTTCAGACTAATCCTAAAGAAAATCATGAATCAACAGTGAAAAGGATTTTTTGGTACCTACAAGGCACTACAAATCTTGGTTTATGGTATCCTAGAGATGAAAAATTTGATTTAAGTGCATACACAAATGCTAATTGGGCAGGAGATGTGGATGATAGAAAAAAACACCACCGGCGGAGCATTTTTTCTTGGTAGCAGACTAATTTCATGGTTAAGCAAGAAACAGAGTTGTACAAGTCTATCAACAGCAAAATCAGAATATGTTGCAGCAACAACTAATTGTACACAGGTATTATAGATCAAACAAATGTTGAAGGACGTAAAGGTAAAATGCAAGGAACCTATAACTATTTACTGTGATAATATGGCAGAAATTGATATATCAAAGAACCCAATATTTCACTCAAAGACTAAACATGTTTCTATCAAATTCAATTTTTTGAAAGAGAATGTTGAAGCAAAAGAAGTGAAATTGGTTTATGTAAATACTAAAGAGCAGATTGCAGATATTTTTACAAAGCCTTTGCCTAAGGAGACTTTTGAATATCTCAGACAGCAACTTGGAGTCCTACCCCCACCAGTAGAGACTTAGACAGTTGATGTTTGTCATCAACCGACATAATTAACAGAAAAATCTTTTATTTCAGCTTTGATGAGGAGAGCTACTTCTCAGGGGGAGTAGTTGGTATTTTATACTTGAATCTGATTTTGCATTGCTTTGGCATTTGATGTCAAAGGGGGAGAGATTGATATGGAAAAAAACATTATCCCTTGTTGGAGAGATTGATTACTCTCTGTATTTGTATTTTGATTTCTGGATAATGATCTCTTTGGGAGATTGTTGGTTTTTGGTTTTTGGCATTTTTGTTTTGGCACTTTGATGATTTTTCCATCTTGTGTTGCCATCAATGCCAAAGGGGGAGATTGTTGGTATTTTGGATATGCTGATATGGTTTTGTCATTGATGTCAACACTTGTCAACACTTGTCATCACTTATCAGCACTTGGAGATCTTTGGTTTTGTTCATCGACAAGTCTGAGACTTATGCACAGTCACCGGTATTTGGTTCACTGACAGATTATATTGTTCACTGAAACTTGGAATGAATTGAAGACTACTTGGTTATGTCAGAGACATTATTCTATCACTTGGTTATGTCAAAGACATTATTCTATCACTTGGTTTTGGCAATTTGGTTATTGGACTATTCGGGTTTGCATATTTGTTGTTACTAGCAAATAGGTCAAGATTATGCACTGGCAAGCATATCTATTCGAGATCAGCATGACACATTATGGAGATGGTCTATTATTATTGTAAATGCATTAACCCAGCATGATGCATCGAATATCGATTTATTTGTAATTTATTTTATTATAATATCTTTTAGTGAGCCGACCTATTCATTTGGTCTTAGGTTATGGTATAAATGTAAGATCTCATTTGTGAGATTGATATGTGATTGGAAAAAGAATTGTAATAGGGTATATGCAAAAATAAGCAGAGTTATACATGCAAACATCATTTGAAGGTTGAAGGAAGGTTTTTGTGAAGGCAATTAGAACTTAATCGGTACTGAATCCAGCATATGAAGATGCTATTTTAAGCAGTACATTATCATTGGATTTAACCATCCAATTGTAGTCAGTGTGACTCTCATTTTGTGATTGAGCAGTGAGCTCTAGACAGCTGGCCTTTCTGCATGTGTAGACTCCATATTGTTTACACATACTATCTGCAGTAGTATCATTTGATTGTGGGTAAGGCTTCCCACCATGGTTTTTCCCCTTACAGGGTTTCCACGTACAAATATTTGTGTTATCTATTGTGGATGTTATTGTCTTTCTGTTTCATGCATTAATCTTTACTAGTACTGCAATTAACTGATAAAACTGTCTACCGGCATAAAGCATTAAGTTTTGGTTAAGTTAATTTTAGTTAAATTTATTGGACAACTGATTCACCCCCCCCCCCTTCTCAGTTGTCTCTGGTACCTAACACTCAACAAACTTCCCAAACTCTGGTTTACTACCTCTATCTGTCCATTAGTTTGTGGGTAAAAAGTAGAACTTAATTTCAAATTTGTCTTCATCTTCTTCCAAAATGTTCTCCAAAAATAATCAACAAAGTTAGTGTCTCCATTTGAAACTATGCTCTTAGGTAATCCATGTAATCTCACTATCCCCTTGAAAGATAGGTCATCTATATACATTGCATCTGATGTCTTGTTACAAGGTATGAAATGAGCCATCTTTTAGAATCCATCCACCACCACAAATATAGAATCATTTCCTCTCTATGTCTTAGGTAATCCAAGTATGAAATACATGCTTATGTCCTCCCAAGTTCACTCTGGTATTGTCAAAGGCTTATACAATCCCACATTCTAACTACTACCTTTTTCAACTTGACAAACTCTACAACTCTGCACAAATTTCCTGACATCCTTATGAATCTGAAGCCGAAAGTAATGTTCACTCACCAATGCTACCATTTTGTCAACACCAAAGTATTTGGCTAATCCTCAATTATGCTTCTCCTTTATCAGATTCTCCCTCATAGAACTCTTAGGTATACACAACTTAACTCCTCTGAATAACATCCCATCCTGAATGAAATAATTCAACAATTGACTTTTGTCCACCATAACCGGTTCTCTACATGCTATCCAAGGTTCTACAAAATCTGGGTCATTATCATACAAGGTCTTCAAGTCCTCAAATTCTAATATTGTTACTCTCATCTCTGACAACAAATTCCTCCTACTTAATGCATCAACAACTTTGTTTGACGTCCCACTCCTATGCTTCAACACAAAGGTGTAACTCTGCAAGAACTCTACCCATCTCATATGTCTTTGATTCAACTTACTCTGACTGTTCAAATACTGTAAGGCTTGATGGTTAGTATACAACATAAATTCCTTAGGCAACAGGTAATGTCTCCATTTCTTCAAGGCTTGAACTATGACATAAAATTCCTAATCATACACCAAATATCTCCTCCTGACATCATTCAACTTTTCACTAAAATAAGCTATTGCTCTCCCTTCCTGACTCAATACTTTTCCAATTGCATTCCCACTTGCATCACAGTCCACTTGAAATACTTTGTTGAAATATGGTAAAGCTAACACAGGTTTCTCAGTGACCTTCTGCTTCAACAATTCAAATCTTTTATTTGCTCTGGTTGTCCACTTGAATTCTTTCCTATCTCCTCTCATTGTCTCAGTCATAAGGCTACAAACTAAACTGAAATTCCTGATAAACTTCTCGTAGAAACTATCCAATCCATGAAATTATCTTACCTCTCCAATGCTTTTTGGTGTAGGCCATTCAACAATTTATCTTACCTTCTCAGGTTCCATCTTCAATCCATCTACAGATATCACAAATCCCAAATAGACTAACTCTTCTTTCATGAAATTGCACTTCTTTAGATTTATCAAAAACTACCCTTCTCTAAACCTCTACAAAACTTATCTTAAATGCAACAAATACTCCTCTTTTTTCTTACTGAAAATCAGAATGTCATCCAAATATACAATAACAAACTTAACCAAGAATTTCTTCAATACCTCATTCATCAACCTCATCAAATTACTTGGTGCATTAGTCAACCCAAAAGGCATCACCAATCATTCATACAATCCTTCATTTGTCTTGAATGTTGTCTTCCACTCATCTCCTTCTTTGATTCTGACCTGATGATATCCACTCTTAAAGTCTATCTTTGTGTACTATTTGGCTCCACTCAAACAATCCATTATGTCATCCACCCTAGGTAACAGAAACTGGTACTTCACTATAATTTTATTTATTGCACTGGAATCGGTACACATCCTCCACTCTCCATTATTCTTAGGTGCTAACACTATTGTTACTACACAAGGACTCAAATTTTCTCTGGTCAAACCTTTCCTCAACAATTCATGCACTTGCCTATTCAACTCTTCATTCTTTGTCGGTGTCATCTAGTGTGCAGCTTTGTTAGGCAAACTAGCTTCGAGAATCAGGTCCATGCAATGATTGTTACTCCTCATAGGTGGTAATCCATCAAGCACATTATTTGAAATGATGTCTTCATATTCTATCAACAATTATTTTATTTCCTCTGGTTGTTCTTCGTCATGTTCTAGGTTCTCAATCCTCTTCGGAACTAAGGCAAAACATAGATTTTTATGTCTCGTTCCTTCCAAGAATTTCCTTCCATCCACCAAATAGATTTTAGAATTCATATAGACTTCACTCTTTAGGGGCTCCTCCAAGGGTAACAAGGTTTGTTTCAAAATTTTCCAGCCAAGCTGCAATTCCTCTCAACATTTTCATGATAGCAGGGTCTGCATTCTCACACATTCCACCATTCCTATTTCCTCTTCATGCCATCTTCACGTCAGTCCTTTGTAGCTGCAAGTCGGATCCACAATCTTCCACCCTAAAACAAAATATTTAGGACAACACAATCTTCAGAATGAAATATCACTTTGACACCACTTGGTGCAGTCACCAGTTAGGACAAACCTCAAAGAGATCAATCTGGACTGGGCAACAAGAGTAAACACAACAAAAACAAGTGGATATTATGGAGGCAATGCAAAACTAAATAAATTAGATCATGAAAACTGATTACAAATAACTAGTAACATCCGGGATACAAGATTCAGCTTACTGGCCTACTACATACATGCTCAATTACATAATTGGTCAACTCTGGACCTCTAAATCTTAGGATATGTCTTCTATGTTCTCTCTCTAATTGAATTATGATGTTAAATTACATTGATTTATATGGTCCAAAGGGATCTGGGTTGACCCAAAAAAGATCAAATGTTGAAGAACGAGATCAAATGTGTAAAACACTAGGTCGACCTCCGCCAAATAGAATCCTCCAAAAAATCCAAAGGATGAAGTGTAAATAATAGAAGGTCAGCCACATGCCAAGGAACATTGGAATCCATGAGTTGAAGCTATGGAAAGGATCTGCAAGATTCACCAATAGAAAATAGGTCCAAGCGGTTCCGATGTTCTAAGCCAAAAAATTATCTCAGAATCTGAAAGCGATAACTTGCTAGAAAATGATCCAAACATTCTGCGGTTTGGGAATAAGGAAGATGATCATGTTCACAAGCAAACTCCGACTCTGCAAGGTCCGGTGAGCGAATGCAAGAAAATGCAGAAAGAAATGTTAAAATTACAAAAATAGAAAACAAACCGAAAAGAAATGTTTTTGGTTGATGCAAGATTGCCAAGAACCAAGGATGCTTCTGCATCAATCATCCAGGAGAAAGTTCATCTAGGGTTTCTAGATATGAAAGAGAGATGAGAGAAATGGAAGAACAAGAAAGAGAGTTGGATGAGCTTGAAGCACTTATTGCTCAGACATTGCCTAAGGGAGGTGGTAAGTATGATGCAAATTTACATTTGAAATGGTTCTCTTGTAATAAGATAGGACATTTTGATTCTAGGTGTCCTAAAAGAATGTCAAGGTATGATAAGCATGATAAATTTGAAAGGCATGATAGATCTGATAAGCATGATAGATATGAGAAGCATGACAAGTATGATAAGCCCTATAAGCCTAACTAGAAGTACATATATTAGAAGAGATATTATTATGCTATTGATGAAGGTGTGAAAGATAAAGAATCTGAGAATGGGAATTCAGAAGATGAATTTGTATTTATTGCTATCAAGGAAGATGATCTGGTACCAGTGAATTCTACAAGCTGCATTGTTGAGGAGAAATATTTTTCTTCTAAGATTGAAGATAAAGATGAATGGGTAACTGACAATGGTTGTTCACATCATATGATAAGTGATAAAAGAAAATTTGTGAATATGGAGAAGTATGATGGTGGTATAGTGAGATTTGATGATGATAAAGCTTGTGTGATTTGTGGTAGAGATTTTACTTCCTTTGATGGTAAGAATAATATTGATGATGTCTTATATGTTGAAGGTTTGAAGCATAATATTTTGAGTGTTGGATAGATGGTTGATAAGGGATATGATTAGGAATTCAAGAATGCTAAATGCAAGATTCTAAATGCCTCGGGTATAGAGATTTCATCAGGGACTAAGACTTAAGGTAAAATCTTTCACTTGAATGCTGGTGAGAAAAATTGTTTGATTTCTCAGATAGATGAAAGTTGGTTGTGGCATAGAAGGATGTGTCATGTTAATTTTGACTTCATGATTAAGATAAGTTCTACTCAAGCTGTTAGATATTTGCCTAAGATTGTGAAACCTTCTAATTCGGTATGTAAAGAATGTCAGTTGGGAAAGAAAACAATAATTCATTCAAAAGTAAGTTGTATACATCTAATGGTTTATTGGATCTTGTGCATACTAATTTGGGTGGTCCTATAAGAGTGAGAAGCATGCAAGGTGACAAATATTTTATGTTGTTGATTGATTACTATTCTAGAATGATATGGGTTACTTTTCTAAGGGATGAATCAAAAGCACTGGAAAAATTCAAGATATTCAAAGCTAAGGTGGAGACAGAGACAGGGTTGAAGTTGAAGTGTTTAAGATCTGATAGAGGAGGATAATTCACATACAATGAGTTTTATTCATTTTGTGAAAGGAATAGAATTAGAAGACAGCTATCTTCTCCTAGAACCCCTTAGCATAATAGAGTTGTTGAAAGGAAGAACAAAACTATTTTGGATGTTGCTAGGACTATGTTGATTGAAGGAAATGTTGCACAAAACTTTTGGAGAGAATTTGTTAGCATTGTTGTTTACACATTCAACTGGGTGCATATAAAAGGTGATTACGGTAAGATTCCTTATGAGTTATGGTTTGGTCATGTTCCTATAGTTAGATATTTTAGAGTTTTTGGAAGCAAATGTTATATCAAAAGAGATGAGGATATATGGAAGTTTGATGCAAGATGTGATGAAGGAATCTTCTTGGGTTATTCTACCAAGAGAAAGGCATATTGGTGTTACAATAAGAGATTGAAGAAGATAGTGGAAAGTGTGAATGTGAAGGTTGATGAATGTCATGGAAAGCAGATCAAAGCATGCGGATATGAGTTTGATGATCAGGATGTCATTTCAAAGCCTGTGCAAACTGAGATCCTGAAGAAGAATGATTTGGTAGAGATAGTTAATCTAGATACTATTGCTATCGGTGAAGAAGTTCAAGAACCTAAAAAATTAGAACATCAAAAGACTTTGAGGTATGTGATATTGAACCATTATTGGTGACAAAAATAAAGGTGTGATGACTAGGAGAAGGATTGTTGCTGAAGAGATATGTTTGATTTCCAAGATTGAACCTAAAGATGTTGCGGAAGCATGTAAAGATGACAATTGAATAAAAGCTATGGAAGAAGAGTTGAATCAAACTGAGAAGAATAATACATGGGAGCTTGTTATGAGACCTAAAGTCAAGAATGTGATTGACACTAAATGGGTGTTCCAGAATAAATTGAATGAAGTCGATGAAGTGGTTAAAAATAAAGAAAGATCAGTATGTAAGGGAGCTCATAGATGGAAGGAATTCATTATGAGGAGACCTTTGCTTCGGTAGCTAGAATTAAAGCTATTAGATTACTTCTTGCATATGATGCTTACAATAATTTCAAAGTATATTAGATGGATGTTAAGGACCATCCTTTTTGAATGGTGATTTGGAAGAGGAAGTCTATATCGAGAAATTGAATGGGTTTTCATTATCAGATGAAGGAGACAAGATATGCAAATTGAAGAAAGTATTGTATAGACTAAAGCAAGCCCCTAGATCCTGGTATGCTAGATTGGACAGGTATTTGATAAATTTGGGATTCTATAAAGGTACTGCTGATAGTAATTTATACTTTAAGGTTGATAATGATAATATTTTAATTGTTGGAGATTTTGTTGATGACATTATTTTTGGAGGAGATGATGATTTGAGTATGAAGTTTGTTGATGATATGAAAAAAGAGTTTGAGATGTCTATGATAGGTGAGATGAAATTCTTCTTAAGATTGCAGATAACATAGATTGACAAAGGCATTTTCATTTCTCAATCTAAGTATGTGAAGGAATTGCTGAAAATTTTTGGGTTAGATGATTGTAAACCTGTTGGAACTCCTATGGTGACTGGATGCAAGTTGTCTAAGCATGATGAATCTCAGAAAGTTAACCAGACCTTGTATAGATCTATGGTTGGTGGATTGTTATACTTGACTTAGATTAGAGCAAATATTATGCATGTTATTTGTCTTTGTTCAAGATTTCAAGCTGATCCTAAAGAGAGTCATATTACTGTTGTGAAGAGGATTTTTTAGATACTTCAAGGGGAAAGTTGACTATGGTTTGTGGTATCTGAAGAATGATGATTTCATGTTATGTTATTATACTAATTTTGATTGGGAAGGTGATATTGATGACTTAAAAAGCACTACCAGTGGAGCTTTCTTTTTGGGGAAGAAGTTGGTTTCATGTTCTAGTAAGAAGCAAGATGCTATATGTGTGTGTGAAAAAGTGAACCTGTATCTACAAACACAACACTTCAATTAAGTCATTATATGCATGGTTAGTAATCAATAATCAATAAGAAATAAACCATAGCAAAGTGACTAATTGCCTTCTAAAAGATGCGAGTATAAGATTGCTCTCAGATTTTTATAAGCAATACCAGTGACTAGACTACACCAAGATGAAGGATTTAATCCATATGATATTAAGCTATATGGATGTAAGATAAATGAATAATTCAAGCAATAATAACCAATTCAAGCAACAATGGATGCAAGTAATCTAAAAATGCACAATGATTTCAATGACTCTAGAGCAAAATTAGCATGATAATAATCTCCAAGTGTGTTCTCAAAAATCTTTGGGGTGAATTGGAATGAGAGCTGAAGACTGAATTTATAGAGAATCACAAGAAGCTCAATTTAGGATTAATTGAAAATAATTGAGAAATCAGGTTGAGTTAACCTTGAGATAGATTCCAATTATAGTTTAATTGAAATGCATTCAAATTAGAAGTCCAAGTTGCATTGGAAAATAATAATAAATTAATTCCATGCACATCTGATAAAAATAGATAATTTCATGCACATATTTGATTCATTCAAAAAAAAGGTCTTTTCAATGCAACTGAACTTCTTTCCATAATTCAATTAAATTGCTTTTCTGATTTCAAGTTCTAAATTTAGAAAAAGAAATAATATCTCAAGTTTGATTTCTCTCTTAATTCAATTTTTTTTTTTTTTTTTGTTTTGTTTCAATTCAACTCTTTGTAATAAATTAATTCATCTTTTGTAATAAATTAATCCTTTTTGTAATAAATTAATCCTTTTTGTAATAAATTAATCCTTTTTGCATGATTGAATAGCAAATTTATTAATTTAATTAAATATGCAAGGATATTTAATAAATTAAAATGGGATAATTGATCAAAATGATATTCTTGGAAATGATTTAATTAATTAAATAAATATTTAATTAATGTTGAGTAGTTGATTTGCCATGTGATTTTTGATAATTAAAGAATTAATAATGTTCTCAAGATTGATTTAATTGCCTTTGGTTAGGACCTTGGTGATGTTGTCGAGATTAGGGGCCCATGGTTTAGATGACCAATTTTAGGGTATTACATTTGCCCCTCTTTGAATTAATGTGCGAACATCGCATTGATTCAAAGAATGTGTGGTGTCTAGGAGATGCCAGTTCTGAACTTGATTGATCACAAACTAGATGAAAAGCAAGGTGTTTAGCTTAACTCGAAGCAACAAAGCTAAATAAAGTCCGATTAAAGTGATATCGATCCCGAACTTGATTGAACTAAGGAACAATAGAAAACAAAGATATTGAACTTGAACTTGATTGATCAAGAAGCGGATCTTACTGATCTAGAACTTAAGTGATCTTAGATGCAGTGAGTGATGATAAAAATTGATCTTCAACTTGATTGATCAAGACACGATGAGTGAAGAATAAACTGTCCAACTTGATCAAGAAATGAATACTGAACACCTGCTTAGATTTAGTGTGATCAAAAAAACTCTTTAAACTTTTGATTGAGTTTAAACGAATAATCAGTTAGATTTGAAGCGATGAAACTGATTAATGTTAAGAGATTAATTCAGATGAAAGACAAATATCAACTTGATTTGAAGCGATGAAACTAATATGCCCCTAGTGATTGATTCAATTCAGATGATCGAGAGATCTCAACTTGATGTGAAGTGATGAAGATGAGATGCCCCTTAGCAATAAGAATTGATTTTCTTTAATTGAAAAGATTTTACTCGACTTTTGATGAAGATTTGAAAAATTATCTCGACATTTAAAGATGTAAGGTCATAAGGTCACTTCTATGCCCCCTCAGGAGTGAAATCGAAAGATAGCGAGAGTTTGATTTTAGGTAATTTGAGCAATGATAAGTAATGTGAGCACAAATTGATTTTGAAGAATTTTGAAGATTGAATTGATTACGAAATTGATTCATAAATTTGAAATTGAGATTCAATGTTGAAATTGAGAAATTGAGCGCAAATGGAAGAAAAAATGAGCATTTGATGAAAAGAATGCTAAGTGGTCCAAATTCTGAAATTGACTAGCAAGATGATCTCGAATTTTGATTTCGATCCCGAAAATCGAATCAGAGTAGGCACATTAGCTAAGGGTACAATTTTCATAACCATCGGAGAAAGTTGAAAACTTAGGTTTTAGGCTATATATAGGATGAAAGTGTCATTTTCAAATCATTTTAACCCTCCAAGTTTGAAAATTCAAAAAGCCTTCTACAAAGAAAAATGGTGGTCCCTACTCATCAACATCAATTTGAGCACCAAAGATGTGACAATCAACCCCAAAACTACGAGCCAGCGGTAAGTGATCGATCTTTAGCCTCTTTATGTTTCCAATTTTGATTTTTTTTGTTTATTTTTCATGGGTTTTGGGTTAGGTGTGGCGGTTTATCGTGCGAGACAGGATTCTGTCTCGTACGAGAAATTGACAAATTTTCTTTTATCGTTTGAAGCCATTAGATTTGTCGTACAAGATTCATCATTGTGTCGTATGACAGGTCTATTAAAAGACCATTTTGTCATGTGATGTGTAAAAGTTTGTCATTCAAAGCTATTTTCTCATACGAGAGCCATTCCTGACTCGTATGATATGCTGCTTGACTGTGTTTTGTCATTCGAAAGACAGTGATCATTTTTGAAAGTGTAAACATGAAATTTTGCTTTTGCATTTGACTTATTTGGATTTGCATGATGTTTAACTTCTCTTGTAGGCTCATTTGGAATGTTTTCTGATGATCATTGTTGGGTTTTTTTGCAGGTGTGCTTACCTCCAATGCTCTTTAGATGCGTATATCCTCCCACTATGGCTTTAGCTCATGATTTGTCTGAAGTTGAGTAGGCTCATGTTGATATGTGTGGCTTGATTCATCTGATGAGGTTACCTGATATCCGTGTGAACCACGGGATGCTCACAACGTTAGTAGAGTAGTTTCATTCAGAGCATAATACCTTTCATTTACTAGTTGGGGAGTTGACTATCACTCCCGAGGATGTGTACAGGATCCTTCGTATCCCTTTTGTTGGGGATAAGGTGGATTATGATACTGCATTGTTACCTGGACTACAGGCTCTTAGGAACATATTCAGGGATCCTGATATCTTGACTCATTCCATGAGTTGGGATATATTGATGGGCAAGTACATTGAGGAGTATTCGCTGGCATGTGTCCTAGCAGGTTTCATTGGTTTCTTCTTGATGCCAGACAGAGGGAAATAAGGTTTTCAGAGCGGGTGGGGCCATATGCTAGAGAGGTTGATAGAGACCCCTTAGAGACTTGGCTAGGGCTCTTGCTAATTGGCCCACATGTATCGGGAGATGCATGAGATTGTCTACAGAGATGGGCGGAGCATGGTTGCAGGGGTTTACATTTTACAGGTGTGGGCTTGGGATCACCTTCCCATTTGTCGGCCGATAGTTGATGATAGTAGAGAGCCAGGGCATTCGATTATTTACAAGTATGCCAGATATAATACACAACCCCATCTAGGCAAGATAGACTTCTAGCGATGACAACTCGATGATCTGATAGCTATTATATGGAGACCATACAGAGGGGTGGAGTCATGGGAGAGACCTATTTTTTACACACCCATTGATTGGGAGATCACAGACTGTTGTGGAGCAATTTTTCATTTCACGAGTGATGAGGTAGTATGGTTGGCCTTAGGGGATCTCTCAGGAGTATACAGTGTATGCTCGATACGCCGATGAGGAGAGATAGGGATGGTCACCTAGGCTATCCTATGCTTTAATGATGTAGAAGCTGACAAGTTTACACCATTTGAGGTGGGATTACTTGGATGATATAGCAGATGTGGGGGTATTTCCCCAGTATAGGGATTACTTTTAGCAGCATCCATTCCCTCGATTTACAGATCTAGGAGAGCATGCTCCTCATATTAAGGATGTGGAGGATGATGCCCCTATACTAGCACAAGGATAGGCATAGAGACAGGGCCATAGGTAGGGACAGGGCCAGAGACCAGATGCTCCACGATGAACTGGTGGTGATCCTGGTGATAGCAGCAGCGGAGTGCGAGCTGATGTTGGACAACAAAGGGGTGAGGGTGGATCCCTTGGGAGAGTAGGTGTGAGGTTGGGTGGTGGAGAGGAGGAGCAAGCAACTCCAAGGTAGGTCTAACAGCGGCGGGATGAGCAGGGTGGAGCCACAGGTGGAGAGCCTGTGAGAGAGTAGGGGGCAGACACAGGATGGTCGATGAGAGCATGCCTTGCAGAGCTGCAGTCATAGTTGACAGTGGCTCAGACTCAGCTGGCAGAGTGAGACCGACAGCTAGTCGAGGTTAGGGTCGAGCATGATCGCTAGATCACAACATTGAGAGCCAAGTTGAGAGCAGAGATAGAGTCTCTACGATAGGAGGTTCTTCTCTAGAGTAGTAGGGCTGCATATTATGTGGTGGCATATAGTGTCGTAGTTCCTGTTGCACAGCAGGTGCAACCCTATTCACAGTATATGGCTAGATTAGAGGGAGCACGAGCACCTCAACAGGATCCAGGGCATTAGGCTCCCCCTCCTCCACTAGGCGATGAGGGAGAGGGTGCCAACTAGATGATTATTTTTGTAGCTGGGATATTTTTTATAGACACACCCATTTTTTGTAGCCGATACAATTCTTTCTCCAATGGGAGTTTGTACATGTCATTGGACATCATTTTGTACCCTTATACTTGATATGATATATATACGAGATCTGTTTTGTCTTCATTGTACTTGTGTCAATTGACTATGAGATGTTTCTGTATGCTTTATTCTATATGTATGCATTTATTTCAGCATAAATGTATGTAATGCAAATGAATATGGATGTCTATGTTTTGGTTTCTTTTTATATGCAAATAAATGAATGAAAAATGAGTAATGAGTAATACAATTTTTTTGTTTTTCTATGCAATAAGATGAATGCAAATGATTTAATAATAAAATGAATGAATGAATCTATATGAAATGTTATGTATGCAGCTAAACATCTCAAAACACAAGTACTCGATCGAAGAAATAATGATTAAAAAAAGACCACTTAGCATAAGAAATGATGACGCTCTCAGCTCTCATTCAGCAAATGAAGAGATCATTATTATCACACCAAAATCACTCTAGATTCACAAAAATGCAGAATGAAATACAAAATGATGTGCGAAATGCAACCTAAACCTAGTCACTGGATTTAAAATACTTAAGATTCATCACTGAGCATAACGAACACAACAGGCAGGTTAGAGCTCCTTCCTTTTTCAATGTGCAATATTAATTATCTTGTCTGCAATGACCCTTTTTTTGTTCATATCCTTGGACAAATTTCACAGGGACTCGAATTGCATCATAAAGAAATTCCCTCAAAACAAGCAAAGAAATGACATGGGCCTCCCTGTAGCATACAAATAAGCAGAGTCGAGGTATGTGAGGCGATTTCACCTTAATGTGAAGGCTCTTATCACAAACACCCAACTAATTTATATGTTTCTAGATCATCGGGATCATTCCTACAAGCAGAAGACAAAGAAAATATTACGCCCCCAATCCTTGCTTCTCTTAGTCACAATAGACTTCCTCGAGTTACTCAAAGGGACAATAATTGAAAATCAATATAAAAGACAGCATACAAAGAAAATTTTCATTCATAGCCCAAACTGTTTAGTAATTGTTTTCTGTTATGTTGTTTTGTTTGTGAACTCAGTGATAAAAACTCTGTAGTAGTCAGGAGACAGGTAACTGACTTGGAGTGGACAACCAAGTCTCACTGACAGAATAATGACTTGGTTGACACTGCTTAGGATATGTAATGTCCTCTATCGAGTAACCTAAGACTAGGACATTGATCAATTTCAAGTCATGAGGGTTCCAACAAACCAGGATGTCACAAAAGTGACTGAAAATATGTACAAGCAAAAGCAAAAGATACTTGAAAGCGGGAAATGCCAACGTTGCATTGATAGATGGAGCGCTTGAGTACAAGAGGCACCTGTTGCCAGGTTTTCACCTGCTTGGCAGAGATTCATTTTTTTTTACCAAGGTGCTTGTTTGCCAGGTTTTTACTAGGGCAATTTTTCTTTTTCTTTTTTTTTTTTGGATTTCTTTAGGACTTTTTCTGATTTTTAGGATTTTTTTCAGGACTTTTTCCATTTTTTTAATTTTTTTCAGGACTTTTTCCAACTATACAAGTTTGCTGGAGTAGAGAGTGCTAAGCGAAGAATTTCTTCAAGTGGATGGTGTTAATCGGTTCACAAAGTTGTTCTCCTTCTGAGTTTGAGAGTTGATAGGCACCAGAGCCGAATACTACAATAACAATGTAGGGACCCAGCCAGTTGGGTTCAAACTTCCCTTTATTGTCGCAAAATTGTTGATTTTTTGGATTCTCTCTCAGAACTAGGTCACCAACTTGAAATTCTCTTTGTCGAACTTTCTTGTTATACCCTCTAGACATTCTCTTCTGATACACTCTGAGATGATCAAATGCCACTTGTTGACACTCATCCAACAATTCGAGTTCTTGCAATCTAGATATTCTATGATCTTCATCAATAACAAGACCTCGCAATGAAACTCTTAGAGATGGTATTTCTACTTCAATAGGTAATACTGCTTTGGACCCATACACCAAAGAAAACGGTGTAGCCCCAGTAGGTGTTCTGATATTGGTTCTGTAAGCCCATCGTGCAGGATTGAGCTGCAAATGTCAATCCTTCCCAAACTTGTTCACTATTCTATGCAAGATAGTCAGTAGGTTTTTGTTAGATGCCTCAGCTTGTCCATTACCTTGAGGGTAATATACTGATGACCAGTGTTGCTTTATTTTGAATTTCTCACAAAGCTCGTCCAGATCTTTATTTTTGAATTGTCCTCCATTATCAGTCATGATGGACAAAGGTATCCCATACCTGCAAATTATATAGTTTTGAATGAATAAGGCGACTTGTTTACAAGTTGCCTTGGTGAGCAGAACTACCTCTACCCACTTGGTAAAATACTCAGTGGCAGTTATGATGAATTTATGTCCATTGGATGAAGCTGGATATATCTGACCAATGAGATCAAAGGCCCATTGTTGAAAAGGCCAGTGTGTTATAAATGGTATGAGGTCCCTTGCCAAGGCATGTATGAGATTTCCATGAAGCTGACATTTCTCACAAGTCTTAGCAAATTTAATGGCATCTTTTTCCATATCTGGCCAGTAGTAGCCAACCCGTAATAGTTTCCAAGCTAAAGTAAAACCATTCGAATGAGATCCACAAATACTTTCATGGACATCCGATAATGCACGTTTAGATTCTTCAGTTTCTAGACATCTAAGCAAAGTACCGTCTAAACCTCGTCTAAATAAATCATTAGCTATGATAACATACCACGAAGCATTTTGAGTTAGGTTTCTTTTCTTATTACGAGTAAGGTTTTCAGGGATAATTCGATAACATAGATAGGAATAGATGTGGCTGTATCGGGATGAGTCGTGTCCAATAATAGAACAAACTATTTGGGTCTCAAGAGAATCATAAGCAGGGTAATATAACTCTTCCACCAGGAAATCAAAGAAAAAATTGGACTCCTGTAGCTCAGGTATAGATGCCAAGGTAGCCATAGCATCTGCTTCTCTATTCACTGATTTAGGAATTTGTTGGAATGATACAAAAAAAAAATACTTCTTGAAATCATCTACCATCCTCTTGTAAGGCATCAATTTCTCATCTCGAGTCTGATATGTATCGTTGATTTGATTGATGACCAGTTGCGAATCTCCATAAATATGTAATTCAGCAACCTTCCATTCAATGGCTAGTTTTATTCCATTCACCAAAGCTTCATATTCTGCAATGTTGTTTGTGCAAGGGAATAGAATTTTATAAGACTTTGGAATTGAGTACCTCTGAGGAGTAATGAATAGTATGCCAACACCTGAACCATTTTGAGTAAAGGAACCATCAAAGAACATCTTCCAGGGTTGTTGAGTAAGATGCATTATTGATTCATCTGGGAATTCAATGTGTAGTGGTTGAGTATCCTCAAGTGGAGCTTCAACAAGTTGATCAACATTACCTATCCTTTTATGGCTTTGCATTCCACATATTCAATGTCAAACTCTATAAGGATCATTATCCACTTTGCCAATCGTCTAGTGAGTGTTTCTTTATTAAGAAGATACTTGAGTGGATCAATTTTGGCCACCAACTTGACTGAATGTGCAAGCATATAGTGCCTTAGTTTCTATGATGCAAAGACTAATGCTAAGCATGCTTTTTCTATTATATTGTAGCTCATTTCATAAGACACCAATGTCCTACTAATGTAATAAATAGATCTTTCCTTTTTATTGTCATCCTATTGCGCCATAAGTGCCCCCAGTGATGAATCAGTTGCTGATATATATATAAGATTAGTGACTCACTCTGAATAGGTGGAATCAATATTGGTGGATTAGATAGGTACTCTTTTATCTGCTAAAGATGTTGTTCACACTGCTGATCCTAGTTGTATATTATTCCTTTTCTCAATACTTTTGTAAAAGGTTGAGCCTTATCTGCTAGTTGAGAGATGAATCTTCTAATGGATTGGAGACGTCCCTGTAGACTTCTCATTTGACTGATGTTCTTTGGAGGAGACATTTCTATTATAGCTTGGACCTTCTCAGGATCAACCTCGATGCCCTTCTTTGAAATGATGTAGCCAAGTAGTTTACCAGATGTCACTCCAAATGCACACTTCTTTGGATTTAATCGGAGCTTGAACTTTTCCATTCTATCAAGTATAGGACCTAACTCTTGAATATGCGTTGATCTTTTCATAGTCTTCACTAAGGTGCCATCAGCATAATCTTCCATATTCCTATGCATCATGTCATGAAAGATAGTTGTAACTGCTCTTTGATAAGTCGGTCCTACGTTCTTTAACCCAAATGGCATAACGTTCTAGCAAAAGGTTCCCCATGCACAGGTGAAAGTTGTCTTTTCTTGATCTCCAGGAGCGGTTTTAATCTGATTGTAGCCAGAAAAACCGTCCATTAGTGAGTACATCTCATACCCAATTGTCATGTCAACTATCATATCAATATTTGGCAATGGAAAGTCATCTTTTGGACATGCTTTATTGAGATCTCTAAAATCTGTACAAACTCTGATAGATTTATCTGCCTTCGACACAGGTACTATGTTGGAAATCCATTCAGCATAATCGATTGCTCTGATAAATCCAGCTTTGAGTAGTTTCTCTATTTTAGCTTTGACCAATAGTGCGACATGCGGGTGCATCTTACGAAGTTTTTGTTTAACTGGTCTTACTCCTGGTGTGATTGAGAGATGGTGCATAATGAGATCAGGATCCAAGCCTAGCATATTAGAGTACGTCCATGCAAATTTTATTTTCTTCTCTAAGAATAGCTGAGTGAAATCCTTCAATTCCTCTGCTGATAGTGATTGAGCTACGTGAATAATTTGTGGTGTCTCTTGATTCCCAATATTCACTGGCTGAGTTGGCTCAATCAATATGGAAGACTGCTCCTGAAAATGACTGGGCAGTATACCAAGTATCTCACCTTCAGGTGCCTCAGAGAGGTTTTCACCTTTAGGTACGTCCTTTATTTTCTCTTTTTTAGATTCTGACATCACCACAATATGGTTTTCGCCATCATATCTTTTATTTTTATTTTTCTTGTTTTTGCGACTAAGATACTTGATATCCTCTTCAGTCATATTTTCACTCCATTCACTGGTGGAAGAGTTCATAGGTTCGACTACATTGAGATAATAGGATAATGTATAGTCATTGGCAAAAGTAGGTATATCCGTGGGTTGATTCTGTAAAGTACAGTCAATCAATTCAGGATGTATTAAGGACAAATTTTGGGTAGGTTCAAGAGCGTTCACAGTATTGTTATCACAACTACGGATCAAAAAGTCAAGTTACAGAATGATACCTTGCGTAAGTGTCTCGAGACCAGGAAGAGTCAGATCATGATTATTAAAGTTCATGTTAATATTTAATCAATCTAATCCACTAGACATACTTGTAACGTCGTTTACTATGCCGGACTGGACGTCATGCCATGGTTTAACAACAATAAGACTAGTAGGCAACTTTTCATTGTTTGTATCAGATGATTCAGAATTTGAGGATGAGTGGGTATCATCATGAATAGGACTGTCATTAGAGTTATCAGAATCATCAGAGTTATCGGATGAAGTTTCCAAGTCTCTTTCAGGTGATTTAGTAAGCATATGTATGGTATCAATACTAACATCTTTAATGCTACAAATTCCTTCATATTGTAGTTCATTTGTCATTTGTATCTGACACACCTATTGACATGATCTCATTGTTTCTGTGATTTTTTGGCATCTACTCCATTCAGCTTCTTCTGGACTGATAACTAGTTCTTGTTCGGCAGCTTCTAACTCTTCCTGTGTAGTGCTATAACTGATTTATTTTGTTTCAGGATAAGGACACATAGATGAGAAGCTTCCTGGTATTGTTCCTTCTTTCAATGCTTGTTCATAATTTGCTTGCCTCTTTTGTCTAATTTCTTGTATTTCCCTCTCTAGTTTTATGTGCATCAGCTCTTGAGTATCATCTATGACACCACTAGATTCTTCTGGAGTTTCTGTAGCGGATGTGTCTGAAAGATAGTCAGGACCCCATTCATACTCGTTTGAATCAGTCTCTGAATCATCTACTTGTTGCCTACCAGTATATGTGACTGGAACTTTTAATGGTGCAAATAATTCTCTGATTCTCACAACTTCATATCTTATATCCTCAAGAATCTCAACTTCTTGTATTATCATAGCTGATACCATCGAAGCTTGAGCACTGGCTATTTCTTCTTTCTTGACCATTGATTCCTCTTTCTCTTTTCTACACTCTTCTTTTGTTTGTTTAGTGTTTGCTTCATGTAATGTTAAAGGCGATATCTTTTTCAAGCCTTTAGACTTAGAAACATGTTTGTGTTTTGATGTCTTTTTAGGATTGTATCCCAGTCTAGCCTTATCATGTGTGGATTTGGTTTGTAGCTGAATTGGTTTAGTAATACCTTCTTTTTGCTTGCCCAAAGGACCAGTACCTGAGTACCCCATGCGTCAAATCATTTTGTAACCATGACCATATTGGTTTGAGGAAATCGTACCTCCTCATTTGGACTATCTTCCTTAAAGAGATAGTTAAGCACAACATCCTCTTCTATTTCATCCACCAAGGAGGTAGAAGACTGTATGAAGAGACCATCATATATAGTATTCAGAGCCGAAGTTTGTTTCCTCATAGCCTTTGATGGCTTGCCCAACTATTTTGGCAATGGAGGGAGAGAAACTAATGATAGTATTGGTTCTATCTTGTATCCATCCATGCCAGTATCTGTAATCTTCAACCTCTTTTCTAAGTCTTTCATCAATGTTTCTGTATCTTCATTTGGAGAGGTTGCCCTATTATGAGGCACAAAAGTATCTGCACCTTTTGTCAATGCATTACAGATGACATTTGTATCAGCAGGAATATTGACTTCACCTCCATTATAAGGAAACTTTAAGCATTGGTGATATGTTGATGGTACTGCCTTCATTTCATGAATCCATGGCCTGCCCAGTAATATATTGTATGACAATGGAATATCGAGAACCTGGAAAAGGACATCTCTCTCTACCGATCCCACTCTGATTGGTAATGATACCAAACCTTTGGAGGTCCTCTCTTCTTCATCATAGGCTTTAATTGTTATTTTCTTGCCCAGATCAATGACATTTTCAGAGAATCCTAGTTGTGTAAGTAGATGATAAGTACAGATATTCAACCCCGCGCCTCCATCTATCAAAACACGTTTAACTCTATGTTTGTGGATCATGGCTTCAATATGCAATGGCTGGTTATGTGGAAGATTTAATGAATTGTCATCTTCCTCAGAGAAGGTCAAATAGTGAGGTGAAGTTAGATGACCCATCATAGACTGAAACCAATCAATGTCTAAATCTTTTGGAACGGTGGTAGTGAGCAATGCTTTGTCTAGGATTTCCTTGTGAGCAGATGAGAGCTATAGCAATTCAAAAATTGAAATTTGATCATTTGTCCTTTTCAATTGTTCAACCACACTATATCCAGAGGATGATGATGAGGTTAATCTTTTAAATTTGTCCAAGGTTGATTCCTTTTGTTTGTTTGGCAAGGTTGTTAGATTTGATGTTTCTTGAGCCGGTTTGGAAGAACTAGCTCCTTGGAGGGTAACTTTCTTTTGATATCTGGTCAGAGCTTTTGCATATCGTGATTCATTTGGTTTATCTTGAACTATAATCACATTGCAATATTCTGAGTGTGAAGGTTCAATCATGTTGATAACATTGTCTTGGCTGGCATAAGAATAATTTACCTTGGCACCTCCTTTGGTCTTTGAGGAATCACCTTGTTCATAAGTAGGCAAAGGGTCTTTAAATGCTTTATGATCAGCATTGGTTGGATGATTCCCAACAACAACTTTACCAGCGTCTATGAGATCCTGAATCTCATGTTTTAGCTTCATGCAGTTGTTTATGTTATGACCCTTATTCCAATGGAAGTCACAGTATTCATTTTCTCTCCACCATCTTGGTTTGACATCCAGATCATATGGTCTAGAGTTATCTGGTAGTGCTATCAAGTTTTTTGCCAACAAAGTTTTGAAAGCAGACTCATATGATTCTTCAAGAGGAGTAAAATCATGCTTAGGTTTGGAAAGCCAAGGCTTGTCTTTGAACCATTCCTTTGTTTTCTTTGGTGGATTTTCTGTTGTAATCTCAGCGGCTTTAAGTGCTTGTGTACCACTAGCCAGGTTGAATATTGTGGATTTTGAGTTTGTTTTGACAGTGTCTACTACTCCATCATTAACAACATTCTTGTTGTTGTCTTTGGAAAATTTCCAATACTTGTTCTTCTCTTTAGAGCTAGATCCTATTTCTGTTTCTTTCCAAGGTGTGATATCTCCCTTCTTTATGAGCACATCTTCCATTCGAATGGCATTATCTACCATTTTGTTAAATGATGGGTGTACTTGCATTTGTATGCTATATTTCAGTTCGGGGACCAAGTTATTGACAAATATATCCATTTTCTCAGAGTCTGGAATAGGTCATGGGTACCTAGAGAACATCCTTCTCCAACGTTGGAGAAAAGTAAGAAGAGGTTCCCCTATTTTCTGTTGAGTATTACAAAGATCGATCATAGTCATAGGATGTTGAATGTTGTATGAGTATTGTTCTAAAAATAGTGGATTAGTTCTTCGAATGTTTTTATTCCTTTGGGTAGACTTGAGAACCATTCCATTGCTTGACCCCCTAAACTCCTTGGGAAGAGATGCATGAGGTACGCTTGATCATGCATGAATTCCATACAAGCAGCACTAAATTCCCTAACATGATCTTGAGGATCTAAGGTACCATCATATTTGTCAAATTTTGGGATTTCCACTCGTGAAGGGAATGGAGGCATGTGTAAATTCTTGTCAAATGGGAAGGGACATATTGTTTCTAGAGAATATTGTTTCAGGGACTTGTCCTTATTCTTCATCTCTGTGAGCTCTGTCCACAAAGCTAGTAACTATTTGTGTACCATGATTATAGGTGAGTCTTCCCTTTTAGTAACAAGTGTCTGAACATCATATCCAATAGGAAGTTTGGCACCTTGATTTGCTAGTTCTAAGAAATAGTCTTCCTTTTCTCGGGTCATGATAGTTTTCATCATTTTTCTAAAGTCTTTGTCTTTCTGACAGTCAAGGATTTATTTTTCTGGAGGTTCAACAACTTTGTTAATCTCACTTGATGATGAGGAGTCATTATGATTTTCAGGAATATTACGGTCGTTTTTGTTTCCATCATTGTATTCTGTCTCATGTATAATGGGAGATTTTGGTTCATCAAAAATTGGTCCGCTTGATGACGATGGCATGTCAGTGAGGGGATCCTTCACATAGAATGGGTTATCTTGATAAGTGAAGGTTTGTTCTTTGCCTTTGGCTTGTTTCTTATGAGAACTCCTGGTTTGAATAGGCATTTTTATGGATTAGTGTGACCTAGAGTTTTTTTGCGATGCAGAGGTCAAGATCAATTTTAGAGCTAGTTGTTCTATTTAGAGTATTGTTTGGGAGAAACAACTGAGATTTTGTCTGATTTCAGGAACGATCTATCTCATCTAAGACGTTATCCAAGTTGATTCTAAGCATAGTGTAAGATGCACTCTGGTTTCAGGAATGATCTATCCTATATAAGACGTTATCTAAGTGACTAAAATTTGATAGGTAGTTGATTGAACTAGCTGAGAGGTGATCGACCAAATCGTGCAACGCAAATGGCAGAGGTACACTATCTTAATCTGTTTATGCTCAGGAAAATGATAACTAGTATTATGTTCGTTGTAAGCTATTTTTAGGCAAGTTTGATTGTTCTGTTTTGACAAAACCAGAGACTCGTACGACAGGATTTTCTAGACCAGATGACAATTTAGCAACTACAGGACGACAATAATTATGTTTCGTACGAGTTGTTGCCTCGTACCGTATGACAAATGGGCATGTGCAGGATGACAAAAGACTCAGAGTAGTTATGTTTCATACGACATAGGATACAAAGCCAGACAACAGAATGAAATGACTCATACGACACAGAATTGGGTCTAGGATGACAAACCAGAAGACTCATACGACATAGGATGTGATATAGGACGATGAATTATCAGACTAGTACGACTGTTCATAGGACAGAGCCTAGAAATTTTGAGTTTTTTCGATTGCTGAGTATGACCAATTCTAAGATGGACTGATTTTTGAATAGGATAGACTATTTTCTGACATGGACAGAGTTTTGACTCATGATGGACTAGTTTTTGACACGGATAGAGTTTCGACTTAGGATGGACTGGTTTCTGATACGGACAGAGTTTTGACTCACTAAGTTTGTTTCTGGTCTTCGTTGATTTTTGGTATTTCTATTTTTTTGTTTTAGGGATGAAAACACAGAAAACAAGTAATATGTATTGTGGCTCCAATCACAACATGCAAACCCTAAGGAATTTGGTGAGGAAAGAAAACCTTTTCTTGTAGACTCAGGTACACACCCAATAGCTAATTAGAATACGACTACTAAGTCTCATGCAATGGATTCTCAATACCATATTATCCAACTCCAAAAGCTAATGGGGGCACGAAATGACAAGTATCTTGGGAGAGTTACTATCTCTCTTGCACAAAGATTATCCCCCTTTCGAAGATGAACAGGGTAGCTTCTAATTTTAAATTGGATTTAGTCAGGGATCCGTTCGACGCATTGAGGTATAAACTCAATTAAGAGGTCTCCCAGCCTTGAAAACCAAGGTTTAATATACCCGAAGGTACGGAGGAGAGCTATTCCCAAGCACTGTCGTTGACTTGATTTTCATCAAATCACATTTATTTTATAGTGGGTTGGAGTACTTGTCATCTAGCCATTCCCACTTAGGTCATTCCCCTCACATCGGCCGTAACAACTTTAAGAGTTTTTCAACCCCTCGGGAGGGCAGGCCTACTAAAGATGTACAAATCTCAAACAAAGAAAAAGCTTCAAGGGTCTGGATTTTTGATTGTCTAGAAAACGACAAGAGCATACTCTCCTACCTCTCAAAATCTTCTAAAAGCACAAAAGATAGATTTGTTCTTTAACCAGATAGCAAGTTAGGTTCCTAAAAATGAATTTAAAGAATACACGATGTTTAGTTGATTCTCCTTCAGGAAACCTGTAAATACAATGAATCAGTAGTCATATTGTCTTTATGTGACAAGCATATTCTTCGACAAGCGTTTTGCAAAAACTAGTTAGGTTGTGAAAAACTCTGAGATAGACAGATAAATAGTCAGGGTTAGTCATCAGAATAATCAATCAGAAATGAAGAAAATATGAAATTTGCCTCCTTTACCAAAAAATACAGAATCGTACGACAGATACTTGACTTGTACGAAACAAGATGCAGTATAGTACAAGACCAGATTGTTGATGATGTTGGCTCATACGACAGATGATTTTTGATCATACGACAAAGGATCTACTCGTACGATAGAAGGTCTACTCATACGATAATGTGTTTGTAATTCGTGCGACACCTGCAATTTGTCCTTTCAGCCTGTAAGAATTGTCGTACGAGATGTACGGACGAAGAACCGAAAAAATCTGAAACCTGGAAAATAACAAAAAAATAAAGCAGTTGGTCTTGGAGGCCGAAAAAATATAGTCTTTGAGCCCCACGATGGGCGCCAAAGATGTGTGTGTGAAAAAGTGAACATGTAGCTACAAGCACAACACTTCAATTAAGTCATTATATGCATGGTTAGTAATCAATAATCAATAAGAAATAAACCATAGAAAAGCGACTAATTGCCTTCTAAAAGATGCGAGTATAAGATTGCTCTCAGATTTTTATAAGCAATACCAGTGACTAGACTACACCAAGACGAAGGATTTAATCTATATGATATTAAGCTATATGGATGTAAGATAAATGAATAATTCAAGCAATAATAACCAATTCAAGCAACAATGGATGCAAGCAATAATGAATGTAAAATGGATGCAAGTAATTTAAGAAAGCACAATGATTTCAATGATTCCAGAGTGAAATTAGCATGATAATAATCTCCAAGCGTGTTCTCAAAAATCTCTGGGGTGAATTGGAATGAGAGCTGAAGACTGAATTTATAGAGAATCACAAGAAGCTCAATTTAGGATTAATTGAAAATAATTGAGAAATCGGGTTGAGTTAACCTTGAGATAGATTCCAATTATAGTTTAATTGAAATGCATTCAAATTAGAAGTCCAAGTTGCATTGGAAAATAATAATAAATTAATTCTATGCACATCTGATAAAAATAGATAATTTCATGCACATATTTGATTTATTCAAGAAAAAGGTCTTTTCAATGCAACTGAACTTCTTTTTTCTGAAAAGCTTTGAGTTCCAAATTTAGAGAATAATTCCATAATTCAATTAAATTGTTTTTCTGATTTCAAGTTCTAAATTTAGAAAAAGAAATAATATCTCAAGTTTGATTTCTCTCTTAATTCAATTCTTTTTTTTTATTTTTGTTTTGTTTCAATTCAACTCTTTGTAATAAATTAATTCATCTTTTGTAATAAATTAATCCTTTTTGCATGATTGAATAGAAAATTTATTAATTTAATTAAATATGCAAGGATATTTAATAAATTAAAATGGGATAATTAATCAAAATGATATTCTTGGAAATGATTTAATTAATTAAATAAATATTTAATTAATGTTGAGTAGTTGATTTGCCATGTGATTTTTGATAATTAAAGAATTAATAATGTGCTCAAGATTGATTTAATTGCCTTTGGTTAGGACCTTGGTGATGTTGTCGAGATTAGGGGCCCATGGTTTAGATGACCAATTTTAGGGTATTACACTATATCTCTATCTGCTGTAGAAGATGAATACATTGCTGCTGCCAGCAACTGTAGTCAAGTAGTTTGGATGAAGCAGATGTTGAAGGATATTAGAGTTGTGTATGATGAGCCTAGTGTTATATATTGTGATAATTCAAGTGCTATTAATATTTCCGATAATCTGGTACTGCATTCTAAGACAAAGCATATATCAATTAAGTACCATTTCTTGAGGGAGAAATTCAGTGATGAAGAAGTCAAATTGGAGTATGTATCTACAAAGGATCAGATTGCAGATATTTTTACTAAACCTTTTCCTACAGATACATTTGTATATTTGAGAGACAAGTTAGGGATCTTTGCGCCTCCTGATGAGAACTAGATGCATTGAGATGCATCAATCCAGTGGACTTCAAAGTCTTATCTTCTTATTCGGATTGATAAGTTGGTGCTGCTACTCAAATGAAGTATTCAGTGTATGGTTTAGATGTTTAGATTTGTGAGTTTATTCTAAGGAGGAGATATTATCTAGTAAATGGGAGAGAATAATAATTTGTATTTTTTCTTTGGCATTGTTGTCAAAGGGGAGAGAAGCATGTGAAAAATTGTCTTATCTTTGAAGCTTTGTGTGCATGATCTTAGGGGGAGATTGTTGGAGATTGCTAGTGTCAATTTATTTCTTTGCACTGATTGTTTTTCACATTCATATGTTACCATCAATTCCAAAGGGAGAGATTATTGGATATTGTTGCTGCTAGGATATGTTGTTTTCATTGATGTCAACATATTCCTGTGTTTTGGTATTCTGGTGATTGCAAAGAGTTAAGTTGGTAGTTGATCCATTATGCTTCGATATGACTATATCCTTGGTTGCAGATTTGGGAGAGTGTTTGGGATGTTTGTGTGTATCTTCAATTTAGATGGTTTGTGATTTGGTGCTCTGAAAGTTATCTTTCCAGTTCCAGTTGTTGTTAAGTGTTCTCGAGTATCAGTGTGTTGATCGATGGAGATTTGATTAAGTGGTGTTGGTGAAGCTATTGCGGATGATCCTAACATGCTTGTTGGTATTTCCTAATCATGTCCTATTTATTTTGGTGGCCTACATTGATCTTTGTGTGCGTTATTAAAGATCCTATGGGTCCGATGATGTTTTTCATGTTATGCGGTATTTTCGTTGGTACGGCCTGTTGCGGTGTATCTTTGCGAGATTTATGGTGGCATTACATGTTTGAGGATTTGATTTGGGTCCATAATATGTCTTATATGATATTATATTGATCTGGTGGTTGATTTATGGACTGTGTGATTTAATTTTGTAATTAGGTGTTGAGGGTTAAGCCAACCTTGTAGTCAAGGTTGACGATTTTTATAAATTGGTGTTATATTCATGTAATTTGGGTATGGTGATTGTGTCTGCATTATCAGTGAGCGGTGTATGTGCGAATAAGTGAATTCATCTTTTGGTGTTTAGTGTTGAGCATAGATTGTTGTAGGGCAGATAAATGAGCTTAATCGAAACTGTCATCAGGTATTTGGATATGCTATTCTTTTAGTTCATCTAAACTGCATTGTAGTCTAAATGTTATTGTAAGGTAGTGAACCTTCCCTAAGGTTTGTAGCCTCCTAGGTCATTATATTTTGAGAAGTGAGATCTAGGTGTTAGGATAACCGATGAACAACTGAGAGGGAAGGGTGAATCAGTTGTTAACAGATTATATCATTTAATCCACTTAATAACCTTTAATTGGATTAAGTATTGGTAAAGAAGAAACACATACTGGTAAATAATACAACTTAAAAATTAAATAGATAATCAATGTAAAGAAACCATACCACATAAAACCATGATTTGTACGTGGAAAACCCAGAAAGGGAAAAACCACGGTGGGAAGCCTACCCATAGTCAGATGATACTTCTGCAGAAAGTATGTGATACAATGAGGGGCTTGCACATGCAAGAAGGCACACTGCCTAGAACGTACTGCTCATTACAAAAGAGTCTCACTAATTATAGAGAGGTTATAACTGCCTCAAGATAAATGGACAACAATCCAGAGTAATGAACTGCCAAATATAGCATCTACCATGCCTGATTACAGTCTTAGTTAAGCTCAATACTAAAGGCCTTTGACCTCTTCCTTAATCCCAAATCGATCACCTATGATCGACCAAATCTCCTTCGCATATGATATTGCATTTCAAGACCACAAACATATTTTTATTCCCATCATGTGATCTGCAATGAGATCTTACATCATTTTATACCAACTCTAAGGCCTAAACCAATTAGGTCAGCCACCTAAAAGATATTACAATAAGATCATTACATAAATCCATATTACAATGATATGCCATGTCGGATTAAGACCAAAACAACAATAACCAAATCATAAAACATCTCGAAACATCCCAGTAACATGTAGAGTACACGTTAACATGATATCGGTCCATAACCTAGATAGGCATCAGACCTATCATGGGTCCACCACGCCAAAGCAATGTCTTCAAGCAGTTGAAGAACGATCAAAGAACATCTTTAGCATCCTAAAATCCATCTAGAAGTCGTACCAACACCACTTATGCATCCTATCAAGATTCTTCCGTAAAAGCTCTACCGGTTAAACCTTAAACCAATTTTGGTAAGGGTTTACAAGAGTATATGATAGCATTTGATTACCAAGTCAATACCAACTAACCAAAACATGCTCAAGGAACATGTAACACGTGAAATCAAATATACTCCATTGATCCAAACATGTCGGAAGTCTCCAACAGATAGTCTCTTCTGTCGGTAACACTAGATCTTCTACCGGTAACCAAAACCTATTTGCCGGTAGCCAACCATAACAACTAGTGTTGACATCAATGACAAAACATCAATGTAACACATAATCAATTCATCCATAATGCCAACAATAAAAAGTATGTCTGAATGCATGTGCATTCCCCATTGTAATATTTACATATACTATTGTAGAGTATCATCTTATTGTGGGTTGGTTCCCACTATGGTTTTTCCCTTAACTAGGTTTTCCACATCAAAAAAATTGGTGTTATGTGTGTTTCTATTATAGTGCTTGTCTTTATTCTTGATTATTTGAGTTTGTACTTAAATTATTTAATTCGGTGAAAATCAATTCACCCCCCTACCCTCTTAGTTTTCCTTCATTGTTTTTGCCAATAATTTATACAAGACATCAACTCCTAAAATATAGGTTGGCTCAACACACGCTACATATTATAAAAATATAATCACACACACTACAATAATGCATGCAGACCAAAATGATGTCAGCTAAGACATAGTCTAGACCTAAAAAACCACCACAAATGATGAGCCTATAAATTGACCAGATTATTTTATGTTTTATGATACTTTATCTCATTTTTATAATGTCCTTCCAAGGCATTTCCAAACATTACCTTGTTTTTGTGAAGCATTAACTAAAATTAATTGTGTTCAATATGCATATTTATGTCTAGCTATTTAATGCTAAATAAAGGCAAAATATTATAATAAATGGTTATTGTTTAATGTAAAGTACTTTATAATAATTAACATGTTGTTTGTGAGTTGTTTGAGTCATTCATATAGATAGAAGAAAGGAGGAGCAAGTTGGCTATTGATAGATGTACCAGTTGATTGAAAGTGTAGAAAAAGCCAAATGACCAGTTTCCATAAAATGGGAATACCTCACTTGTTTCTTAACAAAATTCAGATTTTCAAAATGATTTGGAAATATTAAAAGGAGATCTAAAAAGGGTTTAAACCATTTGAGCTGATTCACAATAGTTAGTGATAAGTCATCACCAGAATTTGAATCAGACAAAATGACATATTTTCATGCAACAATTAAGGATTGAATTCTAATTCAGCTTGGACTCTCCTATCTCTTCATGATTTTGTGTATTTGGAGTTATTAAAGTCAAGGAACATTGGAGAATCTTGTGGAAACAATGTTTTATGATTCATAAATAATTATAACATGTTTTGTACACATATTCAGTCGTGACTGTACTTTATAGTTGTAGAGTTCGAAGAGGATTAGAACTCTCTCAACTCTTGTTAGTTTAATCTTTATTACCAGTCATGAATAGAATAAGTCATCTCTTTTCTATCATCGGAGAAATGACATTTGTAATAAGTTGTATATTTTTAAATTACTTCAACTCTCAAGCCTCAAGCATAAATCTGAGATTTTATTGAGTTGTGAGTAAGTAGTGTTGAGAGTAGTGTTGAGAATAGTGTAGAGAATGTTTAGAGAATATCTAGTTAGTGTTGAGTCTTGTTAGTGGTGTTCATGTTTAATCAGCGAGTCTGATATATGTCCATGTAATATTTTATTTTCAATAAGAATATTATTTGAGCATTGAAGCTTATCAATTTAAGATGGAATGCTCATGACAAATTGAAGCAACTCAACCAAGGGCCACTTGAGGAACTATGATTCCATTATAGTTTAGTTTTGCAGTAGTTTAGTTTGTTGTTCATTATGATTTACTATTATTGATCAGTTGTTTAAGATATGTTTTGTTTCAACATATTTGATTTCACTAGTTTTAGAACAGTCAGCCTACAACAATTGCTATTGTAAATAACTAGTCTTCCTACAACCATTGTTGTGTAGTTAGTTTTATTTTCAGCATTGTTGTGCTTTCAATTTAGTTTATTAGTTTGAGTTTATTTTTTATACACAACTGATACAATAGCTTAGAATGCTTCCATAGTGCATATATAGTGTTGTTTCATTTCAAGTTCAGATCCCTGGGTTGATAATTAAATGTAGCTTCTAGTTCATGAAGGATTGCTTAGTGTGGATAAAAATCCCTGAGTTGTGATAGTATTCCAACCTCGATTACAATTAAAAAGCTCAACATTTTTGGCATCATTGTCAGGGATGAGTCAAGTTGTGAGAGTCACTAAGATGTTTTAGAAGTCATTGAAGCACAATAATCAAAAGTCAATGCCATTACCAACATGTTTGGAAATCAATGAAGACATGTTCTCTAACATCATAGAGGAATTTTGTTCATGTATTTATGACAAGGTGTTTTGTGAGAAGGTAAAGGAAGACAACCTTGTTTTGCAAAATGAAGAAATTACCATACACAAGGTTGTTGAACGTGATACAAATAAGAACTCTTACTTCAAGAAGAGAGTTGTCATAAAGCTAAATCTAGTCCTCTAATGCTGAAAAGTAGACAAGATATTGATGAAGACATGTTTTGAGATGACAGAGAGAATTTTTGCTTAAATTTGGATGCTAAACTCGTATCTTTTATAGAGAAAAATCATGAGCAGCAAGAACAAAGTGAAGAATTTTTTATGCTTATGTCAAATAAGTCACACAAAATGGAGTTTACAAATCAAAAAGAGGACAAAGAGGTTGCCCATAAACATGAAAGCAACAAGGAGGGTTCAAAATTTGTACGTTCACAAGGATGTCCCATTAGACATCTAGCTAAGAAGGATGCAAGAAAATCATCACAACTTATTGCATCCAAGCATGAAGTTGGAATTAAAGATGAAGATAAATTTCTAGTTGCAATTGAAGAAGAATGGTTTCAGCTCTCTTATCAACTTCAAGACAAAAGTATGTATGGTCAATGTGAAGTTGTAAGTGAGTTTGTTAATGTCTTTGAAAAGTCATTGCAGTTGTTTGTTAAGTTTTTACTGATGCCGCAACTCTTTTTGGTTGCATATAAGCGAGTGAAACATTGTAAGTTGTTGAGAAAGGGAAGATATTTCAAAGAACTAGTGAATGGTTTTATTTGATTAAGTCTTATTTGCTAGTTAGTGTAGGTTAGGATAGGTTAGGATAGGTTTTTTATTCAATAATTGCTCTTGCACAATGTCTTAGATGTCTTTTTCTTCATTTGTTCATGCATAGTTAGTTAGGTGTTGTGTAGTAGAGTTGTTTCTCCAAATTCTTCTTGTTTAAATAACTCTTTTAGAGGTGTTTACAACTGCTTTGTTGGTCATTTCAAGATCACTTATTTTTCAAGGTTGAAAGTCACTCATGTCTTCAATTTTGAAAGAGTCTTTGCATACATTGTCAAAAAGTTTTCATTAGGTAGTTGGGTCTTCAAGGAATGGAAATGTCTATCCAAATGGTGTAGTCCAATTGATCTACTCATGTTCTATTTACTAATAAATGGACAATATAAATTTGTATTAAAGTCATTGGATGGAGGTGCAGTAATTGTTCAATAAGTTTGCAACCTTTTTAGTTACTTGTAACAACTATAGTGTTACTAAATAGTCAACCTACACAAACTTCCAAGAAACCTATGGTAACTATTGATGTTAAATATGCATCACTCTTAAAGGTACTTGTGCATTCAACTATTTTGGGACCTATACTTTGAGCTCTTCACGACATTTGCAGCTTTTCAAATCACTAAAGGTACTTACATTGATGATTTCTATTTATTGTAACATTTATCATTTTTAGTTAATTGACTATCTATGCATTACAATGTGTTTGTCAAATTATCATTTTTCTTGTTACATGCTTCATAACTTATTTATTTTGTCACCCTCATCCATTCATTGTCATTTGAGGACAAATGACCTTTCAGCTGGGGGGAAATATCCATGCCTTGTATTGTTGTACTACACCATAAAAATATGATCTTGCCATAGTTTCATATATTTGAATGTTCCTTCTAGATTAATGAATATATTTTCTTCATTTGACATCTTTTTCAAATGCTTTCCCTTTTCCATTATTGCTTCAAAGTGACAAAAGAGAACAATATTTAAGGGCAACTATACTAAACAAGAATGGCACTCTTGAGATAATGGAAAGGAGTAATAAAGTACAAATTGTAGTACAGGGATGTAGATTATAAAATGTTTTAGTGCAGCAATAAACAATGAAAAAAATTATCATATGAAGAGATAAAAAAGAGAAGAAAGCATGATATAGAGAGGAAGGAAGCTGACAAAAAGAGAATGATGAGAATGAAGCATATTAGTGGCAACAACAAAGAAACTTTCTACAAATTAGCTATGGACAACATAAGATGGAACAAGATCAAGGTATGATGATAATTATTAAAACATGGAAAGAATATGTTTAGATCCCTTGTAGCAGCAAATACAATGAGAAGAAAAAACAAGAGCCAAGGAAGAGGATATGACAGTCATAGAATTTCATGCATAACCAATGTCTATTCCTTACTTGAGGCTGAGCAAGATTTTAGTTGGGGAGAAATATGAAACACCTCCAAGAATTATGTCTCGATCATCCACAACATATTACATCACCATGAATGACTCATAACATGAAGAACATCATTGGACAAGAAAAATCTTCAATAACATGCACAAAAATCAATGCAGACCACCAATACACATAGCACATGATCTAGAAATATTCACAACCAATGTGAATTACACCATAACAACTGCAACAACATAGATTACTAGAATCATCATCATTTCTCTACCAAACCTCAAGAACACTCGCAAAAATAATTGTCAACCTAAAAGATTCACTTGTGGTCTTCCAAATAATGAACCAATCTAACTAAGGACACACATCAATGTATATAATACATCCCATACATCTACAATTAAAGATATTGCAATTTTGGAGCAATGCGCATGGATTTACCAAAACCTATCAATGTTGAATAACTGAAAAATCAATCACAATACTGGATCTCATAACTCAATCAATTCTTCATGCAACCTCTGAAACTTATGTTGAATCAACTAGAGATAAGTATCTCAAAACCCATTGATCTACATCAGCTCATCTACAACACATAGGCTAAACCAACTTACTCAATTTGACTACAACACTGAAATGCAGAGAACATATTCCTCTATCTAACAATCTCCAACAATCTCCTCATAATCTCCTCATATGTTAATCTCCACATATGTTGAAATCAATGACAACATATCAACAAATATCCAACAATCTCCCCCTTTGGCGTTGATGGTAAAATATGAATGTGAAAAACACAATCAATGTAAAGAAAGAATCAACTCTCAACAATCTCTAGCAAAATCACAAAGATTTTCTCCCCCTTTGACAAACAACTCAAATCACAAATCTTTGAATCTCTACCCCAAAATGTTTTGGGATTTTTCACATGCTCTTCTCCTCCTTTGACATCAATGACAAAGGCTCAGGAATTAAGATTCTCTCCCCCTTAGAATTAGCTTTACAAGTCTGAACATCTAAAACACAATACTAAACACCAACACTGACTACTCCCCCTGAGTAGCAGTCTCGCTCATCAATCCAGAGCACAAGATATCTCTATGAAGTTCACCAGAATAATGCAAATCCATGCATCTTAGTTCTCTTCAAGAGGGGAAATCACCCCTAACTTCTCCCAAAGATACTCAAAAGTATCTTTAGGCAAGGCTTTGTAAAGATGTCTATGATTTGTTCCTTTGTAGATACATACTCCAATCTGACTTCTTTCTCATTCACCTTCTCTCTCAAGAAATGAAACTTGATTGATATATGCTTTGTCTTGGAATGCAATACCGGATTTTTTGAAATATTGATAGCACTTGAATTATCAATGTTTATAGCAATAGGCTCATCATAAATTACTCCTATATCTTTCAACCTCCTCTTCATCCAAATTACCTCAATACAATTGCTAGAAACAACAATGTATTCAACTTCTGTAGTAGATAAAGAGATAGCATTTTTCTTCTTACTTTTCCAAGAGACCAACTTCTTACCCAAAAATAATGCACCACCAGTGGTAGTCTTCTGGTCATCAACATCACCTGCCCAATCAGCATCTGTAAAGGTACTCAAAGTAAAGTTATCATTCTTAGGATACCACAAACCAAAATCAACTATCCCTTTCAAATATCTGAATATCCTTTTCACAGTAGTAACATGAGATTCCTTAGGATTAGCTTGAAATCTAGCAACATGACATACAACATTCATAATATCACGTCTAGTCTTGTTGGCAATTTGGACGAATTTATTATGTGTTGCATTGATGTCAACAAAAAGTTGTTTTGTTGTCTACCGACTTCAAGTAGAGTGGTTGGTCCTTGATGTTGATCTAGAGATTTATTTTTTGGTATGGTCCAACTGTTATAATTGGTTTGGATTGGTTATTCATGTGTTCTTGATGTGTATCACATTCACTTGGTTCAAGATTTGATTATCTGGATGCTATCATTTGTTCTAGTAAGCCTTTTGGTTATCGGTAAGTTTTTTACCGATAGTTCTTTGATGACTATCTTTTGATGAATCCAATAAGTAGTGTTGGTGTGGCTTCTAGAAGGTTATTAGGATGTTGATGGTTATCATGTTTGTCTTCCAGTTATTCGTGGTGTTTCATTTGGCTTATGGTGACCTATTTTAGGTCCAGTGTTATTCTGCTAGGTTATGGACCAGTTTATGTAATGTGTTGGTTGATGCTCCCAATGCGTCACCAGTTGGATTTATTGTTTGGTTTATGTTGTTTCGGTCTTAGGATGACTTGGTTTATCATTGGTTTGCAGGATTATGTAATGAATTTATTGTATTATCTTTTAGGTGGCCCATCTAATTGTTTAGGTCCCGGGTTGGTATAAATATGATTTAAGATCTCTTTGCAGATCATGGTATGGTATGGGATTATCTATGTGCAAATAAAGTTGTAATCATATGGAGAGGTTTTGGTTGATCATAGGTGATCGAATTGGGTTTGTGTATGAGGTTTAAGACATTCGGTATTGAGCTTAACCGAAACTATACTCACGCATAGGAGATGATATTCTTGCACTTCATTCATCTTTTTGGATTGGAGTCTGGATTTCTTTGTAGTTAGTAAAGCTCCTTTTGTGATGAGGAGTGTGCTCTAGGCTGTCGGCCTTCCTACATGTGCAGGCCCCCCTTATTGTAATCACATACTTGTTGCAGAAGTATTATCTAATTGTGGGTAGGCTTCCCACCATGGTTTTTCCCTTTACTAGGTTTTCAAAGTACAAATCATGGTGTTATGTGTTATGGATGGTTGGTAATTGTTTTGTGATTTATGTTTATGCTTAATTTTTATATCTGCTATTTCGGTATTTGGTTTATACATTCTGGTAAAAGGTTTTGTATGCTTAAATTTTTATAATTTGTTGACAACTGATTCACCCCCCCCTCCCCTCTTAGTTGTCCATCGCTTATCCTAACAAGTCTAAGTCAAATACACCAATCCACCAATCATAGATCTATATCTAGTTTGATTAGCTTTCAGATAATCATCATCCTTTGTCAACTTACATTCGATCACCATAGGTGTACCAATTGGTTTAGAGTCATGAAAGCCAAATTTCTTCAACAATTCATTCACATGGACTGAGATATGAAAATTCCTTCCTTTATCCAACTAAGTAATTTGAAATCCCAAAAAGAATTTCATTTCACCAATCATAGACATATCAAATTCATTATGCATCTCTTCAGCAAATTTCTTACGTAGGCAATCATTTCCAACAAAGATAATATCATCAACAAAAACTTCAACAATCAAAATGTTATCCCAATCAATCTTAAAATAAAAATTATTGTTAGAAGTACCTTTATGGAATCCAAGTTTCATCAAATACTTATCCAATCTGGCATACCAAGCTCTAGGGTCTTTCTTCAATCCATACAATGTTTTCTTCAACTAGCAAACCATGTCCTTTCATCTGTCAACCGAAATCCATCTGGTTGCTCAATGTAGACTTCTTCTTCCAACTCACCATTAAGAAAGGTTGATTTGATATCCATATGATAAACCTTGAAATCTTTGTGAGCAACAAAGGCAAGAAATAATCTAACAACTTCAATTCTAGCTACTAGAGAAAAAATCTCCTCATAATCAATTCCTTCCATCTATGAATATCCCTTACAAACAAGTCTAGCTTTATTTCTAACAACTTCATCTTGTTCATTCAACTTATTCTGGAATACCCATTTAGTTCCAATCACATTTTTATCCTTAGGTCTAGGAACAAGAATCCATGTATCACTTTTCTCAATTTAATTCAATTCTTCTTCCATACCTTTAATCCAATTTTCATCTTTACATGCTTCATCAACATCTTTAGGTTCAATCTTAGAAATCAAGCAAATTTCTTCAGCAAGTCTTCTCCTAGTTATTACACCTTTATTCTTATCACCTATGATCTGATTCTATGAATTATTCAATCTCATATACCTCATATTTTTAGGATTTCCTTGAATTTCGGGCTCTTGAACTCTTTCTTTAGCATTAACATTTGCACATTCTTCTCAATTCTCTAACTTTTCTGGATCAATATGAACTTGACTTTGGGTCTGCACTATCTTTCTTTTATCTGAACTAGCATCCTGATCATCAAAATCATATCTACAAGATCTAATTTTCCCTACATTACCTTCATCAACCTTCACATTAGTATTTCCAACTATCTCAATCTTTTGTTATAACACCGGTAGGCCTTACTTCTAGTAGAACAACCAATAAAAATTCCTTCATCACATCTAGCATCAAATTTTCCAAGATCTTCTTGTCTTTTGATATAGCATTTACTTCCAAAAATTTTGAAATATCTAACAGTAGGAGCATGACCAAATCATAGCTCATAAGGAGTCTTACCAATATCACTTTTGACATTTACCCGGTTAAGAGTGTATACTGCAGTACTCATAGCTTCTCTCCAATACAAATGCAGAACATTTCCTTGAATCATCATGGTTCTAGCAGATTCTTGAACTATTCTATCCTTCATCTCCACAACACCAATCTGTTGTGGTGTTCTAGGAGCAGATAATTGCCTCTTAAATCTATGCTCTTCACAATATGCATTAAACTCACCAGATGTGAATTCTCCACCTCTATCAGATCTCAGACATTTTAGCTTCAATCTCAATCTCTACCATAGCTTTGAAAATATTGAACTTCTCAAGTGCTTCAGACTTCTCCCTTAAGAAAGTAACCCACATCATTATTGAATAATCATCAATCAACAACATGAAATACCTATCACCCTGCAAGTTTCTCACTCTAGAAGGACCACACAGATCAATATGCACAAGATCTGACAATCCATTAGAATTATATTATTTTCTCTTATAAGTAACTCTTGTCTACTTCCCTAATTGACATTCCTTTCATACTGGATTAGGAGGTTTCATCAACTTAGGTAGATCTCTTACTGTTTGAGTAGAACTTATCTTAATCATACAATCAAAGTTTACATGACACATTCTTCTATGCCATAACCAACTTTCATCAATCTAAGCAATCAAACAAATTTTACCACCAACATTCAAGTAAAAGATATTACCTTTAGTCTTTGTACCTGATGCAATCTCAGTTTCAGAGCTACTCAAGATCTTACATTTGTCATTCTTAAATCAACCATCTGACCAACACTCAAAATATTATGCTTTAAACCTTCAACATATAAGATATTATCAGTATTATGCTTACCATCAAGAGAAATAGAACCTCTATCACGGATCACACAAGCTTTGTTATCACCAAATCTTACTATACCACCATCATACTTTTCCATACTCACTAATTTACTCTTATTACCTATCATATTATGAGAGAAACCGCTATCAATTACCCATTCATCTTTCTCCTCAACTTTAGCAGCCAAAGTGGTGTAGGGGCACAAGCCTAAGAATTCATCATTTCCTCTTTCATTATTTCATGTTCTAGTTTCAAGGTATTGTAAAGGATCTAAGAATCCTATGTTCATGTTTTGTTTTGAAAATAAAGTCCTAATAGTCCATTTTGTAAGACCTAGTGGCCTGGGGTGCATTATAAACCCTATGGTCAACTATGGTCAAAGGGACTTGGGATATGTAGATTTAGTGAGTTATGTGTATTTTTTTCTATTTAGGTCCAAGATAATATGTTTAGGCTCTTAGGTCTATCTTTGAAGTTAATTTGTTGGCAAATTGTAAAATTGTCAAAAATTGCCAAAATGTTGCCAACTTGGTGAACAACTTTTTGAAAAGTTGTTAAAAATAGTTCCCAATGTTAACAACCACTTTGTTTCGGTTAGAACATGTTTATATGGCTATAAAATGCCTCAAAAAACTCTTCTGGAGTTGTTGGTGAATATTTGTAATTTGACATTTTGAAGAAAAAAATTACTGCATTTTCCTGCAAATTTGTTATTCTTTCGGTTGGTATGGAATTTAATGACCTCCAAACAGAAAAATTATTTCATGGGGAGTTAGAGGGGTGAAATATATTTCTTTTGAGTCCAACCAGAGCTTTTGAGTTGGATTTTTGAATGAGTTATTGTGTAACAGTCCAAAACGGCCCGTGAAAGGGCATAAACCAAGGGTTTCACTTTTTCTTTCCCTTTTCTTCCAATTTAATCATGGAAAAAGTCTAAAACTTGGTTGGATGGAATATTTGGGAGTTTACTATGATATTCAAGAGGTTTTAGACTAGGATAATGTGGTTGGAGAATATTTTCTTCAAGTTTGAAGCCAGGCATCCCCATGTGACTGGCATTCGGTGGTGAAGAAGACTTTGACATTTCCCCATAATTTTTTATCAGATGCAAATCAAGACTTGTAACTTTGGATGTGGTGATTTTTTGAGTTCCCCAAGGTTTTCCAATTTCTTCCCTTGAGAAATTTCCAAATGGAAGGGTACTTCCTTTGTTAAAGTGCTCATTTAGCCCCATTTAGCCTAGTTGAGGGTTTACTAGAAATGGTATTTGTAGAACGTTCCAGATAAAACCCTTTTGGAAAAAGTGTTGTCCTATTTTATTAATGGTGAATATAAAATAAAATTTCTTGGTCCTTTGTAGTTTCTGGGAGAAAAACCAAAAAGTCACTTTTGAGGGCTAGTTGGCCAAAATAGCCATTTTGCACTTTGACCCCTTTGAAACTTGATCAACCCAATCTGAGGGTTGTTTACCATCATTGGAGGTTTTTGGATCCTAATAAACTTTATTTGAGTCTTTGTGGATATGTAGAACCATTTTGGAGGGGTGTGAGCCATTTGAGCAATTTTTGAGCACTTTGCCTATGGGGTTGACAAACCAAAGTTGATAGCCTTTGTAAAATGTCTCAGTGGGGGGTTATGGGGATGAAAACAATTGAAATAAGACATTTATTTGTTGTTTGTTAATGCATGAGGTCTGGTTGGGAAAATCTCTTTTGAAAGGGATTGAGTTTCCAATTGAGCAAGTGAGCAATTTGGAGCATTTTCAAGTTGTTGGAACCATATCTCTACATCATAAAGTTTTCTCCTCATTAATGCATCTTGTAGAATCTATAGTAACTAGATCATCTTCCATGATAGAAATGAACACAAATTCATCTCCTGAATTTCCCTTATCAAACTCATCGTATGTCACACCTTCATCAACAACATAATAACACTTCTTCTAATATTTAGACTTATAAGGCTTAAATGACTTCTTAGGATTTCTCTCTCTTTTCAGAAAACTTGATGCAAAATTTCCAATCTTATTACATGAAAAATATTTAAGAGGTAACTTTCCTTCATACTTATCGATGCCTTTAGGCAATATTCTGCCAATAAGTGCTTCAAGCTCCTCAAGCTCTCTTTCTTCATCTTGCATATCTTTCATCTCTTTCTCATATCTGGATACTCTTGTAGAACTTTCTCCCAGATCATATCTCTACTTCCCAAAAATAGTAGCTCTAAATGCAGATTTAGTCTTAGGAGGAGATTCACCAAACTCGCTCAACTCAAAAGCAATAAGTTTACCAATCAACATGTCTCTTATCACATTTGTCATAGTCTGGATCTCATCAATAGCAACAACTTTATGTTTGTAGGCAAAAGGAAAGGATCTCAACACCTTAGCAACAATCTCAGATTATTCTAATACTCCACTGGCACATTTGATTCCACACACAAGGTCATTCACATTCTGCATAAAAGAAGTAATGTTCTCATCTTCACTCATCTTCAAGTTCTCATATTTACCCTTCAAGCTCTACAACTTGGCAATCTTTACATGACTATCACCTTCATGAAAGGTCTCCAATTTTATCCAAATCTCATGTGCATTCTCTAAGTCCATCACATTAGTCATTTCTGAATCAGTCAAGGCACTTAGCAAATGCTTCCTTAGCTCTGATGTTGAATTATGCTTCCTTTATTTCATCTGGAGTAGTAGGACCTGCTAAGTTGAGACTTTGTCATGTTTTTATCATCAAAACTCCTAGGTTTTTGACATCTTTTGGTTTTCATAATAGTAGTGAAGTATTGTAAATTGACTATATGTACTCCATATGTTAAACCTAAACTTATGAAATCATGTTTGAACTTTGTCGGTCTATTCTTGCAGCCATGCCATTTATTCTTGCAGCCAAGTGATTTGTTCATGTTGCTATGCAGATTATTTAGGGTAATACCATATGTGAATTAATGAATGTGTTAATTAAAATACATATGCATGTCCTTGTATGTTGTTTTTGTTGTAGTGTAGATAATAATTGATTCCACGGTGGATATTCTCCTTTCGCGCCTAAAGAATGAAGAATTACGTAAGAAATATCTGGACATCAAACTGAAGAGGACCTAAGCGAGCGCAAGGTACGGCATGAGTGGAGCAGCCAAGAAGCACTACGGAAGTTTAACTTTAGTGGGCATTGAATTCATAAAATATCACTACAGCATGCAAAGACTATGGTTCGGTCTAGATCCACATTTCCTGCAGCCAAGCTCTAGTTATCTTCTTCATCAGTCAATCATCTGCCTCTTCTTTTGGGCGTGATTTGAGTTGTCCATTGTAGTTGATCTTTTCTTTTTAATAAGCTCTTCCTTTTTCCTTAGAGGTTAGATAGAATAGAAAGGAATAGAGAAGAGAATTTTGATAAGCATTCTTGAGTTTTCTTTTCAAACATATAATCATTTTCAAGAAGCAATGGATAAAAGATATGTTGTTCTGATTTGCTAAAAGTATTTTTCTAGAAGTTTGATATCACTCATCCAAGGGGGCCCACTTGGTGAGTGATCCTCTGTTTATGCTCATTGAAATTAGTTCTTCTTTAGTTGTAGTAGAAGTTTGTGCCTTGACTATTCCTGCAACCACTGGAAATAGATCTGTTGACTGTTCCTGCAGCCAAGCCAGAACAGAGTGATTTCTGTTATTTATATTAGATCATTCCAGCATTGTTTTTATAAGTTTTCCTATAGCCTTCTATAATCTCCATTCTTGCATTTCCTTTCCGCATAACGTTAGTTACTACAGCATTGCAAATTAGCCATTGAAGGAGCTTAGTGCATATATAGTGCAGACCCATTTCAAGTTTTGTGTCCCTAGATTGATAACTAAATGAACACTAGCCATGAAAATAGTAACTTTACCAGATGAATGTCCAAACTTTGGGTTGAGATTTCAATTAGAGTTATTATTATTATAGTTGGAGTAGACATTTTTGGCATCATTGCTGGGGATGGTGTCAAACTAAGAACCTTTCATGGTTATTATTGTTTCCAGTTAATTATTTTTGAGATTCCTTATTGTTTGAAAATTTCATGAATCTGCATGCATAGAAGAAGAAGAGATCCCAAAGGTAGATTTCTGCCCACTCATCCTAATCATGCAGAAGATAATTTCCCAGATATAAATCCTTTTGCTGAACTTTACAAAGCCTCACATAATTTGAACCACCCTGAATCTAAATTTCTGGAAGGTAGTCTTCAGTTCCTTTTTGGTCTTCAAGAAGAAGAATTTCTTATAGTAACAACCCCCATAAGTCTAATGTAAGGGAACCCTCCTCCTGGTGGAAATAATCCACTACCACCACCAGGTCCAATGTTTGAGTTTCCCATCTCTGATCAACATGATAACGCTAATCTCAAGAACATTCCAGCATCTTCACTCCCTAAATTCTATGGATTGGTGATAGAGGATCTGGACACATTTATGTTTGAGTTTGATGTTCTTTGTAGGGTTTTTGACTATACTACAGATGCCCATAGACTCAAAAATTTTCTTGCCACTTTGAAGGAGTCATCCTTGAGATGGTTTATGAGCTTGGGTAGTAGCACAATCAATACAAAGGATGAGATGAAACAGTTGTTTCTTGCAAAATACAAAGATTATTGTAGAGGTACTGATCGTCATGGGGATGATATCTTTAGAATGACACAAACTAAAGATGAGAGTCTTGAAGATTACTTGGAAAGGTTTCTGTTTAGTGTCAAAAAGTCCAAGCATAGCACTCTCAATGAAGATTCCCTCAAATTGATATTTTTGAGGGGAATTAGTGATGAATGCATTGATTCTTTGGATATTATGGGAGGAGGTGACATTACACAATCCACTTGGGCTGAAATATGACAAATTTGCAAGAAGTATTCCAGATCTACTTCTAAGAAGAATAGGAGATTTAAACTAGGGGCACCATTATCAGCATCTGGAACTGGAGTTTCTAGATTGGAACTTAGTCATCTATTAAAGGACTTCAAGGAGGACATTATAAACAATATGGCTACCTAGTTGGATACACTGGCAGCTAAGAAGAAGCATGAGGAAGCTGATGCATTCCTTGCAGAATTCAGTCCTCATTGTAAATAGTGAAAGAAAGATTGCAGATGTAAGATGGTTGCAAATGTGGAGGTACCTGACTTCAAGCCAATTCAAGGTGAGGACGAGCAAGTCTTCTATGTTGCTCAAAGAAGACCAAATTTTCAAAGACAAGGTATGCTACCCAATCCACTTTCTTTTTCTGGTTATAGTGGAAATTCTTATGCACCAAATAACCAATGGCAACCACCATATTCTTAAAATATTGGTAACTATCAAAATTGGTATGGTTCACAAGGCCAAGGACAACATTTTGGTAAGCAAATGTCACAGTGGCAACAACCATAGGGGAACTGGTACCCACCTCAGGGTCAAGGAAACCAATTTCAAGGGAATTGGCAACCTACTTCTCAATGGAGGGGAAGCCAACCATGGCCAGCCCAATCTTCTGGTTATCAGCCGCCTATTCAGTAGCCATAACCTCCTGCTTTAATGCCTCCTCCTGCAGCTACTGCTGCACTACCTAAACCAACACAGTTGCCTACTCAACCATTGCCAAATCCAAATATCAAGTCTCAACAACAACAACAAGCTTATTCAGCTGATGTTAATTAGTACCCAGCCTATTCTTTATCACTAGATGACATTCACCTTTGATCTGGAATAACTTTACCTAATCCCTCTCATCCAGTTATCACTGAGGTACAGGAGGAGCAAGAAATCTTTAATCCAACATATACAATACCCTAGAATCAAATATTGCCAGCATTTCCCCATAGATTGCAAGAAAAAGAAGTTCCCATTGAACAACAACAAAGCTTTGATATTATTGATCAACTGAAGCATATTTGTGTTAAAATTTCATTGTTGCAAGCAATAAAGGATGTTCCCATATATGGTAAGGCATTGAGAGAAGCATGTCTAAAAAAACCCGGCAGGAAGAAAAAGGATCAACAAAACAGTTCATGTTATGGGTCAATTGGTTGATATTATGTTAGGTAAAATTGTCATAAGTATTCTAATCCAGGTAGTCCTATTGTCAGTATAGTCATGAATGGAAATCAAATAAAAAATGTTTTAATTGATTTAGGGGCAACCATTAATGTAATGACAAAGGAAGTAATGAAACATCTTAAGATCAATAGTTTAAGGCCTAAACCCACAGTTCTACAGCTTGCTGATAGCTCTACAGTTAGACCTGATGGTATTATAGAGGATGTAGTAGTTATTCTAGATTCTTGGGAATATCCTACAGACTTTATGATTTTATCTCCAAAGGCAACATTGGGAGGATATCCGGTCATTTTAGGTAGACCTTGACTTGCCACAGCTGATGCATATATTGGGTGTAGATCAAGGGATATGACTATTTCAGATGGGCGTTCTACAAAAACATTAGCCTTGTATTCTCCAACACAACCCCAACTTGAACAGCAACAAGTTGTTTGCCCTATCTTGGGAGAAGAATCTAAAGAAATTGACTCTATTAATCACCTTATGATGATTAATCGAAGACCACTCTTGCAATTATATGATGAGGAATCAATTCTTTATAAAATATTGATAAATGAATTTATAGAAGAGCAAAAATTGCAGGAATTGGTTCCGAATATTGCAGGTTTGGACTTTCCTGCAGCCACTGATATATTGCATACTCTGTTGCCGCAGGAATTATCTTCTTCTCATTTTTCTGATATAAACCAGATTGATCTTACTATTAAGATAGAGGTGGAAGGGAATAAATATTTGAACATCAATAGAAATCTATCAGATGCTCAAAAAGAGGGCCTTGTGAACTTGTTGAAACTTCATAAAAATGTTTTTGCATGAGATTACAAGGATATGAATGGAATTGATCCAGCAGTTTGTACCCACCATATTTATATAAAGGATGAGTGTTGCCCACTCAGACAACCTCAAAGACAAGTCAATCCTACCTTGAAGAAGATAGTTAAAGAAGAATTGCAAAAATTGTTAAAAGTTGGGTTTATCTATCCTATCTCTGATAGCCAATGGGTATCACCTCTTGTGATAGTCTCTAAAAAAGGAGGAAAATGGAGGGTATGTGTTGATTATAGAGCTCTGAACTTAGCAACAAGAAAAGATCATTTTCCATTACCATTTGTGGATCAAGTATTGGATTCTCTAGCTGGTAAAAGATATTTTTCATTCCTTGATGGATTTAGTGGCTACAATCAGATCCAGATAGCCCCCAAGAATCAAGAGAAGACAACATTTACTTGTCCATGGGGCACGTATGCATATTTTGTTCTTCCTTTTGGGTTGTGTAATGCTCCAGCCACTTTTCAAAGAGTAGTGAACGGTATATTTTCTGATATTTCTCAAGACATTATGGAAATTTACATGGATGACTTTACAACTTATGGTTCTGAATTTGATCAAGCATTGGGTAATCTAAAGAAAGTTTTGCAGCGATGTGAAGACTACAATTTGTCTTTAAACAGTGAGAAGTGTTCCATCATGATGGAAGAAGGAATAGTCCTTGGTCATCATATATCTATACAAGGCATCCAAGTGGATCTAGCAAAGATTGAGGTCATTCAGCATATTAATGACCCTATGAAGCAAAAAGATGTAATAATTTTTCTTGGTCATGCTACAGATGATTTATCAAAGATTTCAGTAAAATTGCAAGTCCCTTATATTCATTTCTTACTAAAGATGCAGAATTTAAATGGACCTCAGCATGAAATGAAGCTTTCTTAAAGCTTAAGCATGCTTTAACTCAAGCACCAGTTCTTAAAGGGCCAAATTGGTCTCTACCATTCCAAATCCATACAGATGCTTCTGATTATGCAATAGGAGCAGTGTTAGGACAGAAAATTGACAAATTGGAAAATGCAATATATTATATTAGCAAGAATTTGCAGGGACCTGAATTGAATTACACAGTTACTGAAAAGGAAATGCTAGCTATCATATATGCACTTAACAAATTTAGACACTATATCACAAGATATCCCATATTTGTGCATACAGATCACACTGCAATTAGATATATCATGAATAAGCCATCAATCACTGGTAGATTAGCTCGTTGGTTATTGTTGATGTAGGAATTTGATATCATAGTTGTTGATAAACCAGGGAAGTCTAATGTGGTTGCAGATTATCTTTCACATCTTCAATTGCAAGAAGATTCTACAATAATAGATGACACTTTTCCAAATGAACATTTGTTTCTCATAAAAGCTCACACTCCTTGGTATGCTAATATTACAACTATTTAGCTACAGATAAGATGCCAGTTTATTTCTCTCCTAAGAAAAGAAGGTTACTAGTTGAAAAGAGTTTTAACTTCTCATGGATTGTTGATTGTCTATTTTATACTAGACCTGACCAAGTCATGCAAAGATGTGTCAGAGAAGATGAAACATATGACATCCTACATGCATGTCATGATGAGCCATGTGGAGGTCATTTTGCTACCAAAAGAACAACACTGAAAATACTCAATACAGGATACTATTGGCCCACATTACATAAGGATGCAGCTCAGTACACACGGAAATGTGACAGATGTTAGCAAATGGGAAGACCCACAAAATCTGATGAGATGCCACTATATCCTCAAATATCAGTTGCACCATTTGACAAGTGGGGATTAGATTTTGTTGGCCCAATTGATCCACCTTCTAATGGAAGATCTTATATCTTGGTATGTACAGACTATGTAACAAAATGGGTGGAAGCTTGTGCCATGACACATGCAAGAGATAATAAGGTAGCTGAGTTTCTTTATGAAGAGATATTTACAAGATATGGAGTACCAAGGGAAATTGTCTCAGACCAGGGACCTCAATTTACTTCAACATTGATAAACACTTTGGTCAATGAATACAATATAAGGCACATAAAATCTACTCCATATCATCTACAGGTTAATGGACAAGTAGAAGTTACAAATAGAGAGCTTGAGGCTATTCTTACAAAAACAGTGTCTATTCACAAGAAAGATTGGTCTCACCGACTTTCGGAAGCAATTTGGGCATATAGAACAACTTGGAAAACACCAATTGGTTTCACACCTTTTGAGATGGTTTATGGAAAAATAGCAATGATGCCTATTGAATTTGAGCATAAAACCCTGAGGATAGCTTTGCATTTAAATATGACATTGCCTGAAGCGTAGAAAGAACGCATTCAGCAATTAAATGCTCTAGATGAATGGAGAAAGAAAGTTGTTCAACAGATAGAATTGATTCAAAATCAAAGAGCAAAATGGCATGATAAATATATCAGGGAAAAGAAATTCAAAGTTGGTGACTAGGCACTACTGTATGATTCCAGATATAAAGATGCTATGGGAAAGCTTCAAACCAGGTGGTTAGGTCCATATGAGATAGAAGAAGTTTTCCAGAATGGAGTAGTTGTTCATTTGTCCACAATTGATCATGTCTGATTTAAACTCTTAGTAAATGGTCACTGACTACATCTATATCATAAACCAGCTACTAAAGAAGAGTTCTTGCAGCAGTTTGCTCCACAAAGTGACATAGAGGTTCCTGCAGCAATTGACAATGAGCCTGCAGCAACTCATGAGCTTCTTGTTGCAATTGGGCAAGGTAATAAAGGTAAAGTTCCTGCAGCCTCTGCAGTGAACATATTTGCCGCTTCATAATAAAATATTTCCATACTATATGGGAGTATTCTTTTTCGTACATAAAATCCCATCCACGACATTCCATCCCACGTTCTTACATATCATTTCACTTCATTTCGCCATCATTTTCATACAACTGCAAGTACGTATTTGTTTTAATTATGCATTTATTAGTTCATTATGATTATATCCTGTTTAAATCCGCTCCACTACCCAAAATCTTGTCAGCTTGTGTGGACATGTGCTAGATTAAGTTGGGGGGGTGCTTTATGGTTCAGTTTCCAAAGTGATTAATTATCAGTCCTTTTTGGTACTCCAAATTGATTTATTTCCATCATTTTTATTATGCTATGATTTCATGTAAGGGAATAATAAATTATGCCACCAGAATTGAGATATGTAAGGGAATTTCAATTTAGTAAGTCTGTCAGATATTTTGGTTCAGCTGTAGAGGAAAAATAGCAGAGTAAGAGATGGGTGGTGATCCAATTCGTCATGAGCCAATGGTTCATAAAGTGTTGCTGCAGGATACTCTTTGTAAGCATTATTTCAGACACCACGACTGGTTGGATTACTTCTTGAAAATTAGAGATTATAATGAAGAAATTGCTACAAAATTTATGCATTCCTTTAATGAAGGTGAAGCTACAGTTAAAGGTTTGAGGGTTATTGCTACGGAGCAGTGAATAGCAGAAGTAACGGGGTTGCCACAGGAAGGAGAACTATTTCTAGAATCAAAAGATGCAAGGAATGCCAAGGCAGAGTTCACAATTCCCATGGATGGACCCTTAATGATGGACAAACAAGGAACTAGAAGGGTTTCTCTACCAGCACATTGGCCTCAAGTAGCTTTGTATGTTATGAAATACATTACATGTGAGGGGCGATATTCAAATCTGCATTTACCTCATTTTAAACTACTTAGTCATCTACGGCATGGCCGGTGAGTGAATGTTCCTAACTTCTTATACCACCTCATTTCTACAAGCACTAAGGAGACTCAGAAAAATGGAAATCGTTCCATAAGCCATCATGGATTGGTTAAGCTACTTGTATAGTGGTCCTTGAGAGATGTTTCACAAATGGAATGGGGCGTATTTGAGGATATACAACAATATAGGGTTGAAGATGCCCCTGTTGCAGATAACCCGTCAGTTGAAGAAGAAAATGTTGCAGAACCCTCTTCCCCTGTAGTTGCTGCAGATGAGGATTTGCTTGTTGCTGAAGGAGCTATGGTTATTATGGAGGAAAAGATAGTGGAATCAAGTGAAGAACAACCCTCTACTTCTCTTCAAAGAGATTCTCTAGTTCTGCGAAGGAAAGGAAAAGAGTTGGAAAGGGATGAAATAGATGAATAACTTATGACCCAGCCGCAGGTAACTCAGATTCCTCCTACAGCCAAGAGGCGTAGGACAAAAATAAAAACACCTGCAGCCATTCCAAAAGTTTATGTAAGAAGAACACGTAGCAAAACACAAAAGACTCATCTTGTGGGTAATCTGACAAAGGTTATTACAGTGGAAACTTCAGAAGAAGGAAGCCTTGCAGATATTGAAACTCAAGGAGAAGGAAGCCCTGTAGAGGATGAAATCCAAGAAAATGTTGCTGAGGATAAACTAGCAAATCTTGCTTCTATGGCACAGCAATTTGAAGAAACTGTTGAAGATATTCTACAATAGCCTAAAGAAAATATTGGAGAGATGCCAGCACAGATTGAGGAGTTTATTGAGGAAATCCCATGGTCTAAGGTAGTACCTATTAGACCTCCTTCATCCCTAAGTAGTTTATCTATTGCTTTAACATTTTATAGACAATGGGAAATAGAGAGGGCTAGGTTGCAAGGGATTATTGATAAACAACAAAAAGAAATTGAAAAGAGAGATAATAGAATTGAGGAATTAGAGGCTAAAGTGAAAATATTTTTTAGTATGGTTCCTGGGTTGATTTAATGTAGGTCACCTCCAAGAGTTTATGTAGTATACTTGAAAGAGCGGTATCTGAACTTCAAACTAAACCGTATTGTTAGGGACCTTAGCTCCTCTTTAGAAACACCTAAAGAATTATTTTATGCTTACCAAACCTCTCCACCTGCTGTGAAGAATTTGCTATGTGAATTATACTTACATAACTATGTTGTACCCTCAGACAGAGAGTGGAACCCTTTATTGTATATTAGGGATATCCATATCAAAGCTTTAATGCCATGGATCCAAAATGACATTATGATGGGGGCACAAGTCAAGGAGTATGAAAAATTAGAGTTTGATTGTCCATTACCATTAAGGAGGGAATCAGAAGCACCAAGAGTTCTTTATTATGATTGGCAGAAGTTACTGGTAAGAGATGATGTTAGAAAATCAGTGCTTCCAATGAGAGAAGATTATCAAGCATATGAGCATTTGATTCAAACTAACAGGACAGCTGCAATACAAGGGTTAACTCAGCATTGGAATAATCTACCAGAATAGTTAAAACGAGGAGAACCTTATTCACTACAGAATTTTCATTCAGCCATGCAAAGAGCCCCCAAATACATACAATTAGGCAGGGAGAAAGCCAACAACTAGCTACCATTGATCTTTCAACCCCCAATCCTTATGTGGCCGCTTTTGGCATGTCAGCCTACAGAGAAGAACTATGATGTAGTCACAGAAGAAACAGCTAGATGGTCCAGGCTAGAAAAAATGAAAGGATTTTATTGGAACTTGGCTTCAGGGGGGATAGGTCAGGGCACCATTGGTGATTTGAGAGTTATTGCAAGAGTCAAAAATTTCCCTTTTGTTGTAGGATCAGCAAACTCTTAAAGTTGGGGGGCATGATAACTTGAGACTTTGTCATGTTTTTATCATCAAAACTCTTAGGTTTTTTACATATTTTGGTTTGCATAATAGTAGTGAAGTATTATAAATTGACTATATGTACTCCATGTGTTAAACCTGAACTTATGAAATCATGTTTGAACTTTGTCGGTATGTTCTTGTAGCCATGCCATTTATTCTTGCAGTCAAGTGATTTGTATTCTTGCAGTCAAGTGATTTGTTCCTGTTGCTATGCGGATTGTTTAGGGCAATATCATATATTAATGAATGTGTTAATTAAATAAAATACGTATGCATGTCCTTGTATGTTGTTTTTGTTGTACTGTAGATAATAACTGATGTCACGGTGGATATTCTCCTTTTGCGCCTGAAGAAGGAAGAAATATATAAGAAATAACTAGAGATCAAACTAAAGAGGAGATGAGCGAGTGCAAGGTACGGCATGAGAAGAGCAGCCAAGAAGCACTACAGAAGTTTAACTTTAGTGGGCATTGAATTTGCAAAATATCGCTACAGTATGCAAAGACTATGGTTCAGTCTAGATCCAACGTTTCCTACAGCCAAGCTCTAGTTATCTTCTTCATCAGTCAATCATCTGCCTCTTCTTCTGGGCGTGATTTGAGTTGTCCATTGTAGTTGACCTTTGTTTTTTAATAATCTCTTCCTTTTTCCTTAGAGGTTAGACAGAATAGAAAGGAATAGAGCAGAGAATTTTGATAAGCATTCTTGAGTTTTCTTTTCAAACATGTAATCATTTTCAAGAAGCAATGGATAAAAGATATGTTGTTCTGATTTGCTAAAAGTATTTTTCTAGAAGTTTGATATCACTCATCCAAGGGGGCCCACTTGGTGAGTGATCATGTGTTTATTCTCATTGAAATTAGTTCTTCTTAGTTGCAGTAGAAGTTCATGTCTTGACTGTTCCTATAGCCACTGGAAATAGATCCACTGATTGTTCCTGCTGCCAAGCTAGAACAAAGTGATTTCTGTTATTTATATTAAATCATTCCAACATTGTTTTTATAAGTTTTCTTGTAGCCTTCTATAATTTCCATTCTTGCCTTTCCTTTCCGCATAATGTTAGTTACTACAGCAATGCAAAATAGTCATTGAAGGAGCTTAGTGCATATATAGTGCAGACCCATTTCAAGTTTTACATCCTTGGGTTGATAACTAAATGAACACTAGCCATGAAAATAGTAACTTTACCAGATGAATGTCCAAACTTTAGGTTGAGATTTCAATTAAAGTTATTATTATTATAGTTGGAGTAGATAGGACCATTCTGATGAGAATTATATACATTCTTAGTAATCTTCCAGTACTCATCTCCAATGCATCTCAAATGGCATTGCATCTGGCTTTTCCAAAGAGTCTAGTTTGTTTCATCAAATCTTGGACTATCCTTCTTTAAAGAAAAGGTTGTCATTCCAAATCTCCTCAAGCGGTCAAGCTTCTTCTAGAGGACCTAACTCTGATACCAATTTTTGGAAACAATGCAACAAACTGAGAGGGGGGTGAATCAATTTTCTCAAAACTTATTGCAACTTAAACCACAAATCAGATCTGACAATTAACAGTTAAAGCATGAAACAACAACACATCAATAACACACATAACATAAATATTTTTGATGTGGAAAACTTGGTTAAGGGAAAAGCCATAGTGGGAACCTACCCACAATGAGATAATACCCTGCTAGGAGTAAATGAAATATTACAATGGGGAATGTGCATGCATTTAGGAACATTGCTTAGAGCTCACCGCTCAAACAAGGAACCCGGAAGGGATACAACCCTTAAGGAAGGATCACTGCCTTACAGGAAGTCTCATTGACTTACAAAATAATTTGGATTTCATCCGGAGAATCATGAACTGATGAAATAACATCTCCACATGCCTAAGTATGGTTTTGGTTAAGCTCACTACCAAATCTTCTATGCAACACACAACTTCATATAACTTCTCTTCTACTGAATGATTAATACATTATTCACACATAGCATGATACATCTCAATGATTATTACATCATTTATACGAGACATCAACACATGAAATATAGGTCGGCTCAACACACGCTACATATTACAAAAATATAATCACACACACTACAATAATGCATGCAAACCAAAATGATGTTGGTTGAGACATAGTCTGGACCTAAACAACCACCACAAACATGAAACACCTCCAAGAATTATGTCTCGATCATTCGCAATATGCTACATCATCATGAATGTCGTATAACATGAAGAACATCACCAGACATGAAAACTCTTCAATAATGCGTACAACAATCAATGCAGACAACCAATATGCATAGTACACAATCTAGAAACAATCTCAAGCAACATGAATTACACCATAACAACCACAACAACTCGAATTACTATAATCATCATCATTTTTCTTCTGGACCTCAAGAACACTCACAAAACTGACTGTCAATCTGAAAGATTTTCTTGTGGACTTCAAAATCATGAACCAATCGATCTGAGGACACACATCAACATCTAGAATACATCCCACACATCTGCAACTAAAGATATTACAATTCCAGAGAAATACACATGGATTTACCAAAACCTATCAACACTCAATAACTGAAATATCAATCACAATACCGGATCTCATAACTCAATCAATTCTTCATGCAGACCTCTGAAACTTATGCTGAATCAACTAGAAATAAATATCTCAAAACTTATTAATCTCCATTAGCTCATCTGCAACACACAGGATAAACCAGCTTACTCAATTTGATTGCAACACTGAAACTCACAGAGAACACATTCAACATATTCCTTTATCCAACAATCTCCTCATAATATCATATGTTAATCTCCATATATGTTCACATCAATGAAAACATATCAACCAATATCCAACATTCTCCATAGATGAAGTTCTCTTCACATTTGATATAAATGAAAAGTATAGACTTGTTCCATAAGTGCAGTAGGAGGTGTTGTGTGTGTTAGGACCCGGAGGCAACTAAGAGGGGGGGGTGAATCAGTTGTCTATTAATTTCAACCCAAATATACTTTAAACAAACTTAGTACATGTGAGGCCCTATCCCAACTCATCCTAGCATTTCAGTATTTTTCATGTTGAGACTATTATGAATGCTTTATTTTTATGCATTATGGATTTGGAACTTATATGATACCATGATTTGGATAACATTGATATATATTGATGCTTCGTTTCTATGCATTATAGATATAGAACTCTATATGATTCTAGAATAGGATTACTTTGTCATGATGTATGTCATTATTGGAATTGCAGGACTTTACTATGATGATAGAAATAGGATGCATGTTTTATGTATGGATCAGAATTATGTGGATTATGATAATTGCTTATGTGGATTTATTTGGATATAAGACATATCGATTTGTTTAAATGTAAATTGTATGCAGAGTGTTTGATGTGTATTCTTATTCATGTGTTTAATATTATATGAAGTTATTGGAATTACTAATGTGTAATTGAGATGTGTAGGAAAATAATCCATGTGACCATGGAAACATTATGGAGAACCAAACCTAGACCTATGTACATTCGTAAAGCCTAGGGTTGTCTATTTGGAGAGACAACACCCTGTATGTATCATATTTTATTTGTGAAAGTAAATGATGCATGTGTGTTAAATTGAATTTATTAATTTGTGTAAATCCAACAAGAGACAAATTTCATGTGTAATTTTGTAATGTATTTTATTGTGTCACTTGGCACGTGTTGATTTATGTCTTGATTTTTGACTTGTCTCTTGGAGGGAGTTGTTTCAACCATAGCTTTTTCAAACATTTGATTGTGTTTCTAAATTTTCCTTGGGTAGAGAGTCTTTGGAGTGGTCAACACAGGTTTGACCCAAAATTTAACTTCAGATGGGTTTATAAGGGGTCAAATGGACTCCTAGGGGTGTTGGCATTACAATAGAAAGGAGATTGTTGGCATTTCATTAAGGATATTAAGAAGGTTGTTGGAGATTATTGATATAACTAAAGAAGGATGATTACTATCTTTATAATATTATTTTGTCATTGATGTCAAGAAATTGATTTTCTGATTTAGTATGATGTTGCCATATCTTGAGAAGTATGTATTGATGAGAATTAAGATGTCGGTAAGTGACACAGAAAGAATGTAATAATGAAGGGGAATAATAAGTTATTCAATGGGCAATTATTACCGAGTTAGACAATGATGAGATCATGTTGTTTTGATTGTTTTGATATCCTAAATATGTTGTTGATTGTAAGGTTAATACTATACTATCTCATCGAGCAAAGAACCTAGTCGGTAAACCCTAAGGAACCTAGTTGGTAAACCCTAAGGTTATCGATATCGGTTAATGAAGGCCGAATGTCTACCGAGTAAAGTTTAGTATTTACTGAGTAACAACTGAGTTATGATAGATCACATTGGATGGATAAAAGCATTATTTAATGAAGGAAGCTGATGAGCTGGAGATGAATAGATGATTAGTATGCCATGCATGAAGTTTGTTAAGGATCTACGTCAATGAAAAATCAAGAGGAAGATCTACAGCACAGATTGAACCGCAATAACCTAGCACAAGTTCCTAGGAAGGAATGCAAGTTCCAAGGCAAGGTAAAACATTTTCAGATCAAAGGATACATTGAACTTAGTCAAGATTGATGATCTGATGGCCAAGATTGATCATGGGAAATATGATCAAGGAGATTCAATGGTTAGCAAATTGTTTATAAATAATGAATTGTTGATAAACAATGTATGCGGCCAAGTGTAAGCACAGGGATGCTACATAGTGATTACCGAGCACAGAAGTTTGAAAACCTATTTGATTAACAGAGTAGGGAGCCCAACAAAGGGACAAGATAAGTCCTATGATTAGATTGTTTTGAGCAAATAAGAATCCATTTTAGCATTTTAGATTTGAAGTTGCAGATATATTTTTATTACTGTTATTTTGTAAAGTGGCAGAAAATCTCTTAACTGAATGGACTTAACAGTCTTATTTGTAAATCCTCTAGTAAGGTAACATTCTAAATGAGTGTTTGAAATCCTTTGACAAGCTCACTTCTAACAAAGTGAAGATCCTAACAGATCTGAGGGAAATCCCTTAACCGGGTCACATCTAGCAATGTGTTTGTAATCTTTAATAGGATTTTCTTTTAACCAAGCATACTCTAGAAGAGTATATTTCTTAGTGGGTCCAAAATCCCACAATGGTTTTTCCCTATTTGGGTTTCCACGTTAAATCTGGTGTTATATGTGTTATGATGATTATGTGTTTATGAGTTAGCATGTTTAGCAGTTTTTGGTTATATTGTTGAAGTATGAGTTACCGAGGTTAAATCTGGTGATTTTATGGAAGATTAAGTTTGTATGATTCACCCCCCCCCCTCTCATCTTGTTAGCTATTGGCATTAGTACTTTACATTTAGTATCAGAACTTACAATTGGTATCAGAGCTCTGGACTCTGAAAGAAAAGTTTAAAGGTACATGAGGCAAAGATCTGAAGATGTATAAAAGGGATGCACCAAAGCTGAACAAATCAAGTTTCTCCACATGGCAAAAAAGGATGAAGTTGCACTTATCGGGAATTGGAGAATATGCAACATATTATTTGGAGAATGATTACATAGCACCAAGCACCAACCCTATGACCTTGTAAGAGATAAAGGCAAAGCAAGAACATATTCAAGCTATGATTGAAATAACCTCAGCATTGATTGACTCAGAGTTTAATGATCTAGAAGGATGCAATGATGCAAAAGCAATGTGGACCAAGCTCATATCTGTGTATGGTGGTGATGAACATGTTCAGAGAGAAAAAGTAGATAGTCTAAGAGGACAACTTGAATCCATGAGAATGAATGAAGGTGAGAACATAACCCAATACAGTACAAGGTTAAAGGAGACTGTTAATCAAATCAAAGGAGCAGGAGGAACTATTAAAGAAAAGGATGTAACAAGTAAGTTTCTTAGAACCCTTCTACCTTCTTATGTAATCCGAGTCTCTATAATCAATGAACTAAGGTCTGTACCAAATGTGTCAGTTTCTTTGGATGCTACTATTGGTAAGCTACATGCATTTGAGTTAAGTAATTTTGATAACAGTGGGTCTTCGGTAAATAAAGTAGAATCTACATTTAGTTCTTTTCATATTGGTGAGTCTGATGATTACAATGATAGAATGAGTAAGTATTCTAAAGGGAATCACAGTGGAGCAAGTGAAAGATTTCATAAGAACATGGAAGAAGTGCACAAACTGTATGAGGAAATCAAAAAGCAAGAAGAGTTTGAAGCATTATTAGCCAGGAGGTTATCGAGAGGAAAAGGTAAGTATAAAGGAAAGCTACCTTTAAAATGTTTCAATTGTGATAAAATAGAACATATGGCTTCTAACTACCCTGACAAAGAATCTAGTGAAAAGAGAGAATACCAAGATAAAAGGCAGAAAGACAACCAATACAGAGGATACCGAGACTGCAGAAGGAGAGACAGAAAGACATGCCTAGTAGCTGATGAGGAATTCAATGATGATAAATTTGATGAAACTGATATAGAGGAAGTTGTTTATGTGGCTATTAAAGATGGATCAGATGAAGAAAGGTATGAAGAAAAAGCCCTAATATCTCACATAAATAATAATGATTCTTGGATCATAGATAGGTGATGCTCACATCACATGACAGGTGATAAACATAAGTTTGTTAAATTAGAAGATTATGATGGAAGTTATGTAAGATTTGGTAATGATGCACCATGTCTGGTGAAAGGTAAAGGCTCTATCACACTTCTTGACAATGCTAAATGTGATGATGTATACTGGGTTGAAGGTTTGAAATACAATTTGTTGAGTGTAGCACAGCTAAACAATACAGGATACCAAATAGAATTCCAGAAGGGATGTGTCAAAGATCATGACAAACATGGAAAGTTGATTGCTACCGGGACACAAACAAAAGAAAATAAATTTCATCTTGAATCAACTCGGAACAAATGTCTATATGCAAAAATAGAAGATACCTGGTTATGGCATAAAAGGTTTTGTCATATAAATTTTGATAATCTGATCAAAATAAGTAAGAAGCACCGAGTAAGAGGTCTACCGAGTCTAGAAAAACCTGAGAATGTAATGTGTCGAGGATTCCAGATGGGTAAGATGACAAGATCAAGCTTTACAAGTAAGTCCTACACTTCTAAAGGAATTTTAGATCTAGTACACACTGATCTTTATGGTCCCATGAAAGTTTAGAGTTATTATGGTGATAAATATTTCATATTATTTGTCAATGATTACTCAAGGATGATGTCAGTTATGTTTTTAAAATAAAAATCAGAAGCTTTTCAAATGTTTAAATGGTACAAGGCAAGAGTTGAAAATGAAACAGGAAGATAGCTGAAATGTCTTAGATATGATAGAGGAGGAGAATTCACTTCTAATAAATTTAACTTATTTTGCAATGATCATGGTATAAAAAGGCAAGTGTCTGTACCAAGAACACCTCAGCAAAATTGGATAGCTGAGAGAAGAAATAGATCAATTGTAGATTGTGCCAGAACCCTGATGATAGAAAAGAGGGTACCTCAAACATTTTGGAGAGAAGCAATTAGCGCTGCAGTCTACACCCTGAACCGAGTACAACTGAAGAAAGGAACTATGAAGACACCATATGAAATCTAGTATGACAAGAAACCTAATGTAAGTTATTTTAAAATCTTTGGAAGTAGATGCTATGTACACAAAGATGACAGAAATGGAAAGTTTGATAAAAAAAGTGAAGAAGGAATATTTCTAGGTTATTCTTCTAGAAGTAAAGTATTTAAATGTCTGATCAAATCATCTAACAAAATAGTAGAAAGTGCAAATGTGAAAATTGATGAATTTGTAGAAAGAAATGATGAAGGAAATTCCAAAGAACTAGAAAATTATGAAGAATTTGTTTATGTTCAACCAAGAAGTCCTACCGAGAGAGTTACTGAAGAAAATGAAGATAATGTCCAGTTATCGAGTGATGAAGAAGATCATACAGAGTCTACCAAGTCTGTATTAGCCAAATATGTCAGAAGACATCATGCATCAAGTCAAATTATAGGAGATAAGGATGATCCAGTGATGACAAGGAACAAACTAAGACAAAACACATGTCTGATATCTGAATTTGAACCGAGAATAGTAAAAGAGGCATTTAACAGTGAAGATTGGGTAAATGCTATGACAGAAGAGATTGATCAAATCAAGAAGAATGATACATGGACACTAGTCCCAAGACCGAAGGACAAAAATGTAATCGGTACAAAGTGGATTTTCAGAAACAAGCTAAATGAAAAAGGTGAGGTCATCCACAACAAAGCAAGACTAGTTTGCAAAAGTTATGCTGAAGAAGAAGGAATAGATTATGGTGAGAGTTTTGCACCTGTGGCTAGACTTGAGGGAGTAAGAACATTGTTGGCATATGCTGCTTTCAAAAATTTCAAGGTATATCAAATGGATGTTAAATCTGCATTTTTGAATGGTATACTAGAAGAAGAAGTTTATATTGAACAACCTGAAGGATTTATTGAAGACAGGAATAAAGATCAAGTATGTAAATTGAACAAAGCTTTATATGGTTTGAAACAAGCACCTAGAGCATCGTATGAAAGACTGCACTCTTATTTGATCAAGATTGGATTTATAAGGACAAGTGAAAACAACAATATGTACATGAAGAATGATGAGGACAATGGAATACTGATCTCAGCCATATTTGTTGATGATATTATTTTTTGTGGAAATGATTCTCTATGCAAGAACTTTGGAAATGAAATGTGCAAAGAATTTGAGATGTCATTAATCGGTGAGATAAAGTATTTTATAGATTTACAGATACTGCAAATGAAAGATGAGATTTTCATTACTCAATCCAAGTACATAAAGGAAATCTTGAAGAAGTTTGGAATAGAGGATTCAAAACCTGTAAGTACTCCTATGACTACTAACTGTAAACTATCAAAGAATGATGAATATGCATCTGTTGATGAGACACTTTACCAATCTATGATTGGAAAGTTGCAATATGTTGTTCATAGTAGACTGGATATAGCACATGCAGTAGCTATTGTTGCAAGATTCTCTACAGATCCCAAAGAAACTCATATGATAGCAATCAAGAGAATTTTCAGATACCTAAGAGACACTAAAGATTATGGCTTAGTATATGGAAAGAGGAATGATTTTGATTTAAAAGTTTATACTAATGCTGATTGGGTAGAAAACATTGATGACAGGAAAAGCACAAGTGGTGGAGCTTTCTTTTTAGGAGAAAGAGTAGTGAGTTGTCTTAGCAAGAAACAAGGATGTATTTCACAGTCAACAACACAAAAATGAATATGTTGCTATAGCATTGAATTGTACCAATATTGCATGGATCAAACAACTATTGGAAGGTATAAATGAGAAAGTTACTAAGCCAGTAACTATATTATGTGATAATACTAGTGCCATTAACATTTCAAAGAATCTGGTAATGCACTCTAAGACAAAACATATCTCTATAAAGTATCATTATCTCAGAGAAGAAGTTCAAGAGAAGAAAGTTGTGGTAGAATATATCAGTTCAAAGGAGCAAATAGCAGACATCTTCACAAAGCCACTGCCAAGGGGCACTTTTGAGTATCTCAGAGGCAAGTTAGGGGTCCTACGCCTATCTTCTATTCACTGATAGAGTTCGGTGAAAGCATCAATTCAATGAATCTACAGCATATTATGTGTGGATTGATGTTGATTTACGCACTTTATGAGGTTTTCTAAAAGTGTGCAGGAAATAGTATTGAAGGAAAGACTGCTCTGATCAAGTTTTAGATGTTACACTTGCATGTGTAACACAACAAGGCAAAACACTTCACAGCAAAAGAGTTCATGATTTAGTTCTTTTACTTTTTGGCATTGTTGTCAAAGGGGGAGAAGACTAAATTATAGACTAAATGGTAAAGCCCTGAAATGAAGAAGATAACAGAAGACTAATGACAGGGGGAGAAGATTACTGAAAAAGGGAGAAGATTTTAATAGCTCAAGGGTAACAGGAGAAGTCTCAATAGTAATCTGAATCCGAATCAATTTGAATATCTTGTTGGTATTACCATTTACAAGATGGTATTGCCATCAATGCCAAAGGGGGAGATTGTTGGCATTACAATAGAAAGGAGATTGTTGGCATTTCATTAAGGATATTGAGAAGGTTATTGGAGATTATTGATATAACTAAAGAAGGATGATTACTGTCTTTATAATATTATTTTGTCATTGATGTCAAGAAATTGATTTTCTAATTCAGTATGATGTTGCCATATCTTGAGAAGTATGTATTGATGAGAATTAAGATGTTGGTAAGTGACACAGAAAGAATGTGACAATGAAGGGGAATAATAAATTATTCAATGGGCAACTATTACCAAGTTAGACAATGATGAGATCATGTTGTTTTGATTGTTTTGATATCCTACATATGTTGTTAATTGTAAGGTTAATACTATACTATGTCACCGAGCAAAGAACCTAGTCGGTAAACCCTAAGGTTATCGATATCGGTTAATGAAGGCCGAATGTCTACCGAGTAAAGTTTAGTATTTACCGAGTAACAACTGAGTTATGATAGATCACATTGGATGGATAAAAGTATTATTTAATGAAGGAAGCTGATGAGCTGGAGATGAATAGATGATTGGTATGCCGCACATGAAGTTTGTTAAGGATCTACAGCAATGGAAAATCAAGAGGAAGATCTACAACATAGATTGAACCGCAATAACCTAGCACAAGTTCCTAGGAAGGAATGCAAGTTCCAAGGCAAGGTAAAACATTTTCAAATTGAAGGATACATTGAACCTAGTCAAGATTGATGATCTGATGGCCAAGATTGATCACAGGAAATATGATCAAGGAGATTCAGTGGTTAGCAAATTGTTTATAAATAAGGAATTGTTGATAAACAATATATGCGGGCAAGTGTGAGCACGGGGATGCTACATAGTGATTACCGAGCACAGAAGCTTGAAGACCTATTTGATTAATAGAGTAGGGAGCCTAGCAGAGGGACAAGAAAAGTCCTATGATTAGATTGTTTTGAGCAAATAAGAATCTGCTTTAGCATTTTAGATGTGAAGTTGTAGATATATTTTTTATTACTGTTATTTTGTAAAGTGATAGAAAATATCTTAACCAAGTGGACTTAACAGTCTTATTTGTAAATCCTCTAGTAAGGTAATGTTATAAATGAGTGTTTGAAATCCTTTGACAAGGTCACTTCTAACAAAGTGAAGATCCTAACAGATTTGAAGGAAATCCCTTAACCGGGTCACATCTAACAATGTGTTTGTAATCTTTAACAGGATTTTCTTTTAACCAAGCATACTCTAGAAGAGTATATTTCTTAGTGGGTCCGAAATCCCATAGTGGTTTTTCCCTATTTGGGTTTCCACGTTAAATCTGGTGTTATATGTGTTATGATGATTATGTGTTTATGAGTTAGCATGTTTAGCAGTTTTTGGTTATATTGTTGAAGTATAAGTTACCGAGGTTGAATCTGGTGATTTTATGGAAGATTAAGTTTGTATGATTCACCTCCCCCCCTCTCATCTTGTTAGGTATTAGCATCAGTACTTTACATTTAGTATCAGAACTTACAAGGGGTAGTTTAAAAGTATTTCCTAAAGTCCATAAGGTATACCTATGGGTTAGGAGTATTTTTAGGCATGTGTCTACTCCCATGTGACTATTTAAGCACCTCAAAAAGTGGGTTTCCTAAGGCAAGCAAAAATTGAAATTAGAAGGTGCCATCTAGGTTAGATAACCTTCCTTTTTTATGAGAGATCCTTTTCCACTTTTTCTTACTTTTTCCTTTTCTAGTTTTAGAAACCTGTGAGAACTCTCACTGAGGTATTTTTAGGCAAGAATGAGAGATTTTGTGGGTAATCACCCACTCTCCATTTTCGGAGACTATGCATTTTGAAAAGTTAGTTTTTGGATTTGAAATTTGGCTAAGTGTAGAAGGGAGGATTGTGGATTTGGGTTGCTCATCCTCAAACTAGTTCTAGCATACCTTTGGGTAGATTGAAGGGTGGTTCATCTCTTTGTTTTTTACATTGCATGTCTATATTGAAAAGTTTGGTTGTATGTGAAAGTGATTCTTTTGTATTTTCTTTTGTGAACATTATTATTATGTGATCTGTCTTTTATTTTCTTGTATGCATTTTCTGTGTTTTGGGAGTAACCAAGGCCTTTTACTCTTGGGAGAGTGCGATGGTCTTGTGGGTGGTAGAAGTTTGACAACCCTTGAGTGAGATGCTCTTGTTACGAGAGTGATCTCAAGGGGTGTATATGTGACCCTTTCTACATGGCCTGGTTTGTGCATTTGGGGGTTCATAAGGGGAGAAAATATGGCATGAATGCCTTGGAGGGCATAAGGAATGTGGGGTTAATGAACTTATGATATATCTTTGTTTGCCATGAGGTGGCTTTGTGAACTACCATTCTTATAGTCTCCTCAGGGTATTTGGTCCACTACCACCCATGTAAAATCATCACATTTTGTGATGGAGTGTAGCCTTGGTTGGGAAAGTGTTTGCTATATGTTTTTCCCTTGCTTGTTGTGTTTGCATGTCTGTAACCTATCTAGGGCTTGGTTCTCCAAGCTCGGGGGTGGCTTCTAGTAAGCCTTGGCTGGGAGGTGAGCACTCCATGGTCAAGCCTTATGATTTAATTGTAGGTTGCTTGAAATGGAAGGAAAAAGTCAAGCTAGGAGTTGTTGTTTTTATTTGGGTTGCAGAAAAAGAATAAGAAAAGGGATGCTATATTTTCAGTTGCAGGAATGTAAATAAAAAGTTACATGTTGTATTTATAAAAAAAAAAGAGAAAATGTATCTATTTTATTTAAAGTCCTCATTTAATAGAAATGAGAGACTAGTTGGGTATCTCACCCATTTGTATTGTTGGCTATATTGTATTTTAAATGCACTTTAAAGAAATGCATTATTTTTACCAAGTATTATTTTGTTGCAAAAATGAAATGTTTATCTTGGACTAAGTTCCCTATAGTTAATGAAATAATATTTGTAGTATGCATGTTAGTTTTGAAAATAAAGGTTCATTTTATCTCCTTATACATATTGAAATAGTGGGAAATGAGTAAAGTAGAAAGCTTGCATGTTAGTAAAACAAAATTTTGCATTTAGTTCTAAATATTTAATTCCAAATACATGTCAAGGTTTAATAAATTTAACTTGCATATCTCTAAGATCTATTTCCATGATTTCTAGTCTAATATAGTTGTTGCTTAAATTTATTTAATTCTGTCATTTTACTTAATTGCAGAAAATAAATCTAAAGTTAATTAGTCTATCTCTAATTTTAACTACATGGTATTTAAAAAAAAAAATAATAATACATTGTTTTAAATTCAAAAATTTTGATTAATCTGTTTAAAGGATTCAAAAAAAATATAATGTATATTTGCTTATATATATATATATATAAAATGGGGGTTGAAATTTATTTTTATTTTTTTAAAATATAATAAGTAAATGGGGGAGCTTCGCCCCCCCCCCCCCCCCTCGCGTTGTGGGTGGCGACCCCCAACGGTGGCCACAATCGCCACTGTGGGTCGCAACCCACAATCGGGGAGGCTTCGGCCCCCCACTGTGGGTGGCGCCCCATAGTGACGGCACAGCCGTGGCTATGGGTCGCGACCCGCAGGCACGACTGCGGCCGTCCCTATGAGGAGCACCTCCCCCCCCCCCCAAAACAGTCACCACCGCCGCTCTAAACACAAAACCCTTTACCGCTCTAAGTACAAAACTCCCTGCCGCTACCTGCAACACAAGTACAAAATTTTTAGGGTTCATGAATATTTAAAGTTTAAAAACTTTAAACAAAAGGATATATATATATATATATGTGTGTGTGTGTGTGTGTGTGTGTGTGTGTGTGTGTGTGTGTCTATTTATGTATATATAATTTTATATATAGATATGTATAGTCGAATATATGAATGTATAAATCTGATTATAGTTTAATTTATTTATTTATACATTCATATTTTATATACGTTTATATATACATTTAAATATGATGTTTTAAATTTTAATTCTCTTGAAGCTTTATATTTTAGAAAAATTATAACGATTTTTGTAAAGTTCTTTGGCGATAGGGGAATTATAGAAGTTCACCTATATTTAGGCTTGACGAGAATAAATTTTATAGGGCAAAATTTAATATGGATTTATTTAGCCCTTTAGTCAGATTTAATACACATTATAATTATTGTTAAATTAAATATAGGTGTTTTAAAAATCTAAGTGCTAGAGATAATTTAATTAATTCCTATAGCAGTTAAAAGATAAATTGAGACTGATAATATCTCTTGTCAATTTAATTAGAGATTTTTGCTTAAATGATTTTATTATTTATTAATTGATGAGATAATAATAAATTCTTTTGGAGAGATAATATTCCGCATTTAATTTAAATTATTTTCGCTTACTTGAGTTAGTGGTTAGAGTTAACTCAAAACATAGTTAAGACAAAACTTGTTAGTGCATTTCATATTAGTGAATTAAATGTTATTAGGTTGTTCTTTTAAAAAAAAAAATTATTCCGTTTGTGCCCAAAAGTTTCGGCATGACAGTGCATAATATCGGTAAACCAAACTTAATGTCGGTAGACAGTTTGACAGTTAATAACAGTACCGGTAAACTTTAACGCATGAAACAAAAAGACAAATAACATCCACAACACATAACACAGTTATTTGTACGTGGAAACCCTGTAAGGGGAAAAACTACGGTGGGAAACCTTACCCACAATTAGATGATACTACTACAGATAGTATGTGTGTACAAATGGGATCTGCACATCCATAAAGGCCAACTGCCTAGAGCTCACTACTCAAACACAAAATGGGAGTCACACTGACTACAATTGGATGGTTAAATCCAATGATAATGTACTGCTCAAAATAGCATCTTCATATGCTGGATTCAGTACCGATTAAGCTCTGATTGTCTTCTTCATAACTTCCTTGAATCTTCAAATGATGTCTACATGTATAGCTCTGCTTATATTCACATATACCTTATTACAATCCTTTTTCACAATCCTCTACATAATCTCACAAATGAGAGCTTACATATATACCAAAACCTAAGACCAAATGTGTAGGTCGGCCGACTAAGAATATTATAATTAAATCAATTACAAATGAATCAATATGTCATTCATGATGTCAGCTCAATGCATTTAGAACAATAACAAATCATCTCCATAACATGTCATGTTGATCTGGAATAGATAATGTTTGTCGGTCCATACCCTAGACCTATTTGCCGGTAACAGCAAATATGCAAACTCAATTGTACCAATAATCAAATAACCAAAACCAAGTGTCCAAACAATGTCTTCGACATAACCAAGTAATCTCTAGATGATAATAGATCATCCTCAATGCCGGTGAACAATATAACCTGTCGGTGAATCAAATACTAGTGACTATGCATAAGTCACTGTGTTGTTCATCAAAAATGATTAACCCAAGTTCACCTACAATTCTTCTATGAAATGGCCAATTTCACTCTATGAAACACATCAGGGCTTGGACAACATAACATAGGACCCTAATTGATCCTCCAGCACTTCAGGTTCTGCTAGACCTAGGGGGGACACCCTTTTGATGCATGAAATTAATTCATTACACACTTATGACAGCATCAAACAATAAACAAATAGATCATTTCACAAGCTCAACAAGTTAGGAAACACTACAGATTGGCTAGATTTGTACAAACAATAGGATGAGATAGAGCTTGGAAAGAATAGAACACAAACCCCTAAACATAAAGGGAAAAATATTTTCTTTAAATTTGTAAATCTGAAACTATCCCAAAATTTGCAAGACCAGTGCCTTGTTCATTGGGCAATGGAGTCACACAAAGAATTGCAAATGTGTATCCTAGTTACAAATTGGTTTTCCTTAAACAATATTCCTACATTAACACTTTATACTAATGCATTACTCAATTCCATTCACAGAATTGTCAGATCTGGGACACATTCCATTATCCATGACTGATTATAGAGTTTAAAACCTTCATTGAAGGATACCTATAAACAATCACACAATCTCCTTGAAATTGACAAATTTCATCCTCCTTAAGGATTCAATTCATAATAATGAAATACATACATAGAGACAATATTGTGGGAAATTTACTCATGTCTGACACAAGTAAGACCTGCAACTAGAAAACATCTCCAAGACTGCAATGTAATCTCTATACCCTAAAACAAACCAAAGAATTTTACAAATTTGGGTCAAGAAGTTCAGAACTGGAAGCCATGAAATCTGGAGCACTTCCTCTAAAAATTCTGGAACCCTTACAAATGAGAAGAAAATGGGAATAAGAAGAGGAGGGAAAAAATCAGATCTACATAACACACTGCCAGTGTCCCTTCTTTCCTAACTGAAAAATATTTCCTTTCCTTCCTATGAAAACTGCTCTCAAAATATCTCACATTTGTTAAAACAAACTTCATCACTGGATTCCTCATCCCGAGAGCTTTCCGGTGATATATAATACCTGATATTTTGGGCAAAAATGAGCCTCTGGGTGAATTAATTCTCAATATGTGCACATCATTTAAATTTTTTTATTTTTTTATATAGTTGAAACTATATATTTGTAAAGCGGAAAAATCAAACCCTAGTTGTCCTCCCCTCCCCAACTCCAAGGAGAGAGAAGGGAAGGTCACTAGGGTTGATGGTTTTCACTTAGGAGAGACTTTACATTCAAAAGAGGGGTTGAAACCCACAAGATCCAATCCCACACAATGCAAGATTGGATTCTATATGAGTTTCAAGGGTTAAGATAGCAAGGATACCCTCTTTTGTAAAGAATGTAGATAGAAAGATTGAACTAGGAATGCATGTAAAGCAAGAAAGATTCACTTAAAAATAGAGATAGGGATATGGGATGAAGTTGCGGACCTGGAATTAGCAGTAAAATGTCGAGACGGTGTTGTTCTGCAAATTTGAGCGAAAGTTGACAAGACGATGGCGCCCGGCATGCACACGGTCCTCCGAAAAATCCGCGAAACGAAGGTGGATCTGTTCATCTCTGCACAAGGATTCCAGATCTTCAATTATAGCTGCGTACCTGCAACCTATACACAGAAAAGAGAGGACGATTGGGGGGTTAGGGATGAGGGGTTTGCCTTTAGGTCAAACCCCAGTTTTGGAATTAACCAAGAAATGAGAATGTTGTAAATGTAAATGTTTGTAATGTAAACAAGTACTGATACCTTGTTGTAAGAATCTTTGTATTCTTACATGCGAAGGTGTAATGTATGTAGTATGTTGTATGTTGTATGTGATCTCCTCTTCAATGGTTGAATCCTTGTCTTGAATGCAACACTTAGCCTTGAATGGAGACTTAGAATGCTCAATTGCTTGAAGGAATGCTTGAATGCTTGAATGCTTGAATATCGTTTCCGCGTCTTGTACACATATGTCCTTTTTTTTCTAAATGGGAGAGAAAATGTAGTTTATATACTTGTCAATTAGGGTTGAAAGACTGATTTTCTCGACCTTAGGCTGACCAGGAAATAATATTTTCCAATTTGCAAACTTAAAGACCCGAAGCCCCAAAAGAGGCCGGGCCCAAAATAGGGCCAGGGACTAGGGCGCTGGGCGCCATGGTCCTGGGGGACAAGGGCACTGGGCGCCCTAGTCCTGAAGGACTAGGGCGCTGGGCGCCATGGTCCCACCTCCAGGGACAGCAGGGTGCAAGGAGGATCAGGCCAGGGTGCTGAAAAATGCAGTTTTTGGTGTCATGAACAAGTTTCGAGGTCTCCATTCAGGTTCGGTGTTGCATCGCCATCGTGAAGACCCAAATGCGGTCGAAATTGCAAGTGTCGCAATTTTAGGATGCTACAATATTTAACTTTGATTTTTTACCCTTTTTTGGCCTGACACCCTGCCACGTGGTAGCTTGTGATTCGCTGATGGATCCACTGGGCGCCACCTGGGATGACACCTCATCAATCTGCCACTTGTCAGCCACATCACTGCCACTGAACTGCTTGCTCATTGCCACATCATCGCCACCTCAGTGCCACTGGACGGGACCTGCGAGTTCAACCTCCACCTGGGCCTACCACCTGCACGCCATGTCATCTTTCACCATTTCACGATGGCTAATGGACGTGCATCTTCCCTCTGTGAAATCAAGCACACCGTTGGATCTCACCAAACCTGCATGCTCTTTAACCCCTTCACTACTTCGCGATGCTTAACTGGCGAGCATCTTCAGTTCATGAAACAACGCGCTTCATCAATCTCCAAGGAACTTGCTCACTCTTTAATCTTTTCGCCATTTCGCAAACCTTAACCGGTGAGCATCTCCACCCAGCAAAATCATGCGCATGGTTGACCTTCTCTGAACTTGCATGATCTTTAACCCATCCATTCTCTGCAAAACTCGCCTACCTTAAGATCTGTGCCTACATGGGGTCCACATGGTCGCCACTCAACCTCCTTGGTCACCTCGATAAGCGCACTCAAGCGCGTGGGGTCCACTTGGGTGCCCAACCAACACCTTGTATCAAAAGCCTCCAAGGCTTGGACACTATGGTAGTGTGAAGCTTTATATTTAAACACAAAAAATTTCCCCTCCACAACCAATGTGGGATAATGTCTTATGCCTGGGACTATGTTTTCTAGGTTTTTCCTAAGATTTTTAAATGGTGCCTTTGCCTGTCAATGGGATTTGCTTGGAAGGTATTTATCTGCTAAAAACTCTTATTTAACACCATGCCACATGAGAGAGGGCAATACAATTGCTAACTGCATTTGCTGGAGATTTCAATCCCCTCTCCAACACCACCTACAGGAGATTCTGGCATTTAATTTAAAATTTATACAGCCTTTTCTCCAAACACTTTCTCTGCAGAATAAAGGAGACATGGTCTTACTCCCACGAATTGCATTTGTTTGAAAGATCTCTGGTGCCAAACACCACGTTCAGGGGAAGAGGATGTTGGTTGGGCTTATGGCTGCACCTTGCATTTGTTTTTGTTTTTTTAATTTTAAAACCATTGCCCACCACTCACAACAGGGAGGAGGGAGGATGCTTTTGAAACATGTCAATGGCATTTTCTTATTTAAACTTTTTAAACTACCATGTATGGTAGGCAAGGAGAATGCTGCCAATTACATTTGCTTTCAGACATTTAAAACTTTCTCAACACCATGGCTGGGAATGGAGAATGTTGGCAAAGGCAACAAATTTGGACATTAAACCTGCCAATTTACATTTACTGAAAATTAATGACCTCCTTTGTCTGCATCGTGGGAGTGATGGAAGCTATACCCGGCATTGCAAATTTTCATTTAACCTTGCCCTTTTCCACTTTGCTGAAGGTTCTAATCCATCAATTGGATTTGCTGAGAGTTTTTAATGGCTGCCCAAATGAATTTGCTGAATTAGATGAAAATGTTCTCCATCTCACATTACACTTGCTGAAAGCTTTCATTGTGTTGGTAGTTTCTAATGCCCTTCCAAAAAAATACAACAAGGAGGAGATTTGGGTAAAGTCGATTGGCATTATGGCTGCCAATTACATTTTGAAAGTTTTAAAACCCTCTTCCAAAAACTCCACTTGCTAGGTGCATTTTTTAATGTCTTTTCTCTGTCGCTGAAGGAGGATTCGGAATTAAACTCGCCAATTTGAAATCGCCTGGAGTTCTATTAGCATCTTGAACTCTATTGACATGTCTTATGATCACAATCCACATTTAAATATTCTGAAATTCTCCCGGTGAACCAAGTCGCTAATAAAATCAATGCACGAGCATGAGCCAGGTCGGGCCCCAAAGTGGGTCTGACTAAAAAAAAAAAAAATTTCATGCAACTGACCTTCGAAATGCTTCAGGAACCTTAAACATACCTCTAGAATCAATTGGCATCATTTTCGGATCATCAAACTGAGTTTTGCAACTTTCAGGCACTTGCCCCACATTTTTGCATTTAATCGCGAAGACGTAATTTTCAAACCGGTCAAAACACCTTTCTGGACCTCATCATCTGACAAGCATGTACTCTGATATACAAGCATGAACTTTGCCAAACAGTTTTTCTAGATGAATCTTGAGTGAAGAGGTATTAATTGTCAAAAATGACCAACTGGCTTTGTCGGCACTGCGGACCTGATGAAGTCAATGTGCAGGCAACCCATGATGCCTTTCTTAAAAATATCAAATGATCTTTGTAGATCCTCAAATCTAAGGCATATGTACCTTGAAGTACATATCAAATCTTTGAATGCTCAGTTCGACCAAAAGGATGGCTAGGTGCAAATGGTGCACTCATGAAAATAGACACATTAACTGATATAGCAATGAAAGTACGGATCACTGAAACAGATGGCCTAAGAAAACCTTTTGAAAACCAATCAAACGGATTGGTAGGAGCTTGAAACTGGAAACATAGCTTGTCATTCATACCAACAATAGCCCGGAACAAACATTCTGGCATGACATTCACCATGAATTCATGAAGACTTGAAAACTGAGCAAATAAATTCATAAAGACTTGAAATTTTACATGCTGACTCACATTTATGCATAGAATTGAATCCATTTTGAATTTTACCATGATGATTAATGGGGAAAAATATATAAGCACTCAAAGTAGGCTACTTGGTAAAATCTACATTTGCACCTAAAATGCACTTTCAGCTCACCCCTTGAAATGGGTACCTGATAAACTAATCCAAACTGAAAACTGAAAGTTGCACCACACTGCATAGGCCAAATGAAAGGTGTAGGACACACTCCCCAAGCTTTACCCTTTGAAAATCAACTGGCTCCATTTTACCCTCTCTCTAATTAGGCCATTCAAACTGACTCATTTTATGATCATTTGGGAAATGTAGAGCAAAATTTTGAAATGGGCCTCTAAACTTGACTCAAATTTAATGAGTCCCAACACACTAAACATGTCGATGAACATAACCAAGATCTCCACAAGGATAAGTGTTGACAAGTGTTGACATCAATGAAAAAACCAATGCAACACATCCATAATACCAACAATCTCCCCCCTTGGCATTGGTGGAAATGCAAGACGAAAAAACCATCTAAGTGCCAAAGCAGAAATGCCAAAAACCAAAAACCAACAATCTCCCAAAGAGATCATTAACTAGAAATCACAATACAGATACAAAGAGTAACAATCTCTCCCCCAATGAATACTCTCTCCCCAAAAGATAATGTGTTTTTCCATAAATATCTCTCCCCCTTTGACATCATATGCCAAACCAATACAAAACCAAATACAATTAGTTCATAGAACTTATTACAAATATCAATTGTTATAACCAAATTTATTCAATCTACTCCCCCTGAGAAGTATCTCTCCTTCATCAAAGCTGGAAAAAATATTTCTCTGTTAATTCTGTCGGTTTGATGCCATGCTCCAACTGACTAAGTTTCTATCAGTGAGGGTATAACTCCAAGCTGCTCTCTTAGATATTCAAAAGTTTCCTTAGGAAAAGGTTTAGTAAAGATATCTGCAATCTGCTCTTTAGTATTCACATAAACCAATTTCACTTCTTTTGCTTCAACATTCTCTTTCAAAAATTTGAATTTGATAGAAACATGTTTAGTTTTAGAGTGAAATACCAGATTCTTTGATATGTCAATTGCTGCCATATTATCATAGTAAATGATTATAGGTTCTTTGCATTTTACCTTTATGTCCTTCAAAATTTTCTTAATCCATAATACTTGGGTACAATTAGTTGTTGCTGCAACATATTCTGATTATGCTTTTGATAGTGATGTACAACTTCCTTTCTTGCTCAACCATGAAATTAGTTTGTTGCCAAGAAAAAATGTTCCACCAGTGGTGCTTTTTCTGTCATCTACATCTCCTGCCCAATTTGCATCTGTATATAAATCAAAATTTTCATCTTTAGGATATCATAAACAAAGATTTGTTGTGCCTTGTAGGTACCGGAAAATCCTTTTCACTACTGATTCATGATTTTCCTTAGGATTACTTTGAAATATTGAAACAATACATACTGCATTCATAATATCAGGTCTTCTTTGTGTCAAATACAGTAAACCTCCTATCATAGATTTGTATCTTGTCGGATTAACATGTGTTGAGTCATCTTTCAATGATAGTTTATCAGTTGTAGTCATAGGTGTACTTACCAGTTTAGAGTTTTCCATGCCAAATTTCTTAACTAATTCCTTCAAGTACTTTGATTGATTTATGAATATACCTTTATCAGTCTGTGAAATCTACAATCCTAAAAATAATTTTATCTCCCCAATCATAGACATTTCAATTTCTTCCTGCATCTTATTAGAAGTTTCTTTACACAATTCATTTTCTCCTCCAAAAATAATATCATCAACAAAAACTTTAATAACCATGATGTCATCATTAGTCACTTTGTAGTATAAGTTGTTGTTAGCATTACCTTTAGTGTAACCAAGCTTCAAAAGATATTTGTCCAATCTAGCATACCAAGCTCTAGGAGCTTGCTTCAATCCATATAAAGCTTTCCTTAACCTACAAACCATATCTTTGTCATCTGTCAAAGAAAATCCATTAGGTTGTTCAACATAAACTTCCTCTTCAAGATCACCATTCAGAAATGCACATTTAACATCCATTTGATATACTTTCTAGTTCTTGTGTGCTGCAAAAGCTAAGAATAATCTGACTGCCTCAATTCTAGCTACCAGTGCAAAGGTTTCATTGTAATCAATTCCTTCTTTCTGTGAATATCCCTTACACACTAATCTTGCTTTGTTTCTGATTACATTACCATCTTCATTAATTTTATTTCTGAATACCCATTTAGTTCCAATTACATTTTTTGTTTTTAGGTCGGGGAACCAATGTCCATGTGTTATTCTTTTCAATTTGTTCTAATTCATCTTCCATAGCCTTAATCCAATGTTTATCTTCACATGCCTCATTAATAGTTTTTGGTTCAATTTGAGAAATTATACATACCTCTTCAATTTTCAGTCTTCCTCTAGTCATAACTCCTTGATACTTATTCCCAATTATCTGACTTTCAGAGTGATTCAATCTTACATACCTGGGTGCATTCACTTCTTGTTCTTCAGTCACTGTGAAATTCTCAGATGATGCTGGTGTGACTGGATCAACATTTTGTACCGGTATACTCATTATAGGTTCATTTGTGATTATCTCAATTGTCGGTTCAAACTCCATAGACCTTCTAAACTATTCATCAATCTTCACATTTGTACTTTCAATGATTTTCTGCAATCTCTTATTAAAACATCTATATGCCTTGCTCTTAGATGATTAACCAAGAAATATTCCTTCATCACTTTTAGGATCAAATTTCTCAAAATAATCATCTCTCCTAATATAACATTTGCTTCCAAATATTTTGAAATATTTAAGAGTAGGAGTATTGCCAAACCATAGTTCATGAGGGGTCTTACCCATTTCACCTTTGATGTGAACTCTGTTGAATGTATAAATAGTTCTATTGACTGCTTCTCTCCAATACACATGAGGTAGGTTTTCTTCTGATATCATGCTTCTAGCTGCATCCAAAATAGTTTTGTTCTTCCTTTCCACAACTCCATTTTGTTAGGGTGTCCAAGGTGCTGATAATTGTCTTTTTATTCCATTCACTTCATAGAATGTATTAAATTCCTTAGATGCAAATTCACCTCCTTGATCTAATCTCAAACATTTGATTTTCTTACCAGATTCATTCTCTACCATCACCTTGAATAGTTTGAATTTCCCAAAAGCTTCTGATTTCTCCCTGAGAAAAGTAACCCAACACATTCTAGAATAATCATTAATGATTAGAATAAAATATCTATCTCCTTGTAAACTTCTAGTTCTTGTTGGACCACATAAATCAGTATGAATTAAGTCAAGAACATTATTGGATTTTTCTGGAATACTCTTAAAAGCTTCTCTAACTTGCTTTCCAAATTGACATTCCTTACATACCGGATTGTAAGGTTTAACAATCTTAGGTAAATCCTGTACTGCCTTAGTTGTACTGATTTTGACAATGCAATCAAAATTTACATGACAAAGTCTTTTATGCCATAACAAACTTTCATCAATATGTGCAATCAAGCATGTCTTCTCATTGTTATTCAAATGAAAGATTTTACCTCTAGTATGATTACTGGTTGCAATTCCCAAACTAGTTCTATTCATGATTTTGCATTTACCATTCTTGAATTGTAATTGAAATCCCTTTTCAACTAATTGACCAACACTCAAAAGATTATGCTTCAAACCTTCAACATAGTAAACATTATCAGTATTGTGCTTACCATAAAAAGATATAGTGCCTTTTCCTCTGATCAAGCAAGCTTTGTCATCTCCAAATCTTACTAGACCTCCATTGTATTCCTGAAAGGTTAAGAATTTACTCTTATCACTATTCATATAATGTGAACATCTAGAATCAATGATCCATTCATCCTTTTCTTCAATTTTAGCTACCAGGGCCTACTCTACTGGTTGAACAGTAGGTGTCAGTTGATCTTCTGTTATTGCAACAAAAGCCCATCCATTGTCTGTTGGTTCCTCATCAAGAATCATCAGCATAGTAACATGATTTGTCTCTATTCTTCTTAAATCTGTATCTCTGATATTTAGGGTTAGGCTTATATGTTCTTTTAGCTTCTTCTTTCAATCTTGCATGTCTATCAGGACACCTAGATGCCATATGACCAATTTTATTGTAGTTAAAACATTTAAATGGTGCTTTACCTTCACACTTACTTCCAACTGGACCTTTAGGCATTTACCTTGCAAATAGTGCTTCAAGCTCTTCAAGTTCTTCATTCTCTCTTCTGATTTCTTCAATTTATCTAGCATAGAGTGCTTTCCAATCAGATTTTTTAGATGATGATGATGATGTTGTAGATGATGAAGCTTTGAAAGCCAAATCTGTCTTAATTGTAGCAATAGGACCAAATTCCTCAAGTTCAAAAGCTAAAAGTTTTCCAGCCAAAGTATCTCTAGATACTGATGCATTAGGCATTGTTCTCAATTCATTAATAGGAGTTACTTTCATTTTGTATGTTGGTGGCAAAGCTCTTAAGACTTTAGAAACAATTTCATCTTCACTTAAGGATCCTCCACAACATTGTATACCCAAAATAATTTCATTAACTATTTCCATAAAAGCAGAAATCCTTTCATCTTCTTCCATTTTCAGACTTTCATACTTGACCCCGAAGCATTCCATTTTTGCAATTTTGACAATGGTATCACCTTCATTTAATGTCTCTAATTTATCCCAAATAGCTTTAGCAATATATCGGCCTGATAATCTCATGATTTGCTGATATGACAATGCACTCAAAACTACTTCTCTTGCTTTGCAATCATTCTCATGATCTTTAGCCAAGGTTGGTGGATTAGGTTGACTCTGAGTAGGATCAACATAGCCATTCTTTGTAACATCCCATATGTCTTTTCCAATGTAATTCAGATGTGTCTCCATTTTCATCTTCCATATACCATAGTTGTTTCCATCAAGCTTTGAACTATCCTTCCTGAAATACTTAGTTGCCATAAAATTTCCTCAAGTTGTTAAACTTCTCCAAAAAGAGGACAAAGCTCTGATACCAATTGTTAGGACCCGTAGGCAACTAAGACGGGGGGTGAATCAATTGTCTATTAATTTCAACCCAAATATACTTTAACCAAACCTAGTGCATAATACCGGTAGACAGTTTGATAGTTAATAATAGTACCAGTAAAGTTTAATGCATGAAACAAAAAGACAAATAACATCCACAACACATAACATAGTTATTTGTATGTGGAAACCTTGTAAGAGGAAAAACCATGGTGGGAAACCTTACCCACAATCAGATGATACTACTGCAAATAGTATGTGTGTAGAAATGGGGTCTGCACATGCAGAAATGACAACTGCCTAGAGCTCACTGCTCAATCACAAAATGGGAGTCACACTGACTATAATTGGATGGTTAAATCTAATGATAATGTACTGCTCAAAATAGCATCTTCATATGCTGGATTTAGTACCGGTTAAGCTCTGATTGTCTTCTTCATACCTTCCTTGAATCTTCAAATGATGTCTGCGTGTATAGCTCTACTTATATTCGCATATACCTTATTACAATCATTTTTCACAATCCTCTACATAATCTCACAAATGAGATCTTACATATATACCAAAACCTAAGACCAAATGTGTAGGTCAGCTCACTAAGAATATTACAATTAAATCAATTACAAATGAATCAATATGCAATGCATGATGGTGGCTCAATGCATTTACAACAATAAAAAATCATCTCCATAACGTGACGTGCTGATCTGGAATAGATAATGCTTCCCAGTCCATACCCTAGACCTATTTGTCGGTAACAGCAAATATGCAAACTCAATTGTACCAATAATATAATCACTAAAACCAAGTGTCCAAACAATGTCTTCGACATAACCAAGTAATCTCCAAATGATAACAGATCATCCTCAATGTCGGTGAACAATATAACCTACCAGTGAACCAAATACCAGTGACTGTGCATAAGTCACTAAACATGCCGGTGAACATAACCAAATATCTCCACAAGGATAAGTGTTGACAAGTGTTGACATAAATGACAAAACCAATGCAACACATCCATAATACCAACAGTGTGTGCAAGAGCTTTAGTCTCAACCATGGCTGCCTTTCTTCAATTTTATTTAGGGGTAGGAGGAGGAATATGATGAACCATCAAGGGTTGAGACACAAAAACTACACATAGATGACCAACCTTAGAAGCATGTTTCCCTTTTCCATACAAAATAGGATGAGGGATAGTAGGAAGAATTGGAAGTTGAAAGACTTGTGGTTTAGACCTAGACAACATAGGTGTCTTTCCCTTCCCTATGTTAGGCATAGTTGGAGGAACAAAAGACAACATTGAAGGTTGTGAAGACTTAGAAGGTTGTGGGGGGACTGCTTGGGGGAGAGAAAGGCATAAAATATGGAGAACATTATTGTGCAAGAGTATACTTAGAAAGAGGAATTGCAGAAATAGAAGAAAGAACTAAAGAAGGGTTTTGAGCCTCTGGTATTGTATTTATAATATGTTGTATATAACAAGTCACCATGGGGAAACATGGACCCTATCAAGGTAGGCCAAAAATGATCAAGCAAAAAGGTCCCATGCAACAATAGTGGTTTATACCCAGTGTCTAGGATATTATGTACAGTGTCATCCTGAGGAATATTTAAACATTTGTAGGCAACTAAGTTGATCACATTCAAGGAAACTAGCCAAGGAATGCATAAATTCACCCTAAACATATCAAAATTGAGAATCGCTACAAATGTTGTGTGCATAGTTTTGGGTCCCACAAGGATCAACAAAGAAATGGTACCAAGAGGCTATAGAGAAAGATAGCCATGAGTAGGATTGGTAGCCTCAAACTCCTCACACTTCTCCCTAGGGAGATTGTTGGTTAAAAAAAATTCTTTGTTATAACATTAATAGTACTAATAGAATCAACTATAACACCAGTGACAAAGTTGTGGTTGATCTAAAAAGGAATGCACAACAAAAAAAACTCTCCATTGAAAGGTAGATCATTTGATGTAAAAGATATGTCAAGAATGTTCACTTTAAAATCTAGAGGAGAGATAGGAGTTATGCTCACAATATTGACATACTCTTAACCTGTAGGTGCAAAAGAAGAATCTTTCTAACTTGTGAAGTTTGAAGTATGAGAAAGAAACAAATATGTATATATTTGTAGTTGTTGATTCATCTTAGCAATTGTTTTGTTTAAATTTTTTTTTTTACCATGAAGAAGGATGGTACCATTGTTTATGTGTTCTTGCATGACATGTCAAAGATGCACAGAACACATGGTATCATGACTTGGAACTTAATGGTATTGGCAAAAAAATTGTGTGTCATACCGACTAGGGTATGGATTTTTATCAAGGAGTGGCCTTATATTCATAAGGGTCATTAGATTATCTTTCAATAATTTTTGCAACACACAGTGATATGAATCAAATAGTTTTGTAAAAAATCGATTACATTGGTTTTTTAGTGTATCTCTCTTAGATTCTTCAGGTGTAGTTCTAACATTAGAAATGGCTTTATTTTTCTTTGACCCTCCGAAGGAAGATGCAAAATCCATAGCTATCAAGATGAGATGATGAGGTAGAATTCCCATAGGACATCAAAGTTTATTGATAGTTACACATTGCAATACATAGATGAGGAATACAAGAGTACTTCATTAAAGAACTTTCTCCCTTGATGTTGGCTCCAAATAACCCATAAACACCCTTTGGATGTTAGAATATGGAAAAGCATATGGAATTTAAGAATAGAGAGACTAATAGCTAGAATTGAAATTAGTGAGTTTCTCATGAGGTCATTTCTTGTAATGGACAAAATTAGTGAAAGTGATATTTAGTCCAATGTTTTCTTAAAAGTGTTGAAGGAGCTAATTTATCAGTTGCTCAAATGAGAAGATAGAGTGATCAAGAAGAAAGAAAAAATAATCTAGCATGGTATCCTTGAGAGACCATGGGAAAATCTTTCCTAATAGGGAATCCTAAAGTATGAAGTTACTACAAAGAGTAGTGAAAGAAGACACGTGTGGCTATGGATCTCCCCTCCCACTGTACTTATCGAGTTTTATTATTTCTAGACCCTAAGGTATGTGTGTGTTAAGGATGTTTAAGCATAAAGTTCTTTGGTAATTTTAGGGTTGCAGGGTAGATTGAGAAGAAAAATTGGTGAGATTGGCTAATTGTGATTGGATTTGACCCATGTTCTACAATAAAAGTGTTAAGGGTAGGATTTAATGGAGGATTGACACTAGTAGTGAAAGTTTGAACTATGGATGTTTGAATAGTGGATGTAGTAGGATTAGGAATTTGATACCCCAAGAGAGGCTAATAGACACTGATAAACATACTGGAAGAAGAAATAGACATAGTGGAAGAAGGACCACTAGAAAAAATATGAATTAATGTATAATTGGCATTGATCATATTCACAAATAATTTTGACATCAACATGTTTATCTATGTTATAGAAATCTCTAATTGAGCATCATTAGGTGAAGTTAAGGAAAATGTATATTAGGATACATGCATCTCAAGTATATGAGTTAATGTATGAATTGTCTAATTTGATTGTTGTCTAAGATGAGAATATCTCTTAGATTGTCAATGACATTGGCTATTTGAGTATACAAGGAGTCTTGATTCAAAAAGTATTGGAAGTCTCTCAAGTTCTCCTCTAAGGAATGGACTTGTTCAAAGGTGACCTTAAGAGAAACCTCATGATCCATAACAAGAGAAGACAGATTGTGTAGGAAAATCAAGTAGAGAATGTTATAATGTTGGGACATAATTTAGAGAGATTGGATTGTGTGAGAATATTGGTCTATGTCTAGGAGGACTAAAAGACAATTTTGATTCAGACATGTTTAGATTGTGCAAGCTTCTTCTTACCACATTCCTTGAAGTAGTAGACTGGGTCATGAATCTCATAAGAAGGAAAAAGAGAATAAAAATTTGCAAGAGTAATTGTTAAAAGTTTCATTTGGTCTTGCACAAGTTTTGTTTAAAGGAGCATGTTGTCAGGATTTCAAAAATTTTGTCAAATTTTGAAAGCCCAGGTTCAAAATTTTGATTTTGCACTTAGAATCCCCTTTGTGGGATGGCATGTTGTGTTATGTTACAACTTGAGCAGGAAACTAGTTTGAGAGTAGCATGTTAAACATGAAGATGAAGAAGGCAAGTGTGGAATATGCTATTGGGACAGGTAACTAGACGAGGATGACATAGGCCATTGAGCTAGAATTGCATTGGGCAGGCTGCGTTGATTCAGAAAAAGTATGGTTGTTATTTGACTAACACATCAGGCTAGTCGCAAATGGTTGCAACTATCAATAACATGCCATGTTGGTCGTTCACAAGTGCTACAGGATGAAAAATATTGAAAATCCATGTGGAGGGCACTTTTCAGTGAGACTATGTTTTGTCTCATCAACATGTTCCTTGTTGATGAGACATCGGCTTTCGCTAAGATTGCTTTCATATCCTATCGACCTTGTGTTGTTACATAGATAGGTCTCTTTTTTGATGTGACTATCTTCGGGTCTCGACAATGTTCTTTGTGTTTTGCTGAGACCTTTCCTTCCGGCAAGACTTTTTTTTGTGTTGGTGACCCTTCGGGTGTTAGGGTTCCCATAGATACTGAGAGGGGGGGGTGAATCAGTATCTGACCGGTATTCAAATTTTCTTAAGATAAAACATAAAGTAGCAGTGTACCAGTATGCAATAATTAATGTAATAAACAGAATCAAAAACATCCACATGAAAAGAACACCATAACACAAGATGTTTAATGAGGAAACCCGGTGTGGGAAAAACCTCGGTGGGATTTGTGACCCACAATATTCACTTACTGGCCAATAAGAGAATATTACTTACAATAGGGGCCTGCACATGCAAGAAGGCCAATTGCATAGAGCTCGTTGCTCAATGAGAAGTCACACTGACTTACAATAAGGATTATACTAATCCAATGACTTGTACTGCTCTACAATAGCATCTCCAATGCCAGATTCAGTACCAGTTCTTGCTCTTTTCTTTACATATACCCTTAACCTATATTTCGCATATTAGGCCTGCCTAATAATTTCCCTTTTTTTGTTCGCTCACTTCCTCTTTAAAGTGTCTACAATGATCTCTTTTATATACAAGAGTCATTTTACAATTTGCCAAGTCGGCTTGCAATAATAATCAAAATATTACATATCAAAAATCATGTCGGCCTTTGTGTCGGTATACATCTTTTCTTCTGTGCTGATGTCGGTGCCGATGTAGAGTGATCTTGTTGATGTCGATGCATTGTCTTACTTGAATAATGCTTTGCTGGTATGATGTCTTGCCGGTGCCATAGGATTGCAGGGTTTCCATCAATGAAAAAACCTTCAATTACACACAATGTCTCATTGGAGTGTCCATATGCCAACAATCTCCCCCTTTGGCATTGATGGCAACACTCATGAGAAATTTCAAAAAGGTGTCCAAAAATGTGTAGACCAAAAAAATTTTACCAAAAATATGAGGGGCTCCCCCTAAGCATATGATTCCTATCTTTGAATTTTCCAAAAATATGAGGGGCTCCCCCTAAGCATATGATTCCTGTCTTTGAATTTTTTCATCCTACTACTCCCCCTTTGGCATCAATGACAAAGGTTTAGTAGAGTTTGTAGTTATACTGGTCCATATCCTCAACCTTGTAGTTGGGTAGTTACTATCTGAAAAAGATCACCCAAAATTAATTTTATACTATCCATAAACTTTTTTCTATCTTTTATTGTTGTTTCAGTCCTTTTCACAGTGCCGGTGAGATGCTGCAATTTTTCTGTCGGTGTTTTACTTCCTGGTGTTAATGCCTCTGAGATTTCCTTCCGTAGAGATGCTAGATAGTCCAATCTTGGACTCAGTTTAGATCTCAAGTGTTTTGCCTTATTTATTATTGTCTCTTTCTCTTTCTCCTATTTAAGTAAATCTGCCTCAAAATTTGCTAACTTATCTTTAAAAACAGATAGTGAATCCGGTGAGTTGACAAAATTGTCTACAAGCTTGTTTATCTCTTCCTGTGTCTTGCTTATTTTCTTGTCTATATCTATAGTCAGGAAGTTTTTTTTGCATGTGTCTTTGTACAGGTTTTTGTACTCTTTTAACAAACTACACAGTTCTAGTAGAAGTGTGTCAAAGTCTTTGTTACATTTCTTAATTTCTTCCTCAAAGAATTTCTGTTTCTCCTTTTCTACAATGTCCTTTACAGATTCTACCTTTATTTTCTCAATATTTCTAGAGATGTATTTACATAATGTATCCAACTGTCCTAAAGAATCTTTATTATCTATATTACAATCAAGAATGATTATCTTCAAAATTGGTATTGAATCATCTATTGCTTTGTAAGCTTGTGAACTATAGTCAGTTATTTTCTTGATGGATTCAAGTAATACCTCAGTCACATTTGTTGACTTTGATGGTGACCCAACAAACTGAGTACTAGTGGAAGTGACCATGCTTGTATTGACCTCTGGTAGGTCAGTTTGTGTCTACATTTCCTTTAGCACAGGTTTTCTTGCTTCATTGCTTACCGATGGCATCTATTCTGGAGCCTTTAGCTCTGTCGATTTCTTTGATTGTGCCTCAGATTCCATCTTTTTCTTTGTATCCTCTGTCGGTTGCTCTATATTTCCTGTTACCGGAGGCTCTTTAGCCATATTTGATTTTTCACTTGAGTCTTTATCAACTGTTATGTTGATCTTTTGGGTATCAACATTTACAGTGAATAGGACTTCAGGATTTGTATTGCTATCCTCTGCATCCACGCTTTCAGCTGTCGGTTGGTTTTCAGGGATTGTAATTTTTATAGGTGGAGGTAGGTTATCTTTAACCTTTATGCTTGGAGGTCCACCAATTTTCCCTTTCCCTTTGTCCTTATCCTTCTGATATACCTTAATAGGCTTGGGATTCCTATATTCTTCTTGTTTCTCTTTTTCAACCAAAAATATGTCCCAACCATCTTCTGTTTCCTTTGAAACCTCTGTAACTCTACCTGCCATCAGTGAAATATGCCAGTGTGCAGTGGAAAAAACTATCTGGTTGGCCTGAGCTATTAGATCATCAATTTCTTTTGGGGAGTTTATCGGATATACAGCAAGTAGTTTTTCTATTTTTATTTTCTTGTCCAATTCAATTACTCCTTGCCTTTTGGCCTCAAGTCTTTTGTATAAGTCATCAGGAATTTCATTTATGACTTCCATCAAAACCTTTTTAAACATGTCCATGTGTAGTATTACAGTCTCCTCAACTTGCCCTTTCTCATCAGCCGATAGAGTGTCATAAATTTTCCTTATGTTCTTCAGTTTTCCTTCCTCTGTGATCTCATTTAACAAAATATCTAGAGGTGCCAAGTCAGTTTTTGTCTTTTTCTTTTTCTTAGGAGTCAGCTTCTTTTTAGGTGTGATCTTTTTGATCGGAGATCTCACAGCTTGTTGCTTCTGCCTTGTCCTTCTAGGTGAAGGAGTGGTTGCCGGTGAGGGATCTCTTTTCCTAACAACTCTTTTAAAGGTTGCTGGCATATCTCCTTCTGAAGAAGTACCTACCGGTGATAGATGAGCTTCAGGTTGTGGGGCTGCCAACTCATCTTCAGTTATGCCGGTTTTCTTTAATGCATCTTCCTTAATGGCTTTTGCTTGTTTGGATCCTTTCCTCACAACTACCTCAACCTTTTTCACTCTTTTCTTTGATTGAATTTGGCTTTCTATGGTTTCAGCACTACCAAATATTTCTTCTTTAGGTTCATTGGGGGCTTCCAGAAGTGCTTTGGCATAAGTTTCAACTATGTGCTCATCTATTTCATAGCCCATTTCTGTTACCCAGATTGTCTTAGGGATGACTGCTTCCATCCATGTTTCATCCTTTTTTATAACAAAGCATATATCATCTTTGTATTTGTCTACAATCTTCTATGATAACCTTGTCCTTTTCTTCATTTTGGTCTTTAGTGCTTGGAAAAAGCCATGAATGTTGTTTTCCTTATTCTCACCCATGGTATTGAATAGTTCTGTCAGTTGCTTTCCTACCGGTATGTCATATCCAAATTCTTTGTAACCTATACCAGGAACCTGTTTTGTTATGTGTAGCATTAGACATACTAACAGATTTCCAAATCTAAAAGTTCCTTTCTTGTCCTTTTTGATCTTTCCAAGGTTGTCAATTAGTTTATCCTTTAACCATTCACATATGTCAATTTTTGCATTGTCTGTGACCATGTCATAAGCACTCTTAATGCATAGACTTGAAACGGAATTAAGTCTATTAGCATGAGTAGCTTTATAACATAATATCATGCTTATGAATCTCACATTGATATCTTTTACATCACTAACCCTTAAAGATCTTTTATCAGATGTTGCACCTGTTAGGTCTATGACTAAATCATTTGAAACTTTCTTGTTTTTGTCTGGTCTTTTACCGGTGGCCGGTAACCCTGTGATAGCCTTTATTGCTTGCTTGGTGATCTTATGAATTGCATCTAACTAGAAAAATTCTCCATGAACTTTGCTTAACACTATCCTAATCACATCCTTAGGAAATTCAGGAATACTAAGGATTTTTGTGAATCCTAGGGTTTCAATGATTTTGTGTTCAGCTTTGATATTGCTGGTATCATCACATATCTTGGTTTTGTACATGGTTTTGATTTCCTCGTCTCCTAGCTCTTCAATATTGTTGTGAATATACATTCTAGGGTCTTTAGCATATACAACACCTTTAGGGATTTGAGAGAATGCACCTAAGGTATCATCCTTCTTTGCTATTTCGAGGACCAACTGAAATATGGGCCTAGGTCTTTTAATTACTTCCACAATAGTAGGGTTCGCTATGTATTCAATTGCAGAGGTGGATGCCATGATAAAATACCTTTTTCTATCTTGGATGAATGATTGCCTGAGTGTGCTTGCTTCTTGCTCAAAATGCCTTGGCTCAGAAATCTTCGCGCTCTCTGAAAGTTTGAAATCATGGTGAAATGAAATGGAGCCAAAACCTTATTTTATAAAGTCTTTTTCACTACCTACCACATTAATTGCATGTCGGTTATGTATTCACTTAGCTTTATTTGCCGGTAATAAGTGATTTTCAACTTCTTGTCTCTAACCGAGGGAATAATAGCACATGTGTCATTAGATTGCCAAACCCTCAAGACAATTTTCTTCAATTAGATGAAGAACTTCCTGCTGGTGGAGCATCACTTTGTCCTGCCAGTGGAGGAGTATTCCCAATATTTAGATCAGCTTTTCTAATCCATTGCTTTGAGAATTCTTGCTTAACCTCTTCAATTTTTTCTTTACCTTTCAAGCTAGCTTTTTTGTTGTCTACCAGTGTACCTTTACTTCTACAAAATTTAGCAATATGCCCAATCTTGTTACATGCATAACAAGTTACATTATTTTTTCGAATAGATTTCCCATAACCTATGTTGGTTTGTGTTCTGCATTGATTTGATATATGTCCAAATCTTCCACAAACATAACATCTTACATTCATTCTGTAGTTTTCAGAGTTATGACCAACTTTGTTGCATTTGGAGCATTGACTGGTGGGAGGATTGATATTTTGATAATTCCTAGGTCTACATTCATTTTCCCTATGACCATATTTATTACAGTTAAAGCATTTTCCATTGAATTTATAAGTATTAGGTGGTCTTACCGGTTTGCTGTGATCCTGAGTATTTGCAGTACCGGAACTTTCTCCAACTTCAAATCCAATTCCAGAAGTGTCACCTTTGGGTTTTTGATTCTTCAATAAGGTACCAAATTCTTCTGAGCTTTTCTTGAATTTTTCTTTATGTTGATTTGCAGTTTCCAATTCCCTTTCCAAGATTTCTTTTTGTCTCATTAGTTCATTTGAGTCATTCTGAGTATGCATCAGATCTGTCTTCAACATGTCATTTTCATAACTAAGTCTTGTGTTCTCATTTGCTGCATCACTTAGTCTTCTGGTCAATTCTTCTTCATTCTTCTTTTTGTCCTCGATCTCTTTGCAAAATCTCATAGTCATATCCTGCATTTCATTTTTTGTTGTCATGATCTCTTGTTTCAACTTGCTTATCATATCATTAAGTGATTCCTTTTCATAATTCTCATTTTGCAATTTTTCACAAAGTTCTCTTCTCTTATTTCTTGTAACAGTAAAATTTTCTTGAAGTGCTTGAATGATATCCTGAGCTGCTTTTAAATCATCTTCTAATTTGATATTTTTCAACTTCTCTACATCATAGTCAGTAAGAGCTCCTTCAAGTTGCTTCATCAGATTTTCCATCTTTACCGGTGTCAAGATCTTCCTCAAGTTGTTAGGCTTCTGAAAATAGAGGACCAAGCTTTGATACCAATTGTTAGGGTTCCCACAGATACTGAGAGGGGGGGGTGAATCAGTATCTGACCGGTATTCAAATTTTCTTAAGATAAAACATGCAGAACATAAAGTAGCAGTGTACCGGTATGCAAGAATTAATGTAATAAACAGAATCAAAAACATCCACATGAAAAGAACACCATAACACAAGATGTTTAACCAGGAAACCCGGTGTGGGAAAAACCTCGAAGGGATTTTTGACCCACAATATTCACTTATTGGCCAATAAGAGAATATTACTTACAATAGGGGCCTGCACATGCAGGAAGGCCAATTGCCTAGAGCTCACTGCTCAATGAGAAGTCACACTAACTTACAATAAGGATTATACTAATCTAATGACTTGTACTACTCTACAATAGCATCTCCAATGCTAGATTTAGTACCGGTTCTTGCTTTGTTCTTTACATATACCCTTAACCTATATTTCGCATATTAGGTCTGCCTAATAATTTCCCCTTTTTTGTTCGCTCACTTCCTCTTTAAAGTGTCTACAATGATCTCTTTTATATACAAGAGTCATTTACAATTTTCCAAGTCGGCTTGCAATAATAATCAAAATATTACATATCAAAAATCTTGTCGGCCTTTGTGCCGGTATACATCTTTTCTTCTGTGTCGGTGTTGGTGTCGGTGTAGAGTGATCTTGTTGATGTTGGTGCACTATCTTTCTTGAATAATGATTTGTCAGTATGATGTCTTGTGCAGGGTTTCCATCAATGAAAAAACCTTCAATCACACACAATGTCTCATTAGAGTGTCCATATGCCAACATCGGGGTCTTACTGACATGCCTTTTCCTTGGTCGTGCCTTGCCTTAGCCCACCTTGCCAAGAGTTTTTCTAATATCCATGTGGTGATAGTGATCTGGTATGCTCAGGCGGTGGTGTGTCAAGTGGGGCCCCACTCCTCCTTCATAATTCATGGTGCTTACATGGTGGTTAAGCACTGTATCTCCTGGTTGTGTGGCCCCCTTTGTGGGATGGCAACAAATGCCCTAATGACAATCTTCCTTTATGTTTTATCAAGATATCACCCTCTTTTAGAACCTTAGAATTAAGTTCCAAACTTCCAAATTTTGGTGGCATCCTGATACATCAAGGATAATCCCTTTTGGTGTGACTAAGGCCTATGAAGTGTTATCGCCAATGCGCGGGGCAAGATGAGGAGTGCAGGAAGAAGGCTTTCACCACCCCATGAGAAGTGTTAGAGTCAAAGCGGGAATGATGTGGGGAAAGTCGAGGTAGGGGGAGGTGAATCTTCTTGCTACCCTGCAAGGGTGCTAAGAGAATAGGGAGGGCAATGTGGGATAAGGAGAAGTGTGCAAGGGGGGCTATCCCGCCACCCCACAGTTCCAAGACAGCACAAATGAAGATGACGTAGGGAAAAGATAAGCGCAATGGAATGCCTCCCCATTATCCCACGCAATGAAATAAGCCAAGAATAAGACACTGCGAGGTGAGATGAAGCACTTGGAAAGGTCTTCCCCATGGGTAGAAGCGATAAGAAAATGGACTTGCAAGGCGACGTGAAGGTATATCAAGAGAACTCCCTCACTATCCAATAGTAGTTAAAGCCAGAGGAGAGTACTCTCATAGGATAAAAAGAATAAAAGGAGATTTTAGGGCCCACCACCCTGCATACATAGAAAGCCACCCAAAAGCATCTTGTGGGATAAAATGAAACCAAGGCATAATGTAAAGAGACCCCGCGGGGTAACAAAGAGAAAAGTAAGGGGTTGTCCCCGCCATCCCATGACATAGATGACCAAAGGCTTGAAGCGTTATGGGGTAACAACTGCAATGTTGAGGTCGGTATCCCGCCAACCCGCAAGGGTGAGGACAAATGGATTATACTCTTGCGGCATAAAAAGGAACAAAGGGAGATGGCTAGTATTGCACCATCCTATAGGGGTATTATGGGATGTTAAGAACATGATGTCGGCATAGAGGCGGTCCACGTGGATAGTTGACCTGATTTAACCTAATGATGGAGATTATTTTAAGGACATGGCATGCATAGGATTGGATCAAATTCCACATATCGAAGGGAAGGACATTGCCCATAGATAAGTGTTGTTGTGACGCACTGCAAGTGATAGTTTGCAGCCAAACCGGATCAGACCACAGAGATGATTCCAAGAGGGAGATTGCATTTAAAGAAGATCAGATAAAAGATCAGTTGAGTGGCTCGATAAGATCTTCTATCAGGGAGATATCATAGCCTTGAGAATACCAAAAAATCTCAAGTCAATAAGACATAAGGACATAGGACATGTGGAGATTACTAAATGTAGTAACCTATACTTAGAGATTGATCAAAGATGACAAAAGATAAAATTAATGAGGTTGGTCAATCAACTGCAAGGTAGATATCTTCAAGGCTCGAGAAGATTGATCAAGGTGGTCATGTTATCAGGCTCATGGCTCCAGAGGGTGTCCTCATGGCTACTCGCATTGAATTCTTTCAAAGGGATTGTGTGCAGTCTGATGCCTTAGGGCATATCCTAGTCAAAGACAATCATTGTGACAAGTGTGTCTTATCTGGCCTGAGGCTTGTTTTGCTCCCTTGTCTTATAAAAGGGAATTCAAGGCCAGTAAGATGAGATTCTGATAGTATTTTAGGAGCAACTAGGGCTTCGATGTACATTCAAAGGTTAGGAGTAAGCTAGGTTCATTTTTCAGTTTGTAGTCATTCTACCATTTCAAATAGTGTATAACCAGAATGTATACAAGTCTTAATATTCTCATTGTAACTATCTCCAACTTATTATTTCATTGTTTTATGAAATAGATGATTAAGGATCCTCTATTTTGTCCCTGCAAGCTTGGGTGTTTATCTTGTTTCTTGCTTCTCTTCAAGCAAGAGATTAAAATTATTTTTACAGGATAATGAAACGGTGTTGTGTGCATGTAGGATATGTAAGAATGGTTGCAATAGAATAGTAATAGGGGGATATTGATGTAATGTATCAATACTGAGAACCCACCAGTTATAGTTTACACTATTTGGGCCTAATTTCTACTAGTTGCAACTTGAATCTGTTGCCTTGATGAAGGCACCAGTAATGGGGTTTGCATCCAGTTCTCAAAATCAATTTACTCTCTCAAAGTCTCTTTTATTTCTTGTTTTTTATTTTTTTATTTGTAGGAGTAGGATTAGAGTAGAAACCCATCCCAAATTTTGAGTGAGAGTTTAGAAGCCAGGATTGTAGCCAAATCTGAAGATTCATACACTTTCCTTGGCATATTCACATTGGGATATCTGTTGAAGTCTATAATGCCATGAATGTTGGAAGCCATGAGTTAGTCAGAATTTACATATGTATACTCACCTTGGTCTCGTAGAGCCAAAAGTGTAGGAGATTTTAGTCCAATGACTGAATCTTGTTCAATGGCCAAATCCGGCCTTGAACCTGTTGATGAGAAAGTGGCTAAGTCTCTAGGGTTTGGGGACCTCTTGATTTGGGAACCAACACATGTTGGGTTCACTAAAATGTAAAGTAGCGGAAGTGAACTACTACAAAAGGATAACTATCCCTTGAGAGCATAACTTCCAACAATAGACTCAAATAAACTAGAGGTAATCACAATCTTCAAGTTTATCCAGCTAATTAAGAAAGTATAATCCAAAGTTAAGAATATTTTAGGGTTTTTATTTATATCTTTAACTTGAGATAGAATTAAATTGTGAAGACTTTAGAATTTTTTTTGATGAATAGGCCTTCTTCTTTATTGGATAATTATATTAAAGTACATATTCACAAAAAAAGGTCGAGGGATACAAGATCACCCCATGAGAGTCACACAGCAAGAAGTCAGAGCCAGAAAAAAAAGCTATTCATCAAAAAACTTACTCAAGCAACCAAAGTAGTGGCAGCCGAGTGGGAAGGATCTTGATCATCTTTCTTGCCCCATACATTAGCATGGCCAGAAGTTGGGTCTAGCACAGACCATCCATCTTCTAGGTCTTTTTCTTCTTCTCCTTCCTCCCGTCCGGGGGGCGAAATAGCCAGAGCCAGGCAAGGAAATTTGGAGGTGGTGGCAACAGGCCACCCAGAACCATCACCAACAGCAGAAGCCAAAGTAACAAGAGTAGCAGAAGGCCACCTCAAGGCAGATCCACACCACATAAGAGAAGTCAAACGATGCCTCCATGCGTCATCTCTCCCACCAGAGGAGTAGAAAGGAGCCTGGGACCGCGAGGTCTAAGAGCATCAGGCAGAGGAGCTTTGGCCATGGCGGTAGCCACCGGGTAGAGTGTTGTCGGCAGAAACAGAATCCGGTAGTACTTTGGCAAATGCACAAGGGGAATTTCCCCAATGCTAAAGGAGCTCCTGTCAGTGGCCCACCTCAAGAGCCACTTTATCAGCTTGCACCTGAATCTGCATTAATACATTATTACAAATGCAAGCTTTTGCATAGAGTGAGACATTAATATTCAAAGAGCTATGAGTAAAAAGAACAACATTTCTATATTTCCAAAGAGTGAATAGGATCTTCATTCTGAAAGCATGCCATATCTAGGAAAACTTGAAGGGGATTCTAGGTGAATCTCCTAGAAGAGCCATATGCCAAGAAAAGGGTTTAGGCTGAAAAGGCCGAAAGAAATCATGGATCTAGCTCCAATACTAATGAGCTCTTCTACAAAACTAAAAATATGTCTAAAATTTTTTGGGTGACCACAAAAAGGGCACCGGGATTAGGAACCCCCAAATGTTTAAGTTTGGAACCCAAAGGCAACCCTTGAAAAAGAACACACCAAGAAAAGTGTGCAATCTTGGGTTCAATGGTAGCGGACCAAACAACAAAAAACCTGAGTCTCCAAGATTTTTGAGAAGACTGCAAATGCCACCACTGGTTAAGAATATGGACCATAGGCAAGTGGGGAACCAACCAGAGATAACCCATTTTGGGTTTGTAGCTGGTGAAAGGAGTCCAAGGATACCACTTCCAATCCTTCCACCAAGGTTTGATAGATTGAATGCCAAGCTTATGTAATATATGTGAGGGTAAGGGTGAAACCAAAAGGTCATAAGTCTATCGATCAAGTCGAGAGAGATGAAACTGGACCTAGAGGTCATCCCATAATGGGAGACTCATAGAAACTCTGGAAAATAGGTCCTTAGGTGTTTGAATGCCACATTTGTGAAAACTCGGAGCACTAACACCCTAGATTTTGGCCAGCGGTAACCCTTGCACCTGAAAAAGAGGTGACCACTAGAGGTTGTGTTGATTCATGGAGATCCCATCACAAAAACCACCGAAGCCAAGGCTTAATAGCTTCCCAAGCACAACAGATACTTTTAACAACAAAAGTACCCTAGATCTGAATCGGGTCTTTTATAATGAGAAGGGTTTGAAAACCAATTCCCTTCTGAGTCAGCCTATTGGTAGGAAACCCTAAAAAAATGCAATGTTGAAGAAGGATTTTCCAAGCCTCATCGCTAGATAAGGCTCTGATGATCCATTTAGCACATAAAGAAAGCCCTTGTTTCTGGGTAGAAATAAGGTTGAGCCCTCTAGACTCCTTGGGAAGGGAACAATACTCCCAAGTGACTCTATGAAAACCTTGATGGTCAGAACCAGAGGCCCAAAGAAAATCTCACAAAAGTCTTTCCAACTTCATGTAAGAGGCCTTGGAAGGAGCCCAACATGAAGAGTAATAGACATGAGTGGCAGCCAAAACCTTCGAACAAATTTGAAATTTGCCAACCAAAGAGAGAGGCTTGGTTATCCAATGGGCTATTTTTTTCTCAATCTTGGCTAAAAAAACATTCCAAAGATCCACAGGAAAAGCTTGAAAGACAAAAGGAATGCCCAAAAAGTGAAAATTTTTGCCATGATGAAGCCATTTCTAGCCATATTGAAGAATCCAAAGCGGGGCAGGAAGAAAAGCATGCCTATAACATTGCATCTTGTACCATTGAATGGTTGAGCTAGAAGCCAAGTAAAAAGTGTCCAGACATTGAAGAGAAGCCTGAAGATTATGTTCTTCCTCAATGAGAGTGAGAAAGCAGTCATCCACAAAATGGCCATTGATAAGTTGAGAAGGTGACTCAAGGAGGGATATTCCACGGACACATCCAATAGAGATGGCGTTAGCAAGTAAGTACCCAAAACCCTCCATCGCAAGAACATATAAAGAAGGAGACAGAGGACAACCCTGGTGAATGGATCTGAAAAGACCAAAAGCCTCAGATTGACGGCCATTGATGGTGATGCAGGCCAAGGCATCTCCGAATAACATCTAGATGGACTGAATGAATCTGGGGCTGAAGCCAAGAGCTTTGAGCATAGGTAAAATAAATGGTCACTCAATATGATCATACGCTTTAGCAAATTCAATCTTAAGGAATATTTCCTACTATGTGGAGCATTGGGCCAAGTTTATCCCTTCTCAAACAACAATAATATTATCCAGAATAAACCTAGACTTGATAAATCCAGTCTGCTTCGGATGAACAATCAAGGGAAAAAGATGACTAATCTTGAGAGCCAAGGCTTTGGAAATGATTTTAAACAAGATATTGAGCAAGGTAATAGGCCTCCAATTGCAAATGAGCCTTAGGGATAAATTTGATGTTACCTTAGTTAAGCATCTTTCCCAAGGACTGGGAATGAAAAGCTTCAAGGTGCTTCCTTGAGATCATCAATGGTCAGTAAGAGATCACAAAAGGTCTACTAAGACTCGAAAAGCCTTTTGGGAACAACAACTAAGAAATCTTGCAAATCTTGGGCTCTGGTTAGAGATTTTCCCTGTGCTTTGAACACCTTCTCGTAATGACAGACAAAATCTTGTAGAATATAAGGTAGCTTAGTGAGAACAATGTGCCCCTCTTTAAAAAATGGAGGGAACAGCGCAAGCAGAGGGAAATTTGAATCCTGGAAATGGAGGGAATAGTGAGGCTCAAGTGGTCCTCTAGTTCTACTGCCTCTGCAGCTCAAGGACAAGTGATGGATGATGAGGATGGGAGACCGGATGGGGACCCATGGCAATGAGACCCTCCTCCTGACCATAAAAAGATGATAGATTCTCCAAAATTGGGTCCCGAGGTTGGGAAAGTTGGTTCAGAAAAGACTACAGAGGTGAAGGCTCTCAAACCCTGGAGTAGTCTTTTTGCAAATAAACCGACTGGAAAATCGTCCTTTCCCTTTGTGGAAGACATCTCTGATAGAAAAATGGGTAAACTAGCTATTGTTGTTCCAGATTTGGTTATTGATCATAGCATTTCTTTAATGGCCTTCTCTCTGGTGGGGAAGTTTGTTGGACCACGACCCAATATTGAGGATGTTAGGTCTTTTGTCAAGAGAAAATGGAGGCTAAAAGGTCAGGTTGATGTTTCAGCCCTATCAAGGGGTTTTTTTGTTTTCTCCTCTTCTTGTGGGGAAGATATGGAAGCAACATTAAGTGGTGGTCCTTGGATGTTTGGTAAATCTTCCCTATCCATGGGAAAATGGTCTCCTAATATGGAACTCAACGATTCATTCTTTGAATCTGCTCCAGTTTGGGTAAGGTTGCCTTGCTTGCTACTTGAATTATGGGTTGAGGATGTTTTCTCAAGAATAGTGAACTCCTTTGGGGAGCTTGTGGTGATAGATCCTATGGAGTAAGGAGAAAGTTGAGAATTTAAACTTCTTTAAAAATGGAGGGGTTTGTGGTAGTAGCTCGAATGGGGCATCTAGTGGGGTGGCTATTTTTTGGAACAAGAAAACAATTTTAGGAGAAGTGATTGATGAAGATGGTAATATTATATCTATGAAAGTTAAAAGCATCTCTGAAGGAAATGAATGGGTGGTCACAAATATCTACGCCCCTAATTCCAAAGTTGCTAGGAGTAAATTTTGGGATAAAATCCAGCAAAAAAGAAGATTTTTCCCTAAGAACAGCTGGTTGTTGATGGGAGATTTCAATAGTCCTTTGCAAGGAACTAAAATTGGAGGAACTCAAGCCCAACTAGACAATAGATTTGATTTTATGGACTTCATCAATGCTAATGCTCTTATTGATATGGATCTTTTTGGAGCTTCTTACACCTGGTCTAATCACAGGGATGGAGATGACCTCATTCAGGTAAGACTTGACAAATCCCTTATTACTAATGATTGGATTCTTTCTCATAGATGCTCCTTGTTAGTTGTTAATAGAATTGGTTCAGATCATTATCCCATTTCCTTTGTTGCTAAGTCCATTAAGAGTAAACAATGTTTCCCTTTCCTGTTTGAGAAAATGTGGATCTCACACCTCTCTCTAGAAGAATCCATTGCCAACTGGTGGAATATTGATGTGAATGGAACAACCATGTACAAAGTTGCCAAAAAACTTAGAAATATCAAAGATAACATTAAGATCTAGAACAAGAAGGTCTTTGGTGATATTTTTGACTCAAAAAAAAAGCTGAAGGAGGAATAAGAACATATCCAAAACTCAATACAGAAAGATGGCTATAAAAAGTATCCCAAGGTTAAGGAAGATGATATATTAGTCAAACTTCACAACATTATTTATAGGGAGGAAATCTATTAGAGGTAGAGATTTGGGGCTATTTGGCTAGAGGCTAGGGACAGAAACACTAAATTTTTTCACATGACTTCTATGAAACATAAAGCTGCGAATAGAATTTCCAGATTAAATGCTGAGGACAAAATTCTTCTTAATGAGGATGATATTAGGGATGAAGCTGTTAGTTTCTTTTCTCAGCTCCTCACCGGTAGCAAGGAGATTGATTATACTCAACAACAGGATATGGTTGACATCATCCCCAAGATTATTAATCCTAATCAGAATAAGGCCCTTTCTGTTATCCCCTCTGCTGGGGAAATTAAAAAAGTTGTCTTATCCTTTCAAGGGGATAAGGCTCCGGGACCTGATGGCTTCCCCATGTTCTTCTTCCAGGAATTTTGGCATATTGTGAGAAAAGACATGGTCAATGCGGTCAAAGAATTTTTTGTTTCAAGAAGAATCCTTAAGGAAATCAACTCCACTTTTATTTCCTTGATTCCCAAGGTGGCTGGGGTGGATTCCATGGCAAAATTTAGGCCAATAAGTCTATGTAACTCTTTTTATAAGATCATATCTAAAGTTTTGACTTCCAGACTTTTGGCTGTCCTCCCCTTTATCATCTCTGAGGAGAAAAAAGGATTTGTTCCTGGTAGGTAGATTTTGGATTCTATCATTCTTGTGCATGAGAATATTCACTCCCTAAATGCTGCCAATAAAGAAGGATTTGTAATAAAGTTGGATCTGGCGAAAGCTTATGATATAGTGGATTGACAAGCTCTTTTCAGAATTATGGAGGCATTTGGATTTGATGAGAAGATATCAAAATTATCAGAGAGTTGGTCTCCACCCCAATGTTTTCAATTCTCATTAATGGATCTCCTTCTAAATTCTTTAAATCATCTAGGGGGCTCAAACAAGGAGATCCCATATCTCCTATCCTTTTCACCATCTTGGTGGAGAGCATGAGCAGACTGATCCAAAAAATGAGAGTGAATAAAATTATTAAAGGTCTTCAACCTTCCTTTGCTAATATTTTTTGTTCTCACCAACAGTTTGTTGATGATACTATCTTAATGGGATACTCTTCTGTTGGGGAGGTTGTTGCCTTTAAAGGTGCTCTTAATTCTTATTCTTTGGCTACTGGCTAGTAAGTCAATTGGGACAAGTCTTATATATACTTCATGAATACTCCTATCATAAGACAATAGAGAATTGCTAATATTATTGGGTGCAAGGTGGAAATGCTCCCCTCCACTTATCTAGGTCTCCCATTGGGATTAGTTCCCCCAAAATCCTTTTGGAATATGTTAATTGACAAACTCAACAAAAAACTTGCTGGCTGGAAAGGTTCCATGTTATCTCAGGATAGGAAGTTGTGGCTCCTTCAAGCCACTCTCCAGAATCTCCCTATCTATGCTCTCAGTCTATTTGGCATCCCGACTAAATTTGTTGAAGTCTTAAAAAGGAATTAGAAAAGATTTCTTTGGTCAGGGGTTGAAGAAAAAAAGAGACTATCCTTGGTTTCCTGGGACAAAGTGTGTAAGCCAAAGTGCAAAAGAGGTCTTGGTATTAAAGCTCTCAAAAATTTTAATAAAGCTCTTCTTGCTAAACAAATATGGAGAGCTTATGACATTAAGAAAGATTGGAACCGGATTTGGTTTGACAAATATATTCATGTTTAACCTCTCCAAGCTCTCCTCTACTTAGAAGATATCCCTGTTGGGTCTTTCATTTGGAATAGTATTATCAAATCCATAAAAGTGGCCAAAGCTGGAGCTGGATGGGTCCTTGGAAAAGGTGACAAAATTATGTTCTGGGAGGATCCTTGGATGAAATATGAACCTCTCTTTAATCAGGACTGCAATCAATTCATTGAGGAATGTAAAAGGAGGTTTGGGTCTATGGTGTGTAACTAATGGAAGGAGAACATATGGGTTAGGCTTGATGTTATACATGCTGGGTTTTCCCTGCTTTAGCAGGAGTTGTTGTCCTTTTCTATTAACAAAGATTCTGATGATGTTTTCCTCTGGAAGAGTAATCCAACGGGTGACTTCACGGTTGCCTCAGTCTATAAAAACACTTTTACCTAGATCAGCAACCCTATATGGGGTAAAGTTTGCAATAGAATTCTTATCCCTAAAGTCAACATGTTCCTTTGGCTTGCTACTCACAATAGGAATCTTACTATCGATAACTTGGTCTGAAGAGGTGTTATGTTCCCTAATAGGTGTGAGCTATTTCAGAAAGAGGAAGAATCGATTGATCATCTGTTTATCCATTGCTCCTTCACTTGGGAAATCTAGAGTAAATTTTGGGTGAATTGGAAAGTTGATTGGGTTATGCACAAGAGTCTCAAGGAAATTATTTGGCAATGGTCCTTTCCCACCAAATTTCCTCTTAGTAAGAACCTTTGGTCCTTGATCCTTCCATTGACTTGCTGGGGAATCTAGAAAGAGAGAAATAACATAATATTTAGGGAAACAAAGTGCACTTCTTAGGTGCTCTTTGAAAAAGTTTGCAGGGCTATAAAAGAAAACATAAATATTCCTCATAGGAACAATAAACAATGGTTTTTTATTGATATGACTACATTCTTACTGAATGGAACTTAATCCACAAAGTTTGCAGATCTAACAATAAGACAAGGAGAGAAAATATTGTTTGGAGATTTCCTAATCATGGATGGGTCAAGGTGAATTTTGATGGGGCTGCTAACCTTGGGAAGTCCGGTGGGGGAGGGGTCATCAGAAATGCTCAAGGTGTCTGCATTGCTGCTATTGCTTCTCCTTTTGGGGTCCAAAATAATCATGTGGCTAAAGCTAAGGCTATGCTAAAAAGCCTCCAACTTGCTCAAGGATTCAAATTTTAAAAAAATTGGTTGGAAGGGGACTCCCTCAATATCATTCAGGCTCTTAAAGGTACTAGTTCTTCATCTTGGAATATTACTAATTTGATTGAAAGTGCTAAAAAGTTATTAAATGACTATGTTAGTATTCTCATAACTCACACTCTAAGGGAAGGAAATAAGGTTGCGGACCTTTTAGCTAATGAAGGGGTCAATTTAGAGGTGGAGGTTAAATATATCGGAGAGGCCCAATGTAAAAGGGATGTTAGGGAGAAATTATTATTTGATCGCATCAATGGGTCAAGTTAAAATCATGATAACCTTTTGGGGTCAGGAAATCAAAGACAGAGTTTGGGGGAAAATGAACTGTCAGTTAATGATTGCTATTAAGCATCAGTTTTATGATCATTTGTGTGATGGGGACTATAATAATAAGTGATGGATCTGTGCGGCCATTATTATTTTCTTTAAAATCATGAACGAGACTCTGTTCTGTTACCCCAGTATTCTGCTCAAGAGCCTATGTTTAAATCTAGGCCTGCAAATTGTGAGATACACCATTGGGGACTTCGACCTGTTGTTCAATATGGGAGGTAACTTAAACCGGAATGAGCCCTCTGGTTTGGAGAACTAGAAGAGTGAGTGGAAAGTGTGGAGGAAGCTCCATAGATATGGATTCACCGCCTATATGGAAAAGCTCCATGGTAGCAGAAAATCGGTGTCTCAAGACTTTGATAGGGGCTGGAATAGCAACAGAGTCACTTTGTTTGGGGAGACCTGGAAGATTGATGAGGATTTGGTTGCAGAGGTCACAGGACTTCAGAAGGAGGGCGCAAAATTCTATAGAGACCGGAAGTTTTCTACTGAAGCGATTAAAAACTTCCTGAAAACTGAGGATGAGAAGGCTCGGCTGGCCAAGAAAGACAACATCTCTTACTACCTCCCCCAGCAGGTAAATTCTTTTTGGCAGAAACTGCTAAGGGCTTTGATGGAATTCCTTACTGTTGATGGTAGATTTTCTAAAATCTACAATTATCATTTTTCAATTCTCAATCATTTCTGCCATGGGGTTAAGATTTCTCTACCCTTTTATTTAGCCTCTTCTCTGAATGAGAGCTTGGCTGACCATGCCAAAAAGCCCAAATCTTACCCCATAGCCCATTAGGGGCTTATTTTTCTCATTTATGAACACCTAAAGAAAAAAGCTAGGGTTAGCAAGGATGATTACCTGGTAACTAATGTACATATTTCTGAGAGTTGTAATGACTCTGAGTCTAATGATGACTTGTCTAATCCCCCTACCCATGAAAAAGGGATAGCTGACATTGATAATGTGGACACAAAGGTGAATGATGATTTGGAGGAGGAAAAGGGGAAGGAGGTTGAGATTGAAGCGGAGAGTGAGAAGGAAGAGAATGCTGGAGAAGAGGAGGAAGGGAAAAAAGATGCCAATTCTGAAAACCATGTTTCTAACCGTGTGGGTTCGAATAGCAAGAATGTCACCCCAAACTCAATGGAGGAAGACAACCCTAAATCCATGAGCACTAAACAGGGTAGGGATTAGGTGAACACTATATTGAATACTGCTCAAATTGCACACTAGAGTCTTTCAATCTCTAGAAGTGGGTTATTGACAACATAACAAGCATTCAGAACAAACAAAGGGACCTAGAAAATGAGATACACAATTTGATTAAGGAAACAAATTCAGGGAAAAAGAGTGAGGAGGTGGAAACCAGTGAAGCTGAGGAGGAAATTGAGATGCAGGACTGGTTGAAAAAAAGACCTGATAAAAGGGGATTTGAAACATCAGGAGGATGTTATTAGAATTGTAAAAGAGAAGACTGAGGCAGATAATGATAACATCATCAATCGGGTTGCTCAAACTGAGAAGGCATTGAAAAGCTTCATGAACCACAGTCTTGAGGTCTTGAGATTTTCTTCTCAAAACATGAATGCCTTGGTGGATCACTTAGAGAGGAAAAATCAGAGTAAGGATTTGGTAATCATTGATGATATTCCGACCTTCGACTCTACTCATCAAATCTCCAGGTGAAGGACCAGGCAGACCACCACTGATATGGAGACAAAAATGAAAGACATTCAACTGAAACAGGAGAACAATGATCTAAGAGAAGTCGCTAAGGCCATGATGTTGTTGGTCCAGAATGTTGAGTCTATAAAAATGTTCATTTGACTTGTATTGTTGGGTTTGAGACGCTAGTTTCTCACTAGCTCTTTGTTGTCCTTTTGTCCTAGCTGCTGGTTTTTGTGCTGGTTTTTTGTAACTGTTTTGTCTTGGTTTTATCCTCTCTTGTTTCTTTCTTGTTCATCTTTCGTAATGTAAATGGGTTTCAGGTCCCTTAAAACCTGATTTTCCTTAATCAAAAACATGCCCCTCTTTAATTTTCTTAATCCATACAAAGGTATGATGGGTGCACAAAGCCAGGAAAAATTCTTTGGAGGCCCTGTCACCCACCTTGAGCCAATGTACCCTAGCTTTGATTTGAGCTCCTCTGGCAGAGTAATTATCTGCAACTTGTTTCTGATGATGGATTTGGGCTAACCGAAGTTGCAAGTTAGAATAAAAGGGATTCGAGGCCAGAGCTTTTGAGGCAGCACAAAGATCTTTGGTGGTTGTGTCATACGAGCACCTATGATACATGGCAAGATGTCTACCATAAATGCTCAGAAACCTCGTAGAATGGTTAATGGCTTCATTCCACCATGCAATCTAACCAGTGTGGTGATGAGGCCTTGGTTCCAAATTCCAAACCCTTTGAATGTGGGCCATCATGGTCTGATGATGCAAGAGAGACATGTTGAGGTAAAACTATGTCTTGGAAGGACGTGACCTAGCTGGCTACCATTCAATGCTAAACTTTATGGGGAAACATCAATGAGAGGAGTGACGAAAAATCTTCATCTTCAGAAAAAGAAAAAAAGATTGTGCAGTCATCATAGCACGATCAAGCCTTTTAAATATTGGTCTGAGCCAGCTCTGAAATTAGACCAAGTGTGCCAGACCCCACCTAGGCAGTAGCGGTTGGTGTTGGGGTTGAAATACCCAACTTAATATGCATATAGTATCAGGCTTCCCTCTCGCCAATTGTCCATCAAAAAGGAAAAATTTCATCCTTATCGGTCGCCACCTCAACTATATCAAAGTCACCACACATGACCCAAGTTGCAGGTGGAAGAGTATCAACAATCTAGCACCATAAGTGTGATCTATCAACCACATTATTGGGAGCATAAACATTAACAATCCCAATGGAATGATTATCAATTGACAGCAAAACCCATATAGCACACTACATGGGATCAAAACCATGATAAATAACCGCAAAAAGCCAATGAGGTGAAAGGAGAGTAGCAACTCTACCTCAACCAACCTCATGTTGGGAAGAAAAAATAAGGCTATCTGGTCAAATAACACGATATGCAGTAGTAAGAATGAAACCAACAATTTTAACTTCCTGAAGGCATACAACATCCAGGATTGAAACACATTGACGAACATCTCTAACAGAAAATTTTCTAGTGAGGTTTATCAGACCTCAAACATTCCATGAGATGTAATTCATGAAAAATATTGCATGTCATCCTTGTCCCCAAGAGATGAGAAGCTATTGTGAAAAAAATATGAACTGAGACTGAGAAGAGAGTTCCCACCGGAAATAACTCTTCTTTTCTCTAAACCACCATATGCTATCTTAGCACACCCAGAAGGGTTGTGAGAGCAGCACAGAGAATGTGGAGAAAAAATCACAGACGTAGCCTGAGGAGTGCAAACCCAAGGGGGTCGAGCGACACCCTCAGAAGAATCCTTCCCTTGCTGGCTAGGGTTTGAAACCAAAGTGGACAACATAGAGACCACTGGGCAGATGGTGCCTACGTGGGAGACTCCACTGTCAGCTGAGAACTTGATCTGACGAGTGGCTTTTGGGTAGAAGCCATAGAGTTCTTGCCTTTGCAAACCATAGTGGTCCATTCATCCTTCTTAGCTCCCTCCACAAGTCAAGAGTCGGTCTCCTTAACAGGGGATTTTATTTTTGATATAGCTAAGGGACAGTCCCCAATTTTATGCTCCGTCGACTAGCACTGATAGAAAGTGTTGGGAAGATTCAAACAAAGTACCTTTTGGGTGAAGGTATTTCCACCCACTTGAATATCAACAATTTCTTTCAAGTCGTGGGAAAGTTTGACCTCAATGCAAACCCTCTTTTGAGGGCGAGCATTAAAAAACCAGTCATGTTCAAGATAAATAACTTTGCCAACAAATTGAGCAATAGTTTGCATGAAAGGCCAACAAGGCAAAGGAAGACCAGGAAAATCAACCTAGATCGGGACTCACAATTTTTTGTCATCTGAGACAAAAAGTCTCGAGACCAATGCTGGAAAATCAGAAGGGAAGACCGAACGGTCCATGGCCCATGTGAGAGGATATCCTCAACATGGGAAGGGTTTGAGAAGTGAAACAAAAAGAAACCCTTGGTGAGGCTTTGGATGCCATCAAGCCAAAATCCATGATGAGACCAGGCTTTGGGACCTAGTCATGAAGCATTCTTTTAGGAGGGATCCTACCCACAAAATAACCTATCAAAGTGCATTTTTCAAGCCACTCACATGCATTATCAAAATCTTGAATAGGAAGCACAACATCAATAGAGGACATACCTCGTGAAACACTTTCAGAATAAATTTGCGAGGGTGTTTGTCTTGAGGTGCCATGAGGATCCATCGCAACAACTCCAACACCAACATCAATTGTTGGGCTAAAGTTGGTTGGAGCCATAATAAACTCCAGAATCCTGCAGTAAATGCAGTCTAAAAAAAGAAGTACACAACCTCAAACCCTAGCAGAGCTCCCAGACTTTAGAAATTGACATACATATGGCATGGACTTTGTGTATAGTTGGACTAACTACTCTTTGTCCTAAACATTTCTTTGTACAAAAATGACAATGTGGTGTATTTTCAACTCATATAGATAGAAAATAGGACTATTGAAGGAAAAACTTATATAGGAGCCTACATGGGTTCCACGAACAAAAAATAATAGAGTGAAATAAAATAAAGACAATGACAACAATATATTAAAATAAACTAAATAGAGAAACAAAAACAAAAAGGGGAGAGATCACCCAAAGATTGAAAAGATTGTGAAAGATTCCTTTGCATGAGCTCCCTCTAAACATGCACACAAAAGACCAAACAGAGAAGTTGGGGTGGCTATTTAGGGGCTTAGCCTAGTCAAACCCCACTTTGGTGTTTACATCTACACGGACATCCAAGACAGATGGAGGAATAAAATATATGCAAAGAGACATAAGAGAGAACAATATGCTACAAATAATAGACAATGCAATATTTAAAGAGTGATTCAAAGTTATATATTATGAATCTCCTAGCAAAGGAAGATAAATTATCCAAGGGAAAATTTGTCTTCACAAATATGTCATGAGAGAGGGTGAGTAGCCTTCAAAGCTTTAGTATTAATGTTAGTATGGTGGTAAGAGCTTTAAGATGACACTATTTTGTTGTGTGTGAGAGAGAAAAGCAAGAATACAAGAGGAACATTAAAGAGAGTGAATAAATGAAAGATTAGAAGCAAAATAGAAGTTTGAAGTTCAATATATCATGTTTGATTTGTTTGTGCATTTGCCTTAGAGGGAAAATTGGACATAGGGGTTGAGAATCGACCTTCCTTTATTATACATGAGCATGTTTAATTAAATTAATGATTATATTGTGCAATTATCTTTTATTGATCCAAATGGGAGCTTTGCGTGATTAGTGAAATTGTAAGGTATGTTATTTATGACATTACACTAATATCAAGAATAAATAAATAAATAAATACCATTTGGTTGAAGAGGTAACTATGTGACAACAAAAATATTCCCACCTTATTTCTAAAGTTGTCAAAAAAAAATTAAATGCATGAGGAGAACTTGAGTGACTTAAATGGTGGATGCAAAGGGATTGGGAATTTGATTGCCAATGATAGGAGTCTCTTGAGTATAGGAGTCTTGATTTAAAAAGTCTTGAAAACCACTTAGGTTCTCCTCTAATGATTGGTATTGCTCAAAGGCGACCTTAAGAGTAGCCTCATGATCCACAACAAGAGAAGATCCAGGTTGTGCATGAGAATTAGGTAGAGAATGTGATAATGTTGGAACATAATTTGGAGAGCTTGGATTGTGTGATAACATCGTTCTTGGTATGAGAGGATTGAAAGTGGATTTTGATTGTGACATGTTTAGATTATGCAAGCTCCTTCTTACCACATTCCCAAAAGTAATAGATTGGGTCATGAAGCTCATAAGAAGCTAACACAACACACGATCCAACAAGCCTTAAGGAAAAAGAGAAGGAAAACTTGTAAGATTTATTGTCAAAAAGTTTTATTTGGTTTTGCACAAGTTTTGTTGAAAGGAGTGTTCACATTGAGTTCATTGAAATGTGGAGTAAGAGAAGCAAACTACTCAAAAGGACAACTATCCCTTGAGAACTTAACTTCCAACAATACACTCAGATAAACTAGAGGTAATCACAACCTTCAAGTTCACCCAATTAATTGTGAAATTATAGCTCAACTAAGAATATTTTATTAGTTTCTATATATATCTTTAACATGAGATAGAATTAAATTATGAAGACTTTAGAAATTGAACATAGAGATGATATGGAATTTCTAGATATTTGGACTAGGTGTTCTCTATCCTAGACATTATCTCCACATGCAAATAATAGAGTGACCCATTGTTGTCCCATACAATTAGAAAATATGACTATAGCAGAAAAAACTTGTATAGACCCTACACATGTTCCAAAGACAAAAAAAAGTACAATGCAATAAAATAAAGATAGTGAAAACAATATATTAATCTAAACTAAATAGAGAAATAAAAAGGAAAGGGAGAGAGATCACCCAAAGATTGTGAAAGATTCCTCAGTGTGAACTCCCTCTATACTTGCACACAAAAGACCACAGAGAGAGGCTGGGTGGCTATTTAAGGGCTTAGCTTACTCAAACCCCCACTTTGGTGTTACCACCTCCACAAACATCCAAGATAAATTGAGATATAAAATATTGTTGAACTAATTGCCAATATCCCCCTTTAGATTCAAGACATGGACTAATTGCTTCCCATGGATCTATTTATCTTTGGCATTTGTATCAACCATTAACAAGTTGATCTTTGGTGCAATGGCAAGCATGTTTCAACAATTGGTATCAAAGTCAAGTCATAGGTTCGAATCCCCTTGGGTGATATTAAGGAGGGTTTGTTAGAATAATCACCAACACCCCCCTTCGGATTTGGGACATGGACTAGTCGGCTCCCATGGATCTATTTATCTCTTATATTTTTATCAAGCATTAAGAGGTTGATTTTTTGGTGCAACGAGAAACATGTTCCAAAAAATACATGCAAAGAGACACAAGAGAGAACAATATGCTACAAATAAAAGACTATATAATATATTTAAAGAGTGCTTCGAAGTTATAGATTACAAATCTCCTAGAAAGGAAGACAAATTATCCAAGGGAAATTTTTTCTTCATATAAGTGTCATGGGAGAGGGAGAGTAACCTTTAAATCTTCATCACTAATGGTAGTATGGTAGTAAGAACTTTAAGAGGACACTATTTTGTTGTGTGTGAGAGAGAAAAGAAAGAACATAAGAGGAACATCAGAGTGAATAAATGAAATATTAGAGGCAAAAGAGAATTTTGAAGTCAATTAGCAAGTTGGATTTGTTCTTGCATTCACTTAGGGATAATTGGACTTAGGGGTCGAGAATTGGCCTCCCTTTATTAGGCATGAGCATGTTTAATTAAATTAAGGATTACATTGCACGATTATCTTTTATTGATCTAAATAGGAAGTTTATGTGATGTGAAATTGTAGGTATGTAATTTATGACATTTTACTAATAGAAAAAATTAATAAATACCACTTGCTTGAATAGGTAACTATGCGACAACAAAAATATTCACTTCTTATTTCTAAAGTTGTAAAAGAGTGATTATAAAAAACTTCATGCACATTAATTTAGGATCTTAACAATTTAAATGTACCCACTTTTCTAAAAGAATCTTATGATGAGATGTGATTTAAATAGTTTAATTTTTTTTAAATCAATTATCTAAATTTATGTGACAATTTATTATGTTTTAATTGTGTGTTTTTTAGTCAATCTTTGTGGAACCATATTCATAGATACTATTTCCCAAGAATCCATCTCTAATGACCATAAATATGTTTCTATTAGAAACAAGTTTCAATTAAATAGTATTAAACATGTGACTTTAAGAAGTACATTTAGAAGATTTATAATAAAAAGGTAGTCAATTGGAATCCACAATCCAACAAACACACACAACTGTAATCAGTTGATTAGTAACATAAATAAGAAACTATGAAAACCTTGCAACACTAAGGATAATAGGGTAGACTCATCATGAATTGAAAATGTCCATTGAAAGGGTTGATTAGATGGAGGATCAAGGCTCATCAAATCATCTTGTAGATCTTGTAGATTTCACAAGACTTGAAAATCCAATTTAGAATGCAAAGTCATGAGCATGTGTCCTCGATACTCGTACACACTTATTTATAAGTATTGTCATGTAGAGACATATAAACTAACCCCTCTATTGAATATATAGTGGTGACAAGTGATTCCTTCTATGTGAGTAGATTCACTAATGATTCATAGGAAGTGTATTGGTTTGACTATTCCCATTACGAAGAACTCTACTTTTAATAGAAGTCATAGTTCCCCAATGATTGAGGAATTTTAAAAATATAGTGTCACTTTCTCAACCTATCCTTGACTCTATAAGTAAATAGAAAAATAGCATTAGTCTTCTCAAAAAAAAAAATTATGATTACTATATTAAGCAATAAAAATAGAAACATTTTTATCTTTCCATAATTAAAATAAAATATAGGCTTTAAAAAGTTTAAAATTTGGCGGCATCATCTAATTACTAAGTTGTATTTTGAAAAGGATCAATGAGAAGTATCAACCCCTACTCTAAGATCCTCTTAGTGTAGTTTTGGGTTATTCTAATGTTGACCTTCATTGATTGATTCATTATTTTTTATCTTTCCTAGGTAAATGATGAAATTTGATGATGTTTTGGAGTTTGGAGCAATACAATTTACTTGAAGTTTTCTGAAATTCTGCGTTTTTGTTGTTCATTTATGATCAATACGAATTGGTGGATGTATAAAACCAATTGGATGAGTTAGGTAAGTCTCTTACCTCTCATTTGATCAATTTTAAGGTTTTGTAATAATTGGGTTGTAGGGATCCATCCAAATCTAACCAGACTGGTCACAAACCCTACTGGCACCTAGGGTTTCACTGTAAAGATGCCCTTAATCTGATATTTTCACTAGAGGACCAAACAACCTGTGGGAAAATTTTAGAAGGGTCATTGTATCATAATATTTTGGTGTTGGTTTGCAGGGAGGCTCCAAGCCCAAAGAGATTGAATTGACCCTAGGCAGGCATCTCTATGTGACCGCCTAAACTATAGAAATGGAAATCACTTGCAGAAGATAAAGAAGATGGGATGAAGTCTTGAAACCTTGGAATTGGTGGTTTGAAACCTTACCCCACCTTGTATAAGTGTTGGTTTAGTCAGGGGACTAATACAAGGGGTACTTGCTTTGTAGATTAGGCCTAATTGGCTTAATTAGATCTGGAAGGACAGTAAGGGTACATACCTTTCAACTTGTGGTTAGAGTCTAATCCTTTAGGTAATTGTGTAACTAGATAAAGGGTATTTGAATCTACCTATATTGTGTCTTTTCCTTTGGAATTTTGTTAAGTTGTGTTTGGAGAACTCGACCGGTAGGGCTACTAGACAATAGGACAATTGTGAGACAAGTATTCCCTAACACATTTGATAGCCGGATCTTATGGGTGTTTTGTGTTGGTTGGACCACCAATAGACAAAATACAATAGGTTTCCATCCCACCGGTACTGGAAGATTGTCTGCCATCCACACAAGGGTAGAGTGTTTTCATCATATCGGTACTAGAAGATACTAAACCGGTATGGATCCGGTCACACAAATTGTTCTGTGAGTTGAGTATTTGGTAGGTGTGTTTTTCACACCTTGAAAAAACAAAAGAAATTGTTTTGGATATAGTAGCTATGTGTGAGAGAAACTTTTCACCTAGTTTGTTGTTTGGCTCTGCATCATATTGGTATCAGAGCGCGAGTTGGATCACTTGGGGAAAGTGATTTGTGGTGTATGTTAGTAGAAGGAAGTGAGGGAGAGGCTAGCAACATGCCTCCTAAGAGTATGTCTCAAGATGCCATCAATAAGTTGTTTGAAGAGATGTTTGAAAATAGAGTGAGAGAGTTAGAGAAGGCCAAAGGCAAAAGAAAGGAGGGTGAATGTGACTCTGATGAAGAAGAAGAACAAGGGGGAGAAGAAGAGACCCCAAGGCAGGAAGCTGAGTTACCTGTAGATCAGAGAGAATTTTTTGAGATCCTAAAGTCCATTGTTAGAGAATCCTCATCAGGTAAAGATGACATCCCCTTTTTTAAGAGGGAAAATGAATGTAGAAGAAGTGATAGATTGGATTAAGGCATTGAACAACTATTTTCAATGCAAAGAGACCCCTGCGAATAACAAGGATAACTTTACTAAGTTCAAGATGAAAGGAGCAGTGCTCACTTGGTGGAATTACCTCCAAGGTGAGAGGGTGAAGGAAGGTAGAGGTATGATAACCTCATGGGATAGAATGTTGGTGAAATTTAAGGCCCAATTCGTCCCCGTAGATTATGAAGTCCAAGTCTACAAGAAGTTGCAAGGTTTGAGGAAAAAAGACCTTGATGTGAGTACATATACCAAGGAGTTCCATAGGTTGAGTCTAAGGACCAAACACCATGAGGAGGAACCAAATAAAGTGGCAAGATATCTTAGTGGATTGAAATATAGTATCCAAGATGAGATCAACATGCTAGCACTGGAGACAGTGAACAAGTGCTTTCAACTAGCACTAAGAGCAGAGGAGAAGCTAAAGAGAAAGAATGATCATAATAACAGAGGTAGAGGGGTATAAAATTCAGAGGCAAAGGCCCTATGAATGGTATAGGACAGAGTCCTAGGCCACAAGGAGAGGATAATCAAGAAAGTCAGCATGGAGATGGTAATACAAGAAGGGGTTTCAGAGGAAGAAGATCCAACAATAGAGGTAGATTTTTTGGAAGAAGCTCGGAGCCTTTCAGATGCTACAACTACAATCAAGTAGTTCATACCATAGCTAAGTGCCCTGAGAAGACCAGATCAAGCTCTCAAGGAGAGAGGAGAACACATTTGGTTCAAGACATTGATTGTCAGAGTGTCAATTCACCCGATTCCTACAGACTTCCAGAGAGAGGAGAAGCCTTGATGATGAGGAGAACATTTTTGAAGGTACCAAGCATTATTGAACCTCCACAAAGGAAGACACTCTTTTGGACCACATGCAAAGCATGGGGCAAGGTATGTAAGGTTATAATAGATTCAAGTTTTAACTGAAAATTTAGTATCCTTAGAAATGGTAGAGAAACTAAAATTGAGAAGAATTCCTCATCCATTTCCATATAAATTTTCTTGGCTTACTAAAGGAAAACAGACCTTGGTAGAAGAGAAATCATGGGTTAAATTTAAGATAGGAACTTACAAAGACAAAATTATGTTTGATATTGTTGAGATGGATGCATGTCATCTTCTTTTTGGAAGACCATGGCAATATGACCTCAAGGCCCATCATGATGGACACAAGAACACCTACTCCATCACCAAAGATAAAAAGGTGATTGAATTGATACCCCTGCCTGATAATAGTGAGGATAAAAAGGAGAAGGAGACAAAGATCATGATCATGGAAGGAAAAGAGTTCCTCAAGGCGATCAAGGAAGAGGGAACACCTTGTTTTGCAGTGATGTCAGTACCAAGGCAAGAAGAAGAGCCCATTTCAGACGACAAGATAGAAAAGAAAAGGGTTATAGTCCCTGAGGAGGTGGAGGAAATGTTGAGCAGATACAAGGACATAGTTGTAGAATAGTTGCCAAGAACCCTACCACCAATAAGGGAGATAAGCCATTGCATTGATTTAATTCCCGGTGCCACCTCACCAAACAAGCTAGCCTACAAAATGACTCCCCAACAAAATGAGGAAGTTGCAAGGCAGATCCAAGATTTTCTTGATAAAGGCTTGATAGGGGAGAGATTGAGCCCTTGTGCAATCTTGACTATCTTAGCACTTAAGAAGGAGGGAACATGGAGATTGTGCAATGATTCTCGGGCCATTAACAAGATAACCATCAGGTATAGATTCCCTATGCCTAGAATAGAATATTTGCTTGATTGTTTAGGAGGTGCAAGGTATAGCTCCAAGATTGATTTAAAAAGTGGTTATCACCAAATAAGGATTAGAGCCAGTGATGAATGAAAAACTTCTTTTAAAACAAATGAAGGATTGTATGAATGGAGGGTGATGCCATTTGGGTTGTCAAATGCCCCTAGCACTTTCATGAGACTCATGAATGAGGTGTTGAAGGATTTCATTGGTAAGTTTTTCATAGTGTATCTTGATGACATCCTAGTGTTTAGCAAGACAAAGGAGGAGCAACTAAAACATTTGTATATTGTCTTGAGAAGGTTGAATGAAGAGAAACTAATGATAAACATGGAAAAGTGTGTGTTTTTGCAAGAAGAACTGACTTACCTTGGGTTTGTGATTTCTAGAGGAAATATGAAAATGGATGTTGATAAAGTGAATGCCATTCTCACATGGCCAACTCCTAGAACAATTGGTGATGTAAGGAGCTTTCATGGCCTAGCTACCTTTTATAGGAAGTTTATCAAGAATTTTAGCCAAATTTGTGCTCCCATGTTAGAGACCATCAGGGGTGGACAAAAGTGCAAATTTTCATGGACCAAGGAGGCAGATGAAGCATTTGAAATGTTGAAGAAAAAGGTATCACAACAACTGGTTCTTACCTTACCTAATTTTGACAAATTCTTATAGATTGAATGTGATGCAAGTCATTTGGCAATAGGTGCAGTACTTAGTCAAAAAGGTAGACCAATTGCATTTTTTAGTGAAAAATTGAATGATGCTCAAAATAAATATTCTTCCTATGATTTGGAGATGTATGCATTAGTTCAGGCACTAAAGAAGTGGAGGCATTATTTTATTTCCAAAGAGTTTGTTGTGTATACAGATAATCAGGCACTAAGCTTTCTTTAGGAGAAATTGAGCCATAGGCATATGAAGTGGGTTGAGTCCATTCAAGTCTACACCTTTACAATTGAACACAGGAAAGGTGTCTCAAACAAATTTGTAGATGCTCTTAGCAGGAGGGCACTAGGAGTTTCAGAAATCCAGTTGGAGAGTGTAGGAGTTGATTCCCTCAAGGGTATGTATGTTGCAGATGAAGGTTTTAAAGACATCTACAAGGTACGCACTAAGTTTGGTATCTGGTATCGTTTAAAGTATTCTAATTATTTGATTCAAGATGGTCTTGTTTTCAAAGGATGCCAGTTATACATTCCTAAATGTTCATTAAGGGATAACATAATTAAGGAGAAGCATAGTGGTTGTATGGGGGGACACTTTGCATTAGACAAAACTCTTGAGTTGGTGAGAAGATTTTATCACTAGCCTAAATTGTAGACAGATGTCCGAAAATTTGTGGATTCATGTGTGGTGTGTCAAAAGGCCAAAGGGATAACAACAAACACGAGACTATACCAGCCATTGCCCATTCCTTCAAGACCTTAGGAAAATGTGACCATGGATTTTGTGATGGGTTTGCCAAGAACTCAAAAAGGTTTTGACAGTGTTTTGTGGTTGTTGACAGTTTTAGCAAGATGGCACATTTGTTTTCATACAAGAGAACAAGTGACGCTACATATGTTGCAAATCTTTTCTTTAATGAAGTTGTGAGCATACATGGTTTACCCTTGAACATTGTGTCGGACAGAGATGTGAAATTTGTAGGATATTTTTGGAGGACTTTATGGAGGAAGTTAGGCACAAATTTGTTCTTTAGTTCAACTTATCATCCCCAAATGGATGCCCAAACAGAAGTGGTCAATAGGTCACTCAGAAATTTGTTAAGGTGTCTCACCAAGAAGCATGGTGAAAAGTGGGATTCCATCATCTCCCAAGCAAAATATGCCTATAATGATTCTTTCAATAGGAGTATCGGAAGAAGCCCTTTCCAAATTGTCTATGGATTGAATCCAAGAGGTGTACTGGAATTGAGAAATCTACCCTCAACTGAACATATTAGTGCTTGTGGAGAATAATTTTTTGAAGGGATAAAGGAGATTCATGACCAAGTCAGGATGTAATTGTCAAGAAGTACAAGGATCAGGCTGACAGTAGAAAGAGAGATGTGCAATTCCAAGCTGGAGACATGGTATGGGAAAATCTTAAAAAGGAAAGATAGCCAAAAGGGAAACACACAAAGCTCATGATGAGAAAGGTTGGATTGTATCCAATACTCAAGAATTTTGGGAACAATGCATATGAAATCCAATTACCTTTAGATATAGGTATATCCCCAATCTTTAATGTTGCAGATCTGACGCCATTCAAAGGTATAGTGTAGGAAAATGGTACATTTCTGGTGGAGGATGATGCAGACATACTGAAAGAATTTCCAAGTCAAGGGCCACCCAAACTTGAAATGATATTGGACACCAAGATTGTGAAGAAAACTAGGAATAAGGTCTACAAACAATACCTTGTCAAGTGGCAAGGACTCCCTTGGGCAGATGCAGTATGGATGGATGAAGACCAGATGAAGAAACATGGGACTACATTGCAGGAACTCATCTCAAGTGGACTTGAGATTCAATAATCCGGGGTTAGTATGGTGCAGGAGCACCCAAAGACACAAATGAAGTCTAAAAGAGCTTAATATCACCCATGAAGTGAAAATGATCATTTGTAATAGGTTGATATTTTTGTGAGTCAATAAGACCCAATTGATGTAAGGCATTGTCATGGTTGCATTTTATAAGCCACCATGGATAAATGATCATGTGGGTCAGTAGGAGTCTAGGCATGAGTCAGGAAAATAAATAGTGGTCTTAGAAACATCAGACCAATCCTTGGAATAGGTCGAATACACCTTGGAATCGCCAAATTTCAAAAGTACAAGTTGACAATTTTTGTTGTCATTGCAAAATGTTGTAAAAAGGGATAACTAATCCTCCAACGGTTCCAAAGTTTGAAAAGTGGTTGGAAACCATTAGGGGGGATATATTATGCCCACTTGGATTGATTCCAGGTTGTTGTTGGCATAGTTGTTGAAGATGAAATTTGATGATGTTTTGGAGTTTGGAGTAATACAATATACTTGGAGTTTTCTGAAATTCTGCGTTTTTGTTGTTCATTTTTTATCAGTATGGATTGGTGTATGTATGAAAACAATTGAGTTAGGTAAGTCTGTTACCTTTCATTTGAATCAATTTTGAGGTTTTATAACAATCAGATTGTAGGGATCCATCCAAATCTAACCAGACTGGTCACAAACCATGTCGGGCGCACCTAAGGTTTCACTGTAAAGATGCCCTTAATCTGACATTTTCACCAGAGGACTAAACAACATGTGGAAAAATGTTAGAAGAGACATTGTATCATAATATTATGGTTTTGGTTTGCAGGGAGGCTCCAAGCCCGAAGAGATTGAATCAACCCTAGGTGGACATCTCTATGTGACCGCCTGAATTGTAGAAGTGGAAATCACTTGCAGAAGATAAAGAAGACGGGATCAAGTCTTGAAACCTTGTATTTGGTGGTTTGAAACCTTACCCCACCTTTCATAAGTTTTTTTTTAGTCAGGGGACTAATACAAGGGGTACATGCTTTGTAAATTAGGCCTAATTGGCTTAATTAGGTCTAGAAGGACAGTAAGGGTACAAACCTTTCAACTTGTGGTTAGAGTCTAAGCCTTTGGGGAATCATGTAACTAGATAAAGGGTATCTGAATCTACCTTTATTTTATCTTGTCCTTTGGAATTTTGTTAAGTTGTGTTTGGAGAACTCAATCGGTAGGGCTACTAGGCTACCGGTAGGGCTACTAGACAATAGGACAGTTGTGAGACAAGTATTCCCTAACACATCTGATAGCCATATCATATGGGTGTTTTGTGTTGGTTGGACTACCAATAGACAAAATCCAATAGGTTTCCATCCCACCGGTTCCGAAAGATTGTCTCCCATCCACACAAGGGTAGAGTGTTTTCAGCATACAGGTACCAGAAGATACTAAACCAGTATGGATCTGGTCACACAAATTGTTGTGTGAGTTGAGTATTTCGTAGGTGTGTTGTTCACACCTTGAAAAAACAAAATAACTTATTTTGGACATAGTACTTGTGGGTGAGAGAAGGTTTTCATCTAGTTTGTTGCTTGGCTCTGCATCAGTAAATCTTTGAGTTAGTTTCCATGATTGAGCTCTTGGTTATATGTATTAATTTTGAAATAATTTATTGAATTTTGGATGAATTTCAAGCAATTTTACTTAGCCTAGATGTGTTAGACAATTCAAATAATTAGAAGACAACTGAGAGAGGGGGGGTGAATCAGTTGTCATAGATTACTGGAACCATTAGCAATTTAAACTTTAATATCGGAACCCAAAACATTAGTATCGGAATAGTAGATAAACCAATTAAGCATAAACAATAATCATAGAATAAATACCATCCACATGACACCAAGATTTGTATGTGGAAAACCCGGTAAAGGGAAAAACCATGATGGGAAGCCTACCCACAGTCAGATAATACTTCTGAAGTAAGTATGTGAATTGAAGTAAGTATGTGAATTGCAATTGAAGGGCTTGCACTTGTAGGAAGGACAAAAACCTAGAGTGCATTTCTCATCACAAAAGGAGCCTCACTGACTACATAGAAATCCAGACTACAATCCGGAGAAGTATTGAACTGCAAAAGATAACATCTCCTATGCCTGAGTACAATTCTGGTTAAGCTCAATACTGGAGGACTAAATCCTCTTGCATAAACCCAATTTGATCTCCAATGATCGACCAACTCCTCTTCTTGAATGATATTACATTATTCGCACATTACATTCTTTGACCATGACCTCTAAATAAAACCATGATTATCTACAATGAGATCTTACATCTATATATACAAACCCTCAACCATAAACAATCAGGTCGGCCACCAGATAATAAACCAATTACATAATTACAAACCATGTCGGCCTTAGATCAATATATAAGACATCCCAGAAATACATTAATAGGTCCTATCCACACGTTATATTAAAGTTGATCCATAACCTAGATCAACAGAGACCCAGTATAGGTCCATACGCCACAACAATGATCTCCATCCACCAAGTCTCGAACATGATCACCAACAACATCTTGAAACTTCACCAGAAGCTACACCAACACCACTTATGCAATTCATCAAAGATCTCCATCAAAAGCTCTACCGATGAAACCCTCGTCAAAACCAAAAACCAATCTTCTAAGTAGGCAGGATAGCATCCGATCTCCAGACCAAAACCAATTGATCAAATATGAGCGTGAGTATTATGAACAAGTTGATTCCATCACCAAAATATACTAAATTCTACCGCATCATGTCAGATCCAATTTAACCAAAAACCACTCAATCTACCGAGACCAGAAGGGTGTCAGTAAACCATCCAAACATCTAGTGTTGGCATCAATGACAAAACATAATCAATTCCACCAAATGGCCAACAATCTCCCCCTTTGGCATTGATGGCAATACTAAATGTGAAAAACATCTAAGTACCAAGAAATGCCAAACAAATCTCCCCCAATGGAAGACAACCAACAATCTCCCACATACAACTCAAACTCCCCTTGTGAATAATATCTCTATAAAGTTTTGAATTTCTCTTCCTTTTTCACATCAATATCACTCCCCCTTTGACATCAATGCCATAAATCTGATAGAAATATCAAAGAAAAAACATAAGCCTCTGAATCACAAAGCTGACTACTCCCCCAGAGAAATAGCATCCCACATCAGTGCCATAATGAATAGTATCTCTGATAATGCATGCTAGACTGATGCCAAATCACATCAATCAAGTCTCTACTGGAGGGGCAGAAACTCCCAATCTGTCTCTCAGGTACTCAAATGATTCCTTGGACAAAGGTTTAGTGAAAATATCTGCACATCTGCTCTTTAGTGTTCACATAAACCAGTCTAACTTCATTTGCTTCCACCTTCTCCTTCAAAAAGTTATACTTGATAGATATGTGCTTTGTTTTAGAATGAAATACCAGATTCTTTGATATATCAATAGCAGCAGAGTTATCACAGTGAATAACTACCGGTGCATCAAAATCCACCTTTATATCCTTCAACATTTTCTTCATCCATAAAACTTGTGTACAATTAGTAGCAACAATAACATACTTAGCTTCAGCAGTAGATAAAGAAGTACATGACTGTTTCTTGTTGATCCATGAAACCAACTTATTTCCAAGAAAGAAAGCTCTACCGAAAGTACTTTTCTGGTCATCAACATCTCCAACCCAATCAACATTTGTATATGCACATAAAGTAAAGTTATCATCCTTAAGGTACCACAAGCCATATTCTAATGTACCTTGTAAGTATCTAAAAATCCGTTTCACTGCCATCTCATGATTTTCTCTAGGATCACTTTGAAATCTTGAAACAATACAAACAACATTCATAATGTCAGGCCTAGTCTGAGTCAAATAAAGCAGGCCTCCAATCATAGATTTGTATCTTGTAGGATTTACTGGTGCAAAAACATCTTCTCTTGTCAATTTCTCACTTGTAATCATAAGAGTACTTACCGGTTTAGAATCTCTCATACCAAATTGCTTCAACAATTCCTTAGCATATTTAGTTTGACAAATGAAAATACCTTTGTCAGTTTGAGTAATCTGCAAACCTAAGAAAAATTTCATCTCACCAATCATAGACATCTCAAATTCTTTCTCCACATTTTTAGAAAATTCAATGCACAACTTATCTTCACCTCCAAAAATAATGTCATCAATAAATACTTCAATAATCAATATATCATCATCAATGATCTTATAATATAAATTACTATCAGCACTGCCCTTAGCAAAACCAAGCTTTAAAAGATATTTATCCAACATTGCATACCAAGCTCTAGGTGCTTGTTTCAATCCATATAAAGCTTTCTTTAGCCTACAAACCATATCTGTATCATCTGATAGTGAAAAACCATTAGGTTGCTCAATATAAACTTCCTCATCAAGATCCCCATTTAAAAATGCACATTTAACATACATCTGATAAACCTTGTAGTTTTTATAAGAAGCATAGGCAAGAGATAATCTTATAGCTTCAATCCTAGCTACAGGTGCAAAAGTCTCTCCATAATCAATTCCTTCCTTCTGAGAATATCCTTTACAAACCAATCTAGCCTTATTCCTTATAACTTGACCATCCTCATTCAATTTATTCCTAAAAACCCATTTAATTCCAATAACATTTTTATTTTTAGGACGGGGAACCAAGGTCCATGCGTTATTTTTCTCAATTTGATCTAATTCTTCTTCCATAGATTTCAACCAATATTCATCTTTACATGCCTCAAGTACTTATACTAATTCAACTTATGAAATTAAACATACCACATTAGTTGCTAGTCTTCTTCTTGTCATCACTCCATTGCTCTTACCCCAGTGATTTGTTCTTCTGAATGATTCAATCTCACATACCTAGGAGTCTTCTGACTTTCTGTTCCTCTTCTCTGATCTTCAGTTACAGTAGAATTATCTGATACTGCCAGAGTAAATGGTTCAACTCTTTGTTCTAGTAAAGGTGCTACCGGTTCAGATACAATCATTTCCACTGATGGTTCCTTCTCATAAACTCTGATTTGACTTCTATTCAACTCATCTACTTTGACATTAGCACTCTCCATAACTCTCTTCAATATCTTGTTATAACATCTATATGCTTTGCTTCCATTAGAATAACTAAGAAATATGCCTTCATCACAGCTAGGATCAAATTTGCCAATAATATCATCTCTCCTGATATAACATTTACTATCAAAAATTCTGAAATACTTAACTGTAGGTGTATTGCCAAACCATAATTCATAAAGTGTCTTAACAGTTTCTCCTTTGATATGTACTCTCTTGAATGTATAACTTATTGTGCTCACTACTTCTCTCCAGTAGATATGAGGTAGACTCGCTTCCATCATCATTGTTCTAGTAGCATCCAAGATAGTTTTGTTCTTCCTTTCCACAACTCCATTTTGCTGAGGTGTCCGGGGAGCAGAAAAATGTCTTCTTATACCATGCTTGTCACAAAAGTTATTAAACTCACTAGATGTGAATTCACCACCATGATTTGATCTCAAACATTTAATATTCAATCCTCTCTCAATTTCCACTTTAGCCTTAAATATTTCAAATGATTCATATTTTTCTCTCATAAAAGTAACCCACATCATTCTAGAATAATCATCAATGATTAGAATGAAATATCTATCACCTTGAAAACTTTTAACTCTAGCAAGGCCACACAAATCGGTATGAATAAGATCAAGAACATCATTTGATTTATCTTGTATACTCCTAAAAGAGGTTTTGACATGTTTACCCATTTGACATTCTTTACATACTAGATTATAGGGCTTCATAATCTTAGGTATATCCCTAACTACCTTAATTGAACTGATCTTCACAATGAAATCAAAATTCACATAACACAATGTTTTATGCCATAGCCAACTCTCATCAATCTGTGTAATCAAACATGTCTTCTCACCAAAATTCAAATGAAATATATTACCTGTTGTCTGTGTACCGGTTGCAATCTCCAAGCCAGATCTGTTAATGATTTTGCATTTCCCATCCTTGAATTGTAATTGAAATTCCTTATCTACCAATTGTCCTACACTCAAAAGATTATGCCTCAAACCTTCAACATAATAAACATTGTTAGTATTGATCTTACCATCCAATGATATAGTTCTTTTTCCTTTGATCATACATGCCTTGTCATGTCCAAATCTAACTAGACCACCATCAAATTCTTGCAAAGATAGAAACTTTCCTTTACCTCCAGTCATATGATGTGAACAACCGTTGTCAATTACTCATTCATCCTTGTCTTCAATTTTAGCAGCAAGTGCCTTCTCTTCAGGTACATTCTCTTCCAATGCCAGATCATCTTCCTTGATAGACGAGAATACCCATTCCTTCCCATTTCTGGATCCACTCGCAGAGTCTTCTGTCGGTTCATCATCAGAATCAATAATGCCTTCCTCATCCTATATGTAGCATGATTTGTCTTTGTTTTTCTTGTATTTATACTTGTTCTGATATCCGGGGTTAGGCTTAAATGATCTTCTAACTCTTTCTTCAAATCTTGAATTTCTTTCAGGACATCTAGATGCAAAATGACCAATCTTATTACATGCAAAACATTGAAAAGGTACTTTTCCTTCATACTTACTTCCTACCGGTCCTTTCAAGTACTCTTCTAGCAAATAGTGCTTCAAGTTGCTCAAACTCATCATCTTTTCTCTTCATCTCTTCTAATTCATTTTCATACAAATCTTTCCAGTCTTGCTTACCGGTTGTAGATGTAGATGCATGAAAAGCAGGTTCAGACTTCACAGCTCCAGAAGGTCCAAATTCTTCAAGCTCAAAAGCAGATTGTTTCCCAACCAAGGTATCTTTGTTGACAGATGTATTAGCCATTGTTCTCAACTCATTAATAGCAGTAGCCTTCATTTTGTAAGCCGGTGGTAGGGCTCTCAAGACTTTAGAAATAATTTCATCTTCGCTTAGAGTTCCACCACAACATTGAATTCTCATAACAATCCCATTTGCCCTTTCCATGAATGTCATAATCCTTTCATGTTCTTCCATCTTCAGGTTTTCATATCTCACCTGGTAACCATCAAGTTTAGCAATCTTTACTATAGGGTCACCTTCATTAAGAGTATCCAACTTATCCCATATAGCATTTCTAGATGATTTGTTGGTTAATCCCATTATTTGTTGATCAGAAAGTGCACACAAGAAGGCTTCTCTTGCTCTACAATCATTCTCAAGCTCCTTGTCCAAGTTTGTTGGAGGAGGATTGCCAGATCCCGGATTATAGGGTGTGACACCATTCTGTGTGATCTCCCAAATCTCCTTGCCAAGACATATCGGATGAGTCTCCATCTGAATCTTCCAAACTGTGTAATTTGTTCCATCAAGCCTCAAAATATCCCTTTGAAAGATAGCTCCATAAGAACTGGATGAACTTGAACTATTAGTCGCCATAGGATCTTCCTCAAGCGGTTAAGCTTTCTGCAGAGAGGACCAAAGCTCTGATATCAATTGTTAGACAGTTTAAATAACCAGAAGACAATTGAGAGGCGGGGGTGAATCAATTGTAATAGATTATCAGAACCATTAGCAATTTAAAATTTAATACCGGAACCCAGAACATTAATACTAGAATAGCAAATAAACCAATTAAGCATAAACAATAATCATAGAATAAATACCATCCACATGACACCAAGATTTGTACGTGGAAAACCTGGTAAAGGGAAAAACCATGGTGGGAAGCCTACCCACAATCAAATAATACTTCTGCAATAAGTATGTGAATTACAATTGAGGGGCTTGCACTTGCAAGAAGGCCAACAACCTAGAGCCCACTGCTCATCACAAAAGGAGCCTCACTGACTACATAGAAATATAGACTACAATCCAAAGAAGTGTTGAACTGCAAAAGATAGCATCTCCTATGTCTGAGTACAGTTCCGGTTAAGCTCAATACTGGAGGACTAAATCCTCTTACATAAACCCAATTTGATCTCCAATTATCGACCAACTCCTATGCCCAAATGATATTACATTATTTGCACTTTACATTCCTTGACCATGACCTCTAACAAAAAAACCATGATTATCTACAATGAGATCTTACATCTATATATACAAACCCTCGACCATAAATAATCAGGTCAGCCACCAGACAATAAACCAATTACATAATTACAAACCATGTCAGCCTTAGATCAACACATAAGACATCCCGAAAATACATTAATAGGTCCTATCCATATGGTATATTAAAGTCGGTCTATAACCTAGATCAACCGGAACCCAATATAGGTCCATACACCACAACAATGATCTCCATTCGCCAAGTCTCGAACATGATCACCAACAACATCCTGAAACTTCACCAGAAGCTGCACCAACACCACCTATGCAATTCATCAAATATCTCCATCAAAAGCTCTATTGTGAAACCCTCACTGGAACCAAAAACCAATCTTCTAAGCAGGCAGGATAGCAGTCGATCTCCAGACCAAAACCAACTGACCAAATATGAGCATGAGTATTATGAACAAGTTGATTCCATCAGTATTGTCCTCATCGGTGGCTCCTGCAGTGCCCATATCCATAGGGACCCTATCCTTATCATCAATAGAATCCAGGGTTTGAGTATAAGTATTACCCTCGTCAGTGGCTCCCGCAGAGCCCATATCCATAGGATCCCTTCCCTTGTCATCTTTGGCAGCATCCTTATCGGGGGCCTCCATAGTGTTTTTAGGGTCCCCCCATCCTTGTCCTCCATGGGGTCCTCCTCAGAGTCAATAGTCTCAATCACATGGGTCTTCTTTTTAATTGATCTTTTGGAGGCCAATCTGCCAGACCTCCTTCTTCCCTCAGAGTCAGGGGAGGGGTTATCATTCTCAACATCCTTGGTAGATGAATTGTCCTCAAAGACAATTCGTTTACGTTTAACAGGGGTTTTACCTTTACCCTTGGAAAGGGAGTGGGACATGATGGGAGAGACAGATGGCGTTAAGTTGGGGGAGACCTCGTAGATTGAAACCATGGAGGAAAAAGCAGGCAGAGACATGGGGAAATTAGTCGTAGCAAAGGCCTCATGCAAAAGTTGGGAAAATATGGGAAAATCCATAGAAAGGGCAGCAAGTTGTTGAGGGGTTGGCATAGGGGGTTGAGTGAGCATGAGGCTTCGGGAGTGGCAAAAGGCTTGGTGATATTTATGAAGCCTATAAATGAGACCCTAGTGGAGGAGGTAAGGCAGCTTGTCCCCATGCTTGGGGTCCAAGGTATCCTTGACAAAGCTTTGAATAGAATGCAACAAGTAAAAAGGCTAATAGAGCAAATCGTTATTACAAAAATGATTCAGAAGGGGCAAATGATAATAATAAAATACCTTGTGTCTTCCCTCGAGCGTGAAATATTTCATTATCATCAGGCAGATCACATTCCAAGGATGTTTTAGCTCTTCACGGGCAAACCCACCCTGAAGTTTAATAGGTTCCTCATGGTTGCAGAAGAAATGTTTCAGACCTTCATTATTGGCCACATGGCTGGTGCACTTCCAATGCCACCCGTTGAGGGCCAGCCTTGTGGCCTAGGCAATGGTTTCCTCAGAGACTTTGAACAAAATGCTGCCAACTGAAACATGCCACCCAGACCAGAAGGAGGAAAATTTAGTAGAGAGTTGCTCATCATGGCCCTGAAGGCATTCCAAGAAATCATCGACCCCTCCTTCCACGCACAAATTCTAGACTAGGGGGTCATTCTTGAAGTCATTTGGTTTATCCGGCTCATATCTGACCCTTTCACCCCCCATATCATCTGCCAAGAGAGCTTCTTTAGTCATGAAGATGGTTTCATAGATAATATTGCAGAGACCCTTGGATAAATTAACCACGAGAAAACAATGGGAAGTGTGCAAGCCAGGGGTCATTAAGTGAGACATGAAGTTAGGTGCATGGGAAATATTGAACACACTTTTGGAAATGATTTCCTGATTTCATGGCATGAGAATCCAATAGGTATCGATAGCAACCATCATGTTAACTTCCATATCGTATCTCATTATTAGGTGATAAGCCCAAAAGGTTTGCCAACAAAGCAGTACATCCTTTGAAGCTAGGCTGGTCGAACGAGTCACCACCCAACCGGTAGTAACCGTAGGAATATTCCCATTATTTGAATTATGAAACCAACCCCTTCGAACAACCCCAAGAGAAGAGAGGAGAGTAAGGAAAAAACTAAGTAGCAACTCAATCATTGATAGATATTTTATATTTCTCTCCCTAAAGAAGGAAGTTGACGTGGTCTGGGAGGGAATTTTGGCTCCTCCAACATCTTAAAATAGAAATATTTAGCGCAAGGGCAGCTAGAGCATCATCCACTCCATTACCCTCTTTGAAGACATGCATGAATCTGAATGAGTCGAGCCCAGAAATGAGCCTTAGGGTGTCCTTGATGGTTCCCTCAATGGTCCAGTTAAGCCTATTCCGCCCTTTGACAACATCTATGATGAGCTTGGAATCACCCTCAATATCCATTGACCTGATTCCCATACTGAGGGCAAAACGAATCCCCTAGGCTAAGGCCATTGCTTTAGCCTGATTAGAGGAGTGCCCATTCAGGTTACTCGTATAAGCAGCAACAAGGGCCCCCGTGTGGGTTTTGATGATCCCTCCACCAACAGCCAGGCCCCCTCTAGCAACCCCATCAAAGTTGAGGTTAAAGACATGGGTGGCAAGAGGGGACCAAACTGTGCTTTGTCTTAGGAGTCTCTTGGAGCAGTCAACAAGAGAGAACAAGGGGGGAAGATTCTAGTATCTAGCAATTTACTAGTCACAGGTAGAGGGGGGCTTGGAGGCCATATGTTATTTTAGTACTTGCACTAAGTTTCACATGTCTGACATTAGTTGTTTTCGTGAGCGCTAAGTTCTAAAAGTTTCTGTAAATATAGTACAAGTAAAACTTAATAATACCACCATTCAATTCATTTAATTTTTTTTTAATCTTATCTAATAAATTCTGCACTTTGAAACAAGTGACAAGTGAATGTAATTTTAATAGTGAAGTATTACTCTTATGACTTAAATATATCTATTTAAAAATTATTAGAGAGATACAAGATTTCATTATTTTATTTGTTTAAGAATTTTTTAATCATAGATATAATATATGTATGTAGTTTTTTATTTGTATTTTAAAAATACTTAATATTGTATATTTATTAGTAATTTCATATTAATATAATTTTAAAATTTTGATATTTTCAAATAGTTATTTTTTACTTACAATATTGTGCTTCTCTTCAAATAATATTTGTATATTTATTAATAATTTCACATTAATATATATTTTAGAATTTTGATGTTTTGAAATGATTTTTTCAATTTGTTACAATATTGTGCTTCTATTTTTTTATAATGTTTATATTGAATTTGATGTATATTTGCACAAGAGAATATTAATATTAATTTTTTTATTAAGTAAAAAAAACACTAGAATATGGCAATTATTTTTAAGTTTGGTTTTACTTCTATTTTTAAATATGAAAGTTAAATGTTAGCTTTGACAATTTTAATATAGTTTATTTTAAAAAAATATTTAATTTGTAATACAATTTTTTAAAATTTAATTTATTTAAATTAATTTCTAGTTTGTTTTAATTAATTCAATTATAGTTATGTCCAATTTAAAAATATTATTTTATTTGTTCTCTTTTCCTCTCCATATTTCTTCTTCCATCTACCCTTTATATCTATCTTATTGTCTCTCCAATCTCTCTATCACTATATCTCTCCTTCTCTCTATATATATTACTGCCTATCTCTATCTTTATATTTCTCTCTCAAACTCTTATTCTCTCTATCTCTTCTCTCCCTCTATATATATATTTATTTCTTAATCTCTTCATATCCCTTTATCCCCGTCCTCTCTCTCTCTCTCTCTCTCTCTCTCTCTCTCTCTCTCTCTCTCTCTCTCTCTCTCTCTCTCTCTCTCTCTCTCTCTCTAACAATTGGCTCTCCATCTACATATCTCTACTTTCCTCTATAACAATTGGAACTCGATGTATTGCATCTCTTGTTTCAAAGAGCTTCAATTTTTTCTAGGCTATGGAGATAATTTGCCTAGAGTAATGATTTATATAGGTGATTTATCTCCAAACCATTGATTGAGTAAAGTAGGGATGTATTAATAAGAATATCAAATAACTTTTATAGAGATACATGTCATGATCTAGTTAATTATAATTGATTAGTGGATTAAACTATTAAACACTTTTTGGATGTTGATCAACCCACATTGTTCATTATTAAGGTCAAAGCATATAATATTTAGATTAGTGTTAGTTTTTAATGGATTTAAGTGACACAACTAAAATAAATATAAGAAATATATTGGATGAGTCAAATATTATCTTAAATTGGTTCAATTGTTTTTACATAATTTGTATACACTTCTATAAAGTACATGTCCAACTTTTACAAAGCAAACATCCATTTCATTCAATGAATGTTTATGCTACCTTCCCCCCTAATGTGACCCAACATATTGCATATACATAATCAAAATATGGTGTAAATTTAAATTAAATATTATGCATGTTTTTATTTATTATCATTTATTTATTATAATATAAGGTTCTATAAATGAGACCATTTGTTCAAGGAGTTGAGCTTAATTGGTTGAAGCATTGAGTTCTCACTATTTTGAGACCCAAGCTCAAATCCCAAAGTGACATATTGGTCTTCCATAGTTGGCTTCTAGTGTGGAGATGATTTGTAAATAAGTGAATTAAGATTTGTGGCATTCCATAGGTAGTTTCTAGTGTGGTTGCCTGAAAGGAGCTAGTATTAGTCTCATTGTTGTACTTGCAAGAGATTGTATTGGTCTCATGTTGATGCTCATATGAGAAAAATAGTTGTAAAAAATTATCAATATATAAAATGTATGAGATAATTTTCCAACCAAAATATAATAATCCACATCAATAAATTGAATGAACTGCCTAATACTAATTATAGCATGTAGTTAACCGAATATGTTGTGTGACCTTAATGTACCATATGTTTAGGCACCACTACTTTAAATAATTTCTTCTTAAATACTCTTCATCCATTTCTCTATTAGAAGAAAAATGCAAAGATGAATTTGGCTCATTGATAACATTTAAAATAAAATTTCAAATATAATATCCAACACCCCATTCCTCCACCTAAGGTAGGTGCTTATTCATAGCCATATTTTGAATTATATACTAAGTAGGACTCTACTATTGGCTTACCATTGCTATATTTTTTTCCTTTTGGAAAGAAGAGATCAAGTAGAGAGTTTTCACCTTTTTATTCTCCACAAAACCTAAGTTACAAGCAAATTCCCTCCCTTTATCCTCCTAAGAAACCCATGGTGGGGAGGGAGCCCACAATTTGGAGCTTACCATCAAAAGATTGTATTGAATCAAATAATCATTATTAAATCCTAAATCTAAAATACAACTATTTATTTTTCTTGATCCAACCATATCAAGTATGGAATCTAGGAGAGACTGAACTAGAGAAGGAAGGTGTAGCAACCCTAATCATTGTTGAATATACCAAACTAAAAAGTAGGAATTGTACTGAACTAGAGAAGGAAGGTGTAGCAACCCTAATCATTGTTGAATATACCAAACTAAAAAGTAGGAATTGTACTGTTAACCAAAGATTAAATAAAAATTTCCTTTCCACTATGTAGTAAATTTAGATTTTTTATGCTTACCAACTAGAAAAACTTACACAAGATGACCAACTTGAAAAAAAATACTAAAATGAAATGGGATATTTTTATGATTCAATTTATTTTCATATCATTTCCCCATCTTAAGCCATTTATCCACATAGGTTGCCTTTTATCTAGAACCAGTTCTATGTTGATTCTTGTCAAAGTGGAGCGAACCAACCCATTGTTTCAAGCTCTATAGAAATAATTCTACCTTAATTATTTCTTATGCTTTAAAAATTAATGTCTACCTAGTGCTAAGATGAATATTATGAGGCATGCCTAGATTGACATAACAAAGAATAATTCTTCTACAAGATTAAAGTTACGAAACCAAGATTTGAACAATAAGGCATGGTTATCCCAATGCATGGATATTTAGAAAGAATATAATCATTGTCTATTTTAAATTCTTCGAATAAAACAAAGAAGAGTATACTTCTAGATATTTTGATCAAGGGTGGAGTTCTAGAGATTTTTAAATGACTAAAATCCAAGTTTTAGTGATCTATTCATGCAAATTCATGAAACTAGGCCAAAGAGAGTTAATATTACTAATCATATCTCTTTTGTAAAATTTATCCTCATAAAAAGCTCCTTGCCTAGCAAGAGTATTGGTTTAGTCTCAAGGTACGAGAAAGTGCTACATTTTGTTTGCCATCTTTAGAGTTGTGTTTTTACATAGCAACTACTTTATTAGCAACATTCTCCTGCAGATAAAACAACATCTTTAGCTTTGATTCATAGTTATGCATCAAACAAAGTTTATTTTAGGACATTATACTTGGGTTGTTGGCCAAGTAAAGAGGGACCAAATTCTCAAGTGTATTTTTAAAAATCCCCTACTCTTTGTTCAAGTTGCCACATACTTTAAATATGTCAATCTCAATGTTATATTTGGTTCTACAATTATATCCACTTGAGGGTTTGTAATATATTGGAAGAATTATTTCTTATAAAATATTGAATTACAAAAAGATACATGTAATTTATTCATTATTATATTTCATTAACAAACATAATTTAAATGATAAATTATTAATTGTTGAGAATAATATTAAACAAACAAATAATATTAAATAGATATATGATTTAAATTATTGTATAATTTTTTTTCATCTCATGATATCAGAGGACGTGTCGCATCAGCATCGTTGATCACATGAGCAAAGTTTACTAGACACATTGCAGTTTATACGAGGCTACATGCAGCCTAAATTTTTTTAAGGTAAAATAAAAAATACAAATCTATTGTATATATAATAAGATTTTACTATCTAGACAAATACCACATAAGACTAAAAATAATAGAAAAAATTTCTTTCAATGTGAGATTGAAAATGATGAGGGTTATAAATACACATACTAACCTTTAATAGATGACCATGTGAAAAGAAAAGAAAACATTTAACAAGTAAAATTCATTAAATAATGTGAGCTTGAGAACAATAGGGGCTATAAATACATATATTAACTTTTTCCTTTTTAAATTCAAAATTATATAATCAAGATGTTATTTGTATATATTATTTAAGAACTTCCAAAAAAAAATTCGTACATATTATTTTTTGTTTTTTGTCATTTTAGATGATGATCAAACAATAAGATCTTTATATTAAGACATAATCTTAGTATTTATCAGAATATTTTGTTTTTTTATTAAGAATTAAGAATTATAATTTGTTGTTTTATTTATTTATTATTGTTAGTACTGTATAATTTTACAATTACAATTTAATTTTATAAGTTTATTTTTAAGTTGATATTTAAATGATAGTATATGTGAATATTATTTTATTTATATATGTAAATACATAAATAAATAATAATAATTTAATATATTATAACATAATGGAAGGAAATCAATTTGATCAAGTAATAAAATAATTTGTAATAAGTAGAATAATAAAATATATCATGTGGGGAATCTTAGGGACATAGAAATATATCTCGAGTAATTTCTTTTAAAAATAATTTTTTATTTTAAACAAGAGAATACAATAATAGCAAAATTATTTTGAAAATAGTTGATATTAAGACCATAACCCTAATATTTATCAAATGTTTCATTTTATTATAGAGGATTAAGAATTTGATTAATTTCATTCATTTATTAGTAATATATTTTTTACAATTGCAATCTAACTTTATAAGTTTGATTCTTTTTAGTTAATAATATATATGATAGTAAATGTTTTATTATTAGAGTGAGGAAAACAAGTTTTGAAGGGACCCCAAAACCCTTTACAATAAGTTGTCCATTAAAATAAACATGAGAAGTGACAACAAAAACCCATAACAAAAAGTTGTCCAAAAAGATAAACATGGGACGCGGTGACAAACCACAAGCTCACAACGAGTCAACATCAAACAGGTTTTGAAGATCACGTGAATCCCTTTACAAAATGCTACAACATAGGATAAAAAAAGCTGAGAATAATATCAATTTGAAAGCCTACATTGAGCCACCAAAGAGGCTACAACAACCAGGAGCGAGACTAAAAGGAACTGGCATAATAAAGACCCCAACAAAACCAACTAGTTGGACAACAATTGAACAACAACACAAACAACCACACTAGTCAAGAAGGTTTGAAGCTTAGCCTGATCAAGGCACTTTGAAATGTCAAAGAATCAATCTCACCTATATTTTGATCCCAATCTCACCCATATTTTTATCCTTGAACGAGGATCCCCTCAAGACCTCAATCGATTTTTTAATCACCCAAATCTTATTAGGGGTCAAAGAGGAAACATTAGCCATTTGGCTCACAACGTCTTGCTTGTCCCTTAGGGGGGGACCCCTTCTCATTTTCAACAACTCTTACAACATAGAGGCTCACATCATTCCTTTTAAAACAAGTCTTCCTGAAAGAGGGAATAACATTTTTGAAAACCTGACAATGACCAGCTCTATGGCATTGAGAGCATGCTAAAGAGAAAGGCTCAAAGGGAGTAATATGCTCCTAGACATGCAACTTGGAAAGAAACTCAATAGTGTTTGAAAGGGACATAGCGACCAACTCTTATTTGCTTCATGTCGACATTGACGATGTTGTGTACTACATAGAGGTGCAATTTGATTGTATTTTGGAGCATTTGCATGCTTCTTAACATAAGCAACAATGTTTGTGATGGACAATGAAAGCTATTGCAAAGAATTTGAAGGTGTTTCAGTTAAGATAATTCTAACATTTTCAAATTGTTGTGATAATGATTTAAGGTGACATTGTGGAAGTAATTCTATTCGACTCAAATGTACCTTATGAAAATTTAAGTCCTTATAATATGAAGTTTGTGTACTCCAAAAGTTTATCAAATTCAAGAAGTGGCTTGTGTTATTTTGCTTGGGCCCCCATCTTTTGTCTACAAAGTCTAGTTATGATAGTAGTTCATGCTTCTAGGGGTTAGGTATGGTAGGTTTGGGGATGTGAATTCTTTCAGCCAGTTTCGATATGATATGCTGTGATTGGTTTGGGGGTGTGAACTCTTTGACTTCAACCAGTTTCGATATGATATGCTGTGGGTGATTTGGGTTTGGGTTTTGCATTTATCATCTGTATGATGAATAGACATTGGTTACCTGAATAGGAATTGGTTCTATTATATGTTGGGTTCGACTCCTTGTCCAATCTTATGATGGATTCTGCCTAACTTATTCCATTGGATTTTGGATGGCGGAATTCTCCTTTTCTGGCCCCTGAATCCTATACCAGGTTTTATTAACGGCCACCTATTCTTTTTTCTGGCGTGTGACTTTTAAGATGGTCTGTGTTGGTGCAACGAGTTAAAACGGACTCTAAGTAACGTAGAGAAAGAATTCTAACAAACAGAGCAAGTTAAGAGAGACGGGCAAGTTATGCATGTATGTTAGAGACCGGCCAATCATAATCTTGAGAAGGTTTACAGCTAAAATTATGACAAAACGTATAAACATCTCAATTTTAAACTTTCTGATGAGCACAGTTATCAGTAGGCATCACACACAAGATTCCCGAGACCCACCTGCACAAGATTCCCGGACCCACTTGATAAAAGGTAAAAACGTAAAACCTAATCTTTGAAAAACGTAGCTCAATGTGGTGAATAGTAAATATTTGAAATAAAACATCTACAAATACAAACAAGTTCGTGGAGACAGGCAATGCAATACAATTCAATTGGGCGCAGGCTGCGCAACATTCATCTCTGACTTTGGCGCGGGATCAGGATATCAGTGAAGGTTAAACGCCTCTTCAAATTCAATCGAACTTTCTGTTTTACGGACTAAAATTTAGGAAGTTTGGAAGCTTGGCACCCAATCCAAGCTATCCCAGGACAGTGTTTTTAGTTTTCAATTTAGTGTAATGCAAATCTGTGGTTTGCAATTTTGAATGATTCATTGATGATGTGGTGTGTTCTGCAGTGAGAAGAGGAAGAAGGAGAACAATGGCTAACAGGTTTTTGGCTCTTTCTTGTCTGGGGAAGGGGAAGAAGGAAATTGGGGAGCGGGATGCATCTAATCTGGTTCTGTCCCCTCCTCCGTATTATCCTTCGATGCCCAGATACCCACCTGAATCTCCAAGTCGTGCAAGTGCAGGAACATCTGCTCATCCATCTTTGGAGATGAGGAAGGCTCTGTTCAAGGTGCAAGGCATGCAATGCTCTGCTTGTGCTGCTTCCATTGAGAAGGCGGTGAAGAGGCTCCCTGGTATCCAGGATGCTACTATCAGTGTCCTTCACAACAAGGCCCAAGTGGTTTACCATCCCGAGTTTGTCAATGTGAGGCCTCTTATCTTTCAAATTCATGCAGTGGGTTTCTTTTTTTGGTAATTTAATTGAATAAATTTTCTACTGACCTTTTATATAAAATAATTGAAATTAGGGAATGCTCGGTTTATTTGGAATTTGGGGTTGGACTTGGTGGTGTATGAGATTTTTCTTGCTTGGTTTGCTGATCAATTTCTTTTTGAAGTTGATTTTCTGCTGTCTGTTTGTTGTTTTTTAATTCTTTTTATGTTTGGGGACTGGATTTGAAAGTGTGGTTTGATATTTTTGAATTTGGGGATAGGATTTGAAAGTTTTGTAAATGGGGTTGCAAGCTAAGTGGGTTTAATCTTGGAGGGAACTCCATGGTTAAGCGTGCTTGAGTTGGAGTAGTACTGGGATGGGTGACCTCTTCGGAAGGTCCAATTCTTCACCCTTGTGCATCACCTAGATGCAATGAGTGCTAAGTGGACCATTCATTCTCATGAGAGATGGGTTCTTATGAACCACTACTCATGAAACATCGGTCAATGAGTTTGACTCAAAAACTACACAGTTGAACCCTGATAGCAATATCATAGTTTGACTTGCTGTGGAAAATACCTCCTACTTATCAGTTGTTTTGAGATTTTAATCTTTTCCTCGCTTGTTGATTTGAAATTCTTGCAACAGGTAATCTCATGTTTTTTTCATTGCCCAGTACATTGTTTCCCTTTTAAACATTGCAGGGGCTTTACCTTGGCTGTGCTGTTCTTGGACACTTGAAACAGGGCATCTAGATATGGATGCACTGTGATACTCCTTACTACATACTAACATGACATTGATGTATTTGAATCTGGAGTTTTGTATCAAAGCCCCAACTTAATAGATCACTGTCTTTTTGAAGTTGATTTTGTGCGGTCTGTTTGGTGCTTTTCCAATTCTTTTCAAATTTGGGAACTGGGTTTGAAGGTGGAGTCTGATATTTTTAAATTTGGGAATTGGATTTGAAGGTGGAGTCTGATATTCTTGAATTTGGGGATTAGGTTTGAAGGTGGTGTTTGATCTTTGGTTATTGGGAATTGGATTCAAAGTTGTGTTTGACTTTCTTAAACTATGGGCTTTAGTTCAAAGTTGTGCTTGATTTTTTTAAATTAGGGGATCGGATTGGAAGGCACTATGCTTAGTTTTTTTTGAATTTGGGAATTGGGTTTGATAGCTGTGTTTTATTTTTTAATTAAATTTAAGTTTGGGGATTGAATCTTGTGATATCATTTTAAATTTGGGGATCACATCTGAAGTTGGTGTATGGAGCTTTTGAATTTGTGGATGTATTTTGGAATTGGATTCAAAGTTTTGTTTTATCTTTTTAAATTTGGGGATTGGATTTGAAAGTGGTAGTGAATTTTTATAGTTTGTGCATTAGATTTGAATGTGGTGTCTGACTTTTAGGGGATAGATTTTTATGTTTTATTGTTTTGAATTTAGGGGTTGCATCTGAAGTTGGTTTTTGATGCCTCTGAATTTCTGGATATTATTTGATAGTGGTGGTTGGTTTCATTGAATCATTTTCAACATGGATTAAATTTGCAGGTGTATTCTATTTTTGTTCTCAAAGGTTAAATTTGCCAGTTTCATTTGAAAGTAGGATTGGATGTAATTTGGATCCTGGATTGAAGGTTGTGTATATTCATACTTGAAATACTGGTTAGTTAGCTCCCTTTCTTAGCTGTGTTAGCATTCTTTGCCTTGTTTTGAAGCCTTTCAGTTAGCCACCTGTTAAGATATGTTAATCTTGTTCTTGGGACATTCTCTAAGTTCATATTCTGATTGATGCTTATGATACTACTACATGATAAACAATATTAGGTTGTACTCTTTTTAGCTAGCTATTTTGAAGGTGATGCTCCCTATTATTTTCTGAATATGTGTATGGAATTTGTATTTGGTGTTTGACTTTTTTTGGGGATGAATTTGAAGGTTGGGTTTGCAGTTGTGTTTGATAAATTAATTCTTTTGAATTCATACATTTGATTGTGGTCTCTGATTTATTTGAACTCGAGGAGTGGAAATGGAGGTGGTGCTTGGCCTCAACTTATTTGTAGCCAGAAGAGAAGCACGCAGGAAGTTTAATACTGCTGTAGAATATTTTAGGTTTGCTTCCTAAAATGTTTTCTCTGTTTTAGCATTCCCTACCTCTTTTTGAAGCTTTGTGGTTGTTCACCCTGAAATATATTTCACATTTATACAGCATGCAATTCTGTGCTATGGGTATGTAAAGACATCTGTATGTGCCTTGGAATCAACTTTGTTGTTGTGAGTTTTACACTTATTTTCCATATCCTTGGAGCCCTTAGTTTCTCCATTTTCTCCTAAAGTTCTACTCCTGTGACTGCATCTAAGGTTTTCCTCAGCTCAATAAAACAAGAGAACTCTGAGTAAATCTTTAATATCTTGCATCACAGCATCTTCCATTAGCAATCCTTCTAGAATCCTCATGGTTATTATCTGCTTCATTTCATAGATCCAATATCCATGCCCACTAAAGACCTGAGTTCTGCCTAGTTAAATTCTGTAGATTTCAATTAGACTCATTGTCCTATACAATTGCTAATGGTTTTCTCTATCCCAGAAATCATTTCTTTTGTGAACTATTTGGAATTTCAATCTACAAATATTGTGTTCATTTCGGTTTTGAGGAGGAACTTTCAGGAGTTTAACGGAATCGAAACCTGTTTTACAGGTCAAAATTAAATTTGGCACCTTTATTCCTCAAAATTTGAAACTCAGCTGTAGTTAAATTTTTCATGTTAGTTAAATCATCAAATTTTCATCAAAATACAACTAAGGTAATTGTTGAAAACTTAATTACTTTCTAAGTTAGGTGCCACTTCTCTTAGCACACCATTACTACTCAGATTCCTCAGCCTATTCTAATTGGCATCATAGCTTTGCTCATTCTAGTCAGCATTACTTGGCTCCATTCAGATGACATGGATCTACTACTTATGGGCTGATCCCTAGACCAAAGGGGTAGATTCACGTTACAAGCTTCTTTTCTACTATGGAAGCTAGACCAGCCTTGGTGTTAGGGGGGTTTCTAGAGGAAGTGCTTTGATTCCTCCTATGGACCAATGATGACTCAGACACATCCTCCATTTCAAATACAGATAGGGGCTCTTGTTCATCCTTCATTGCTATTTGTTAGGGGCATAGTGCTTTATTTTGCTTTATGTACTTCAATTGTTTTGAATCTAAGGATCTCTCTTCCTAGAAGTTTCCATTTTTAACTGCTGCAATCTCTAGTCCCATTGACCTGCCTGTTATTTTTGGATAATATAATTTCTTTTTCTTTCTATACACAAGGTCTGATTTGACTGTTTTCTTAGAGATTTTATCTTGAAATTCATTTGGTAATGCTAAACTGTTGTGATCTATAAGCAATGAACTAGATGATTCCATCTTTGGAGGGTGGTTTTGATTCCACTTGTTCTGCCCACAACTTCCTTCTGTCCACTTGTTGGCACCAAATAGCTAACACAAGAAAGAGATGAAGTTTTTTCCATAAGGTGTGTACAAAATTTATCTATCATTGCACATTATAGTCTTTTGCAATTATTATCTCATTGTATTAACAACGTGCATGATCTAGTGAGGGTATTCAAACCTAAGCGTGCTTTGGATGAGAAATGACTGTGTGGAAGCACACATAGGAAGATTACAACTTAAGTGTTTGCCAAGGTCTAAGAATACATTTTGTCAAATGGTTAACATTTTGGTTTCATTACTAGAACCCTATGTGGTTTGGCATGTTGTTGATTAGCCATGCCTTGGCAAATAATGAGGAAAGAGGTCCAAGTGGTTTTCCAACAAGGTTGAGAGATTTATTGAAGTGGAGATTCACATTGGAGTGAGGATTCGTCAATGGCAGGTAGAAAAGCTTTTTGTGCTGATTCGCACAAGGAGTTTTGAGTCAAGCTTCTAAAGAAAATATGTGATTGGTTCTATACAAGGCTTTGACATTGATGTTCTAAGTAATAGTTCCAAGTCACTTGGATGTTGGAATTGATCTCTCAATTGAAGCACAATCTCATATGGACTCGTGTTGTTGATGTGTTTTTAAGGGGTGTAGTTGACTCTGACACTATATGTCTATGGAGGAAGTGCTAAGTAAGTTTTTGTCACCTCTTAGATGTACACGTTTCAAAATAATCTTGCTTTCAATAAAGATGCTTCTTATAGAAAAGTACGTGGAAGCTTTCCCAATGGAATAATCTTTTACTGTGCTTATGGTGAGTGGTTGAGGGCATAGTTGGGTCATAATGGAGTGTAGAACTTGCAGGCCAATTTGAAGGAAAATTGGTGGACAAGGTGCTCAATTGAGCACCACATGCCAATTAATTGTTTGGTGATGAGAGCCGTAGACATAAGTTGCTCTTCATTTTCTCTATCTTTGTGCATCCTATAGTGTCATATACGAAGAGCTACATGAAACATCCCCTCTACACTTTTACAAAAGTTGGAAGGGATGACTACCAAAAATGAGAGGGCCACACATGACACCAATTTGCACATAGTATTCAAGCGTTTCAAGAGCAAAGAGGTATGACAATAATTACTAGTAGTTATTGGTGCCCATTGCAACTCACATAGCAAGACAATCAATCATAATAGGGCCGAGGCTTTGGTTGTTAGAAGGATGGAGGAGGACAAGGTGGAGGGCAAGGCGATGGACAATGTTGTATGATCACCTATTATAGTTGTGGCAAGTAGGGGCACACTGGATGCAAATTTACACAATTTCTTTTGCAACTATTGTAACGGTGACCATATCATTGTGGATTGCTTTACTTATTGCTCTAGTAGTTGGAATCACCAAATGATTTGAAAGGGTTTCACTACCACACTGACAAAGTGATATGTTTAGGTCCTAACTTAGAGTAGTGCACAACAAAAAGAGAAGAAAAGGTAGTAGCAGTCTAATGTGTGCACTATGGTGCCACAAGAGCAGCCATAAGTTGGTAGAGAAAGATCACTAGGATGGACCCCTACAAAATCCATAGGATTAGAAGAAGTGCTAGCTCTACCAAATGCTACCCAAATGCTTTGGACAATATAACATGAAGTCATTGAAGAGCGAGTTGCTAAGTGCAATGAAGTGGGGATGTGGGTTATGCAACTTTGAAGCTTCCTCATCATTGAGTTATTTCTAAAATCAAGATGTTGGAAAAGTTGGTGTTAGAATATGATTTTTGAATTCTACAAAATCATTACACCTAAAGAAAGTGACGTGTACAATGTGATACATGTAAAAGAATTCAAGTATGATATATATAGCCACATGGTAAGCTCTTCATTAGCTTGTGCTGAGCCCATCACCTTATGTCTTATATATGGCCAATAATGCAATGGAATAGACTTTGGGCTCTAATAATGACATAGAGATCAGTATCAAAGGAATGTACTTCATTATTGACTTTGAAGTCACTGAGATGGGAGGTGAAAAAGGAACCCTATGTTCATTCTGCATGATTTTTATTTTTAGGCCAAAACCAAGATGAGATTCTGGCAGTGAATTATGAATTCTTAATTTGAGGAAAATTGATTCATAATTTTGCTTGCCCCATATACAAGGTACACTATATTTTGAGATGATGTACATTGAGGAGAAATGCCTCAAGGATATTTATAAGATAATTGTGGAGGCATTTAACCCAAGCCAACCAAGTTATGAGGACATTCTATGGTGGGGTAGCATATTTAAAGTTGATTTGGATGCTTAGACAAAGTGTTGGCTTGTAAGCTATGTTATAGGTGATAAAATCCACACATAATCATGGAAATAATAAAACGTATATTATATATCTCACACAAGACAAGGCATGTTTCTTGTCAAAGTGTTCTAGTATCCAATATATGTAGAACTAGAATAAACCTAAATTTATCTAAATATATTATAATATCGTATCCTTAGTCATGTCGTGACCATGTACATAAAAACCCCTTAACTTTTTGTCAACAATTTTCAAGGAAACCTAGAATCTCTTACCTTCATATCACGGCCTCATCTAGACCTACAATCCCTTACCTTTATATTAATTGTCTCTCAATAAAAAAATATTTTTAATTTCGACCTGAACTCAACAAGATTTGATCCCTCCGTGCTCTTTAAAAATCTTTCAACTTCACCACTATTTTACCTTTTACTTCAAATATATATTCTATTTTTATATAAATATATTTTTTAATATATAGATTAAAAAGCCATAAACATTTTTTCAGATTTTGACATTTAATTAAGAATTAAAATGAAAATTATATAATTATTAATTTAATCAACCTGATTAAAAAAGTAACACAAAACTAGTATACATTCAAATAAAAACAAGACAAAAGAACTTAGCTGTTGACTTTTATAGAAATAAAATTACGTATAAAATAAAACAAATATATTACGGCATCTTTATCTTATTATTTGCTTGCTTGATCTTTGTTGGGAGGTAGGCAACCATCCTTATATTTTTCCTTGTTTACTTCCTTTTAATCTTTGTTGCGTGTTTTTTTTGTTTCAATTAAATGTTAATGTTTGACGATTGCTTTTATTATTTTATTTTCTTTATATTCGATTCATCCAAATATAATAGTTTAAAATATTAATTTAGATTTTTAATTGAATATATTTAGTATATTAAATTTAAATAAATATATTCAAATTTAGAATAAAATTTAATATTTAAAATATTCAATTTAAATTTTTAATTGTAATATATTTAATATAAAAATTTGAACATATATAAATTCTAATATCTGAATTAAAATTTTAAACTTGTTATATTATGATATATTTATATTTTACATAATATTATTTTATTTTTTAAAATTTGAAATATTTATACTATATTTTTATATTTAATATAATTTAAGCTATCTAATGGAGTTGAGTTCATTGATTAAAAAACATAAGAAAATCTTAAACATATAAATACATATTTCTAATAATTAAAAGTTTTATACAAAATTAACAAGTGCATGTTGCAGCTTAGAGGTAGGTCAATAATGTTTTTTATTATAAAAGCAACATTAACGAGGGTGCTGACCCTTAACATAGCCCGAAGGCTATCAGTAGCAGATTAACAACAAGAACACAATGAGAGAGAGTTTAACAACAATCTAGAAATAAAGCAACAGGGGGAGCACCCTATAAGTCCAAAGAGCTAAAGAGAACCAATATAAACATTAAAAACTAGACTAAGCCTAAAACTAAGACGCTGGCTTACAAAGCCTAGCCAAACCAAGAACATTATCCCAATCTTCAGTAAGGAACTTGTAGAGTTCCTTGAAAGACTATTTATCTGCATCCTCATCTGCAACCTTGTCCTACAACAGCCATAAAATTGTAGTCAAATTGTGCATAACTTGGATGTAAAATTTGTTGATGTTGACCAGTTGTTTGTCCCTAACATCCCATCTTCTCTTCATATCCTTTGTCTCTTTCTTCAAGGTTTGCAATTCAACATTCATCTGGTGGCTATCCAGGCAACTCCTCAGCGCTCGAACCTCATGCTTTAGGTGTAATTCACCATCCCTGAGATGGTTCGTTAGTTTAACAATCTCTTCCAATTTCACATGTTGTTGATCCATTTCAGCAGAGTGACAATACCTTTTTTTTTGTCTCCTTTTTTCTTACCACCTTTCTTTTCCTAGTCAGTCTTTTCCATAACATCCCTCAGATCACCCCCTTCTTTCTCCTCACCCCCTCGTCACCGAACTCAAAAGCCATTGCAATGATAGGGTCCACCTTCTAGAGATTTTTCTTTGCGGTGACTTCCTCCATTTATCAACACAATCCACAATCCCTTTAGTCATATCCTGGGGGCCTAGCGGAGGGCAAACATCACCTTCATTACCAACACCAATATCCTCTATGTCCACATCCTTTTCCTCAAACACATTTAAATTCCCACCATCCCCATCACCCCCTTCAATACCCTCTTCCATTTCAGTAATAGATTGCTTCTCCTCTTTTTTCCCTCTAGCACCTCAAGAGCCCAGTCGTCATGACCTCCTTCCCTCAGTTTCCACATTAGGGTCGTCTTTGTCTGAATCCTCAAAGATGGAGTTCTCAATTATGATTCTTTTCCTTTTTCCAACAAATTTGCCCTTAACCTTGGAGCAAATGTTTTTTCGCTCTTTAATAACAACAGGGGAGGAAAAGGTAGGGGGGCTCAACTCTGTGATGGTCATAGAAGAAGGGAGGGGCAAAGCAACAAAGGCTTCCATGGAAAGCTGAAAAAATCTAGAGGGGGCAAAACCACTTGCAGAGGCAGACAAGGGTGAGAAGCCTACAAAGGGGGTTGAATCAACATAATGTTGTGCGAAGGGCATAAGGTCGAGTGGTAAGCATAAAGCCTATAAATCAAATCCTGGTGAAGAGGGATTGTGATTTTGTCCTCATTCTTGGGGTCAAAGGCCTCCTTAATGGAGCTTTCCAAGGAATGCAATAGGTAAAAAGGAAGGCAAATAAGATCATGGTGTCTAAAATGATTCAACAAAGGCATGTGATAGTAGTAGTAAACTTTATGACGACCCTCAAGGGTAAAATCTTTCATAATCATTAAACATACTAGATTCCATGGGTGTTGAAGCTCCTCTCTAGAGAAGTTGTCTTGCAACTTGATAGGGGCTTCCTTCCGCTTGAAGAATTTGTTAAGGTTGTCATTGTTAGTAACGTGGCTTGTCCACTTCCATCTCCTGCCTTCTAAGGGAAGGCCAATGGCCTAAGCGATGACCTCCTCAGAAACTTCAAAAGAGATACCCCCGATAATAACCCTTCGATTATTCTAGGATGTGGCAAAATGAATTGGGAGTTGTTCATCATGCCCCTTGAGGTTTTCCAAATACTTTGACACTCCCCCATCCACACAGTAGTACCAAACAACTAGGTCCTTAAAATCATCAAGCTTATTGGGTTCAAACCACACTTTGTCTCCTCCCATGGCTGAGTCACAAAAATTACTAGTTGAGGCACTACCAAAGATCATTGACATTATTTCTTTAACGGTAGGGAGAGACAAAAATAAATGTTGCCTTATTAAAACGAGGTTAAACTTAACATAAATGTATTGATTTTTGGAATCATACAAGCTAGAGGGGGCATAATTACTCCAATTAATCTTCAGACTACGTGGCGCGTGCCAACGACTAATCCTACCTTGCGCAAGGACAATAAGCTTTAATATCACCATCTTGTTTTCGTCGCTTAAGAAATAATCATTATTCATATATCCATGTATCCAAACAAGGTCATTTCTTTTCATGAGTGCACAATCCCCATAGGTCATTTCTCACATCTGTTATTGAGAGATTTTCCAAGAGGAGTTTAAGGAGGGACTTGAAAATCACCTCCATAGGGGCTTCCACACTATGAAAGATCATATTATTTTGTTCCTTCGAGATACACCAACCCAAATGTGGTGGGATTTGTTTCCATAACTGACGAATGAGGGGGTTAGTTGTTGAATCCCCCCATTCATTGATCAGGTGGGTCAAGTCTTCATTCATAGTCCAAAAGAGATTAAACTTCTAATAAACCATTCCCCACAAGATTTTGGCAAGGGCACAATGCAACAATAAGTGAGGGACATCTTTTCATCCATTTTACACATAACACACCTGTTAAGGAGCCAAAAACCTTTTTGGGTAGGATTATCTTGAGTGAGGATTTTGTTATGGAGGGTAGTCCACCAGAAGAAATTGACTTTAGGAATGAGGTGAGGATTCCAGACCCGAGTCCACCAAACATGAGAGTTGTCCTGAAGAAGGCTGTGATAAGTAGATTTAACGTTGAAGTCCCCACTTGGATTCCATTTCCAAATAAATTTATCCTCACGAGAGAAGAAGGGCAATTTGACCTTATTAAGCATGTTTTGTACCTCCAAAGCAACAGGCAGTGGGTGAGGCTAATTAGGGCAACAAAGGGGAATGTGCTTCCAATTGTTGGAGGTGAGATAATCACAAACCGAAGGACCAAAAAAAGTAGTAGCACATCCCTGAAGTCTTTTGAGAGAAGGGATGGAAGCCAACAGTTTATCCCCCAACTAGTTATCTTCCTACAAGTGAATGTTTCTCCCATTGGCAACAAGTCACTTCAGGCGAAGAGAGGTGATATCTCTGCATTTGAGAATGTTGTTCCAAATTTTGGAGCCTCGAGGGACACCATCTATATTTAAAACGTTATAAAATTTGTCCTAGCTGTGATATTTGGCACTCATAATGTGGCACCAGTCTACTTTGTGGATAGCCAACTTCCATCTCGTTTTAGCCATGAGGGCTTTGATAAATTGTAAGATTTTCCTTAATCCCAGTCCACCTTTAGCTCTTGGGCATCAAACTTTGTCCTAGTTGACCAAAGCCAACCTATTCTTTTCTTCCATGCTAATCCAAAGAAAGGTCCTTAGGATAAATAATGTTGCAGGTGAATAATGTTATTAGGTCAATGAAGCTTATTTTAACTCCAAGTTTAATTTGTATTAGGAGTTTGTTCCTTAGAATAAATAATTGATCGATTATTTAATTTTAAGTTTATAGTCAAATCTCTAAAAATATAGTTTAAATTGACTTATGAGCTGCATGAAATTGATAACCTATTATAGATGTCTTAAATACATCAAATGAAAAAGAACAATCTTTTTTTTTAATTTACTATTATTCCGTTTTACTTTTGAATTATATAACTATTATTTATATTATTGACATTATTATGCGGAGAGGCATCTACAATGACATCAAAATGTCCGAAACAAAAATCCATTTTTGAAACAATTTGACATACAAATGATAAGTAAATGCATGAAATATGTCATGTTTCAACTTTTGTGGAGGTGTTATTTTATTTTATTATTTCATTAATCCTCGCCACTTGTCTCCAGCTAGATTCACAGCTTTTTGCATGAAGGACTTTAATGGATTTGTATTCTTGATGTTTAGTATTTTAGAAGATGATTCTCTTCTATTATAAGATATCTCTTAGCATATTTTACACATATTTTTTAAATATAAGTATACTAGTTGATTATTATTTGAAAAACTATAAAATTTGTTTTATATAATATTATTATATTGTTTATAATAATTATGACAATATAGTTATAATATAATTACAATATGTATAATTTAATATAAATATTAATATCAACAATTATATTTACATGTCATTATTATGTAATTATATTTATATTTATATTTTTTCTTAATCAATAAATAGGAGTCAAGGGGACTGCACCCATTAAATTAAAGAGAAAAAACATACAAATTGATTGAGAATGAGTCCCAGTGATTACAAAAGAGGCATCAACCATTAACAAGGATGCATCAATTTTAAACGTACTTCTCACTTAGGCAATCATCATAGCTTGCCTCAATCACAATGTCAATTGGTTCTTGAGATACCTCGAAGTTTGTGGACTTTGAGATTGGAGAGACGATAGGATCACCCACTTTTGTATTAACTAATTGAGAATCCTTGCAAGGATAGACTAGTGCACCAAATGTCAGTGGAAAAAAAGAAAGGAAAGGGGCTTTTATAGTCCACGATGCCAGCCATATGTGTATGTGTCTACAGATGGGTTAGAGCAATATGGGACTACCTCGTACTCTTTGTGGGAGGTACCTAACCTACAAACGAGGCGTACATACCTTACCCCCTTGTGAGATTTGAACTTGTGACCTCTCTTTCAAGAACACAAGTTCTCCACCACTGAGCCAACTCAAGAAAAAGACTTTGGATTGTCTTGTGAAAAAACATGGTCGTCTTCACATGGTGAAATGACATAATGATGGGCTCAACCCCATCCACCATGTGGGCTCACCACGTGAGGCCGCCAAACCTTTTTAAGTGCCATGCATGTTTTGACGTTGGGGTGTAAAATGGTATGTTGAGAAGCATTTTATGCATTTGAAAGCAATTTTCCCACAATCCAGAGGTTACTCCCAGCAATGATCTTCCAGCAACAATGAAATCTCTACGGGAAGACCTTTGGATAGGTCTATTTCCACACACATGCATGCAAAAGTGGAAGTTTGATCATTAACAGTTTCTTTCGAGCTGCAATGATACTTGCCTAAGCAATTGCCAATAGCCTGTAGGTAGTCTAATTCCCAAAATTGAAAGGGCAGATATAGGAGGCACAGCTAGACAAAAGCAGAGGAGAAAGTCTCAATGCATGGTTCGAAAGAAGGAAACCAGGGTTTCATGCATACAAAATCACCTTGATTAACGAAGGGGCCATTCTCTAGCACCCACATCTTGTCTGCAAGAGATTCAACTTCTAAAATAAAAAACCCTTTGGGACATGGTAAAATACTGATTCTATACTCCATAAATTCTTTTGAGTTTTCTACTATCCAGACATGGAGATTGCTCAACTTCGGCCATACTCTCATGAATCTACAAACTAGGGCATGCCTTAGCAAGAACTTCTCTTTGTCACAAACCAATCCATCCATTCAAACTGTTGGGATATCATTAGATTGGCGCATAGGAAGGACAGATCCAATTAGTGTCGCTTCTTCAATGACTGTGACGGGCGTAGAGGAAGGAGACGACAGCCCCAAATGCCTCAGATCAACACCCCTTTCATTGATGCTCAGGGGTTGTTTAGATTGGTGTCGAGGGCGATCAAACTAAAGCCGAACTTGTCGCTGGGCACAAACCCTAGCACCTATGTAATGCCTGAGCATATAGTAATCCTTTGGAAGCGGAACCCCCATCTCCAAGTCAACATTTCTAAGGCATCATCCAATTCTCCTAAGAAAGATATTCCAAATGAGTTTTTTGCACCTCAATTTTGTCATGGCCTTCAATTTCCCAACATTCAACACCGTCATGAGACACATGGCAGAGACGTCCTTATTAACCCTATGTTGGTGACTAGCTTTCAGGAATTCATCTCCTAAAACCACTTTAACTGTGTGTACTATGAGGCCGTGATTAATTTTGAAGATGCATTTTAACCTTTTTTCAGACACCTCACCAAAGAAAGACATTTGGTATTTCTTACAAACCAAACACAGAGGTGTATCCATTGTTGTTGCGCTTCGCACACCACCAAACTCCAAGAAATATGAGTCACCACTTTGCCGTCGAGGATCCAAAAATAGATATATTATCTGTCCTTCCATTCCCTTCACATACATACTTCTCAAAAAACCACACACCTGCAATCAATATTTAGGCTCCCCCGTCGCTTCACATTTGCCCATATTCATGAATAATAAAGGTGAAATACCTTGAGACTAAAAATCTTGCCACCCAAGTCGTGTCAGCAAAGAAAGCTTTCCAATTGCTGAGTTGGCCAACTCAGACCCATCGTAGAAATCTGGAATATCATCCACCACCTTCGAAAACGCCTCAACCGATAGAGCTGCACATTGTGGGATTCCCAATTAAGGGGTCGAAATGAGTCTTATTGCGGTGCCATGGGGAAGGACATCCCACAACTAACACTCGTCCTTTCGCACACTTACCCTCCAGGGATTCACTCATCTGCACTCAATATCCAACCTTCCTCGTCATATCAAATTTGCCCACAAAAATAAGGGAGATATACCATCCACAAAAACACCTCCCCACCCTTGCTAACAAGACAAACATGCTCTATCTTGCCACCTTCTTCTTCTTAAGTCATCGTCCAATTCATTCCCCTCTCAACAGACATGGGAGATGTCAAACTCCTTGAATTCGGCAATTAAGTTCCAGATTGGATTAAGCCACTTTTTGAGCTTCCAATTGGGAGTCGCTTTTTGACATATCACATTAACTACAATAAGAGAGTTTCCTTCCAAGTGTAATCTACTTGCTTGCAATTCTAAGCCATATCTAAACCCCTAATAGGTAGCCCGAAAATTTTGCATCATTATTTGTCTTGACACCTAAAAATTCATATATTTCACTATGCATTCTGTCCATATGATCCTTAGCCACACAACTTGTACAATTGGGATCTGGATTGCCTCTAGATGCTCCATCAAAGTTAACTTTCATCCATCCTAGCTCAAGATCCGTCTAAGCCACCCCTACCTTTGGATTGCTAGAAAGATTAACCTTCTTGACCCCATTAACGAGGAAAGTTGAGAGTTATTTTATTTTAATTTAGGATTATTTATTTTATTTATATTGTTTATTTAAGACATATTTCTTTTGTTCAAGATCTATTTTATTTAGTTAAAAGTTATTAGTACTTGCCAAGCCAATCGATTAATTGTTTTGCAACAATCAAAAGTGATTATAATTTTTGTTTTCAAAATAAACTTGATTTTTATAAAGTGGAGATTTATATTTTAAAACTTAATATATTGTAGAAATTACTATTATTATTATTTTTAGGTAAGTTTCTACCTTATGGGGGTAGATCACTTTCTATTAAACTGCAAAAACTAATACATCCATTGAGAAATTGTTGGATAAATTGAGAATTTACTAACAATAACAACATTTAATTCAATTATAAACCTTAAACCGGAGCACAACCCAATGAAGAATATAACATGAAAGCACAACACACATAACATCAATATTTGATGTGGAAAACCCGGAAAGGGAAAAACCATGGTGGGAAACCCTACCCACAATCAGGTGAATACTCTACAATAGTATTGTGAATAATTACAAAGGGGTCTGCACATGCAGAAAGGCCAACAGCCTAGAGCGCACTGCTCATCACAAAGGGAAGTCTCACTGACTTACAAAATCATCGGACTACAATCCAGAAAGCAATGAACTATGAAAGTAGCATCTACTAATGCCTGATACAGTTCTGGTTAAGCACTGATGTCTGCTTTGCAATACAAAACCTTTCCAACCTTCACCTGAATGATATGACTTTATTCGCACTTAATCCTTCTATGATAATGTAGACTTAACCAACCATTGATATCCAAATTACATGAACAAGTCACCTATAAATACAGATCAACCTTATTGACAAGGTTGACTAAACCCTAAACCCATAAACCCATAATTACAAAAAATACATCACATGATACCACTAGACCAATATAATGATTTACATTACATAGAATGGACCTAAATCAAGTAACCATACAATTATATCCGTCGGGGATTCTGCTAAGACCAAGATCCAACACACTTCACTTGCTGGTAGAAACCCTCAGTGAAAGTCCAACCAGATCCAAATAGGACCACCAAAAGCACACCATCCAATGCACAGTCGCCAAACACTCGGGATATGATCAAGAAGCACCAATACCATGAAAGGAACCGATTCCATAGGCTGGACCCAAAATCCACTGACCAAGTCACCAAAACAACATACCGGTAAAGCTAACCAAGAACGCCAGAAGTCGGTAAAGCCAAAAGCTAACCGGTAAAGCCAAGAACAAGCCGGTCACTAGAAATACCAAAAGCGATAACCAAACCATGAAACCACCAGAATATAGCAAGCATATAACCATCAAAAGAAGCATCCAAAACTGATTCCAGAGGTCTGATCATACCGGATTAGAATCACAGCCAAAACCAAAATGATCACCAAGACTAATTGGAATAGTCTCTAACCGGGATACAATGTTGACATCAATGACAACACTTAACCAAATCTAGCATATAGCCAACAAAAATTACATTAACCCCTTCACTCAATTCATTAATCCTCTCCATATGAGAGGCAAAGAACAAATTCCTCATTTAAACCAACAAAGTTGGCAAAAGGGGTAAGGGAAAACATCTCCAACCCTTCCCTATACAGAGAAAGAGTCTTTACCATTTTATTTTTTCTTCCTATTGCCTCCACATCAAACACATCGAAGATAAATCCACTGTTGGGATTTGGAGAGATTAGATCCGAAGCTATGATGACCCCTTCTTGTACCTTTCTTGTAGAATGCTATGATCCAATTTGGAAGCTTTGTAATGCCTTCTAATTGCCTCCATGAACATTGTGAAAAAACCTCTGAAAAATCTCTCCATCGTTCTTGTGCTCTGCATCAACAAATGTTGACCCAAGAACATTCTTAATCACCCGCAACATAAATTCCTTCTCCAACATGAACAATCTTCTTAGTTGCCTGTCAATATCCTCCTTCGAATAGAGACATGCCACACCAAAGTAGACCTTCCCTATTATTTCCACCCTCCCTAATGCTTCGCTTACGATTGCCCCTTAGTAGAAAGAATAAGAAGAATTTATAAACAACAATAAGTCTCTAGAAATCCAGCCCAAAATGTCAAAAATCGAGGAATTGCTCCTTTCTCCTAGATAATTTAGGAAATTTTGTGGATCACTGAAACATATCTACTCACCAAATCTCAATTGTGATCCCTTGTACAAAGAATGAGTGGTAATCTAGCATAACGTAGAGACCTTGACCAATAAAATCTGAAAAGTAAGTACTTCCTCTCTCAATAGGAAATACTGCATCGCTTGTGTCCAACCTCCAAGTTGTCATGTCATTTTCTCGGAGTTAATTGCATCCAACACTTCTATGTTAAGCTCCGCCAAAGATCATATCCTTTCCTTTTGTAATAATTCCACTCCCATGATGGCCAATTTATCGGCTACCCAATTAGCCTCCCTATATGTATGTGATATGGAAACATCTTCCATTCCATCTAGATACTTTTCAATAATCATCAATCATCTCCTCATGAACTTCATTTTATTTACTGCATTAATTTAAAGAAACCTTTTCTTGGTCTCTCGCTATCTTTAATGTCCAACAAAACCAAAAAGTGGTCGGACATAGAAATCAGAAGGATATTTGACTCAGAAAAATTTGTCAACCAACCAATCATGACCAACCAAAAAGCACTCTAGTCTCTCCGCTATGTTGGTGAAACCAACTCTTCGATTATTCTATGTAAACATCTCGTTCCTCTGCACGCAATCCACAACTTCCATCTCATCCACAAAGTCTCGAAAATCCATCATCACCTTATTAATTCCATACATGCCCCCACTCTTCTCTTTGGGATCTAGTAGAGCGTTGAAGTCTCCACCAATAATGACCTTGTCACCTACTAACAAGTGTTTCCTTCTTATAATCTCCTGCCATGTGCGAAGTTTATTTTTATGTTGATCGACCCGTACACATCAAAGACAAAGAAACTCTGGTTTTCTAATCTAGAAGTCACCTTACACAACATCCATTGAGAGGAAAAATCAATAAGAGAAATATCCATCTTGTTATTATTCCACATTAAACCCAATTCACCCACCGTACCCATAGAATCTATAGAGAACCCCTTCCATATTTTACCCTGCCTTGACATTCCATGTTATGATTTTCATTGTTGTCCAAGGGAGTTATTTGCTCCCTTGGATGTAGTCATAAAAAAATTGATACTAAGGAAACCTTTTTCCATAGGCTCTTCCTCCCTCTTTTGCTTGTTAGATTTTCTACCTCTCCCCCTACCCGATTTTCCAAAAAAGGAGGCTACAGACTGACTCAAAATTCTGGGCTCTAGAGTCCCAAGATCATATAACTCCTCCTAGTCATTTTTCGAGTCCCAATCCTCTTCTATCTCTTCCAAACATGTTTTCTCCAAAGAATCTATGATGTTCTCTCCTTTTTTACATACTGGCGAGGACTCCTTTGAAGGATCCTTCACTGTCTCTTTAATTGGAGATGCAACCTTCTCTAGATTCTCAGGGGAATTTCTGATCTCCACAAAATTTTTAGCATTTCCCCCTTTGTGACACCCTCTTTCTTCCACTGAGTAACCTTTCTTTGTTAGAGATCTAGAGAACTCTCATTCCTCTCTTGAAGGAATCTCAATTGCCTTCAATTTATTTTCATCTGTCTCTCCTATAATTGTTTTTTCATTTATTAGGTTTAGATTGCCGCTTTTTTGGGGGTCCACCTTTTATTATTTCTTCTGTAAGTCATCTTGCACTATGATTCCCAATGATCTCTTTGCCTGCAACGAACATAGAAGAATTTTTCTTCTTCAACTTCAATAGACTGTATCCAATGTTTTTTCATTGCACAAAGTATGATCTCCTTCAGGATTTCTCTAATTGCTGCAATTTTAATCCATGCATACAAATGCAAGTCTCCATTGGCCAAATCAACACTATCAATTAGTGTGCCCAATGATTTTCCTATTTTTCTCCAAACATTCTTTCGTCCAATATTCTATTGGAAGATTATATAATGTAATCCATATCGTAGATTCATAAGGATTTAGGATGAGTGGATTAAAATTAGCACATCATTTTTGCATATACACGAGCCTCCTGCATACACTAAAGACCTTGTAATATTTTTTCTTTTTCTTCTTTTGGGGCAAAAACTTCAAAATGAACTCTATTTTCCATGAACCCTTTGCCCATGTTCTTATAAATTCTATGTCTTTTTTTGAACCAATAACCCTACAAATAACCGCCAAATGCTCCATTAATCTTCTTCTGAAACATCAATAGTCTGGAAGCCTTAATGATCAATTTTATCACAAAATTCTTTCTTCTCCTCTCTAAAACCCCCATCCTCTAATACAAAATTTTCACCATTATTCTCTTCCTTCCCCTTTCTCTACCTCCATCTCCATATATATTGTAGAAATTATTTATCTACACTATGATTGGTTTAAAAATTTGGTGTTATAAGGGCAAATTTCTATATGATAGATTTTTTAACTTTTTTTAAATTTCTTTATATTTAAAAGAGAAATGCCTAATCTTAAATATTTTTTCAATTTTTATTTATAATAGTGTAAATAAAGTGATTTCTCTATATAAATATATGTATTTTATTTTTTAAAATATAGGTAATAAAATCATTTAGCTATTTTATTTGATTCACACTATTTAAATTAAATTATTTCAATAAAGTATTACACAACAAATATATCTATTAAAAAATAAACTAATTGTTGTATGTATTCTTTATAATTATAATTTTGTATTAATTTTTTTAGTTGTTCTATTTTTAATATTTTTTTTTATCATCCTAATATATACAAAATAATTTAATAACTTTTTAATCATAAATTTAAATATATTTCACCCATTAAAAATATGCTTATTTTCTCTCTAATGTTTATATATACAATTTAATATTACATAAATATTATTAATAATTAAAATTATGATTAATATTAGATAAATATAATTAAAATAATATATAATCTTAAACTAATAATTATTAATTAAGTTTAAGATTTATTTTATTTTATTTTTTTAATCTTTAATAGCAATATTTTTATTAATAATATATGAAAAAAGATTACAAAAAAGTCTGGCCAAAATTGGGCCGATGATAAAAAAAGTGCCTCCACCTTGCAACTACCATCTGTATGTCACACAAAGACGACCCTTACAATTAACACTCAAAATCGAGAGCCGAAGCTCCATATAACATACCACCTATACATTGCAGAAAAACCCTCCCCCTAAACAAATACAATAGACATAGATTATCAACACTAAAACCGTCCCTACTCTAGACCATATATAGCATTACAAAAAAGCATCCGTACTTAGACCGCCATAGCCATATACCCTTGAAACCAAAGCAGGAGATGGTAAAAAACTGCCCTATTTTGCCACAGACCACACCCACCTTTCTCAAGTCTTCCGTTGAGCCATCCCACTAGCCTTTGCCGCATTGCCATGTCAAGTTCTCCACACACGCAATGAACGTCGCTGACCCCCAGAACTGAGCTCCTCGTCCATCAGCGCCACTGCAAACGCCCTCGGGGCCTCCTTGTTCCTAATAAAGGTCTAGATTATGTCCCACCCAATAAGGGCCTCTGCCCTCCTCTCGTCCTTGTCACATTTCAGTGGCCACCTCATAAACGGGATGAGCTCGTACACTTCCTCCGCCATACCCTCGCTCACATCGAAACCTACCCCCGACACGACCCATTCTAGAATGGAATCCAACCCCTCAAGCCAGTCCTTCTCTAGAATTGAATTCAAAACCCACTTGATGGTGTTTGTGGACTCACCCAAATCTAGACTGTAGGTAATGACCATACATACAATATCCATATTGGTCTTATACCTGTGCTTGAGTTGCAGAAAGGTATCGCCAACCAAAAACTCAACCACCTGAATAAACTCTGCATATCCCCAAATAGAAAAAGTCGCTTCAGCCACCTAGCAGTTACCTGTAGTCGAGAATTGATGAGTGTGAAGTTTGCCTCCATCCTTCACCCCACCTTAGAAATCACTGTCACACTCTTCTGCATATGCTGCCACCAAGCACCTCTGTCCTGCTTATAACGCCACCTCACACATTCCCCATTCTATCACTTCAACTCCCCTACCATGCCATAAATGATCGCATGCTTCAAAGGACGACGAAACTAATTGTCCAGCCAAGCAATCTCTCTAAAATCCTCACGACATACTTCTCCCACTTCGATGAATGATGACACCCATTTAGAAGTATGTCAGCCTCATGATTTCCTGCATGTCTTACGTGGCTCACCTCATTGCTTTGTAGGGTCTCCAGCTCAACGTTGATAACCACAATATATTTTTGCAAATGCCACGCCTAAATTTCACCACCAATAATCGCATTAACGATTATCATTGAATCCCCTTAAAGGTGAATGGTATGCAATCCTAATTGTTTCCCCATTTTAATCCCAAAAAGAACCACTTCCGCTTCTGCCACATTATTCGTTCCATCTTCAATTCTTTCCCTCCAATAGCCACTATGTTCCCCTCACAATCCCTCACCACACACCCAATACCCGAGGGTCCAAGATTCCCTTTAGAAGCCATGTTGAAATTGACTTTATGCCAACCCTCCCTTGGTTTTTTCCACTTCACCTCCTTCTGACGAACCTCTCTCGAATGCACTCGGTCCTGCCCCTTAACATGCCTTAAGATTAATTTAATTACTATATATATTTTTAAATTAGGATTATACTATTTTATTATAGTGAGAGTTATAGTTAATATTTCATAAATATAATTAAAATATTATAATTTTAAAATAAAAATAATTCAAAATTATAATAATTAAGAATTACAACAAATATTTTATTACAAAATTATGAAGGCAATAATTCTGCCACTACGCGACACTTGTTTTATATTTATTTTAATTACTATAAAACTACTTATATCATTAAATTTATTTTTTGAATAATTTTCAAATTAAAGCTATAAATATTAATTTATGTTTTAATACATATAAAATTGGTATAGATATCTTAAGAGTATTTATTTAAACAAATGTCAAAATATTATAATTTGGAGCTATTTTATTTTATTTTTAAATATATTTTGATTAATATTGTTTAATTAATTTTAATTTTACTTTTGAAAAATCCAACATTTGATAATATTAATTTTTAAAAATCAATTATGTACACCCAATTTTTTATATTTATATTAGAAATATAATGTTTTTAATTAAATATTAATATTTTAATGTATAAACAATTGATAAAAGATTAAAGTTTTTTATACTCACATCATGCTGAATAATAGCTATAAATCAATTCAAATTACCATAAAAGTGCCGACAATTGCATTACCGATTTAATTACTCTATTACATACATGTATGAAATGGACTAACTTGATCTTGACCTTTTCCCCATCATAGTATGAGCTATGAAAACGATAAAAAATCCATCCAAAGAATTTACACATGCCCTCACATTTGAGACATGCCTAGAATAAAATCATTTGGGTGTTCAAAATCACAATGAATGGTAACTAAATGAGCAACATAAAAAACATTCCATCTCTTTTGTATACCTTGGGTCAAGTAGTAGTTTCGCCATGTCAAAGCGAATCCCCACACTTGAAAATCCATCTACAACCTTTGCAAATTTTCATTGTTTTATCATCACATCTTTCCTTTAGGGGAATCGTATCAGAGGTCACAAGTTCAAATCTTGAGAGGTAGGTATGTACACTTCGTATTTGAAGTACAATTAGGTGCCTCCTTAATGAAAGTACAAAGAGTTACATATATTGTAAGTCATCCATAAACCCAAAAATAGATCACTTGATATCGTGGACTATAAAATAGAGTTTAATTTTAATTTATTCTTCTTACTAGCTCCACCCGACGACCCCTCTGCAGAAGCCATATGTTAAAGAGCACCAATATCCCCACCAATAACCTTACTACCACCTCATAAAGCATTGAAGAAAAAAAAGAGGGCATAAAAGCAATCAATACACACATGTGATAACATCTTTCATTTGATGCCCTTTGGAGCCAAATGAGCCCATTATTGGTTGGTACTTTTTGAATTCTTATTTAAATTAGCAATCGCACTTTGGTGTGCAATGGGTACGCTAAAGAAGTGTGGAGGGTCTATTAGGGAAAATTTAAGTGTATTTTGCATACAACTGTTTAGTGTGTAAGATCAATTGGTGGGGCATTTAAAAAATGATGATGTGTATGCATCCAAGATCTCAATCTAGAAGTGATACCTTAAAATCAACTATGCATCTTGTTATAGGGATCCAAATATGACTAAAACAAAACTCTGAATCATGAAGATAACTAGGTTCAGTTACGAACAAGACCATGTTATGTTTGCAATAAGTGGAGAGATATAGGCAAAGAGGGAGGGAGAGGAAAGGAGAGAAGTAGAGAGGAGAGAGAAGTAGAGAGATATAAAAGGAGGGAGTGATAGCAAGAGAGAGAGGGAGAGAGGGAGAAATAGGGGTAAAGAGAGGGAGAGATAGGGATAGAAAGAAGAGATAGGGATAGAAAAGAGTGATAGAGAAATAAATATAGCTTGGAAAAGATTGAGAGAGAGAGAGAGAGAGAGAGAGAGAGAGAGAGAGAGAGAGAGAGAGATAAATATCTTGGAAAAGATTGAGTGTGAGAGAGGGAGAGAGAGAAATAGAGATAACTTGGAAAAGATTGAGTGTGAGAGAGGGAGAGAGAGAAATAGAGATAGAAAGAGGGAGACGATGAGAGGAGGGATAAGGAGACATAGAAGATAAAGATACTGGAAGTGATATTTAGAGAGAGGTAGAAGAATATAGAGAATAGGAGAGATGGAGTTAATAAAAGAGAGATAAAGATAATGAGATAGATAGAGAGGGAGAGGAAGAGACGAGAATATATAGTTAGAGGGAGCAAGAGAGAGATAAAGGAGGTAATATAGAGAAGAAGAGAGTGGGGAGAGACAGAGATAGTGACAAGGAGGGAGAAATAAGGAGTGTGTGAAAATGTGAGACATGTTGAGATAGAGGTGGGGAGGAGAAACAAGGAGTGTGTGAGCGAGAAAGAGAGAGATAGACAGATGATAGAGAAATATAAAAAGAGGGAGTGACACAGATAGATGGAGACAACAAAGGAGAGAGGGAGAGATAGGGAGAGATAAAGATAGAAAGAGGGAGTGATAAAGAGAGAGATGTGGAAATGGAGAGATAAATTAAATGTATTATATAAATTAAAATAAAAATTCAAAATATAATTGTTTTACAATAAATTAAAATTTTAATAAGATAAATAATTATAAATTAATTTTATTTTAATAACTTTTAATTATTAGTTGTAATTTCATAAAAAAAACATAAATAATTAAAAATAAGTTTCAAATTTACATCTATATTAAAAATTAAAATAGATTAAATTAAATGCAAAGTCAAAATATATGAAAATCCAAATACTATTTAAAACAATAATTTAAAAATTTATTATAAATAATAAATATTTTAAATAAAAAAATAATTAAATAAAATATAAAATTAATATAAAAATAATATTATAATAATAATATAAAACTAATATAAAAAATAATATTATAATAATTTTATAAAATATAAAAAATAATTAAATAAAATATAATATTATAATAATAATATAAATATATGATAATATATTATATTCTTTTTGCATTGGTTATCTTGTTGTATTAATAGCACATATTACCTATGTAGGGTATCCAAACCCAAGTGTGCTCTCGGTGGGAAATGATTGTGTACCAGGGCATGTAAGAAGATTACAACATAAGTGTTGGCACCATAATGGGCCTTTCTTGTAGCATGTTACAATGTTTTACTAATTGAAAGTGGTAGCATGCATATCTCATAGTTGATGGTGAGCACAACTTAGTTAACTAGGTGTCCCTATGATCCATGGCATTTAGAGTCCAACTTTTGTTTATAATTAATGTGTTCATAAAAAATGATTTTTCTTTTTTGGGTTATGTTAAAATTGCTTTGCATGCTCATACAGGAGGAATTGATCAGAGAGACCATTGAAGATACTGGCTTTGAAGCCACCTTAATGGAAACCGATGACGAGGTGTCTGTAATAGCTATATGTCGGCTTCGTATAAAAGGAATGACATGCACTTCTTGTTCTAGTACTGTGGAATCTGCCTTGGAAAAGGTCCAGGGGGTGAAAAGGGCTGCAGTCGCTTTAGCAACAGAAGAAGCAGAAATCAGATATGACCCCAAACTGGTTAACTACAAGCAGTTGATTGATGCGATTGATGACACTGGTTTTGAAGCTTTTCTGATTAGTACTGGGGAAGATACAAATAAGGTTCATCTCAAACTAGAGGGAATCCCCTCAGATGGTAGAATTAAATTAATTCAGAGTTCTGTTCAAGCTTTACCAGGTGTATTAGATACAGAATTGGATATGCAACTAGGGAAACTAGTTGTGTCATACAATCCAGAAATGACTGGACCTCGAACTTTCATAGAAGTGATTGAGGAGACATGTTCTGGAAACTGCAAGGTAACTTTGTTTCAGCCTGGAGGGCTAGGAGGCCCAGATAGAAGTGAAGAAATTAGTCAGTACCGTAAGTCTTTCTTATGGAGTTTGGTTTTCACTGTACCAGTATTTGTCTTAGCCATGATTTTTATGTATATTCCAGGAATTAAAAGAGGGCTAGAAATAAAACTGGTGAATATGTTGATGCTCGGACAGCTTTTAAGGTGGATTTTATCAACTCCAGTGCAATTTATCATTGGTAAGCGCTTTTATACTGGAGCATACAAAGCTGTACGTCATGGCTCTGCCAACATGGATGTTTTGATTGCCTTAGGAACAAATGCAGCTTATTTCTACTCGGTCTACACAGTATTGAGGGCTGCAACTGATGTGGAATTCGAAGGTACTGATTTTTTTGAAACCAGTGCAATGCTTATCTCCTTCATCCTTCTTGGAAAGTATTTGGAGGTTCTTGCTAAAGGGAAAACCTCTGAAGCTATTGCCAAGCTAATGGATTTAGCACCTGACACAGCTACTTTACTAATTCATGACAATGATGGGAATGTTGCCTCAGAACGTACAATTAGCAGTCAGTTGATCCAACGTAATGATATAATCAAAATTTTGCCCGGTGAGAAAGTTGCTTCAGATGGATTAGTTGTCTGGGGACAGAGTCATGTCAATGAAAGCATGATAACAGGTGAAGCTAAGCCCATTGCAAAACAAATTGGTGATGAAGTCATTGGCGGAACACTGAATGAAAATGGAGTGCTACATATTAGAGCTACTCATGTAGGCTCAGAGACTGCTATATCACAAATAGTTCGACTTGTTGAAGCAGCACAAATGGCTAAAGCACCAGTGCAGAAATTTGCAGATAGAATTTCAAAATTCTTTGTACCATTTGTAAGTAACCATATGCATCTTATAGTAGTTTTATGATTAGACAGAAACAACTTAAGGCCACGACCTAAGTCACCAGGTTCGAATTCGAATTTGAAGTTCGACAACTTTGAAATTCGAATGAAGTTCGATGAGGGAAAAATTCGAAATGTATAAAATTCGAATTAAGTTCGCCATATGTATAAATATGCCAGATATATTCTATAAAACAACCAATCTTTCATATGGGGGATGCTTCCATATGAATTGCTAATAAGGTTTATTGTAAGTAACATCTTTATCTCATCTTATGAGAATAACAGAATCACCAAATACTGGAATACCTCACTGATTGGGTAATCAATTATCATCTTCAGCATTTTTTTTCTCATCCTAATTGAGGGTTCTAACAGACATAAATATCCTAAACAAAGAACAGGTTAATGGGTTTTAATCAAAGAAAAGAAGATGTGTTTAAAAAATATTAACAGAAGAAGAAGGCCAAAAATTTATTAAAAAAAAAAAAAAAAAAAATTTTTTTTTTTTTTTTTGGAGTTCGACGAATTTTAACGAATTTTTTTTTTTTTTTGAAGTTCGGCGAATTTCGAACTTCAAGGATGAAATTCGGCCGAACCTGGTGACTTAGGCCACGACCATATTTGAATTTTTTGTCATGCTTGTAAGTGAAAATTGATTCTTTAACTGTTTTGTGTTTATCCAACAGTGGTAGATGAGAGAAAGCCGAACCCCATCTTATTTCATTTTTTTTGTTTACTTTGTAACTATATGTTGTACTTTTGTACCCTTTATGTAGGTCATTGCAATTTCTTTTACCACCTGGCTAGCTTGGTTTATAGCAGGAAAAATTGGTTCATACGCCAAGTCTTGGATCCCATCTAGAATGGATGAGTTTGAACTTGCTCTTCAGTTTGGCATAGCTGTTGTGGTTGTAGCTTGTCCCTGTGCTTTAGGTCTTGCAACACCTACTGCAGTCATGGTGGGTACTGGAGTAGGGGCCAGGCAAGGTGTTCTCATCAAAGGGGGTGGGGCACTTGAAACTGCACATAAAGTAAGCAATTTATTTTCATTGAGAATTTTGTCATTAAATTTAAGTTTCTAAGTTCTGGGGAATACAAGGTTCCTGTTTAAAATATGTTAAAAATGGTTAGTTGATGACTTTGAGGTTTGGCTGTGTGCAGGTAAACTGCATTGTATTTGATAAGACGGGAACACTCACTGTTGGAAAACCGGTTGTTGTTGGCACGCACCTCCTAAGAACCATGCTCTTACGTGATTTCTATGCAGTGGTTGCTGCGGCTGAGGTAGGGCCTCAGATGGAACCTGGTTTTTCAAACAGCAACCTACTCTGATTATTGCTTGTTTGTTCAGTATCCTTTTCTTGTGCAAATGACAGTGTTAAGCATTTCTTTGTTCAATTCATTGTTGTGATTGGCTCTTGTAGGATAGGTTATGGTTTGGCAGGGGAAACACGTTCCTATGTACTGATTGTTGCAAATAGAACATTATTTTAGTCATTAACTTGATTTGCATCCAATTGATTTGATCATTTAAATATTTGAAAGGGTTTTCCGGATTCATTAGTTGAATATTGCATTGTGTTCTAGGCAAACAGTGAACATCCTTTGGCCAAGGCTGTGGTTGAGTATGCTAAAAGTTTTAGATCAGAAATTTCAGATCTAAGCTGGTTGCCTGAAGTACAAGATTTTGTGTCCATAAGTGGCCATGGTGTCAGAGCTTTAGTGCAGAACAAGACTATTCTTGTAGGAAACACAAAGCTGATGATAGATTCTGAAGTCACCATTTCTGAAGATGCTTATAATTTTTTGAGGGAGGCTGAAAAAATGGCTCGAACAGGAATTTTGATTTCTTTTGATGGAGAGTTGGTTGGAATAATTGAAATATCAGACCCAGTTAAGCCAGAGGCACAAGGTGTAGTGTCCATTTTGAAGTCGATGAACATTAAAAGTATGGTGGTCACTGGAGACAACTGGGGTACAGCAAATGCCATTGCCAAAGAGGTTGGAATTGAGACTGTTATGGCAGAAACGTTACCTGAAGGTAAAGCAGACAAAGTGAAAGAGTTGCAGGTACTTCTAATCTCAAGCACCCTTTATTTAGTGTTGAAAGCATCAGCCAAATATTAGTCCCACTGGAGTCTTTTGGTTGAACTACCCAATTATAAACAATTTTTAGGTTATTACCAATTTGCAACGAATATTGTAGTTTTTCTTTTGAAAAAGCTGTCCAAAAGGTTAAAAATACTCCAAGCTATGGCAAAAGTGTGTTTAAAATTGATCCAAAGACCTCACGTCCTCTCTTAAATCTGCAGATGTCAGGTATGATTGTGGCAATGGTGGGTGATGGCATCAACGATTCACCAGCACTTGTGGCTGCCGATGTGGGAATGGCAATTGGTGCAGGTACAGATATAGCAATTGAAGCTGCAGACATAGTATTGATGAGGAGTAACTTGGAAGATGTTATTACTGCCATTGATCTTTCAAGGGTCACATTCAAACGAATCAGACTCAACTACTTGTGGGCCTTGGGTTATAATGCAATGGGAATTCCTTTAGCAGCTGGATTATTGTTTCCATTCACTGGGTTCCGTATTCCTCCATGGATTGCAGGGGCTGCCATGGCAGCTTCTTCAGTGAGTGTTGTTTGCTGTTCACTTTTACTGAAATATTACAAGAGGCCAAGGAAATTGGAGACGCTCCAAATGCAAGGTGTCAAGGTTCAGTGACATTTGGATCACATAACAATGACAAACAATCATGGTCGAGCCAAAAAGTAGTTTGTTGTTATTGACCAATGCTAGGTCACAGAACATTGCAGCATATATGTACAGTTCTTATGCATTATTTAGAAAACTTTGGGATGCATTTCAAACACCGCCTGTCATGTAAAAATTTGTTTTCCTTTAGGATGAAGAGCATAGCGATTTGGTGGTTTAAGCGATTCAACCAGCATGGTAATTTGGTTGTTAGAGTGATTCAGCCAGAATGACAGCCAACCAGCTATGTACACGTTGTAGGAGCACCAATGATATGATTGTTCATAGGCAGCTTGAGAATGTGATCTGTTCCTGGTCTCTCTAGTGCAATTTTGTAAATTGTTTTCTGTGATTTGAGAAAGGCACTTACACTACTTGTCTACACATACCATTTTTAGCCTTTGTAAGCGTTTTATCTTCTCCGGTTGGGAAAAGGGGTTTAAAATTTTAATTTAAAAAAAAAAAGCATATATATTAATTTAGAAGAGAAGTACAATAATAAATGCTTGGTCAAGTAGTGCATAGAAACAGTGACAAAGTGTTCTCTAGGGGAAAGGAGTCAGTAGTGGACATAGTGGACATAGGAGCCAAAAACAAATGGTAATGGAAGGTCCATTAATAAATATCAAATATACCAATAGTGGATAATTTTTTAGTTTTTTTTTTACCATAATTAGCCCATTACTGGGACATTTGTTGACCACTATCGGGTCATTTGTGCTTAACTACTGGGGCATTTGTCCACTACTACTGGCTATTTTGAGTTATCTACTATTGGTGCAAAGGTGATTATGTGTTGGACCACACTTTGAAATTTGTACTTTTTGACCTTGTGCACCTAACGAATTCCACAACATGCATCATTACTACCCACAAGCCAAAACAATAGCTTTAAGCAATTAAGTCGTATACGGAGAGAACAAAAAAAAATCGTCAAAATCAGATGAACCTTTTAGGAGCTTAAGATGCACGAAGTTAGCTATGTCCACTACTGGCTCCTTTCCCCTAGTAGTCAAGACTACTAAAGGTGATAGAGTTCGAACTTTCAAAATATTAATTTATAAAAAAAAAAAAAAAAATGTATATAAAGTTGTTTAATTTGTTTTTGATATTAAAAAGCAATAAAATAAGGTTCCTAACCTTTTTATACTAAAGTCCATCGACAACATTAACATTAACGACACATAGACTAACAACTGACTAACACTAAATATCAAAAATCATAAAGAGTCTTAACCAAAAAACTAAATGAAATAAAGTTTTAACAACAAAGACCAAAAGGTGTAGAGAAATAAAACCAGCCACCCAATGGCTATTTGAGCACATGGCTTCAATCATCAGTAAGGAACTTAAAGGGTTTTTCAACATCATTGCCCAGGACTTTCTTTTGCATCAAGCACATGAAGTGTCCAACTATGCATCACCTTCATATTGAATTTGGAGACACTAACCATCTTTTCTTCTATCTCTAGCACCTTCTTCCTCAGAGCCTCCAAGTCTTTTGCCATAATCTTATAGTTGACACAATTGTGCTCGCTCTCCCCCTATCGAATGTCTTCCTTTTCTGGTAATACATCTTGGGTCAGGTCCAGGGATTCATTTTATTTAGAGTTGTCACTAGTTGGTTTGTCTGAACAATCTATCTTCCACGTGTCGTCCTCCTCATCTTCATCCTTAGCTTCCTCATTGTTTGTAGCTTCCTCCTCTGATTCTTCCTCATAATCAACTAATTTCTTGCCTCCAGTTTTGTTCACCGAGCGATCGGCCAACCTATTCAAGCATTTGCGAGCGCTTCTGCTCTTACCATCATCTTCAACACCCTCCTCTTCACTAGCCACTTTCTGAATTGTGATTTTGTACTTTTTAGCCAAGGGTGAGGGTCTTTGGCATTGCATCTTCGGTCAGGTCCAGGGGTTCATTCTGTTCAGAGTTGTCACTAATTGGTTTGTCTGAATTTATGTCTTCCACATGTCATCCTCCTCCTCCTCATCATCCTTAACTTCCTCCTTATTGTCTGCAGCTTCCTCCTCCTTTAATTCTTCCTCATAATCAACTAATTTCTTGCCTCTAGTTTTGTTCACCGAACGATCGACCAACCTATTCGAGCGTTTGTGAGTGCTTTCACTCTTACCATCATCTTTGGCACACTCCTCTTCACTAACCACCTCCTGAATTGTGATTTTGTGCTTTTTAGCCAGGGGTGAGGGTCTTTGGCATTTCATGAAGTTGTTTAATTTGTTTATATACATATGTCACTAGTATTTGTAATTGTGAAATTAGCATGCTGGTATTAATTTTCATTTAGTTTTCTATCCATTTTGATGTGAATGTGGTAATGCAATAATGTATTGACAAGTGACATGCTTTTACATTAGACTTAGCTCACAAGGTCTCATATAAGTATTCATTTTCTACTTCAAAATCAACATTTGATCTCTTTAAATCATTTCTAAGGGATGTAGGATTGATTTAGTTCAATTTGAATGAGTGTAGAAATGACCCCCCAAATCCAAGGCATTAAATTCAAATTTAATATTTCTTGTCTCCTTTTACTAGCCATTGTGAGTTGACCTAGCATACATTTGATGCGACATGTTGCTACATGGTACTTACAAACATTCATTGTGCATTACAACATACAATGATTATATAGAGAAATGATATGAACATGCCTCAATTCTAAAATGTGATAAATAAATTGAATTTGCACCATCATCATATAAGCCATTTACATGTTTGTGAAAGGTAACTTTGATATTTCCCATTGGTTCAATCAATGTAGAAAGTGTTTATGTAATATTAGTTTACTTTCATTTGTTATGAGAACATGTTCAACTTGGGTCTTAGGTGAGGAAAAAGTTTTTGAACTAATTTTGTTTTGAGAGGGATAATGTGTAGAGGAGATATTTGTTTCAAGGAAGATGGGAAATATGTCTATATTGGAGATGGAACATTTCAATCATACAATATTTTGAGCTTTGAAAGTTTAAACTAGACTCGTTTATAGATTGAAATTTGGGTTGATGTGTTTTTTATGACACCTCGAACACAAAACAAAATACTAAGTGTTATATCCTCCCATGAACGAGGAAACCTTATATGCTAAATGATGTGATCAAGTAAGGTTACCCCAAGGTTTCATTAATCAGGTCTTGACAAGCAATTGGATAGTCTTAGCAAAATGATGTGATATGCTGGTATCACAAAAGGACTTACACTTATGTAAAACAGTTGGAACATGGAAACTAATTTTACTTCTACCAAACAAAGATCAAAGGGGAAGGGATAGAGAATCTAATCTAAGACCTACCAATGCAAGAAATGATTGTTGACTTACTGAAACCAAACCAAGCTTTGCTTTGTCATGAGGAAACAACTACACAAAGATGGTGCAATCTCCTAAGGGTAAGTAAACGATTTTCAAATCACTTATGCACATCAACACCATGAACAATGAGCAGAGAGCAATTGAAGTTAAGCTTTCAATTGAGTTCAAACTCATCATGCACTGCACTTTGCAATCAACAAACCAGAAATAGTATGAACATAAGAGGTTTCACCATTAATCAACAATAGAATCTTTCATTCAATTAATCAATTCCATGTAAAAAAATCTAAAACTTGAGAAAAAAAAATCATGCAACATGTTGAAACAACACACAAAAATCTACCATATCTTCAATGAAAATCATATGTTTCTTCCAACATAGGCTTGCCAACAAGTCCCGATCTCCTCCTCCTACTCTATTCTAAATATATTCTATTCTCTATTAACCTTTACAAATGAAAAGGCAAAGCCTTTAATAGACTTTGAATTACAATTCAAGGGCTAGGATTGATTTGAAATCAATGGCCAAGATTTGGACAACAAAACCCTAATGTGGGGTAATTACAACTACTACCACTTACATTTGTTGGGATCCAAGAACACTGAGGGAGTGGGGGGGGGGGTGGGTGAATCAGTGTTCTACCAGAATGGAGAAATTTAACCTTATAAATACAACAACTCAGAAATTGGTAAACATAAAAGCATATAACAATAAGCAACAATGCAACCACAAAGTGAACACCATAACACCATAGATTTATATGTGGAAAACCTCAAAGAGGAAAAACCACGATGGGATTGGAGACCCACAATATCTATCCACTGATCAGATGAATAAATATTACAATAAGGGGTTTGCACATGCAGGAAGGCCAACAGCCTAGAGCACACTGCTCATCACAAAATGAGTCTCACTGACTACATAAAACATCGGACAACAATCCAGAATGAAGATTTAACTGCAAGTATAGCATCTCCCATGCTTGAGTACAATTCTAGTTAAGCTCAATACCAGAGGCCTAAAGCCTCTTCCACAAACCCACTTCGATCACCTATGATCGACCAAGTCCTCTACATGAATGATTGTTACATTATTTGTTTGCGTACAATAATCTCATGATCTCCTATGATCTACAAAGAGATCTTACATCATATTTATACCAACCCGGGACCTAAACAATTAGGTCGGCCACCTAAAAGATAATACAATAAATTCATAACTTAAACCCGCAATCTAATGATCAACCAAGTCAGCTTAGGCCGAAAACAATGTAAACCAATCTTTAAATCCCGCCGGTAACGCATCAGGAAGATCAACCAGCATGTTACAGAAACCAGTCCATAACCTAGATAACACCGAATAACCACCAGACCTATAATAGGTCTCCATAAGCCAAATGAAACACCACGAACAACTGGAACATGAACATAATAACCATCAGCATCCTGAGAACTTACTAGAAGCTGCACCAACACCACTTATGCATAATATCAAAAGATCTTCAACAAACCTCTGTCGATGAAACCCTCACTGATAACCCAAAGGATCGCAAGAGCTAGTGATAGCTTCCCGATCATCAAATCTCGAACCAACTGAATGTGATACACATCAAGAACACACGAATAACCAATCCAAACCAATTCCATAGACCAAAGCATACCAGAGCATATTGGATCAACACGATCTTACCAACCAAAAACCAATCATCCTATCGGGACCAACTAGATACCGGTAAACAACCAAATCAACTAGTGTTGACATTAATAACAAACATCAATGCAACACATAATCAATTCCTCCTAATTGCCAACAACATTTAATTAATATTTAACCAGTGATATGATTACACAACTTTGGACACTTGTCCTTCCCCTTGAATTTAGACCAATGAGAAGTGAGGTAAGACATAATAAATAATATTTAAATGTGACTCCACATGTCACTTGATCCTCCTTTGATGAGTTTGGTTCAATGCACCTAGACATGCTAACTTGACATCACTTGATTGGTCAATGATGATCAAGTGCCACCTCATATTGCACATATCCCTAGAAATATCTCTTGATACTCAACATTTTCCAATTGATTGATGTGATTATTTATATTCCCAAATTGCATCATCTTGATGATCAAGTTTCTAGCTTTGATTAACTCTTCTAAAACTATCATTCATCCTTGATCGCGTTTCACTTTTCCATCTTCATGTTTGGGAATATGTTGGATATTGCTAAGAAGTTTTCTAGAATGATGTGTTGTCATTGATGTCAACATATTCTTCTGTGTATTGAACCTCACTAGAATAATATATTATCTGCTATCCCTACAGCTGATGAAATTAAAAAAATTGTTTTTTCCTTTCAAGGGGATAAGGCTCCGGGCCCGGATGGCTTTCCCGTGTTTTTCTTTCAGGAATTTTGGCATATTGTTGGGAAAGACACGGTCAATGCTATCAAAGAATTCTTTGGTTCTAGAAGAATTCTTAAGGAAATCAATTCTACCTTTATTGCTGTAATTCCTAAGGTGGCTGGAGCTGATTCTATGGGAAATTTTAGGCCAATAAGTCTTTGTAATTCCTTTTACAAGATCATTTCAAAAGTTATGACTTCCAGATTGTTGGTTGTTCTCCCCTTTGTTATCTCTGAGGAGCAAAAAGGATTTGTCCCAGGTAGGCAGATTTTGGATTCTATTATTCTTGTGCATGAGAATATCCACTCTCTTAATGCTGCAAACAAAGAGGGATTCTTGATAAAATTGGATCTGGCAAAAGCCTATGATAGAGTGGAATGGCAGGTTCTTTTCAAGGTTATGGAGGCCTTTGGATTTGATGACAAGGTAATTAAAGTTACTAGAGGATTGATATCTACTTCAAATTTCTTTATTCTTATAAATGGATCTTCGTCTAGATTTTTTAAATCTTCTAGGGGCCTTAGGCAAGGAGACCCTATCTCTCCTATTCTTTTCACTATATTGGCAGAATGTATGAGCAGACTGATTCAAAAGTTGAAAATGCATAAAACCATCAAAGGGTTGCAACCCTCTTCTGCTAATGTTTCCTGTACTCACCAACAGTTTGTTGATGATATAATTTTGATGGGATACTCTTTTGTTGGTGAGGCTATTTCTTTCAAAGGTGCTCTCAGTTCTTATTCCTTGTCTACTGGACAACAAGTTAATTGGGAGAAATCTTCTATTTACTTCATAAACACCCCAATTTTGAGGCAACAGAGGATTGCTAACATTATTGGATGTAAGGTGGAGCTACTCCCCTCTACTTATTTGGGTCTCCCTCTTGGTTTGGTTCCTCCAAACTCTTTCTGGAACTTGTTAATTGACAAACTCAACAAGAAATTGGCAGGTTGGAAAGGATCTATGCTATCTCAGGCTCGTAAGCTTCAACTTCTTGAAGCTACTCTTCAGAATCTTCCTGTTTATGCTCTTAGCTTGTTTAATATACTGGTTAAATTTGCTGAAGCTTTAGAAAGAATTCAGAAAAGATTTCTTTGGTTAGGGGTAGAAGATAAGAAAAGGATAGCTTTGGTTTCCTAGGATAAAGTTTGTAATCCTAAGTGCAATGGGGGATTAGGTATTAAAGTTCTCAAAACTTTTAGCAAAGCCTTGCTTGCTAAACAGATTTGGAGGGCTTTTGGTATTAAGAAAGATTGGAGTAGGGTGTGGTTTGATAAATATATACATAACCAGCCAATTCATTCTCTTCTATACTCTGAAGATATCCCTGCTGGTTCTTTCATATGTAATAGTATGATCAAATCTATAAAAGTTGCTAAAGCTGGAGCTGGATGGGTCCTTGGCAAAGGTGATAAAATCAGGTTCTGGGAGGATGTTTGGATTAAAGATGAACCTCTCTTTAATCAGGATTGCAACCAATTCATTGATGAATGCAAAAGGAGGTATGGTTCTATGGTTTGTAATTATTGGAAGGATAATAAATGGGTTAGACTTGATGTTATTTATGTTGGATTTTCACTGCTCCAGCAAGATTCACTGTCCTTTTTTGTTAGTAAAGATTCTGACAATGTGTTTCTATGGAAGAGCAATCCCAGGGGTAACTCCATTGTTGCCTCTGCTTATAAAAAACTGTTACTTGGGCCTGCAACCCAATATGGACTAAAATATGGAATAGATTCCTCATTCCTAAAGTTAACATGTTTTTTTGGCTTGCAACTCACAACAAGATTCTTACCATTGATAATTTGGCTCGTAGAGGATTCATGTTTCCTAACAGGTGTGAGTTATGTCATAAAGAGGCAGAATCTGTTGATCATTTGTTTATCCATTGTTCTTTTACCTGGGAAATCTGGAGTAAAGTCTAGATGCAATGGAAAGTTGAATGGGTTATGCACAATAGTCTTAAGGAAGTCATCTTGCAATGGATCTTCCCTACCAAATTTTCTCTCATTAAGACCCTCTAGTCCTTTGTCCTACCTATGACCTGTTGGTACATCTAGAAGGAGAGAAACATTAGAATTTTCAGGGAGGCTAAGTGTTCGTCTCAGGTGGTTTTTGAAAAGATTTGTAGGGCAATTCAAGAAAACATAAATACTATTCATAAAAACAACAAGCAGTGTAGCTATTTTAATATGACTGATAATGAGAAAAGCATCCTCACTGAATGAAATTTGATTCACAAGGTCTGCAAATCTGATATAAAATGTAGGAGAGATAATGTTGTTTGGAGATTTCCTTCTCATGATTGGGTTAAGGTGAATTTTGATAGTGTAGCTAAAGGCAATCCTGGGAAGGCTGGAGGGGGAGGAGTCATCAGAAATTCTTATGGTTTTTGTGTTGCTGCAATTGCCTATCCCTATGGAGTTCAAAACAATCATGTGGAAGAATCTCAGGCAATGTTAAAATGCCTCCAACTTGCTCAGAGTTTTAACTTTAAAAAAATATGGCTGGAAGGGGACTCTCTCAATATTATTCAAGCTATCAAAGGTATTAGTTCCCCTTCTTGGAACATTTATAACATCATTGAGAGTGCTAAAAAATTATTAGGTGCCTATGATAGTGTGTTTATTTCCCATACCCTTAGAGAAGGTAACAAGGTAGCTGATTTATTAGCTAATGAGGGGGTTTATTTAGAGGACACTAAATATATGAGAGAAGTTTCTTGTAAGAAGGGAGTCCGTTAGCAATTATTATTTGATAGAGTCCATGGTACAAGTTAATTTCATTATTACTTTTTTGGGTTCGGATCTCAAAGATAGATATTGGAGTGATGTGAAGTGTCAGTTGATTACCTGTTTAAGGCATTGTGATTATTATAACCGGTGTGACGGGCCTAATCATATTAAGTGCTAGTTCATTTTGAATGTCTTAAAAGTCTATTTGAATAACAAGTAAATAACCCTAATTTTTGATTCCAACGTCTTGTTCCAGAGTCTGAGCTTGATTCCAGTTATCTTGTTTCTTCAGCATTTGGGTATCTCGTGCTCTGTTGAGGGTTTCGACCTCAATAGCCATTACATTATGGGGGGTAATCTTAATCACAATGAGCCTTCCATCTGTGATAACTGGAAAAGCGAAAGGAAAATATGGCGAAGGTTGCACAGATATGGTTTCACTGATTACATGGAAAAACTGCACGGGAGTAAAAAGTCGATGTCACATGGTTTCGCCAAGGGCTGGAGTAATAATAAAGTCACTCTGTTCGGACAGACATGGAAGCTGGATGAAGATTTGGTGGCAGAGGTTACATGATTATAGAAGGAAGGCACCAAAATTTATAGAGATTGCAAGTTCTCGGTGGAAGCTACCAAGAACTTCCCTAAAAGTGATGAAGAAAGGGATCGACTCGCTAAGAAGGACAATGTGTCCTACTACCTCCCTCATCAGGTAAAATCTTTCTGGCAGAAAATATTAAGAGTTTTAATGGAATACCTAACGGTTGATGGTAGGTTTTCAAAGGTTTACAATTACCATTTTGTCATCCTAAACCATTTTCGCCATGGCTCAAAGATTTCGTTGCCCTTCTATTTAGCTTCTTCCCTTAACGACAGCTTGGCCGACCATGCCAAAAACCCTAAATCCTATCCCATTGCTCACCAAAGCCTTATATTGTTAATTTATGAGCATTTGAAGGGTAAAGCTAGGGCTAATAGGGAAGATCCTTTGGTGGAAAATGCCCACATTTCTGAGGGTCATAATGGCTCTGATTCTGATGAAGATTCTTCTAATCTTCCTCTACATAAGAAATTGAGGGTTGGTGATGAATCTAAAGAAGACACAGAAGAGAATGCTTGTTTAGAGGAGGAACAGGGGAAGGAGGTTGATGATGAGGCGAAGAGTGAGAAGAAGAATTAAGAGGCTGAGGGCGAGGAAGAGAAGGTGCAGAGAAAAGAGTATGTTGAAGAGCCAGAAGCAAAGAATAACCCTTATGTCTCGGATAGCAGGAATGATGCTCAACACAGTACAGAGGAGGGAAACCCTAGGTCTGTGGGCTCTGCTCCGGTTATGGAGAACGTAGATTCCATTTTGAATGCTGCCAGAAATGGTATTCTGGAAATGTTCAATTTCCAGAAATGGGTGATTGATAACATCTCCATTATTCAGAATAAATAGAGAGATTTGGATTATAAAATTGACAAAATTGATTAAGGATATCAATACTAAAGGTAAAGAGGATGCTGTAGAGGATACCAGTGAGGTAGAGGACGAAGAAGCAATTCAGGATTGGCCAGAAAAAGATATGATTAAGGGAGATTTGAAGCATCTTGAAGATGTGGTCAAAATCATCAAAGAAAAGGGAAAGGTTGATAACGAAATTATTATCAACCAGATTACAAAAACTGAGAAGGCCTTGAAGAATTTTATGGAGCATGGTCTTGAGGTTTTGAAGGTGTGTCTCAAAACATGAACGCTTTGGTTGCTTGTCTGGAGAAGAACAAGCAGAACAAAGAGATGGTGATCATTGATGATGTGCCGACTACTAGTTCTGCTCCTCATTCCTCCAGACGCGGAAGAAGGCAAACAACTAGTGAACTGGAGATTAAGACTAAAGACACCCATCAGATGCAAGAAAACAAAGACCTGAAGGAAGCAACTAATGCTATGATGATGCTGGTTAAGGATGCGGAAGAGTCTATAAAGATTTTCATTTGACATGTAATCTAGTTTTGGGTTGCCAGTCTCTCGCTGGCTTTTTGTTGTTCTTTTTCTTAGCTGTTGTTTTCTCTGCTATTCTTTTGCATCTTTTCTTTCTATGTCCTATTCTTTCTAGTTTCTTTTATGCTTATCTTCTCGTTGTGTAAGCGGGTTTCAGGTCCCTTAAAACCTGATTTTCCTTAATCAAAAACATATTCTTCTATGTATTCCAATGTTGCAGTTAGATTAAATGAATTGGTTTGGTCAGTGTGTTGTAGATGAGTTGTTGCGGTTTAAAGGGTTTTGAGATAAGTATCTCTAATTGATTCAGTTAAAGTTTTAGTGGTCCACATGGTTTGATCAAGTTATGAGGTCCGATATTGTGGTTGGTTGTTCAGTGTTCTAGTTTTTGCTTCGCACTGTTCCTGAATCGTAATATCTTGGTTTGTGGATTTGGCAGAGTGATTGGGACATTAATATGTGTCCTTAATTAAGATGGTTCATGATTTGGAGGTCCGCAAGTGAATCTTTCAGTTTGATAGTCAGTTCAACGTGTGTTCATGAGGTTTGATATATTGATGATGGAGATTCTAGTAAGTGATGATGTTGCGGTTGTTTCAGGTATAATTCACATTGCTTGTGGATGTTTCTTCAATTTTGATGGTCCACATTGATCTTTGTGTGCATTATTGATCATTTTCTTGAGCCGGTGGTGTTCTTCGTGATATGCAACATTCATGATGATTATAGCGTGTTGTTGATGTTCGTGGTGTAATTATTGGAGGTGCTTTGTGTTCAAGGTTGTTTATCCATCATGTGGGTAGGGTGTAGTAAATTCTTTTTGGTCTGAATATGCATTAGAGTTTGGATTGAGCCGACTTCGTATACATGTTTCATTATTTGGATAATATTCTTGAAGCTGACATGTAGAAGACCTAATTTCATGTTGCGGATATATAAGAGTGATTGATATTATCATTTTTGGTATCAGTGGATGTGTGGTGAGTGTTGGTAATCGAGTGTGCACAGTTTATTGTGCGTAAGTGAAAGATTTATGCTTTAGAATATTGAAGAACAACATAACAGAGTAGTGTAGCAGAGCAGTATGTGATTAAGAGTTTTGTGCTTAACCGAAACTATTTATGGTAAAAATGGAATAACAATATTGAAAGACTAAAATAGATTCAACCACAAAACCCTAGCCTAAAAACAACAAAGATCCACCATAACATATGAAGATTACCTAAGACAGTGTAAATCAACAAAATCACAAAGCTTATACCATCACATGTCCAATAGGGTTTGAATCTCCATTCTTCCTATCTCCATTGATCTTGCTTGATATATTTGCTCTTAGATTTTGTGTGCACAAGAGCTCAACAAAGAACAAAAATGTGGTTGCAAGTAGGCTTGATCGCATATGAAAGTTCGAATGCTAGAATGCTTGGGAGGGATTGATAATGAAAGAAGCATCCTCTTATATAAAAGACATTGTAAGAAATGGAGGGCTAAGATTGAGAGATGTAAGAGATAAATGGTCGACTAGGATTAGAGGGTAGGTAGAGAAAATAAGAAAATAATAAGAGTGTAGGTAGTGTAGGAATTAAGAGATGAATGACATGTGTCATAGGTAGAAAAGGCTAATGAATTAATTAAATAAATAAAGATTTGTTTAATTAATAGAGGAAATGGGATCAATTAAATAAATAAGATATTTATTTAATTTAGGAAAAAGGATAATTTAAATAAATGAAAATATTTATTTAAATGAGGAAACAGGGTAGAAGAGGATTAATGAATTAATTAAATAAATAAAGATTTATTTAATTAATAGAAGACTTATGCTAAAATAATTAAATAAATAGAAATATTTATTTAATTAGACAGGACAATTTTAGGTGTCTACATTTTGCCCCTCTTTGAGACAATGCAGCTTGTCGCATTGGCTCAAAGAAGATAAGATGAACTGATACAAAGTTGCCCCAAGATGGGAATGATATGCCCCCTCGAGAGATTGGATGAAAATGTCTGAAAAGATCACAGACAATCTCTCGATAATAAAAAGAAAGGCTAGAAAGAACTGACAAGATAGGGTAGAGTGAAAGAGTCATGTGATAAAGAAGACTGATTCGGGAGACTAGGGCTAGACCAGTCTATAAGATAGACTACAAGGGAAAACATCCTCATTGTCATCCACATACCTAAGAGATCAGAGTGCAGAGAGCAGTCAACAGTCAACAGCGATGGCATTGGTGCATAGATTCGATCGCGTTCGCCGATATCAGAGGCCAGTAGATGCAGGAGAGCCAGTGAGTACCACAAAACCTCCTTGTACCTTATTGCATTAATTGTTCTCATAAATGCATGTTAGGTAGGTCAATAAATGCACATGAGGTATGTTGCAAAAAATGTCAAGCGGCTCAAAAGATGGGAAGGCACATCTGCGTTGGTGCTAGACGCGTCTGGGTAGGTTAGGCACATTTGCATTGAGTGTAACCGTGTCTATGGTTCTAAAAGCGACTATGTAAAATGTGAGCGCATTTGCGAAATACAGGCGTGTCTGTGTAGGGAAGGCACGTCTATGTAGAACAGAGGCACATCTATGTGTTTCAGGCGCGTCTGCGAAATGCATAAACGTCTATGAAGTATGTAAGCGCATTTGTATCATGAAAGCACATTTATGTCTTCAAGGTTGAATCGACAGTTCTGTGATAAACATACAATGTCGATTGGATAAGCTGCTGAGAGGATACACTCAAATAGGTCATCTAGGGAAGAATAGGATAACAAATAGGGCTAGGATTGACAATTCCATGATAGAACATACGTTGCCAATTAGGAAACTACTCAAGAAGATACACTCAAGCAGAGGCCCTAGGATAGGATAGACCGAGGTACTTTGTGATGAATAAGGAGTACCAAAGAAATTGACAATTCTTGTGATAGAATATACGTTGTCAATTGGATTAGGCTAAAATTGACAATTCTATGATAGAACATACGTTGTTAATTGGATAAGCTACTCAAGAGGATGCACTCAAGTAGGTGCCCTAAAATATAAAATCAACACTTTGTGATGAATAGGGAGTACTACTCGGATAGAGTGCCATATGATAGATATAAGCACTAGGATAAAAAAGAAGCATTTTGTGATGAACAGGGAGTACTACTAAGATAGAGTGCCATATGATAGATATAAGCACTAGGATTAAAAAAAGCAGCACTTTGTGATGAATAGGGAGTACCACTAGGATTGACATAGTTGATTTGCTTGACTACAAGAGGACCTACCTATGCTGGAGTCAGGGGACAGATTCCCTTCGACTCAGGGTTTACGACCAGAGTTGACATTGGAGGATAGAGAAACAGTTGAAGCCATGGGATTACGATATATTATGTATATGCCTGAGTTTCGGGCAAACATGGGATTGCTGACTGCAAGAGGTGAGAGATGGCACTCAGAGACATGCACTTTTCATTTGCTGATGGATGAGATGACAATCACCTTAGAGGATGTGTACAATATACTGCGAATACCGATTGATGGGGAGTTGGTTCCTTACAATCGAGAAGGAGATCGAGAGGCATTGAGATGAGTGTTCCAGGATCCAAGACTAGAGATGAGAGAAGGACATGTGGCCCAGGACACCATGAAAACTACATGATTGGCACTATCGACAGTGCTGGCAAGAGTGATCAGTGGGTTCCTCTGTCCAGATAGGGCAACACAAGGGTTGGCTGTGGGATGGGGGAGGACTTTGGAGATATTGGTGATGGAGCACACCGAGTTTGCATGGGGGTCATGTCTCTTGGCACACCTATATTAGGAGTTGCATCAGTTTGTGTATCATGGATCAATGGGATTGGGGTGTGGAGTGACATTACTGTAGGTATGGGCATATGAGCATCTTTTGATTACACGACCAATACACTTTAGAGGCAGGGGACATGGGCGCAGTTATGTGCATTTATATGATATGATTACTTTCGAGCCGCGGATTGGGAGGCTAGAGTATTGGCGTCGAGTGATCGATGAGGTAGACGGTGTGGTATGGAGGCCTTACCAAGATTGTGAGGAGTGGGAGGATGATGCTGTCGAGCTACTATATGTGTTCAGGAGTAGGTATCTGATTGGGCGGACACCATATGTTATTGAGCGATAGTTGATTGATAGAGTGTGTAGGCAGTTTGGCAGGATACAACAGATTCCACGGGGTTTAGGGATATATGCACGAACAGTGAGAGATCAGGCACATTTAGGTCTGTTACTGTCTTATGATCAGGCAGTGACATAGATGCTGGAGATGGTTCCCATGACTTGGGATATTTGGGCAGAGGTGGAGGATGCAAGGATGGATGCCGAGTACAATGCATAGTGGGCAGAGCATCCATTTCCATGACTGACAGATCTAGGGGAGCTGATAGAGGGTGATGGTGGGGATGGTGGAGATGATAGTGGGGATGGTGGAGGCAGAGGTAGAAGACAGAGGTAGGGGGCAGCAGCAGAGAGGAGGGTGGCTCAGAGGAGAGATGGCTAAGAGGAGAGAAAGGCTCATGTAGTCAAAGGTAGAGGTGGATTGTCTTTACAGGTGCTAACAACACAGGTTCCTAGATAGGTATAGGGACAGGGACAGGGATAGCCACAGGAGTAGCCACAAGGACAGGGTGAGGAGGGAGGAGAGGAGGAGGATGAGATACTATCCTTGAGAGAGATCTATCAGGGACAAATGAGATTCAGGATCTAGAGAGTGATGGGGCTAGGCTCAGGAGACAGTCGAGGGACACTAAGCGGGAGAGAGATCAGGCTATTCAGCGCTACTGTAAAGCGGAAAAATTGAACCCTAGTCGTTCTCCCCTCCCCAACTCCAAGGAGAGAGAAGGGAGAGTCACTAGGGTTGATGGTTTTCACTTGGAGAGACTTTACATTCAAAAGAGGGGTTGAAACCCACAAGATCCAATCCCACACAATGCAGTATTGGATTCTAAATGAGTTTCAAGGGTTAAGACATCAAGGATACCCTCTTTTGTAAAGAAATGTGGATAGAATGATTGAACTAGGAATGTATGTAAAGTAAGAAAGATTCACTTATAAACAGAGATAGGGATATGGGATGAAGCTGCGGACCTGGAATTAGCAGTAAAATGTCGAGACGGTGCTGTTCTGCAAATTTGAGTGAAAGTTGATGGGACGATGGCGCCCGGCGTGCACATGGTCCTCCGAAAAATCCACGAAACGAAGGTGGATCTGTTCGTCTCTGCACAAGGATTCCAGATCTTCAATTACAGCCGCGTACCTGCAACCTACACACAGAAAAGAGAGGATGATTGGGGGGTTAGGGATGAGGGGTTTGCCTTTAGGTCAAACCCCAGTTTTGGAATTAACCAAGAGATGAGAATGCTGTAAATGTAAATGTTTGTAATGTAAACAAGTACTGATACCTTGTTGTAAGAATGTTTGTATTCTTACATGTGAAGGTGTAATGTATGTAGTATGTTGTATGTTGTATGTGATCTCCTCTTCAATGGTTGAATCCTTGTCTTGAATGCAACACTTAGCCTTGAATGGAGACTTAGAATGCTCAATTGCTTGAAGGAATGCTTGAATGCTTGAATGTTTGAATAACGCTTTCGCGCCTTGCTCACATATGTCCTCCTCCCTTTTTGAGAGAGGAAATGTAGTTTATATACTTGTCAATTAGGGCTGATAGACTGATTTTCCCAACCTTAGGCCGACCAGGAAACATTATTTTCCAATTTGCAAACTTAAAGACCCGATGCCCAAAAGAGACCGGGCCCAAAATAGGGCCAAGGACCAGGGCGCTGGGCGCCATGGTCCCACCTCCAGGGACAGCAGGGTGCAAGGAGGATCAGGCCAGGGTGCTGAGAAATGCAGTTTTTGATGTCATGAACAAGTTTCGGGGTCTCCATTCAGGTTCCGTGTTGCATCACCATCGTGAAGACCCAAATGCAGTCGAAATTGCAAGTGTCGCAATTTTAGGACGCTACATTTAGCCCCCACTTTAGCGGGAGTATAAGCGTACGCTCATACTTCCGGTAAAGTACAAGGAAACAACATTGAAAGACTTTCACCACGTCAAGGAGGCAAGATACACCAAGCCCCCAGTGGACTAAGGATCTTACGACTTCGATTGACAAAGTAAAAGGGAAGATCACGAGGGAGAACCATGACTATCAGTAGTAAGGTTCCCTCACTATGAGTCATGCAAGAAAGATATCAAAAATTTTCAAGGCAAAGCTAAATTTGTCAAGAAATTTTGAAGTATCTTGAAAAGATATGAATGGGATGTATGCCCCCCTACGTTAAAGCGATTGCACACGCCTCACCGGGGGTGATTGCTTTAAGGTAGTGATACATATAAGAATGAGAAGGGAAAGGAGCACGTTATCACAAGGATTTAGCCCCCAAGTGTGAGATAAGCCCAAGGATAATAGACACAAAACACAAAGCACAAGGTGACTTCACTTTCCTTGAGGTCAGTATGCTGTATGCATAATTGTTCTTCATTCCCCAATCAAGGAAGGTCACCTAGAAGAAGGGAACACATGTGTCTTTTGAGTCAACATGAGAGAGACCAAAAGAGATCTCAATGCTTTGCATCGTCCTCAAGTAGACAACACTAAGGACAACAAATAGAAGAATGAGAATAACACATAGAAGAAGTAACAAAAGATCAAGAGAGGAGGAGAGAATCTGCTATGCTAATGAACTAGTCTAGCACGTCATCTACCCCCCGATCTTGCTGATCAGTATTTCGAGAAGGTAGGAAACATGCTAGAGGAGGAACATCCAACACAGCAGATGGAGCTATCACAAGATCCAAACAAGGGCTATGTTCATGTTCCGAGCCACGTTGTTCTTGTCTAGGAGCTAGGATAAGTGCTTTAGAAAATTCGTTAGATAAATGATTATCAACATCAACATATTCATATTCACTATCAGAATGAATAGAAGTAACATTTTCATCATGAATAACATTTTCATCTATATCATCATCAAGATTTATAAAAATAGGATCTTTGACTCGCACAGGATCAAGACCATCATACATCTTATGTTTAGGAGATTTTGGCTCAATTTTCGGCTGAGGAGAAAATGGAATAATACTGGCTGAAGGTGTTTTTGGGGATTGCAAAGTTTGAGAAGCAGCTGCCTGAGCTCTAAGACAACGCTTTCGTCGGCATTCACGTGCAGAACGATTTCGTCTAGTCTTAGTAGGAAGCTGAGGATATTGAGGAGGAGGAATGTTCTCATCCTTATCACTTGGGTGTTTGGGTTGTGGTCTCTTAGGTTGAATAATAGGAGAAGAGGAAGGTCTCTTCTCTCCATAAGAGGAAGGAGGAGGAACTGCTCCATATAAAGGAGGAAAATTTGGTTTAGGAAGGAGACCAAGTCCATCATGACGAGGAGGTATAGGTCTACTTTTAGAAAGTTTATTAGATATAGGCATAGTCACATTCATAGGGATGGGTTGGGAATCTTCTTGAGGAAAGACATTAGTTTTAGCTTTCAAAGGAAGAACTTCCTTCTCAAGAATGATAGGAATATCAAGTTTGGGTGTTCTAGGTTCACTTAGAGATAGGATCATATCTTTTTTCCACTTTTGATAAGATTTGAAAAGATGATCACTTCGCGGAGGAAGAGATTGGAATTGTTTAGGCCAAAAGTAATCAATAGGAACGCTAGAAGTTCTTTCAGCTGGTTTAAAGAGACTATGATTGATAGTAACAATTTCACCATTAAGGGAAATTTCAAGCACTTATGAATAGGAGAAGCAATAGCTTTCATGGAAGACAGCCAAGGATAGCCTAGCTTCACACGAAATTGTTCGGACGATGGAATAATAGAAAAGTCCACATCAAGGGATTTGTTATGGACCTAAATAGGTAATGTAATAGAACCAATTGCAGGAGAAGAAAATGCATCAAATAATTTCACAACCACATTTGTTTCATCATAGATCACTTGATTCAATTGCAAAGTAAAAAGAAATTCTTCAGTAATGACATTAACCATACAAGAAGGATCAATAAGCACTCCACGGCAAGGTGTATTCTTGACTTTTGCAACTATATATAAAGGACCATCAGGTGCCCTGATAGTTTCACTGGAATCAAATGTGATGGAAGGTTCTTTAGGGATTTTCTGCTGCTCCACAAAGTCAATCGCATTAGAGGTATGAGAAGGTAATGGATCAGTAAAAATCTGAAGATTTTGATTAGGAGGAGCTACAGATGTGTTGCCTTTATCATTCATACCAGAAACAGAGATAGTATTATTATCAATCAAATCTTGAATTTTACCCTTTAAAGCAAAACATTTTTCAGTATCATGCCCGGGATGACGATGATATTGACAAAAAGATTTGTTATCAAAATAGGGTGAGTTAATCTTTGCAAGATCTATTTGCCTTATAGGAGGGAGAGTAAGCACATTTTGTTCCAATAACTTATTCATAATACTATGCAATGATTCATTCAAAGGAGTAAACTTTCTTTCTTTCTTGAAAAACTTAGAAATAGGAAGCACACCTGATGCTGCATTCACATTGTTGTTGATGATGTTTTCATTGAATTTAATGGACTCTCTATTCGGTTTAAACTTCCCAAATGGTTGTTGACTACTATCACCCTTATCACTCGGAGCCATAGGATTTGCTTGTTCCATTTGACTCATAGTTAGTTGATAATTGTGAAGAGTTGCGCACAACTGTTGGAAAGAAGTAAACTCAGAAAACATGAGTTTTTCTCTAATATCTTTTTGCAAATTAGAAATAAAGATTCTTTGAATATCATTGTCAGGCACTGGAAAAGAAATTTGAGCATACAAATGCTTATATCTACCAATGAAATCAGTCACTTTTTCTTTAACACCTTGTTTACAATGCATTAAATCAATCAAAGTAACTTTAGGACTTATATTGTTTTGAAATTGTTGAATAAAAGCATTTGCAAGTTGTTAGAAAGAAGAAATAGAATAGGAAGGTAACGAGCAATACCATTGTAGGGCTTTATCTCTTAATGTTCTAGTAAACAGTTTTGCAAGCAACCTTTGGTCATAAGCAAAATCAGTACATATGGTTTGAAAGGTCTTAACATGTGTTAGAGGGTCACCCTTACCATTATAAAGCTCCAAATGCAGAATTTCAACATGTTTAGGGGGGATAGCTCAAACAATGTCAAGAGAAAGTGGGCTCGCAACATCAAATGTGGGCACACTAAACTTAGATTGATTCATAGAGGCAATTTGTTGCTGTAAAGAAGAGACAGTTTGTGCAAGATTGTTAATGGTCGCTTCAGTCGAAGAGTTCATATTAGACGTGTTAGGTTGTGATGGAGGTGTTATGTTATTGAAAGAAGGTAGAGAGTAAGGTGGTGGGACACTATGATAGTTAGTCATAGGAGATGATTGGAAAGGAGGAACACTACAAGGAGGAATGGAAGGGTTAAATGAATTTCCCCCATGCATCATGTTCATTTGTGGAGATATGATAGGGACACTCATTGAAGGAATGAATGAAGAAGTCGGATTGAATGAAGGAAGAGGGTTGATTGAAGAAGAGGGATTGCCCCCATGACTGGTGATCATAGGAGGAATGTCTTGTATTGAAGTAGTCATTATGTTTGATGTAAAAGTAGGTATACTAGCAATAGGAGTTGTCAAAGGAATAGAATGATTAACTTGAGTAGGAGGTTGTGTATAACCTAAAGTTTCGGCACAACTTTTCATAGGCATCACATTCGAATCCACAATGTGTGCAATACCACGCAAAATATCAATTCCATTCTTATCACTTTGAACCATACGTTTTAGACCCTCAATTAAAGGAAGAGCTTGACTATCAGGGTATTCTTGAGACATCCATTGTCGAAAATCATCAAATTGGTTATCCAATTTTGAAAGTTGTTCTACAAAAACCTCATGGAGAGCTTCTTCATCATTAAGAGGATTAGAGGAATTACCCATGTCCTCGTTAAAAAGGCCATTCAAATTAGGTTCCATCTCCTCAGTAATTAAACTTTGGAAAGACTTAATTCTAAGGCTTCGTCTAACGGGAATAGTGTAAGTAGGGCTTATTGTTGTAAAACTCATGCACTAAAGAGAGAGAGAAGCTTTTGAATTTTAGAGGTAGAAAATTTCAATAAAATCAGCCAATCTCCTAGATTTAAGCTGTTAAATGCAATCAGGACAATCTCCCGAAATTTCGAAAAAAATGTCCGGGACCGTGGCGAACGGAGTGCACACGGTCCTCGCAACTTTTTTCAAAATTTTCAAGGATGAAAGTTATGATGATTTTAAAGCTAATCTGAAAAAATTGAGTGATTTTATGATCTGTAGCTAGGCCAAATTAAAGTTGCAATCTCAAAATTGAACCCTACCAAGATTGTTGAAAAATGTAAAATTTGAATTTTGAAAAAGAGGGGGAAACTGAAATTTTGAATTTTATGATTTTAGAGGGAATACTAAAAGTAATGCAAGTTTTGAGACTCGATTTCATGCAAAATTCAATTTTGAAAGTGGAAATCAAGTTTGTTGCAATTAAACATTCAATTTCAAAAGTCACAAATTGTAAAATTTGAATAAAACACTAAAATTTCGAATGAATACTAACACACTTTTCAGATTTAGGACAGTAAGGAACACAATTTTGATATGAATTTCAATTTCAACAATTTTTGAATGATTATAAGCCTTAATCCAAGCAATCACTAGACCAACTTTGACTTTAATTTTGAAAGTGTTAGAATTGATAAAATCAGCCAAAATTCTGGATTTTAGCAGAAAAATACAGTAAGATCTAGCTCCCGAAATTTCGGAAAAAATGTCAGGGACGATGGCGCTCGGGGTGCACACGGTCCTCGCAACTTTTTTCCAAATTTTCAGAGATGAAATATATTGTGATTTTGTTGCGGAATCCAAAGTTACAGCCGATTTGGAAGTGTTTTGATCAGTGAAATTATCAGTCAAAGGTTGAATCAAGGAGGTCTTAAAAATTAGGGTTTTGACATTTAACCACTTAATTTTCAGAATTAAAGCACAAATATGAATTAACAATTTGTAATAGAAGGGTAGATCTGAAACAAGCATTAACAATTAAACATTTCACAAGTTTAATTAGTAAAAAGAAAATTTTAGGGTTTTTATGCAATCAACCTCTAAAATTTGCAAAAGATCAAACATGGAAATATAATTAGGAAAGAAAAATTTTCAGATCTAACCATGAATAATCAGAATGAGGATGTTCATGTTGGGTTCACCAAAATGTAAAGCGAAAAAATCGAACCCTAGTCGTTCTCCCCTCCCCAACTCCAAGGAGAGAGAAGGGAGAGTCACTAGGGTTGATGGTTTCACTTGGGAGAGACTTTACATTCAAAAGAGGGGTTGAAACCCACAAGATCCAATCCCACACAATGCAGTATTGGATTCTAAATGAGTTTCAAGGGTTAAGACATCAAGGATACCCTCTTTTGTAAAGAAATGTGGATAGAATGATTGAACTAGGAATGTATGTAAAGTAAGAAAGATTCACTTATAAACAGAGATAGGGATATGGGATGAAGCTGCGGACCTGGAATTAGTAGTAAAATGTCGAGACGGTGTTGTTCTGCAAATTTGAGCGAAAGTTGACGGGACGATGGCGCCCGGCATGCACACAGTCCTCCAAACAATCCGCGAAACGAAGGTGGATCTGTTCGTCTCTGCACAAGGATTCCAGATCTTCAATTACAGCCGCGTACCTGCAACCTACACACAGAAAAGAGAGGACGATTGGGGGGTTAGGGATGAGGGGTTTGCCTTTAGGTCAAACCCTGGTTTTGGAATTAACCAAGAAATGAGAATGCTGTAAATGTAAATGTTTGTAATGTAAACAAGTACTGATACCTTGTTGTAAGAATGTTTGTATTCTTACATGCGAAGGTGTAATGTATGTAGTATGTTGTATGTTGTATGTGATCTCCTCTTCAATGGTTGAATCCTTGTCTTGAATGCAACACTTAGCCTTGAATGGAGACTTAGAATGCTCAATTGCTTGAAGGAATGTTTGAATGCTTGAATGTTTGAATAACGCTTTCGCGCCTTGCTCACATATGTCCTCCTCCTTTTTTGAGAGAGGAAATGTAGTTTATATACTTGTCAATTAGGGCTGATAGACTGATTTTCCCAACCTTAGGTGGACCAGGAAACATTATTTTCCAATTTGCAAACTTAAAGACCTGATGCCCAAAAGAGACTGGGCCCAAAATAGGGCTAGGGACCAGGGTGCTGGGCGCCATGGTCCTGAGGGACCAGGGCGCTGAGCGCCCTAGTCCTAAAGGACCAGGGCACTAGGTGCCATGGTCCCACCTCCAGGGACAGCAGGGTGCAAGGAGGATCAGGCCAGGGTGCTGAGAAATGCAGTTTTTGATGTCATGAACAAGTTTCGGGGTCTCCATTCAGGTTCCGTGTTGCATCGCCATCGTGAAGACCCAAATGCAGTCGAAATTGCAAGTGTCGCAATTTTAGGACGCTACAGCTACATAGAGGCCACCAGATCAGCGGGCTAGGAGCTTCCAGAGACCATTGCGGACTACGACGACCACTGGAGGGAGAGACAGGAGACATGCGTCTAGTGGTGGGGTCATGGTTCCTCCACCACCACCAGATAGAGGGGGTAGGAGAGATGATCCTGGGGCAGGGACTTCCAGGGCTCAAACTCCATCGAGGCTAGCTGGCTCCAAGGGAGGGAGTTCATCATAGCCGTAGAGGGCTCCCTATGTATCAGTTTTTGTACTATTTTTGTATGATGATGTAGACACCTTCGAGTGATTGTAGCCATATGTATTTTGACATCTTTGAATCATGATACTTATGATTTTTGATATGTATATATAAGATGATTCATCCTTGCGGTAGCTATATGCATGTGTACCTATGTGATGTTGCTTCTATGTGATGCATGTTTCTATACGATGATTATGATATAGATGCAAATATGTACATGATGGAATGCAATATTTTTTTGTTCTTTTATGTTTTCAATATGTTATGCATATGTGAATGTGAATGTATGAAATGCAGATGAATATATGATAATGTACATGATGAGATGCATGATGTATATGATATACTAATCAATGGTGTGTGAAAAATGTGATGTAATTGTGATATCTATATGTATGTATGAAAGGAGATATGCTAACATGTGATGATGTAGATGCAGACTACATGCAGTGCAAATATTTTTGGCGTGTCATTATACTTAGTCATGCAATAGGCTACACGGACTCTAGAAGGACGATGGAGGTCAATCAAGAAAGGGGGATGGAAGATAGAAGATATGGAAGTGAAAGAGCTTCTTGTGCTATTATCATCATTGAGCTTTATTATGGCAAATAGGTTATGACAATCCAAATATATGTTCGACCCAGAAATTCATTGTACCCATTTTGCATGGAGATCAGATAGTCGTAAACAAGGAATGCCCCAGTTCATACTAGACTCACAATGTCCTCATATCGTTGGACAAGTCATAGCATTAATAAGAAGCAATCCACAGACAACAAAGAAAAATAGGTGACGATACCCCATCCTCGCCTTTCTAGTCAAAGATATCTTGGAGATATAATCTCTAGTCAGAGACATCCCAGAAAGCTAAAAGACATGTCACCAAAAAGATAAAATCAAAAGAAAACCAAGACTCGACACCAACATCCATTGTAGTCCTCAAGTTTAGTGTCTCTTGTCACTTGTAGAAGTCTATTTGATTGTGGTCACAATGTTTTCATTCACAAAAGGATAAATAGCACTGAATCATAACGTTATTTGAGTCTGTTGAAAAATTTGATTTGTTGAATCCCATTGTTGTTGTTCATCTCATCTGAAACTGACTGAATCTATGAAACTAATACTTTATTGCGGATTTGTGATGCAAGTGTTGCTTTATTGTCGATTGTGCGTGGATGTTGGTATTTTGGTATGGTTTTGTCATTGATGTCAACACCTACTGAATACACCTACTTTAGAGATCCAACAACATTCACCGACAAGTAGTAATCTGTGCAATAGTTATTGGTATATGATTCACCGACAGGATATATTGTTCACTGGTACCTGGAATGACATGGAAGACACTTGGTAATGTCGAAGACATCGTGTGGACAGTTTATTTTGAAGTAATAATCATTGGTATATTCATATTTGCATATTTGCTTTTACTGGCAAATAGGTCCAGGTTATCTAGGGTTACACCGACAGGTTTATCTTTTCCAGATTAGCATGGCACGCTATGGAGATGATTTATTATTGTTGTAAATGCATTAAGCTGACATGTTTAATCGGTTATTGCATCAGATATTATATTATTTGTAAAATATTTTTATTGTAATATCTTGTAGAGTTGACCTACTAAAATTGGTCTTAGGGTATGATATAAATGTAAGATCTTATTTGTAAGATCCAGTGTGGAATGCGAAAAAGATTTAAGTGAAGGTATATGCGAGATCAAGCATAGGCATACATGAAGACATCATTTGAAGGTGAAGTTAGGTTTTTGTAGAAGCATATCAGCATTACACTGATACTGAATCCAGCATATGAAGATGCTATTTTGTGCAGTACATTCTTATTGGATTTAACCATCCAACTGTAGTCAGTGTGATTCCCATTTGTGATTGAGCAGTGAGCTCTAGGCTGTTGGCCTTTCTACATGTGCAAACCCTTTTTGTACACTTACTATCTGCAGTAGTATCATCTGATTGTGGGTAGTATCATCTGATTGTGGGTAAGGTTTCCCACCATGTTTTTTCCCCTTATAGGGTTTCCACGTACAAATATTGGTGTCATGTGTTGTGGATGACTTTATGTTTATGTTTCATGCATTAATCCTTATCGGTATAGCGATTTACTGTTAACACTGTCTACCGACATACTTAACTGGTTTATCGACATTAAGCATTAATTAGTTTTGGTTTGAATTTATTAGACAACTGATTCACCCCACCCCCCCCCCCCTCTCAGTTGTCTTTGGGACCTAACAATTGGTATCAGAGCTTAGTCCTCTTTTTGCAGAAGTTTAACAACTTGAGGAGATCCAATGTCTACTAATTATTTTAGGAAGGACAATCCTAAACTTGATGGAACCAACTATGGGATATGGAAGGTCAGAATGGAGACACATTTGAATTGCATCGGTAAAGACATCTGGGAAGTTACTAAGAATGGTTATACTGCTGCTGTAGCTGGTCAAACTGCTCCAACCACCTTAGCCAAAGATGAAGAAAATGATTGCAAAGAAAGAGAAGCACTCTTGAGCGCATTATCAGATCAACAAATCATGGGATTATCAGATAGGTCTACTACTAAAGCTATTTGGGATCATTTGGAAACACTGAATGAAGGAGATTCCATAGTCAAAATTGCAAAACTTGAAAGCTTCCGAGTCAGGTATGAACATCTGAAAATGGAAGAAGATGAAAGGATTTATGCTTTTATGGAAAGAGTAAATGAAATTGTTTTGGGTATCAAATGTTGTGGAGGAACCTTGAGTGAGGATGAGATTGTTTCAAAAATCTTAAGAGGTTTGCCACCGGCATATAAAATGAAGGTTACTGCTATAAATGAGTTGAGAACAATGCCTAATACATTAGTAACTAGGGATACATTGATTGGAAAACTTTCAGCTTTTGAAATTGAGGAATTTGGTCCTATTGCTACTATAAAGACTGATTTGGCCTTTAAAGCATCAACATCATCTGCTCCATCATTTGACAAATCAGACTGGAGAGCCTTTTATGCAAGAGAACTTGAAGAAACCAGAAAGGAGAATGAAGAACTTGAAGAACTTGAAGCACTTTTTGCAAGGAAAATGCCAAAAGGTCCAATTGGAAGTAAGTATGAAGGTAAAGCACCCTTTAAATGTTTTAACTGCAATAAGATTGGTCATATGGCTTCAAGATGCCCTGATAGACATGCTAGACTAAGAGAAGAAGCTAGAAGAACATACAAGCCTAATCCTGAATATCAGAGATACAGATTTAAGAAGAACAAAGATAAATCTTGTTACATTGCTGATGAAGGTGTGATTGATGATTCTGATGAGGATCCAAAAGACAACGGATGGGTTTTTGTTGCTATAACAGAAGATCAACTGGCACCTATTGCTCAAATGGTAGAAGAAGCCCTAGCAATTAAAGTTGAATCAAAGGATGAATGGATTATCGACTCAGGATGCTCACATCATATGACTGGAGACAAAGGTAAATTCTTGAACTTTCAAGAATACAATGGAGGGTTTAGTAAGATTTGGAGATGACAAAGCCTATTCAATCAAAGGTAAGGGTTCAATATCTCTTGATGGTAAACATAACACTGACAATGTCTACTATGTTGAAGGATTAAAGCATAATCTTTTAAGTGTTGGTCAATTAGTTGAGAAAGGTTTTCAGTTACAATTTAAAAATGGAAAATGCAAAATCATGAATAGAACTGGTTTGGAAATTGCAACCGGTAATCAGACTAGAGCTAATATCTTTCATTTGAATAATAATGAAAAGGCATGCTTAATTGCACATATAGATGAAAGTTGGTTATGACATAAGAGACTATGTCATGTAAATTTTGATTGCATGGTAAAAATCAGTACTTCTAAGGCAGTTAGAGATCTACCTAAAATTGTGAAACCTCAGAATACAATTTGCAAGGAATGTCATTTTGGAAAACAAGTTAGAGCTAGTTTCAAAAGTATTCCAAAAAAATCCAATAATGCTCTTAATTTAATTCATAGTGATTTATGTGGTCCAGCTAGAACTAAAAGCTTACAAGGTGATAGATATTTCATGCTAATTATTGATGATTATTCTAGAATGTGTTGGGTTACTTTTCTCAGAGAAAAATCAGAAGCACTTGGCAAGTTCAAACTATTCAAAGCAATGGTTGAAAATGAAACTGGTAAGAAAATCAAATGTTTAAGATCAGATCAAGGAGGAGAATTCACATCTAAGGACTTTAATACATTCTGTGAAGTGAATGGAATCAAAAGACAGTTATCAGCACCTCAGACACCACAGTAGAATGGAGTTGTTGAAAGGAAAAACATAACTATCTTGGATACAACAAGAAGTATGTTATTAGAAGCAAATCTACCACATGTGTACTGGAGAGAGGCAGTAAGCACTGCTGTCTATACATTCAATAAAGTTCACATCAAAGGTGAAACTGGTAAGACCCCTCATGAACTATGGTTTGGTAGTATTCCTACTCTTAAGTATTTCAGAATTTTTGGAAGTAAATGTTATATTAGAAGAGATGAGTATATTGGCAAATTTGATCCTAGAAGTGATGAAGGAATATTTCTTGGTTATTCATCTAAGAGAAAGGCATATAGATGTTTTAATAAAATATTGCAAAAAATTGTTGAGAGTATAAATGTAAGGATTGATGAACAATTCAGAGGAACTTCAAGGTATATAGACTCTAAACCATAAATAGAAGTTATGACAAATAAACCTACACTGAATCCACCGGTACAGAATGAAGATCCAATTACCCCAGTATCATTAGAGGATTCCACAGTAATTGAAGAACAACAACAAACTAAGACACCCCGGTACATGTAAGATTGAATCATTCTGAAGATCAGATAATTGGAAACAAATTAAAGGAGTTATGACAAGAGGAAGATTGGAAAATGAAGAGGTATGTCTTATTTCTCAAATTGAACCATCATCTATCAATGAGGCATGTGAAGATAAATTTTGGATTAAAGCTATGGAAGAAGAATTAGGACAAATTGAGAAAAATAATACTTGGACATTAGTTCCCCGACCTAAAGATAAAAATGTAATTGGAACCAAATGGGTATTTAGAAACAAACTTAATGAAGATGGTAAGGTTGTCAGAAATAAAACAAGACTAGTGTGTAAGGGATATTCTCAGAAAGAAGGAGTTGATTACAATGAAACCTTTGCACTGGTAGCCAGAATTGAGGCAGTTAGATTATTCTTGGCTTTTGCAGCTCACAAGGATTACAAAGTTTATCAAATGGATATTAAATGTGCATTTTTGAATGGAGATCTTGAAGAGGAAGTTTATATTGAACAACCTGATGGATTTTCTTTGACAGATGACAATGATATGGTTTGCAGGTTAAGAAAAGCTCTGTATGGATTGAAACAAGCCCCAAGAGCTTGGTATGCAAGATTGGATAAGTATCTTTTAAAGATTGGTTTTACCAAAGGAAATGCAGATAGCAATTTATATTACAAAGTAACTAATGATGACATCTTGATTATTGAAGTATTTGTTGATGATATAATCTTTGGAGGAGAAGATGGATTATGTAAAGAATTTTCTCTTGAAATGCAACAAGAATTTGAAATATCTATGATTGGAGAAATAAAATTCTTTTTAGGATTGCAGATTGTACAGACTAATAAAGGTATATTTTTGAGTCAATCTAAGTACTTGAAAGAACTACTTAAGAAATTTGGGATGGAGAACTCTAAACTGGTAAGCACACCTATGACTACAAATGACAAATTATCTCAAAATGATGAATCTACACCTGGTAATCCAACTAGATACAAATCTATGATAGGAGGTCTACTATATTTGGCACAAACCAAGCCTGATATTATGAATGCAGTATGTATTATTTCTAGATTTCAGAGTAATCCTAAGTAAAATCATGAATCAACAGTGAAAAGGATTTTTCGGTACTTACAAGGCACAACAAATCTTGGATTATGGTATCCTAAAGATGAAAATTTTGATCTATGTGCATATACAGATGCAAATTGGGCAGGAGATGTGGATGATAGAAAAAGCACCACTGGAGGAGCATTCTTTCTTGGAAAGAGATTAGTTTCTTGGTTGAGTAAGAAATAGAGTTGTACATCTTTATCAACAACAGAATCAGAATATGTTGCAGCATCAACAAACTGTACATAGGTACTTTGGCTTAAGCAAATGTTGAAAGACATAAAGGTAAAATGCAAGGAACCTATTACTATATACTGTGATAACACTACAGCAATTGATATATCTAAAAATCCGGTATTACATTCTAAAACAAAATATGTTTCTATCAAACTGAATTTTCTAAGGGAAAAAGTTGAAGAAAAAGAGATAAAACTGGTTTATGTGAATACTAAAGAACAACTTGCAGATATTTTCACAAAACCTTTACCTAAGGAAACTTTTGAGTATCTCAGAGATCATCTTGGAGTCATACCACCATCGATAGAGACTTAGACAGTTGATGATTGTCATCAACCGACATAATTAAATGGACAAATCTTTTATTTCGGTATTTGATGAGGAAGCTACTTCTCAGGGGGAGTAGTTGGTATATTGAATTGGTTGGTATTTTGTATGAACTTGACTTTTTGTGACTTTGGCATTTGATGTCAAAGGGGGAGAGATATCTATGGAAAAACACATTATCTTTTTGGTAAGAAAAAGAGATTTTAGGGGAGAGATTTTGAAAAACACATTTAAGGAGAAATTGGTATGAAAGATTGGTATTGTTACTCCCAGGGGGAGAAATGGAGATTGTTGGTTTTTGTATTTAGCATTTCTGTTTTGGCACTGTGATGGTTTTTCCATCTTGTGTTGCCATCAATGCCAAAGGGGGATATTGTTGGTATTTTGGTATGGTTTTGTCATTGATGTCAACACCTACTGAATACACCTACTTTGGAGATCCAACAACATTCACCGGCAAGCAGTAATATGTGCAACAGTTACTGGTATATGATTCATCAGCAGGATATATTGTTCACCGGTACCTGGAATGACATGGAAGACACTTGGTAATGTTTAAGACATCATGTGGACACTTTATTTTGAAGAAATAATCATTGTTATTTTCATATTTTCATATTTGCTTTTACCGGCAAATAGGTCCAAATTATCTAGGGTTACACCGGCAGGTTTATCTTTTCCAGATCAGCATGGCATGCTATGGAGATGATTTATTATTGTTGTAAATACATTAAGCCGACATGTTTAATCGGTTATTGCATCAGATATTATATTATTTGTAAAATGTTTTTATTTTAATATCTTGTAGAGCCAACCTACTAAAATTGGTCTTAGGGTATGATATAAATGTAAGATCTTATTTGTAAGATCAAGTGTGGAATGCGAAAAAGATTTAAGTGAAGGTATATGTGAGATCAAGCAGAGGCATACACGAAGACATCATTTGAAGGTGAAGTTAGGTTTTTGTAGAAGCATATTAGCATTACACCGGTACTGAATCTAGCATATGAAGATGCTATTTTGTGCAGTACATTCTTATTGGATTTAACCATCCAACTATAGTCAGTGTAACTCCCATTTGTGATTGAGCAGTGAGCTTTAGGCTATTGGCCTTTCTGCATGTGCAGACCCTTTTTGTACATTTACTATCTGCAGTAGTATCATCTGATTGTGGGTAAGGTTTCCCATTGTGGTTTTCCCCCTTACAGGGTTCCAGATACAAATATTGGTGTCATGTGTTGTGGATGACTTTATGTTTATGTTTATTTTTCATGCATTAATCCGTACCGGTATAGTGATTTACTGTTAACACTATCTACCGGCATACTTAACTGGTTTACCGACATTAAGCATTAAGTGGTTAATTAGTTTTGGTTTGAATTTATTAGACAATTGATTCACCCCCCCACCCTCTTAGTTGTCTCCGGGACCTAACAGTGGATAGATTGAAGAAAGTTGGACGAAACTGTACTCATCGGAACGTGTGATGCTCTTAGTTCCACACCCATCACTAGATTTAGGATTTGCCTTAGCCACATATAGGAGATGATTTCTTATGAATGGAAAGGGGTGAAACAGAGGGATTATTATGAATGGCTAACCAATCTTAGGTAGATCAATAACAAGCCATGATGGGAATGGGTAAGTTTATTATGGATGGATAGGCTGTGAGTGTGTGCAAAGGTGAAAAGATGAGATTTAATCCTGAAGGAGGGAGGAGCAATGTCTCCACACATGGCGCTGGTAACCCAGTTTTCACCATGTTACTTGCCCAGGGCACCACCGAAGTGGTTTTCACCATTGGACGAATTTATTTCTCTTTACTTTTTTTTTTTAATTTTTTTTTTGTGTCACAAGGTGCCTGTTTGCATTTCTTTTTTATGATTTTTATGATTTTTTAATTTTATTTTTACCTTTAATTTTTTTTTTTGTGTTTTTGAATTAGAATATTCTGAAGAGCTATGTGTAAAATCTGTGAAGTTGCGTGCTATTGATTGGATCTTCCAAAGGTTCTCCATCTAGTGTTGAGAGCTGATATGCACCTAATCCGTAGACTGCTATGATGACATAAGGACCAAGCCAATTTGGTTCGAACTTACCTTTTTTCTCTCTATCTTGCTGATTTTTAGAATTTTCTTTGAGAACTAAGTCACCCACCTCAAATGTGCGAGGCTTTACCTTATGATTGTAGCTTCGACGTTCCTTGACTGAATGATATGTTGCCCCCTTGATTGTCTTCCTTGATAAAGGAACTGAGATAGAATTACTAATTTGTTGTCTACGTAGGCCCATATGCATGTCACCTAAAGAAGTTTGGGCATCTTTGACAACAAAGTCGTTCGAGGAAGCTCCATTAAAGGTCCATGATGTATCGCCAGAAGGGAAAGGATGTGCAAAACAAGTGGATGAGTGATGAAGGCTTATGATTGCGAAAAGAAGTGAAAGTAGGATAGCATGATGGAGACTTAGGATCAACAAGTATGCTTTCTGACTTAAAATTGTAGAACTTTTGCCCCCAGTTATTTTGATATTAGGGGAGATCAACTCTTGTTCTTTTTTGATCATAGGATTTTTATCCTTGACTTTGATTTTTGCAAAGTCCAATAGCTTTTGATTTTGATTTGGAATAAAGGACTTCTCTTTATTTTTTACTTTTAGATTTTTCCTTTCAAAGCTTGATTTTTATCCCCAATCAGTAAGGGCTTTTGAAATTCTTGTTGATCAAAGTCTAGGAGAGGAGTGGAAATGGAATGAGTGGATGAAATGGTAAAGCTATGTGAGTTCTCAAGAGGGCTAGTGATACACTCAATAGATTCTTCACTGGAAACACTCCTAGGACTATTGATATCAAGAGCTACTTGCACTACTAGAGGAGATTTACATTCGGACTTAGTAGCCACAACACTAGGTGGTTCATACCCAATTCCTTGGCATTGCAAATTGTTTGTAGGTTATTCTTGTCATCTGAATACCTTAGGAGATAGTGGGAATTGAACAACATGAAAGATATACTCACCACATCCCAGGTCTTTAATCTTGAACTTTTCTTTGATCTTTATTTGTTTGGATGTAGAAGCTTTCAAGGATTCTGGATCAACATATGCTGATGAAGGAACAACCTCTCCATTGACTGGGATTGTTATTTCTGATGTAGGTCACATATTGTTGCAATATATGAATGGGTTTGGATCTTCTTTGATGGTCACTTCAACTCCATTGTGTGGGAACTTGATACATCGATGATATGTTGAGGGAACAACTCTCATTTCATGAATCCATGGGTGTCCCAAGAGTATGTTGTATGTGAGATCTAGATCAAGGACGTGATAAACCACATCCTTCATAACTGGCCCAACTCTAAGAGGTAAAGTAACTGTGCCTTTAGATGAACGCTCTTTGTCATCATAAGCCTTGATGGCAATTTTGTTTGTAGCATTCACAACGTCTTTAGAATATCACAATTGCTTAAGAGTATTCAATGTACATATATTGAGACCAACTCCTCCATCTATCAGGACTCGTTTTATTCGATGTTTGTGTAGGAAGGCATCAATGTGTAAAGGTGCATTATGCGGTTGGCTTATTGAGGCATCATCAGCTTCGGTGAATGTAAGAGAATGTGGAATAGAAAGGTATCCCACCATGGCTTGAAACTGGTCCACGTTCAGATCAGTGGGTATAGAGGTTTTACTTAGGGCTTTGTCAAGTATGGATTTATGCGAAGGAGAGATACACAACAGTTCTAGGATTGAGATAAGTGTGGGTGTCTTCCCTAACTGTTCTATTAGGTCATACTCAGGTTTGGCCGATGAGGAAATGGTGGTTTTAGTTGTAGCACCTTGCAAGGTGACCTTACCTCGACGAGTTGTGACATTACATTCAAAGGTAGAGTCAAAAGAAGTTCCAATGCCTTTTAAGATAACTTTGACTCTTTGAGTAGAACTTTCAGGCGTTTTGTCCTTTATGATAATAGTAGAAACATAGTTGTCCATTGAAATGTGGTTAACGATTGAATCATAATCATAGGATTCTTTGGTATAGTTGGCTTGCTCATCTGTGGCTTTGGCTTTTCCCTTGTCATGTTTAGGGAATGGTTCCTTAAACATCTCATGTTCTTGATTGGATGTATGTCCTTCGATCTCAATGTCACCTCTATCAATAAGATCCTATATAATGTTCTTCAAGCAATGGCAATTTGTTGTTTTATGTACCTTGCTCTTGTGATATTTGCAATACTCATCATCATTCCACCAATTTGGTTTGACTTTTGGTTTATATGGAGGATTGTCTGGAATCGTTATTATCTTGTTTTCCACTAGCTTCCTAAAAGATGACTCAAGTGGTTCTCCCAATGGAGTGTATTTTCTTCGTGGTTTTGAAGTTGCTTGAGTATTTAATTGGTTGCTTGTAGAACTTGATCCTGAAAGAATGATTTTTGGTTTCACTATGTTAGCATCAACAACGCCATCATTTACTGTGTTCTTGTTCTTGTTCCAAAATCGTGGCTTGTCCTTTCCTTTAAAGTCCTCTTTATTTTCTTTGAATATCTTAATGACTCCTTGCTCAATTAAGACCTTCTCTGTTGCTAAGCCTTTCTCAATGACGTCCTTGAAGGTGGACAAACAAGCTTTCCTCAAGTCATAATCAATTTCTCTGTTGACATTCTAGGTGAACATATCTACCATTTGTTTTTGTAGAATTTCACAAGAGCATCTGCTAGCTAAATTCCTCCATCTTTGTAAGAATGATGAAAATGACTCCCCATCCTTTTTCTTGGTGTTGCAAAAAGTGGTAACTGATATATCTGTCTCTATGTTATATGAGAAATGTTGTATGAAAGCTTCTACTAGATCACCCCATGACTTAATTCCAGGTGGAAGTTGGGAGAACCATTCCATAGCTTGATCACCTAATCTTTGTGGGAACAATCTCATCAAGTACATTTCTTTCGCTACTACCTCAATGCAAGCTGTGAAAAAATGTCTTATATGTGCCTTAGGGTCTCCTTTTCCTCTGTATTTATCAAACTTTGGTGTCACAAAGTGTGTAGGAAATGGAGGCATTGGAATTCTTTTATCAAATGGATAGGGACATATATCTCTCATTGTGTAAGCTGGCTTTGGTGTATTTATGTCCTCCTTTTTCTTTTGTAAGTCCCTTATCTATTGTTCCAAATTGTTTTTGGGTGGAGACCGACTTCTTGGACCATATCCCATGCTTGAGCCACCAAGTGGAGTAGGAGGATATTGCATATATTGATGATATTGATTGTAAACATGTTCATATGGAGGAAGTATATAATGATACTGCATATAGGAACCACTTGGTATAGAGTCATAACGAGGAATGGAATAATTGCTTTGTCCATGCATATCATATTCTACATGCATGTCAATGTGAGTTTGTTCTTGTGTAGTGCCCCCAAATTTGACACGGGGTTTTCTTGTGTCCAAATTTTTAGCATGCCTCTGGATATCCAATTGTTTTGGAGGTTGGTCCTTAGAATTGGTATGCAATTGAGTGTATTTATCCACATAAGATTTCCATAAGGGTTTGTGTAGATGGAGTTGTTCATGAGATGTTCTTTCATGAGTATCATAAGCTTGACCATGTGTATTTGGGACCTTGGGTTTTTGAAACAAGGATGATGGTGACTCAGGCACGAAGTGTGGTCCTCTAGTACCTCCACTATTAGGCCTCCTTTGATCCATGTTGAGTTGAGTTTCTTGCATAGGTTGATTTTATACTATTTGAGACATGTCAAAATCATGAGATATCTTAGCACCACTTTGTGCCATCACTTGCAGAATATATTGTCTATCTCTTCTCAAGATCTCTTCAACCAATCTATTAAAATGGGGATCCATGATAGACTCTTCCACTTCTACTGAATGTACTGAAATGTTCTCCATATTGTCATTGTGCATATCATTATTGTTTGTATTATCCAGGTTCTCAACATTTTGAGTGTTTCTATAGATGTCAATGTCAGGTAATGTGGTATGATCAGAATTGTAAAAGATATCATTGTCGTACCATAGCCACTCATGTTTGTGGACTCTTGAGCCTCTTTAGCTTCTCTCCTAGATTTTTGGGAATGAGTTTCAACCATGAACTAGGTCTTGACCAAGATGTGTGAGACTAGATGAAAATGGAAAGAGTATGGAAGACCAAGAGTTGGATGGAATGTAAATGAATCTGAGGTGTACTTGCAATGTCTAAAGTGTAAGACCAAGTATGTATGTAGTAGAGTAGGTGTGACTTCCAAAGAGATGATAGATCTCTTGATGAGGCAAGTTGACCTTGACTCCAAGTAAGACCAAATGAGACCCAAAGGTGATATACCTTGATGAGGGACCACTTAGCAAAATGTTATTGTATGTAGTGTGTTAACAAAGCAAGATGAGGACAACCAAGTGACCTTTTGACTCAAGTTTAGACAAATGTGAATGCAATGCAAGGTGTAAGGCAATGATGAACTTTGTGAGACCCAAAAATAGGCTGAATGCTAGATGAAAACCTAGAGAAATAACCTAGGAAGCTCAATAATTTTGAAACTGATTGCTCTTGTTTTGTTGGACTGTAAATTTTCTCAATACTGAACACAGACGTGCCTGTATACTTCACAGATGCGGTTACCCAACACAGATGTGATTAGACACTGCACATACATGTTTCTGAGAATTTTGTGAATGCAATTTTCTATGATAACACATATGCGTTTCTATCCTACACAGACGCGATTACAGGACACAAACGTGTTTCTTTCAGACACAGACGCATTTCCAGAATCTGAGTGCAATTTTTCCAATTTGTAAAGTTGTTGTTGTGACCAAATCTGAATTTTTGACTGTTTTTCATGACAAGAGGACACAATGTCAATGAGGACTCACTATTTGCAAGTGTTTTAACTCAAAATGACTCAAAGAAGGTGTGCTGTTTGATGTAAAAATGTTTTGCATACACTTGAAGACATAAAAGACACAATGTTTTGATGTTTGATCTTGAATGTTTGAATGTTTAAAAGAAGACAAGCACAATTCTTATGGTTGGCCAGGACAATAGTTGTTGATCCCACATGGGGTTTCCCCTGAGGCTACACTATTCAAAGCGGATACTTAGATGCTTGACCCCACTGGCTCCACCCTCGACACTCACTTCTCCAAGGGAGCCAAGCACCAGTCTCCACAAAAAACTCCCCTGTGGCGAACTTTGTATCTCTACTAAGAACCGTATGTGTGTGGGCCACCCCAGAGGTCCGACCTCCTGCCCCAACAACTAGAAAGATTTTGGCTTTCTAAAACAAAAAGGTGCTAGTAAGGGCATCCACTTGTGTGACCATACATGCGACACTTTCAGCTCTGTAAATACAAAAGGCTCCCAACTAGTAGGGTTTACACCCTACTATTGATCAAATAAATTTGATCAAACAGGTTTATGGGGAGATAGTGTTGGTATGGACTAATTAGCACACGTTACCCATGGATTTCACCATGTTTACAGTTATTTATAGTGGTTCAGAAATGGGGGCTATTACCTCGCTACCACTTGGGTCATTCCCTCCTCACTAGTAGTCCTAATGACCACACGGGGAGGAAGGCCCTATAAAGATTAAACACAAAGAGCCTATTGCTCAAGACACAAAAGACATTGGTTCAGTTTTAGTGCACCAATTGAAGTGTTTGTTAGTAGTTTTGATATAATACCCCTCCTGCAAGCACACAACTTAGGTAAATTTTAGATCGAAAAGACTTTGTGAAAAAAGGGGCTTCGACAATGCGATTTGCTTCAAGGACAAGCTACACCAATTTGTTAGCTAGATCACAAGATAGTAGCTCGAATAAACCAGATCTAAAATCAAAATGACAAAATAAAACCCTAAAACTAAAACAAAACCAAAAGTTGCAAGAACCAAACACAGACGGGATTAGATTCCACACATACATGGTTCAGCAACACAGACATGCCTTTAAACACCACAGACGTGGTTATAAAACACAGATGCGACTCCACAACACAGACATAGTTAAAATGATCAAAAATGTGATTCGGGAACACAGACGTGGCTCTGCAATCTGGAAAAAATGTAAAATATTATCGGCTACACAAACGCAATTTCAGAGATGACAGACATGGCAGAAAAAAAAAAACACGGTTCCTGAATGCACATATGAGAAAATGTCAAAATGTTGTTGGAAAAAGTCAGATCTGCAACTTAAAAAAAACACAAAATCTGCAACAAAAGTTGTTAAATGGAAAAGGACAAGTCCCACCGGGCATGCCAAAATATTTATGGTAAAAATGGAATAACAATATTGAAAGACTAAAATAGATTCAACCACAAAACCCTAGCCTAACAACAACAAAGATCCACCATAACATATGAAGATTACCTAAGACAATGGAAATCAACAAAATCACAAAGATTATACCATCACATATCCAATAGGATTTGAATCTCCATTGATCTTGCTTGATATATTTTCTCTCAGATTTTATGTGTGCACAAGAGCTCAACAAAGAATGGAAATGTGGTTGCAAGTAGGCTTGATCGCATATGAAAGTTTGAATGCTAGAATGCTTGGGAGGGATTGATAATGAAAGAAGCATCCTCTTATATAGAAGACACTATAAGAAATGGAGGGATAAGATTGAGAGGTGTAAGAGATAAATGGTCGGCTAGGATTAGAGAGTAGGTAGAGAAAATAAGAAAATAATAAGAGGGTAGGTAGTGTAGGAATTAAGAGATGAATGACGTGTCATAGGTAGAAAAGGCTAATGAATTAATTAAATAAATAAAGATTTGTTTAATTAATAAAGGAAATGAGATCAATTAAATAAATAAGATATTTATTTAATTTAGGAAAAAGGATAATTTAAATAAATGAAAATATTTATTTAAATGAGGAAAAAAGCTAAAAGAGGATAAATGAATTAATTAAATAAATAAAGATTTATTTAATTAATAGAAGACTTAGGATAAAATAATTAAATAAATAAAAAATATTTATTTAATTAGACAGGACAATTTTAGGTGTCTATAGGAACTATTTCCAAGAATTTGTAGATGCTATTTATTAGTTGAAACACTTCAGATATTGTAGTAGATTTGTAAGGCAGTGAGCCTTGCGGGTTGTAGCCCTTCTTGTTTTGTAATTTGACTAATGAGGTCTAGGTAGTGTGCCTAAATGCATGTGCATTCTCAATGTAATATTCTTATACTTCTAACAGAGTATAATTATAATGTGGGTTTCAGCCCCACCGTGGTTTTTCCCTTAACCAAGTTTCCACATAAAAATCTTGGTGTTGTGGTGTTGTGATTATTTGCTTTGTGTTCATGCATCTTTCTTTTCTTCATATATGCTATGTGGTTAAGAGATCAGTTTAATAAAGTTAAAGATTGTGGAACACTGATTCACCCCCCTCTCAATGTTCCTTGCTTCCAACAAAATCCTCCTCTTTTTGATGCATTTCCATCTGCAACTACAGAATCTTTAATCACTTCCCTCCTTGACGCTTTTTGATCTTGAAATTCTTTGCCTTGGACTTGGATTCCCTGATGTAGTTCTTGATTTGACATCAACCCCTTGAAGTGTAAACCTTGTCTTGATGTTATCTTTGTTGGAATCAATGAACACTGAGAAGAGGGGTGAATCAGTGTTCTGCAATTTTTAACTTTGACAATTTATTCATTAAACCACTTAATGCATATGAAAGAAATTAAAGTGCAGAAACACAAAGCAAAGATCAACAACACCACATAACCATCACACCAGATCAACTGATGAAAGACTAAGTTTCCTTAGGTGCATGAGATCAGAGATATGCACCAGATCAGCCATATGGACATGATGAGTTACCGGTACAGAGAAGGAAAGATATGTTTGTCACTTTGACAAAACAATTGATAGGAGAACTGATCAAGTGTTGAAGAAGGAGAAAGGTGTTGCCACAGATGTAGACAGATGGATTTTGTTGAAGGTACATGGCATGGTGTCATCAAGGTGTTTACTAGTAAGTATGTCCACTGATAATGCTGACAAAGTGTAGATACAGAAGGCTTCCATCTATTGAAGATGTGAATGAGGTAGGTTGGCATGTGTGCTGACTGGTTTAGGTGTTCCATCGGAAGAGAAGAAAAGTGTTAGGTTGAAGGTAGACCAGTTCGGATATATCTGACAGGGTTTGTGAACCAGTAGATGAACCCAGTTGTGTGCTATTGGTTGGTGACCAAGTTGGACCGACATAGTGAGCCAAGGTGGATGTCGATAAAGGTGCCACATGAAGGTGAAGTGGCATGGATGCATAGGTCAGTGTGATGTGTCGATAAGGTCGTTGGTAGTTGGTCCAATATTAAATGGCGATTGCGAAGCTCAAGGAAGGATGGCAAAGGATTGCGGCTCGAGATCAAGGAAACAATAGAGATCCAACACAGACTGATCCTGTAGATCAAAGAGGGTGAAGGAAACTGCATCACACATGTGATTTATCGCACAAAAGGCCGAAAATCATGTTATAGACGACTAAAGATAGAAGACATGATTCACAAGGCAAACAGAATGGCGATGCTCATTGATGGAGTGTTGATCATCAATCAAGGACATGATATCTGATTGGATATGTTATATCACAATGATCTAAGATCAGATTGGATGCAGATTTAGTGCATGGTAGAAACCCTAGCACGCAAATGTTTGAACTCACATTTAGGCAAGAAAGTCTGTCTATAAGAGTACAAGCCAAAGATGTAGTTGGTGCTATTGCATGAGTGAGAAAAACCAGATAGCCAACCCGTCAAGTGATCAACAACAATAAGAGAAGAGACTGAGTGTGTGAGAGAGAATTGGGTTGTGTTGGCATTCTACACTCTAGTGAGAAATGATGGTGTTTTCATTGATGGAAACCTACTGGCAACCTACAGGAAGCCACCCGACATTCATCCGATAAATCACCAGCAGGCACCTGTTCCTACAGACACTTCACCAACAATGGCAACAATGTATACCGACACTCCAGCCGATAGGAATAAAGTTTTGTTTATTGTATTTAATTGTAAATATCTTTTGTAAAGCCAACATGGCATATTGTAATAGACTCATATATGTATGAGATCTTGTAAATCATTTTGTGATGAGGAATACATGGTAGAAGTGATGAGCGAATATTAAGGTAGATTTTGTATAAGGGTTTATGGTTATAGTATGAGCTTAAACTGGTACTGAACCTGGCATAGCAGATGTTGAATTGTAGCAGTACATTGTATTGGATTTTCATAATCCATTTTGTAAGTCAGTGAGACTTCCTTTTGTGATTGAGCAGTGATCTCTAGACAGTTGGCCTTCCTGCATGTGCAGGCCCCTCTTGTAAGTAATATCCATTCATTGGCCAATGAGTGAATATTGTGGGTCACAAATCCCACTGAGGTTTTTCCCACACCGGGTTTCCTCGTTAAACATCTTGTGTTATGGTGTGCTTTCTATGCTATCTTTACTGTTCATATTTACTGCATTAATTCTTGTTTACTGGTACACTGCTTTGAAATGCAAAATACTTAATAAGATTAAATATTTTGTAAACCGGTTAGATACTGATTCACCCCCCCTCTCAGTATCTTTGGGACTATCATTAATCCTAACAATTGGTATCAGAGCCTGGTCCTCTATTTTCAAAAGCCTAATAGCTTGAGGAAGATTCTGACACTAGTACAGATGGAAAAATTGAGAAATCAATTAGAAGGAGCTCTTGTGGACTATGATGCAGAGAAGTTGAAGAATATCAAACTTGAGGATGATCTAAGGACTGCGCAGGAATTCACTTAAGGACTTCAGGAGAACCTCACTATTGCTAGAAATAAGAGAAAAGAACTTCATGAGAAGATGCAGAGTGATGATGATGAAAAGGAAACTCTTAATGAGCTTGTAAGCAAGATGAGGCAAGAAAACATGACTTTGAGGAATAAAATGCAAGACATGACTATGCGATTTTGTAAAGACATTGAAGATAGAAAGAAGAATGAAGATGACTTGACTAGAAGACTCAATGATGCTGGAAATGAAAATCTAAGACTCAGTCATGAAAATGATATGTTGAAGAAAAATTTGATTCACATGGAACATGATAAAACTGAACTTATGAGACAAAAGGGAATTCTAGAAAATGAGTTGGCTACTGCAAATCAACATAAAGAGAAATTCAAGAAAAGTTCAGAAGAACTTGATGGTATGATGAAAAGTCAGAAACCTAATGGAGACACTAATGGACTTGGATTTGAAGCTGGAGAAAGTTTTGGTACTGCAAACAATCATGATCACAGTAAATCGGTAAGACAACCTAATGCTTACAAATTTAATGGGAAATGCTTTAACTATAACAAGTATGGTCATAGAGAAAATTAGTGTAGATCTAGAAACAATCAGAACATTAATGCACCCATTGATCAATGTTCCAAATGCAACAAAGTTGGTCATAATTCAGAAAACTGTAGAATGAATGTAAGACGTTATGTTTGTGGAAGATTTTGGCACTTATCTAATCAATGTAGAACACAAACTGGCATAGGATATGGCAAGGCTATTCAGAAGAACAATGTGACTTGTTATGCTTGTAACAAGATTGGACATATTGCAAAATTTTGTAGAAGCAAGACTTCACCGACAAACAATAAATGACCCAGTTTGAAAGGCAAAGAGAAGGTTGATGAGGTAAAGCAAAAATTTTAAAGACAATGGATTAGAAAGATAGATCAGAATGTTGATGAGACTATTCTTTCACCGGTAGAATAGAGTATTACTCCACCAGCAGGAGACTCTTCATCCAATTGAAAAAGTAACCCTTTGAGGGTATTGCAAAAAGTTTAAAATCATGCAAGTTTACCCTTGGTTGATGGTGAGAAGATGGACTTCTTCTCTACTGGTAGATGTGTTAAGTTTCACTTAACCGACGAGCATTTAATGCGGTTGTTGGAGGAAAAGACATTATAAATCAGTGATTTCCCTCTTTTTCAATTCACCGAGCATTCAAACCTTCAAAGAGCATGAAATCTGAGTGAAGGCATCCAAGGCGAAGAAGTGAAGCAATCTCTTTCAAGCACTCAAACCATTATCAGGCAAATTAAGGTATTTATCAATGGCTTCCTTCTCTACTTAGGAATTTATTGCAAACCCTACTATTGTAGAAGTTGTGAAACACCCTAGACCCGTTTTTAAGATCATTCCTGAGATAGCGAAACAGGATGATTCCCTAGGTGCTTTTTCAAAAATTCCAAAAGGTGTTGCTTATGCTGAAGATCCTAGAATCTATATTCATTGCCATATTGAGGAATTAGGTTTTGAGGAAATATCAAAATTGTTTATAACTATTATCTGTGATGAAAATGGAAATGTAAAACCCGAACACAAGGTAATTGAAACTTTAGGTTTTGTGGAAATCTTGGACATCCTTGATTTTCCTAAGGAGGTAGTAAGGATTGTCCTTAGTAGAGTTCATGGAGAATTCTTTTGGCTAGATTTTGTTTGTAAAATCACCAGAGAAGCAGGTAGGGTAGTGACTAGTTTACCCTCCACCTGTAGCAGGCCAGATAAGACTAAGAAGGTTCCTAATAATACTGTCATGACATTAACAGGAACAACATATGACATCAGATCCCTAAGAGTAAATGATGTCAAAGATGCTAATGTCAGATTTATAAGTATGATCCTAAGATATAAAACCACACATGCAAACCGACTCAATTCTGTTTCCAATCTTTGTATTAAAAGTGCATATGATATGGTCAACAATGATGCAAAAATAGATGTATGTGAGTGGTTAAAGGATGAATTGATAGATAATCTGAAAAAGATAAAAGGTGATAAGAAAGGAATGTTTTGTTTTGGCAATCTCCTGGTATGTCTGATGTTGTATCTCACAAAAGAGGTTCTTGGTATTGGTAAGAAATACTTTGGTTATGATATACTGGTAGGCAAACAACTGTTAGAAATATTCATCAGTATGGGCACTGATAAGGATAATAATATAATAGAGTACTTCAAAACATTTAAAGCAAAAATGAAAACAAGAAAGAGATTACCACAAAGTATTGTAGACAAGTATGAAAAGGAAATATGTTTTGTAATTAAAAAGGATGAGATATGGATGGAGGCAGTTCTTCCTAGAACTGTATGGGTAACATAAATGGGGTATGAGGTAGATGTAAATATCATTGAAACTTATGCTAAAGCCCTATTATAGGCCCCTAAAGAACCAAAAGAAAAGGTTTTTGGAAATGCACAAACAATAGAAAGTGGTGTACAGACATTGAAATAGAGAAAGAGAAGAGAAAAGTACATAAGGAGTGCATCTAAACAAGTTAAGAAAATAAAAGAAAACATCATGAACATAACTGGAATAAAGGAAAGCGATCAAGAAGGATTAGAACCAAAGGCACATCTCTCACCGGTTGGTACAACATCTAACAGTGAAATACCTGCTGAGTTTAAGCAAGTTGATAGGAAGAGAAAACCTTCACCGGTACCCTCTCCTCCTCCCAAGAAAACAAGAACACCAAGGTAGAAGCAACAGGTAGTGAGACCACCGACAAAGAAGTTGACACCAAAGAAGAAGAAACAACAACAGGTTATACCACCTCTGGACAACTTATTGAGTGAAATAACTAATGACGGTAACTTAGCTAATGTTAGCAAACTGTACAATACATTCACTAATGAAGAAAAGGAAAGTATTGAGAATAACATAATACTAAATCTTGATATATACAAGAAAGTATTAATAGAAGTTGTAGATGATTTTCCAAGTGAATTGTACAGGAGGCTAGATGCAAAGAGCATTGCAGTTATGGAGCTAGATAAGAAACTAAAGATTGAAAAACTACTAGTGGTTCATCCAGTTAACACTGTAGAGGACATTGATGAACTTATTAGCAAAGCTAACCGATCAGTTTTTGCAAGTGGACACCGACATGTGAGCCTAATGGCTGGCAGGGTAAATGAAATTTCAGAAGAAACAATAGACAAGTGGGACATTTTCTTTGTTGAGAAAGAAAAACAGGATGAGCTGAAAAGACCAAAAACTTTCAAAGTTTATCAGAAGGACAGAGACAAGGGGAAAGGTAAGGTAGGTGGATTACCCACCATTAAAGTAACTAACAACCTACCACCACCTTTGGTTACTCCACCAGTGAGACTAATAGCACACCGGCTACTGAGAATGTGGATACACCACATGGGGATACCAACCCTGAGTCAGAAATTTTGTACACTATGAATATTGACACTCAGGAAGTAAACATTGTAGTTGATAAGGAGAACACAAAGGAAAAGAAAAATGATATTGCTACTGAGCAACTGACATATAATATTGGGGTTGAGACATAAGCAGAGCATTCAGTAGAAACATTGGATAGTGGAATGGTTACTGATAATATTGATGTAAGCACTAAGAAACCTGTAGAGATAGTAACTGAGACACCGACAATGGATAAAATAGAAAAACAGACTGAGAAACCGACTGATTCACAGGTACACATTAAGGTAGTGAAACCAGCAATCACAGAGAAACCAAAACCATTGCTAGTGGAAATGCAAACACAAAATGACCCACCAGAGGTCGATTCAGGCAAATTGGTCACTCCCACCGGAAGCACATAAATTGTAAAGGTAGTTGGCCAGACATCTGGTACTTCACTAACAAAATTTAGACCTACTAATGTGACTGAAGTACTTCTGGATTCAATAAAGAAAATAACAGATTGTAATGCATTGGCCTATAAGGTGATTGATGACACTATACCCATTCTTAAGTTGATTGCACCCAAATGCAATGTAGATAATATAAAGGATTCTTTAGGTCAGTTAGACACATTGTCTAAATATATTAATGGTAATATACTGACAGTTGATCAAATAAATGAGGAAACATTCAAGGAGAAAATGGAAAAGGAAAAAGGAAAATTCTTTGAGGAAACAATAAACAAGTGTATGGAACACATCAATACACTTTTACCGGCACTGAATAAAACAATTTTGGAGTATAAGGAACTATACAGAGATACTTGCAAGAGAAATATGTTAACATTGGACATTGATAAGGAAATAAGAAAAGTTCAAAAGGAGATAAATGATATAGCTGATAATATCATTGGTTCATCTGAACCTATATCAGTTATTGAGCAAGAAATTGCTAGATTTGAAGAAAAATTGGAGAAGTTAGAAAAAGAGAAGGAAAGGATAAAGGGAAAAGCTAGAGATCTTAAGTGAAAACTTAGTCCTAAGTTAGATAACGTTATCTCTCTAAGGAAATAAATCTTTGAGGCATTAATTCAAGGACAAAAGACATTGGAGGAACATATGCATCATCTCACCGGTACAATTCAAAGAACTAAGGCAACTATGAAGGACAACAATAGATTTATACATAGCTTAAACTTGGTATTAGCAGACGTATTCCAAATTGTAACCAACCGGTTACAAAGTTCAAGTTGAAATTCTGCATTCATTTGACAATTCATGACAACCTTTGTCATTGATGTCAAATGGGGAGTAGTGGATAGAGAAAAATGGTTATTAGAGGAGATCATCTGCTCAGGGGGAGCACACATTTTTGGTAAAATTTTGGACTTCACTTTTTGGGACAATTTTTTGATTTTTCTCATGAGTGTTGCCATCAATGCCAAAGGGGGAGATTGTTGGCATTCTACACTCTAGTGAGAAATGATGGTGTTTTCATTGATGGCAACCTATAGGCAGCCACCCAGCATTCATCTGGTAAATCATCGATAGACACCGACACTGGCAGACACTTCACCGACAACGGTAGCAATGTATACCAACACTCCAGCTGACAGGAATAAAGTTTTGTTTATTGTATTTAATTGTAAATATCTTTTGTAAAGCTGACATGGCATATTGTAATAGACTCATATATGCATGAGATCTTGTAAATCATTTTGTAATGAGGAATATTGGTAGAAGTGATGAGCGAATATTAAGGCAGAGTTTGTATAAGGGTTTATGGTTATAGTATGAGCTTAAACCGGTACTGAACCTGGCATAGCAGATGCTGAATTGTAGCAGTACATTATATTGGATTTTCATAATCTATTTTGTAAGTCAGTGAGACTTCCTTTTGTGATTGAGCAATGAGCTCTAGGCAGTTGGCCTTCTTGCATGTGCAGGCCCCACTTGTAAGTAATATCCATTCATTGGCCAGTGAGTGAATATTGTGGATCACAAATCCCACCAAGGTTTTTCCCACACCAGGTTTCCTTGTTAAACATCTTGTGATATGGTGTGTTTTCTATGCTATCTTTACTGTTCATATTTATTGCATTAATTCTTGTTTATCGATACACTACTTTGAAATGCAAAATACTTAATAAGATTAAATATTTTGTAAACTGGTTAGATACTGATTCAACCCCCCCTCTCAGTATCTTTGGGACTATCATTAATCCTAACAGGTTGAAGGGTTTAACTGGCAAGAGTGAGGCAACCGGTATCCTGCCATTAAGTCTGACAAAGGAGTATACCGGTGGTGACAGAACCAATAGAGAAGAAGAAGAGGCTGAACCGATAAGGTTGCAATAGAGAGAAGGTGAGCAAAGACAGAGATCTATGTAGAGGTGAACCATTGGAGACATTTGCATGAGACTTACAAAACTCTTTTGTACTTGAAAAATGAGCTTGTAATCACTGAGTTAGAGCTCATTGCAGGGGTTGGTGCCCTAAATGTTGTAACTGAGGTTTTCATTGTGAGGATCGATTGGAGTATTAGTCTCAAGAAACACTTCTCACTGAGGTTTTTCCCATCTTGGATTTTCCTCGCACATCTGGTGTTATGTGATGTCCCTTTTATGTGTGGTTGATTTTGTGCTATCCTCCCATCTAACCGATATGTTTTTTTTATGTTAGATAAATTAACCAATATATACACATAGGATAGAAAAGGGAAAAGATTTGGAAATCACTGATTCAACCCCCCTCTCAGTGGCATCTTGTGTTCAACAATTGGTATTAGAGCCTAGGTTCCCGGTTGATAAGCTTTCTCTAGCTTGGGTAGATTCTGGTATTTGAACACAATGGTTTGTTTAGTGTCAACCTCTACTCCAGTGTTTGATGGTTCAAACTTTTTTGTTTGGAGTCATAGGATGGAAGTCTACCTGTCCTCCCTTGGGTTTGATGTGTGGATGTCAGTTGTAAATGGCTGCCCTAGTAAAGTGAGTCCTCCCACTGATTTAGAAGAATAAAGAAGATACCAGTGTAATGATATAGCAATGAAGGCTATACTCAATGGGCTATCAGATGATGTCTCCTTACAAGTGGACAAATGCAAATTGACAAAAAATCTATGGGACAGATTGAAAAAACTTTATGGCAATGAACCTTGTACTGCAGAATCGGTTTGTGAAGATAGGATGAGAAATGCAACTCATGTGTCTGCGGGTGATAAATGTAGATCTGCTAGCAGCTGCATCAATGATGAAGAAGGAACCCACCTCATCATGGTTCAAGAATAAAAGGATGAAAGGCACACATCTAAGAAGGATCATGCAGATCATTCCTACTAACCAGATGTGTTTTGCAGTGATAGTGAAGGTGAAGAAGAAGATGAAGAAGAAGTCAATCTTGAAGGTGAACTTGTAAGTGCACTCAAAGAACTTAGTAGAGTGAGGAATGAATACAAGTTATTTAAGAATGCTGCGGTTGTGGAACAAAACCAGTTGATCAGATGCCTTGAAGAATTGAAGAAATATATCTGAAAGTTGAAGGCTCAACAAGAAGACACCAAGGAGTGATGGTGTAATGATCTAGCATCTAAGCTAGAGGCCAAGGATAAAAAGTATCAACAACTAGAAGGAGAAATGGAGAATCTCCGAAATGACCTTGAGAAATATCAGGATGAGCTCAAGGTGAGAATCCAGTTTCATGGCAACAGTGATGCCTTGGATAAAATCTTGAAGAAACAAAAACACTTCAAGGATTAGGAAGTGGTGCAGGTGAATGCTCCACCAGCAAGAGTGTCCCCCACAATGACATTCTGTTTGTCTCCTCAAATGGAGATAACAAGGGACATACCTTCACTGTCAGGAATAGTCCCCAGAAGAAGGTTGATCTAACCACAACTGGTGAAGACATAAAGTCAAGGATGAAGACTGGTGCTGCAAGAAGGAGCAATAATGAAGATCCCAAAGGTAAAGGAAATATGGGAGAAGGAAGCTTCACTGGAAGCAAGAACAAAAGAAGACAACATAGAAAACCCCCTACTGATAGAAGACAAGGAAATGCTACCGCCCACAAGACAAAGCAAGTGTAGGAAAAGAAGAGTTCAAATGGAAGAGCTCCAGAAAGAGGACAACCCAGGATCCACTCCCAGAGAAGTAGAAATGGAGATGCCAAACCGGTAAGATCACCTCATGTTTGGCAAAATAAATTTGTAAGTAATAAGTCCCCCTTCTCCGGTTACTGCTTTGCATGTAATGGATATGGCCATAGAGAAGAAGAATGTAGAAAGGGATCTAGGAGAAATAATTAAGGTTTCCATAGATATCCTGCATATGGGCACAAAGTTTCAAAGAGTGGAAACATGCATATCCCCTCTCTTGGTTATGCAAATGCTTTATATTATCAAGGAAATGGTTTTGGCCATAGAATTCATGAATGCGGGAAGAAGAATTCTCAGTCCTATGGTAGCCGGTGGAACAATCATGCTTAGTATGGAAGTAGTTACAGGGTATATGAGCAACAAAGACCTGCAAGGTACAAGAGGAGAAGTGTTCCTATGCAATCAAGGAATCCATGGAGATCGGTAGCTGGCTACAATGGTTTAATCAGAAAAGGAGGAGCAAACCAGTATGTTAGAAGGTCCCCCAATCATTCGATTGGCATAAATGTTGTGTACTACTACAACAATGCTTCCAATAATGATGCATAATCTAGTAGAGAAAGGACAAATCAGCAAAAGAAGGTAACAACTGCTCCAAAGACTGAAAATGGGAAGAAAACTGAAGTCAAGCAGGTATGGAAGAAGAAGGAGGAGAGTAGGACCATGGACCGACATTGTTCATTCAATGCATAGGTGATATCTCCTAAGGCTTAAAGGAGATGCAAGACCTTAGGGGGAGTAACATATTGATCATATCATTCACCCCCTTGCTTGATAAGGACAAAGGAGAAGACAGGTTGCTATCGGTATGAAGGAAGGAAATGAGATGGCAAGTGTGTGTAGTGGATGCCTTGGCTACACACCTTCATATGAAATATGGATCACTACTGCATGTGTCAATAGATGGATAATTTACATTTGTGATCATAACCAATTGACATAAGAAGATAGGAGTTAGAGGAATGTGCTCCAGTAGAGATGATGGACCGATGTAGGAAACCAGTATGTGCAATATGGTACCGGTATGAATACTAACCAGTAGTGTAGGTTATGTAAGTCAATAAGGTAAGGGATTATTGCATTAGACCTAGTACCATGGATTGAGAATTTTATGTCTTAGGTGGTATTGGAAAAGACCTAAATGACACATGATGGCCCAATATTTTATCATGTGTACATGCATCTTTGTGGGCTAACCGGTTTGATATATGACATGATAATGATATAGTATGGCATTGTGTACATCTAGGATCATGTCATACATTGTGCTGAATATAATGGAGCTGATAGATCATTATTTGATCACATATGCATAGCTCAACCGGTATAAGGTGCGGATTGGAGCTCCATTCTTGAACCTAACAGGAAATGAGGACCTGAGGTCTATGACTCGGGGGGAGTTGACAACCATGTTTTCTGACTAGTATCAAACTTGTTGGACACATAGGGTGTGCAAGTGTCTATGGATATACCAGTATGTTTGTGTCTTTGGAAGTATCTGGGGTTGTGAGATATTTCAATGTCTATCCAATTGAAATCACAACTAGACCACTGTGAGAGTTGCCTGCAAAGAAGGAAAGTTACCTGCACATGAGAAAATGCATTTGGTATGGAAGAGATACAATTGGTATCAGTGATTAGCTTCAACACTTGGTATCAATAATTTGGGGTCAGAATAGCTTCTGCATATCAAGGGGAGATGATGCAGTATGACCGACAGGTATATTGTATTCACTGACACATGTGCCTTCAATTGGTTTTAGACTTATATATGCATGTGTTTTTTGGTTTGAATATATACTTGGTTGTTAGGAAATTGGTCCCAGTTGGTGGTTGAGCCCTCCATCTCAAGTGTTGTGAATTTAGAGGATGTTAAGTATGAAGGTAAAAGGAGGAGAAGCATCTAGAAAAGAAAAAGGGAGAGAAAAATGTGTCAGTACCTAGTAGTCACAAGGAGGAGAGAAACCCTGTTAGTGCCCTTTTCCATTGTTGTCAAAGGGGGAGAGAGATTCTGTAGTATGCCATATACTAAATGTGTGAGAATTCATGGAACACAGAAAGGGGGAGAGAGAAAATTTGTAGTATGCTAGATACTACATGTGCTGACATAAATGACAAAGGGGGAGATGTTGTCATTGATGTCAATCGGTATAGGATGGCAACCGGTATGGGAGATTGATGGGCAGTGTTGTCATTGATGCATACCAGAAATGATGTCATTGATGTCAACTAGCATAGCTAGTCACCTGTAAGGAAGAGAATGGCATAAAGCATAATGGCCATTGGAGTCACTAGTACACAAGTTAGTGTTGACTTGTGTTGAAGACATAAGGATTGTAGACCGATAAGGGACATGTTGGCAGTGCATTGTTGCCAACCAACAAGAGAGAAAGATGTTGGGATATTGATTGTGGTGAACAGGAAAAATGTTACAAAAATCACATCAACACCAGAGGTGAAGTATGTGCAGGCCACCAATATGTTGTGTGGATGTGAATCTACAGGACTCCCACTAGATTAAGAGATGTCTGACTGTGAGTGTGCCCAATCGGATTTGTTGTGCCTATTTGAAGATGTGTCTTCTCAAACAAGGAAGCCACTTTAGTGCATTGCACGATGCATATGAAAAAGATCTACTCCCACCGATAAGTGGAGCTTATCTCCTATTATGCATGGAATGCATCATAGTCCTTCGAGAAAAGACAAAAGAGTAGAAGGCAAGGATTGAAGGCTCACACTAGATTAACCAATGAAACACTAAGTTGCCTTAGGTGCATGAGATTAGAGATATGCACCAGATCAGCCGTATATACATGATGAGTTGCTGGTACAAAGAAGGAAATATATGTTTGTCACTTTGACAAAACAATTGATAGGAGAACTGATCAAGTTTTGAAGAAGGAGAAAGGTGTTGCCACAGATGCAGACAGATGGATTTTGTTGAAGGTTGATGACATGGTGTCATCAAGGTGTTTACCAGTAAGTATGTCCACCAGTAATGCTAACAAAGTGCAGATGCAAAAGGCTTCCATCTATTGAAGATGTGCATGAGGTAGGTTGGCATGTGTGTTGACCGGCTTAGGTGTTCCACCAGAAGAGAAGCAAAGTGCAAGGTTGAAGGAAGACCGGTTAGGATATATTCGATAGGGTTTGTGAACCAGTAGATGAACCCGGTGTGCTATTGGTTGGTGACCAAGTGAGACCGACATAGTGAGCCAAGGTGGATGTTGACAAAGGCACCATGTGAAGGTGAAGTGGCATGCATGCACAGGTCAGTGTGATGTATCGATAAGGTCTTTGGCGGTTGGTCCAAAATTAAATGGTGACTGCGAAGCTTGAGGAAGGATGGCAGAGGATTGTGACTTGAGATCAAGGAAACAATAGAGAGCCAACATAGACTAATCCTGCAGATCGAAGAGGGTGAAGGAAACTGCATCACACACGTGATTGATTAGACAAAAGGCTAAAAAATCATGTTACAGACGACTAAAGATAGAAAACGTGATTCACAAGGAAAACAGAATGGCGATGCTCATTGATGAGTGTTGATCATCAATCAAGGACATGATATCTGATTGAATATGATATGTCATGATGATTAGAGATCAGATTGGATGCAGATTCAGTGCATGGTGGAAAGCCTGACACACAAATGTTTGAACTCACATTTAGGCGGGAAAGTCTATTTATAAGAGTTCAAGCCAAATATGTAGTTGGTGTTGTTGCATGAGTGAGAAAAACTAGATAGCCAGCCAGTAAAGTGATCAATGACAATCAGAGAAGAGATTGAGTCTGTGAGAGAGAATCAGGTTGAAGGGTTTAACCGACAAGAGTGAGGCAACCGGTAGCCTACCATTAAGTCTGACAAAGGAGTATACTGGTGGTGACAGAACTGATAGAGAAGAAGAAGAGGTTGAACCGATAAGGTTGCAATAGAGAGTGAGTTGCACCAGGAGATAAGGTTGCAATAGAGAGAAGGCGAGCAGAGAACCGACAAAGATATATGTAGAGGTGAACCAGTGGAGACATTTGTATGAGAGTTATAAAGTTATTTTCTAACAAGGAGATTACTTTTGTACTTGAAAAATGAGCATGTAATCACTGAGTTGGAGCTCAGTTCTCCTTGGGTTGGTGCACTAAAGTAGGAGTGGTACTCCTTGGGTTGATACCTGTAGCGTCCTAAAATTGTGACACTTGCAATTTTGACTGCATTTGGGTCTTCACGATGGCGATGCAACACGAAACCTGAATGGAGACCCCGAAACTTGTTCATGACATCAAAAATTGCATTTCTCAGCACCCTGGCCTGATCCTCCTTGCACCCTGCTGTCCCGGGAGGTGGGACCATGGTGCCCAGTGCCCTGGTCCTTGGCCCTATTTTGGGCCCGGTCTCTTATGGGGCTTCGGGTCTTTAAGTTTGCAAATTGGAAAATAATGTTTCCTGGTCGGCCTAAGGTTGGGAAAATCAGTCTATCAGCCCTAATTGACAAGTATATAAACTACATTTCCTCTCCCATTTTGGTAGATGGAAAAAAGGCGGAAACGATATTCAAGCATTCAAGCATTCAAGCATTCAAGCATTCCTTCAAGCAATTGAGCATTCTAAGTCTCCATTCAAGACTAAGTGTTGCATTCAAGACAAGGATTCAACCATTGAAGAGAAGATCACATACAACATACTACATACATTACACCTTCGCATGTAAGAATACAAATATTCTTACAACAAGGTATCAATACTTGTTTACATTACAAACATTTACATTTACAGCATTCTCATTTCTTGGTTAATTCCAAAACCGGGGTTTGACCTAAAGGCAAACCCCTCATCCCTAACCCCCCAATCGTCCTCTCTTTTCTATGTGTAGGTTGCAGGTACGCGACTGTAATTGAAGATCTGGAATCCTTGTGCAGAGACGAACAGATCCCCCTTCGTTTCACGAATTTTTCGGAGGACCGTGTGCACGCCGAGCGCCATCGTCCTGTCAACTTTCGTTCAAATTTGCAGAACAGCACCATCTCAACATTTTACTGCTAATTCCAGGTCCGCAGCTTCATCCCATATCCCTATCTCTGTTTATAAGCGAATCTTTCCTACTTTACATGCATTCCTAGTTCAATCTTTCTATCTACATTCTTTACAAAAGAGGGTATCCTTGATGTCACAACCCTTGAAACTCATTTAGAATCCAATCTTGCATTGCGTGGGATTGGATCTTGTGGGTTTCAACCCCTCTTTTGAATATAAAGTCTCTCCTAAGTGAAAACCATCAACCCTAGTGACTCTCCCTTCTCTCTCCTTGGAGTTGGGGAGGGGAGAACAACTAGGGTTCGATTTTTCCGCTTTACATTTTGGTGAACCCGACGTGAACATCCTCATTCTGATTATTCATGGTTAGATCTGAAAATTTTGCTTTCCTAATTATATTTCCATGTTCGATCTTTTGTAAATTTTAGAGGTTGATTGCATAAAAAAACCCTAAAATTTTCTTTTTAAGTAATTAAACTTGTGAAATGTTTAATTGTTAATGCTTGTTTCAGATCTACCCTTCTATTGCAAATTGTCAATTCATATTTGTGCTTTAATTTTGAAAATTAAGTGGTTAAATGTCAAAACCCTAATTTTTAAAACCTTCTTGATTCAACCTTTGACTGATAAATTTACTAATCAAAACACCTCTAAATCGGCTGTAACTTTGGATTCCGCAATAAAATCACAATATCTTTCATCCCTGAAAATTTGGAAAAAAGTTGCGAGGACCGTGTGCACCCCGAGCGCCATCGTCCCCGACATTTTTTCCGAAATTTCGGGAGCTAGATCTTACTGTATTTTTCTGCTAAAGTCCAGAATTTTGGCTGATTTTATCAATTTTAACACCTTCAAAATTAAAGTCAAAGTTGGTCTAGCGATTGCTTGGATTGAGGCTTCTAACCATTCAAAAATTGTTGAAATTGAAATTCATATCAAAATTGTGTTTCTTACTGTCCTAAATCTGAAAAGTGTGTTAGCATTCATTCAAAATTTCAGTGTTTTATTCAAATTTTTACAATTTGTGACTTTTGAAATTAAGTGTCTAATTGCGACAACCTTGATTTCCACTTTCAAATTCGAATTTTGCATGAAATCGAGTCAACTTTAAATTTCAAAGCCTACATTGCTTTTAGTATTCCCTCTAAAATCATAAAATTCAAAATTTCAGTTTCCCTCTCTTTTTCAAAATTCAAATTTTACATTTTTCAACAATCTTGGTAGGGTTCAATTTCGAGATTGCAACTTTAATTTGGCCTATTTACAGATCGTAAAATCACTCAATTTTTTCAGATTAGCTTTAAAATCATCATAACTTTCATCCCTGAAAATTTTGAAAAAAGTTGCGAGGACCGTGTGCACTCCGTTCGCCACGGTCCCGGACATTTTTTCCGAAATTTCGGGAGATTGTCCTGATTGTATTTAACAACTTAAATCTAGGAGATTGGCTGATTTTATTGAAATTTGCTACCTCTAAAATTCAAAATCTTCTCTCTCTCTTTAGTGCATGAGTTTTACGACAATAAGCCCTACTTACACTATTCCCGTTAGATGAAGCCTTAGAATTAAGTCTTTCCAAGGTTTAATTACTGAGGAGATGGAACCTAATTTGAATGGCCTTTTTAACGAGGACATGGGTAATTCCTCTAGTCCTCTTAATTATGAAGAATCTCTTCATGAGGTTTCTATAGAACAACTTTCAAAATTGGATAACCAATTTGATGATTTTTGACAATGGATGTCTCAAGAATACCCTGATAGCGAAGCTCTTTCATTAATTGAGGGTCTAAAACATATGGTTCAAAGTGATAAGAATGGAATTGATATTTTGCGTGGTATTGCACACATTGTGGATTCGAATGTGATGCCTATGAAGAGTTGTGCTGAAACTTTGGGTTATACACAACCTCCTACTCAAGTTAATCATTCTATTCCTTTGACAACTCCTATTGCTAGTATACCTACTTTTACATCAAACATAATGACTACTTCAATAAAAGACATTCCTCCTATGATCACCAATCATGGGGGCAATCCCTCTTCTTCGATCAACCCTCTTCCTTCATTCAATCCAAACTCTTCATTCATTCCTTCAATAAGTGTTCCTATTATATCACCACAAATGAACATGACGCAAGGGGGCAATTCGTTTAACCATTCCATTCCTCCTTGTAGTGTTCCTCCTTTCCAATCATCTCCTATGACTAACTATCATAGTGTCCCACCACCTTACTCTCTACCTTCTTTAAATAACATAACACCTCCATCACAATCTAACACGTCTAATATGAACTCTTCAACTGAAGTGACCATTAACAATCTTGCACAAACTGTCTCTTCTTTACAACAACAATTTGCCTCTATGAATCAATCTAAGTTTAGTGTGCCCACATTTGATGTTGCGAGCCCACTTTCTCTTGACATTGTTCGAGCTATCCCCCCTAAACATGTTGAAATTCTGCATTTGGAGCTTTATAATGGTAAGGGTGATCCTATAACACATGTTAAAACCTTCCAAACAATATGTACCGATTTTGCTTATGACCAAAGGTTGCTTGCAAAACTGTTTACTAGAACATTAAGAGATAAAGCCCTACAATGGTATTGCTCGTTGCCTTCTTATTCTATTACTTCTTTCGAACAACTTGCAAATGCTTTTATTCAACAATTTCAAAACAATATAAGTCCTCAAGTTACTTTGATTGATTTAATGCATTGTAAACAAGGTGTTAAAGAAAAAGTGACTGATTTCATTGGTAGATATAAGTATTTGTATGCTCAGATTTCTTTTCCAGTACCTGACAATGATATTCAAAGAATCTTTATTTCTAATTTACAAAAAGACATTAGAGAAAAACTTCTGTTTTCTGAGTTTACTTCTTTCCAACAGTTGTGTGCAACTCTTCACAATTATCAACTGACTGTGAGTCAAATGGAACAAGCAAATCCTATGGCTCCGAGTGATAAGGGTGATAGTAGTCAACAACCATTTGGGAAGTTTAAACCGAACAGAGAGTCCATTAAATTCAATGAAAACATCATCAACAACAATGTGAATGCAGCATCAGGTGTGCCTCCTATTTCTAAGTTTTTCAAGAAAGAAAGAAAGTTTACTCCTTTGAATGAATCATTGCATAGTATTATGAATAAGTTATTGGAACAAAATGTGCTTACTCTTCCTCCTGTAAGGCAAATAGATCTTGCAAAGATTAACTCACCCTATTTTGATAACAAATCTTTTTGTCAATTTCATCGTCATCCTGGGCATGATACTGAAAAATGTTTTGCTTTAAAGGGTAAAATTCAAGATTTGATTGATAATAATACTATCTCTGTTTCTGGTGTGAATGATAAAGGCAACAAATCTGTAGCTCCTCCAAACCAAAATCTTTAGATTGTTACTGATCCATTGCCTTCTCATACCTCTAATGCAATTGATACTACTGATTCCTCTGTCTCACCTGATGATCTCGTGTCTATGACTCCGAATGTGATTAACTTTGTAGAGCAGCAAAAAATCCCTAAAGAACCTTCCATCACCTTTGATTCTAGTGAAACTATCAGGGCACCTGATGGTCCTTTATATATAGTTGCAAAAGTCAAGAATACACCTTGCCGTGGAGTGTTTATTGATCCTTCTTGTATGATTAATATCATTACTGAAGAATTTCTTTTTACTTTGCAATTGAATCAAGTGATCTATGATGAAACAAATGTGGTTGTGAAACTATTTGATGCATTTTCTTCTCCTGCAATTGGTTCTATTACATTACCTATTGAGGTCCATAACAAATCCCTTGATGTGGACTTTGCTATTATTCCATCATCCGAACAATTTCATGTGAAGCTAGGCTATCCTTGGCTATCTTCCATGAAAGCTATTGCTTCTCCTATTCACAAGTGCTTGAAATTTCCCCATAATGGTGAAGTTGTTACTGTCAATCATAGTCTCTTTAAACCATCTGAAAGAACTTCTAGCGTTCCTATTGATTACTTTTGGCCTAAACAATTCCAATCTCTTCCTCCGCGAAGTGATCATCTTTTCAAATCTTATCAAAAGTGGAAAAAAGATATGATCCTTTCTCTAAGTGAACCTAAACACCCAAGTGATAAGGATGAGAACATTCCTCCTCCTCAATCTTCTCAATTTCCTACTAAGACTAGACGAAATCATTCTGCACGTGAATGCCGACGAAAGCGTCGTCTTAGAGATCAGGCAGCTGCTTCTCAAACTTTGCAATCCCCAAAAACACCTTCAACTAATATTATTCCATTTTCTCCTCAGCTGACGATTGAGCTGAAATCTCCTGAACATAAGATGCATGATGGTCTTGATCCTGTGCGATCTAAAGATCCTATTTTTATAAATCTTGATGATGATATAGATGAAAATGTTATTCATGATGAAAATGTTACTTCTGTTCATTCTGATAGTGAATATGAATATGTTGATGTTGATAACCATTTATCTAACGAATTTTCTAAAGCACTTATCCTAGCTCCTAGACAAGAACACCGTGGCTTGGGGTATGAACATAGCCCTTGTTTGGATCTTTTGATAGCTCCATCTGCTGTGTTGGATGTTCCTCCTCTAGCGTGTTTCCTACCTTCCCGAAATATTGATCAGCAAGATCGAGGGGTAGATGACGTGCTAGACTAGTTCATTAACATAGCAGATTCTCTCCTCCTCTCTTGATCTCTTTTGTTACTTCTTCTGTGTGTTATTCTCATTCTTCTATTTGTTGTCCTTAGTGTTGTCTACTTGAGGACAATGCAAAGCATTGAGATCTCTTTTGGTCTCTCTCATGTTGACTCAAAAGACACATGTGTTCCCTTCTTCTAGGTGACCTTCCTTGATTGGGGAATGAAGAACAATTATGCATACATACATATGATATACATGAATTATCATACAGCATACTGAGCCCGAGGAAAGCGAAGTCACCTTGTGCTTTGTGTTTTGTGTCTATTATCCTTGGGCTTATCTCACACTTGGGGGCTAAATCCTTGTGATAACGTGCTCCTTTCCCTTCTCATTCTTATATGTATCACTACCTTAAAGAAATCACCCCCAGTGAGGCATGTGCGATCGCTTTAACGTAGGGGGGCATACATCCCATCCATATCTTTTCAAGATACTTGAAAATTTCTTGACAAATTTAGCTTTGCCTTGAAAATTTTTGATATCTTTCTTGCATGACTCATAGTGAGGGAACCTTACTACTGACAGTCATGGTTCTCCCTCATGATCTTCCCTTTTACTTTGTCAATCAAATTTGTAAGATCCTTAGTCCATTGGGGGCTTGGTGTATCTTGCCTCCTTGATGTGGTGAAAGTTTTTCAATGTTGTTTCCTTGTACTTTACCGGAAGTATGAGCGTACGCTTATACTCCCGCTAAAGTGGGGGCTAAATGTAGCGTCCTAAAATTGCGACACTTGCAATTTTGACTACATTTGGGTCTTCACGATGGCGATGCAACACGGAACCTAAATGGAGACCCTGAAACTTGTTCATGACATCAAAAACTGCATTTCTCAGCACCCTGGCCTGATCCTCCTTGCACCCTGCTGTCCTGGGAGGTTGGACCATGGCGCCCAGCGCCCTGGTCCCTGGCCCTATTTTGGGCCCGGTCTCTTATGGGGCTTCGGGTCTTTAAGTTTGCAAATTGGAAAATAATGTTTCCTGGTTGGCCTAAGGTCAGGAAAATCAGTCTATCAGCCCTAATTGACAAGTATATAAACTACATTTCCTCTCCCATTTTGGTAGATGGAAAAAAGGCAGAAAAGATATTCAAGCATTCACGCATTCAAGCATTCAAGCATTCAAGCATTCCTTCAAGCAATTGAGCATTCTAAGTCTCCATTCAAGACTAAGTGTTGCATTCAAGACAAGGATTCAACCATTGAAAAGGAGATCACATACAACATACTACATACATTACACCTTCGCATGTAAGAATACAAACATTCTTACAACAAGGTATCAGTACTTGTTTACATTACAAACATTTACATTTACAGCATTCTCATTTCTTGGTTAATTCCAAAACCGGGGTTTGACCTAAAGGCAAACCCCTCATCCCTAACCCCCCGATCATCCTCTCTTTTCTGTGTGTAGGTTGCAGGTACGTGGCTGTAATTGAAGATCTGGAATCCTTGTGCAGAGACGAACAGATCCCCCTTCGTTTTGCGGATTTTTTGGAGGACTGTGTGCACGCCGAGCGCCATCGTCCCATCAACTTTCATTCAAATTTGCAGAACAGCACCGTCTCAACATTTTACTGCTAATTCCAGGTCCGCAGCTTCATCCCATATCCCTATCTTTGTTTATAAGAAAATCTTTCCTACTTTACATGCATTCCTAGTTCAATCTTTCTATCTACATTCTTTACAAAAGAGGGTATCCTTGATGTCACAACCCTTGAAACTCATTTAGAATCCAATCTTGCATTGCATGGGATTGGATCTTGTGGGTTTCAACCCCTCTTGTGAATGTAAAGTCTCTCCTAAGTGAAAAACATCAACCCTAGTGACTCTCCCTTCTCTCTCCTTGGAGTTGGGGAGGGGAGAACAACTAGGGTTTGATTTTTCCGCTTTACAATACCCTAAATGTTGTAACCAAGGTTTTCATTGTGAGGCTAGATTGGAGCAGTAGTCTCCAATAACACTTCTCACTGAGGTTTTTCCCATCTTGGGTTTTCCTCGCACATTTGGAGTTATGTGTTGTCCCTTTTATGTGTGGTTGCTTTTGTGATATCCTCCCATCTAACCAGTATGTCTGATTTATGTTAGATCAATTAACCGGTATATACACATAGGATAGAAAAGGGAAAAGATTTGGAAATCACTGATTCACCCCCCCTCTTAGTGGCATCTTGTGTTCAGCAAAAATCAGATAACTTTCCAACCAAAGTATCCCTATTGACAGAAGTGTTAGACATTGCTCTCAGCTCATTAATTGCAGAAGCCTTCATTTTGTAAGTCGGTGGCAAAGATCTCAGTACTATAGAAACAATCTCATCTTTGCTTAGAGATCCACCACAACATTGAATTCCCAAGATAATTTCATTGACTCTTTCCATAAAAGCAACAATTCTTTCATCTTCCTCCATTCTCAAGTTCTCATACCTCACCCGGTAACCATCGAGTTTAACAATTTTAACAATAGGGTCACCTTCATTTAGAGTCTCAAACTTATCCCATATAACTTTTGGAGATGATTTGTCTGTTAATCCCATTACCTGCTGATCTAAAAGGATGCTCAAAAGGGCTTCTCTAGCTCTACAATAATTTTCATTATTCTTATCCAAGTCTGTCAGAGGAGGATTGCCAGATGTCGAATCATAAGGAGTATAGCCTTTCTCAGTGATCTCCCAAATCTCCTTACTAAGACATCTCAAATGAGTCTCCTTCCAAAGCTTCCATACTCTATAATTTGTTTCTTCAAGCCTAGGGTTGTCCTTCCGGTAAGAAATTGAAGTTAAATGATTACTCACCATAGGATCTTCCTCAAGTGGTTAAGCTTTTGCAGAGAGGACCAAGCTCTTATACCAATTGTTAGGATAGCCACTGAACAACTGAGAGGGGGGGGTGAATCAATTGTTAACATATTATGAACCTTTAAGTACATAAAACCTTTTACCGGAATAGCAAATATATCAACTAAGCACAAACATAAATCATAAACCAAATACCATGCAACCACAACACATAACACCAAGATTTTTACATGGAAAACCCGGTAAAGGAAAAAACCACGGTGGGAAGCCTACCCAAATTCAGATGATACTTCTGTAGTAAGTATGTGATTACAATAAGGGGCTTGCACATGTAGGAAGGCCAACAACCTAGAGCGCACTTCTCATCACAAAGGAGCCTCACTAAATACAAAAGATATCCAAAATACAATCCAGAAATAAGATTGAACTGCAAGAATAGCATCTCCTATGCCTGAGTACAGTTCCTGTTAAGCTCAATGTCAGAGGTCTTACACCTCTTACACAAACCCAATTCGATCACCTATGATCAACCAAAACCTCTGCATATGATTACAACTTTATTCGCTCATAGATAATCCCATAACCCACGAGCACATGCCACGATCTACAAAGAGATCTTACATCATATTTATACCAACCTGGGACCTAAAAAATTATGTTGGCCACCTAAAAGATAATACAATAAATCAATTACATAAACCCGCAAACCAATGATAATCCAAGTCAGCCTAAGACCAAAACAACATTATCCAAACAATAAATCCAACTGGTAACACATTGGGAGCATCTACTAACATGTTACATAAATCGGTACATAACCTAACAAAATAGCACAAAATAGCACCAGACCTAAAATAGGTCACCATAAGCCAAATGCAACACCACTGATCAACTAGAATGCAAACATGATAACCATCAACATCCTGGGAACCTTATAGAAGCCACACCAACACCACTTATCGAATTCATTGAAAGATCTTCAACAAAGCTCTGCTAGTAAAACCCTTACCGGTAACCAAAAGGCTTACTAGAACATATGATAGCTTCTAGATCATCAAATCCCAAACCAATTGAATGTGACATACACATGAATGACCGAACCAAACCAATTCCACCAAACTGAATGTATCAAAGAATACCAAAGATAGTCTCCAGATCATCACAATCCAACCACTCTACCAGAACCCGGTAGACAACTAAAAAAGCTAGTGTTGACATCAATGCAAAACATAATCAATTCCTCCAAATTTCCAACATACATATCTTGGATTGACCTATCGTGTTGGATTTGACTTTAGAATCACGATATCTCACATCCCTATAAAATCAAAAAAAGTTGGTTAGACTAGGTAGTGTACTACCTAGTCCCGAACTTTTTTCCTTGAATTTCATGAGCTTAATTTGTCAATTTTATATTGTTCAAATCTTGCTTGGTCTCAATTTTTATCAATTCTAAGTCAACCTTTTATCAAAATTAAAATTAGGGTTTCATATATAAAGCCTTTGTTTCCCTCATTTGAGGATCCTAATCTAGCAATTTGAAAGGAGATTCTTGTGAAGTGAAAGGACAACTTTGTGTGAAGTCTCAAATCAAAAAATTCATATATCAATCAAGTATTCATCAATTATGGAATATTTAGATAAAATTGAAGAATGACAAGGGAATCACCGACTGTTGATTGGTGTAGTGTCATAAAATTGTGACCCTAGAAATTTTAACCACATTTGAGGTCCTCACCTTGGCGATGACATCCTCCTTTCTGATTGAGACCCCTTTCTACACCTTCACCCTTGGATTCTTCCTTTCTCAGGACTTGTTCCTACCTCTAGACCCTGTCTGAGCCCCAAAATAGGGTAGGATAGGGGCGTGGGGCATGGTGCCCCTATCCCCACCTCTTAGGGTGGCCCTATGATGGGTCTTCCCAGTCCCCTATGCACAATCCGACTTCGGGATTTTCATTTCCTCTTTGTCAACCTTCAGTGATTGAAAATTAATCCTCGAGGCATGTATAAAAGGAGATTCAATTCCCTAATTTGGGGGGAAAAAGGGACAAGAGAAGTTGATCATAAGAAAGCATAGGCAAAAATATACATCATCATGCATTCAAGCATTCAAGTCTTCTTCATTCATCCATTGGAGTAATATTATAATATTAATTTGCAAGCATGTGTGTGTGTTAGGGTTTTATCATGTTATATGCCATTTCATGCAAAACTTGTGATTACATTCAAGAAGCAAAGCAATCATCATCGACAAATTGCAGATCTACAAGGTATACATTTCCATTGTTTACATTCAAGCATTTGCAATTACTTTATTTCAAGTTTGATTCCTCAACTGGGGTTTGATTAAGGCAAACCCCTATCCACAACCCTTCTTTCCCTCTTTTATGTGTGTAGGTTGTAGGTGCACAGTTGTAATTACAGGTTTGGGCTTCATTTACAAAGATAAAAGAACCCTTTTCGTTTCACAGATTTTGTGGAGGACCATGTACACTGTCGCCACGGTCCTGATGACTTTTCTCTAGATTTGCAAGGCAGATTCGTATCAGTCTAATTAGCTCAGATCCGAAGTTACAGTGTGATCCTGAACCGGTAGCTCCTCATTTCACCCAATTTATCTCTTTGTTCCACATAGTCAATAAGTCAACTTTCCTATTTACAAAAGAGGGCAAAATACACTTCAACCATTGAAATCCACTTGGAATTCACATCCTAGTCTCCCTTGGATTTGGATCTAGTGGATTTGAGCCCCTCTTTTGAATGCAAATCATCCTAGTGACTTCCTTTCTCTCTCCTAGGTGGGGAGTCACTAGGATCCAATTTTCCACTTTACAATTGGCTTGTATCTCTTCCTTAGGATTTGGTATGATTTCATATTATTTTCATATCTCTATATTGAGTTTCATATCTACATCATATTATGTCTCATATTTACATGATTTCTTTAGATTTGCATTGTATTTGTAATTTGAAGCACTTACATTACACTCATTTTAGGGTTTTTTCTCAAAACATAGGGTAAAACTCTAGTTTGCACTTAGCTCTTAGGAATCTTACAAACACATGAGATTCTAGGGTACACACACATTTTTAGTATAATATTGACTATTTATGGAGGTGGAAAACACCAAAACAAGGGGTTTGACTAAGGCAAAACCCTATAGAGCCACAAACACGCCATTTTCTAGGTTGCAGGTGCAGTTATAGGTTTTTATTGAAGCGAGCAATTTTTGGGAGATCTCAGTAGATAAGCACAAATCTAGCATCAAAATTTGGACCTAGATCTCAAGGACCAAGGAACTCCATGGCCTAGTCCTCCAAGAATAGGTTACTCCATGCCCCACTTCTCCTTAGTTGGCTTTAGATTTCATGGGTTCAACTCAATTAGACTTAAAATTTAATCTTTCAGTTTGTAGCTTCTCACTATCTTTGAGACCAGGGCGTACAACACCTTGGTCCTATCAAATTAGGCATAGTTTTGTATCATAGATGCACATCAGATCCTTATTCTTAGATCTATACTTTCTGTCTCAATTCTGTCATTTTATCATTCTATTATTATTGTTGTTCTAGTTAATTTCCTTCATCTTATTAGCATAGCCTTGCATTCTCCCACATTAAATACATTCTCTTTCATATCAGTGAAGTAATAGAAAACCTAAAAGTGTCCCTTGACTCTCTTTCATGATATTTAGTTGAAGAGGATCACTCCTTTAGGTTCTTTTGCATTCCAATGTTTGGACGGAAGTGGGATTAGGTCCTAAAACTATTTGATTCCATTTTTACCCAGCACAAGAATATTCAACCTCACTAGCATATGCTTGACCCATTATGCAATGCACTTAGTTGTAACCCATGCAACATCCACAATCAATAACTAATCCAAAAGTATCATTTTCATCCCTTTCCATGACCCTCTTTCTCATAATGGATCTATAGCCATCCACCATGGCCCAATCTCCTAGGTCACCCATGTAAATATCACCTCCCTCCTTTGTAGTGTTTGTGGCATCTCAAATTATCACAACACCCTCAATGGAAGATTATACTCAATGATGTTAATAGTCCTTTACGCATAGGTTAAATATAGTTCATCATGCTCCCATACCTCACATTTCCACCAAAACATGCACATCAACTCATCTATGTCATCAATCACCTATCTCTAAAAAGCCATATCCCTCATCCTCATATGAAGGAAAGCCCCTACTTATAAATAAAAAAATGGTTGACCCACTACCCACTTCCTTAGAGACATTGGCCCCAACATGGAAATGTGTTCCTATGCCCATATTTGAAATAATGTTACACCTTGTCTTAGACTCCTCCCTCCTTTCAAAAACATTGCTAACACACAATCTTTTAAATTTTATACTAGAACCATTTTGAAAGTATCTATCCAATACATGTGACCATTTGATAGAGAAATAAATTAACAATTTTATAATTTAAATTTGATAAATTGATATTGTAGACACCCTAAAATTTATCTCCTTGCATAATTAATTAAAAATTAATATTGACTCAATTATTTTTCATAATTCATCATATTCTAATTTCACATAATTGATTATTATCTTCTAATTTTTTATAGTTAATTAAATTATATTTTAATTGATTATAAAAAATGACATTTTAATTAATTGTTATCATCAATAATAATCAAATTCATATTTAATTTACTACGTTTTTTTCTCCTTCTTCTAAATGTTGATTAATTAAATTAACTCAGCTATATCCCCCCTCATTAATTCTTTTAAACTTGGTTAATTAATAATTAATCTCCCTATCATCATTAATATTTTTCTCAATTAAAAATTCTTCCAAATCCTTAGAATTTTATCATGTGACATGTACCCTTAACCCTCTTCAATGATCACACATGTGTGACTATACATGGGTCACCATCACTTTCCACCCCATCCTTTGACCAATCCCCCATCAGTCCTTCACACATGTGTATGCACCCTACACTTTCCTCTTTCAGCCACTTGTCACACTCCTTGATTTCTCCCCCCTTACACTTTCCAACTCTTCTCTACTTGTCAGCCTCATGATCTTCCCAATGTGTGCTCATACATGTATGAGAAAAAATATCCCCCTTTCCATGCCATCTGTCTCTTTCTCAAACCTTCACCTTGTAGAGCTTCCTATATCCACTTGTGATTCAATGCCAACCTAACAACTTCTATAACTTAGGGATTTAATATCCAAAATTGAGCAAATATTTGTGGACTACAAGTTACATTTAAATTATCAGACCTAGGGATGTAAAAATTGAAATGGGTATGCATTGTATGTGCATTATGATTCTACCTAGGCTTTTATCCTATGTTGACCAAAAATATTATAGTAAAGAAAAATGTAGGAAAGCAATTGCTTAAGATTATAATGGTTGGTAGTGAAATGTTAGAGAAAGAATGAGTACGATAAAAATAAAACATGACAACAATAATGATTACAACAAGAACATATACCATAAACAACAACAGTGTCTTAATAAAGGGAACAACGTTACTATAAGATAACAATAATAACCAAAATACAATGTTGCAACTACATGAAATATAACAATGAATTGAAGAGATCTAATTAAAATGCATAAATAGCACTTTGAGTTGCATTACCTCAAGTGGGTTGTCCTTCAGTTAAACACTCTTCAAATGATTAATAGAATTAGATAGTTACTTCAAGAAATCATATTACTATATTTAGAAAGCATGCATGCTACTTCTTACAAACTTGTACTTAGAGAGATGTTAAAAATACATTAAACCTTACAAATTCTACTCAAATATATATAGTCATCAATCTAATGACTAACTCTATAAATAACTAACATGTGTTCCTCATACATAGGAAGAGATTTATTAACAATTAAAGGAAGCATAAACATCTAAGAGTCTTAATAGTACTATAACTCATAACCATATCAAAGTATAAGTATCCACTTCCAATAGCATAAAAATTAATTTAATAACAATTTTGAAGGTGGTTGGTCATGCATTGAAGAAATTTGTAGATAAGTAGCACTCTCCAACAATATATATTAATCTAATGACTCAAGTTCTATAAATAACTAGCACTTTTTCCTCCTACATAAGAATAGATTTATTAATAATTAAAGGAAGCATACAAATCTAAGAGTCCTAATAGGACTATAACTCATAATCATATCAAAGTATAAGTATCAGTATCCATATCCAACAACATAATAGATCATTAAATAACACTTTTGAAGGTGGTTGGTCATGCATAAAAGAGGTCCACAGATAAGTAGCACTCATCAACATTTTTTAGATTAATATAATGACTCACTATATAGCTAACTAGCATTTGTTCCTCATACATAGGAATATATTTATTAAAAATAAAAGGAAGTGTAAACATCTAAGAGTCCTAATAGGACTATAACTCACAACCATATCAAAGTATAAGTATCTACTTCCAACAACATAATAGATCATTGAATAACACTTCTGAAGGTGGTTAGTCAAGAATTGAAGAGATCCATAGATAAGTAACACTCTCCAACAATTCAAATTAATCAGGTCACCTATTGATTGGTTCAAGGTAAGTTTTTCCTTTTGCTACAGGAAGCTACACAATATTGGTTGCATGAATATCTTCAACCAGCTTGATTGAAATGATGCATAATAATTTAGCATGCATACATCATAAATAATACTAATTATACAATCTCATCACATCAAAAATATAATTTTAAGCATATATATTATATCAACCTCCATTTAAATAGACATATTAATATGCTCACATATGTCCTAGGTAATGTAAAGAGTTAATTTATAGTTAAAGTCTATAGCATATCTAACATAAATTATTAACTAACGTATAATAGAAAGCTATAAAAATAGACAAAATAAAGGCACATCACACCTTGTGACACTTTAATTCACAAGGCTCACTATTCTTCCTCTCATGCAATCTCAAACCTTTAATTTCACAATGCATCTCAACCCTCCATTATTGCTAGTAAAAACTAGAAATTGGAGTATTGTTCTTCATTATCCATGAATCCATTTGAGCTAAACTTATGCTTCTTGTTTTCCCTTGAAATCCTATCAATCTTACTAAGTTTATTCTAATTTTGAGAAAAATCTGCATGCACTAAAGTTTAACAATCAAGCATTCAAATTGAAGAGTATATCAGGTAGGAAAGGGTTCTTATACTTTAATCTCAATTAGAGAAGCAAGATGGTAAAAGGTATAAGATTTTATTTTCATTTCTTTATCATTTTATTTTAGCCTTTCACTAATTTAGATATCTTTATATATAAACATTAAATACTAAAAATACCTACATAAATAGCTAAGCATTTAAATATAAATGCTAAAGAGATGTGAGGATATTATCATATTTGCTCTATCACTCTTATGTAGTCGAAGATCAATTTTTAAATATATGTTAAGATCAATGATCACATATTGAATTACATCATTAGGTTATATCTGCATGCACTATCACAAGGCCATCCAAAATGTTTATTATTCTCTTAAGAAAGGGCCTACCCATAATTTTCTCCTTATTCTATTTATTATTAGTTTTCCTTCTCTTTTATACTTATTCAACTATACATTTGAATATGAGAGATGTTAAGAAGCATCTTGGAGGGGGGAAGTTAAATAATCCTTTGTAATTAATCAGTCCTTGTAGATCAAATACACACCAAGAAAAAATGGAAGATGTATAACTAATAAATCAATTGTGTAGTATCTTGTTACACAAATGTTAATGCAGACTCTTATTCTTTATATGATATATTGTAAATGGGATTCAATGAGATAATCAAATTATTTGATGTGTTCTTGTGATATAATGATGGACTAATGACCTAGGGCTTGTCCTTAAGTACAAGATCATTGTTTCATTGAAATTGTTATAGCCTATAATTCAATTGATGATATTCATATTATTAGAAAGGGTAACTTGGTAGAGTGAGAAACTAATTGATGATAGTCATATTCTTAGAAAGGGTTATTTGGGTGATCATATCCAAGGGTCATATCTAGGGTGATATAAACCTACAAGAAGGACTAATCACATTCTATATTGATAAATAAGCATAATAAGGATTATGTTCAAGATTAAAAAAAATTTATGTTAAAAATAAGTTGAATATAAAAACATTGTTTACAATATGACTAAAAATAAATTATAATAAATAATTAAAAATAAAACATACATTTTTCTTTTCCACAATATTATACATTCATAATGTTAGGACTCGGGAAGGACAACTGAGAGGGGTGGGGGGGGGGGGGGTGGGAATCAATTGTCAACCAGTTGTCAATAAATTATAAACCAAATGATAATTATTCCAACTTAAACTTAATGCCGGTAAACCAAACTTAAGTGTCAGTAAAACTAATTAACAAATATAGTAGTATTGGTTTAACTTAATGCATAAAACATAAAGAGAAACAATATCCACAACACATAATACAAAGATTTTGACGTGGAAACCTGGTAAGGGAAAAACCATGGTGGGAAACCTTACCCACAATTAGATGATACTATTGCAGATAGTATGTGTATACAAATGGGGTCTGCACATGCAGAAAGGCCAACTAACTAGAGCTCACTGCTCAATCACAAAATAAGAGTCACACTGACTACACAATTGGATTGTTAAATCCAATGATAATATATTGCTCATAATAGCATCTCCAATGCTGGAATTAGTACCGGTTAAGCTTTGAACATGAGTGTCAAAACACCTTCACAACCTTCTTTCAACCTTCAAATAATTTCTATGTGATTCGCACAAGGATCTACTTATTTTCACTCTTCAATATTCTAATACACTCATACCATAACCATATCCTGATCTTCAATAAGATCTTACAATCATATAAACAAAACCTAAGACCAAATGTATAGGTCGGCTCACTAAAGATATTACAATTAAATCAATTACAAATAAGTCTTGATGCGATACAACATGTCGTCTCAATACATTTACCACAATATCCAATCAATAAACAATCTCCATAACATGTCACGTTGATCTGGAGTACCGGTCCATAACCTAGACCTATCTTTCGGTAAAGGCAAATCTGTCAACCCGATTAGACCAATAAGAAAAACACTAAAACCAAACTTCCAGTCCATGTCTTCGACATAACCAAATGATCTCCAAGATAATAACAAGTCATCATTACTATCGGTGAACCATATAACCTGTTGGTGAACACATACCGATGACTGTGCATAAGCCACTAACCATAACGGTGAACCATAGTGCCGGTTCAATAGTAAACCAATATAACAATGTAGACTTCCAAGAAGATAAGTATTGACATCAATGACAAAACCAATGCAACACATGACGAAGTCATCCATAATACCAACACATAAAAATAGACTAATTAAAAAAATTTAAAAATAAAAAACAATGTAAAAATTACATTAATTGTATTTATATTTATTCTCATAGTAGAATAATTTATCAGTACTTGATGTAGGCAATACTCTTGTATTCATTGTATTAATCAATTAAAAATGAGTATGTTTTCCCTCTTGAATTTCTTTTATGTTTTTCTGAAATCAACATGTTAGATTTGTAACTTAATAATTTTTTGAAATTATTTTTCTTTGATATGGTTAGCTTAAAAAGTATCATGTTATAGAAGCAGATTTATAGAAGCTAGAGCATAAACCAACTTCTCATAGTTTTTTTAGCCATTTTTTGGTCCTTTTAAAAAAAAAAATGAATATATTTGATATTTATGTGATATGTAATTTATATATTAAATGATGGTTTATTTATTTGTCACAAATTTATTTTTATTTTTGATAGGTAAATAGGTTTTTATTTTAATATTCAAAAGATGTTTACATTCAGAATATGCAAATATTCAGAAATATAATAGTCCACAACCTAAAACATACACTATCTTTCTAATCTACTCATTTTTCCCCAGCTACCCATTACATACAAAAAGATTTTGATTAATTATATTCACAAAAATAGAGTTTGGGATCTTTTCTCCCAACTCTCCTCCAAGATCACCTTTCCTTTCCCATCTTGCTTCTCAATCTAAACTGGAACCATGGTCATGTTTGTGTTCTCTATGTATTCCCTGCACCCAAAGGATTCACCTTGCATCAATCGACATTATTTTTTTCCTTTCGTCAAACCCATTGGGTGGCCTCGCATATGCCATGTTTGTGATTCAACTATAAGTTGTACTAGGAGTTCATTGTGTGGGCCCCATTTCATAATTTCCTCTCGAATGCTCTACGCTTCACAAGACCTAATGTAAGCCTTTACACCATTCACACCAATTTGCGCTGAAGCCTTGCGAACCTCCTTATTGCAATTGGCACCCCAAAGGAGGAACAAACTTGCTTACATGGATCCAAACACCTCCAAGACAAACAAACCCCTCACCATCATGCGCCATACCTATGATTCTTTCTATTCCTCCACACCATTCCATTCTTACACAGGTGGTCATTATCCAATTTACTATTTTCCTCGGGACAAAGCTAGAAATATAGATGTAATGTCCATGTTTGTGCGATAGAAGAATTGAGCCTTAAGATATTCATCATCTAGAACAATCTTGATCCTAGTGAGGAAGTCTTGGTCTTCAAATAGGAAAATGTAAGATAATATTTCATCAAAAATTTATGCCCATAACGCGACCATTTCTTTGGAAGCTTGCAGAGAGAAGTTGGCCTCCATATCGCCCACTCCTTTGGAGAATCACCCTCTGTTTGCCAAGCTTCACCAAGACTCCACAAAAAATTTCCTTGCCTAAATGTTGCCTCAAATGTGAATACTTCTCATAACACATGATATCAATTACTCAAAAATGGCACGTTTATTTCTCCTAAATGGTATACCACCCTAGCTTCGCCAACTTGAATGCTTTCTTGAAATACGATCTCAAAGGCTAAGGTTTACTCTCTGATGAGATTAGAAATTTGAAGAAATTGGTCCTTTTGGCCCTTCATTTCACAAGGAGAGTGTACCAAACATCCACCCTCGCCGCCTACAACCTTAATGCAAATCTTGTTTCATGACTTGAAGTACCTTCTATTCTCCTTAATTTGGTTTCACATGAGTGTCATCACTTTGTTTGTCCTTGTTGATCTTGAATCTTGAAACAATTCTTCGATATGCAATCCATTTACTCCTCATTAATGGATTGCCATCACCATCTTTATCTTGATTCTTACATACTTGTGTTTTAAAAAAACCATTTGATTTCCCCATTTTTAATGTTAGTGAATTCTTTAGCTTGCATATCTGCCTATTGATTACCATCTCTTATTACATGGGATATCTTGAATTGCTGAAATGCAGTTAACTGGCATTTGATGATCTGAATAGATTTTTTAGTTTTCCAATGGATAGCTTCACCTTTCAAAATAACCTGGACTATTATTTGTGAGTCACCTTCTAAGTGCAGATTTACCATCCCCATCTGTTTTGCCAATTGGATCACCAATAATGCAACACTAGCCTCAACCTCATTGTTAGTACACATCCCTAGGCCTTGACTACATCTAGCTAAGATTACACCATTATGATTCCTAGCAACACATTCTAGCCCAAAAGGTCCTAGATTTCCTCGTACAGCCCCATCAAAGTTTACCTTGATCCATTTATGCTCTGGAGGTGACCATATTGTCTTCTTAGTTGTGCTGCTTAAAGGAGCAGGCTTTAAGGGCCCATTATGGACCTACAAATTTATTTTAGTATTTAATTAGAATATTAAAAATTAATCACATGTAATATGTCTCAACTACAAATAAATTAAATTGTAGATGGTTAATGTGTGATTCATATTCTTCTCATTAATGCAGTTAAATTATGATATTATTTTGTAAAATATTTTTTGAAAATATAAATTTAGTTTATAATTATTAAAATATTTAAGTACACACACTAGCACAAATATATATATATATATATATATATACACACACATCAATGATAACATATCTCTTAGATATCTCTTAAGCGCATATTTGCAACATACTTACAACAATCTCCTCAAACATCCAATATATATATACATATATACATATATCTATATATATATCTATATATAGATATATGTATATACATATATATATATATATATATATATGTACATATATATGTACATATATATGTACATATATATGTATATGTACATATATATGTACATGTACATATATATGTACATATATATGTATATGTATATGTACATATATCTGTATCTATATGCATGTATGTATATAAATGTATGTATGTGTGGATATATATGTATGTATGTGTGTGTGTGTGTATATGTATATATGTGTGTATATATACACACACATCAATGATAACATATCTCTTAGATATCTCTTAAGCGCATATTTGCAACATACTTACAACAATCTCCTCAAACATCCAATATATATATATACATATATACATATATCTATATATATATCTATATATAGATATATGTACATATATATGTACATATATATGTACATGTACATATATATGTACATATATATGTACATGTACATATATATGTACATATATATGTATATGTATATGTACATATATCTGTATCTATATGCATATATGTATGTATATAAATGTATGTATGTGTGGATATATATGTATGTATGTGTGTGTGTGTATATGTATATATGTGTGTATATATACACTATGTATATATACACACACATATACATATATATACACACACACACATACATTTATATACATACATATATGCATATAGATATAGATATATGTACATATACATATACATATATATGTACATATATATGTACATGTGTGTGTGTGTGTGTGTGTGTGTGTGTGTGTGTGTGTGTGTGTGTGTGTGTGTGTGTTGGATGTTTGAGGAGATTGTTGTAAGTATGCTGCAAATATGCGCTTAAGAGATATCTGAAAGATATGTTATCATTGATGTCAACATATTTCTCTGTCTATTACAGTGTTGCGGTGATGTTCAGTTAGTGAGTTTGTTTAGCATGTTGATAATCAGAGTTTGCGGCTTAAAGGGTTTGTAGAGGATTGTGTGTAGATGATTTAGTGCAATTTTCAAGGGTCCACATGAATATTTGAGTGAGTTATGGATATCTTTGTTGTGGCTGGTTTTTCAGGTGTTCAGTGGTGACAGAGTGTCAACATTTTGATCTATATTTCTCTGCATTGTAATATCTTGATCTGCAAATTTGGAAAATTGTTTGGGATGTTGATGTGCATCTTAAATTTAAGTGGTTCATTGTTTGGTGCTTTGCAAGTTATTTTTCTAGGTTGATAGCTGTTGCAATTAGTGTTCTTGAAGTTTAGTATAATGATGATGTGATTCTAATAATTTGAGTTGTTGCAGATGTTGCGGTTGTAATTCATGATACTTATGGATGTTTCTAGATCGCGTTCCTTTTGTGTTGGTGGTTCGGATTGGTCATTGTGCATGTAATTGATGATTTTCTCTAGCGTGTTAGTGTTTTTCATATTTTAGGGTTGACCAGATGCTTGTAGTGTGTTGTAGATGTTAGATGCATAAATCTTGGAGGTGTTTCACATTCGAGGCATTTGATATGGGTCTGTGCTATGTCTTAGCTGATATTTCTTGGTCCACATGTGGTATTGTAGAGTGTGTGATGAGTGTTGAGCCAACCTTGTTGATCTTTTTCAAGATTGATGCCATGTATAAATATATGTAATATCTTTTGTAATTGTGTGTGGTGTGGTGAGGTGATGTGTATGAATGAGAATCAAATGTATGAGTGAATAATGTATTAATATTTTGAAGGTTGAGAAGAGTGAAGAGGAAGTTGTGCTTGACCGAAACTATAACCAAGCATTAGGAGATTCTATTCTACCAGTTCATGATCTTCCAAATGTGATCTGAATTTGTTTGTAAGACAGTGAGTCTCATCTGGGTTGTAGCCCTTTCTTGTTTTTCAACAGTGAGCTCTAGGTAGTGTGCCTAAATGCATGTGCATTCCCTATTATAATATTTCATATACTTCTAACAGAGTATGATCATATTGTGGGTAGGTTCCCATCGTGGTTTTTCCCTTGACCAGGTTTTCCACGTCAAAAATCTTGGTGTTATGTGTGTTCTTATTGTGTTGTTGATTCATGCTTTCATGGTTAATAATCAAGTTTGAGAATAAGTTTGAATTGTGTAAATTTTTGTGACAATTGATTCACCTCCCCCCTGCCTCAGTTGTATGCTCGGAATCATTCCTATTTCATCAGTATATACATATATGTACATGTATATACATATACATATATACATGTATGTATGTATGTATGCATGTATGTATGTACATATATGTTAAAAAATTATTTAATTTTATTTCTAAACTATTTGATTAGTTTTTTTTACATTGATTATTTTATTTTAATAATTATTAAAAAATAATTTAATTGAATTGTGAATTATTTTACTTTTTAATTAAATTATTATAAATGTAGGATTTTGCCAAGATCAAGGGCACAATGAAAAGCATAAAAGAGAGACAATAGAATGCCAAGAACAAACTGTATTCTCATCAATATGGAAATGATCAACTGGATTAACTAATACAATGAATATAGGCCTGCTTATATAGGCAAGGCCATATGGATGTACGAGCACACAATTATGACATGTGGCTCAATGAGAAACAAGGGCAGGTAAGAAATACTAGGGGTAGGTAGGAGAAATAATATAATATTCCACAAGAGGTGGATGACCCACCGAATGTGGAGTGTAACAGCAAAATAAGACCACAAAAGGTGGAATTTCTCCTACAAGCTCTATCCCTATGTGCACACTTCCCTAAGTGTCTCAAATCCAAACTACGAAGAGATGCATTATCCTAAGTTAACTTAAGTAAAGTGTAATAATATCCAAAATGAATATTTATTTACACCAACACCCCCCCTTAAGTGCAACTTAGGGGAATGAAGACTCAAGTCAACAATGCAAGATGGGTCCCGGCTACTAGGCCATGATAGGTACCCATGTACAATATGCAAATGCAAGCAAAACAATGGAATGCAATCTCTCACGAATGAAGAAAGGGAGAAAACCCAGTGGGAAAAAACTCCCCCCCAAAAGAGAGATGAATGTACAAAAAGACTCTCAAAGAAGAAGGACAAAACCTCAAAGAGGAAAAAGTCCCCCCCATAAGAGAGGAAGGAGAAGTCAACTGACCCCCCCCTAATGACACATCCCGCACCCCCAAGAGAGCTCGCAACTGCTGGAACTTACTCTCGGTGAAAGGTTTGGTGAATATGTTAGCAACCTACTCTTGGATGAGCTCTCGGATATAGTGCATATGAATCTCGATGTGTTTGGTCCGCTAGTGCTAGACCGGGTTCTTCGAGATTGCAATAGCACTCTGATTGTCACAATGTAGAACTGTCGGCCGTGGAGTGGTGAATCCAAACTCTGTGAGAATCTGCTGGAGCCAAATGGTCTCAGTCACTGCGTTAACAGTGCCTTGATACTTAGCCTTAGTCGAAGAGAGAGCAATAGCATGTTGCTTCTTGTTCTGCCAACAAATGGGGCCCGAACCAAGGTGAAAACTGTAACCAGAAGTAGACTTACGATCATCAAGATCGCCAGCCCAATCGGAGTCTGTGTAACCAATGAAGCGAAGTCCTGTGCCTGCTGCATAGTGAATCCCATAGTGATGTGTACCCTGGATGTAATGAAGGATGCGTTTGGCGGCTTTCCAATGAAGCTCATGTGGTTCATGCATGGAACGGGAAACCATGCCAACTGCAAATGAAATATCAGGGAGTGTATGGGTCAAGTAGATGAGACTACCCACAAGCTGACAATACAAAGTGGCATCAACTAGTGGAGAAAAACACTGAGCCTCAAGCTTGACTCTTGAAAGAAAGGGAGTCAGGGCAGGCTTACAATCAGCCATATGAAAGTGTGCAAGTAGATCAAGAGCATACTTGGGTTGCGATAATGTAATCCCGGAAGGTGATTGTGAAATCTCTATCCCGAGAAAGTAGTGCAAAAGACCCAAGTCAGTCATAGCAAATCTATCATGCAAAGCAGATTTGACCTTGCTAATGATGGATGAAGTACTCCCTGTAATGATCAAGTCATCAACATAGAGCACAAGTATCAAGTGAGAGTCATCTTGTTGCAAAATGTAGACATTCGGATCAAAATGACACCTGGTGAATCCTGTGGAGAGAAGAAAGGAATCCATCTTGGTGTACCAAGCCCTGGGGGCCTGCTTAAGGCCATAGAGAGATTTCCTTAGTCTGCAAACCAAGGAAGTATCCTGGATGAAACCCTGTGGCTGCTCCATATAAATCTCCTCATCAAGGTCACCATGAAGAAAGACACTCTTCACATCCATCTGATGTACAGACCAACCATGAGCTGCAGCAATAGCAAGAGTCAAACGAATGGAGTTCATCTTGGCTATGGGTGCAAAGGTCTCAGTATAGTCAACACCTACAACCTGAGAGAAACCTTTCGCAACAAGCCGAGCCTTATACTTATCCACACTACCATCCGCTACAAACTTGGTCTGATACATCCACTTACATCGAACCATCTTTCTCCCCTTAGGGAGATGGACTGAATCCCATGTGTGTTCCTCATCAAGGAACTATACTCTTCCTCCATAGCTTGGTCCCACTCAGGAACCCCTGATGCTTCCCTAAATGTCTGTGGATCAGAAGCGGTAGCAATGAATGCATGTGGTAGATCCTGATGCTGTGATTGAGTTCTCCTTGTATCTAAAGGATCCCCAACAAGAGAACCCGCGGACTCAAGTGTCTGTCGAGCCCAACGAGGTCTAGGTGGAGGTGGAGAATGAGGCTCTTCAACTGCAAGTGGACCCTGTGGAGGTGTAACCCTGTGAGTCGGAGTTGTAGGAGTCTCATCATCTGAATCACTAACATCACTATCCACAATGGAGGAAGGTGGAGGAGGTAGAGAGGCTAAGCTAGGAGAGCTTTCCTCAAAGTGAACACTCCTCTCAATGAACACCTCATGTGTCTCTGGATCCATCAATCTGTATGCCTTAACACCCTCAAGATATCCAATAGAAAAGCAAGGCCGACTCTGAGGTTCCAATGCCTTGCGTTTCTGCAGAGGTATGTGAGCCCATGCTGGACACCCAAAGACTGAAATGTCTCACAATCAGTTTCTTGCCAGCCCAAGCTTCAAAAGGAGTAATACCTTGCAAAGCTTTGTGAGGAACTCGATTTTGGATGTGTGTGGCACAACTGATAGCCTCTGCCCAAAAAGCGAGATCAAGAGAACGAGCATGGATCATACAGAAAGCCATTTCTTTGAGAGTTCTATTCTTGCATTCTACAACCCCATTTTGCTGTGGAGTGTAAGCAACAGAATGCTGAAGATCAATCCCCTCAAATGTACAAAAATCCTCAAGTCTTTTGTTCACATATTCCCTTCCATTATCTGTGCGAAGAATCTTGACCACTTTCCCTGATTGCTTCTCCACACGAGTCTTGAAGTCTTGAAATCTGTCAAATACCTCACTCTTATGAATAAGAAAGTAGACCCAAGTGAAGCGGGAGTAGTCATCAATGAAGGTGAGAACATAGCGGGCCTTACTAAATGAAGGTGCTGGAAATGGACCTGCTACATCACTGTGAACAAGTTGAAGAACTTCCAAAGCTCTACAAGCTTTCCCCTTATCAAACTTCTCTTCGGGATGCTTGCCCATGGAACAACCTGAACATACACCCTCTGAAAAAATAATTCGAGGTAGACCTGTGACCATGTCTTTAGTGCTTAGCTGCTGAAGATAGCAGTAGTTGAGGTGACCAAACCGCTCATGCCATAGCTTACTTTCTGAATTTGAATGAGTAAGCAAGGCCCTAGAAGGTGAACTTGGCACAAAGTGGGAGAATGAATAAAGCCTTGAGTTGTCATTGACTTGTCCCACTGCTACCAAGGCATCATCATCAAGTTCCTTTACCACAACTGAATCTGGTGTAAACTCAACCTTTTTCCCATTCCCATAGTGAGTGATTTGGTAGATGGAGAGAAGGTTGGTAGACAAGTTAGGAACATAGAGAACATTCTCAAATGTTCCATCATCCATGTCAACTGAACCTTTCCCTTCAACCTCTACTTGTGTATCATCACCTATGTAAATGTGAGGTACCTTAGATGGCTCCAATGAAGAAAACTGCTCCTTTGTAGGACCCATGTGATATGAGGCACCCGAGTCAAGTATCCATTGCTGTGAAGAACCTGTTGTAGCCACAAATGCTTGCCCTTTTCCCTTAGACTGTGAGGAAGAGGAAGGAGATGAATCCTTCTTTGTGTAGGCAGATGGCAAGTTGATGTTGTTTTTCTTGAGAAGATTAGTTAACTCATCAACTTGCTTTGCGTGGCATCGATACTCATCATGACCATACTTCTTGCAATATGCACAAGTTGGTTTATCCTTCTTAGGTTGTGTCTCCTTCTTGGAAGAGGATGAAAAATCGCCTTGTGATGGAGAGGATGATTGTCCTTTTTCCTGGTGTGGCTTAGACTTGGAGTGCTTCTTCTTTTGTGTTGGAATCTTTGCCTTGATTTCCTTGATTCCCTTGATTAGCCACCAAAGCCTTGGACTTTGAAGACTTGAGAAACCCCATGTTCAACAACTTAGATTGTTCCAATATTAACATTTTTGTGAAAGCATCAAATGAACGCATAACATAAGAACTCCCCACTGTCAAACGATGAGTTTGGAAGCTAGACACAAATACTGCATATTCTGGTACAAGCTTGTCCAACAAGTTGAATATCAACTGAGCATCCTTTTTGTCAATTCCACAATCCTTAAGCTTTGCTCTTAGCTCATTTGCTTTGGTGACATAATCTTGGATTGTATCAAAACTCTTGGGATCCAAGTTGGTGAGCTCATTGTCAATTTGATAGCCTTTGATTTCATCAATTTGACCGTACAATTTCTGAAACATATCCCAAGCCTCTTTGATTGTTTTACACTTCTCAATGTGAAAAATGAGGTCATCTGATACATACTTACGCAAAGTTCCAAGAGCCATGCAATTCTTTGTGAGCCATTATAATTGAGCATTTGGATCAACCTTAGGATCAGGTGGTGCTATTATTGTTCCATCTATGTAATGTGTGAGACCCTTTTCCATTAATTTACTCCATACTTTAATTTTCCATGATGCATAATTATGTGGAGTTAAAGGTGGAAATTTATTAGGGCTCATTGCAACAAAAATGGAAAGAGCACAAAGAGAGGCACAATCACACAAGACACCCCCCCAAATTCACTCAATCAAAGAACCCCCCCCAAAAGTGATGATTTGGCACTTTATAATTAGTGCGTATACAATGGGCCACTTGCAAAAAATGGCAAAGTGGACTTCTGATTACAATTTTACAACTGCTTCAATAAGGCCAAAAGAGACTCAAACTAATAATGCAAGAGATCTAAACTAAGATCCAAGCACATTACAGGCACCTAATAGGCCAAATAAGACCAATGTCTGAAAGTACGATTTCCACTCAAAATCTCTAAAATCTGATCATAGATTATGAAATTAGATGAAAAAAATGCACTTTCAAAAAAAATGGCACCTGAAAAGGAGGTCGTATGAGCTCAAACGAGGCCTTTGAAGTTGCAGAATTGAGGATTGGACAGGTACAACTGAGAGAATCCAAAAATTTCAAAAAACCTGTGCACCAAAATCAGAAAATAACCACACCACTGCGAAGATCATGAAATTTTAGCCCATTTTAAAAAAGATGGCACCAAAAAAGGAGCAAAAATGAGCAAGATATGGCCTTTCAAAGTTGGACTGCAAAACTGAAAAGCTCAATGGAGAGGGGTCAAAAAAATTTCAAAAAGTTGCTGATGTGGTGCTGATGTCAGCAATTCATGAGCTTAAATTTGACACCCATCTGGCCGTCACAAAAATGTCATCCCCCCTACGTGGCATCCGTACTGTACGGACATGTTGATTGTGCAAGCTGACTAGTTGTACGAACATATGACGTGGCTCTGTGACTGGGCGTATGGAGGTCGACCGCGGGCCAGTGCCCGCCTGCCATGTGGCAGACATGGGTCCATCGGTTTAGTGGACGCCAGCGGGAGCAAGGCATCGTTGGAGAATACCAGATGCCGGGAGCGAGGTCGCCAGAGGCGGGAGTTGGTGGTGCTGGAGAGCCAGGGTCGCCGGAGGTGGGCCGGAAGATGAGGAGGCCGGGAGCCGAGGCAGTCGACGGCGAGATGGGAGCCGAGGCGGCCAGCGATGGGAGCATGGCAGCTGGCAGGAGTTGCGGAACAGTGAGCGGCAGATGGACATGGCGGCAGTGGGGCGTGGTGGAAGCCGGGAGGACTGGGCGCCGGTGCTGGTGAGCGGGGCCCGAGGACAAGTACGGGCGGCGATGAACAGTCTGCAACGCCTGCAAAGTACAGCTGACGTCGGACCTACAGGGTACGACAGAGTACGGGGGGTCTGCGGACCCCCAAGCAACCAAAAAATTTTTTTTTGGATTTTTTTTTATCGCTTTTTTTTTATTTTTTCGAATTTTATTTTTTCAAAAAATAATAAAAAATTTCGAAATCCGTACGATAATAGCCAAAATGGGGAAAAAAAATTTCTCACCAAAATAGGTCAACTTTATAGTCGAAATTTATGGAAACGGCCTCCTGGATTCAACGGTGATGTCCAAATTGTTGTACGACGCCCCCCAAAAATGAAGATCCTCAAATCCAAAAATAGAAGCCTCCAAAATGTCTCCAAAAAACTAATCAATGAAGCCCCAATAGCTCTAATACCATGTAGGATTTTTCCAAGATCAAGGGCACAATGAAAAGCATAAAAGAGAGACAATAGAATGACAAGAACAAACTATATTCTCATCAATATGCAAATGATCAACTAGATTAACCAATACAATGAATATAGGCCTGCTTATATAGGCAAGGCCATATGGATGTATGAGCACACAATTATGACATGTGGCTCAATGAGAAACAAGGGTAGGTAAGAAATACTAGGGGTAGGTAGGAGAAATAATATAATATTCCACAAGAGGTGGATGACCCACTGAATGTGGAGTGTAACAGCAAAATAAGACCACAAAAGGTGGAATTTCTCCTACAAGCTCTATCCCTATGTGCACACTTCCCTAAGTGTCTCAAATCCAAACTACGAAGAGATGCATTATCCTAAGTTAACTTAAGTAAAGTGTAATAATATCCAAAATGAATATTTATTTACACCAACAATAAATTTAATTTGTTTTACATTATTTATTTGAAGTATATATTGTTGGAAACAATGAACACTGAGAGGGGGGGTGGGTGAATCAGTGTTCTACAATTTACAAACTTATTAAATTGATTCTTAAACCAACAGATACATAAGAATGAAAGCAAAGTGCAAAAACATAAACCAATGAACCACAAAACCATAACACCAATATTTTTACGTGGAAACCCGAAAAGGGGAAAACCATGGTGGGATTTGAACCCACAATATTATTATGCTTTGATCAAGAATATGATAATAATACAAAAAGAGGAATGCATTTGCATTTAGGCTCACTACCTAGAGCTCACTGCTCAAATACAAAATAGGGCTACAAACTGGAGGACTCACTATCTTACAAATGATTACAAAATATTACAATAATATATGAACTAAATAATAGAATCTACTAATGCCAAATAGCAGTTCTAGTTAAGCATAATCTGACGGTCTTCCTCTGTTACGCTTATCTGCCCTGTTCTATTGCATAGTCATATACCGGAGCACAAAATCTACATACTAATGCTCATTCACATATCATGCATCAAAATTTGCACATCTTCCACACATCTACTATATCAAAATGTTCACACAAGCCGATCTTATATATCTGCATCAACAAAACAAATCATTTCTCATGTCGGCTTCCAAAAACAACATAACATGCAACATGAAACGTGTAACCAACAAGTCATCTCAAACCGTCCACAAATCCATATGCGGACCTAAAAAAGATGATAAAAAGATTCACACATGTCAGCCCAAACTCCTCAAACTTGAAACCAACCACCGAAACCAACCCAAGAATTCTGGACCACACGTTACACCAAAATAACTCTATTCTTCCTAGATTACCAGATACCAGACCTTCAATATCGCTCATGAATCAACACTAGATATCAAGATTAAAGAATAATCTACCTCAAACCTTGAATCATCTGCCTCTAATATCGCAACCAAAATAACACAACAAAAATAAAGATCTACACACTGAACTCATGCTCTATTGGTTACTGTATTCCACCTTCCACACTTATGCCTTATGAACAATGCAACTTCCGATAAATCAAATCTATGTACCAAATATGATATCTGAACTACGTTACCATCAATGAGAACTCCTGAGCATTTCTCATGCATCAGTCTTCACCGGAATAATGTCTCTTGCGAACAATATCCCCCTTTGACATTGATGGCAACACTATGAAAAATGAACTGTACAGTCAAGACTGCAAAACTTCATAACTTCAAAAACATTCAAAATCTTCAAAACTCTACAAGCTCAACAATCTCCCCCTGAGAATTTTTACCATTTTTCACTTCGCTCTCTCCCCCTTTGACAACAATGCCAAAGATAGGAATTTGCCAAAATTTATGTACAGGGATATATACAGTGACTTACAAAAATTTGAAGATATTAGCAAAAGTTGTCTTTAGGTTCAACAAGTGGTTATCCCAAACCTTCTTCAAACTCTCCAAAATAATGATCATACCACTGAAGAGATAGGTGTGCATCTCTGCTTCTCTTTTATCTGTCGAAACACTCTTGTTTAGAGAATCCTTTGCATCTTATATACTGTTGATTTGTGAGTCTATCTGGGGAGTGATAAGGCTTCTTACTTCTCCCACTCTTCTCAAAACTCTATCCTTTTCCTGATTTAAGCTCTTAATCTTATTCAATATACTCATAACTTGACCTTCAAAATTTCTAGCCGGGACTGATTAAGGTGCATAAGACTGAGATATGCTAGCTAGTTGGCCTTCACATTCTCTTATTTTCTTGTCAATGTCTATGTTAAACTCAGGCAAAATTAGACATGAATTGTATATTTGGTCGCATTCATCTAATGCGTCTTGAATTCTCTTCATAGAAGTTATTAAACTTACCCTATCACCCTCAATCATCTTCAAAATTGACCACATTCTCATAGCACTAAATTGAGTCAAATTTTTTGCATTTGCAGCCTTCTCCAAAGACACAAAATGAGATTCTACATCATTCAACATACTTCTAAGCTTACCGGAGGGACTTTCAATTATACTGTTGGATATGGTTGGTCATGTTGCTACTAGGATATGATGTTTTCATTGATGTTGTAGTACCCCTCCTCGGTTGAACTTATTAGACTCATATTTTACTATTGTTTACTTTCAGTGGATACATTACCATTATGTGTTATTTAGACTCATATGACATTATTTCATGTTTTATCTAGATATGAGATGCATGATTTATTTACAGTATTTCAGTACTGGTGATTTGTGGTATTTTATGGATTATTGCCATGTACTGACACCTTACTTTATCTATACAATGTGTAATTATATGTTGCGTGTCTGCGAGTGTATTGGATGCAAGGGGACAATTGTCCTTCACTCACTCCGGTGAGACAGGGAACATCGCAATTCTCCTTCATCGGTGTGCGTGGCGTGTATTCTATATTTGTATATATGCATATGTGGTTCGATGATGTAGGTCATTGCAGGTACAAGTACCGGGTAGGTACAAGGTATCGTCTCCACCTGGCTCCATAGGTTTGAGCATGCCTTACTTGTCCGATGGGAGTGGAGGAGATAGTGGTTGACCCTAATTGTACCGCAGTTACACTCTTGTGAGTGTTTTCAGTCGGTCATCCCTTTTGGTTTTGTTCGGCCGTCGAGGCAGTTTGTTTGACTTTTTCATAATCTTTGTTTGGGTCTTCTCAGTTTGTGTGCCCTAGTAGATTGAATTAATTAGTTGAGTTTATGGCATCACTTTATAGTTAGCATATTTAATTAATGAATTATAATGCTTTAGTGATTATGAATTTAATTAATTAAGTGAAGTGATTAAATTTAGTTGCAAATTGCATTATATTAGAAATATAATTTTATTTAAATTTAGTAGAAAATAAATTAGTTGCATTTATTATTCTCTAGATTTAAAAATAAAATTTCCTTCCTTTATTAGTTTGCAAATTTCATGAATTTAGAAATATAGTTTTATTTAAACTTTAGGGGTAATAAATAAAATTAAATATATTTATTGTACTCTAGAGTTAAAAAAAATTAAAAAAATTGAAATAAATAGAATTAAATACATTTATGGGACTCTAGATGATTTTTTAAAAATAAATTGGAAATAAATAAAATAAGTTAAATTACTTTCCTAAATATTGTTTTTAGAAAGTTATTTAATTGGGCATGAGAAAAGAATAAAAGAAAAGGGAAAGTGTTGTTTTTAGAATAATGCATTTTTTTTACTTGCCTTTTTGGAAAATTAGAAAAGAAAATCCTTTTTAGTTTTAAAATAGAATATTATATCTTGGGGGAAAGGAAATTATTTTTTTGGGAACCTAGAAAGGTTTAGGTAAAATATGTTTTCAAAAAAAAAAAAAGAAAGGATTTTTTTTGGAGAGTTCACGGGAAGGAGGCAGCTGTGCAATAAAGAAATTTTTGAAATTTTCTGGAGTGCTTGTTCTTGGGAAGGTGAAGATTTTGGAGTTGTTGGGAAGGAGGCTCGGGTTTCAGAATTGGAAGCTTGTTGAAGGATAGAAGCTCTCCAACAAAGTTCTTTCAGGAAAGCTATACAGGCTGGATAGCCTCTTATGGTTGTTTTAAAGAAAATCTTTTTATTTCTTCCCTCATTCTGAATGATGTGTGTTTTTAAAAAAAAAATATAGATGTTTAGAAATGCGTGTAGTAGTTTTGGAATGGATACTATGAAAGTTATTGAAAATTTCAGTTTCTGTGTTTTAAAAAATAAAATTGCAAATCCAAAACCCCTTTCTGGTTATTTCATGTTCTGGGATAAAATCCATTCCTAAAATTAATTTTAATTTTAGTTTATGGAAAGAAGTTATTTCCTGGGTGTTGTAGATTAAAATTTTGAGGAATTTGGGAAAAGTTATTCTGCCAAAATTTTACTGTGCATAAAAAGTTGCAAGTTTTGGGAGAAAATGGGATTTGCCAGAGAAAATGTTTCCTCTTGTTTTGGTATTTGTTTTAATAATTTTGGACTGTGATTGAGTTTTTCTCTTCCCTGTACTATCTCAGAGATTTAATTATCTCAGTTATTTATTTTGGTTGTTAATTAAGTTTTGTGTATCTCTGTATTTAGCTATTAATTTATGCAAATTACCATAGTAATAAATTTAATTGTGAAGTAAATTTATTGTTTTATTAAATGTTATGGGAAATTTGTTTTAAATAAATTTTTTTTTGGGGGGGTTTAAAATAAGTTTTGTTTTATGCTAAGTGGGGGAGGCGGAGCCTGCTACCCCATGGTAGCAGCTGCTACCTACGGCAGCAATGCTACCCAAGGGTAGCGGCTGCTACAGTATGGTACTAGCGCTACCATATGGTAGCAGTGCTACCACATAGTAGCATGTGCTACCATATGGTAGTAGTGCTACCACATAGTAGCATGTGCTACCATAAGGTAGCCGATGTTTTAAGTTTTGTTTTATTTTTTTTAATTTTTAGTTTATATATATATGTGTGTGTGTGTGTGTGTGTGTGTGTGTGTGTTTAAATATATGTTATTTAAAAGCATGTTTATGCTTTGGGTTAAAATATGATTTTTTTGTAAATTTTAAATGTTGGAATTTGAAATTTAAAGTTTCGTTTAATATGTAGATTTTATTTTTGGAAGGAAAATCTTCGAATTCACTATGCAAATTTTTATTATTGAAAATTAAATATTCTTTTTAGTATATATATTTTAAATATGATTTAATTACATGGTTTATATTCGAAGAACATATATACTCATGTAATTATATTATATTATTATATATATTCTAATTTGAAATATAATCTAGGATATGGAAACCTTTTTAATTGGAATATTTGGATATTGTTCTTAAACATATGATAAGGGGAGATTATTTCAATGTGATAAATTTAGCTTTTGTACAAATGGCAACTTGGAATTTGCTTTATGATAGAGTGTATTATCTTATTTTCTGAAAGAACTTAAATTGCAAGTTATTTATGCTTTTGGCCGTTTTATGAAAAGATTGCCTGTTTTAGAATCTTAGTGTTAATGATATTTTTAGTCAATTTTTATTTCGTTGCAATTTTAGTTGAGTTGTCGTCTTGTCATAAATGGATATACCCCTTGGTCAGAGATTGTTGAGTAAACCTGTCGATGTGATCCATTGTGTATTTTATTCCATATGGTCAACCTTGGTTTATTGATAGTGTACCTTCCACCTACTTTTGGTCAGGATTAGCTATGGTTGTCAGTTTCGCCATAGTGTTCTCATAGAGAGAAACCTTTCTTGTTAATGTCAGTGGCTTTCGAGCAGGGGCCGCGCCCAAAGAGGATGGAACGATAACCCATCGAAAGTCAGCTAAGAAGTGATAACCTAATAATTGATTAGGGGGTGGGTAGCTAAAATATTAAATTAAGATAATGTTCCTCGTACATAGTTGAGTGCTTGTATAGGCTCAGGATGTTGTGAGAAGGCATGAAATGGCAAACCTATCACCTTGTCTTCACGAAAGGATTGGTAGGGTCCGCATGATGCTTAGATGGAGCCAGGGGTTTGAGAGAGGTTACCAAGATAACCTAGGATGGGGCCGGGACCTATGGAGGCCTACCTAGGGTAACCACCTTAAGCCATGCGATGACACTCTCTCCTTAGAGTCACTAGTATATGTGAGTTGAGTCACATGGGTCTTGTGGAGTCATGTTATACTATTGTACTTGTCTTGTTTTGCTTGCTTGAGAGTCTTCTACTGTCTCCCAATATGGTGGGGTGGTTCCACTTTGGGATCACATGGTCGGGTGGTAGTGCCACTTCCCATTGGATATCCTTGATTTATCTTCATGCGAGGAAAGGCTTCGCTGGTGTTTCTTGGATCGTGGTTCATGTACCAGCTCATGTTCGTGATCATTGTTCAGTTGAGACCTTGCGGTAATTGTATCAAACATTTATGTAACCTTGGCATTGTAACTTTTGTATTATGTGGTATTTTTGGAAGCCATGTATTTATGGATATTATAATATTATATCAAAGGAATGTCTGTTAATTCAGTTGCTTTAATATTTTGTATAAATGATCTATGGAATAATAAATGCATTGGAATTCTTTGATTCTTTCATTATGGAAATTAGATGTATGAGTATGTTTTTAATTTAAGCATTTAATTTTCCTATCTAGATGAACAATTGGATTAACCATGGTGTTAATATAATCTGTGAATTAATCTTCATTGGTAACCCTTAGGAAATCATGTGTTAGACTTCCGCTGTGTTATTAAATGTGCAATTGTTATAATTAATGCACTTATCTTTAAAAATATATATATTTCACCCTTTAGTTGCCTAGTTGTGTTGTTTTCCTTTAGGGTTTCTGACGGGGCATTAAAAATGTCAACATATTCCTGTGATTTGTTCCATTGTGATTGTGAAGATTTTCTGATCTGGTTTTGTAGTTTGGTTTGCTGATCACTGTTTTGTAGAATCCGGTATTTCCTTTGGTATATTTCGGTGTGATCAGATCTTGTGTGGAGACTTTGGGATATTGTTTTGGTTGGTCTTGTGTATCTTCATTTCAGATGGTTCATAATTTGGTGCTCCACAAGTTATCTTTCTTCATGACAGTTGTGTTCTTGAGCTTCTAGACATTGACAAATGAAGATTTGAAAAGTGGTGTCGGTGCAATTGTTCCAGATGATTCTAACATGCTTGCTGGTGTTTCCTAGTCGTGTCCTATTTGTGTTGGTGATCCACATTGATCATTGTGTGATTTCTTGGTGGTTTTCATCAACTGGTATTGATTTTTGTGCTATGCGGTATTTCTGGTGGTGTAGCGTGTTGTGGTTGATCTTGGCATGATTTTAGGTGAAGTTGGTCATTTGGGAATTTGAATTAGGTCCATGTTATGTCATGTAAATCATTATATTGGTCTGGTGGTCGATCTTTGTATCGTGTGATGTAATTTTGTAGTTGAGGGTTGAGGGTTTAGCCGACCTTGTTATCAAGGTTGATGAATTGTATATATAGTGGGTTACACTTTTTGCCAGCTTTGACATGGCAATGTTCATTTTCATAAAAAAACTTTAGATTCAAATACCTATTACTTCTAAACCGTAAGGAATTTTTAGATGATGTGAACTAGTGATTTGTGTCATTTTGTATATAGATTCTATGTTAGGACCTGGAGGCAACTAAGAGGGGGGGGGTGTGAATCGGTTGTCTAATAATTTCAACCTAAATATACTTTAACCAAACTTGATACTTAATACTGGTAAACCAAACTTAATGCCGATAAATAAATTAATAATTAATAACAGTATTGGTGAAACTTAATTCATGAAACAGAAAGAGAAACAATGTCCACAACACATAACACAAATATTTGTACATGGAAACCCTATAAGGGGAAAAACCATGGTGAGAAACCTTACCCACAATCAAATGATACTACTATAGATAGTATGTGTATACAAATGGGGTTTGCACATGTAGATAGGCCAGTTGCTTAGAGCTCATTGCTCAATCACAAAATGAGAGTCACATTGACTAAAATTGGATGATTAAATCCAATGATAATGTACTACTCAAAGTAGCATCTGTTGGCATTTTGAATATGTTGATATGGTTTTGTCATTGATGTCAACACCAGTCATCACTTGTCAACACTTATCAGCACTTGGAGATCTTTGGTTATGTTCACCGACAAGTCAGAGAATTATGCACAGTCATTGGTATTTGGTTCATCGGCAGATTATATTGTTCATCGGCACTTGAAATGACTTGGAGAATACTTGGTTATGTCAAAGACATTATTTGATCACTTGGTTTTGGTGATTTGGTTATTTGTTTATTTGGGTTTGCATATTTGTTGTTACTAGCAAATAGGTCTAGGATAAGCACCGACAGACATATTTATTCCAGATCAGCACAACACATTATGGAGATGATTTATTATTATTGTAAATGCATTGAGCTGACATCATCATCAGATATTGATTTATTTGTAATTGATTTTATTGTAATATCTTTTAGTGAGCCGACCTATTTAATTGGTCTTAGGTTATGGTATAAATGTAAGATCTCATTTGTGAGATTGATATGTGATTGCAAAAAAGAATTGTAATAAGGTATATGTGAAAATAAGTAGAACTATACATGCAGACATCATTTGAAGGTTGAAGGAAGGTTTTGTGAAGGCAATCAGAACCAAACCGATACTGAATCCAGCATATGAAGATGCTATTTTATGCAGTACATTATCATTGGATTTAACCATCCAATTGTAGTCAGTGTGACTCTCATTTTGTGATTGAGCAGTGAGCTCTAGGTAGTTGGCCTTTCTGCATGTGCAGAATCCATATTGTACACACATACTATCTGCAGTAGTATTATTTGATTGTGGGTAAGGCTTCCCATCGTGGTTTTTCCCCTTACAAGGTTTCCATGTACAAATATTTGTGTTATGTGTTGTGGATATTATTGTCTTTTTGTTTCATGCATTAATCTTTACCGGTACTGCAATTAATTGATAAAACTATCTACCAACATAAAGTTTGGTTTACCGGTATTAAACATTAAGTTTTGGTTAAGATAATTTTGTATGAATTTATTGGACAACTGATTCACCCCCCCCTCTCAGTTGTCTTCGGGACCTAATAACATCTCCAATGTTGGATTCAGTATTGGTTAAGCTTTGATTGTCTCCTTCAAACCTTCCTTGAATCTTCAAATGATGTCTGTGTGAGTAGCTCTTCTTATATTCATATGTATTGAATATCACAACCTTATAATACCTTATCTCATCTCCTATATCAATCTCACAATTGAGATCTTACATATATACCAAAATCTAAGACCAAATGTGTAGGTTGGCTTACTAAGAATAATATAATAAAATCTATTACAAGTAAGTTGAGATGCGATGCATCATGTCAGCTCAACAACAATATTAATTTATTAAACCATCTCCATAACGTGTCATGCTGATCTGGAATAGATAATGCTTGCCGGTCCATAACCTAGACCAATTTGCTGGTAACAATAAATATGTCAACCCGATTGGACCAGTAACCAAATCTCCAAAACCAAGTGTCCAAACCATGTCTTCGACATAAACAAGTGATCTCTAGATGATAATAAGTTATCCTCAGTGCTGGTGAACAATATAACCTACCGGTGAACTAGATACCGGTGACTATGCATAAGTCACTGAACTTGTCCCTGAACATAACCAAAGATCTCCATGAGGATAAGTGTTGTGTTGTCATCAATGATAAAACCAATGCAAAATATCCATAATACCAACAATCTCCCCCTTTGGCATTGATGGCAACACAAGATGGAAAAACCATCTAAGTGCCAAAGCAAAAATGCCAAAAACCAAAAACCAACAATCTCCAGAATAGATCAATACCAGAAATCAAAATACAGATCATATCTGCATCTATATAAACACTCCCCTAAAGAATAATCTATCCTCAAAGGATAATGTGTTTTTCCATAGATATCCCTCCCCCTTCGACATCAAATGCCAAAGAAAAACAAATACCAGATACAACCAGTTCATAGAACCAATAACTAATACCAACTTATCCAACTACTCCCCCTGAGAAGTAGCTCTCCTCCATCAAAGACGGAAAAAGGTTTCTCTGTAAATTCTGCCAGCTTGATGCCAAGCATCAACTATCTAAGTCTCTACCGGTGAGGGTATGACCCCAAGCTACTCTTTGAGATATTCAAAAGTTTCCTTAAGCAAAGGCTTAGTAAAGATGTCTGCAATCTGCTCTTTAGTATTCACATAAACCAATCTTACTTCTTTTGCTTTTACATTCTCTTTCAAAAAATTGTATTTGATAGAAACATGTTTAGTTTTAGAGTGAAATACCGGATTCTTAGATATATCCATTACTGCTGAATTATCAGAATAGATGATTATAGGTTCTTTGCATTTTACCTTTATGTCCTTCAACATTTGTTTAATCCATAATACCTGAGTACAATTGGTTGTTGCTGCAACATATTCTGATTCTGCTATTGATAATGATGTACAACTTTGTTTCTTGCTCAACCATGAAATCAATTTGCTACCAAGAAAGAATGTCCCGCCAGTGGTGCTCTTTCTGTCATCTACATCTCCTACCCAATTAGCATCAGTGTATGCACATAAATCAAAATTTTCATCTTTAGGATACCATAAACCAAGATTTGTTATGCCTTGTAAATACCAGAAAATCCTTTTTACTACTGATTCATGATTTTCTCTAGGATTAGTCTAAAATATTGAAACAATACACACTGCATTCATTATATCAGGTCTTGTTTGTGTCAAATATAGTAAACCTCCAATCATATATTTGTATCTTGTTGGATTAACAAGGGCTAAATCATCTTTCAATGATAGTTTATCAGTTGTAGTCATATGAGTACTTACAAGTTTAGAGTTTTCCATACCAAATTTCTTTAGTAATTCCTTCAAATATTTTGATTGACATTGGAATATACCTTTATCAGTTTGAGAAATCTGCAATCCTAAAAAGAATTTTATCTCCCCAATCATAGACATTTCAAATTCTTCCTGCATCTTGTTAGAAAAGTCTTTACACAATCCATCTTCTCCTCGAAAAATGATGTCATCAACAAAAACTTCAATAACCAAAATATCTTCATAGTCACTTTGAAATATAAGTTGTTGTCAACATTACCTTTAGTGTAACCAAGTTTCATAAGATATTTGTCCAATCTAGCATACCAAGCTCTAGGAGCTTGCTTCAATCCATATAAAGCTTTTCTTAACCTGCAAACCATATCTTTATCATTTGTTAATGAAAATCCATTAGGTTGTTCAATGTAAACTTCCTCTTCAAGATCACCATTCAGAAATACACATTTAACATCCATTTGATATACTTTATAGTTTTTGTGTGCTGCAAATGCAAGAAATAATATGACTGCCTCAATTCTAGCTACCGATGCAAAGGTTTCATTGTAATCAATTCCCTCTTTTTGTGAATATCCCTTACACACTAGTCTTTCTTTGTTTCTGATTACCTTACCATCTTCATTAAGTTTATTTCTGAATACCCATTTAGTTCCAATTACATTTTTTATTTTTAGGTTAGGGAACCAATGTCCATGTATTATTCTTTTCAATTTGTTCCAATTCATCTTTCATAGCCTTAATCCAATGTTTATCTTCACATGCCTCAATGATAGATGCTGGTTCAATTTGAGAAATTAAACATACCTCTTCATTTGCCAGTCTTCCTCTTGTCATAACTCCTTGATACTTATTCCCAATTATCTGACTTTTAGAGTGATTCAATCTTACATATATGGGTGTGTTCACTTGTTGTTGTTCTTCAATCACTGTGGAATTCTTTGATGATGCCGGTGTGACTGGATCAACATTTTGTACCGGTGCACTCAGTATAGGTTCATTTGTGATTAGCTCAACTATCGGTTCAGAATCCATAGACCTTGAATTCCTTCTAAAATGTTCATCAATCTTCACATTTGCACTCTCAATGATTTTTTGCAATCTCTTATTAAAACATCTATATGCTTTGCTTTTAGATGAATACCTAAGAAATATTCTTTCATCACTTCTAGGATCAAATTTACCAATATACTCATCTCTCTTAATGTAACATTTGCTTCCAAATATTCTGAAGTACTTAAGAGTAGGAATATTACCAAACCATAGTTCATAGGGTGTCTTACTGGTTTCACCTTTGATGTGAACTTTGTTGAAAGTGTAAACTGCTGTATTCACTACTTCTCTCCAATACACATGAGGTATATTTTCTTCAGATATCATGCTTCTAGCTGCATCCAGAATAGTTCTATTCTTCCTTTCCACAACTCCATTTTGCTGAGGTGTCTGGGGTACTGATAGTTGTCTTCTTATTCCATTCACTTCACAAAATGTATTGAACTCCTTAGATGTAAATTCACCTCCTTGATCTGATCTTAAACATTTGATTTTCTTGCTGGTTTCATTCTCTACAAGTGCCTTGAATAATTTGAATTTCCCAAAGTCTTCTAATTTCTCCTTGAGAAAAGTAACCCAACACATTCTAGAATAATCATCAATGATTAGCATAAAGTATTTATCTCCCTGTAGACTTCTTGTTCTTGCCGGACCACATAAGTCAATATGAATTAAATCAAGAACATCATTGGTTTTCTCATAAATACTCTTAAAAGTTATTCTAACTTGCTTTCCCATTTGACATTCCTTACATACTAGATTATGAGGTTTTACAATCTTAGGTAAATCCCTTATTGCCTTAGATGAACTAATCTTCACAATGCAATCAAAATGTACATGACAAAGTCTTTTGTGCCATAACCAACTTTCATCAATGTATGCAATCAAGCATGTCTTTTTAATGTTATTCAAATGAAAGATATTACCTTTAGTCTGATTACTAGTTGCAATTTTCAAACTAGTTCTATTCATGATTTAGCATTTACCATTCTTGAATTGTAACTGAAATCCTTTTTCAACCAATTGACCAACACTCAAAATATTGTGCTTCAAACCTTCAACATAATAAACATTGTCAGTATTGTGCTTACCATCAAAGGATATAGTGCCTTTTCCTCTGATCAAACAAGCTTTGCCATCTCCAAATCTTACTAAACCTCCATTGTATTCCTGAAAAGATAAGAATTTACTTTTATCACTAGTCATATGATGTGAACATCCAGAATCTATAATCCATTCATCCTTTTCTTCTATTTTAGCTTCCAGGGTTTTCTCTACCGGTGGAACAGTAGGTGCCGGTTGATCTTCTGTTATTGCAACAAAAGCCCATCCATTGTCTCCCGGTTCTTCATCAGAATCAGTAACTCCTTCATCAGCATAGTAACAAGATTTGTCTCTATTTTTCTTGAATTGGTATCTCTGATATTCAGGGTTAGGCTTGTATGTTCTTTTAGCTTCTTCTCTTAATCTTGCATGTCTATCCGAACATCTAGATGCTATATGACCAATTTTATTATAGTTAAAACATTTAAAAGGTGCTTTACCTTCATACTTACTTTCAATAGGACCTTTAGGCATTTTCCTTGCAAATAATGCTTCAAGCTCTTCAAGTTCTTCATTTTCCCTCCTGATGTCTTCAAGTTCTCTTGCATAAAGTGCTTTCCAATCAGATTTATCAGCTAATGATGAAGATGCTGCAGATGATGATGCTTTGAAAGCTAAATCTGTCTTAATTGAGGCAACAAGACCAAATTCCTCAAGCTCAGATGCTAAAAGTTTTCCAACCAAGGTATCTCTAGACACTGATGTATTAGGCATAGTTCTTAACTCATTAATAAAAGTTACTTTCATTTTGTATGCCGATGGCAATGCTCTTAAAACTTTAGAAAAAAATTCATCTTCACTTAAGGAACCTCCACAACATTGTATTCCCAAACAATTTCATTAACTCTTTCCCTAAAAGCAAAAATTATTTCATCTTCTTCCATTTTCAAATTTTCATACCTGACCTGGAAGCATTCCATTTTTGTAATTTTGACAGTGGTATCTCCTTCATTCAATGTCTCCAATTTATCCCAAATAGCTTTAGCAGTAGATCAGTCTGATAATCCCATGATTTTCTAATCTGACAAGGTGCTCAAAAGTGCTTCTCTTGCTTTGCAATCATTCTCTTGATCCTTACCCAATGTAGGTGGATTAGGTTGATTCGGTGTAGGACCAACATAACCATTCTGTGTAACATCCCACATGTCTCTTCCAATGCAATTTAGATGAGTCTTGATTCTAATCTTCCATATACCATAGTTAGTTCCATCAAGTTTCAGACTGTCCTTCTTGAAATAGTTAGTTGCCATAGGATCTCCTCAAGTTGTTAAACTTCTGCAAAAAGAGGACTAGGATTTGATACCAATTGTTAGGACCCGGAGGCAACTAAGAGGGGGGGGGGGTGAATTAGTTGTCTAATAATTTCAACCCAAATATACTTTAACCAAACTTGATACTTAATACCCGTAAACCAAACTTAATGTCGGTAAAAAGATTAACAGTACCGGTGAAACTTAATGCATGAAACAGAAAGAGAAACAATGTTCACAACACATAAAACAAAGAATTTTAGGTGGAAACCCTGTAAGGGGAAAAACCACGACAGAACCTTAACCACAATCAAATGATACTACTGCAGATAGTATGTGTATACAAATGGGGTCTGCACATGTAGATAGGCCAACTGCCTAGAGCTCATTGCTCAATCACAAAATGAGAGTCACACTGACTACAATTGGATGATTAAATACAATGATAATGTACTATTCAAAGTAGCATCTCCAATGTTGGATTCAGTACCGGTTAAGATCTGATTGTCTCCTTCAAACCTTCCTTGAATCTTCAAATGATGTCTGCATGAGTAGATCTTCTTATATTCATATATACTGAATATCACAACCTTATAATACCTTATCTCATCTCCTATATCAATCTCACAATTGAGATCTTACATATATACCAAAACCTAAGACCAAATGTGTAGGTCGGCTTACTAAGAATAATATAATAAAATCTATTACAAGTAAGTCAAGATGCAATGCATCATGTCAGCTCAACAAAAATATTAATTGATTAAACCATCTCCATAACGTGACGTGCTGATCTGGAATAGATAACGCTTGTTGGTCCATAACCTAGACCAATTTTCTGGTAACAACAAATATGTCAACCCGATTAGACCAATAGCCAAATCTCCAAAACCAAGTGTCCAAACCATATCTTAGACATAACCAAGTGATCTCCAGATGATAACAAGTCATCCTCAGTGCTGGTGAATAATATAACCTACCAGTGAGCTAGATACTGGTGACTGTGCATAAGTCACTGAACTTGCCGGTGAACATAACCAAAGATCTCTAGAAGGATAAGTGTTGTGTTGACATCAATGAAAAAATCAATGCAACATATCCATAATACCAACATTCTAAAAATATTTTTTTGATAATTTTTAGAATCAATTTGCTTCCATTTTTCTATCTCCCTCGAAAACTAGTTTTTTTCAAAAAACAACATTTTTAAAGAGTGACACTCACTTTGTATAGCATAAATTTTTTTCTATTATAGATATGAATGTGATTATTTCGAATTTGGTTTTGTAACATCCATATCTAGTGTTTTTAATTGGTTTTGGTAACATTATCTTCAATATTTCATATTTTATTAAGATTTGAAGTCGAGTTAACTGTAATTTTGACATATGTCCATTTGATATTACATAACTTGTTTTATATGTAACAAAAATTAATGATTATTTTTTTGTTGGAAAGAGGACTTCAATACCTAGTTGGTAAATATTTTTTAGAATTTTTTGGGTGATGTTTGCTATTTTTCCATAAGCACTGAATAAAGAAGTTCAAGTTCGGTGAAAACCCTAAATTCATAAGAAATAAAATGAAAATATATTAATGAAATTAAATATATTAAAAATTATACTATTTGGAAAGCTTATAGTAAGGGATAAATACTTAATATAAAAACTTCTAAATGAATTCATTTGATCCCCCAAAATCTAATGTAAAATTGGTCTTTTATTAGCATTTGATAGATGCAAAGGAGACTCTATTGCAAGTATGATTTAGAAGTAGAGAGGTTCTATCCAAGAAATTATGATCTAAGATCCTTTCATCTAACTCTCTTTAATTAATTACTTCAAATGGGACCTCTTAAAGCTTAAATCATTATATTTTCTAAAAAATGTATCATTTCAGCAAAAATCAGGATGTACAAAAAAGTGGGAACCAACATTGTGAGTTCACCCAGGTGAGTTATTCATGTAGTTTGGGTGTTGATGTTATGTCTGCATTATCAGAGAGAGATTTTTGTGTGAACAAGTGATTTATCTTTTGGTGTTGAGGTTGAGGTGAGATTGGCATTGCAGGGCAGACATCTATGCTTAACTAGAACTGTAATCAGGCATTTGGAGATGCTATTCTTTCAATTCATTTCTTTCGGATTGTAATCTAAGTCATATTGTAAGTCAGTGAGACTTCCCTATGGGTTGTAGCCTTTCGGGCAATTATATTTTAAGCAGTGGGCTCTAGGCAGTGTGCCTGCTACATGTGCATTCCCCATTGTAATATTTTCACATACTATTGTAGAGTATCATCTTACTGTGGGTAGATTCCCAACCGTGGTTTTTCCCTTAACCGGGTTTTCCACGTTAAAAATCTTGGTGTTGTGTGTTATGTTGTTAATTTTCTTATCTGTTTATTGTTGTAGTTTGTTAGATCTATTGTTGTGGTTAATGTTTTATATTCTGGTGAGGATTGATTCACCCCCCCTCTCAGTCTTCCTTATTGGTTACTGCTAACAATTGGTATCAGAGCTAGATCCTCTGGTAGAAGCTTAATCTCTTGAGGAGATATGGGATGAAAACTCAAGGTATTCTTTTAAGAAGGACAGTCTAAGGTTTGATGGGAGCAATTATAGTATATGAAAGAACCATATGGAGGTGCACTTGAAGTGTCTTGGAGAATATTACTAGAAGATTACAAAGAATCCCTATGTTGTTCCTCATAATGGACCATCCACTCCTGATGAGGTTAAGGAAGCGCAATACAATATTAGAGTGAAGGAAGCATTGCTTAGTGCCCTGATTGGTTTAGAGATGATAAATGTAATGGGACTTTAGACCGCACATGAGATCTGGTAGAATCTTGAAATCCTATATTGAAGGTGACAAGCAGGTGAAAGTTGCTAAATTGCAGAGCTTGAAAGGAAAGTATGAGACATTGAAGATGGGAGATGATGAGAACATACATTCTTTTATGGCTAAGGTGAATGACCTTGTCCTAGGTATCAGATGTGCTAGTGGAAGCATTGAGGAAGATGAAATTGTTGCTAAGGTGCTGAGATCTTTGCCTCTTGCTTATAAACATAAGGTTGTTTCTATTGATGAGATCTGGAGTGTGACTACAGTGACAAGAGATGTGTTGGTTAGAAAGCTTGTTGCATTTGAGCTGAGTGAGTTTGGAGAATCACATGGAAAGTCTGAGACAACATTTAAAGTATCTCCATCTATATTTGGTAAGCATAAATATGATCCTGATGAGTGAAAAATATCTAGAGATGAGAGAGAGAGAGAGAGAGAGAGAGAGAGAGAGAGAGAGAGAAGAGATTGAAGAGAAAGAAAGAGAGCTTGATGAGCTTGAAGCATTGATTGCTCAGAGATTGCTTAAAGGTATTGGTAAGTATGATGGAAAGTTTCCTTTGAAATGTTTCTCTTGTAATAAGATAGGACATTTTGCTTCTAGATTCCCGGAGAGAATGGCTAAGTATGATAGACATGATAAGTTTGATAAACATTATAGGAATGATAGATATGAGAAACATGAGAGGTATGATAAGCCTTATAAGTCTAATCGGAAGTTTAGGAGCCAGAAGAACTGTTATTATGTTGTAGATGAATGTGTTACAGATGATGAATTAGAAAGAGATGAAGTTGTGTTTATTTCCATTAAAGAAGATAGAGTTGTACCTATTGATTCCACTAGCTATTCTGTTGAGGAGAAAGCTTTGGTTGCTAAGGTAGAAGAAAAGGATAAATGGGCAATTGATAGTTGTTGTTCACATCATATGACCGGTGATAAAAGAAAATCTGTAAGTATGGAAAGTTATGATGGTGGAATAGTTAGATTTGGAGATGACAAAGTTGTTGGCATTGCATGAAGATTGCATTGATGAACTATAGTGTTGTCATTGATGTTAATGGTAACTGGCAATGGAGTTGTATAGCAACTGGTAGTGATGCAGTAATGCAACTGGTAGTTGAGAAAGTGAAGGAAACCGATATTACTATTGAAGCAATGAAATTAACTGGTAACCCTAACTTGTTGATATGTTGAACCCTAACCGATGGAGCTTGGTGAATCGGTTGTGTTGATCTATGATTGAATGGTGATCGAAGATGATTATGCCACGTATACATGATGCACGTGATGAGTTTCAAAGTGGTTTTGGCATGTAGAGATAACTGTTTTATCTTGGGAATGAGCGAGTGCATTGCATGAAGTGGAAACTGCGTGATGAATTACAGAATCCTATGTCCGGTGATCCAGGAGCAGTCAAGGTTGTCTAGAACAATGTGTAGATGATTTCTATGTAATTCAATGGTCATGCTTGAACCGATTTGTTTATAATCTCTATGAGATCTTAGGTTTTGTGATGTGTTACCAATCTATTATTTTGCTTATAAGGTCGATGAGTTGTTTTGTAGTAGAGTTGGCAATTTTGGTTAAGTGTCAGTGTGATTGATTACCAAACTAGAAGGAGTATCTGTAGAATGTGTGAATGCAGATAGGAGCATAAAAGGATCTGATCAAGAAGAGTAGTGCTATTACCAGATCAACAAAGACCCTGTTGTTCTCTAACAATTACAATAGTTAAATCCCTTAATTGAGTAAGCTTTAACAGGCTTGGTGTTTTCTAAATCCTCTAACCAAGTGATCCATTAGCTTGGATTTGAAATCCTCTATTGAGGTTACTCCTAATAGGGTATTGCCTTTAACAGTGTATTGTAGTCAATCCCTTAACCGAATCTGTTCCTAACAGGACATTTTTGTAAAGCTTCTAACAAGGCTTGGCTCCTAACAGGGCGAACTTCAAAAGAGTTCAAAATACTTGTGGGTATTCATCCCCACCATGGTTTTTCCCATTTGGGTTTCCACGTAAAAAATCATTGTGTCAAGTGGTGAATGGTTTTTGTGGTTAAGTTTTGATATGGTTAATTTGTTTAACTGGTAAAGCCACTTAGATGTGTTAAGATGACTAGAAATCTGAAATGTGCTATTACTAATGTTAATAAAGTGTTTTGATGTTTTGGTTAAATGGTTTGAGAGTTTCAGATATGTTACAGTGTTATATTGGTATTCCAGTCGACCGGTAAACTTGACAGTGTAGTTGGAGTTTATAGTACAATGTTTAAACTGGTTAGTTCAGTGATTGATTTATGAGTCGGGTCTGAGTTTGGTGAAATTTTAGTTTGTTTTCTATCTACTAATTCACCCCCCTCTCTTAGTATTTTTCTGAGTCCTTATTGATTCATCATATCATCAAAAGCCTATGTAATATGTGGGAGAGGTTCTAGTTCTTTTGATGGTAAGCATAACACCGATGATATATTGTATGTTGAAGGTTTAAAGCATAATGTTTTGAGTGTTGGAAAGATGGTTGATAAGGGTTATGATCTACAATTCAAGGATGGTAAATGTAAAATCTTGAATGCCTCCGGTATAGAGATTGCATCTGGGACTAAGATTGAAGGTAACATTTTCCTTTTGAATGCTAGTGAGAAAAGTTGTTTGATTGCTAAGATAGATGAGAGCTGGTTGTGGAATATGTAAAATTTGATTCAATGATTAAGATTTGTTCTACACAAGTTGTTAGAGATTTGTCTAAGATTGTTAAGCCTGCTAATATGGTATGTAAGGAATGTCAGTTGGGTAAGCAAACAAGAATTTATTTCAAGAGAAAACAATATACATTTGATGGACTGCTAGATCTTGTGCATACTGACCTATGTGGGCCTAAAAATGAAGGGTGATAGATATTTTATGCTGCTTTTTGATGATTATTCCAGGATGATGTGGGTTGTCTTTTTGAAAGAGAAATCATAAGCATTAGACAATTTCAAGATATTCAAAGCAAAGGTGGAAACTGAGTCTGGATTGAAGGTGAAATGTCTGAGATTTGATAGAGGTGGAGAATTTTGTTCTGGTGAGTTCAATTCATTCTGTGAGATGCATGGAATTAGAAGACAATTATCTGCTCCTAGAACCCCTCAACAAAATGGAGTTGTTGAGAGGAAGAATAGAACTATTTTGGATGTTTCAAGAACTATGTTGATTGAAGGAAATGTTCCAAAGATCTACTGGAGAGAATCCATTAGCACCGTTGTTTACACATTCAATAGAGTTCACATCAAAGGTGATATCGGTAAGACCCCTTATGAGCTATGGTTTGGTCATGTTCTTATTGTAAGATATTTCAAAGTATTTGGTAGCAAATGTTATATCAAGAGAGATGAGGATATAGGAAAGTTTGATGCTAGAAGTGATGAAGGAATATTCTTGGGATATTCAACTAAGAGAAAAGCCTACCAATGCTACAATAAGAGACTGAGAAAGATAGTTGAAAGTGCAAATGTGAAGGTGGATGAGAACCTTGGGAAGGAGATCAAAGCATACAGTTATGATGATGGTCAACATGTTGTTTTGACTCCTATTCAACCTAAAGAGACTAAGTAGAATGATCTGGTAGAGACTGTTGATCCGGATGTTGCTATTGTCAGTGAAGATGTTTAGGAACCTGAGAATCAGATTAGACAAAAGACTCTAAGGCATGTAAGATTGAATCATTCTTAAAATCAGATTATTGGTGATAAGAATAAAGGTGTGATGACTAGAAGAAGGTTAGCTGTTGAAGAAGTATGTTTGATTTCTAAAGTTGAACCTAAAGACGTTGCTGAAGCTTCTAAAGATGAAAGTTGGATGAGAGCTATGGAAGAAGATCTAGATCATATTGAAAAGAATAATACTTGGGAACTTGTGCCTAGACCTAAGGATAAGAATGCCATTGTTACTAAATGGCTATTTAGAAATAAGCCGAATGAAGCCAATTAAGTTGTTAGAAATAAAGCTAGATTGGTTTGCAAAGGTTACTCACAGAAAGAAGGAATTGTTTATGAGGAGACTTTTTCTCTGGTTGCTAGACTTGAAGCTGTTAGACTGTTGCTTTCTTATGCTGCTTATAAAGTTTTCAAGGTATATCAGATGGATGTCGAATCAGCATTTTTGAATGGTGATTTAGAGGAAGAGGTTTACATCGAACAAATTGATGGATTTTCACTATCAGATGATGGAGACATGGTATATAAGTTGAAGAAAGCCCCTTATGAACTGAAACAAGCTCCTAGAGCCTGGTACGCTGGATTAGACAAATACTTGTTGAAATCGGGATTTACTAAAGGCATTGTTGACAATAATCTATATTTCAAGATTGAAAATGATAACATCTTGATAGTTGAAGTCTTTGTTGATGATATTATGTTTGGTGGTGATGATGACTTGAGCATGAAGTTTGTTGGTGATATTTATAAAGAATTTGAGATGTCTATGATTGGGGGTATAAAATTCTTCTTAGGTTTGCAGATTGTATAGACAAGAAAAGTTATATTCATATCTCAAATGAAGTATGTGAAGGAATTACTAAAGAAGTTTGGATTAGATGACTCCAAACCGGTTGGAACTCCTATGGTGATTGGTTGTAAATTTTCTAAAAATGATGTATCTTTGAAAGCTAATCAGAGTTTGTACAGATCTATGGTTGGTGGATTGCTATATCTTACTCAGACTAGGCCTGATCTTATGCATGTTGTGTGTATGGTTGCTAGATATCATGTTGATCCAAAGAAGAGTCACGTCACTGCTATTAAGAGGATAATCACATATCTAAAGGGAACTATGGATTATGGTTTATGGTATCTGAGGAATGATGATTTCATGTTGTGTACCTGCACTAATGATGACTGGGCTGGTGATGTAGATGACTGGAAGAGCACTATCGGTGGAGCATTCTTTTCAGGTAAAAATTTGGTTTCATGGGCTAGAAAGAAACAAGATTCAGTGTCCTTATCTACTATTGAAGCTGAGTACATTGCTGCTACTAGTAATTGCACTCAAGTGGTTTGGATGAAGCAAATGTTGAAAGATATAAAAGTTATTCATGATGAGCCTACTTTTATATATTGTGATAATTCTAATTCTATCAACATGTCAAAGAATATGGTGCAACATTGAAATACTAATCATATATCAATCAAATATCATTACTTGAGAGAACAAGTCGGTGAACAAAATGTGAAGTTGGAGTATGTATCTACAAAGGAACAAATAGCTGATATTTTCACTAAGCCTTTGCTTGCAGATACATTTGTCTATTTGAGAGACAAGTTAGGGGTATCCACCCCTTCTGATGAGAACTATATGCATTGAGTTTCATTGATCCAATGGATTTCAAAGCTTTATCTTTCATCCGGATTGGTGAGTTGGTGTTGCTCCTCTGCTGGAGTAGTCTGTGTTTTGTGGAGAGAGATTTATGTTTCTGTTTTAGAGATTTGTGCTTCATATTCAAGGGGAAGAATGATTTTGGTTATTTGATTTGATCTCTTTGGCATTTTTGTCAAAGGGGTAGAGAGATCATGTGAAAAAATGCTTTATCTCTCTTGATCTTAGGGGGAGTTTGTTGGTGATATCTTCTCTCTTTACATTGACTATTTTTCACATTCATATGTTTCCATAAATACAAAAAGGGGAGATTGTTGGATATGGTTGGTCATTGTTGTTTCTAGGATATGTTGTTGTCATTGATGTCAACATATTCCTATGATTTATTTCGGTGTGATTAGGAAGATTTTTTAATCCGGTTTTGTAGTTTGGTTTTGTTGATCACTGTTTTATAGAATCCGGTATTTCCTCTGGTATATTCCAGTGTGATCAGATCTTGTGCTAAGAATTTAGGATATTGTTTTGGTTGGTCTTGTGTATCTTCTTTTCATATGGTTCATTATTTTCTACTCCGTAAGTTATCTTTCTTCATGATTGTTGTGTTCTTGAGCTTCTAGTCGTTGACAGATGAAGATTGAAAATTGGTGTTGGTGCAACTATTATGGATGATTCTAATATTTTTGCTGGTATTTCCTAGTCATTTCCTATTTATTTTGGCAATCCACATTGATCGTTGTCTGATTTCTTGGTGGTTTTCATCAATCGGTATTGATTTTCATGTTATGTGGTATTTCTGGTGGTGTAGCGTGTTGCGGTTGATCTTGGCATGATTTCCAGTGGAGTTGATCATTTGGTAATTTGAATTAGGTCCATGTTGTGTCATGTAAATAATTATATTTGTCTAGTGGTTGATCTTTATATCATGTGATGTAATTTTGTAGTTGAGGGTTGAGGGTTTAGTCGACCTTATTATCAAGGTTGATGAACTATATATATATAGGTGAGTTATTCATGTAGTTTGGGTGTCGATGTTGTGTTTGCATTATTAGAGAGATATTTGTGTGCGAACAATTGATTTATCTTTTGGTGTTGAGGTTGAGGTGAGATTGGTGTTGCAGGGAAGACATCTGTGCTTAACCGGAACTGTAATCAGGCATTTGGAGATGCTATTATTTCAGTTTATTTCTTCCGGATTGTAGTCTGAATCATATTGTAAGTCAGTGAGACTTTCCTAAGGGTTGTAGCCTTCTGAGAAATTATGTTTTGAGAAGTGCGCTCTAGGCAATGTGCTTGAATGCATGTGCATTCCACATTGTAATATTTTCACATACAACTATAGAGTATCATCTTACTGTGGGTAGGTTCCCACCGCGGTTTTTCCCTTAACTATGTTTTCCACGTAAAAAGTCTTGGTGTTGTGTGTTGTGTGTTGTGTTGTTAATTTTATTATATGTTTATTGCTGCAATTTCTTGGATCTGTTGTTGTGGTTAATGTTTTATATTTTGGTGAAGACTAATTCACCAATGCAACAAATTGCAAAATTTTCTCATAGCAACTTTGCAACATTTTCATACACCAACAGCTAGTTGGTTGTCACAATTGGTTGTGAGTGTTTGTAACTACTCCAAGGCTAGTATAAGGCTTGTAAAGACTGATGATAAATGGTTGTTGAAGATCTGAAGCAAATAAACTAGCTTGGTTTCCCATTTGGTGTGTTCTACCAAGTTATTGCCTATTCTTTGCAAGTTTGTATGGCCTGTACGGATTGACACTTCCAAAAAAGGAACATGGATTGTTAGACTGGTGACTTACCTTCATTTTTTTTTTGATTTGGAGTCTTGAACTATTGTATTTTGTAAATAATCTTCATTTTATTGGAGGTGGGTTCAAAAGACCTTAAAACCCGGGTTTTGAGAGCAAAATGGCTCCAACCTAACATTCCATGGTGGATACCCACTCTGAAACCTTGTGGAATGTTAGGTTGCACTATATACTATGTTTTCATTTTGGTTTTGAGACAGGGGAAGCTAAATGAAAGATTTTCCACCATACCCAAGGCTTGGCACATTGAGTTGGCAAGCATTAGGTAACATGGATAAAAAGCCCTAATTGGGTGAATTAGATGGATGGAGGTGAAGAATGGTTGGATTGGAAAACCTCATGGAAGTATAGACCCAAAAATATCATCAATTCACTTAGGGAATAGGACTGGTTAAGTTTTTTGAGCAAATCCCTACTTTCTAGGCCTAAGAAGGGGCAATTGGGCCTAATTAGCCCTATAAGGGTTAGATATGTTAATGAAAAAACCCATCTCTAGTTTTTAAATATTGTATTTAAACCCCAAAAGGATGTCTAGAATGTAAAAGAGTCCATAGGTTTGTTAAGGAAGTTTAGCAAATAAACACAAAATACCCCGTTGGCAGGGCTAGTAGAATTAGGTCTCCTAATAGACCTAAGAGTGCAATTTCCTAGTAAAACTTGGAATTGGTAAACATCAAAGATCTTGAGGAAGGAGTAGGGTTGAGCACACATACAAAATAATCCATCCTTATGTGTGTAGTGTGGGGAATTAATATCCTATGGTAGAGGGGTTGAACTCTCAGGTTGAGTGTGAAAGGGAGTTGGAAAACAAGGTCTCCTAAGAAAGAGAATGGAGCTCACAAAATAAAAAGTGTTTATCCTAACCTAAGGACCTTGGGAAGGTCAAAGAGGGTAAGTATTTCATACCCTTTGAGGGTGTGAGGTGTAGAATCATTGGATAGTTCTAGTGTAGCTTGGAGGAGATACCTAGACAAGGTAGCACAAATAGGTGAAAGTCAACTCACTCTACATTAGATTGGTATCAGAGCCAATTGATTGGAAAAGTAGTGTATGTTAGACCTAGAGGTAGAGTAATAAGCCATCAACATGCCATGAAATACAATGAGACAAGAGGCCATCAAGAAGTTGGTCCAAGATATGCTTATTGAAGCCTGAATGCAAGAAACCAAGAAAGGCAAGGGCAAAGTCACTGAATGGGGTGATGAAACTTATGATGAAGATGTAGATGTGATAGGAGTGATAACAAAAAGAAGGAGTTGGACAAATATTAGTAGATCTTCCTCGATTCCCTCAAATCACTCAATAAACTCAACATAGAAGGTTTACATATCTACAATGGAAGCCTAAATGGAGAAGAGTTATTGGATTGGATAGAAGCCTTGAACAATCATTTTGAATACAAAGAAGTTGCAGAAGAAAAGAGGGTCAATTTAGCCAAGTCAAGATTGAAGGGATCATCCCTAGTATGGTGGAACATGATGCAAGAAGAAAGAGAAAAAACAAGGAGGAAGAATAGCATCTCTTGGGAGAGAATGAAGATTAGGATTAAAACTTAATTCCTACATATAGATTATGAGGTGCAAATGAACAAGAAGTTGCAAAATTTGAAACAAAGAGAAATGGATGTAAATACCTACACTGAGGAGCTCAACAAACTTACCTTAAGGGATAGGAAGCAAGAGGAAAAAGTGAAGGTTGGAAGGTACTTCAATGGCCTTAGACAAAAAATTCAAGATGAGATCAACATGATAGCACCTGACACAATTCATAAATGCTTTCAGTTAGCCTTGAGAGAAGAGGATAAGATCAAAAGGAAAGGTGAACATAACCAAAAGGGCAGAGGTGGCAGAGGTTTCAGAGGAAGAGGCACCTTTGGAAGAGGCTATAATCCTAGCAAGAATGAAGAAGGAAATCAATCAGATAACGGTGTTGATAATCTTAACAAAGGAGGACAATTTAGAGGCAACTCTAGAGGGAGAAATAACTATAGAGGCAGATTTGGTAATTCAGGAAGAGGAACCACAGTCTTCACTAGAAAATGCTACCATTGTCATCAAGTGGGGAATACCATGAGCCGGTGTGCTGAAAATACTTCTTCAATCTCTCACATGGGAGACAGGAGAACTCAGTTGGTGCAAGAAGAGGATTGTCAAACTGTTACCTCACCAATCAGCAAGGGAGGACCAGTCCTAGATGGAGAGAATTTGATGCTAAGAAGGACCTTGTTGAAGGTACCACAGTCCAAAGAACCTACACAAAGGAAAACACTTTTCAAAACCACTTTCATATGTCATGGTAAGGTTTGTAATGTTATAGTGGATTCAAGGTCTACTGAGAACATTGTAGCAGTTGAGATGGTAGACAAACTAAAATTTAAAAGGTTTCCACATACCACCCCCTATAAGGTGCCTTGGTTGAGTAAGGGTCAACATGTGCTTGTAGATGAGAAAAATTGGGTGGATTTTGAAATAGGAGATTACAATGATAGTGTGTTATGTGACATATTACCCATGGATGCATGCCACTTGCTATTGGGACACCCTTGGCAATTTGATCTCAAAACCATACATGATGGGGAGAAGAATTCCTATGTTATTACCAAGGAGGGTAGAAAGTTTAAAATGGATCCCTTGATTAATTAGGGTGAAGAAATAAATTTTGGATAAAGTGTTATGTTTCTTGGGGGGAAAGAGTTCTTGAATTTGTTGAAGCATGAAGGAAACTGATAAGGGTTCACCTAGCTTGCTCACACTTCACCTAGTTGGTGTTGCTCAATTCCACCAACTCTCTAGGTCTAAATATGCTCTAAGACCTCCAAGTCCTTCTCAATCTCTTCTAGGGCTTGCTTCTCATCAATCTCAATGTGTTTTCTTCAAGTATTTAACTAGGAACCCTACCAATTCACAGTGTTTCCCATGTGCTCATTATGGCTGTCTTGACTCCAACTTGTCAATTTGACCTCCTACTATTGTGAGTCAATGCAGAGGTGTGGAGGTGGTTTCTAACATGATTTAAATACCTTTTGGGTCCATTTGAGGTTTGCATCCATTAGCTTTCTTACAGATTTCACTATTTTGCCTAGAAAAGGGCTACAAGGAACGAGCCCCTATTAGGCCTCCAAAATACGGTTTTCTAGGGCTTAGGGGAAAACAGTCCAAAAGACCCTGCAACAAGATTGATTTTTCTTCAAACAATCACCTAAGTCCAAGTGATTATGGTGGTTTTGGTTTCCCAACTCACCATACAATTCCCTAACCCAAAAATGAGGGTTTTGAAGGGTTTCCAGGCCTCCTAATCGACAATGACTGGTCAAGTTTGGAAAATGAGAATTAAATGGTATTTTCAAGGCTTCCCCTTACATAGGAAACTCTATATGAACTTCATGGACCCCTCCAAAATGTTAGATTGTGGTTTTCAATTCACCCCTGCACTTTACACACCAAATTCACCTTGTCTCCTCTAGCCAGGTTGCTCCTGGACTCGCCTAGAACAAGGTGACAGTCATGTTAATATTCATCTCTAGAACTTATCCCTGCATATGTAAACTTTAAAAGTTGTTTCCTTCCATTTTCCAACAGGCCGTGATAGTAGCACAAAGGGAATTAATGGGGCAACCATTTTACACAAAATTGCTATGTACAAGCCAAAACTGGCTGTTCGTAAACTAAGCAATGAAAACACTAACACAACCTAAATAAAATTATTGAAATGAATTAAATGAAACTAAAAAACACCAAATAAAATCAATCCATTACTAGATCAATGGATTCAATCCATTTGTATTCACAATATGAGCAAAATAAGCCAAAATAGTGTCAAACAGTCTGAAAAATGAGTAGTTTTAGATTGTTGATCTTACAAAAACAAAAATCCAATCTTGGTAACCATGAAATAGAAGGTTTTTATAGTATTTCCCATGTGTGGAGGCATTTTATGGTGTTGGTCTATCCCTATCCCCATCACTAAGAATTTTAGGACAAAATTGTCATGACAACTTTCAAAAGTTGTCATGACAACTTTTGCAACTTTGCACTTTTAGCACTTTTTGCTTTTCGTATCCATGAAACCTATTCTAAGTCATTAATCATGACTTTTAAAGTATTCCTAAGACTATTTTAACCCTCCCTATCACCTATCCCAAGTTTTTCCACTTTTGACCATCAAGAAGGTCAATTTCCTACTCAAACCACTACTTATGCACAAAATGCAAACCTAAGAAGAACTAACTCAATCTAGGCCTACATTTTACTCATCACACTCACTCTTGGACCCTCTTGGAGTCCTTATTAAGTACCTATCTTGGCTAAGGTTAGTACAAACCAAAATTGAGAAAAACTTATAAGACTAAGTCCTAGGTGCTCCTGCACCATTCTCCCAAACAAAAGAAAACTAAGTCACCTCCTTGGGAATCAGATTTTGATCAATTCCTAGATTCTTAAACTCTATCTCAAGCACCCATGTAGCTTTAGTGTCATCCATACCCTACCATTTGATTAGGTGCTCCCAATAGATTTGGTGCCTTGTCTTCTTGGCGATCCTTGAACTCAACACCTTCTCAGCCTTTGGATTTGGTTTGGTTGGTCGTTGAAGGTTGTTTACATCATCTGATACCTTTGAGTGACTACAATCTAAACCTTTAATTGGTCCTTTGTAGGCAACTAATTCTACTATGTTGAAAACTGGTGACAATCCTATGTCACTAGGTAGGTCCACCTTGTATGCATTTTCTCCATACTTGGCTAGAATGGCACATGGACCCAACCTTCTCATTTGCAACTTGTTAGGCACTCCTTGTTGTAGCCTTTCTTTGTTTAGGTGCACCATGACAAGATCTCCTGCTTGGAATTGTAGGTTCTTCCTTCTTTCATCAACTTTTTGCTTGATTTTGCTTGTGTTCTCCAACAATTCTTGCTTGACTGATTCATGTACTTCCTTAATTGACTAAGAAAAGTCTTCTGCATATCCACTTCTTGCTGCTACAATACCTAAGTCTCTCAACTCCAAAATACCCCTTGGGTGAACACCATAGACCACTTCAAAAGGGTTCTTGCTGGTGGTCCTATTTATTGTGTCATTATAAGCATATTCAGCTTGTGAAATAACTTGATCCCATGTCTTACCATACTCTTTGGTAAGGCACCTCAATAAGTTCCCTATGCTTCTATTCACCACTTCGGTCTGCCCATCTGTTTGTGGATGGTATGCTGATCCAAAAGATAGGTTGGTGCCAGGATTTTGCCAAAGTGTCTTCCAAAAATGACTCATGAACTTTGAGTACCTATCTGAAATAATGCTCATGGGTATACCATGTATCCTTACTACTTCTTTAAAGAACAAATGAGCTATTGGCATGCATCATGAGTAGTCTTGCAAGGCACAAAGTGGGCCATCTTACTAAATCTGTCCACAATGAAATAAATATTGTCAAATCCTTGCTTTGTCCTTGGTAAACCTACTACAAAGTCCATACTAATGCACTCCCAAGGTCTATTTGGTATGGGAAGAGGTTGGTATAAACTAGCATTTGAAAATGTACCCTTGGCCTTTTGGCAAACTATACAAGTCTCCACATACTTTTTCACATCTTGATTCATCCTTGGCCAATAATAATACCTCTAAACCAACTCTTGAGTCTTATTGACTCCAAAATGACCACTAAGGCTACCATTATGCTTCTCTTGTATGATATTTTCTCTCATTGAGCCTCTAGGCACACAAAGCTATCCACTTCTAAACAATAGTCCATCTTGCAAAGTAAATTTAGAATACTCACTATGGAAGTGATTTTGATACTCCTTACACACCTTGTAGGCATTTGATAAATCTTCATCCTCCAGGTATAGGTCTCTAAAACTATCAATTGGATTTCTTGGACTGTCAAAAGTCTCTTGCTTAATGCATCAACAACTCGGTTTAACTTTCCTTTCTTGTGCTTGATTGTGAATGTGTAGGCTTGCATGTACTCCACCTATTTCATGTGTTTATGACTGAGTTTGTCTTGTGCATTTAGAAAGCTCAATGCTTGGTTATCTGTATAGACTACAAATTCCTTAGGAAGGAGATAGTGTCTCCACTTCCTCAAAGCCTGCACTAAAGCATATAACTCCAGGTCATAAGAGGAGTATTTCCTCTTTGCGTCACTTATCTTTTCACTATGGAAAGCTACTGGTCTTTCTTCTTAGCTTAGGACAACACCTACTGCAACATTGCTTGCATCACATTCCATTGTAAAGAGTTTCTCAAAACTAGTAAACACTAGCACCAGTTGAGTAGCTATCTTCTCCTTCAAGGTTTCAAATCCCCTATTTTCTTGTTCATTCCACTGAAACTTTTCCTTCATTCCACCTCTAATGGTGTCTAACATTGGTGCACATATAGCACTGAATTTCCAAATGAACTTCCTATAGTACTGAGCTACTCCATGGAAGCTTCTCACCTCTATTGCTGACTTAGGAGTAGGCCAATTTACTATGGCTTCAACCTTGTTGGGATCCATCTTGAGGTTTCCTTGAGACAACACAAACCCAAGGAAAACCAACTCCTTCTTAACAAATTCACACTTGTCCAAGTTCATGGTTAGCTTTTCATCATACAATCTTTGTAGCACATCTTGCAAATGATTAATATGATCTGCCCTATCCTTACTGAAAATGAGAATATCATCTAGATATACCACCACAAATTTACCTATGAAGTCCTTCATCACCTCATTCACGAGTCTCATGAAGGTGCTTGGAGAATTGGATAAGAAAAATGGCATTACAAGCCATTCATAAAGACCCTTTGTTGTCTTGAATGCAGTTTTCCATTCATCACCCTCCTTAATCCTAATTTGGTGGTATCCACTTTTAAGGTCAATCTTGGTAAAGTACTTGGATTCCCCTAAACAATCCATTAGGTATTCTATTCTAGGAATTGGAAACCTATATCTAATGGTGATCCTATTTATAGCTCTAGAATCAGTGCACAATCTCCAAGTACCACCTTTCCTTGGAGCTAACACGGTAGGGACAACACAAGGGCTAATACTTTTCCTAATTAGGACTTGGTCTAAAACCTCTTGGATTTGCTTGGAAATCTCAACATTTTGTTGGGGAGTCATTTTGTAAGCTTCCTTGTTAGGTAAGGATGCTCTAGGAATGAAGTCTAGTTGATGGCTTATGGTTCTTTTAGGAGGTAAGGTGGCTGGCTGTCCATCACTCACCATGCCTTTGAATTTCTTCAATAGGTCTTGAACCTCTATTGGCAAATCTAGATTCTCTTTCTTGTCTTCCTCTTTAGGCTTAATTACTAATGCGAACCCTATACCTTCACCTTCCTCAAGTGTCTTCAAGAACTATTTTTCACTCACCAAAAGAACATTAGGACATGCTGCCCTCTTTTCACTTTCCTCAAGGATAGACTGAATCTTGAATGTGACTCCATCTTTCTTGAATGAGTATGCATTCTTGGCTCCATCATGAATAGATTGTCTATCAAATTGCCATGGTCTTCCCAATAGAAGATGACATGCATCCATGGGTAGGACATCACATAACACTTTGTCCTTATACCTCCCAATGGTAAAATCCACCCATGCTTGCTCATTGACTAGGACATGTTGGCCTTTGTTCAACCAAGTGACTCTATATGGGATGTTGTGAGGTATCCTTTAAAATTTGAGCTTACTCACTGCCTCTTCTGACACAATGTTGTTTGTTGACCCTGAATCAATGATCACTTTGCAAACCTTGTCCATAATCTTGCATTTGATCCTAAATAAGGACCTTCTTTGGCTTGGCTCTTCCCTGACCGATTCTTTGATCAAAGTTCTCCTTATCATCAAGTTGTCACCTACCTCTGATTCTAAAGCAAGCTTTGAAGTCTTGCTGCTTGAAGAATCTTCTTGAAGATAGTTCACTCTTCTTTCACCACCTTGTGATGATGACCCCTTCTCTAGACACCTATATGCTGGATGACCAAGTTGGTTACAATGGTAACACTTCATTGTTGTAAAATATGAGGAACCTCTACCTTGTCCACTAGATCTTCCTCTAAAACCACTATTTGATCCCCTTCCTCTATTGAATCCTCCTTTACTAGTGCCACTCTCTTGATGCTTAGTGAGTTTAGACTCTTCTTATGTTCTTTGTTCAGAACTTCTTCCTCCAAAGCCTCCCCTATGGCCTCTATTGTCTTTTCCCCTACCTCTGCCCCTATTGCTACTTGAGTCATGTCTTCTTTTCAGTTTTTCTTCCACCTGAAGGGAAAGTTGGTAGGTTTGATGAACTGTCTTTGGGCTCATTAAACTAATTTCTTTTTGGATGTTCCACCGTACACCATTTAGGTACCTAGCAACTTTGAGACTCTCTTCTTCCACCACATGAGATCTAAGGCAAAGTTTATGGAACTCCTTCATATAACTACTGACATCAAGGTATTTTTGTCTTAAGTTTTGTCTCTTTCTATGAATTTGCACTTCATAGTCATCAGGGAGATAGACTTCTTTGATTTTGACTAACATCCCTTTCCAAGAAGAGATAGGTGCTTTGCCCATTTTCTTCCTCTCATCTTTCATAAATTTCCACCATGTGAGAGAAGATCCTCTCATCCTTAACTTGGATACTTTTACTCTTTGGGCTTTAGTTATGCCTTCACATTCAAAATGGTTCTCCATGCCTTCTATCCATTCTAAGACCACTTCTGTTTCCATCTTACCAGTGAACAATGACAATCCTTCTAGTGATTTACCACTCAAGGCCTTCAATGCCTTTAGGAAAGGCTCTTGTTCTAAGATAGGATCAGGTTCAGGTACTTTGTCAATCTCTAACTCTTCTTTACCCTTTCCTTCTTCTCCTTCAACCTTTACCAATACCTCATCTGCCTTGGTTTCAATCTCACCAAGCTTACTTTCCAATATAAGCAACTTCTCCTTCAGGAGTCTATTTTCTTCCTCTTGATCATCCACTTTTTTTGCCAACTCTACATTGGTCACTATGTTGTTGTCTCCTACATATTCCACTAAGGACATCTACTCACCTAGCCCAAATCTTATAGGCTCTGATACCAATTTGATAGGGGTTCACCTAGCTTGCTCACACTTCACCTAGTTGGTGTTGCTCAATTCCACCAACTCTCTAGGTCTAACTATGCTCTAAGACCTCAAATTCCTTCTCAATCTCTTTTAGGGATTTCTTCTTTTCAATCTCAAGGTGTTTGCTTCAAGTATTTAACTAGGAACCCTACCAATTCATAGTGTTTCCCATGTGCTCATTATGCCTATCTTGACTCCAAATTGTCAATTTGACCTCCTACTATTGTGAGTTGATGTAGAGGTGTGGATGTGGTTTCTAACATGATTTTAATACCTTTTGGGTCCATTTGAGGTTTGCATCCATTAGCTTTCTTATAGATTTCACTATTTTGCCTAGAAAAGGGCTACAAGGAATGAGCCCCTATTAGGCCTCCAAAATACGGTTTTCTAGGGCTTAGGGGAAAATCGTCCAAAAGACCCTACAACAAGATTGGTTTTTCTTCTAACACTTACCTAACCCCAAGTGATTATGGTGGTTTTGGTTTCCCAACTCACCGTACAATGCCCTAACCCAAAAATGAGGGTTTTGAAGGGTTTCTAGGCCTCCTAACCGACAGTGACTGGTCAAGTTTTGAAAATGAGCATCAAATAGTCTTGTCAAGGCTTACCCTTGCATAGGAAACTCTGTATGAAATTAATGGACCCATCCAAAATTTTATATTGTGGTTTTGCATTCACCCCTGCACTTTACACACCAAATTCACCCTATCTCCTCTAGCCGGGTTACTCCTGGACTCGCCTAGAACAAAGTGACAGTCATGTTAATATTAATCTCCAAAAATTTTCCCTACATATGTAAATTTTACAAGTGGTTTCCTTCCATTTCCCAATAGGCCATGATGGTATCACGGAGGGAATTCATGGGGCAACCATTTTACACAAAATTGCTATGTACAGGCCAAAACTGGCTGTTTGCAAACCAAGCAATAAAAACACTAACACAACCTAACTAAAAAGCTTGAAATGAATTAAATGAAACTAAAACACACCAAATAAACTCAATCCATTACTTGATCAATGGATTCAATCCATTTTTATTCACAATATGAGCAAAATAAGCCAAAATAGTGTTAAATAGTCTGAAAATGAGTAGTTTCAGATTGCTGATCTTACAAAATCAAAACTCCAACCTTGGTAACCATGCAAGAGAATGTTTTTATAGTCTTCCCCACATATGGAGGAATTATATGGTGTTGGGCTATCCCTAACCCCATTGCTAAGCATTTAGGACAAAAATTGTCATGACAACTTTTGCAACTTTGCACTTTTTGCACTTTTTGCTTTTATAATCCATGAAACCTATTCTAAGTCATTAATCATGACTTTTAAAGCATTCCTAATACTATTTTAACCCTCCCTAATGCCTATACCAAGTTTTTCCACTTTTGACCATCAAGAAGGTCAATTTCCTACTCAAACCACTACTTATGCACAAAATGCAAACCTAAGAAGAACTAACTCAATCTAGGCCTACATTTTACTCATCACACTCACTCTTGAGCCCTCTTGGAGTCCTTATTAAGTACCTGACTTGGATAAGGTTATTACAAGCCAAAATTGAGAAAAGCCTATAAGCCTATGTCCTTGGTGCTTTTGCACCAGGAACCAAGGATGTGCTCTCATAGTGAAACCCAAAGAAGAGACAAAGGCTGAAACCAAACCGATGATACCTCAAGAGGTATAGACCTTGCTAGACCGATACAAAGACATAGTTGTGAATGAGATACCGGATGCCTTACCACCTATGAGAGATGTTAACCATTAGATAGACCTCATACCTGGTTAAACTTTGCCAAACAAGGCTTCTTACAAAATGACACCTACTCAAAATGAAGAAATAGCAAAGCAAGTGAAGGAATTACTAGATAAAGGATTGATAAAGAAGAGTTTAAGTCCATGTGTAGTGCCTACTATTTTGGCACCCAAGAAAGAGGGAAAGTGGAGGATGTGCACTGATTCAAGGGCCATAAACAAAATCACAAATAGATATCAGTTCCCAATACCAAGGATTGAGGATCTAATGGACTACCTAGGTGGATCTTGCTACTTTTCTAAGGTGGATTTTAAATTAGGTTACCATCAAATTAGGAGCAGACCTAGTGATGTATGGAAGACAACCTTTAAAACTAATAAAGGGCTATATGAATGGTTGGTGATGCTCTTTGGGCTCACAAATGCATCTAGCATCTTCATGAGACTCATGAATGAAGTTCTTTCAAAGCTCATTGGTAAGGTTGTCATTGTTTATCTTGATGACATTCTGATTTTTAGAAGGTCAAAGGAGGAGCATATCAAACACTTGAATCAATTTTTGAGGAAGCTACATCAAGAAAAGTTGATGATCAACCTGGATAAATGTGAGTTTTTTAAAAATGAATTGGTATATCTAGGTTTTGTAGTTTCTCAAGGTTGTTTAAAACTGGATCCATCAAAAGTGGAAGCAATAGTGAATTGGCCTACTCCTAAGTTAGTAGGAGATGTAAGAAGTTTCCATGGTTTGGCTTCTTTCTATAGGAAGTTCATTAGGGGTTTTAGTCATGTGTGTGCAACTATCTTGAACACCATCAAAGGTGGGATAAAATGTCAGTTTAAGTGGACTAGTACAGTAGACAAGGGGTTTGAATTGTTAAAACAAAAGGTAGCAAAAATCCTTATCTTAGGCTCCCCAATTTAAATCACCTCTTCATTGTGAAGTGTGATGCTAGCAAGTTGGCTATAGGGGCCGTTTTGAGTCAAGAAGGTCACCCGATTGCATTCTTCTTTGAGAAGTTCAATGAAGCAAAACAAAAGTATTCTACCTATGATCTAGAGTTGTATGCCATGGTGCAAGCACTCAAGAAGTGGCGACATTATCTTCTCCCAAAAGAGTTCATAGTCTACACTGACAATCATGCACTTAGTTTTCTGAATGGGCAGGAGAAATTGACCCAAAGATACCTCAAGTGGGTTGAGTATTTGTAGGCCTACACCTTTTCCATCAAGAACAAGAAAGGAGTCACCAATAAGGTAGCAGATGCCTTAAGTAGAAGGGTTCTAACCATTCAAGAGGTGAAGCTACAAAGTGTGGTGTTAAATTGTTAGGTCCCGGAGACAAATGAGAGGGGGGGGGGGGGGTGAATCAATTGTCTAATAAATTCAAACCAAAAATGACTTAACCAACTTAATGCTTAATATCGGTAAACCAGTTCAATATGCTGGTAGATAGTTTTAATAGTTAATTGCTATACCAGTAAGGATTAGTGCATGAAACATAAAGATAAAGTCATCCACAACACATAAAACCAATATTTGTAAGTGGAAACCCTGTAAGGGGAAAAACCACGGTGGGAAACCTTACCCACAATCAGATGATACTACTACATATAGTAAGTGTACATAAATGGGGTCTGCACATGCAGAAAGGCCAAGCGCCTAGAGCTCACTGCTCAATCACAAAATGGGAGTCACACTGACTACAATTGGATGGTTAAATCCAATAAGAATGTACTACACAAAATAACATCTTCATATGCTGGATTCAGTACTGGTGTAGTTCTGATTGTCTTCACAAAAACCCTCCTTCAATCTTCAAATGATGTCTGCATGTATAGCTCTTCTTATTCTTGCATATACCTTCACACAATCCTTTTTTGCATTCCACATTTGATCTTACAAATAAGATCTTACATTTATACCATAACCTAAGACCAATTTTAGTAGGTCGGCTCTACAAGATATTACAATAAAAACATTTTACAAACAATACAATATTCGATGCAATAACCGATTCAACATGTCGGCATAATGCATTTACATTAATAATTAATCATCTCCATAGCGTGTCGTGCTGATCTGGAAAAGATAAACCCATCGGTGCATAACTTGGACCTATTTGCCGGTAACAACAAATATGCAAATATGAATATACCAATAACCAATTCTCCAAGATAAGATGTCCAAATGATGTCTTTGACATTACCAAGTGTTTTCCATGCTATTCCAAGTGTCCGTGATCATTATATCTTGCCGATGTACCATATACCGGTGACTGTGCATGAGTCACTTTGCTTGCCGGTGAATGTTGTTGATTCTCCAAAGTGCCAGAGTTGATAAGTGTTTAGTAGGTGTTGACATCAATGACTAAACCATACCAAAATACCAACATAAATGACCTCAAAGACCTCTATCAAGATGACAAAGATTTTGGTGAAGCATATGATATTTTCTCAAAGTTTGCTAATGCTTGTCATGTTGCCTATTCTGATTTTATGTTGCAGGAAGGCTTATTGTTTAAAGGACACATACTTTGCATACCACAGTGCTCTATGAGGGACAATATCATCAAGGAGAAGCATCAAGGCAGTCTAAGTGGACATTTTGGTCTTGACAAGACCTTAGAGCAGGTTGGCAGGTTCTATCATTGGCGTAGACCATATTCAGATGTTAGGAAGTTTGTGGAGAAATGTGCTATTTGTCAAAGGGCTAAGGGTACCTCTAGCAATACAGGGTTATATCAACCTCTTGCCGTACCAACAAGTCCAGGGGAGTGTGTGAGTATGGACTTTGTCCTTGGTCTACCTAGAACTCCAAGAGGATATGACAATTTCTATGTCATAGTGGATAGATTCAACAAGATGACACACTTTGTGCCTTGCAAATACACCAATGATGCTTCCTACATAGCAGGTTTGCTCTTCAAAGAGATTGTGAGGATCCATGGTTTGCCTCTTAGCATTGTGAGTGATCGAGATACAAAATTTGTGAGCCACTTTTGGCGAAACTTGATACCAACTTTTTTTTTCATTTGCATACCATCCACAATTTGATGGCCAAACTGAAGTAGTTAATAGGTCCTTGGGTAATTTGTTGAGATGTCTCACCAAGAAGCACGGTCAAGCTTGGGATCTACTATTAGGACAAGCAAAGTATTCCTACAATGACTCTATCAATAGGAGCACATGTCGGAGTCCATTTGAGATTGTATATGGATGTCATCCAAGAGGTATCTTATAACTCAAAGATCTTAGTTCCATGGACCATAGGAGTGCTCAAGGTGAAAACTTTGCAGATAATATGAAGGAGATCCATGAACAAGTCAAGGAAACATTGTAGTAGAACAATGAGAAATACAAGGTACAAGCAAACAAAACAAGCAAAGAAGTACACTACAAGGTAGGTGATCTAGTTATGGCCTACCTGAGAAAGGAGAGACTCCCTAAGGGGCAGCCTAGCAAACTATGCATGAAGAAGATTGGGCCTCTAAGGTTGTTCATAATTATGGAAACAATGCCTATGAGGTGGAACTACCACCAAACTTGGGTATATCACCAATCTTTAATGTATGTAATTTGTTTCAGTATAAAGGAACTTAGTCAGCTGCAAACCAAGGAGAGCCTACTACTATTGAAGATGTCGATTGGATACAAGACCTACCTCCAAGCTAACCAGTGATATTGGATTGCATTCTAGACTCCAAGATTGTCAAAAAGACTATGAAAGGAGTCTATAGAGACTACTTGGTTAAATGGATATGTATCCCTAAATTTGAAGCTACATGGATGTCAGAAGGATATATACTACAATATGGAACCGCTGTTCAAACCCTATCCACTCAAGAGACTTGAGTACCCCGGGAGTATGGTACAGGGGCACTTATAAATTTTGTTGAGTTTGTTTCCAGGATGTTGGAATCTTGTCCTTAGATTTTTAATAAGGCCAAGAGGCCATTGAGTGTGTGCTCAAATGATTGTAAGGGCCCTAAGAGTATTTGTTTGGCCAATGTTGGCATGTGAGCTCTTAAGGGTGCCAAGTAGAGCACTTGCTAGGATAAGTTGTTTTTGGGTTAATATAGGTTGGTTAGTGTTGTTTTGAGATTTTCAAGGTCTCATGAGTCCTTTGAAAGTGACCAAGTTTGGGTTTGAGCAAAGTTGCTCACCAATGCAACAAATTATAAAAGTTGCAAAAGTTGCTCATAGCAACTTTGCAACATTTTCATACACCAACAGCTAGTTGGTTGTCACAATTGGTTGTGAGAATGTGTAACAACTCCAAGGATAGTATAAGGCTTGGAAAGACCGATGAGAATTGGTTGTTGAAGATCTGAAGGAAATAAACTTTTTTGGTTTCCCATTTGGTGTGTTCTACCGAGTTATTGTCTGTTCTTTGCAAGTTTGTACGACCTGTACAGATTGACACTTCCAAAATAGGGACATGGATTGTTACAATGGTGGCTTACCTTCATTTTTTTTTTGATTTGGAGTCTTGAAGTATTTTAGTTTGTAAATAATATTCATTTTATTGCAGGCGGGTTCAAAAGACCTTAAAACTAGGGTTTTGAGAGCGAAATGGCTCCAACCTAACATTCCATGGTGGATACCCACTCTGAAACCTTGTGGAATGTTAGGTTACACTATATACTATGTTTTATTTTTGGTTTTGAGACAGGGGAATCTAAACCAAAGATTTTCCACCATACCCTAGGCTTGGCACATTGAGTTGGCAAGCATTAGGTAACATGGATAAAAGGCCCTAATTGGGTGAATCCAATGGATGGAGGTGAAGAATGGTTGGATTGGAAAACCTAATGGAAGTATAGACCCAAAAATATCATCAATTCACTTAGGCAATAGGACTGGTGAAGGTGTTTGAGCAAATCCCTACTTTCTAGGCCTAGGAAGGGGCAATTAGGCCTAATTAGCCTTATAAAGGTTAGATATGTTAATAACAAAAACTATCTCTAATTTTGAAATATTGTATGTAAACCCCAAAAAGGTGTCTATAATGTAAAATATTCCATAGGGTTGTTAACGAAGTTTATCAGATAAACGCAAAATACCCCACTAGCAGGGCTCATAGAACTAGGTCTCCTATTAGGTCTAAAAATGCAGTTTGCTAGTAAAAATTGGAATCGGTAAACATCAAAGCTCTTGAGGAAGGAGTAGGGTTGGGAACCCATATAAAATAATCCATCCTTATGTGTGTAGTATGGGGAATGAAGATCCTATGGTGGAGGGGTTGAAATATCAGGTTGAGTGTGAAAGGGAGTTGGAAAACAAGGTCTCCTAAGCAAGAAAATGGAACTCACAAAACAACAAGTGCTTATCCTAACCTAAGGGCCTTGGGAAGGTCAGAGAGGGTAAGTCTTGTAGTCCCTTGGAGGGTGTGAGGTGTAGAATCATTGGATGGTTTTAGTGTAGCTTGGAGGAGATACCTAGACAAGGTAGCACAAATAGGTGAGAGTCAACTTACTCTACATCATAAAGGATTTTTGGATACCTTGTTTATTCAAGAATTCATAACCGAATACTCAAATAGGCATGTAATCTTTTGGATATCAATTTATCAACTAATCTCAATCATCCACAACCTTCCTTTACCAGTTACAGATCTCTGAAAGGGAGTTTTAAGGATTTTTATGAAAAGCTTCCCCCTAAGGCTTTAGGCCTTAGTTACCGGATGAGGTTCCAATACCAAAATTAGGTGTGGACCCATTCAGTGTATTTGAATCTTCCTTCTTAACCCACATCTTCTTATGCTTCTCTTTGACTTCTTCAATCATCGCTTTTCCCTTTTCATCTGATATATTCTTGTCTCCCAGAGCATTCCTGCTCACATTCTTACTTTTGCAATATTTTACAATGTGACCGGATTTGTTGCATGCATAGAAAATAACATTTCCTTGCATAGGCCTAAAGTTCATCTGGTTTTGTCTCATCCTTAATTGGTTAGAAATGTGTCCAAACATTCCACAAGAATAACATATCTTATTTTGGAAATTATTCATCACTACTCTGCACATGTTTGACTTATGATCAAAGTTGTTGCATTTGAAACATTGACCGGTAAAGGTAGGACCATTATTCATCATCCCATTTCTGCATTTTTTTTCCATATGACCAAATTTATTGCAAACAAAACATTTACCATTGAATTTATAAGCATTAAGATATCTTATCGGAGGTCTCTTGTTCTTCTGATGGTTGCTTTGTCTAGAACCAGAGGATTCTCCTTTCTCATGTCCAAGTCCTCACATGTCTTTTCCACTTCTCTGACTTTCTAGCATCTCATCTAGCCTGGCTAAGCTATCTTTGAATTTTTCTTTCTACTCATTAGAAGTGGAAACTTCATCTCTCAGGAATATGATCTGACTTTCAAGTTCTTGCCCATCATTCTTGGATTGCACCAATTCTAGTCTCAACCGATCATTCTCATAGTTCAATCTGCAACATTCATCAGATCTATCCTTCAATGACTGAGTTATATTTTCCTCATTCTTCTTCCTATCTTCAATCTCCTTTGTTAGCTTTATCACAATGGATTGCATCTCATTCTTCAGAACTATATTCTCTCTAGAAAGCTTCTCACATTCATCTGTCTTGTCTTGTAGGGCTTCATTATCAATGCTTTATTCTTCTTTCTCCTTGATTTTATCCATTCGTTCCTTTCTCTTCTCTTTGGATGTTTTCACTTGTTCTTTCATAGATTCAATGAAATTTTCAGCTGCTTCTAGACTTCTCCTTAGGCTATTTTTCTCTTTCATAGCTGCATCAAGATCTTCAAGTGCCACAATAAGTTGCTTTTGCAAACTGGAGTCCATTGATTCAATCTTTTGGATCTTCCTCAAGTTGTTAGGCTCGTTCTAAGAAACTAAGCTCTAATACAAATTGTTGGAATCAATGAACACTGAGAGGGGGGGTGAATCAGTGTTATGCAATTTGCAAATTTATTAAACTAATTCTTAAACCACTAGATGCATAAGAATGAAAGCAAAGTGCAGAAATATAAACCAATTAGCCACAAAACCATAACACTAGGATTTTTACATGGAAATCCGAAAAGGGAAAAACCATGATGGGATTTGAACCCACGATATTATTGTACTTTGATCAAGAGTATGATAATATTACAAAAAGAGGAATGCACTTGCATTCAGGCTCACTACCTAGAGCTCACTTCTCAAATACAAAATAGGGCTACAACCTGGAGGACTCACTGTCCTACAAGTGATTACTATCATGCCCAAACTTTTGGGCAAAAATGGAACAATTTTTTTATTTTAAAACATCCTAATAAAACTAAATATGCTAAATTAAAGATGCAATAATTAAGTCTTAGTCTTAACTATAGGTTAACTTGAAATATAAAGGAGTGGTTTACTCAGTTAATCTAATTAACTTAATCATGCATGCGAAAATAATTAAATAAATGCGGAAATAAATTCTCCAAAAGTATCATTACTATTTCATTAATTAATAAATTAATTTAAACAAATAATCTTTAACTAATTAACTAAGAGATATTAATAATCTCTGATAACATATAAATGTTCTAGGGATAATTAATTTAATGCTAGCACTTAGATTATTAACTTTAATAATCGATTGAGCAAATGAAAATAAAGTGACTAGGTTCGATTATAGGATTAATTGAAAATAATAAAAATACCAATATTTAATGTTGGCCACATAACTCCCGTATAGGCTAAATACTTACAATAGTCTTTTAGCTATTTCTTATTAATAAAATTTCCAAAAAGATTTTAACTAAACACACACACACACACACACACACACACACACACATGTTTATTAACATATAATTATATATACATATATACATATAGAATAGAACTCATTGATTAAAATAAATAAAAGGGTCAATAAAACTATAAATCCCTTAAAAATACAACATTTAACCACATGATTAAATAAATATGGGGTTTACCCTTTTCAAATTTGAAAAGGGTTTCCCCCCATATTTCATTTAATTTAATACTACAACTTACATATTAACCCTAATAAATTTTTATAAAAACTAACTATCCCTTTTCTTATTTTCACATTTGATTCTACCCTAACCCAAATTTTGGGTTAGGATTTTTATCATGTTATGCGGGTCTGGTTTGAAACAATGGCAGAGGGGCGGATTTCACAATGGCCGTGGGGGGGGGGGAGGGGGATTTGATGTTAATGGCGGTGGCGGAGGGGGTGCCACCTGCAGCGGCGCCTTGGGCGCCATTGTGGGTCACGGCCCACAGCTGCCCCTGTGGGCCTCGGCCCACAGTGGCGCCTCGGTGCCTCTATGGGTCCCGAGCCGTCGAGGCCGCCTGCGTAGAGCTTCAGGGGTAGGGTTACTGCATTTTTTATTTTTTTTAAATTTTTAATTTATATTACTTTTTTATTCAAATACAACATGTAAACATATTTATATATATATTTATATATATATGTTTAATGAATAAAATAGTTTTTCTTTTATATATGCACGAATATTAGTATGACTGTCAACAATCATAAACCAGAATTAACCTAACAGTTAAATATTTCTTTTCTCAAGTAGGAATCATTTAAATAGATATATGCATACATTAGATTTTTTTTTTATACAAGGCATTTAAAACTAACTAGTTCTTTTTTTATTTAAAAAAAATAAAAAAATCTATTAGAATATCTAGATCTCTCTTGTATGTTTAAATCTATATTTTTTAACACATTAAGGTAGATTATTTAAAACTAGCAGATTTAAATAAATGTATTTCTTTTCATTTTTAATGTTACATAGTTAACCTTAGAGATATGTTAAATAGTCTAGATTTATTTTCAGATTTTGTAAAATATGACAGTTTTATTTATCTACAGAATGAGTAATTTTATTGTTTTTACAAAATGAACAGAAATAACAGAATTAGAATTATTTTTCCTACTAATATGCATTTCCAGATTTATAACTTTTAGCAGAAATAAATTATTTAACAGCTGCAACTAACAAATTCTAAAATCCATTGATTTATAATAGCAAGGTAAAATGCAGCATTAACATCTATTTTTTTTTTTTTTTCCAGAATGAAAACTAAAATAACTCAAACAGAAATTAACTTTTATTTGCAAGAAGTAAATTCCAATAAATAATAACTCACAAACTATGAAATCATACTGCAAATTTATTTCATTTCTTTCTTGCAAAGTCAAATCTAATAATAGAATACTTTTCATTTCATGATAAAACATGGTTTAAGAAATACTTTTAATACAACATGGTAGACTTTACAAATGGGTAGATACCCAACTTAGCCTCTCATCTCTACTAAATGAGGGCTTCCAAAAAAATAAATACATTTTTCTTTTGCAACTAAAACAATAATAATAGTAACAACTCCTAGCTTTTCTTTCCTTCCTTTTTCCAAGCAAACATGCAATACAAAGTCTTAAGGTTGTGACCATGAAGGCTCACCTCCCAACCTAGGCTTACTAGAAGACACCCCCAAGCTTGGAGAACCAAGACCTAGACGGGTTACACACAAGCAATACACAAACAAGCAAGACAAAACTCACAACAATCACATTCCCATCCCAAGGCTTAACATCATCACATATGTGATTTTTATATGGGTGAAGGTGGACTAAGCACCTTGAGGAGAACTGCAAATAGTAGTACACAAAACAATTGTAAGGCAACCAAGAACACATCACAAGTTCCACACTTGTCCCAACCATCCTTATGACCCCCAAGGCATACAAGCCATCAAATCTCCCCTTATGACCCCCAAATGCATAAACAAAAACTATGCAGCAAGGGTCACAAAAATCCCTTGAGATCACTCTCTTCCAAAGAGAGCCTCTCACTGTAAGGCTGTCAAAAAAACCTTCACCCCAAGGCCACTCTCTCCCTCCCAAGGGAGAGTTTGGCCTTGAATACTCCCAAAACATAAATAAAATGCTCAACCAAAAAAATAAAGAAAAGATCACACATCTTTCTTCACAAATAAAACCACAATGGAAGAAAACAATGAAATACATACAATCTTTCAAAACAAATTTACAAAATACAAAGATAGAAATTAAACCAACCTTGAATCTGCCAAAGGGATGCAAGGAATAGTTGGAGTAGAGTTGCCCAAATCCACGACTTCTTCCTTCTCAAGACTTAGCCAAAATTTCCTACCCAATCCTTTCTAAAATTTTTGCAATTTCTAAGTCTCCAAAAATGGAGAGTGGGTGATCAAACACTTCGCTCCCAAACTATTCCCTATGAAGCCACATCTCATTCTTTCCAACCCACTTGGGAAGGGTGAAGGGTGCTCATTGGTTGGTATTCCCAAAGCCTTACACACTCCCTAACCAAGGCACCTCAAAAAGGGAAATGAAATGGGGAAAATGAATGACACATATCAAGAAGGTTATCTAACCAAGGAAGACTCTCCTAAAGATGAAATTCGGCCAACTTGGGAAACTCACTTTTTGGGGAGGTTAAACAAGTCCTAGGGAGTGGACACATGGCCAAATTTGGCCTTCATCCATAGGTACATCATATGGCCCTCTAAAAATGCTCCTAAACTGACTCTAGGAGTTGGTTTAACCCTTTGAAAGTCCACCCAAAGTTTACCTACGGGTCAACTCTGAGTTGACCCTCCTAATGGCTCACTATCCTAGGTTTATTTGGGGACTATAAAGGATAATTGAAAATATAAACATTGGTAAAATAAATTCCTCAAAAAGAGACATGACAATGCCAACTCAACATACAACACGTGTCAAGTGACACTACAAAAATAATTACACATCACCAAAACACACATGGCAAATGTCTCTTTTAAAGATTATAATTTAAACAATTTTCCAAAATAAACACTCAACCAAGCATAACATTTACAAATTAAAATACATTTACAAATGAGGGGTTGTCTCTCCAAACAGACAACCCCTGGCTTCACAATCACACATAGGCCTAGGCTTGATTCTCCATATTGTTTCCATGGTCACATGGATAATTTTCCTACGCATCTCAATTACACATTAGTAATCCCCAAATAACCTCATATAAATTTAACATATAAAAAGAAATACAATTCAATCACTCTGCATACAATTGCCATCATACAAATCAATTTACCATATATCCAATGCAATCCACATAAGGCAATTCTCTTAACGACATTATCATAATCCTCATAAATTTCAAACATTCATAAGACATGCATCATATTTCTAACATCATAATAAAGTTCTGCAAATCAAATAAGTGACATACACCATATCAATGTTATCCAATCCTAGAACCATATAAAATTCTATATTCATAATGTATAGAAATGAAACATCAATATATCAATGTTATCCAATCCTAGGATCATATAAAATTCTACATCCATAATGCATAGAAATGAAGCATCAATAATAGCTCCAACATGAAAATAACTGAAATGCTAGGACGGGTCGGGGTAGGGCCTCACAATTACAAAAGATTACAATAATATCTGAACTAAAAAATAGAATCTACTAATGCCAAATAGTAGTTTCAGTTAAGTACAATCTGACTGTCTTCCTCTGTTCTACTTATCTACCCTTTTCTGTTGCACAGTCATATACCAGAGCACCAAATCTGCATACTAATTCTCATTCACACATCAACATTCGCACATCTTCCACACATCTACTATATCAAAATGATCACAAGTTGATCTTATATATCCGCATCAACAAAACAAATTATTTCTCATGTCAGCTTCCAAAAATAGCATAACATGCAACATGAAACATGTAACCAACAAGTTGGCTCAAACCATCCACAAATCCATATGCAAACCTAAACAAGATGATAAAAAGATTCACACATGTCAGCCCAAACTCCTCAAACTTGAAACCAATCACCAAAATCAACCCAAGGATTCTAGACCACACGTTACACCAAAATAAATCTATTCTTACTGGATTACCAGATATTGAACCTTCAATCATGCTCATGAATCAACACTGGATATCAGGATTAAAGAATAATCTTCCTTGAACCTCTAATACCATAACCGAAATAACATAACCAAAATTATGATCTATACACTGAACTCATGCTCTACCGGTTACTGTATTCCACCTTCCAGACTTATGTCTTATGAACAATGCATCTTTCGGTAAATCAAATCTATGTACACCAGATATGATATCTAGTGTAGTCACTGATTAGGAGGCACCTCAAAGAGATCAGTCTAGACCGGTCAATAAGAGTAAACACAACAAAAACACAAGGACATGATGGAGGCAATGCAGAACAAATTGAATTATATCATGAAAATTGATTCCAACCAACCGGTAACAAATGGGTTACAGTAACGGACTCACAGGCCTGCTAAAACATGCTCAAAATATAGAACAAGTCACAATCGGGACCACAAATATCTAGATCTATCTTCTATGTTTTGTATAACTTCTTTGATTACATTCTAATGCTCTATTACAATGATTTATATGATCCAATTGGATCCAGTCGGCCCAAAAGGGATGAAAACCTAAAGAACAAGACCTAATGTGTAAAACTAACAAGGTCGGCCTTTGCAAAAGAAATTCCTTCGGAAATTCCAAAGGATGAAGTGAGAATCAAAGGGAAAGTCGGTCACATGCCAAAGAACAATGAAATTAATGCTCAAGGCTTCGCAAGATACAGAAAAGATCTAGTAGATCACCAATACAAATAGGTCCAGGCATCTGGTAAGAGAAAAACTCTCAGAAACTGGTAGCGATAACTTATGGGAAAATGATCCAAATGCTCCGTGGTTTGGGAATGAGGAATATGATCAAGTCTTCAAGAAAAATTCAACTCCACAGGTTCCGGTGAGCCAAATCAGGGAAACACAGAAAGAAATGCTAAAACTGCAAATAGAAAGCAAAATAGAAAGGAAATATTTTTGGTTGATGCAAGATTCCCATGAACTGGGGATGCTCCTGCATCAATATCTGAACTGAGTTGCCATCAATGACAACTCCTAAGCATTTTTCATGCATCAGTCTTCACCAAAACATTGGCAACATTTATATATATATATATATTACTTGTTCAATAATATTATGTAATTAGAATTTGATAATTTTATTTATATATTTAATTTATCATAAGTGATTGAAATCTACTTATTTATTATTTTATTTAATATAGTTGTTATATGTCAATAAATTTATTATATATTTATATTTTTATGATTTGTAAGAGAGATTTGTATCAATCAAAGTAAAAAAATTACATAAATATTTGGTCATTATATCCAACCCCACCACCCTTCTCTATCGCAACCCTGGATATGATTAGACCCCAAATAATTAGATCACACAGGGCCAGTGGCAAAATTTGGAGATCCCAAGCTTGATTTTTCCTCACAGGGTAACTTTGATTTACATCCTTAACCTATCGAAGGTTGTAGCTATCCCAAGCTATCCACCAAACTCCTCAAGATGCAGGGTTTAGCAAGCCATGATGGAAAAGTATCATGAGAACATCTCCAAAAAGAAAAAATAACTAGCATTCCACTATTATTAAATCACTCCATTTAGCTTGAGGAAGTTTAAAATTTCACCAATCCACCTCTAGTCTTCAAATGTTTCCAACCAACACAATTTCTTTAAAAAAACACACCCATTGATGACCTTATATGTATGCCACAACAACTCTACTCTCTAAAGGTCTAAAAGGAAAGGGAATTGTTCCATCATCTCTCCAATAAAAATTAGCTTGTATAAATCCCTAGGAAGAGGGATTCCAACTTCCAATTGAGAAATAATAATCAAATATTCAACCCCTCCTACATATTTCAAATAAATTGGATCTCTAACCAATGTGATAATCATTACTTAAGGCTCATTGAGATTGAGGAGTGCAACAACAAACCTTGACAACACATCTAAGTTCACCCTATATTGATCTACCAAAGAGACAAAATCCCACATCATAATTAATTGAATTTCCATAAGACCCAATGTGCCCATAAATTTAAAAATAGACCTCAACCTCTAATTTGAGATCACTCCTAAGAAGGTCATTTTCCTTCTATTGGTCAACCAAACTGTTGTCTCCATAAGGCTATGCAACTTTTCCCTTGCTAGCCACTATTTTCCAAGACTCAACTCAACTTATTAATTTAAACCCCCCATCCCACTCCAAAATGTTCCATCAGTTAAATGTTGTAGATATTATTTATACTATCTCGGTATTGTTGTCTTTCCACTCTTAAATATGATTGCACTCTATTGAATTAAAATTGCCTTCTACAGAAGAGAGTTTTAATTAGTTACTCGACATGCATTTATGAAATTGATTCTCTTCCCTCCTACTATCCAATGAATCAAGCTTCTCCCTAAAATGGAAATTCTAATTTGTTTATCCCTTACATGGTCTCATTTTCTAGTCAAATTGCATCTCCATTCACGTCTCTATAGACATGGCTTGTTGCAAAAGAGTTTAATTTCTAAATAATCTCCAATCCTACCTCCAAAAAGGCTTTTAGTTTATAGTTTGGGGTTTTACCTTTCCTTGGGCATTAATATTTATTAGAGAATCACCTTCCACCTCCACCTTCTACACTATGCTTAAAATCCCTAAATTTTCTTAAACCAACAATAAAGCCTAAAACTATGCATTATTGGTCCCTCTTAGAAGAGTTTTGGTTACCTTACACAAGGTTTTTCCTTCCTAGTTTTAAATAATGAGTCATGCTCTGTAAGATTATGAGATTACCCCTAGATGCACCATCAAAGTTTATCTTACATCACCCCATTTGGTGGGCCTTCCATACTACTTGATCCCTCAATTTATTCATCCCAAAAACCCTTGAGCCAACTATTTGAGTAACCTTCAATCCAAAATAGATTTTCCTCATGCTCACATCCTAATCAGTAAACATGGCCAGATTCAGATCTTGATCCTTCTATCTCCTATTGACTACTTCTACCACTACTACCTTCACTTTGTTGAAAGAATAATGTGGCCCCACTTCTTGTTCTCTAAAATGTCTTATGTTTCTTTCTTTCCATGTCTCCCAAAGGGTGGAGTTTAAAGCCTTCCTAATTAGCAATAGCCAATATTTTAACAAACTCACAATCTCAATTGGAAGAGTGCTAACCCATCCAAGTATTATGCATAGCCACCTCCAACACTCATAAGAAAAATGGACAACCAAGCAACAAAAAGTCTATTGTTTCTTCACACTTCTTGTAAAAAACACATCTAGATGGCCCATTAAAGCCCATCTTCCTAAACTTCTCTGTTGTAATATTTTTTTAGGAAGGTCACCTGGGTGCCTACCTTGGGAAGACAGTTTGTGCCAGCATAGGTTGATCAGTTATTTTGTTGTAGGATTCTCTTCCTCACTTTCTACGAGTTTTTAACCATCTCTCACTAAGTATTAGCCAGATTTTGGGCCATTACATATAATTGCATCTTGTCCCCATCTAAGAGAAATAGGTTTGTTGTGGAGGATCTCTTTTAATATTTCCCTATCCTCCCTTTAAAATATCATTGAAACTGCATCCTTCCATGGCCAAAATAGAACCCTTTTTTCCATTCTTCCCTTACATAGTCTCTAATATAAATTCATCACAATTGTTCTAACACCTCCTTAGATTCTACAATGTCCAATAATTTATCTAAACACTTATAGACTCCCCATGATTCTTCCTAAAATAGAGCCAGTTTGTTGTCATGAATATCCTAGCTAATGTAATTCAAATTAGTGGTCTACTTTCCTTCATGAAGTTCCAAACTCTAGATCCCTTTGGAGTGTTTCCAATCACAAGGATGCTTGTCGGTTCATTTTCCTCTAAATACTTGTGCTAAAGAATTTTTTCCCATTCTAAGTTGCGTTCTTTGAACATTCTCCACACCAATTTTGCTCCCAATTCTATGTTTTTAAGGTGTTTCTTTTTGGCCTCCATACCACTAGTTGCCTTTGTAGAGAAATTTTGTCCTTCTCCTTGGTTCCTTGCTTATTTTGTGATTGACCCCTTCTAAGAGAGATGGGCATGCCATTATATAGATTAGAATGATTGATAATATTGCCTTCACCATAACTATCCTACCTACCCAAGAGTGCCAATGCCCCTTCCAAGAGGTAACTCGTTTTACAATTCTATATCCAAGAGGGTTCCAATACTTATTTGTTCTTGAGCCTTTAGCCAACAACAATCCTATGTAAGTGAAAGGAATTTGTCCATGCTTATACCCCAACAATCATAGGGTCTCTTCTTCCTTCTTCTTTTTGTGTGAAAAGAAATCAATTTCAAACTTACTTTCACTTACCACGTGCCTTGAAGCTTTTGACTAAATCTAAAGTATTTCTATGATTATTCTAGCCTCCAACCTTTTTTAGCCCAAAACATCAGAGCATAATCAACAAATTGCTAATGTGGAATGGGAGCTAGGTTACTGCTTATTTTTAACCCTTCTATTCTATTGCTATCCATCTCTTGTCCAAACGATCTGCCCAATGCTTCTACGATAATGATGAAGAGGAAAAGTGATAAAGGGTCTCCTTTCCTATAACCCCTTGATGCTTCAAAGAGGTTGTCCGGAGAACTATTAATAAACATAAAATACCCTGGGCTAGCTATTTAATCGAATGTCCAATCTATAGCCAGTTCCAATAGAAGCCAAATGTCTCCATGAATTTTATGAGAAATCTTAAATCTACTTAGTCATAATCCTTTTTGCGCCTATTTTAATCAACATAGCATGCCTCAACTTCTTCTGTAGTCAGTGAATTTCTTCTTGCACTATGATGAAACCATCAAGGATGGACATACTAAGGACAAATCTAGTTTGTTTTTGTAGGATTATGTTGAAAAGGATCATTTTCAAATGATTTGTTGCCGCCTTAGCCATCATTTTGTAAAGTGTAGTGCATAATGTTATTGGCCTATATTCATCCAATAAGTTTTTTTCTCTTTCTTCAAGATCGGGGTAATGAATGTATTATTAATCTCCCATAGCACCTTCCCAAACTCTCTGGAGTCTTCAATTACTTATGTAATCTTCATCACAATTATAGCCTAGTATTTTTTAAATAAGGTCATAGGGAAGCCTTATAGGCTGGCGGCTTTGTCTGCATTAAGCTAATCCATGACCTCTTTGAATTTTGTAATGGAAAACTTAGTTGTCAATATTTTGTTCTTCTTTTTTTATGATCAACCTGGTTATATTTTTCATAATATTTTATTGTGCTTCTAGGTTTGACCTATCCCAATTATTGAGAAGATCTTGGAAGAAGGCAACCATTGTCACCCTTATCTCGTCAAGATTTTCCAACAAAACTCCTTTTTCCAAGGCAATTCTATAAATTTTATTTATGTTCCTACAATGTTTGGTGTTGATGTGAATTATTTTTGAATTCTTTTCTCCATCCTTTTATCCATGTCCTTGTAGATTTCTACCTCCAAAATGTCTCTTCTCTTTCCAAAATCTCTTTGTAATCCTTCATCAATTTATTTTCCCTCATAATTTATTTATCCTTGAGATTATCACCACCTTATTAAGAGCATTCATCTCTTCATTTAACATCCTCTTACTTTTGAAGATGTCCTTTAAGTGTATTTTGTTCAACTCTTTTAGTTTTTTTTAGTGATTTGAGTTTTGTAGCCATCTTAAATAGCTTCATCCCTTCTAATCAACCTTCCTCCGACCAAAACCCAGTTTGTTCAAAGAAACATGACAGCCTCATCCACATGTTTTCAAACTTATGTAGTGTCCTAAATTATACTCCCTTACAACTTTTTCCTCATTTGGGCCCTCACATTGGCGTTCGTGTCCCAAGGCCTGATTGGAGCCCTGATTTTTCTCAGACCATGCAATGAGTTCATATTTTTCAAAATGCACACTTTTTGCCCCTCTTTTCTTGGTCTCTGACTGGTCAAAGCCGAGGTGGTGGCACCTTGGTCCTCCCAATTAGGGCCCATTTTGGGCCCCCTCAATGATAACATCATTTTGGTGAGGACCTAGATCCTGTGTCAGCTCATGTTGGAAAATTAATTGATTTTTCAACAAGCATGTATAAAACAAGGTCTAGCCCTCTCATTTTGATAACTATATAAGATATTCATGCAATCAAGCATTTGAATTCAAGTGAACAAGCAATCAATCTTCTTTCAAGCATTTGAGTAGAAGTAATGTCAAGATTCAAGCATTGGAGTTGACATTCATGTTCTATGTTTATGAAGACTTCATGGAACCCTAATTCCTTGTGGAGACAAACAAAACTATTAAAAAGTATATTATTAGATTTTTAGACATTATTTAGCATTCCCTCAAAAGGAATCATTTTCATTACTACAATAAAATTACATTTTATTTCTATTTCATGGTTAATTCTAAAACCAAGGTTTTTCTTAGGTCAAACCCCTATTCCCAAACTATTTCCCTTCTCTAGTATGTGCAAGAATAGGTATGGAGTTGTGATCTTAAGAATTCTAAAACCAAAGGACACTACAATGGCTACAGGAACCGACCAAAGTGTTGCATCTACCGAGCAACCTACCGAGGGTTAGCAAGCCTCCCAAGCACTTGTCTTAGTGCTACCGACCAAAGGAAAAGAAAAGAAGGTGAGAAAGCATAGTTTCAAATTTGACTTGTCTAAACCGATCGTGTTGCCCAATGTAGACATCTCAAAATTGAAAGGGCAAGAATTCACTAAATTCGGTAAACTATGCAAAGCAAAGGCCAAATAGGAGAAGCAATTGGCCATACAAAAGAAGAATAAAGTACTTCAGAAGGTTAGGACACTACTAATAGAAATGTTACCTTCAGCAACAGTGTCAATCGATGCAGCCATCCATATTCAATTGGATGAACTCCTAAATCAAATTGAAACATCTGGAGTTGATGCATCTGAGTACTTAACCAAGCTCAAAGACAAGGAGCTAACTACTAAAATGATAGAGGAAGTACAAAAATCCATTGCTGTTGTCAAGGTCAAACTTGTCAAATTCATTGCTGAGTTGTCCCCTCAACTCAAGCATATTCTTTATTTATTCTAGAAACTATGTACATTTTCCTTATTCATTAAAGATGTCAAGAATAAACCTGATGCAATTGAGAAAGAGATCACCGATCTCTCAACTAAGTTGACCACCGAGCCTAATTCAGCTCAGCATTTTTATACAAAGCTTCAACAGCTCATGGCTCAACAGTTAGAGCAGGGGAATGAAGAGCATAAAATCAGGATGGACATAATGACCCTTCCGACATTATTCCTTCCTCATCTCTCATCAGTATAGGAACGGATCAATAGAGCTACACACCTATCAAGTACACAAGAGGGAAGCACTCTTGATGGCTTAATATCACTCTTAGTTGATATTCAAGCACAAAATTCATTAATGGAAAGTGTAAAGGATTCACTCTCGGTCGCCCTCACCGATGCCTGAACCAAGTATAAATCTATTTTTGATCAATTACCGCCTTTGGATGGAAATTAAGTTTTTGATGTTTGTCAAAAAGGGGGAGTAATATTATGATACTACATAGAGGAAAGTAATACCTGACAAAGGGGGAGTAATACTATATTTGGAGAGTGATACAGTTTTGGTAACACAGTTTTGAGTATTGTATACAAGGGGAGTATACCAAGTAGAATATATAGAGCATTCAGAGCACACAAGCACAAAACAGAACTGAACATACAAAATTTAGAGTTGTGTACAAAATAAAGATAAGGGGAGTATATCTGCATATACTATTTCATTGACTATTGTATATATTGTCAAGTGTAGTCATTTTGCAAGTATATAGTTTTTGAGTTATGACTTTGAAGTAGTTTTTGTCAAACATCTCAAGTAATGTCAAAAGGGGAGATTGTTACTACTTATCAAATTGCCATTAGTTTTATATTCAAAGTCATACTATATATTCTAGTTGGTTAGTATTACTGAATCATGCAGTCGGTACACACAGAGAAGTCGGTATGAACAGTCTAGTCGGTTACAGAAGAAAGTAGTCACAGAACACAGTATTCACCGAGCTATTTATCAAGTATTGTTTCATGGCTACCGAGCAATAAACTTAACTCACCGAGTTGATATTCACCGAGTGAAACATTTTACCAAATACATTGAACCTGGACATGCACAGGAAAACATGTTACAAGATCGAGGCACATCTAACCGTTATTACATTGGAAATTGCACTAGAAGATTGTGTATGATTGGAAGGTCAATCTAACCAATGAAATATCTTGTTTAGTTATTCATTCGAGGAATCTTTTTGTAAGATCGAAGCAATGAATTAGATCACCATTGTAAGAGATCTATTTATACAGCATGGGAAGAGAGAAATGAGTATGTATGAATGAATGTGTGTGTATGCATGAAGGAAGACTGTTACAGAGACATAGAGAGGTCACCAAGAAGGTTATCAGTGAATAGTCGAAGAACAGAGTAAATAGAAGGGTTTACCAAGTTACAATATGGGTTACCAAGGTATGCTACAAGCTAGGTAATCTTATTCTGAGCACATAGAATCTGCTATAACATTTCAGATGTAAAGTTGCAGATATTTGTAATGATTTTATTGTAAAATTGTGAAGTTGAAAGAGATACCTTTAATAGGGTAAAAGACTCTAACCAAGTCTATAAATTGTAAATCCTCTAACCAGGTGCAACATTTATATAGTGTTGTGAAATCCTTTAGTAAGGTAGATCTAATAGATCTTGTTACTCCTAACAGGGTAAGCTATCAGAAATAGCTAAATGTAGCTCTAACCGAGCAATCTTTATTATTGCAGTAGTGAAGTTGTGGGTGCCATCCCCACCATAGTTTTTCTCCCTAACCAAGAGTTTTTGCGTGACCAAAATATATGTGTTATGGAGTGAATCATGTATGATTGTTATCTATTTGTTTTAACTTTATTTTATGTTACTGCACTATTCTATTTATGCATAATAATAAGGTTATTATTGAAGAAAAGTTTTGGAGTACTGATTCACCCCTCCCCTCTTAGTACATTAGCTTTCCATATTGGGCCTAACAATTGGTATCAGAGCTTGAATCTTGGAAAAGGGTTTAACTACCTAAAGAGAAAGATCTGATCAATGGAAGGCTACAAACAATCTTGGAGGATTGTGTATCTACAAGAAGAGATGGATAATGCAAATCAAGTGATTGCAGACATGCAAAGGCAAATGCAAAAATCTCTGAAAGTAAGGAGAAGATTATCTGATGACTTGCAAGATTCTCAAGAGTTAGTGGAACAAATCGAGACATCATCTGAGAACAGTATATCTGAAGAAACTAAAGAAATGATTGGAATGTTGAAAGAAAAGAACAAAGCATTGGTTGATCAACTAAAAGTAATGAAAAGGGAACTTGAACATTTTAGTACACAGATGACTGAAAATCTAGATGCATTAAGGATAGCTGAGGATAAAGTAAGAGATCTACAAAGGGAGAAACAACAACTTGAAGCTCTAGTATCTGATAGGGATAATGAAATCATAAGGCTAATTGGTATTCAACAAAATATGACAGATCAACTAGGTTATGCACATCATGAAGCAATTCTAAAGAATGATGAAAATCAATAATTAAAACTTGAAGTATCAAGGTTGACTGGTGAACTTGAAACAGAGAAGAAATCCAAAGAATCATTGGAGAAAAGTTATGAAGCATCAAAGATGTTGGATGAACAACTAAATACAAGAAGACCCTACAAAGAAGGAGGACTCAGTTACAAAGGAAAAGACTCTACCGAGAAGGGAATCTGCACTACCGAGAGAGGAGAATCATCAAAACAAGTTGGAAAAAGGAATAGCATCAAAAGGAAGAAGCCTATTTGCTACTACTATGGAAATCAAGGTCATACTGCCAACATATGCTAGATCAGAAAAGGTAAGCAACCGAATATCACTAAATCCAATGGATATTGTTACAATTGCAATAAATATGGTCACACATCTAATCAATGTAGGACAAAGTCTGTTAACAACTATCAGAAGGCAAAATTCAAAGGGTTTTGTAGAAACTGTAATAGATATGGATAGTACCGAGAAGTGCTAGTTTAAGCAAAAGAACTACATGCGATATCCACACTGAGCAAACACTCAAGGTTACAGAACTCACACAGATCATTACTAACAATATGCAGCAGTACCATGGGATTACAATACAAGGATATGGTGTGAATGTTGTGGAAGACATGGACATATTAGTGCCAACTATTTTATAAGGTTTGGAATGAACAATAGAAGATCATGGAGAAATCCTGGTATGGCATGTTTTCATTGTCACAAAGTTGGACATTTAGCTAGAGATTGCAGAGATCAACCTAGAAGAGACACTGAAGAGATAAAAGAAAAATTCAAGATGATTTGAAAAAAGAAAGAAATTATGTTAGATGAAGAAAGAACCTTACCTACCGAGTTAGGTGAACCTATTTCAAATTAGTCAAGAAAAGGTATGAAGGGATTGCATTCTCTAAAGGTTAAATCATAACAGTTCCTATCCTATTATGTACAAAATTCAAAATCTGCATAGTTAAGATGCAATTAGTCAGTTTATATACTATACAGGAAACCTGTCAAGTCGGTGTATACAGGAAACTTGTCAAATCGGTTAATAAAGGAAAGTTGGTTACTCGATTAAAATGAAAAAAAGGAGTCAATCGGTAAAAGGTGAACCGAGTGCATTTAATGTCTTGACCTAACTTGCACGAAGCCCAATGAGGTATTTTTGAGTACTTAAAAGTGTTTTCATGGTCATTTTCATTCACCAAGTTTTTGAGAAGTAGAGTAGAGTGAATCAAGGTGATCAAACTTCATTCAGAGCGAATTTTGAGGTATTTACATCAAATCTAATCACTATTAAGCTGGTTTCCGATCTAGTCAAATTGCTATTGTCTACCGAGTGTGAAGCATCAATCGTTTGTAAACCCTAAGGATAATTTGTCAAATCTTACCTAAAACCTACCATGGCACCCAAGATCCAAGATCCCGTAGTTGTCAAAAATGTGGAGAAGCCCTTGCTAAAATATTCTTTAACTCCCAAAGTTGCCTCTGAACCGGATGACAAAACTGCATTTTCACTCATCTCGGATCGAGTCTTGTTAGTAGAAGATGTTAGATTCTTCACCAAATGCCATGTTGAGGAGCTCGATCATGTCGAGATTAGTGACACGTATGATGAACTTTGTACTGATGGCAAACTGGATAGCAAATTTGAGCATCTCAAAATCAAGGGATTAACTGAAGCCCTAGTCTATCCCCATGTGTTCAAACCCCAGTGGGTTAAGTTTGTCCTGAGCAGAGTACATGATGATTTCATGTGGCTACAAGAGAAACCATTTAAGATCACTAAGGAAATCATTCACCTGATCACCGGGTATCCTATCTACGATCATGTATGAGCACAAAAAATGATATCACAAAAGGAGCTAATCAGTTTAACTGGAGTAGAATCTGATTATCAAGGACTGAAATTGAATAATGTCATTGATGCAGAACTCAAGTTTGCAATTAGAGTAATTGGTTACTGTTTCTTCCAATCTGCAAGAGAAAACAGTGTACCATGTGCTGCAGTTGACTTGGCCTACAAAATAGTCAAGAAGGGAATGAAATTAGACTTGTGTGAAGTACTACTGAAGAACTTGTTTGAGAACATGAACACAATAAGGAAGCCGGAGAAGAACAACTTGGAAAATACACTAAAGTTTGGTTCACTACTTGTATGTATGTTTTTCTACTTTGAGAAGTTCTTTCCCTCAGTCGGTAAAGTAGTATGGGAGCTACACCGACCTATCACCCATCAGATCAATGACTTCATCAAGGATTTAGGTGATAACTTTAATGATATCATGGATGATTACTTCAACAAGTTCCAAGAGAAAATGCACAGCAGGTACAGGATTCCACCACAGCTGGTAGAAAAATACAAAGATGAAATATGTTTTGAAGTCAACACTGATTATTGCTATGTAAATGCTATTGAACTGAGGACTCAATCGTTGCAACCAATGGGTTATGAGATTGATTATGATATAACATAGTAGAAAATTGATGCCTATTTATCATTGCCAAGGCATGCAACCGAACTAAGGTATGGAACCTATGAAGAGGTGAAGGAGAAAGTAAAAATGAGCATTGTAGTACCTAAGGCTACAAGAAAAGCTACAAAAATGATAAAGGTTTTATCTGAGAAATTCGGAGAAGAATCCTCCTCTACACCTGTCAAAGGCAATCTTGCCATTACCAAAGAGGAATCAGAAGCTCAAGAGGCAGCAATAACATTAAGCACAGAGTTGCTTAAGGGTAAAGTTCTGAAAAGAAAGAAACAGGACATCTCAAAGGCCCTACCGACTCCACCAACAAAGAGACCCAACACTAGAGCATCAGCTGCATCACCGAGTAAGAAACAAAAGAGTGTTACTGCACCTAAGGTAACCAAGACCTATAAGAAATCTACTCGAAGACTCATTTTGGCAAAAGAGTTGAGTGATACAGAGTCTGATGATGCAAATAAATTTCAGATTGTGAAAAGCAAAAAGGTAAATATTCACAGTGTTGAAATTTTTTGTGCCAATCTTAAAGAATACGGTGGATTTGCGGGATTTAGATATGTTAAGTATGAGACTAGGAATAATGATGAGAAGCGAAAAATTGAAGAAGCTGTCATCTGTACACTTCTGAAGTTTCGACTAGCTCCATTAGAACTAGTAAAGTCACTTCCGAGTGAACTATACTTACATATTGATAACAGATGGAAATATGCAATGGACTCAGAGAGATAAATAAGAGACAGAAGTCTAGTCCATCTATTTCCTGATATGTCCATAGCAAAAATCAAGGAGCATTTGACCACATACAATTCTAAATTTCTTGTCAAACAGAGAGCCTTAAAATTGATGAATGGGCTATACATAGATGTGGAGAATGAGACAAAAGCCAAGTGGCAGGAGATCTTCAAACAAAAGGATGTTGGTGAACAATCTCAAATTGAAATTTTTGATGTCACTGAGCAAGGTCTAGACCCGGTAGACACTATTCAAATTGATGAAGATGTAATGGATGAAGCAGCACCAGAGCAGGAAATGATTGAAGGCACTACCTATGCAAAACTTGTATCTAGTGAATCTGTTTTAGAACAAGTTTAGCCTTATCTGCCGGTGAAGCCACCTATCTCAACTGAAGCTCCCAAGGACACTGAGCAAGGCACCAAAGGTACCAAATCTGAAGCAGCAGAAGATACAACCAAAGATCAGACGTCTCAAGCACTGTCGAGCACTACAAATATTACAACTAAGACCCCTAGCACTGAGACACCAAAGGACACTACAACAGCTACAGGAACCAACCAAAGTGTTGCATCTACCGAGCAACCTACTAAGGGTCAACAAGCCTCCCAAGCACTTGTCTTAGTGCCACCGACCAAAGGAAAAGAAAGGAAGGTGAGAAAGTATAGTTTCAAATTTGACTTGTTTAAACCGATCGTGTTGCCCAATGTAGACATCTCAAAATTGAAAGGGCAAGAACTCACTGAATTCGGTGAACTATGCAAAGTAAAGGCCAAATAGGAGAAGTAACTAGCCATACAAAAGAAGAATAAAGTACTTTAGAAGGTTGGGACACTACTAACATAAATGCTACCTTCAGCAACAGTGTCAATCGATGCAGCCATCCATATTCAATTGGATGAACTCCTAAATCAAATTGAAAAATCTGGAGTTGATGCATCTGAGTACTTAAGTAAGCTCAAAGACAAGGAGCTAACTGCTAAAATGATAGAGGAAGTACAGAAATCCATTGCTATTGGCAAGGTCAAACTTGTCAAATACATTGACGAGTTGTCCCCTCAACTCAAGCATATTCTTTATTTATTCCAGAAACTGTGTACATTTTCCTTATTCATTAAAGATGTCAAGAATAAAACTGATGCAATTGAGAAAAAGATCACCGATCTCTCAACTAAGTTGACCATTGAGCCTAATTCAGCTCAGCATTTTGATACAAAGCTTCAACAGCTCATGGCTCAACAGTTAGAGCTTGGGAATGAAGAGCATAAAATCAGCATGGACATAATGACCCTTCCAACATTATTCCTTCCTCATCTCTCATCAGTACAGGAATAGATCAACTGAGCTACACACCTATCAACTACACAAGAGGGAAGCACTCTTGATGGCTTAATATCACTCTTAGCTGATATTCAAGCACAAAATTCATTAATGGAAAGTGTAAAGGATTCACTCTCAGTCGCCCTCACTGACGCTTGGACCAAGTATAAGTCTATTTTTGATCAGTTACCACCTCCGGATGGAAATTAAGTTTTTGATGTTTGTCAAAAAGGGGGAGTAATATTATGATACTACATAGAGGAAAGTAATACCCAGAAAAGGGGGAGTAATACTATATTTGGAGAGTGATACAGTTTTGGTAACACAGTTTTGAGTATTGTATACAAGGGGAGTATACCAAGTAGAATATACAGAGCATTCAGAGCAGACAAGCACATAACAAAACTGAACATGCAAAATTCAGAGTTATGTACAAAATAAAGATAAGGGGAGTATATCTGCATATACTATTTCATTGACTATTGTATATATTGTCAAGTGTAGTCATTTTGCAAGTATATAGTTTTTGAGTTATGACTTTGAAAGTAGTTTTTGTCAAACATCTCAAGTAATGTCAAAAGGGGAGATTGTTACTACTTATCAAATTGCCATTAGTTTTATATTCAAAGTCATACTATATATTCTAGTTGGTTAGTATTACCGAATCATGCAGTCGGTACACACAGAGAAGTCGGTATGAACAGTCTAGTCGGTTACAGAAGAAAGCAGTCACAGAACGTAGTATTCACCGAGCTGTTTATCGAGTATTGTTTCATGGCTTCCGAGCAATAAATTTTACTCACCGAGTGGAACGTTTTACCAGATATATTGAACTTGGACATGCACATGAAAATGTGTTACAAGATCGAGGCACATCTAACCGTTATTACATTGGAAATTGCACTAGAAGATTGTGTATGATTGCAAGGTCAATCTAACCAATGAAATATCTTGTTTAGTTATTCATTCGAGGAATCTTTTTGTAAGATCGAAGCAATGAATTAGATCACCACTGTAAGAGATCTATTTATACAGCATGGGAAGAGAGAAATGAGTATGTATGAATGAATGTGTGTGTATGCATGAAGGAAGACTGTTACAGAGACACAGAGAGGTCATTGAGAAAGTTATCAATGAGCAGTCGAAGAACAAAGTAAACAGAAGGGTTTACCGAGTTACAATATGGGTTACCGAGGTATGCTACAAGCTAGGTAATCTTATTCTAAGCACATAGAATCTGCTATAACATTTTAGATGTAAAGTTGCAGATATTTGTAATGATTTTATTGTAAAATTGTGAAGTTGAAAGAGATACCTTTAACAGGGTAAAAGACTCTCACCAGGTGTAACATTTATATAGTGTTGTGAAATCCTTTAGTAAGGTAGATCTAATAGATCTTGTTACTCCTAACAGGGTAAGCTATCAGAATAGCTAAATGTAGCTCTAACCGAGCAATCTTTTTTATTGCAGTAGTGAAGTTGTGGGTGCCATCCCCACTGCAGTTTTTCTCTCTAACCAAGAGTTTCTGCATGACCAAAATATATGTGTTATGGAGTGAATCATGTATGATTGTTATCTATTTGTTTTAACTTTATTTTATGTTACTGCACTGTTCTATTTATGCATAACAGTAAGGTTATTATTGAAGAAAAGTTTTGGAGTACTAATTCACCCCTCCCCTCTTAGTACATTATCTTTCCATATTGGGCCTAACATCCACATAAAATGTTAATCCTACACATGTTAGTCAAGGGGGAAATATTTCTAATCAAAACTCTTTCATACCTCCTTATGCGAGTCTTCCATTTGTAACCCAATCATCTCCCATACCTAAATATCATAGTGTTCGATCTGCTTACTCTTAACCTCCACCTTCGTTCAATAATGTTACTCCTCCATCTCGATCCAACATGTCCAATTTCAGTCTATCCATCGAAGCAACCATAAATAACCTAGCCCAAACCATCTCATCCTTACAAAAGAAAATAGCTTCTATGAACCAATCCAAGTATAATGTGCCCACATTTGATGTAACAAGACCATTATTTAATGATATTGTATATGTCATCCCTCCTAAAAAATATTGAAGCTCCTCAATTAGACCTCTATAATGGAAAAGGTGATCCCTTGACTCATGAAAAAATTTCAAACTTTGTGTAGTGATTTTGCTCACGATCAAAGACTTTTGGCTAAATTGTTTACTATAACATTTAGGGACAAAGCATTTCAATGGTATTGTTCTTTGCCTCCTTATTCTATTACATAATTTCAACAGTTGGCTAATGCTTTCATTCAATAATTTCACAATAATATTGGTCCTAAGATTTACTTTGACTAATTTTATTCAATGTAAGCAAGGTGTTAAAGAAAAAGTGACTAATTTTATTGGTAGATATAAATATTTGTATTCTCAAATTGCTTATCTTATGCCCGATAAACATGTTCAAAGAATTTTTATTTCTAATTTACAAAAAGACATTAGGGATAAGCTTCTCTTTTCTAAGTTTACTTCCTTTATGTAGTTGTGTGCAATACTTCATAATTATCAGCTTCAAGTGAGTCAATTTGAACCATCTCCTTCAATGGCTTTGGTTGATGAGAATGAAAGTGCTCAACAATATTGTGCAAAGTTTAAACCGAACAACGGATTCATCAAGTTCAATGACAACAACAATACCTAAGTAGCAGCTGCAACAACAGGTATGCCTCCTTTATCCAAGTATTTAAAAAAATAATTTACTCCTCTTTCTAAATCTTTGCATAGTGTTGGTGTAAAACAATGGATGTTTAAGCACGACATAATACTCAACTTAGAGACACAAGTTTCTAATTGAGAAATTATCCAAAACCCCACTACCCTAGCTTGTTTATCTTATCAATCCAAGGAAGTAGTAACTTGAAATGGGACAACAAAATATATGCACCAAGAGTGTTAAGGAACAAATCTATCCTATTCTAAGTAGTTGGAAATACTGAATAAATATTCCTAAGGAAGGAACTTTTCTTTAGAGTTATAACTTAGGAAAACTATGCTAACTTCTACCAATAAAATGTAAGTTCTTCTAGCTTATGCAAAAATGACTGGTCTATTCCATTGTGGCTACAGGAACTGACACAAAGTTATAGTCTAGTGGTTGTAGGAATGAACAATGAGAAATCTAATAGAACATAATTAAACAACTTTGAAAGATAAAGTGCATAAAAACAACTAGACAAAATCCTCACCAAGTGGCCCCCCTTGAGTGAGTCTCCTCAATTATAAGCTACAACAAGAGTTAACTATGTTAGGGTTTCAAGCAGATCCGAAGCAAATATGAACTAACAATTATATGCAGATTTAAATACAAAAGATAAAGAAATAAAACAGGACACAGATAACACAGAGATTTAACGTGGTTCACCCAGAATGGGTTACGTCCACCATACACAGCCGTCCAATCTTTCTTATTATCCAGCAAAAATAGTACATCAACCTTACAATGCCTTAAGCATCCCAGCCACTTATAACATGCGTTTTTAGGGCAACAAACAATGTCAGTTTTCATCAACAAAAAATGGCAAAATTTTTTTTCTTGGGGGCTGTCGCTCTCGAACCCCCGCTTTCTCGGGGGCTGCCGCCCGTCGCCACATTTCAACAAACTATAAGGCTCGTATAATCATATCATAACACCATGAACTTATTCAAGAAAGTAGATATGCTCCTTTATTCAAAATTAATTTAACAATATAACATGGTCTAATATCATAAACAACAACTAACTAACTAGGAAACCTGAGAAGAATTTATAACATTCATCCTTACAACAGTTTTCCACAAGAGTAGCCCACTTCCTAATATCTAGGTGGAGTCTTTTATTTAGAATATGAAAGCTAAGTGAACTAATAAAACAAGACTCTGCCTCATCTTTGAAAATTTGTAAATTTTTCCAAGATATGCTCCAACATCCAACATGGCTATTAACATAATTATTAATAAGTCATGACAACTTTTGAAGATTCCTTAATTAGCTCAAATAGCTAGTGCCCAAGTTGTAACAACCCTTGACCTTTTCATGCCTTGTTGTCCAGTCCTATCCACAATGTCATGCTACTATCAATAAAGCCCTATTTCATCACAAAAAATCTTCTATGCAGTTACAACATCAAGGTTAGAACAAGAACTCACATCCACATTTCATGATCATTTATTGCAACACATTCATCAACATACAAAGACAGTAAATATTTATATTTTCATTCATAAGGTTCACTGTTTTGTCAAAATAAAGGTTTCAAACTATAAACAACATGATCATCAAATTGGTAACATACCATTGCATCGGAGTATAACTATAGATAATTTAAAATTTAGAATGGAGTTGGGTGGGAAAGTTGGTTCTGGTAACTATGTTGGTTTCTCTGTGCTTTTGTCACATGGGCAGAAGGATTCAGACACACATGTTGAAGCACATGTGGATGGAGACAACAAAAAGGAAGGGGGCCCATCTAGGGACCCTCCTTTTGACCTCAGAGATTAGGGGGAATCACATGAACGAGTCTTGAATCAGGAGGGAATCTTGAAAGAGGGATCTAAGAAGGAAAAGAATGTTGTACAGAAGGATCCCTCGAGATCTTGGGCTAGAAAAGTTGGATCGAGGGCTAGAATACTTGGGTCGAAACCCACTGGAAAATCTTCCTTTCCTAGTGTTTCAAACTTATCACACAAGGCATCGGGTAAGTTTTCTATCTCCATTCCTAACACTATCATTAATCATAATATTTCATTAATGGCCTTCACCTTAGTTGGAAAATTTGTTGGTCCAAGACCTAACATTGTTGTGGTGAGAGATCTCGCCAAAAAGAAGTGGCAATTGAAATGCCAAGTTGAAATCTCTTTCATTCCTAAAGGGTTTTTTGCCTTCAACTTTTCCGTGTTCAAAATATTTGGAAGGTGTTCTGTTTGGAGGTCCTTGGATGGCTGGGAGATCTTCGCTTTCCTTAAGAAAATGGTCCCCTAATTAAGAGTTAAATGATTCCTTTTTTTGACTCAGCTCCTGTTTGGGTTAGGCTGCTTGGTTTGCCGATGGAGTTTTGGTTTGAAGATGTCTTCAACAACATTGCTAGTTCCTTTGGTGGTCTTCTTTGCATAGGCTCAATGACTATAGCTAGAAAAAAGTTGGTGTATGCTAGGATCTATGTAAATGTCTGCTAGAACATTTATCTACCATCATCGATTGATATTCTCTCCAAGCTAGGGAAATGGGTGCAAGATATAGAGTATGAATCATTGCCCTTTGTTTGCTTCCATTACAAAAAAGTGAAACACTGGGCTAGGGATTGTCCTAGCATTTAGAGGAACCCATCTAATAGCAAAGGATCTCATAAACATATTTGGAGGGAGAAACAAAATAAAGGTGATGGTATCTCGCAAGGGGAGATGCAATATAAAAAGGAGAATTAGGCCCCAACCTCTATTAGCTTTGCTAAGGGTAAAATGGAAAACCCTATAGTTCTTGAGCAGGCCCCTTCTGTAGACAAACAAGTACACATTATTTCTCAAATGCACCTATTAGAAGATCTGAGGGTTGAGGGAGTTAAACCTTCTAGTGAAGACTGATGGTATGATGAATCAATAAGGATCTGGTAAACTACTGAGAGGGGGGTGAGTCACTAGATAGAAAAATGATATAAACTTTTCAACAAACAAAAACAACCTCTCAATTCAAACTCATAACTAAAAAATTGCAATATCACTGTCAATTAAACCGATTGAGTGTCATAACAGAATAACAGTAAAACAACTCTGAAAATCTCAAAACCTTTTAACCAAAATATCTAAATACTTTACTGACAAAAGTAAAGACTCATTTATGATTGTTGTCGGTCATCATATCATATCTAAGCGGATTTAGCTATTAAGCAAATTAACCATATCAAACATAACAACAAAAATATTCACCACTTGACACGATGATTTTGACGTGGAAACCCAAATGGGAAAAACCACAGTGGGGCTGAATACCCACAAGTATTCTGAACTATTCTAAAGTTCACCCTATTAGGAGCTAGGCCTGTTAAAGCTTTACAATAAGTCATGTTAAGAACAGATCCTGTTAGGGACCACCCGGTTAAGGGATTGACTATAATGCCCTATTAGAAGCAATACCCTATTAGGAGTAACCTCAGTAGAGGATTTGAAATCCAAGCTAATGGACCACCTGGTTAGAGGATTTAGATAACACTAAGCTTGTTAGAGCTTACCTGGTTAGGGGATTTGTCTGTTGTAATTGTTAGAGAACAACAGGGGTCTGTTGATCTATTTGAATAACACTACACTTGCTTGTTTAGATCATTTTCATGCTCCTATTTTCCTTTACACATACTGCAGATACATCATCTAGTTCGACAACCAATCACTCTTACATTCAACCAAAATTGCCAACACTACAACAAAATACTCATCGACCTTATAAACAAAACAATAGGTCGGTAACACATCACAAACCTAATTATCTCATAGAGATTATAAATAAATCGGTTCAAGTATGACCATTGGATTACATAGTAATCACTACACATCATTCAAGACAACCTCGATTGCTACTTGATCACCGCTTCATTGAACTCTGTAACTCATCACGTAATTTCCATTACATGAAATGAACTTGCTCATTCCTAAGACAAAAACTGTTATCTCTTCGTGCCAAAAACCATTTGAAACTCTTCTCATACAACATGCATATGTGTCATAATCATTACCACTCATCATTTGATCATAAACCAATACAATCAATTAACCAAACTTCATTGGTTAGGGTTTACTAGTTTATCTCACTTCTTCTCTAATAGCACCGGTTACAATTCCCTTCACTATCTCTTCCTACCGGCTTCAAAACAATATTATTACATCATTACCAGTTATAATTGACATCAATGACAACATAAAAGTTCATCAATGTAATCTTCATGCAAATGCCAACAATCTCCCCCTTTGGCATTGATGGCAATACAAGTATCAATACCCTTGATTGCTATGATTGTGAATAGGAATCCTGGTTTACATTTTATCATATACTCTCCTTCAACCAAGTCTTCATGTCTTCAACTGGTAACTGGTTATATATCTTCTCTCTTTCGATCATACAATTCTTCTCCCCAATCATATAGTTCTTCTGCCCCTTTGACAACAATTGCAAAGTGAAAGTAAAACATGTAGTGTCATACTTCACTATTTTGCAACATCAACCTAAACTTGATGGCCCCCTATGGAATAAATCCACTCTACACCAATCCTGCTTCAAGATTCTTCACTTAGCTCAGGGACTGATGTATTCCACATCATGCTCAATTGACTTCATGTAGGGGCGCAATCCCTAGCTGACCTCTAAGATACTCAAAAGTAGTCTTAGGCAAAGGTTTAGTAAAGATATATGTTAGCTGCTCCTTTGTAGATACATGATCCAATAACACATCTCTACTCTACACTTTCTCTCTCAGAAAATGATATAGCAGCTCAATATGATTGGTTCTAGCATGCAAAACCGAGTTCTTTGAAATATTTATGGCACTGGTGTTGTCACATAAGATCTTTACTGGATCTATGATCTTCAACTTGAATCCTTCCAGAATTTGTTTCATCCAGATATCTTGGGTACAATTCATATATGCCACAATATACTCAACTTCAATAATGGACTATGATATACAACTCTGTTTCTTGCTTCTCCATGAAACAAGTCTTCCTCCAAGAAAGAATGCACCATCGGTTGTGCTCTTCCTATCATCGACATTACCTGTCCAATCTACATCCATATAAAACTTCAAATCAAAGTTACCTGCATATGGATACCATAATCCATAGTAAATAGTACCTTTCAAATATCTGAATATCCTCTTGGTTTCTATCAAATGTGTCTCCTTTGGATTCTTCTGAAATCTGGCAACTAAACCAGCTACATGAGCAATATCCAATCTGCTGTGAACAACATAATGCAATTTCCCTATCATTGACCTGTACTCCTTTTCATCAACAGATGCGGCTTCATCCTCCTTAGACAATTTACAACCTTTAACCATTGGTGTCCCAACTAGTTTACAGTCACTCATTCCAAATGTCTTCAATACCTCTTTCACATACTTAGATTGTGTGATAAAAATACCACTCTTCATCTGCTGAATTTGTAAACCTATGAAGAATTTTATCTGTCCCAATAGAGACATTTCAAATTCATTTTTCATCTCATTTGCAAAGTCATCACTCATGTCATCATTGCCTTCAAATATGATATCATCCACAAACACTTCACTAACTAGTATCTTATCTCCTTTAGATTTGAGATATATATTGCTCTCTTCACTGGTTCTCTGAAAACCTGTCCTCATCAGGTGTGAATGTAGCCTTTCATACCATGCTCTCGGTGCTTGCTTCAAACCATATAGTGCCTTGTGCAATTTACACACCACATTATTTTCACCATTCATAGCATAACCATCTGGCTGGTCAATGTATACTTCTTCTTCTAGTATTCCATTCAAAAATGTTGACTTCACATCCATATGATATACTTTGAATCCTGTATATGCTGCAAATGCAAGTAGAGTCCTAACACCTTCCAATCTAGCAACTAGTGCAAAAGTCTCACCATATTCTTCTCCTTATTCCCGTGCATGTATCCTTTGCATACCAATCTAGCTTTGTTTCTGACTACTACTCCATCTTCATTCAATTTGTTTCTAAATACCCATTTAGTACCTATCACATTTTTAGTCATCAGTATGGGTACTAGAATCCATGTGTTATTCTTCTCAATCTAGTCAAGCTCCTCCTCCATAGCTTTAATCTAGTGATCATCTCCAAATGCTTCCTTAGAAGTTCTAGGCTCAATAGTGGAGATCATGCAAGAATTTTCTCTTATTCTTCTTCTAGTTAATACTCCAACATCTTTATCTTTAATAATTTGGTCAGGATTATGATTGAGTCTCACATACCTTGGAATAATATGATCATTTCCTTCAGGTTCTTCTTCTCCATTATCATCATTTTCTTCAGAATCTACCTATTCTGGTTGAATTGGTACTACAACATTCACTTTATCAGCTTCTAGTTTCACCGGTTCTGGTTCCAAAATCATAATACAAGGATCTTCATCCTTCTTCTCCTCACTGGTTTCTCCTGAGACTTTAGGATACTCATCCACTCGAACATCAACACTTTCAATGATTCTGTGTCTAGTTGTTGTAACATTTGTAGGCCTTAGTCTTGGTGGAGTAACCAAGGAATATGTTTTCATCACTTTTAGCCTCAAACTTACTAACATAGTCACCTCTCTTGATAAAGAATTTACTACCAAAAATCTTAAAATAACTGACATTAGGTGATCTACCATACCATTAATCATAAGGAGTTTTATCCTTACCTCTCTTAACTAATATCTGGTTCATAGTGTAGAGAGTTGTGCTGACAACTTCTCTCCAGAAAGTTTTTGCTACTCCTCCTTGCATAAGCATCATTCTAGCAACTTCAACAATTGACGGTTGTTCCTCTCTGCAATACCATTTTGTTGTGGTGTCCTCGGTGCAGAAAGCTACCTCTTTATTCCATTGTCTTCACAATATCTAGTGAATTCCTCTGAAGTAAATTCACCACCTTGATCAGTCCTCAGACACTTTAGCTTCTTACCACTTTCCTTTTCAGCTAAGGCCCTGAATTCCTTGAACTTACTAAAGGCTTCTATTTTGTCCTTCAAGAATGTGACCCATATCATTCTCGAGTAATCATCAGTGAAGATCATAAAATATCTGTCACCTTGAATAATTTTAGTCCTTATTGGTCCAAAGAGGTCTATATGAACCAAATCTAACAGATGTTTTGCTGAATAATATTTGCTCTTAAAAGTTGAAGATGTCATCTTTCCCAAATGGCATTCCTTACATAGAGCATTCACCAGTTTGTCTAGCTGAGGCAAACCTCTTACTGACCTTAACAATGTTATCAAAATTTATATGACAAAATCTCTGATGCCAACACCAACTATCATCTACTTTAGCAATTAAATAGTTGTTGACTTTAAGATTTAGGTGAAACAAGTTACCTTTTGTCTGCTTGCCAGTTATAGTCAGTTCACCTTTGCTCCCATAGATTTTGCACATTCCATTCTTGAATTCTAATGGATAACCTATGTCATTGAGTTGAGCTACACTTAAAAGATTGTACTTTAATCCTTCAACCCAATAGACATCATTTGCACTCCTTTTTCCATTAAGAGAAATAGTTCCCTTTCCTTTTACCATGCAGGGTGAGTCATTTCCAAATCTTACAATTCATCCATCAAATTCCTTCAAAGTAAGAATTTTACTCCGGTCACCAGTCATGTGGTGTGAACAACCACTATCAATGATCCAATCATCAGAATTATCCATGCGAGAAACTAATGCTTTCTGATAAGATGTTTCCTCTTTAATGGCAACAAAGACAACGTCTTCATTAGCATCTCCCTTAGATTCCTCATCAGTGATACCACCATCAACTTCAATGAGACAATCTCTTTTGCCTTTTCCTTTGTACTTCTTGTACTTCTCATGCTTATTCTCATTGTCACCATTAGGACAGTTAGCTGCAATGTGTCTAATCTTGTTACATGCAAAACCTTTCAAAGGTAATTTACCTCTGTACTTATCGGTACCTCTGGGAAATCGCTTGGCCAACAATGCTTCAAGCTCAATCAAATTGTCTTCATCATCAACTTCTATGCTTGATCTAGATTCATAGTTGTGTTTGACATCTCTACTTTTCCTTATAGAAGGGTTAGAAACTGAAGCTCTAAATGCAGATTTGGCTTTCTGAACACTACCATCATAACCATTTAATTCAAATGTAGTAAGCTTACCAATGATGGAGTCAAGGGTTACCTTAGTTTTATCAATAGACTTTAGCTCTTGAATGGATGCAACTCAGATAGCATAGACTGGTAGAAGGGTTCTCAACACCTTACTAACCACTTTGCCATCTTCCACTTTACCACCAGCACTCTTGATCTCACCAACTATCTCTTTGATCCTCTGACCATACTGTTGTATATTCTCACCTTTAGCCATCCGCATGTCATCAAATTTTCCTCTTAGACTCTCTTCTTTGGCAATCTTCACATGCTCATCACCGCTATAGATTTCTTCAAGTTTCTTCCACACCTCATATGCAGTCTCCAGACCATGGACATCAACATACTCTGAATCAGACAAAGAATTGATAATGGCCTCCAATGCTTGATTATTTTCTTATCGTTCTTTCTTCTAATCATCAGTCATACTCCCACTAGGTACAACATATTGAGTACCAACATGTACCCAGTATTGACTTCCTAGACTCTTGATACATATTTTCATTCTATCACTCCATATTCTGTAGTTTTCTCTATTAAACTTTAGACCTTATTTCTTCATCATGTTCTTCAAGATATTTACCTCAAGATATTAGGCTTAGACCTTAGAGGACCTGAAATGATCTGATACTAATTGATGCTATGATGAATCAATAAGGATCCAGTAAACTACTGAGAAGGGGGGGGGGGTGGATCAGTAGATAGAAAACTGATATAAACTTTTCAGCAAACAAAAACAACCTCTCAAGTCAAACTCATAACTGACAAATTGCAATATCACTATCAAGTAAACCAGTTGACTATCATAACAGTAAAACAACTCTGAAACTCTCAAAACCTTTTAACCAAAATATCTAAATACTTTACTAACAAAAGTAAAAGTTCAATTCAGATTTCTGCCAGTCATCATATTATATCTAAGTGGATTTAGGTGTTAAGAAAATTAACCATATCAAACATAACAACAAAAACATTCACCACTTTACACAATGATTTTGATGTGGAAAGCCAAATGGGAAAAACCATGGTGGGGATGAATACCCACAAGTATTACGAACTCTTCTAAAGTGCACCCTATTAGGAGCCAAGCCAGTTAAAGCTTTACAATAAGTCCTATTAGTAACATATCCTATAAGGGACCACCCGGTTAAGAGATTGACTATAATGCCCTATTAGAAGCAATACCCTGTTAGGAGTAACCTCGGTAGAGGATTTGAAATCCAAGCTAATGGACCACTTGGTTAGAGGATTTAGATAACACTAAGCTTGTTAGAGCTTACCCGGTTAGGGGATTTGACTGTTGTAATTGTTAGAGAACAACAAGGGTTTGCTGATCTATTTGAATAGCACTACACTTGCTTGTCCAGATCATTTTCATTTTGTTATCTGCCTTTACACATACTGTAGATACATCATCTGGTTTGGCAACCAATCACTCTTACATTCAACCAAAATTGCCAACACTACAACAAAACAACTCATCAAACTTATAAACAAAACAATAGGTTAGTGACACATCACAAACTTAATTATCTCATAGAGATTACAAACAAATCGGTTCAAGTATGACCATTAGATTACATAGTAATCACTACACATCATTCAAGACAACCTCGACCACTCCTTGATCACCGCTTCATTGAACTCTGTAACTCATCACGCGGTTTCCATTACATGCAATGAACTTGCTCATTCCCAAGATAAAAACCATTATCTCTCCTTGCGAAAAACCATTTGAAACTCTTCTCATACAACATGCATATGTGTCACAATCATTACCACTCATCAATTGATCATAAATCAATATAACCAATTTACCAAACTTCATCGGTTAGTGCATTTCAATAGGTAGGGTTTACTAGTTGATCTCACTTCTTCTCTAGTAATACTGGTTTCCTTCACAAACTCTCTTACCGATTACAATTCTCTTCACTAGCTCTTCCTACCGGTTTCAAAATAATATTATTACAACATCATTACCGGTTATAATTGACATCAATGACAACATAAAATTTTATCAATGCAATCTTCATGCAAATGCCAACAAAGACTGCTCTTCCCTTCCTCAAGGTTTTAATCCTATTCCAAATCTTGATCTTGAGGGTAATAAAGAGGTAAATTATCTTAAAGAAGGAGAAATTCAGGTTGTTCTAGATAGTGGAGAAGATCCAATATTAGATAGTGGGACGTCTGTGGTTCCTAAAACTAATTTTCTCTTAATGGGTTGGATGGTTTGAGATCTCAAGACTCAGTCAAATTGAAGAACCCTAATGCTCTTAAGGAGAATCCCCATACTCCAGGTTATGGTGGGGGAATCTGCCAAGATCAAGATGATAAAAGATTTGTAGGCAAAGGAGAAGAAGATGAAGAATCTTTTACATTGGTTGGAAGAAAGAAAAATAAGAAAATGGGTCCTAATAATTAGGTGCAAACTAGAACTAGGGATAAAGCGGATGTTGGACATTCTAAATCTCCACTTGGCAGGAAATATGCTAGATGGCATAGAGAATTTGAAAGCAAACAAAACATTTCTAATGGGAGTGAGCAGACTATCTGGGAAACTTGTTCCCCAAGTAGAAAATGAAGATTATTTCATTGAACATTAGGGGTCTTAATGGCCACCACAAATAGGATATTCTCCAGAATCTGGTAAGAGACCATAAGTCGGATGTTGTCTTAATTCAAGAAACTAAGATGAGTAAAGAAAAAGTGGAAAAAGTTAACCTTTTCAAATTTGGAGGAGCTATTGGTAGCAGCTTTGATGATGCTTCTAGTGGTGTTGCTATTTTCTGGAACACGAAAAGCATTGAGGGTGAAGTTATTGAAGCTGATTGTAACTTGATCTTGTTGGTATTATGGATGACTTCGTCATGTGTTACATTGGTTTTGTCATTGATGTCAACACTTATCTTTCTGGAGGTCTACATTATTGACTTGGCACTTTGGTTATATTGGTTTATTGTTGAACTGACACATTGTGGTCCTGACATGGATATTGGTTTATGCACAGTCACCAGTATATGCTTCATCGATAGTTGATATTGTTCACCGACGGTGATGATAACTGTTATCATCTGGAGATCACTTGGTTATGTCAAAGACATGGATTCAATGTTTGGATTTGGTTTTTTTCTTATTGGTCTAATCAAGTTCACATATTTGCCTTTATCGGCAGATAAGTCTAGGTTATGGACCAGTACATGATATCATATTCCAGATCAGTACGACACATTTTGGAAATGGTTTATTGATTGGATAATGTGTAAATGTATTGAGCCGACATACTATATCGCATCAAGACTTATTTGTAATTGATTTAAATGTAATATCTTTAGTGAGCCGATCTTATCATTTGGTCTTAGGGGTTTTGTATAAATAATTTTAAGATCTTATTAAAGATTAGACATTATGAGTGTGTGTGATTATTGAAGAGCGAAAATAAGCAGATCCTTGTGCGAATCATGTAGATATTATTTGAAGGTTGAAGGAAAGGTTATGAAGGTGTTTGGTACTCATGGTCAGAGCTTAAACCGGCACTGAATCTAGCATTGCAGATGCTATTCTGAAGCAGTACATTGTTATTGGATTTAACCATCCAATTGTAGTCAGTGTGACTCCTTTTTGTGATTGAGTAGTGAGCTCTAGGCAGTTGGCCTTTCTGCATGTGTAGACCCCATTATTGTATACACTTACTATCTGCAGTAGTATCATCTGATTGTGGGTAAGGTTTCCCACTATGGTTTTTCCCCTTGCAAGGTTTCCACGTCAAAATCTTAGTATCATGTGTTGTGGATGTTGTCTCTCTTTTTGTTTCATGTATTAAGTTATACCAGTATTTCTATAACTATTAATCTATTTTACCAGCATTAAGTTTGTTTTACCGACACTAAGTTTCAAGTTGGATTAATTGGTTTTGAGTTGTAATTTATTGACAACTGATTCACCCCCCCTCTCAGTTTTCCTTCCCGGTTCCTAACAGATCTATGTTAGATTAAACCATATAAAGGATGACTTCTATTGGGTTTTATCTAATAGTTATGCCCCCAATATGAAGGTGGCTAGGTATAAGTTTTGGAGAAAGTTTGAGGATAAGAGGAATTTTTTTGCTCATCAAAGCTAGTTGATTATGGGAGATTTTAATACCCCTCTCCAAGAAGTAGAAAAGTATGGGAGATCTCAAGCATATTTGGATAACAGAGTGGATCTTATGGAGTTTATCAATAACTTGGATCTTTTTGATGTAGAGTTGCAAGGAGCTTCCTATACATGGTCTAACCGAAGCGATGGTGATGAATTGATCCAAGTTAGGTTGGATAGATCTCTAATTTCTAATGGTTGGATCTCTAAATACCACTATTCTTTATCTACCATCAACAGAGTGGGGTCGGATCATTTCCCCATATCCTTCACTACTGATGCTCTCATTAAAAAATATAACTTTCCTTTCAGATTTGAGAAAATGTGGTTATCTCACCCTTCCTTGGAGGAAAATATCTTTAGATGGTGGAATAAAGAGGTCTTTGGAGACATTTTTGCTACTAAATCTTCTTTACAAATGGAGTCAAAACAAGTTCAGGATAGTATTCAGAAAGAGGGATTTAAGACTGTTTCAAGAGCTAAAGAAAATGAAATCCTTGCCAGATATCAAAGTATCATTACCAATGAGGAAGAATTCCGAAGAGAAAGGTTGAGAGCTTTGTGACTTTCTGCGGGGGATAAAAACACCAAATACTTCCATATGTCTACTATGAAACACAAAGCTACAAATAGAATATCCTAGTTGGTGAGAGATGGAAATATCATTAAAAAAGAGGAGGAGATAGTTGTTGAGGTTGTCCGTTGTTTTGCTGCTCTTTTGATTGTTGAGTCTAATCTATGTCTGAGAAGTCAGGATTCTTTGCTGGAAAATATTCTGAAAGTTATTGGGGCTGACCAAAATAAAAGCATATTGGCTATTCCTTCTGTGGAGGAGATCAAAAAGGTTGTCTTTTCCTTTCAGGGAGATAAAGGCCTTGGTCCAAATGAGTATCCCATGTTTTTCTTCCATTCCTTTTGGCACATAGTTGAGAAGGATATTGTTAATGTTGTTAAGGAATTCTTTGGGTCTAAATCTCTCCTCAAGGAGGTCAACTCAACTTTTCTTGTTCTTATTCCCAAAATCCTCGGGGTGGACTCTTTGGACAAATTTAGAACTATTAGTCTTTGTAATTCTCTGTACAAGATTATATTTGTTAGACAATTCAGATAACCGAAAGACAACTGAGAGGCGGGGGGGTGAATCAATTGTCATAGATTACAAGAACATTCAGCAATTAAAACTTTAATACTAGAACCCAAAACATTAATATTGGAATAGTAGACAAACCAATTAAGCATAAACAATAATCATAGAATAAGAGCCATCCACACAACACCAAGATTTGTACGTGGAAAACCCAGTAAAGGGAAAGACCATGGTGGCAAGCCTACCTATAGTCAGATAATACTTCTCCAGTAAGTATGTGAATTACAATGAAGGGGCTTGCACTTGCAGGAAGGCCAACAACCTAGAGAACACCGCTCATCACAAAAGGAGTCTCACTGACTACATATAAATTCATACAACAATTCGGAGAAGTGTTGAACTACAAAAGATAGCATCTCCTATGCCAAAGTACAATTTTGGTTAAGCTCAATACCGGAGGAAAAAATACTCTTACATAAACCCAATTTGATCTCCAATGATCGACCAACTCTTCTGCCTGAATGATATTACATTATTCACACATTATATTTCTTGACCATGACCTCTTACATTAACCACGATGATCTACAATGAGATCTTACATCTATATATACAAACCCTCGACCATAAACAATCAGGTCGGTCACCAGACAATAAACCAATTACATAATTACAAACCATGTCATCCTTAGACCAAACAAGTAATATCAACACAGAAGACATCCCAAAAATACATCAATAGGTCCTATCCACATGTTACATTAAAGTCGGTCCATAACCTAGATCAACTAGGACCAAGTATAGGTCCACACACTTCAGCAATGATCTCCAACTGCCAAGTCTCAAACATGATCACCAACAACATCCTAAAACTCCATTAGAAGCTACACCAACACCACTTATGCAATTCATCAAAGATCTCCATAAAAAGCTCTATCAGTGAAACCCTCGCCGAAACCAGAAACCAATCTTCTAAGCAAGCAGGATAGCATCCAATCATCAGACCAAAACCAATTGACCACATATGAGTATTAGTATCATGAACAAGCCAATTCCATCACCAGATTATACCAGATCCAAGTTAACCAAAAACCACTTAACCTACTAGGACTAGAAGGGTGCCGGTAAAGCATCCAAACAAGAAGTGTTGACATCAACGACAAAACATCAATGCAACACATAATTAATTCCACCAAATGGCCAACAATCTCCCCCTTTGGCATTGATGGAAACACTAGATGTGAAAAACATCTAAGTATAAAGAAATGCCAAACAAGTCTCCCCCTTTCATATTTCTCCCCCTTTGACATTTATCATTTTCTTCCTTTGTCTTTTTCACATCAATATCACTCTCCCTTTGACATCAATGCCAAAAATTTGACAAAAATATCAAAGAAAAAACATAAGCCTCTGATTCTCAAAGCTGACTACTCCCCCTGAGTAGTAGAATCCCACATCAGTGTCAGAATGAAATGTATCTCTGACAATGCATGTCAGACTGATGCCAAACCGCATCAATCAAGTCTCTACCAAAGGGGAAGAAACCCCCAATCCATTTCTCAGGTACTCAAAAGATTCCTTGGATAAAGGTTTAGTGAAAATATCTGCAATTTGTTCTTTAGTGTTCACATAAACCAGTCTAACTTCATTTGCTTCCACCTTCTCCTTCAAAAAGTTATACTTGATAGATATGTTCTTTGTCTTAGAATGAAATATCGGATTCTTTGAAATGTCAATAGCAGCAGAGTTATCACAGTGAATAACTACTGGTGCAGCACAATCCACCTTTATATCCTTCAACATTTGCTTCATCCATAAAACTTGTGTACATCTAGTAGCAACAACAACATACTCAACTTCAGCAGTAGATAGAGAAGTACATGACAGTTTCTTAGTAATCCATGAATCCAACTTCTTTCCACGAAAGAAAGCTCCATTGGAAGTCTTTTTCAGTCATCAACATCTCCAACCCAATCAACATTTGTATATGCACATAAAGTAAAGTTATCATCCTTAGGGTACCACAAGCCATATTCTGATCTACCTTGCAAGTATCTAAAAATCCTTTTCACCACCATCTCATGATTTTCTCTAGGATCACTCTAAAATATTGAAACAATACAAACAACTTTCATAATCTCAGGCCTAGTCTGAGTCAAATAAAGAAGACCTCCAATCATAGATTTGTATCTTGTAGGATTTACCAGTGGAGAAACATCTTTTCTTGTCAATTTCTCACTTGTAACCATAGGAGTACTTACCAGTTTAGAATCTCCCATACCAAATTTCTTCAACAATTCCTTAGTATATTTAGTTTGATAGATAAACATGCCTTTGTCAGTCTGAGTAATCTACAAACCTAAGAAAAAATTCATCTCACCAATCATAGACATCTCAAATTCTTTCTCCATGTTCTTAGAAAATTCTATGCACAATTTATCTTCACCTCCAAAAATAATGTCATCAACAAATACTTCAACAATCAGTATATCATCATCATTGATTTTATAATATAAATTACTATCAGCACTGCCCTAAGTAAAACCAAGCTTCAAAAGATATTTATCCAACCTTGCATACCAAGCTCTAGGTGCTTGTTTCAATCCATATAAAGCTTTCCTTAACCTACAAACCATATATGTATCATTTGATAGTGAAAAACCATCAGGTTTCTCAATACAAACTTCCTCATCAAAATCCCCATTCAAAAATGCACATTTAACATCCATCTGATAAACCTTGTAGTTTTTATAAGCAACATAGGCAAAAAATAATCTTACAGCTTCAATCCTAGCTACTGGTGCAAAAGTCTCTCCATAATCAATTCCTTCCTTCTGAGAATAACCTTTACAAACCAATCTAGCCTTATTCCTTATAACTTTACCATCCTCATTCAATTTATTCCTAAAGACCCATTTAGTTCCAATAACATTTTTATTTTTAGGTCAGGGAACCAGAGTCCATGTGTTATTTTTCTCAATCTAATCTAATTCTTCTTCCATAGCTTTTAACCAAAATTCATCTTTACATGCCTCAATTACTGATATTGGTTCAACTTGTGAAATTAAATGTACCTCATTAGTTTCTAGTCTTCTTCTTGTCGTCACTCCATTTTTCTTATCCCCAATGATTTGATCTTCAGAATGATTGAATCTCACATACCTAGGAGTCTTCTAACTCTCCGTTCCTCTTCCTTGTTCTTCAGTTACTGTAGAATTCTCTGATGTTGCCAAAGTAACTGGTTCAACTCTCTATTTCAGTAAAGGTGCTACCGATTTAGATATAATCATTTTCACTACCGGTTCCTTCTCGTAACCTCTGATTTGACTTTTATTTAGCTCATCTACTTTGACATTAGCACTCTCCACAATTCTCAGCAATCTCTTGTTATAACATCTATATGCTTTGCTTTCATTAGAATAACCAAGAAATATGCCTTCATCACATATAGGATCAAATTTCTCAATAGTATCATCTCTCTTGATATAACATTTACTACCAAAAATTCTAAAATACTTAACTGTAGGTGTATTACCAAACCATAACTCATAAGGTGTCTTACCGGTTTCTCCTTTGATATGTACTCTATTAAATGTATAAACTGATGTACTCACTTCTTCTCTCTAGTAGATATGAGGTAGATTAGATTCCATCAACATTGTTCTAGAAGCATCCTAGATAGTTTTATTTTTCCTTTTTACAACTCCATTCTGCTGAGGTGTCCGGGGAGCAGAAAATTGTCTCCTTATACCATGCTTGTCACAAAAGTTATTAAACTCACCGGATGTGAATTCTCCACCATGATCTAATCTCAAATATTTAATCTTCAATCATGTGTTTCCACTTTAGCCTTAAAGATTTTAAAATTTTCAAATGCTTCAGATTTTTCTCTCAAAAAAGTAACCCACATCATTCTAGAATAATCATCAATGATTAGCAAGAAATATATGTCACCATGAAAACTTTTAACTCTAGTAGGGCCACACAAATCAGTATGAATAAGATCAAGAACATCATTTGATTTATCTTGTATACTACTAAAAGAGGTTTTGACTTGTTTACCCATTTGACATTCTTTACATACCAGATTATAAGGCTTCATAATCTTAGGTATATCTCTAACAACCTTAGTTGAACTGATCTTCACAATGCAATCAAAATTTACATGACATGACCTTTTATGCCATAGCCAACTCTCATCAATTTGTGCAATCAAACATGTCTTCTCACTAGAGTTCAAATGAAATATATTACCTTTTGTCTGTGTACCGGTTGCAATCTCCAAGCCAGATCTGTTAATGATTTTGCATTTTCTATCCTTGAACTGTAATTGAAATCCCTTATCTACCAATTGTCCTACACTCAAAATATTATTCTTCAAACCTTCAACATAATAAAAATTGTCAGTATTGTTCTTACCATCCAATGATATAGTTCCTTTCCCTTTAATCATACACGCCTTGTCATCTCCAAATCTAACTAGTTCACCATCAAATTCTTGCAAAGACAGAAACTTCCCTTTATCTCCAGTCATATGATGTGAACAACCACTATCAATTACCCATTCATCCTTGTCCTGAATTTTAGCAGCAAGTGCCTTCTCCTCAGGTACATTCTCTTCTAGTGCCAGATCATCTTCCTTGATAGCCTACCGGATCATACCAGATCCAAGTTAACCAAAAACCACTTAACCTACTGGGACCAGAAGGGTGTCGGTAAAGCATCCAAACAACTACTGTTGACATCAATGAAAAAACATAAATGCAACACATAATCAATTCCACCAAATGGCCAACAATATCTAAGGTTATCACTTCTAGGCTACTGGTTGTCCTTCCCTCCCTCATCTCCCCATAGCAGAATGGCTTCATTCTTGGAAGGCAAATCCTAGATTCCATTATTATGGTTCATGAGAATATTCATTCTCTGGATGCCTCTAAGAAAGAGGGGTTTCTTGTTAAGAAATATCTTGCTAAAGCCTATGACAGAGTTGATTGGTGTTTTCTGAGAAGAATCCTCCAAGCTTATGGCTTTGATGACAGAATATGATGTATTATTTGGCAACTTATCTCTACTCCTTCTTTCTCTGTTATCATAAATGACTCCCCCCCTAGATTCTTCAAGCCTTCAAGAGGTTTAAGACAAGGGGATCCCATCTCCCCCATCTTGTTTACTATCATGGCAGAAAGCTTAAGCATATATCTTCAAAAGTTGACTAGTCGAGGGGAAATCAAAGGGTTGAGGCCTTCATCTTCCAATATCATTTGTTCACACCAGCAATTTGTGGATGATACCATCCTCCTTGGTTCTATTACTATCCATGAAGATAAATATTTCAAAGGTGATTTATAAACATATACTCAAGCTTCTGGTCAGATTATCAATTGGATTAAGACATCTATCTTCTTCATCAATACTCCTCCTTAGAGGCAAAGAAAAATTGCTTCCATCATTGGATGTGTTGTGGATTCCTTTCCTTAAATTTACTTAGGACTTCCATTGGGGTCATCCCCTCTTGACACTTTTTGGAGCTCCATTGTGGATAGGTTCAACAAGAAACTAGTATGATGGAAAGGTGCCTTGATTTGTTAAGCTGGGAAATTGCAGTTGCTGAAATCCTCTCTTTAAAATCTCCTTGTTTACGCTTTGAGTCTTTTTATGATCCCCTCCAAATTTTCTGAAGCAATTGAGAAGATACAAAAGATATTTTTGTGGTCTCGAGTTGAAGATAGGAGAAGGATGCCTTTGGTTTCATGGGAGAAGGTTTGCTTACCCAAAGCTTTGGGGGGTCTAGGGTTAAGGGCTATTAAAGACTTTAACAATGTCTTGTTAGCTAAACAAGTCTAGAGGACTTATGGTGAAAGGAAGGAATGGAATTTGGTGTGGCTCAACAAATACCTTAATGGTGTCCCTAATATGGTGTCCTTCTTTCATTTCTATGACATTCCCTATGGTTCCTTCATCTGGAATAGCATTCTCAAGGCTAAGAAGGTGGGTGAAGCTGGAGCTGGCTGGGTACTAGGTAAGGGTTCTAGCATTAGATTTGGGAAGATGTATGGATTTTTTATGAACCCCTCTACTTGTACCCTGATCTATTGCCCTTTGACAATATTTGCAAAGCTAGATTTGGCTGTTTTGTTTCTGACTACTAGCAGAACTCTTCATGGGTTAATCTAGAGCAAATTAATGTTGTCTTTTCTCCAATCCAACAGGCTTTGTTGTCCTTGTTTGTTAATCCTTTGGTTGAAGATTTCTTTATTTGGAGGTTGACTCTGGATGGATCCTTCTTTATGGCCTTTGCTGTTAGAAAATTGGTTTCTCCCATGCCCCATCCTCCCATTTGGGCCAAGGCTTGGATCAAAAACCTCACCCCTAAAGTTAATATTTTCTTCTGGCTTTTGCTCCAAAATAAAATCCTTACTACTGACAATTTAAGTAAGAGAGGGTTCTTGATTCTGAATAGATGTCATTTATGTCTCAATGCTAAAGAATTTATATCTCACCTTGTGCTTCATTGCCCCTTCATGGTCGAGATTTGGGGTATGATTTTGCATAAGTGGAAGATTTCTTGGGTCTTTCCAGATAAGGTGGAAGATTTCTTTGTTCAATGGAGGCGTCCCTCATCCAACTCGTTTATCAAAATTATTTGGTCCCAATTGTTTCCCTATGTCTCCTAGCATGCTTGGAAGGAAAGGAACAACATAATCTTTAGGGAGTCATTTTGCACAACTGAGATTGTTTTTGACAAGGTGTGTAGATCCATCAGACAAAATATGAAGTTAATTAGTAGTGGTATTTGCTACCTTCCTTCCACTTCTATTTCTGAGGAGGATAAGAGGATCTCTATGGAGTGGGGGTTAGAGGATGATATTAGCAAAGTCAAAGCAAATAAATCTAGAGACAATGTTGTCTAGAATTACTCCTTGGAGGGATGGGTGAAATTTAATTTCTATGGGGCGGCTAATGGGAACCTTGGACCTACTGGGGGGGGGGGGAGTGGTAAGAGATTATAAAGGGTGTTGTTTGGTTGTGGTGGCCATGCCTTTGGGTTCCCAGACCAATCACATAGCTGAAGCTATGGCAGCTATGAAGAGCCTTAAAATTATTGAGAAATTGCAATTTAAAAAAGTTTAGATAGAGGGGGACTCCTTAAATATTGTCAAATGTCTAAAAGGTTTGGCTATGCCCTCTTGGAAAATTAAAAACTTTATTATAAGGGCCCTTAAAATTATTGAAGGCTTGGATAGGTGTGTTATAGTTCATACCTATAGGGAAGCAAATAAGGTTGCATACACTTTTGCCAACATAGGAGTTAAGTTATCGACCCCTATCATGTGGCAAGGTGAAAGCAATATGTCTTTAGAAGCTAAGGAGAAATTATTTTTTGATCTTATTAATGGAAAGGTTATTCCCTTATTATATCATGATGACCCTTAGATCAAGTTGCTTCATTAATGATGGTTGAGCTGGTAGGAAGTTTCTAGATTGCATGAGGTGGACTACCCCGCACGCGTTGTGGGTAATTAATTATATGCTTTGTGTTTCTTTGTTGGTATTGGAGAGTCTCTTTTTTCTCAGGTGGAGGAGGGGTTGTTGGAACTGCTGAAACAATGGGGGGAAATATTAATAGGAATGAGTCGATGAGCTATGAAGGTTGGAAGGAGTAGAAAGTATGGAGAAGATTACAGAAAGGAGGGATAGCAGGATATATGGAGAAACTACATGGTAAAAAGGACCATGTTTCTCAATTATTTTAGATATAGGAATAAGGTTTCTATTGGTGTAAATAAATATTCATTATGGATATTATTACACTTTACTTAAGTTAACTTAGGATAATGCATCTCTTTGTAGTTTGGATTTGAGACACATAGGGAAGTGTTCACATAGGGATATAGCTTGTAGGAGAAATTCCACCTTTTGTGGTCTTATTTTGCTATTACGCTCCACATTTGGTGGGTCATCCACCTCTTGTGGAATATTATATTATTTCTCCTACCTACCCCTAGTATTTCTTACCTACCCTTGTTTCTCATTGGGCCACATGTCATGATTGTGTGCTTGTACATCCATATGGCCTTGCCTATATAAGAAAGCCTATATTCATTGTATTGGTGAATCCAGTTGATCATTTTGCATATTGATGAGAATGCAGTTTGTTCTTGTCATTCTTTTGTCTCTCTTTTATACTTTTCATTGTGCCCTTGATCTTGGCAAAATCTCACATGGTATCAGAGCCATTGCAGCTTCAATTGATTGGTTTTTGGAGACATCTTGGAAGGCTTCTATTTTTGGATCTGAGGGACAATATTTTTTGGAGGCATCTTAGAGTATTTTAGACCTCACTATTGCGTCTACTAGGCTGTTTCCATAAAAATCAAGTATAAACTCGACCTTTTTTGGCAAAAATTGAATTTTGGGTGCTAGAGGAATTTTTTGCCACCTTTTGCCCAGTCAGCAGTGCACAGTCAATAGCTGACAGTTAGTTGCTCAGTCAGCGCCTACTCAACATTTTTTGAAAAATAAAATTTACCCCTCCGTTGAGCAGTTTGGATTTTTGGGTCAACTTTGGAGGCTCATAACTTGCTCAATTTTGCTCCTTTTTGGGTGCAATTTTTTTTATTTGGGCTAATTTTTTGTGCTCTTCGCAGTGGTGTGGTTATTTTATGATTTTGGTGCACAGGGTTTTTGGAATTTTTGGATTCTCTCAGCTATACCTGTCCAATCCTTAATTTTGCAACTTCAAAGGCTTCGTTTGAGCTCATACGACCTCCTTTTCAAGTGCCATTTTTTTTGAAAGTGCATATTTTTTTGTCTACTTTTATAATATATGATTAGATTTCAGATATTTTGAGTGGAAATTTTACTTTCAGATATTGGTCTTATTTGGCCTACTTAGTACTTGTAATTTGCTTGGATCTTAGTTTAGATCTCTTGCACTATTAGTTTGAGTCTTCTTTGGCCTTATTAAGGCAGTTGTAAAGTTGAAATTATAAGTCCACTTTGCCATTTTTTGCAAGTGGCCCATTGTACATGTACTAAGTATAAAGTGCCAAATCATCATTTTTTTTGGGGGGGGGCTCTTTGATTGAGTGAATTTGGGGGGGTGTCTTGTGTTATTGTAACTCTCTTGACTTGTGCTCTTTAATTTTTGTTGCAATTAGTCCTCATAAATTTCCACCTTTAACTCCACATAATTATGCATCATGGAAAATTAAAGTATGGAGCAAATTAATGGAAAAAGGTCTCATGCATTACATAGATGGAACAATAGCAGCACCACCTAATCCTAAGTCTTCTCCTAATGCTCCGTTAGAATTACTCACTAAGAATTGCATGGCTCTTGGAACTTTGTGTAAGTATGTATCAGATGACCTTATTTTTCACATTGAGAAGTGTACAACAATCAAAGAGGCTTGGGATATGTTTCAGAAATTGTATGGTCAAGTTGATGAAATCAGAGGTTACAAGATTGACAATGAGCTCACCAACTTGGATCTCAAGAGTTTTGATACAATCCAAGATTATGTCACCAAAGAAAATGAGCTAAGAGAAAAGCTTAAGGATTGTGGAATTGACAAATAGGATGCTCAGTTGATATTTAACTTGTTGGACAAGCTTGCACCAAAATATGAAGCAATTGTTTCAAGCTTCCAAACTCATCATTTGACAGTGGGGAGTTCCTACATTATGCCTTCATTTGATGCTTTCATAGAAATGTTGATATTGGAACAATCTAAGTTGTTGAACATGGGGCTTCTCAAGTCTTTAAAGTCCAAGGCTTTGGTGGGTAATCAAGGGAGTCAAGGGAGTGAAGGCAAAGATTCCAATAAGAAGAAGAAGCAATCTAAGTCAAAGCCACAGTAGGAAAAAGGGCAATCATCCTTTCCATCACAAGGTGATTTTTCATCCTCTTCCAAGAAGGGGACTCCACCTAAGAAGGATAAACCAACTTGTGCATATTGCAAGAAGTATGGTCATGATGAGCATCAATGCCACACCAAGCAAGTTGATGAGTTGACAAATCTTCTTAAGAAAAACAACATCAACTTGCCATCCACCTACACAAAGAAGTATTCATCTCCATCCTCTTCCTCACAGTCTAAGGGAAAAGGGAAAGCATTTGTGGCTACAACGGGTTCTTCACAGTAGTGGATACTTGACATGGGTTCTACAAAGGAGCAGTTTTATTTATTGGAGCCATCTAAGGTACCTCACATTTACATAGGTGATGATACACAAGTAGAGGTTGAAGGGAAAGGTTTAGTTGACATGGATGATGGAACATTTGAGAATGTTCTTTATGTTCCTAACTTGTCTACCAACCTTCTCTCTATCTACCAAATCACTCACTATGGGAATGGGAAAAAGGTTGACTTTACACTTGATTCAGTTGTGGTAAAGGAACTTGATGATGATGCCTTGGTAGCAGTGGGACAAGTCAATGACAACTCAAGTCTTTATTCATTCTCTCACTTTGTGCCAAGTTCTCCTTCTAGGGCCTTGCTTACTCATTCAAATTCAGAAAGTAAGCTATGGCATGAGTGGTTTGGTCACCTCAACTACCGCTATCTTCACCAACTCAGCACTAAAGACATGGTCACAAGTCTACCTCGAATCATTTTTTTAGAGGGTGTATGTTCATGTTGTTCCATGGGCAAGCATCCTAAGGAGAAGTTTGATAAGGGGAAAGCTTGGAGAGATTTGGAAGTTCTTCAACTTGTTCACAATGATGTAGCAGGTCCAGTTCAAACACCTTCATTTAGCAAGGCTTGCTATGTGCTCATCTTGATTGATGACTGCTCCTGCTTCACTTTGGTCTACTTTCTCATTCATAAGAGTGAAGTATTTGATAGATTTTAGGACTTCAAGACTCGTGTGGAGAAGCAATTCAAGAAAGTAGTCAAGATTCTTTGTACAGATAATGGAAGGGAATATGTGAACAAAAGACTTGAGGATTTTTGTACATTTCAGGGGATTGATCTTCAGCATTCTATTGCATACACTCCATAGCATAACGGAATTGCAGAACGCAAGAATAGAACTCTCAAAGAAATGGCTAGCTGTATGATACATGTACATTCTCTTGATCCCACCTTTTGGGCAGAGGCTATCAGTTGTACCACACACATCCAGAATTGGGTTCCTTATAAAGCTTTGCAAGGTATTACTCCTTTTGAGGCTTGGGCTGGTAGGAAACCGATTGTGAGACATTTTAGAGTCTTTGGGTGTCTAGCATGGGCTCACATACCTCCATAGAAATGCAAGTAATTGGAACCATAGAGTCGACCTTGCATATTTGTTGGATATCCTGAGGGTGTTCATTGAGAGGAGTGCTCACTTTGAGGAAATCTCTCCTAGCTTAGCCTCTCTACCTCCTCCACATTCCTCCATTGTGGATAGTGATGCTAGTGATTTAGATGATGAGACTCCTTCAACTCTGACTCACAGGGTTACACATCTACAGGGTCCACTTGTAGTTGAGGAGCCTCATTCTCCACCTCTACCTAGACCTCGTTGGGCTCGACAGACACTTGAGTCCGCGGGTTCTCTTGTTGAAGATCCTTCAGATAAATGGAGGACTCAATCATAGTATTAGGATTTTCCACATGCATTCATTGTTACCACTTCTGATCCACAGACATTTCGGGAAGCATCAGGGGTTCCTGAGTGGGACCAAGCTATGGAGAAAGAGTACAGTTTCTTGATGAGGAACAACACATGGGATTTAGTTCATCTCCCTAAGGGGAGAAATATGGTTTGATGTAAGTGGATCTATCAAACCAAGTTTGTAGTGGATGGTAGTGTGGATAAGTATAAAGCTCGGCTTGTTGTGAAAGGTTTCTCTTAGGTTCCAGGTGTTGACTATACTGAGACCTTTGTGCCCGTAGCCAAGATGAACTCCATTTGCTTGACACTTGCTATTGTTGTAGCTCATGGTTGGGCTGTACATCAGATGGATGTGAAGAGTGATTTTCTTCATGGTGATCTTGATGAGGAGATTTATATGGAGAAACCATAGGGTTTCATCTAGGATACTTCCTTGGTTTGCAGACTAAGGAAATCACTCTATACCTTTACGTAGGCCCCTAGGGATTGGTACGCCAAGATGGATTCCTTTCTTCTCTCAGCAGGGTTCACTAGGTGTCATTCCAATTTGAATGTCTACATTTTATGACAGGATGACTCTCACTTGATACTTGTGCTCTATGTTGATGATTTGATCATTACAGGGAGCATCACATCCATCATTAGCAGGGTCAAATCTAGTTTGCATGACAGATTTGCTATGACTGACTTGAGTCTTTTGCACTACTTTCTTGGGATAGAGATTTCATAGTCACCTTCCAGGATTACACTATCGCATCCCAAGTATGGTCTTGATCTACTTGCATGCTTTCATATAGCTGATTGTAAGCCTACACCGACTCCCTTTATTTCAGGAGTCAAGCTTGAGGCTCAGTTTTCTTCTCCACCAGTTGATGCCACATTGTATCGTCAGCTTGTGGGTAGTCTCATCTACTTGACTCACACACACCCTGATATTTCATTTGCGGTTGGCATGGTTTCCCGCTTCATGCAGGAACCACATGAGCTTCATTGGAAATCTGCCAAACGCATCCTTCATTACATCCATGGTACACATCACTATGGGATTCACTATGCAACAGGCACATGAATTCGCTTGGCTGGTTACATAGACTCCAATTGGGCTGGCAATCTTGATGATCATAAGTCTACTTCAGGTTACAATTTTCACCTTGGTTTAGGCCCCATTTGTTGACAAAGAAAGAAGTAGCATGCTATTGCTCTCTCTTCGACTGAAGCTGAGTATCGAGGAGCTCTTAACGCAGCGACTAAGACCATTTGGCTTCAACATATTTTCACAGAGTTTGGGTTCACCACTCCATGGTCGACAGTTCTACATTGCAACAATTAGAGTGCTATTGCAATCTCAAAGAACCCAGTCCAGTACTAGTAGACCAAACACATCGAGATCCATATGCACTATATCTGAGAGATGATTCAGGAGCACATCATTGATTTATAGTATTGTCCTACAACAGAGTAGGTTGCAGACATATTCACCAAACCTTTCATCGAGAGTAAGTTCCAGTAGTTGTGAGCTCTATTGGGGGTGCGGGATGTCTCATTAGGGGGGTCAGCTGACTTATCCTTCCTCTCTTATGGGGGTGACTTTTTCCTCTTTGAGGTTTTGTCCTTCTTCTTTGAGAGTCTTTTGTACATTCATCTCTCTTTTTGGGGGGGAGTTTTTTCCCACTGGGTTTTCTCCCTTTCTCTGTTTGTGAGAGATTGCATTGCATATTTTTGCTTCCATTTGCATTTTGTACATGGGTACCTATCATGGCCTAGTAGCTGGGACCCATCTTGCATTGTTGAATTGAGTCTTCACTCCCCTAAGTTGCACTTAAGGGGGGGTGTTAGTGTAAGTAAATATTCATTATGGATATTATTACACTTTACTTAAGTTAACTTAGGATAATGCATCTCTTCGTAGTTTGGATTTGAGACACTTAGGGAAGTGTGCACATAGGGATATAGCTTGTAGGATAAATTCCACCTTTTGTGGTCTTATTTTGCTATTACACTCCACATTCGGTGGGTCATCCACCTCTTGTGGAATATTATATTATTTCTCCTACCTACCCCTAGTATTTCTTACCTATCCTTGTTTCTCATTGAGCCACATGTCATGATTGTGTGCTTGTACATCCATATGGCCTTGCCTATATAAGAAGGCCTATATTCATTGTATTGGTGAATCCAGTTGATCATTTTGCATATTGATGAGAATACAGTTTGTTCTTATCATTCTTTTGTCTTTGTTTTATACTTTTCATTGTGCCCTTGATCTTGGCAAAATCTCACAGTTTCCTTTCCTTATTATCTAGTTTCTTCCCTTAATGATTGTCTGGCTGACAACATTAAGAACCCTAAGTCGAGCCCTTTAGCTCATTAGGGTTAAATCCTTTTAATTTATGAGCACTTTGAAGCTAGGATTAATAGGGTTAAGGCTAGTTTGGAAGATAAAGATGAGGATTACACCCCTAGTGATGGTTCTGATGACTCTGAGTCTGAGGTTAAGGTTGTCTCCTCTACCCCCCCATAGAAGAGGGCTAGAATCCCCAAGAAGAATAATGATGTCTCATCAGTGGAATAAATCTCTGAGTACAAGGTGAAGCCCAATGGGAAGGATAAGAGGTTAATTTTATTTGATTCTGATATGGGGGGTGAGGAACCTCCTAAATTTTTTGAAATCCAAGAATCGAAACCGATGGACTTGGACTCCCATGACTTACATGACAAGCCTGAAATGATACTCAATATTTTGGGAACTGCAAGAAGTGCCTCGATTGATATGTATCACTTCCAATGTTGGGTGTTCCGTGAAATTAAGACTCTGCATCTCAAGCAGAGAACTACCTTAGCTAAGCTGGAAAGGGTTGAAGGGGTTGTGGAGAAAAAGGGTCAAGAGAGAATTAAGGAAAAGGGGAAAGGATGTTCTTCAGAGAGAAATGAGTGTTCCCTTTGGAAAGAAGATGAAAAAATAATGATGTTGGAGTGCCTTTAGAAAAATGGCAAGGCTATTGAGCTTTTTAAGAATAGATATGATGAAAAGTTTGGGAACATTAGCTTGAAAAATGTAGAAAATTGAGACTGCTCTCAAGAAGATCATGGAGAATAGTGCTACCAATATGTCAACAATGGTGGCTAGATTGGAGAAGATGCACAATGAGAGGAACTTTGTGGATCTAGAGTTGGATGATGGGGTCTCTAGCTCCAAGGATATCCCTCACTCTACAAGGAGGACTAGACAAAGCACCAAGGTTGTGGATGTACCTATGCCTGAGGATCTTCTCGATCTCAAGGAAGCTGTAAAGACCATGATGATGCTGGAGAAAGAGGCTACTGATGGTCTCAATATTTTCATGTAACTGGTTTTTCTTTTTTGTTGTTGTGTTCGCTAGCACCTCGCTGGTATTTTGTTGTTCTTTCCTCTAGTTCTTGTGTCTCTATTGTCCTTCTCTCTTATATCCTGTTATGTTTATTTATTGTTAATATTGGTTCAGCTATTTTAATGATCTATATTTGGATTATGATGTAAGGGGTTTTCGTTCCCCTCAAAACCTATTTTTGCTTAATCAAAAACATGATCATCAAATAGGTTCAAAAAGTCAATCAAAACATAATATAAAGTCCCATCAGTAAGTGTTGAGGTTAAAGTTGAACTCCAAAGAAATGTCCTGAAACTTGTTAGTCCATCATAAAATATAAAAAGGAAACCTATAGGAAACTTAACTTCAACCAATGAAGTAACATGAAGTAAATGAAATAAACAAGATTATACCTTTAATGATTTACACCTCATTGTGTCCTAACTCCACTCTTCTTGGTTGTAGATAATTTGCTCTCAAACAAGTATTGGTAGCTTCCAAGATGGCATATGAAGATTGGACTGATAGGTAACTAATACTATAATATGCATATGTAAATGATTTAAGCTAACATGATATTAAGCTATGATAAGAATTCTAAAATTGTTAATTGCTTCAAACTTAAACTCACAGATGCAAGATGAAAACTTCTAGAATGACTATATAATTAACTATTAGTTTTAAAATGACTTAGGAGACCTCTTTTAATAGATTTTTAATGCATGAGCTTAGGTGGTAGAGATTAACGGTCATGATCAAATCTTGAAAATTGGATGGTTATGAGCAAGAAGTTGAAGGTTGAGAGAAAGGGGGAAGGAGAAGACAAGTGTCACTCATCTCACCTTGACTGAGTTGAAGACTTGAGAGGATATAGGATAGTTGGAGAAGATATAGGAATGAAATGACAAGTGGACTCAAGTCCTCCTAACATATAGGGATGTTGGAGAGAATATAGAAGAAAGTTAGTAAATATATGTATGTACACAATATTTCATTTATTTTGGAAGTTGGAGATAAGTGGCTAATAAATGATTTTATTTTATCTAATTTTGTTGAATTGGTTTAGCCACATGATGGATGAGTTGGCAAAGAAGAAGTGATGTAGAGAATGAAAGGTGAGTTGGAAAAGGGATTAAATAATTAAGAAATTATTTAATTAATGAGACTATATGATAGTAGATAGAGGAATAATTAAATATTAGATATTTAATTAATTGATTAGAAGAAAAGGATATAACGAATTAATTAATAAAATCTTTCAATTAAATTAATTAATAGGACATGAAATGAATTAATCTTTTCAAATTAACTATTTAATAAAAGAATAATTATTAAATAAATATAAAATATTTATTTAATTGCTCATAGCCAATTTTATGTGTATACATTTTACGCCTCTTTGAAATGATGTTGAGACAACATTGTTTCAAAGATTAAATCAAGTCTTGATAATGCGGCTGATGAAGATAAAAATCCTGATTGTGTGCCCCCTTGGGAGATTAATCGTGAAATTATTGAAAAATTTGGATGAGCGATTAATCTCACGATAATCGATTTGAAAAAGAAAGATCCTTCAATTAAATTCATTTTAGAAAAATAAATAAAATTGCCCCACTGAAAAACATTAATTACCCCTTCAAAAGGTAAATTTAAAATTAACCTAAGTTAATTTTATCCTCCTTTGCATTCTTGTCATCTTTTGGAGTGAAAAGAAATTGGTGTGCTAAGCTGGCAAAATAGTTATCCCATTCCAGAATAATCGATTTGGGCGTGTTCAATGTTTCCAAAGACCTCCTGAGTATGGCCCACTGGTGAGTAACTTATCCCGAGCTTTTATGTAACTTTCTATACAAATTTACATGATTTTCGGCACATTTTAGGCTAGTTTGATTTTTTTTTAATTTTCGGCATTCTGATTTAGTGCATTTGCATCGTATGTTAGCGCTTTTGCATCGTATGTTCTCGCTTTTTCTAGATTAGCACTTCTATTGTGTATGTTCTCGCTTTTGATAAGAATATCCATGCATTTGAGAGTTTCTCATTTTTGCTTCATGTGTTCACGTCAAAAAGGTTAGCACATTCGAGATTTTTCTCGCTTTTTCTTTGTTTGTTAGTGCTTATGTCAAAAAGGTTAGCGCATATGTGTGATTTAGCACCTATGCTCAATGGAATAGTGCATTTGGTAAAAATGAATTTGTTAGATTTTGCCTATGTTAAAATTCATTTAGATGATTTGATTTGATATTTTGATGTGTGAATGTGATAGATAGGTATGCTGATTGATGTCTGATTGATAGAAAAATTAATAAATTTGATTGATAGGATAAATGATTGATTGATTCGATTCATAGATTGATCGATATCTCTAAAAGGTTGATTCAGTCTCTAATGAAGAGCATGATAGAGTTGATTAAACTCATTGATTGATAGAAAACCATGATTGATGATTTTAGATTTGTTTTGATAGCCTGATTTGCTTGGTAGAAAATATTTGATCGATTATTGATGTGATTGATCATTTGATTGATAGATTGATAGATTAGTGCTCTTAGATTTGATAGATAGATGTTTGATAGAGATCAAATTCTCTATTTAAACAAGAGAAACTTGATGTTCTCCAATGTTAGGAGAAATTCCTGTCCATGCACTCTCTAGTTCCAGAGATGACACGGGCTGAGATTAGACACATAGATGCATGTGGGTTGCACCATTTGTTGTATATTTATGTTATCACACATAACAGGGGTCTATTGACTGCATTAGTTGAGAAATGGAATAGAGAGCACAACACTTTTCACCTTCCCACTGGTGAGATTAGTGTGACACTCAAGGATGTATACAGGATCTTGCACATCCCTATTACTAGTGAGCTAGTCCAGTATGATTATCAGGATCTTAGAGGGACAGAGTCTTGCAGAGCTATGTTCTGTGATGAGAGCATTGATATAGGATAGATTCGATGGGAGGATATGATTATGTATTATGAGACTCTCCTAGTGATTCTTTTAGGTTTGCTTGGTGGATTTATGTGTCCAGATAGGAGATCTTAAGGATTTTCTATTGATTGGGGTGGGATCTTACAAAGCATGATGCAGCATCAAACTCGCTATGCTTGGGGTGTTTGTATGCTTGCTCATTTATATCATGATCTTCATCAAATTGTCTATGATGATAGTGATAGTCTATCTATTGGATGCACACTTTTACAAGTCTGGTGCTAGGAGAACATTGTTGTTACCTGAACTATTCATCATAGAGTTCATGGTGATGGACAACCTTATGTCTATTTATACAGAGGTATCCTTACTAAGTTGAAGCTAAGTAAGATGGATTATTGGCATTGGGTTTTGGATTCGATGGATACTATCATTTCGAGACCTTATATTGATTGTGAGCCTTGGATGGAGGATGCACAGACTTTACCATTGATTTTGTAGAGTAGGTACTTGATTGGTCGCACTCCATTTATTGTTGAGTGACATTTATTTGGTTGCATTTTGAGATAGCTCGAGATTATTTAGCACATGCCTTCTAGTGTCACCATGTATGCACGGCGACACAAGGATAGGTGAGATTGGGGCCCTACCTTATCTTTTGAGATAGCACGTGCAAAGTTTTTGGCTACTCCTATGGTTGCATATGATTTGAGATTTCACATTTTGGATGTTGTAGTCACAACGAATTACACTTAATATATTCTTGCACACCCTTTTCCTTGCATCACTGATCCAACAAACCCTCCTCCCAACTCAGGATATGAGGAGGATGATTCAAATGATCCTATTGTTAGGCGATGGAGAAGGAGGCGAGAGCTTAAAGATGCTCGAGAGGTTAGAGGGGATGAGGGAGGAAATGGAGGTGGTAGGAGACCTGGGCAGAGAGGAGGATGATTGACAATTTGAGGAGGACCTTTTGGACCGATTGGGAGGATTGGGAGACCACTTCCAATGGAAGGGAGGGATGCAAGGAGGGTTTGGAGGGTAGGAGGATTACTTCCTTCAGCAAGCAAGGATGCATGGTGTTGGTTCCCAAAACCACAGATTGGAAATCCTAGAGATTTGCCAAATCTCCTATTGATTTCTCAATCAACCTTGGCCAATGAACAAGAATGGTCAAAGAACAAATTCCTCTGCACTTTAGGCTCCACTAGACCTAGGTGAGTATACCTTAATCTCCAAAGCTCAAAGAGACTTCTTTATAGTGAATTTAAACTTATCAATTTAGCTGTTTGCAAGAATGGCAAAATGTCTCCCACAACTATGCTTTATTATGTGCTTTTAACTTGCTTTAATCTAAAAAATTGAATGTAATTAATAGCAAATGAATGCTTGTAAAAGATTGTTGTTGGAACCTTAAGTAATTATGAAGAAACAATACTGATAGAAATAAGAAGTATGTTTCCCTGATAAGGACCTTATGCACACCAAATTTACTCACGGAAAACTAATAATAGACCAGTGCCTTATCTGATAATTTATATGTTACTTAGTGGATGAATATTTGTAATCAACTTTGGAGACAACTTGAAAAACTTACAAATATGCAAGACTATCAATGCAATGGTTTCATTATGTTTTGCAAGAATAACAAAAACAATTATGTTTCCTACACAACAACATATGATGGCACAATGCAACAAATCTTAATTATATTTATTGATTCATCAACACCATGTGACATAAAATGATCTAAAGATAAAGACAACAAATCTTATATATTAATTTTGGAATAAAAAGGTATACAAAATCTATAGACTCACATGTACTTCATGATATACTTGCTTGCACAAAATGACTTTTCCTTTCCACAGACCTATTTTACATAAGGCTACTAGTCCCAATAGACAATCTAAAAGATAGGAGTTTTTTCTTATTGTATTCCCCTTTGTATACAAAAATGATTCCCTATACATATTCGACTCAAAAGACACAAATGAAAGGACACACCCTTTCATTAGTACAAACTAAAACTGATAAAAACCTAACTAATAACTCCCTAACTACTACAAAACCTAACAATATTATAAAACACAATACAATTGACACGAGTTAATTTTGACCATCTAGAACCTAGCCATATTTCTGAATATGCCAAAGGTAGGCCTCATCCTTGTAAGTGCTAGAGTTGAAGATGATATCCTGCACTGCCATCTCTATAGTCACAAAGTTTTCCAACTGATCCATTGTCTCTACCATGTCCAAGGTGTCATCTCGTGCAATACCTAGGGAAGCATTAAGTAATGATTGGCATTCTGTAATCCATAAATTCTTGTCCTTAATCTACCATGTTTCATCCATCACCTTTGGAATACCATGTTGCACAATTTCCTGACAATCGTCATATTCAACCTTCTCATGTTTTTTCATCAGTCTCTGGATTTTTTTCAATAAATGCACTGTCTGTCTGATCGGCCTTCTTATCCTGCAGGAGCATATGTAATCTATCGAAAAGTCTCTTATGCGACAAACTATTATCCATATTCTTCTGGTAAACTATCCACAAGTCTTCAATAACTCCATTTAGCTTTTCAAATCTCTTTGATAGTAAGACACATGATGTGTCTGCCCATATGTTCTGCATGCTCTCTTTCAAATTCTTGTTCTCTTCATGCAATTCCTTGCACCTCTTCTTCAATTTTGATTCATCTGCTATTTGGGGTACAAGCTGACCTCTAATCCTCAAGATTTCTTCATACAGTGATTTGTATTTCCATGTTTCTCTTGCCAACATCTTCATCTATGTCTTATTTAATTTGGAAATAACAATCCCCATATCCGCTGTGACCATGGGATCTACTTCACCAACCTTTAACTTCAACATGTGACCAAAGGCCTTGTCCACAACTATAATCTTGGTCCTCTTATTCAGAGGATAAAGGGCCCATAAAAGCATAGCATCATCATCCGGATCATATCTTGATCCAATAAAAATATCATTTACACCCTGAATGTCTAACTTGAAATCTTTCTTATCTGAATGCAATAGGCTATCAAAAATGAAAGATGCACTTAGGTCCCAGCCTGGGAAAAGAATGATTCCTGCCTCTATAAGAAGTTTCCTTCCCCTTTGAGGATTCATGCCTTCTAACTTTGAATTGATTTCAGCCTTCAGTTTTCTAAGTATCTCTACCTCATTCTTTGGTGTCACATCTGGCATTGATTCTCTTAGCCTCTTTCCTTTGAAATGATACAAGAAGGACTTAAAATCCTTCGATCTAATAAATTCATCATCTGACACAAAAGATGTATGCTCTTCTAGCCTAACATCCAAATCAACATTCATCCTTCCAACAATTTGGTCCTGTGCTTCAGTTTCCTCCTCATTTTGAGGCATTTTGAATCTCGAGACAACCTCATTTTCACCTGATTCACTTTCAACTTCTTCTTCTTCCTCCATTTCCTCCAGTCTTTTTATATTTTCTTCCACTTTCTAATTCAAATCCTGAAAAATTTGCATAGCTTCTTCAGATTCCTTATTTTTGAAGATGTCCAAGGCTTCAATATGCTCATGAAAATAATCACCAAGATTCTACCCTTTTCTACTCTAGTGTATATAGCCCTCCGGATCATAATTTTTTCTGCTTGTGTGCTCATAGAGATTATAATCTTCTATTAACCTTATGTCAATAACTTCATACACCTTTGTGGATACAATGGTGAAATCACCAAAATGCAGAGTCCTAGGTAGAAAGACTTGCTTGTGGGCACCCCCAAAATGATGTGCAATAGAGACTCTCATTTGTCTCAAAATCTCCAGGTAAGAAATTCAGTCTGGTGCAGGCTTTGGTAGCACATAGGGAACACCTTTGAATCCAAAAACCCTAACATATGTGAAGTCTTGGCATATGTACCAATCACCCCAATTATGATTCACCCTTGTATCTCCATTCTCATGGGATCTAAGAAATCTTTTAATTTCTTCTGAAAAATGATCCATCACAAGAAACCCCAAAAGCTCTGTATAATGGTTGAACAAAAAAATCTTCAAATTTGACATAATGAGATCTCATGAACCAAGAATCCCATAGTGATACCCACAATTGTACTAGCTTCTCCTACCCATATTTACCATGAACATTTCATTTCAATTCTTCAGGCCACAACCCCCTGGGTCATCCATAAAATAAGATAATATGCATCAACAATGAATAAAACTTAAAAGATTTGTCGAGGTTATTCTGAGGACTTAAGAAACCCTCATGCATCTTCTTGACAATGTATGCAATATAATCAAATTGTCTTGGCTCATGCATTTGTGTATCTGCAGCAAGTACTAAAGGTGCTATTCGAGCCACATCTGGAACCTCAACTCCTCCCACTTGACCACATGCCATATACGTATACTATAGGTACTGCCTAAAAAATGTTGATGTCAAACAGGGGCCCATCTTCATCTATCAACATCCCCTTCTCAGCCTTATGTATGGCCAAATTCCTCCCATTGTATACAGTGTCCATCTTCGTATATTCTTCTTCCAGCTTCTCAAAAGACAGAGGCACATAGGATTCAAAACCAAGACCAAAAACCTCATTAATGGTAGCTACTAAATGACAAATGAATGCATCACCATTTGGTAATTGGATACATCTTTTCATGGAATTATAATCCCTAGCCAGTTTTTTCATCAATTGAATATTTACAAAGACATTAGGGACCACTAGTTTACCCAATCCAGTTGTCCATGGGTTTGAGATTGGGGTTGGCTTGCTCCTTTGTGAATAATGATATAAGAACAATTTGTGGTCTCTAACCCTGGTCCAAACATCACCAATTTCCTTAAAATCATCTTCTAGCTAGTCACGGATAGGCAAACTAGCCTTAGATCTTCGGGACTTGGCTCCTAGTGAGCTCATCTGGTCAATCATGTCTTGATTTAACTTCCACTTCTATGCGCCTTCTCCACATTTAGACTTCTTTGAGGCACTTTCAGAAACCTCAATGGCCTTCCTCTTTCCTTTGGAAGTAGAACCCTTCATATTTCAGTCCTTCAAGCTTTCTGAAATTCAAATTTTTGCAGTTTAATTTTGCTTCAATATCTCTATTCGCTTCAACCTATTCTGCAAATTCCTTATACCAACTTCCATATATAGATTTAATACACTAGGAGCATTTACTCAATTGAAATGGTGATATGATTTTCCTCGTGCAAGAACAGACCTATCTATTGCCTATATTTAATAATGGCGGGTGGATTCGTTAAGATCAGATTTTGCAATAGCTAGTTGGCATAACTCATCCCGATGATTCAATCACTTGGTGCCACTGATCTTTTTGCTCAGCATAGGTCTCCCTGATCACTTCGTCGGGCATCGGTATAGCTCATTTTCTCTCATTCTGATGTTTATAACTTCCCCAATGGCTCCACCGTCTAGCTAGGCTTTACTTTCACCTTTATGTCATATCGACATAGGTCATTTCGATGTACCCTCCTATTCCTCCATGGAATTCTTTCCATCGGGTATCGGCATAGCTCCAAATATGTTCCTTCGATGGTTAGAAGTTATTCCGATGAGTCCGCCTTTGTAGTCCGCATCTCGTTTGTTACATTAGGTCAACTTATCAGGTATCAGGAAAACTCATTTTATGTTTCTTTGATGACCCGATGTTAGCACCTTCACACCTATGTATCTTTTTACTCCTTCGGTCTATCGGCATACATTTCCTTGATGAGATCTCCTTGTTCTTACCTATCTCTTCTTTCTCATCGGGTATCTCTGTAACAAAAGATGTCTCCTCCCATGAGACGATGATATCCTGATGACTTTGACTTTGATCAGTGTAACTTATCCCGATCAAGTCTCCTTCTTCGTGCCTGGCTTGTCTTCCTCATCGGGTATTGGCATAACCTGAAACACCTCTCCTCAATGGTTTAAGTTACCTCAATGACTTAGTATTCTCCTCCTTTTGGTATCACCTCATCGGAGTAGGTCAGACTGATAACACCACCTTCGCCATCTAGTCCATCGGGTATCGGGGTAGCGTAAGAAGACACTTTCCGATGACCTGATGATTGTGAGAGTTGAGAAATACAACACCATAGGAGCCTAAAAGATGTCTACAAACTGAAATAAACCTGTTATAAGGAGAAGCAAGGAAGCAACAAAGGAAAAAAAATACACATAAAATATGCTCAAAAAGATGAGAGCTCAATATTCACAAAATGTGTAATGTGATAATAATACAAAGACAATAAAATTAACCTCTAATAGGTCAAGAAACCCTAAAAGAGAAAACTTAGGCTTGCACATAATAATTAATAAAAGAATTAATTATTATGCACCTAAAGTTAGCTTAAGTGTAAAAAGAGATAAAGGGAACTTAAATAATTAAACAAATGTTGTTTAAGTAATCAAGTAAAGACTCGATTACTCTAACACCCCCCTTAAGCTAGACTTAGGGAGAAGATCAAACCTAGAATAACTACTGAAAGCATGAAAGATGGGTCCCAACAACAAGGCCTGATCAGGTACCCAAATACAATGAAATCTCTATGAAACGGAGAAAAAGGAGAAAACCCAGTGGGAAAAAACTCCTCTCCAAAAAGAGATAAAAGAACATGCTGAAAGAAATAAGAAGGAAGGAATGCCTCATAAAGACACCCCAAGCATAGAGCGCAATTGAAGATAGCGCGGTGATGCAAAAGGTTTTGTGAAGATGTCTGCAACCTGCTCAGGGGTGGGAATGTACTCCAGAATGAGAGAACCATCCCGAATCAACTGGCAGATGAAATGCATGTGAAGCTCAATGTGCTTCATCCACTGATGCTCTATCGGGTTGAGAGAAATATGAATAGCACTCTGATTGTCATACCAAAGAATAGTGGGACTATCAGGAGGAAAATCAAACTCAATCATCAACTATAGAAGCCATAAGATCTCCTGACTGGCGAGCATAGCAGCTTGGTACTCAGCCTCTGTAGATGATAATGCATGAGTAGTCTTCTTCTTGCAAGACCATGTGATAGGACCAGAGCTAAGATAGAAAACAAAGCCAAAAGTAGACTTCCGATCAGTGACATCACCAACCCAATCTGAGTCACTGTAGCCAATAATGTGAGGTCCCCTTGATGTGTAGTGAATGCAAAGAGAAATAGAGCCTCAAATGTACCACAAAATACATTTGGTAGCTTGCCAATGACTCTCATGAGGATTGTAGGAGACTCGAGAAACAAGGCCAACTGCAAAGGAAAGATCAGGACGAGTGTGAGTTAGGTACAACAAACTGCCAACCAACTGCCTGTAAAGTGTAGAATCTACTAAAGGAGTGGGGCAAGTAGTAATCAAAACAACCACTGACTAAAAAGGAGTGGGAGCAGGCTTTCAATCAAGCATGCCAAAATGTTGAAGCATGTCAAGAGCATACTTCTTCTAGTAAATTTAGATCCCATCAGAAGACTGAATCACCTGAAGACCAAGAAAATAGTGTAGAAGACCGAGATTTGTTATCTCAAATTGGTCCATCAAAGCTCACTGAATATGCTGAATCATAGAGGATGAGCTACCTGTGATGAGGAGATCATCAACATATAGCACAAGAATTAGGATCTCACCCTCAAGAAGTTGAATGTACACTGTGCGATCAGAATGACTGCGAGTGAAACCAGTGGAGAGCAAGAAAGAGTCCATCTTCTCATACCAAGTGCAAGGGGACTATTTGAGACCATACAATGAATGCCCAAGTCTGCAAACCAAAGAACTTTCCTGCACAAATCCCTAAGGCTGTTCCATATAGATTTCCTCCTATAGGTCCCCATGCAAGAAAGACTCTTCACATCCATCTGAAAAATGGGCCATCCCTGAGAAGCTGCAAGAGATAGTACAAAGCGAATAGCTTTCATCTTGGTGAAAGGGGAAAATATCTTGGAGTAATCAATACCCTCAACCTGTGAGAAATCCTTCACAACAAGACGTCCTTTGTACTTATCAATCAAACCATCAACAACATACTTAGTGTGATACAACCAACAGCACCTAACCATCTTTCTTCCCTTAGGAAGAGGACAAAGATCCCAAGTATTATTCCTCATCAAAGAAGAATACTCCTCCATAGAACAATCCCACTCAGAGTGTCTTGTAGCCTCTGAAAACTTCCGAGAATCATATGAAATGGAATGACTCAAAAGACTAGAACCCATAGTATGAGAATGGGTGTGATGAGTATTAGAAGGATCACCGGCCATAGATCCTGCCGCCTCAACAGTAAAGCGAGCCCACTTGGGCATCTAAGGTGGAGGTGGGGATGGTGGTGTTGGCATTATAACAGACAAGGAGAGATTGTTAGCATTTCAATAAGGATATTGAGAAGGTTGTTGATGATTATGGATATAACTAATTAAGGATGTTTACTATCTTAATATTATTATTTTTTCATTGATGTCAAGAAATTGATTTTCTAATTCAGTATGATGTTGCCATATCTTAAGAAGTATGATTTGATGAGTATAAAGATGTTGGTAAAAGACACAGAAAGGATGTGATGAATAAGGGGAGAAATAAGTTATTCAATGGGCAACTATTACCGAGTTAGACAATGATGAGATCATGATGTTTAGATTTTTTTGATATCCTACATATGTTATTGATTGTAAGGTTAATACTATACTATGTTGCTGAGCAAAGAACCTAGTCGGTAAACCCTAAGGAACCCAGTCGGTAAACCCTAAGGTTATCGCTATCGATTAATGAAGGCAGAATGTCTACCGAGTAAAGTTTAGTATTTACCGAGTCGCAACCGAGTAGTAACACAATGCATTGAATGAATAAAAGCATTATTTAATGAAGGAAGCTGATGAGCTAGCTATGATTAAATGATTGGTATGCCATGCATGAAGTTTGTTAAAGAATATATAGCAAAGGAAAATTGGCAGGAAGATCTACAGCTTAGATTGAACCGCAATACCCTAGCACAAGTTCCAAGAAATGTATGCAAGTTCCAAGGCAGGGTAAAACATTTTCAAATCGAAGGATACATTGAACCTGGTCAAAATTTGAAGATCTGATGGCTATGATTGATCATGGGAAATGTGATCAAGGAGATTAAGCTGTTGGCGAATTGTTTATAAATAAGGAAATGTTGATAAACAATGTATGCAGACAAGTGTATGCACAAGAATGCTACATAGTGATTACCGAGCACAAAAGCTTGAAGACCTACGGGAATAATAGAGTATAGAGCCCAACAAATGGACAAGATTAGTCTTATTGTATTGAGAAAATAAGAATTTGCTTTAGCATTTTAGATGTGAAGTTGCAGATAGATTTTTATTACTGTTATTTTGTGAAGTGACAGAAAATCTCTTAACTGAGTGGACTTAATAGTCTTATTTGTAAAACCCTCTAGCAAGGTGACATTCTGATTGAGTGCTTGAAATCCTTTAACAAGGTCACTTCTAACAAGGTCACTTCTAACAAGGTGAAGATCCTAACAGATATGAGGTAAATCCCTTAACCGGGTCACATCTAGCAATGTGTTTGTAATCTTTAACAGGATTTGCTTTTAACTGAGCATACTCTAGAAGAGTATATTTCTTAGTGGGTCCGAAATCCCACAGTGGTTTTTCCCTATTTGGGTTTCCATGTTAAATCTGATGTTATGAGTGTTATGATGTTTATATGCTTTTGAGTTTGAATGTTTAGCAGTTTTGGTTATATTATTGAAGTATATGTTACTGAGGTTGAATCTGTTATTTTTATGGAAGATCAAGTTTGTATGATTCACCCCCCCCCTCTCATCTTATTAGCTTGGCATCTGTACTTAACATTAAGTATCAAAACTATCAATTGATATCGAAGCTTTGGACTCTGAAAGAAATTTTTTAAAGGTACTTGAAGCAAAGATCCAAAGATGTATAAGAGGGATGCACCGAAGCTGAACAAGTCAAGTTTCTCTACATGGTAGAAAAGGATGAAATTGCACCTATCAGGAGTTGGAGATTATGTTGTATATTATCTAGAGAATGATTTCATTACACCGAGAACCTATCCATTGACAATGGAAGAGATAAAGGCAAAGCAGGAACATATTGAAGCAATGATTGAAATAACATCTGCATTGACCGACTCAGAGTTTAATGATCTAGAAGGCTGCAATGATGCAAAGGATATGTGGGACAAGCTCATATCTGTGTATGGTGGAGATGAACATGTTCAAAGAGAAAAAGTGGATAGTCTGAGAGGACAAATTGAATCTATGAGGATGAATGAAGGTGAGAACATAACCCAGTACAGTACAAGACTAAAGGAGATTGTCAATCAAATTAAAGGAGCAGGTGGAACTATTGAAGAAAAGGATATAACAAGTAAGTTGTTAAGAACCCTTCTACCGACTTATGCAATCCGAGTCTCTGCAATCAATGAATTAAGGTCTGTACCCAATATGTCAGTTTCTTTAGATGCTACTATTGGTAAGCTACATGCATTTGAGTTAAGTAACTTTGATAACAGTGGGTCTTCGGTAAATAAAGTTGAGTCTGCATTTAGTTCTTTTCATATTGGTGAATCTGATGATTACAATGATAGAATGAGTAAATACACTAAAGGGGATCACAGTGGAGCAAGTGAAAGATTTCGCAAGAACATGGAGGAAGTACACAAACTGTATGAGGAAATCAGAAAGCAAGAAGAGTTTGAAGCACTATTAGCCAGAAGGTTACCGAGAGGCAAAGGTAAGTATAAAGGAAAACTACCTTTGAAATGCTTCAATTGTGATAAGACAGGACATATGGCTTCTAACTATCCTAACAAAGATTCTACTGAAAAAAGAGATTACCGAGATGATAGATAGAAAGATAATCATTATAGAGGACACTGAGACATCATAAGAAGAGATAAAAAGTCATGCTTAATAGCTGATGAGGAATCCAATGATGATAAATCAGATGAAACTGATACAGAGGAAGTAGTTTATGTGGCTATCAAAGATGGATTAGATGAAGAAAGGTATAAAGAAAAAGCCCTAATATCTCACATTAATACTAATGATTCTTGGATCATAGATAGTGGATGCTCACATCACATGATAGGTGATAGACACAAGTTTGTTATGTTAGAAGATTTTGATGATGGCTATGTAAGATTTGGTAAGGATGCACCATGTCTGGTAAAAGGTAAAGGATCTATAACACTTCTTGACAATGCAAGATGCAATGATCTTTATTGGGTTGAAGGTTTGAAATACAATTTTTTGAGTGTAGCATAGCTAAACAATACAGGATACCGAATAGAATTTCAGAAAGGAATTGTCAAAGTTCATGACAAGCATGGAAAGTTAGCTGCTACCGGGACACAAACAAAAGGTAACACATTTCACCTTGACTCAACTCGGAATAAATGTTTGTATGCAAAGATAGATGATACCTAGTTATGGTATAAAAGGTTTTGTCATGTAAATTTTGATAATCTGATCAATATAAGAAAGAAGCACTAAGTAAGAGGTCTACCGAGTCTTGAAAAACCTGAGAATGCTATGTGCCGAGGATGCCAGATGGGTAAAATGACAAGATCAAGCTTTACAAGTAAGTCCTATACTTCTAAGGGGATTTTAGATCTTGTGCACACTGATCTTTGTGGTCCTATGAAAATTCAAAGTTATTATGGTGATAAATATTTCATATTATTTGTGGATGATTACTCAAGGATGATGTCAGTTATGTTTCTAAAAGAAAATTAGAAGATTTTCAAATGTTTAAATGGTACAAGGCAAAAGTTGAAAATGAAATAGGAAGACAATTGAAATGTCTTAGATCAGATAGAGGAGGAGAGTTCACATCTGATGAGTTCAACTTATTCTGCAATGATCATGGTATAAAAAGACAAGTCTCTACACCGAGAACTCCACAACAAAATGGAATTGCTGAGAGAAGAAACATATCTATTGTGGATTGTGCAAGAACCCTGATGAATGAAAAGAAAGTGCCACAAACATTTTGGAGAGAAGCAATAAGCACAACAATTTACACCCTGAATCGAGTACAACTCAAGAAAGGAACTTTGAAGACACCATATGAAATCTGGTATGACAAGAAACCTAATGTAAGTTATTTTAAAATATTTGGAAGTAGATGCTATGTACACAAGGATGATAGAAATGGCAAGTTTGATCAGAAAAGTGAAGAAGGAACATTTCTTGGTTATTCTTCTAGAAGTAAAGCATTTAAATGTCTAATCAAATCATCTAACAAAATAGTAGAAAGTGCAAATGTGAAAATTGATGAATTTGCAGAAAGAAATGATGAAGGAAACTCCAAAAAACTAGAAGATTATGATGAATTTGTCTATGTTCAACCAACAAGTCCTACCGAGAAAACTGCAGAAGGAAATGAAGAGAATGTCCAGTTACCAAGTGATGAAGAAGATCATACAGAGCCTACCGAGCCTGTATTAGCCAAGTATGTCAGGAGACATCATGCATCAAGTTAGATTATAGGAGATAAGGATGATCCAGTGATGACAAGGAACAAACTGAGACAGAACACATGTCTGATATCTGAAGTTAAACCGAGGATAGTGAAAGAGGCATTTAACAATGAAGATTGGATAAATTCTATGACAGAAGAGATTGATCAAATCAAGAAGAATGACGCATGGACACTGGTCCCAAGACCGAAGGACAAAAATGTAATCGGTACAAAGTGAATTTTTAGAAACAAGTTGAATGAAAAAGGTGAGGTCATTTGAAATAAAGCAAGACTAGTTTGCAAAGGTTATGCCCAAGAAGAAGGAATTGATTATGGTGAGACTTTTGCACCTGTGGCAAGACTTGAAGGAGTAAGAACATTGTTGGCATATGCTGCTTACAAGAATTTCAAGGTATATCAAATGGATGTCAAATCTGCATTTTTGAATGGTATATTAGAAGAAGAAGTTTTTATTGAACAACCTGAAGGATTTGTTGAAGACAAGAATAAAGGTCAGGTATGTAAATTGAACAAAGCTTTATATGGTCTAAAACAAGCACCTAGAGCATGGTATGAAAGATTGCACTCTTATTTAATCAAGATTGGTTTTATAAGAACAAGTGAAAACAACAATATGTACATGAAGAATGATGAAAATGGAATACTGATCTCAGCCATATTTGTTGATGATATTATCTTTTGTGGAAATGACTCTCTATGCAAGAACTTTGGAAATGAAATGAGCAAAGAATTTGAGATGTCATTAATCAGTGAGATAAAGTATTTTATAGGTTTACAAATACTACAAATGAAAAATGAGATTTTCATTACTCAATCCAAGTACATAAAGGAAATCTTGAAGAAATTTGGAATGGAGGATTCAAAACCAGTAAGTACTCCTATGACTACCAACTATAAACTATCAAAGAATGATGAATCTGCATCTGTTGATGAGACACTTTACCAATCCATGATTGGGAAGTTGCAATATGTTGTTCACAACAGGCCAGATATAGCACATGCAGTAGGTATAGTTGCAAGATTCTCTGCAGATCCTAAGGAAACACACATGACAACAATCAAGATAATTTTTCAGATACTTGAAAGGCACTGAAGATTATGGCTTAGTATATCAGAAAAAAAATGACTTTGATTTAAAAGTTTATACTGATGCTGATTGGGCAGGCAACATTGATGATAGGAAAAGCACAAGTGGAGGAGCTTTCTTTTTAGGAGAAAGACTAGTGAGTTGGCTTAGCAAGAAACAAGGATGTGTTTCACAGTCAACAACAGAAGCTGAATACGTTGATACAACATTGAATTGTACCAACATAGCATGGATCAAACAACTGTTGGAAGGTATAAATGAGAAATTTACCAAGCCAGTAACTATATTCTGTGACAATACTAGTGCCATTAACATTTCAAATAATCCTATTATGCACTCTAAGACAAAGCACATCTCTATCAAATATCATTATCTTAGAGAAGAAAGTGGTGTTGGAGTATGTTAGCACAAAGGAACAAATAGCCGATATCTTCACCAAGCCACTACCAAGGGACACTTTTGAGTATCTTAGAAGTAAGTTAGGGGTCCTACCCCTATCTTCTACTCACTGACCGAGTTCGATGACAACATCGGATCGATGACTCTAGAGAATATCTTTTAGGAGTTGATGCTGATTTACACAATTTAGGATGTTTTCTAAAGGTGTGCAGGAAACAATATAGGGAACAAGAATTGGAGACAAAATGCTCTGACTGAGACTAAATTGACACATTACAACAGGAAATCACTTCATACAGGAAGAAATTATGTTTTGGTTCTTTACTTTTTGGCATTGTTGTCAAAGGGGGAGAAGACTAGAGAAAAGGAGTGGATACTAATGTATGGGGAGAAGACTGATGACAAGGGAAGAGCATTTCAGCATTTCAGAATCTCATAGCAATCCGAATTAATTAGGTCAAATCAATTGGTTTTGCCATCAATGCCAAAGGGGGAGATTGTTGGCATTATAACAGACAAGGAGAGATTGTTGGCATTTCAATAAGGATATTGAGAAGGTTGTTGATGATTATGGATATAACTGATTAAGGATGTTTACTATCTTAATATAATTATTTTGTCATTGATGTCAAAATATTGATTTTCTAATTAAATATGATGTTGCCATATCTTAAGAAGTATGATTTGATGAGTATAAAGATGTCGATAAAAGACACAGAAAGGATGTGATGAATAAGGGGAGAAATAAGTTATTCAATGGGCAACTATTACTAAGTTAGACAATGATGAGATCATGATGTTTAAATTGTTTTGATATCCTACATATATTATTGATTGTAAGGTTAATACTATACTATGTTACCGAGCAAAGAACCTAGTTGGTAAACCCTAAGGAACCCAGTAGGTAAACCCTAAGGTTATTGCTATCGGTTAATGAAGGAAGAATGTCTACCGAGTGAAGTTTAGTATTTACCGAGTCGCAACCGAGTAGTAACAGAATGCATTGAATGAATAAAAGTATTATTTAATGAAGGAAGCTGATGAGCTATCTATGGTTAAATGATTGGTATGTCATGCATGAAGTTTGTTAAAGAATCTATGGCAAAGGAAAATCGGCAGGAAGATCTATAGCTTAGATTGAACCACAATACCCTAGCACAAGTTCCAAGAAATGTATGCAAGTTCCAAGGCGGGTTAAAACATTTTCAGATCGAAGGATACATTGAACCTGGTCAAGATTTGAAGATCTGATGGCTATGATTGATCATGGGAAATGTGATCAAGGAGATTAAGCAGTTGGCGAATTGTTTATAAATAAGGAACTGTTGATAAACAATGTATGTGGGCAATTGTATGCACAAGGATGCTACATAGTGATTACCGAGCATAGAAGCTTGAAGACCTATTTGAATAACAGAGTATAGAGCCCAGCAGATGGACAAGATTAGTCCTATTGTATTGAGAAAATAAGAATCTTCTTTAGCATTTTAGATGTGAAGTTGCAGATAGATTTTTATTACTGTTATTTTGTGAAGTGACAGAAAATCTCTTAACCAAGTGGACTTAATAGTCTTATTTGTAAAACCCTCTAGCAAGGTGACATTTTGATTGAGTGTTTGAAATCCTTTAACAAGGTCACTTCTAACAAAGTGAATATCCTAACAAATCTGAGGGAAATCCTTTAACCAGGTCACATCTAGCAATGTGTTTGTAATCTTTAACAGGATTTGGTTTTAACCGAGCATACTCTAGAAGAGTATATTTCTTAGTGGGTCCGAAATCCCACAATGGTTTTTCCCTATTTGGGTTTCCATGTTAAATCTGGTGTTATGAGTGTTATGATGTTTATATGTTTTTGAGTTTGCATGTTTAGTAGTTTTGGTTATATTACTGAAGTATATGTTATCGAGGTTGAATTTGTTGTTTTTATGGAAGATTAAGTTTGTATGATTCACCCCCCCCCCCTCTCATCTTATTAGCTTGGCATCTATACTTAACATTAAGTATTAGAACTATTAGGTGGATCATCAGCAGCATCATCAGAATCATCCTCAAAATAATCCTGAAGAGATGCAGTGGGAGGAGTAGGCAAAGGAGTAGACACTAGAGATAGGGTATCCACTGTGGGAAGGCGCTCATCAAACTAAACATCCCATCGAAACATGACCTCTCTAGGATCAGGATCAAACAACCTGTATGCCTTAACATCCTCAAAGTAGCCAACAAAAATGAGGGGTCATCTCTTTCGCTCCATTTCTTTCCTCTGAGCATCAGGAATAAATGCCCATGCCTCACTGCCAAAAACTCAGAAAAAAGAAACATCAGGCTTGTCATGAGACCAAGCCTCCTCAGGAGTCATATGTTGAATTGCCTTGTGAGGCATTCAATTCTGAATTTAGTTGGCAGAATTGACCACCTCAGCCCAAAAGGACGAATCCATGGACATGGGCTGAGTCATACAATTTGCCATCTCCCGTAAAGTTATGTTCTTTCACTCAGCAACACCATCCTGCTGAGGGGTGTAGGGAATAGTAAACTGATGCTGCAAACCATGCTCAGTGCAAAAATTTCTAAAAGCCTGATTCACATACGCTCCCCCATTATCTATACGTATCTGCCAAATAGAACAACCAAACTGCTTCTCTACAAATGTCTTGAAGATTCAAAATGAATCAAAGACATCAGATTTTTACTTAAGAAAGTACACACATGTGCATCTGGAGAAGTCATCAATAAAAGTGAGTAATACTTGGCCCCAAAAAAAGGAGTAGGAAATGACATGAGATCACTGTGAATCAACTCCAAGGGTGCCAAAGCATGAGGGGCTCTTCCCTTTGGAAATGGATCCCTGTGATACTTGCCAAGCACACAACCATGACAAACACCATCAGTGCAGGAAATTTGTGGGAGCCCAAGAACAAGTGCCTGTGTACTCATCTGTTGAAGATATATGTAATTGACATGGCCCAAGTGCTCATGCCAAATCTTACTCACTGAATCTACATGTGCTATAAGAGACAAACCTGCACCCGCAGAGGGCTCAAATCCATCAAATCTGTAAAGATGAGATGCAGTGTCAACACTCTGAGTAGCCACAACCAAATCAAAGTCATGGAGGTCCCGAATAACCACATCATGTGGTGAGAACTCAACTGTCTTACCAAAGCCAAATTGGAAAATCTGATAAATGGACAAGAGGTTTGTCGAGATGTCAAGGGCAACCAGAACATCTTACAGAGTACCCCATCCAAAGAGATAGAACCTCAACCCAAGACTGAAAGCTAAACTGAGTCACCCACTACAATCTATGAAGTACCACAAGAGGCAAGAGAAGTAACCAACTGCTGAGTGTGAGTCATATGGTGAGAAGCACCAGAATCTAATATCCAAGTGGACCCATAGGTCAAAGCTCGAGCAGTGAGAGCATGACCTTTCCTTATGGAAGGAGAAGACACCTGAGGTGAGGAGATGTGATGCTGTTGCATGGCTTCCTCTAAAGCCTCTAAGCGTTTCCAACACCTAGAAACTGGATGTCCTTCCTTGCCACAAAAATTGTAAGTGTCTCCTGATTTCTTCTTAGTCTTGGAGGAAGACTCACTAGACTATGAAGATTTCCCATGTTTTAGAGGAAATGGTGGTTTAGAATCAGACTTAGGAGGTGGTTTGGATGAATGCTCACTGCCTGCATAATTCTTCTTTGACTTTAGTTTCTACTTTTGCTTCTCCTTAGAGGACTAAGCAACCAATGCTTTGTTCTTGGACCCTCAGAGCATGTCCAGCTAAGAAAGGTGAGACTGCTCATGAGACAAACGCTCACAATACACATCAAAGGTAGGCATGGTGAAACAAGCACCCAAGCCATCCATAGTGGAGTAGAAAGCAGAGGCAAAAAACTAAAAATGACCCGGAAGCTTCAAAAGAATCAAGTGAATGCACTTTGTGTCTGTCTTGATCTTGCCACACCCTTGGAGAATAGATCTAGTAGTCTTGAATTTGTTCAAAAAATCCTCAATGGTGGGAAAGGAATCAGGTGACAAGGAAACCAACTCTGCCTCAATCTGTAATGCTTGAATCTCATTAACCCTCCTAAAGAGAGACTCAAACTTCAACCACATAGCACAAGGAGTGAGCAACTCATCAAGGTGAAATAGAAGACTGTTGGAGACATGCAAAGAGAGAAAACCCATGGCCTCATCCATCTTGTTTCTGTGCTAAAGAAGCTCATAAGGACACTGCAATAGAGGCTAAACCTCATCCAAACAAGACCACAACCCTCATGCCTAGAGAAGCCTCATGATGTGAGGCTTCTAGGTGTGATAGTTTTGTAATGTTAACAACTCAACTGAAAGATCTGCCATGAAACTTTGCACCTGCACCTGCTTGTGGTTTTTTTTATTATGTGATCTTTCAAAATAGGCATAAGATGCATAAGGGTTTGTTTGTTTTGAGATTTTTGGTGTTCTATATTTCTAATATTAATGACATAAAGTGAGAAAAAAAACCCCCCCATAATAGATAAACCCAAACCTAGTACATACTGATGAGAAAGAAGTAGTGCATAAGTAAAAAAACTTCAAACTGAAATATCATGTACTGGATGAAAAATCTGAGAAACAAGATCACATATCTGAATAGAGCATGCTGAGATATTTCCAACGCCTATTCATTTTCAAAAAATGGAGTCCGTTTGCCCATTCTATGGCCCTGAAAGTGCAGAAAAGAGACCCCCCTTTGACTAGAAAAAAGTACAATCAAACAACAAATTTGGAAAAAAAACATAACACCACAAGGTCCGGCTTGGAACCATCTTTTCGACGCCTATTTGTTTTTGAAAAAATGATTCCGTATGCTCAAGTTATGAAGAAAAAAAACCAACCCCCCCTTCAAAGGCAAGAGAGAGGGGCAATAGGGGCTCACTGGTGGCTAGGCTGGGCATAGGTAGTGCTCCAGCAGTGCTCCGGGGTGGAGCAGTGGAGCTGGGCGGAGGCACGGCGGTGGGGAGGCAGTGGTGGCAAGTGGGCGGCACAGTGGCGGAAACGGGGGCCGGGGGGGAGGGGTGCTGGAGGTCAGCGGGCGGGGCCTGCTTTGACAGGACCAGCAGGGGCTGGACTATCAGCCTGGCAAGGACCCCCACAAACCTCAAAAATTTGTGATTTGTTACAAAAAAAATTTGCCAATTGATTTGTTTTTTGATTTTTGATTTTTTAATTTTTTTTTGCAAAAAATCAATTTTTGGCCTGCAAGCCGTAAAAAGGCAAAAAATATTTTTTTGAAATTTTTTTCTTGAACTGCATGCCAAGGCCGTACGACCTAGTACGAAGAAAAAATACCCCCAGAGGCTCAGGAGTAAAAAAAGGTTAAGTTTTAAATGACCATAGGGGTTTTTGGGCCTTCTGAGCACGATGGTGAGGTTCGTTTAGGCCCAAAGTGCTCAAAAAAAAAAAGGCCTATCCCTAGGTGCACAAAAAAAACTTCTGAAAAACCTCAGATCTACTTCCAAAGCAAAATACTCAAAACAAGAACAGGTAGTTGCAGATTTGAAGCTCTGATACCATGTGAGAGTTGAGAAATACAACACCACAGGAGCCCAAAAGATCTCTGCAAGCTGAAATAAACCTGTTACAAGGAGAAACAAGGAAGACAAAAAATATGCTCAAAAAGATGCGAGCTCAATATTCACAAAATGTGTAATGTGATAATAATACAAAGACAAGAAAATTAACCTCTAATAGGTCAAGAAACCCTAAAAGGGAAAACCTAGGCTTGCACATAATAATTAATAAAAGAATTAATTATTATGCACCTAAAGTTAGCTTAAGTGTAAAAAGAGATAAAGAGAACTTAAATAATTAAACAAATGTTGTTTAATTAATCAAGTAAAGACCCGATTACTCTAACAATGATATCACCAACAAGTATTCCACTCCATTCGACATCGACATAAGTTCTACTGATAACCTGATCGGGTGTCAGGGTAACTTTTTCCCCATGCTTCCGATAGTGAGTGCTATGCCGATGACTTCGCCTTCTTGTTGTCCTATCAGTGTAGATTTTCCCGATGGATTACTAACTCTCCCAACTTCTTTCTGTTGATCGCACCTTGAGAAAATGCCATCGGACTCATTGGTGTGAGTTTTGCCGATCGACACGCACCTTTTTTTTCTTAAGCAATCTTATCGGGGTGACTTACGCCGATAAATAATTTTATATTTCATGAAGAGAAGGCTTTCTTTCACAAATGTGACTCTCCACAACCATGCTAATGGACTTCTAGGGTACTGAAAACATCTTTGAACGTACTCTTGACCCTACTACTATGATGAACCCTAAAATATGCTCTTGCTATGCAAAGACTGTCATGATGAAGGTTATCATAATGTCACCATACTATTGGTATTTTGGTATGGTTTTGTCATTGATGTCAACACCTACTAATACTTATCAACCCTGGCACTTTGGAGAATCAACAACATTCATGGGCAAGCAAATGACTCATGCACACTCATCAGTATCTAGTACACCGATAGGATATAATGATCACCGACACTTGGAATGACATGGAAAACACTTGGTTATGTTGAAGACATCGTTTGGACACTTTGTCTTGGAGATTTGATTATTGGTATATTCGTATTTACATATTTGTTGTTACCGGCAAATAGGTCTAGGTTATACACCGGCAGGTTTATCTTTTCTAGATCAGCATGGCACGCTATGGATATGATTTATTATTGTTGTAAATGCATTAAGCCAACATGTTGAATCGGTCATTGCATCGGGCATTAATTTATTTGTAAATTTATTTTATTGTAATATCCTTTAGAGCTGACCTACTAAAATTGGTCCTAGGTTATGATATAAATGTAAGATCTTATTTGTAAGATCATATGTGGAATGAAAAGAAGAATTGTGAGAAGGTATATGCGAGAATAAGCAAAGCTATACATGCAAACATCATTTGAAGGTGAAGCAAGGTTTTTTGTGAAAGCATATCAGAACTACACCGGTACTGAATCCAACATATGAAGGTGCTATTTTGAGTAGTACATTTTTATTGGATTTAACCATCCAATTGTAGTCAGTGTGACTCCTATTTTGTGTTTGAGCAGTGAGCTCTAGGCACTTGGCCTTTCTGCATGTATAGACCCCATTTGTATACACTTACTATCTGCAGTAGTATCATCTGATTATGGGTAAGGTTTCCCACCGTGGTTTTTCCCCTTACAGGGTTTCCACATACAAATATTGGTGTTAAGTGTTGTGGATGACTTTGTCTTTTTGTGTCATGCATTAATCTTTACCGATATTGCAATTATCTGTTAAACCTATCCATCGGTATAAAAGACTTGTTTACCGGTATTAAGCAATAAGTTGGTTAAGTTGTTTTGGTTTGAATTTATTTGACAACTGATTCACCCCCCCCTCTCAGTTGTCTCCGAGACCTAACAATTGGTATTAGAGCTTAGTCCTCTTTTGCAAAAGTTTAACAGCTTGAGGAGATCCAATGTCTACTAACTATTTCAGGAAGGATAGTCCTAAACTTGATGGAACCAACTATGGCATGTGGAAGATCAGAATGGAGACACATTTAAATTGCATTGGAAAAGATGAAGAAAATAATTGCAAAGCAAGAGAAGCACTTTTGAGCACATTAACAGATTAGCAAATCATGGGATTATTATATAGGTCCACTGTTAAATCTATTTGGGATCATTTGGAAACACTGAATGAAGGAGATTCCACAGTCAAAATTGCAAAGCTTGAAAGCTTCAGAGTCAGGTATGAAAATCTAAAAATTGAAGAAGATAAAAGGATTTCTGCTTTTATGGAAAGAGTTAATGAAATTGTTTTGGGTATTAAATGTTGTGGAGGAACCTTAAGTGAAGATGAAGTTGTTTCAAAAGTTTTAAGAGGATTGTCACCAGAATATAAAATGAAAGTCACTACTATAAATGAGTTAAGAACAATGCCTAATACATCAATAACTAGAGATACATTGATTGGAAAACTTTCGGCCTTTGAAATTGAGTAATTTGGTCTTGTTGCTACTATAAAGATAGATTTACCCTTTAAAGCATCAACATCATCTGGATCATCATTTGACAAATCTGATTGGAAAGCATTTTATGCAAGAGAACTTGAAGAAAGCAGGAAAGAAAATGAAGATGTTGAAGAACTTGAAGCACTATTTGCAAGGAAAATACCTAAAGGTCCAGTTGGAAGTAAGTATGAAGGTAAAGCACCCTTTAAATGTTTTAACTGTAATAAGATTGGTCACATGGCTTCAAAATGCCCTGATAGACATGCTAGACTAAGAGAAGAATCTAGAAGAACATACAAGCCTAACCCTAAATATCAGAGATACAGATTTAAGAAGAATAAAGACAAATCTTGTTATCTTGCTGATGAAGGAGTGACTGATGATTCTGATGAGGATCCGACAGACAATGGATGGGTTTTTGTTGCTATAATAGAAGACCAACCAACACCTACCATTCAACCGGTAGAGTAGGCCTTGGCAGCTAAAGTTGAAGTAAAGGATGAATGGATCATTGATTCGAGATGCTCACATCATATGACAGGAGATAAAAGTAAATTCTTGAACTTTCAAGAATATAATGGAGGTCTAGTGAGATTTGGAGATGATAAAGGTTGTTTGATCAAAGGTAAAGGTCCAATATCTCTTGATGGAAAGCATAATACTGACAATGTTTACTATGTTGAAGGTTTAAAGCATAATCTTTTGAGTGTTGGTCAATTAGTTGAGAAAGGATTTCAGTTACAATTCAAAAATGGAAAATGCAAAATCATGAATAGAACTAGTTTAGAAATTGCAATTGGTAATCAAACTAGAGGTAATATCTTTCATTTGAATAACAGTGAAAAGACATGCTTGATTGCACATATTGATGAAAGTTGGCTATGGCATAAGAGACTCTATCATGTAAACTTTGATTGCATGGTAAAAATCAGTACTACTAAGGCAGTTAGAGATTTACCTAAAATTGTTAAACCTCACAATACAATATGTAAGGAATGACAATTTGGAAAACAAGTTAGAGCCACCTTCAAAAGTATTCCAGAAAAATCCAATAATGCTTTTGACTTAATTCACACTGATTTATGTGGTCCAGCTAGAACTAAAAGTTTACAAGGTGATAGATATTTCATGTTAATCATTGATGACTATTCTAGAATGTGTTGGGTTACTTTTCTTAGAGAAAAATCAGAAGCACTTGGGAAGTTCAAACTGTTCAAAGCAATGGTAGAAAATGAAACCGGTAAGAAAATCAAATGTCTAAGATCAGATCAAGGAGGAGAATTTAAGGAATTTAATGCATTCTGTGAAGTGAATGGAATCAGAAGACAACTATCAGCACCTCAGACACCACAACAAAACAGAGTTGTTGAAAGAAAAAATAGAACTGTCTTGGATGTAGCTAGAAGTATGTTATCAGAAGCAAACCTACCACATGCATATTGGAGAGAGGTAGTAAGTACATCAGTCTATACATTCAACAAAGTTCACATCAAAGGTGAAATCGGTAAGACTCGTGAACTATGGTTTGCTATTACTCCTACTCTTAAATATTTCAGAATGTTTGGAAGTAAATGCTATATTAGAAGAGATGAGTATATTGGGAAATTTGATCCTAGAAGTGATGAAGGAATATTTCTTGGTTATTTATCTAAGAGTAAAGAATATAGATGTTTTAACAAAAGATTGCAGAAAATTGTTGAGAGTACAAATGTGAAGATTGATGAACAATTCAGAGGAACTTCAAGGTATATAGACTCTGAACCGGCAATAGAAATTATAACAAATGAACCTACACTGAATCCACTGGTACAGAATGAAGATCCAGTTACACCGGTATCATCTGAAAATTCCACAGTAACTAAGGAACAACAACAAACAAAGACACCCCGGTATGTAAGACTGAATCATTTTGAAGATCAGATAATTGGAAATAAGTATAAAGGAGTTATGACAAGAGGAAGATTGGCAAATGAAGAGGTATGTCTTATTTCTCAAATTGAACCATCATCTGTTAATGAGGCATGTGAAGATAAACATTGGACTAAAGCTATGGAAGAAGAATTAGAACAAATTGAGAAGAATAACACTTGGACATTAGTTCCCCGGCCTAAAGATAAAAATGTAATTGGAACCAAATGGGTATTCAAAAACAAACTTAATGAAGATGGTAAAGTCATTAGAAATAAAGCAAGACTAGTGTGTAAGGGATATTCTCAGAAAGAAGGAATTGATTATAATGAGACCTTTGCATCGGTAGCTAGAATTGAGGCAGTCAAATTATTTTTGGCTTTTGCAACACATAAGAACTACAAAGTATATCAAATGGATATTAAATGTGCATTTCTGAATGGAGATCTTGAAGAAGAAGTTTACATTGAACAACCTAATGGATTTTCTTTAACAGATAACAAAGATATGGTTTGCAGGTTAAGGAAAGCTTTGTATGGATTGAAGCAAGCTCCAAGAGCTTGGTATGCAAGATTGGATAAGTATCTTTTGAAGATTGGTTTTTCTAAAGGTAATGCTGACAACAACTTATATTATAAAGTGACTAATGATGACATCTTGGCTATAGAAGTTTTTGTTGATGATATAATCTTTGGAGGAGAAGATGGATTATGTAAAGAATTTTCTATTGAAATGCAACAAGAATTTGAAATGTCTATGATTCGAGAAATAAAAATTCTTTTTAGGATTGCAAATTTCACAGACTGACAAAGGTATATTCTTGAGTCAATCCATGTACTTAAAGGAGTTACTAAAGAAATTTGGGATGGAGAACTCTAAACCGATAAGAACACCTATGAGTACAAGTGACAAACTATCACTAAGGGATGAATCTACACCTATTAATCCAACTAGGTACAAATCTATGATAGGAGGTTTACTGTATTTGACACAAAACAGACCTGATATCATGAATGTAGTATTATTGTTTCAATATTTCAGAGTAATTCTAGAGAAAATCATGAATTAGTAGTAAAAAGGATTTTCCGGTACTTACAAGGCACTACAAATCTTGGATTATGGTATCCTAAAGATGAAAACTTTGAATTATGTGCATACATAGATGCAAATTGGGCAGGAGATGTGGATGATAGAAAAAGAACCACGGGCGGATCATTTTTTCTTGGAAACAGACTAGTTTCTTGGTTGGGTAAGAAACAAAGTTGTACATCCTTATCAACAGCAGAATCAGAATATGTTGCAGCAACAACTAACTGTACACAAGTACTATGGCTTAAGCAAATGTTGAAAGACATAAAGGTAAAATGCAAGGAACCTATAACTATCTATTGTGATAACACTACAACAATTGATATATCTGAGAATCCGGTACTACATTCTAAAACCAAACATGTTTCTATCAAACTAAATTTTCTAAGGGAAAATGTTGAAGCAAAAGAAATAAAACTAGTTTATGTGAATACTAAAGAGCAGATTGCAGATATTTTCACTAAACCTCTACCTAAGGAGACTTTTGAATATCATAGAGATCAGCTTGGGGTCATACCCCCACCGGTAGATACTTAGAGAGTTGATGTTTGTCATCAATCGATAGAATTAAAAGAGAATTCTTTTACTTCGGCTTTGATGAGGAAGCTACTTCTCAAGGGGAGTAGTTAGTATACTAAATTGGTTGGTATTTTGTAAATGTACTTGGTTTTATAGTAACTTTGGCATTTGATGTCAAAGGGGGAGAGATTGGTATGGAAAAATACAAGGAAACACATATCACTCTCAGGGGGAGAGATTGTTGCTTTGTGAGAAATTACTTATATTTTGGTAATTGTTGGTATTTTGGTATTTGGCATTTTTGTTTTGGCACTTTGATGGTTTTTCCATCTTGTGTTGCCATCAATGCCAAAGGGGGAGATTGTTGGTATTTTGGTATGGTTTTGTCATTGATGTCAACACCTACTAACACTTATCAACTCTGGCACTTTGGAGAATCAGCAACATTCACCGACAAGCAAATGACTCATGCACAGTCATCGGTATCTAATACACCGGTAGGATATAATGATCACCGACACTTGGAATGGCATGGAAAACACTTGGTTATGTCGAAGGCATCGTTTGGACACTTTTTCTTGGAGATTTGATTATTGGTATATTCGTATTTGCATATTTGTTGTTACTGGCAAATAGGTCCAGGTTATACACCGACAGGTTTATCTTTTCCAAATCAGCATGACATGCTATGGATATGATTTATTATTGTTGTAAATGCATTAAGCTGACATGTTGAATCATTCATTGCATTGGGGATTAATTTATTTGTAAATTGATTTTATTGTAATATCCTTTAGAGCCGACCTACTAAAATTGGTCCTAGGTTATGATATAAATGTAAGATCTTATTTGTAAGATCATATGTGGAATGAAAAGAATAATTGTGAGAAGGTATATGCGAGAATAAGTAGAGCTATACACACAGACATCATTTGAAGGTGAAGCAAGGTTTTTTGTGAAAGCATATCAGAACTACACTGGTACTGAATCCAGCATATGAAGATGCTATTTTGAGCAGTACATTCTTATTAGATTTAACCATCCAATTGTAGTCAGTGTGACTCCTATTTTGTGTTTGAGTAGTGAGCTCTAGGCGCTTGGCCTTTCTGCATGTGCAGACCACATTTGTATACACTTACTATCTGCAGTAGTATCATCTGATTGTGGGTAAGTTTTCCCACCGTGGTTTTTCCCCTTACAGGGTTTCCACATACAAATATTGGTGTTAAGTGTTGTGGATGACTTTATCTTTTTGTTTCATGCATTAATATTTATAGGTATTGCAATTATCTGTTAAAACTGTCCACTAGTATAAAAGACTGGTTTACTGGTATTAAGCAATAAGCTGGTTAAGTTGTTTTGGTTTGAATTTATTTGACAACTGATTCACCCCCCGCTCCTCTTAGTTGTCTTCGGGACCTAACACATACTTAATGCCATCCCTTAATATGCCCAGGTGATACTTGTTCATGTAGATTCAGGCTACAATTGTATTTTTCTGACACAACAACATATCTCCTGCACATGCAATCCAATAGTAAATGCTCTCATGATGAAAATATACATATAAAACATCAATAGATAGCACAAAATATTTTTTTGAAAATATGTGCTAATGTAGGGCAGATTGGCTGGGATACTGACAGAGGAGGGATGAGGGCAATGAGAGGACTACCCTCTCCAAGATTAGGCAGGAGCACATGATTGGACAAGGGCCAAGGTAGAGACATTTATTTTGGTCAGATTCGTCTAGATCCAGGGGTTATCACAACTTAGGATGGCTGGGATGAGGGAGAGGAGGACTCAAAGGATCATGTTCCCCTCATTAGGCGACGAATCTCAAGAGCTACCCACAAGGAGATTCCAACAAGTGGAGAGGTAGGTGGGAATGAGGAGATACAGGATATACCCACATAGGATGTGCCACAATAGGAGAGCTTACTTAAATGATCTAAGAGCATAGATAGATAATCTCATGGCACAGGTCCAGACACTCATGACTGAGAGAGACAGAGCTGTGAGGAGACAACAGGATACTCAAGCTTTTCTTGATCATATTTAGCAAGTTGGATATGGCACTCTCTCAGCTGATACTGTGAGAGCATTGTATCAGGCTAGGAAGGAGACATCATACTGGCATCGACGATATGATGATTTAGTCTCAAAGAGCTAGAGAGTAGGGAGTTATCAAACTACTCTTGTATCCGGCAAGATGGATACCAATAGCGGTGGGATTATGGGACCTCCTTAGAGGAGTAACGATCGAGGTGCATAACCATCTGGCAGATCATCTCATCCACAGCCACAGAGATGAACAGAGTCAGGTGGTAGCGGCATAGGACAACCTTTATTTGTAGACTTGATTTATATTGATGAGGCAGTGTATTTTATTATTTGATTTGATATCATTGTATACTTGGACTTTTTATTGTTTTATGATGATCTATATATGCAGAGATGGACTCTATATTATGTTGATGATTTACGATTTATTATGAATGTTACTTTATATTATGATGATCTATATGCATTGATTACATATTATATATATAAATGTAGTGATGGATGATGTTATGATGATCTTTTCTTTCCTTTATTTTCATGATGATGATGTTCTATATGATGCAATGTTGATTGATTGGATGATCATGGATGCAAATGAAAATGAATTCTATAATCCTTTACTTAAATGATGCAAATGCAATGATCTATATGAGAATGCTTCTAATGATTACGCATGCAAATGAATGTTGATTTTTCTTATTTTACTTTTAATGTGTATGCATATAATGATTTGAAATGCAAATGATCTACATGAAATGTATTTGATTTCAAATTTGATGATTTTAAATGCAAATGATGATTATGAATGCTATGCTTGATCAAACTTATGTGATGGATGCTTATATGTAATTCTTATTATGATAAATGAATCTAAGTGCAAAGATGCAACTAAATGACCTTAATGGATAAAAAGAACTACAATGATAATGATCCCAATGCAAATAATAATGATGATATACTACATGATTATGAAATGCACTTAATGGAATGCAAACTAATGCAATGCAAATGATTATGATCAAAATTCAAACCTAATAAAATGAATGAACCTAAATGCAAATTGTTTTGGTTTGTCCAAGTATACTCAATCTTTATTTATAATTGTTGATCTCTAAATGGAAGCAAATGCTTATATACAACTGACAATGAATTCTTATAATGCAGATGAATAATGAGCTAATCTAAAATGATACTTCCATTCTTCATATGATGTCTTATAACAGTGCTTGATTTCATCATTGAGCTTTTAAAATGTTGTAAGAAAATACAAGCATCTTGACATAATGATTCAAGCTGACCTGAGTATTTCTTACATGGATTTTGATATAGCAAGTTTATATAAGAAACTTGATATAATGAATCAAGCTAACCTGAGTATTTCTTGCAAAACAAATAAGGATTATCCCCTTTCATGCATGACTCAGAATATCCTCCTTGATATTTTACTAATCATATCCTTAGACAAGTACATACCTTAATAAGAGATAAACCATAGACAACAAATAAAGAAAATAATCATGCCCCATCATAGCTACTCTAGTCATGGACATCCTTGAGTTGCATAGAGTACATGATAAGCAAAAAAATCAAGATATAAATGTTGTCCATTTGGTGGAATTGATTATGTGTTGCATTGATGTCAACACTAGTTGTTTGGATGCTTTACCGAAACCCTTTTGGTCCCAGTAGGTTGAGTAGTTTTTGGTTAACATGGATCCGACATGATCTGGTGATGGAATTGACTTGTTCATAATGCTTATACTCATATTTGATCAGTTTCTTTTAGTTTGGTGATTGTATGTTATTCTGCTTACTCAGAATATTAGTTTTTAGTTCCGGAGACGGTTTCATCGGCAAAGCTTTTTGTGAAGATCTTTGATGCATTGCATAATTGGTGTTGGTGCAACTTTTGATGGAGTTCAGGATGTTGTTGGTGATCATATTCAAGACTTGGTAATTGGAGATCATTGTTGAAGCATATGGACCTATACTTGGTCCCGGTTGATCTAGGTTATGGACCGACATTAATGTAACGTGTGGATATGACTTATTGTTGTATTTTCAAGATGTCTTATGTGTTGGATATCATTTGTTTTGGTATAAGGCTAACATGGTTTGTAATTATGTAATTGGTTTCTTGTCTAGTGTCCAACCTAATTGTTTATGGTCGAGGGTTTGTATAAATAAGATGTAAGATCTCATTATAGATAATCATGGTTATTGTAAGAGGTCATGGTCAAGGAATGTAATGTGAAAATAATGTAATATCATTTAGGCAGAGGAGTTGGTTTTTTATTGGAGATAGAATTGGGTTTATGTAAGAGGATTTAGTCCTCCTGTATTGAGCTTAACCAGAATTGTACTAGGTATAGGAGATGCTATATTTTTCAATTCAACACTTCTCTGGATTGTAGTCTGGATTTGTATGTAGTCAGTGAGACTCCTTTTGTGATGAGAAGTGTGCTCTAGGTTGTTGGCCTTCATGCATGTGCAAGCCCCTTCATTGTAAATTCACATACTTATTGTAGAAGTATTATTTGATTGTGGGTAGGCTTCCCACCGTGTTTTTTCCCTTTCCTGGGTTTTCCACGTACAAATCTTGGGGTTGTGTGGATGGCTTTTATTCTGTGATTATTGTTTATGGTTAACTGTTATTCCAGTATTATTGTTTTGGGTTTTGGTATTGTTGTTTTAAATTGCTAATACTTCCGGTAATATGTGACAACTAATTCACCCCCCCACCTCTTAGTTGTCTTCCAGTTATCTGAACTGTCTAACAATTAGTATCAGAGCTTTGGTCCTCTTTGCAGAAATCTTAACCGCTTGAGGAAGATCCTATGGTGACTAATAGTTCAAGTTCATCCAGTTCTTCTGGAGCTATTTTTCAAAGGGATATACCAAGGCTTGAAGGAACAAATTATACAATATGGAAGATTCAGATGCAGACTCATCTGATATGTCTTGGCAAGGAGATTTGGGAGATCACACAAAATGGTGTCACACCCTTTAATCTAGGATCTAGCAATCCTCCTCTAGCAAACCTGGACAAGGATCTTGAGAATGATTGTAGAGCAAGAGAAGCCCTCTTGTGTGCACTTTCTGATCAGCAAATTATGGGATTAACAAACAAATCATCTGGAAAGGCTATATGGGATAAGTTGCAGACTCTTAATGAAGGTGACCTTATAGTAAAGATTTATAAACTTGATGGTTACCAGGTGAGATATGAAAACCTAAAGATGGAAGAAGATGAAAGGATAATTGCATTCATGGAAAGGGTAAATGAGATTGTTATGGGAATTCAATGTTGTGGTGGAACTCTGAGCGAAGATGAAATTGTTTCTAAAGTTCTGAGAGCCCTACCACTAACTTACAAAATGAAAGCTACTAGTATTAATGAGTTGAGAACTATGGCTAATACATCTATCAATAGAGATACTTTGGTTGGGAAACTATCTGCTTTTGAGCTTGAGGAATTTGGACCTTATGGAGCTATGAAGACTGAACCTGTTTTTCATGCATCTAAATCTATAACCGGCAAGAAAGACTGGAGAACTTTATATACAAAAGAATTAGAAGATATGAAGAGAGAAGATGATGAGTTTGAGCAACTTGAAGCACTATTTTCTAGAAGAGTACCGAAAGGACTGGTAGGAAGTAAGTATGAAGGAAAATCACCTTTTAAGTGTTTTGCATGTAATAAGATTGGTCATTTTGCATCTAGATGTGCTGAAAGGAATTCAAGATTTGAAGAAAGAGTTAAAAGATCATTTAAGCCTAACCCTGAATATCAGAACAAGTATAGATTCAAGAAAAACATAGATAAATCATGCTACATAGTGGATGAGGAAAGGCATTACTGATTCAGATGATGAACCGACAGAAAACTTTGCTAGTGGATCCGACAATGGGAAAGAATGGGTATTCCTGGCTATCAAGGAAGATGATCCGGCACTAGAAGAGAATGTACCTGAGGAGAAGGCACTTGCTAATAACCAATGAACAACTAAGAGGGGGGGTGAATCAGTTGTTAACAAATTATAACTTTTAATCTACAATACAACCTTAAAACAAATCAAGTATCGGTAAAGCACATACAAATGCCGATAGGAATAGATACTGGTAAACAATACAACTTAACAATTGACCAGATAATCAATGCAAAGCAACCATACCACATAACACCATAATTTGTATGTGGAAAACCCAGAAAGGGAAAAACCATGGTGGGAAGCCTACCCACAATCAGATGATACTTCTGTAGAAAGTATGTGTTACAATGAGGGGCCTGTACATGCAGGAAGGCACACTACCTAGAGCGTACTACTCATTACAAAAGAGTCTCATTGACTACAGAGAGGTTACAACCATCTAAAGATAAATGGACAACAATCCAATAGAGTGAACTACCAGAAATAACATCTACCATGCCTGATTATAGTCTCGGTTAAGCTCAATGTTGGAGGACTAAATCCTCTTCTGAATCCAATTCGATCACAAATGATCAACCAAGTCCTCTGCCTGAATGATATTACAATATTCACACATTAAATTCCTTGACCATGACCTTTTCAATTACCATGATACTCTATAAAGAGTTTCTACCTCTTATTTATAAAAACCTTAAGGCCTAAACCAATTATGTTGGCCAGCTAAAAGATATTACATAAATACATATTACAATGATATTCCATGTTGGCTTAAGACCAAAACAACAATACAAATCAATAAATCATCTCGAAACATCCCAATAATGTGTAGAGTACACGTTAGCATGATACCGATCCATAACCTAGATAGGTACTTGACATATTCTAGGTCCACCACGCCAAAGCAATGTCTTCAAGTAGTTGAAGCATGGTCAAAGAACATCTTTAGCATCCTAAAATCCATGAAGAAGCTATACC